>NC_071355.1:96161781-97645948 GCF_943734655.1 Sabethes cyaneus
CTATAAAATTGCTGGTCATTTTATCTATCTAACGACATATAAATTGTTCAGTTTCGTTCAGTACTTTAATAGTTACTAGGATTTGAAATCTTTCATTCAAACGTTACACTTCTATTTTCATTTTCACAAAGTGCTACCCAGTCCCAGTGTAGTAAACAAAGACGTAGTCCTACGTCAAAAGAGACCTATCATTTAGTAGAATTAGTCACTGGGGTGGTTCACTTTTGCTCGTTAAGAAAATTTTAACTTTTTATTCTTGTGATATAGAGCAATATTTCCCACCATAAAGTTGTAGAGAATTTATTTTGCAGAAGCTTTGCTGAAGAAACGAAAATTGTATATCGTCTGTGTATTGCTGTATAACGATCTTTCTAGAATGTGTCAGGGTGGGTCTTAAAAAATTATTTTTTTTTGCTCTAACATTTTTATATGAAAACCAATTGGGAAATTGTGTTCGGATGACTTTTAGGGCATGAAATGATGAATTTTTGAAGCCACTAGGTAGTTGCTACCCATTGCACAGTGGGCAAAATCGATCGAAAAAACGGAACTTTTTGCTGTCGTTGTTTTTATGGGGTAAAAAGTAACTTTTCTTATGTAAAAAATCGCGAGAAATCGATTGGTCTCAACGCGCGGAAATGACAAGAAGAAGCCCATTTTGCCCCATTTACCCCTATTTTCTAATAGTTTTGAAAGAATCATGTACAAACTCTCTCCAATTTGAGATTCTATGATAAGGAAAGAAGAATAACGTTAGGAAATGGTATATGAATAACCTACACAACAGGCATGCTTTCTTGAAAATCTCTGACAAAAGTAATGAATTGGTATTTTACCTGCAGTACAAAAACCTTGAGGAAAATGGGGCAAAACAGACTTCTAGATTATGTTATGTTAAAATAAAATTGTTCATATAACTATTTCCCAACGTTATTCTTCTTTCCTTACCATAGAATCTCAAATTGGAGAGAGTTTGTACATGATTCTTTCAAAGCTATTAGAAAATTGGGTAGATGGGCAAAAATGGGCTACTTCTCGTCATTTCCGCGCGTTGAGACCATCACCAATCGATTTCTCGTGATTTTTTACATAAGAAAAGTCACTTTTTACCCCAGAAAAACAGTGGCAACAAAAAGTTCCGTTTTTTTGGTCGATTCTGCCCACTGTGCATTGTCTGAAGGAAGTTATAGAAGTTTATGTCCGACAATATTACAGTTTTACACATCATCGCACACTTCCGTTGGCTCATATTTTCAAAATCAGAATGCATGGTCTAAAAGGACGTACCTGAATCTATAAAATCAATGTAATGACATTTTTCCCCTTTTCTCATGTTCTGTACAAAAACGCATTGAAAAAGTATGTATTTTTACATTTATATGACAGCCTTCACGCCAACTCGTATATGGGGTTGGCAGCAACCTCTCAGAATTTAATGAACCTTTGTGTGTGTAAAGAGTTTATGTAAATAATCTCTTTAGAAACTTTAAATACTTAGTTTTTCTAAAATTGGTCTCGACTAACTTTTGGAAAGGGCTCAGTTTTTCCACTTTTTTATAAAAAGGTTTTCAGCTTCGTTGATTGTCCGGCGAAACTGGGGGTTAGTGTAGCAGGTTTTGTATATCGCCACCACGAAAAAAACAAAGGTAGTGAAAGAAGAATAAGGAAATTTGAACTGGAACAGTCGGAATAGACGCACGAGACCAAAAAGGACTATGGATCGGAAACTAGGGACGTGGAACTGTCGCTCTCTCAGCTTCCAAGGGAGCACTTGAGTGCTCTTTGATGCATTGAAGAGCCGCAAGTTCGACGGCGCCGCAAGTGGTGTGCAAGAAGAGTGCAACGGTACGTACTTTCAGAGATGGACATACAATCTACCAGAGCTGCGGTAACACACACGAGCTGGATATAGCTTCCATAGTGAAGGGCGAGATGCGGAAACGTGTAATTGGATGGTGGCTGAGAATGTGCAGGTTGAGAATCAAGGGCCGGTGCTTCAACATAAGCATGATCATCGTGCACAGCCCTCACAAATTCTACGCGCAGTTGGAGAATGAATACGACCGCTGCCCAAAGCATGATAACTAGATCATCATAGGGAATTTCAATGCTCATGTAAACCAGGAGGAGCATCAAAAACCGGTGATTGGAGGGTTCAACGCACACCAGCTGACCAATGAAACGGTCCTAAGACTTATCGACTATGCCGCCTCCAAAAATATGACCGTACCGTACATAATACCTTCTTCCGAGTACACCTGGAGGTCACCAAATCAAACAGAATCACAGATCGACCACGTTTTGATCGACGGTCGACATTTCTCAGAAATTAACGACGTCAGATCTTATCGAAGCGCTAATGTAGGTTCGGACCACTACCTAGTGATGGTTAAGATGCGCCCAAAACTCTCTGTTGTGGACAACATTCTGTATCTATGCTAGCCCCGGTTAAATTTCGCGCGGCTGAAACAACAAGACGTCGCCGCAAACTACGCGCACTCACTCGAAGTTGCGCTGCCGGAAGGGGACGAGTTGGATGAAGCCCCTCTCGAGGACTGTTGGAAAACCATCAAAACCGTCATCAGTAGTGTAGCGGAGAGCTCCATCGGGCATGTGGTATGGAATCAGCGGAACGATTGGTTTGACGATGAATGTAGGAAGGTGACGGATGAGGAGAACGCTACGTGGGCGGCCAAGATGCATAGTGCCACACGTCAGAACGCGGAAAAAACTAACAGAAGAAGCTGCAACGAAACCAAATCTTCCGGGAGAAAAATCGTGACCTGGAAGAGCAGGATTATGCAGAGTTAGAGCGGTCGCATCGTTCGCGAAAGTTTTACAAGAAACTGAACGGATCCCGCGAAGGCTTTGTGCTGCAAGTCGAAATGTGTCGGGACAAGAATGGCAGTATTCTGACGGATGATCGTCAGGTGACCGATAGGTGGAAGCAACACTTCGATGGCACCCAGGTGGAGAACCATAACGACGGGAAAAGCGATTTCGACGGCGTAACAAACGGGGAGGAGGTGCCAGCCCGAGCGTTAGGTGAAGTTAAGGAGGCCATTATGCAGCTAAAGAACAAAAAGTCAGCTGGGAAAGATGTCATCGGAGCGGAGCTTAATAAAATGGGATCAGAAAAGCTGGCCGTTTGTATGCACCGGCTAATTGTTAGAATTTGAGATAAGGAACAGCTACCGGAGGAGTGGAAAGATGGGGTTTTCCGCACGATCTACAAAAAATGCGAGAAGTTGGACTGTGAGAACTATCGTGCGATCACCGTATTCAATGCCGCCCGCAAGGTGTTGTCCCTAATCATTTTTCGCTGAGTATCACCAATTGCGAACAGATTTGCGGGAACTTATCAAGCCAGCTTCGTCGAAGGTCGGTCTACAACGGATTAAATATTTACACTGCGGCAAATCCTCCAAAAGGACCGTGAATGCAGAGTTCCCACGCGTCATTTGTTCGTTGACTTCAAAGCTGCATATGATACCATATGATGACTGAGCCCGTATTGGAGTTTAAGCTCATACGGTTAGTTTGGCACCAGTCGGCAGAAACGGTTAGTTGACGTTGAAGAAAGAGAGCATCCTCGGTGGTACGAACTACAAAGAATATTTTGAGGTTATCGGCAAAAGATAACTCCATCCGGACCCGCAGAGGTCGATGTTTTCATTCGACTAATAGCTGATTGTATCATGCATTCATTGATATCGATACAATCTAGCGACTGACTTGATGTAGGAACGTTAAGCGCCGCGAGAAATATGTCAGACATTGACAACATCTCATTTGAAAAAATGCGGGTGAACTTTCTAGCGAACAACTGATAAATTTACCGTGGGCGCGAGCCCGTCTGCGCTTAATAGTGCATCGTTGAGGGTAGCCCAGATTTCTTCCGCTGCTCATTTACGTATTTCCAAAATGATTTTGGAGCTGACTTAAGCCTGCGTTGGAAGTTCTGCAGGTAATATGTATGACAGCGTCTACCTATCCTCTTGTAGACTCTGATGATTAGTACATAACGTTGACGTAGTATGCAACCACCAGCCTTTTTGTATTTTCTCAGTGCAGCCCTTTTAGTTATTTTTAAACGTCTTAACTCCGCAGTATGCCACAACGGTAGTCTAGAATGCTGAGTGGTAATGCTTTTGGGTACATGGCAATCAATGGCGTAATTCAAAATATTAGTAAAAGTATTTACAGCTTGGTTGATATCGTCATTGTCAAGAATTTCAAATCAATTAATATTCAACAGGATGTCGATAATACTATTGTAGTTAGCTCTCCTAAAATTGTAACTGACGATGTCGGAAAGTTGGCAGCTGAGAGTAGCACGCTTAACGTCGAGGACGGTATCTAACACTCTTGACAAGCGCAGAGATCAAGGATTCTACCAATTTTCGGTCACTACTGGATTGATTTGACGCAATAGATTAAAGCTGTAGCATTCAATGCTGGTTATTGGTGCCATCATGAAATGATGAACGTTCTGAATCAGGATACAAAAAGCCGTTTGCAGCAGAACACTACTTCAAACCGGGAAAATTGTAAGCACCAACAATAACAATTTCATGGACAGGAAGGGCCAGAGCCGGTATCGCTTTTCGCGAATTCGTGAATCGTTGTGCGCATCAAGTAGTGTCAAATCATGTTTTCGATCGGGTGGTATATATATAACACAGAAGTAGAGTGAGTATTCATCAAGAGAGATTCGTACCGAAACGTGCTCAACACACTCGCTTACAATATTTTCGATCGGATGCACCTCTAAACTGCGATCGACCGCAAGTAACACACCACCGCCGGAAAACTTAGAGCTGTTGCGCGAACTTCGATCGGTGCGAAACTTCGTAGTTAGGCCCTAAAATTTGCAACGACAAGGTTTTGCGTTCATTAGCTTCACATTCGTTACCTTCAAAGCCGCTTATATACCATCGATCTGAAAGAGCTATGGAAAATCATTCTACGAATGATGGAACACAGTGATATGTCTGGATTTCAGGTGGATTATCAAGTTCATTTGAATCACACAGAGGGCTTCATCAAGGTGATGGTCTCTCATGCATGCTGTTCGACATAGCGTTACATGGTTTTATGAACTGCGCGGATACCAACACGCGGGGAACAATTTCAACAAATCTATTAAATTCGTCCGCTCTGTCGATGTCATGGATATTATCGGCAGAACATCTGGGGCGCTGGCTAAACAGTACACGAGACTGAAATGCGAAGCAGAAAAGATTGGATTAAAAGTAAATAAGTCCAAAACACAGTACATGCTGGCCGGTGGACCAGAGACTTGCGTAATAATGTAACGATCGACGTCAACGACGGCCAGTGACACTAGCTGGGAGATTCGGAGGCGTATTATCAGCGGAAATCATGCTTACTATGGGCTTCATAAGCAACTACGGTCGAACAAACTAAGACCCCGTGCAAAGTGCACCCAGTACAAGCCGCTGATTAGAGCCGTTGTTCTCTATGGGCATGAAAGATGGACAATGCTCGAGGAAAACCTGCGAGTTCTCCGAGTTTTCGAAAGATGAGTGTTAAGAACGATTTTCGGCGGCGTACAGGAGAGCGGAGGTTAAACCAGGAACTCGCACAGCTCTATGGTGAACGTAGTATTAAAAAGGTGCAAAAGCTGGACGGATATGATGGGCAGCATATGTTGCAAAAATGCTGGCCAACTACCCTGAAGAACTCCGGTAGGAACAAAACACCAGAGGCGCAGCGAGCAAGACGATTGTTTTCGTTTTTTTTGTAGAGGGATTTGACTAACTTATCCATTAATTGGAACTTTTACAATATATTCCTGTTTTTACTGTGCGTGCTATATGGCTAGACCATGTGGAGCAGCATCTGGCGGAGTGTACGCGGTGTCCAAGGAATTGGAGAGCGGTAGCCCACAACTGAGTAAATTGGAGAAGCTTGGTTTATCACGCTTTGTCTGAGCACTGCAAGCCAACGAAGTCATTAAGTATGTATTGAATGGCCCATGTATAAAATGGCCGAAAAATACATAGAAATTGATAGAAAATTTGTAAAGTTGCAATAATTTCGTACTCACGCTTTAGAGTTATTTAAAAAAAACTGTCTGATAGTAAGTATAGGTATATAGGAGCATTTAGCTCGTATGAATAATGCAGCATTTTTAAAATTTATGAAACACATCAACTGTCCATCAATATTTCACTTCAACAGGTTTTCACAGTAGCGACGACATTTTCATCGCCCGATTCGGTCCAATGTGTTTCGGACTACTCTGTATTGTGCTCGTGTTAGTTACCATACAACATGCCAGCGGAAAACAAAAAACGATTAATTCACATGCACAAGCAACTCACAATGATTTTGGTTTGAGGGCTCAAGTTTTTGATGGCGGTTGCAACGCCGGCAATCAGGCCTCCGCCTCCGACGGGCACCACAACGGCGTCGATGTTGCTAACTTGTTCGGCGATTTCCAGTCCAATTGTGCCCTGGCCGGCCATGATGTGCGGATGATCGTACCCGTTGATGTACGTGAGACCCGTTTCGTGTGCCATTTTCAGCGCAATCTTTTTTGCTTCTCCCATGTCGCAGCCCTGTGTATAAGCATATGGATCACTGGGTTAGATGCAGCACCAACAACCGGCGGCAAAAAGTAGGCAATTCCAATGAACGTGCTGTTTGACGCAGCATGAAATTCTCACGAACCGTCGATTTTGCAAAGACTCACCTGAACGATGACATTTGCATGATAGTCACGGCATTTTTGTATCTTCATCAGCGATGCTTTCAGTGGCATAACCACCGTCACCGGGATTCCCAGCTTCCAGCCGTGGTAACTGAGTCCCTGCCAAGTAGAATGGTAAAGGAAAGAACAAAAAGGAAATTTAATTTCCCGCCGCATAAGCCAATGCTTTACACAATAACCTCTGCACTACAGTGGTGTACCAAAAGTTTGGAAGCACCTTGGGGGAAAATGTGAAATGATTTCAAATTAAGTTGTTAGTTTGTCTTTTCATCTTGGCAAATGAAGCGGGAAAACTGTGCCATAGCTGTGTGTGTAGGCGACGAAGGAATATATGGGATTGCTGATTGGATTTTCTGTTTGGATGGTACGTATGTGTATGTAGTTATAATGATCTTTTTTTCTGCTGTGCTGGTTTCAACGACATGCGATGAAATTGACTTGGTCAGTTTTCGCGTAATTAATTCCGAAGAAGTATAAATATAGTAGTTTCATCATTTAGTTTAGTTTTTTAGAGGATTCCAAAATTGAATGAGAACGAAACAATGATAACGAAAATAATGACCTAATGAAAAATACAAAATGCATTTGCTTTTAGATAGAGAGAAAATATGATTATGTGAAATTGTATGAAACAGTTTCTAGTTACTACGACTTGATAAAAACATCAATTTCTCATTCAATCTCTTTACCTTGCCAGTTCGATACTTTCCCAACGCACTGTAACAGGTCATATGACGAATCTCTTCTTACCTGAGCATGGTTTCCCAGGGAAGCCGATATAACGCCCTTTTTTCGTTGCTCCTCCGTAAGCATCACCAGCGCGTACCGTGCGCCGCGCTCCTTGAAGCTTCCGGTGAATTGGAGAAACTCTTTTTTGAGAAAAATATCCATGTCGAGAATTTCTGATAGGTGAGATTTCTGTCGGAACTCGTAGAAAATTAATCTAAACGTCAGTTTCCGACTCAATCAATCGCTTACCGAACAAGGTGTGTGCTCGATTCCTTTTTTGATTTTGAACGCCGCTGAGGTAACATCCTGAAAAGTAATTATCTGTGGATTATCAGCGTTGCAAAATGGATCTTCGAACTCCGCCGGCTCCGAGGTCCCGTTGCTATCAACCGTGGTGCCGTTTGCCAGCGGCACATCATTTTGCTTCGTTTCTTTTTCCTCGCCCGCGAGCTTGGTAGTTGACAGAGTACTCGTTATCTGCGCCAGGGTGCTCATGTTTCACGCAATCTGAATGAATGAAAAGTGGAAAAGTTTGTAGACGGTTCGTTACACCTCAACTAAAGTGAACAGCAGCTCAGTTTGCGTTTATAATCATATCCAAGAGATGGAACTTTACTCGCGATGTCAAGTAAGCATTAAGTGGGTTTAGTTAATGGTAATTTACTTTTTATGCAAAGTTTATGTTATATTCGTGCATAATTTTCTGTTGAGTTTTTACAAATTATCAGTTTGGATCAGTTACCATGTTGCATGTTACGAAGATAGTAATTGTTGGTTGACAAGTTTCTGTTATCTTTAGCGTAACTACGACGATTGTTCATTCTATTGATTTTTTTTTGCGAAATCTCGTTCAACTGATAACGAGACAATAAACAAATTGACTAAGAATTTTGTTTTTCGTTACCAACAAGTCGACTGATATCATACTTAAATCGACCAACTGTGTGTACCAAAATGGTCAGCAAAATTTTATGAAAGTGAATTTTATGATCTAGCATTGCAAATTTGGTTTCATAGCAGTAAAAGAAAATAGAAAATTGCAAAATCACATTCACATGCTGATGCTATGAATATCTGACGTTCTCTAAGATGCTCAAAAATAGCTCTTAAAATTATTTGACTGTATGAGTAACTGGATTGAATAACAGGTAAGCTGTGAAAAAATTTAACTCATTAGGATCAATGTGATTGAGATGGATGGTGGTTTTATGTTAATGAGTGTTTTGAGTTCATTAGGGATAAATCTAATGTCAAACTTTAGATATGTGTGCAAGGTATTTCTACCTGACTGCCCGAGTTGATATGTGATCGCACATTGATGCGCTATACAGCGCACCACGTGCGACGTAGTTGCGACACACAGAACAAGAATAAAACCGAATGTCGCGAGTCGATTATTACGGTTTTCAACTGCAACAACAATAATAGCCTATCTTCTCTGCGACAAAAACAAAGAGCAGTCACACAAAAACAATATCGTCACTGAGTAAGTGTGTGGTGCGTGCGGGGAATGGTAAAATTGGAAGAGTGAAACAAAACCAGATATTAGACTACACAATAGTATGGTGTGGTTGCGAAAATTAATGTTCACATCAAAAATCCGACGAGGTTAGGTTAAAAAATTATGAAGATAATTGGCCTATTCGACCGTGTGCAGCGTTTTCAAGCATTTCCAAATGCAGCATGCTTTCGAATGGTGATAGCAAGCGTCGTAGTGGAACTAAGGATAGGAAGCTGTATTTGAAGGTGTTCAGAACGATTATGGCAAACCTAGAACTGTCAGATTATAATATTGACAAGAATGGCACTTCATTGGATAATTTTAAGGATTTGGGAGGAGGAGAAACTACCGGAGCAGTGGATGGAAGGTGTTGTCTGTCCCATCTACAAAAAGAGCGATCGGCTAGCTTGCTGTAATTACCGTGACATTACGTTGGTCAACGCTACCTACAAGATGCTCTTCCAGATTTTGTTGCGTCATCTATCCCCAATAGCAAGAGAATTTGTAGGGCAGTGTCAGGCGGCCTAATGGGGGCACGTGTTGCCACGGATCAATTGTTTACTCTTCGACAAATCTTGCAGAAATGTCGGGAGTACAACGTGCCCACGCATCATATTTTCGAGGATTTCAGAGCAGCATACGATACAGTTGAACGCGAACAGCGATGGCAGATAATGCTCGAGTACGGTTATCTGGACAAACTGACGTGACTGATCAAAGCTACACTAGAGCGAGTGATATGCTACGTGCGTGTTTCAGGGCACTCTCGAGTTCTTTCAAATCGCGCAGAAGGTTGTAGCAAAGGGATGGACTGTACTGTATGTTATTCAATATCGCTATTGAAAGTGTGATCCGGTGAGCGAGACGAAAAGAATGAGCTTCAGCAAGAGTAGCCAACTCCTAGCCTTCGTCGACGACCTCGACATCATTACTATAAACATTGGGACGGCGGATACATTCTACGCCAGACTAAAAATGGAGGCTAGGAGGATAGAGTTATAAATCAATGCGCCGAAAACCAAATATATAGCAGGAAGAGGCTCCAGAGAAATCAACGTTTGCCTCCCACGGACAGTGACTATTGACGGCGATGAACTGGAAGTGGTTGATGAATTCGTATATTTGGAATCTCTGATCACCGCCGACAAAAATACGAGTAAGAAAATTCAACAATGCAATCAATCTGGAAATCGAGCCTGCTTTTCCTTCCGCAAGACACTACGATCAAGGAGCATTCGCCGCCGCATAAAGCAGACGATGTACAAAACGCTAATCAGACCGGTAGTCCTTTACGGACTTAAGACAGTAACTTTGCTTACGGAAGACATACGTGCACTTGCCGTATTTGAATGAAAGCTGTTGCGGACCATTTTTGACGGAATACAAACGGATAGTGGAGAGTGGCGTGGATGCATGAACCATAAGTTGCAAGCACTACTTGGAGAGATTTCCATTATACAACGGGTGAAACTTGAGGGCCGGTCACGTCGCAAGGTTGCCGGACGACTGTGCAGCAAAATCCATTCTCTTCAAGAAACCCACTGGTACCAGGAATAGGGAGGCGCAGCGTGCCAGATGACTCGACCAGATTGAAGCCGACTTGCGTGTGGCGAAACGCGCAACGAATTGGGGACGAGTAGCCCAAGACCGAGTATAATGGAGAGGAATTCTTGAATCTTGATACTTTACCTGGCTCTCGGCTGGTAAAGTAAGCAGGTAAGCACCGTCAGAAGGAGTCGTCTGCAAGAAGGATTTCGATCTTTTCGGGTCAGTAAGCAACAAAACTGGACACTGAATCAGAATTTCGTGGCCAAAAGGCGTGCCTGAATACTGTACTAAGACGTAACAACCTCGAGCCTCGACGTACGAAGGATGCATCCTCATGGACGACGAATAGCGAGAGCAAGATGGCTTCATCGTTTCGTTCCTTGGGCCGTGAGCTTAGAGCAACCGGCCAAACGGCGAAGAAGTACCTGGTCAAAATGGAAATTTTAATGCGGAAGCGTCAACCGAAAGCTAGTCATGTCTGAGCAGCAGGCAACCACTCAGAAGGAGTAGCTGAAGGTGCTGATGAAAAGCATTATCATTGCGAAACCCGCACTCGATGATCTTATTTTCTTACAGACGCGTTCTCATTCTAACGAACGCACCGGCATAACTATTTCTTTCGGACGCTCGCTCTATTAGCTATTAGCCACGGTCGTCGTTCTCGCTCGTCGTTACAACCCGAGTAGTTGATACCGATTGCTCGCGAAAGCTCGCGCTTTTATCCGCGTGAGCAAGCGAGGGCGTAGGTTGGATAAGAAATAATGCAAGATCTATATCCACTGTGCCGGACTGTTGGCTGCTCACGAGTTGTTAGCCTCGTCAGCAGACTGTGCAGAGACGCTACGAGGCTGGTGTTCGTGAATGCGTAGATAGCAGAATGTACATATGTAGACAGCACCGGCGGTTGTTTGTCGTATGCTTACATCAGTGAAAGAAGCGTTAGATGCTATGCTTCTCATTCTCGCTCGCGTGAGTGTAGGCACCGCTTAATTCTCGATCGATTTGCAATATTGAACATCTTTTCGGCGATCAATAGACATACTTGACATTAAACGGCAACGACTTGCAGGGGACAGAGTACTTTAGGAGCCCCAGTAAGGAAGTAAATGATGACGTCAAATATATTTTCTATACCAAGTTGCCAAAGAAAGTCCTTCTGTGACTGACGATCACGAGAAGAGGTGTCTAAGCCGCTGTTCTTTCATTGGGGGCTTGCGGTGAACGAGGAGATACACAGCACGAAGCGCCTGCCAGAAATTGCCGCTTTCATTAAGAAGTATCATGCGATGGAGGATGCGGTCTTTTGGCCGAATCTGGCCTTAGCTTTAGATTATTGAACAAACTAGATATGCCAGTCTTCGATTTCTGCATACATACGAAAAGAGTATATCATCAGCTCTATCTACTAACGGCAGGGTTCACCAGACTAACATATTCTTTGTATCGGCTACTCATTTTACACAAGCGTTAGTGACAGACGAAGTAGGGTAAAGAACTAGTTTTAAGCAGTCTAAGCGGGTCACTGATTGTTTTACCTTATTACAAGCGATGGGTTGACTAAGTGGGGGATATCAGCATACCAATCTTCTTGCTATCTTTAGCTCTTCAAGCTGTTACCATTGGAAGACACTATTATTGAGCTAAACTTTTGATTTTTCGCTTTAAAAGTTGGAGCGGCGGAACTAATTTTGAACACACCGAACCCATTTTCACCCGCAAGGTGCTATTTTAAGTAATCCTGAAATCTGAATTTTTTTACGTCCCGTTAAAAAATCCCTCGAACTTTTCCCCCTATTCAGTAAGTTCGCGTTCCTATCCGCGACCTACTAATCGGCATCTGATGCGTAACCGGCATAGCGTATCGGCATAGATGCGTAAAATGCCATCTGTCTAAATTGTTTATCGGGGCATACACTCACCGCACCGTTCGGCAAACGGTATTCGTCGTCTCTTTTATTCTCTGGTGTTCTTATGGGAAACTGCGAGTTTGACGTCTCACTCGCTGTTCATAAGGATGGTGGGAGAACAAAAGAGGTAAACATATAGCAGTACAAACGATCAGTACAGTGTTGTCAAAGCAAATAACATTGAAACACATCGTTGCTTTATTAAATCACTGAGAAATTTTCGAAAATTATTGAAAAAGCTGTCTTTTGTGTTGTTTTTAATAAAGAAAAATTAATTATGAACATACATTTCTCTTGAAAGTATTGAATCACCATAGGAGGTTTCAGGTAATTTCAGGTAAATTGTGTTTGTGCGAATCAAATGTATAGTTAAGTGATTTGTGAAGATGATCCTATCAAAAGATTTTGAAAATATGAATAAAAAAGTGCATTTTCGCCATTTATGTTCAACTGATTAAAATAGGTAACACTGCTTAACTCGTTCCTTACCCTAATTAGATGTGTGGCTATCAAAAACGCTTTACGAACACTACGACAGGTTACTGAATTCTCTTGCCGTCAGGAGCCACTTTACTGATGATTGAATATGCGAAGAGGTGCGTATCTATATTCTTTAATAATCTAAGCCATGACCCATTACGCCGATCCTTGAAGGAGATGGTCCGGCTATAAATAAACGTTGTACCGAAGACCGCTAACTCTCGCAACGTCCCCAAACTGCGACTGATAGCAAATTTTTCGGCGAACTTTAATCGGCGGATCTAGTCCAATAATTTCGCTACCAAGAAGGGCAGAGCAGAAGAACATGCCGATGTCCAACTTTTTATCGGCCATAGCTAAGGTTCCGGTCAACTGACGTGAGGCCGCCCGGCAGGGCATCGAAACATTTTTTAGATAGCCTAATAAGCGTAGGATTTGAGGAAAATTTCTTCCATTGAATTATATTTTGAAGTTGTTTTTCATCGTCATCCGCAACGGGCTATGTCATCATCATTACGACGTGTTTAGCGTTCCAACTTCCAACCTTCCTTTCGATTTTGACAAGTGAGCGTATGTCCTCTGTGACATATTGAAATACATAGCGTCACAGATTAAAATACATAAAGAGTTTACTTATTTACTTAGTTGGCCTTACGCCTTATGACAAGGTCTGCGTAGCATAATTCTTCTTTCTAGCTCGGTCCATAGCGGCTGGTCTCCAGTTCCGCGGGCACCCTGTACTCGCCAGATCTCGTTCCATCTGGTTTTGCCACCTCATTCGCTCTTCGTCTTATTCCTTTTTTGCAGAATAGTCATCCGGCACTCTAGCAACATGTCCTACCCGACGTATCCTTCTAGCTTTAAGCACTTTCTAAATAGTAGGTTGGTCGCAGAGACGCGCGAACTTGTGGTTCATACTTCGCCTTCATACGCCGTTTTCTTGCATGCCACCAAAGTTGGTTCTTAGCACCTACCGTTCGAAAACTCCGAGCTCGTAGGTCCTCTTAGTAGTGTCCTCGTTTCGTGCCCATAGAGAACTACCGGTCTGATGAGCGTTTTGTACAATGTGAATTTCTACGGGGTTCAGATTGTTCGGTCGCAAGTGTATGTGGAGTTCTTAGTAGGCCGGACCTCCGCTGATAATATGCTTTTTAATCTTACGGCTAGTATTGTTGTCCTCTGTTACCAGTGAGTCAAGGTATACGAACTCGTCGACTATCTCAAACTTATCCCCGTCGATTAGCACGGTACTGGCCAAGCAGACTCTGTTGCGTTCGGTTCCGCCCAGCAGCATATATTTCGTTTGAGACGTAGTTATCTTCAACCCAATCTTCTCTGCTTCGCGTTCTAGTCTGGTGTACTGATACCACCGCCCCAAATGTTCTGCCGTATCTGGAGCTGCTGCAGCATGCTGTAGAGGCCTCTCCGATGGCTGATCCTATTACATGCTAACAGTGTTCGAAAGAAGGTAGCGCCTCATCAGTTACTCAATATTGGCGGTTTCAAGTGAAAAAAAAAACTTGATTTGTAGCCCAAACCTTCTAGCCTTCGTATTTTATATGGCGTAGAATGCCTCCGCCGTCTTAAAGCTTTTATTTACCTGGAGCTTTGAGCAACCTCGTCAGTTTGTCCTCAAAATTGTTCTCGTGTATTATCTGCCATAGCTGTTCACGATCGACTATATCGTATGCTGCTCTGAAGTCTAGGATAATATGATGCGTGGGCACATTATACTCCCGATCCGAGTAGCACGGGCCCCCATAAAGATCGCCTGGTATCGCTCTGCGAAATTTTTAGCTATTGGGGAAAGTTAAATAGATAGTCAGACTCTTACAGTCTCTTTCAATGGAAATTCGAGCCTACGACGACTGGCTTGTTAGATCGGCGTCGTACCTCGAATCCATCTGGGATTTTTATTTGACTACGAAAAACAAAATTAAGTTTCAAAATTGCAAAATTCAGTGTTAAAGCTAATAATGAAAAAACAAATTTGAATGAAAAGCTCAAATTATCAATGTATGTTTCTGCTGGCTGTCAGCACCAATAGCGTGGAAAAAAGGAAACAAAATAGTGGAGGCTTGGTCGTTTCAAATGCTGCTAGAAAAACACGGACGGTTGATCAAAACAATCGCAAAAACATATTGCATATTATGACAATTTTTTGTAAATGTTAATTTTTTACGCGCCAATTAGCTGCATGCCAGTTTAGCTCAGTGTAGTGATGCGAAGGGAAATCAATTAGTAAAGATTATTCCAATTTGCGCTGGACGGCTGCCACGGTACAATTTTCAACTGTAAAATTATTTTGTTACCAACTAACTAGGTATACTTGCAAAAAAAATGATTCACATCTATTGACAAGCTGCCAACAAATTTTCGCTGGTCTATAAATTAATCGGTTTAAAAAATCAGACATGACCTCAATACCAATATCAAAGATAGTATCAAAACAATGAACAGCTGAAACAATTAGAGCTTTTATGCTAATTAGTTTGCAAATAGAATTGGGTTTTGTTTTCTTTTATATGTTATTTCATTACCACCACTACTAATTCAATTAATATGTTTAATTACTATTTAGAAGTTTATCCATAATTGAATAAAATTAGTTCTGCTATAGCAATCATTCCGAATTTGTAAAATATTCCGCGAGCCGTACGAATATCTTCGGTGGGCCACAAGATGACGCAGATACTATATACAAGTTTAAGATTATCTTTATGATAATTAACTTGAAAGAGAATCATCGCGGAAATTCTCGGTCGCAAAATTCACAAGAAACTCCTTTATCAGAAATCTTTATGATGCTAAATCAATAGCAAAGCAAAGTCTAGGTGCTACATTATGTTTTCGAAACTTGACCTATTTACTGTTTTCTATTTGACAGATATCGCAGCTAGCTGCTAGAATACAGGACAATTGTGAGGTCCGTAGTACGATCCTATAGACTCTAACAGCTTTTCCCCGCCGAGATTCTTTCGTTAACTGTATGCGAAGTATCAGTCCTACTAAATTGATTTCTACAAATTACAACATTACTAAGAAGTAGAGAGGGTCTATAATTCGGAAAATAGCTGACCAGCTAGGAACGTTGATATTTTATAATAGATTAGGTAACTTATTTTAAACGGCGTAAGCGGATCTCTGATTGCTTTACCTCTTTATAAGGGATGGCTTGACTAAGTGGGGGATATCAATATACCAATCTTCTTGTTAACTTTAGTTCTTCAAGCTGTCACCACTGAAAGTTAATATTATGAAGCTAAACTTCTGGCGTTGAATCTATTTTCAACCGCAATGCATTTTAAACACCAAGGCATTTTCTTAAGCAGTCCTGAATTTTTCTGTTGTATTGCAAACTTGTTCCAAATTATCACTGTTTTAAGCTTGCGACCATGACGTCAAATGACGCAAGCGCTCACATGTCTACTATAATTTGGTATATGAAAATTAAGTACTTGACTTTTAGAAATGCTGTAATCAGGGCTGTAATCAGTAGCGAGGTGGCGATTTTCTTGGGCAGTATCGAAGTAGTGGTTCTCTTTAGCAGTTGAAAAAATGTAAGTTTTTTGACAACAGTCTTTAATTTATCATTTTTCTTGTTAAAAACGCAATAAACTGTGTTTGCATCAGTTATATTAATAGTTAAGTGATTCAAGATGACGTGTTTATCAAAATATTCTCAAAATATGAGCACACTACTGCACTTACTTTTAGAAGAGTAAGAAAGACGAGCCCGATTAATCAATTCCTTACCATATTTAGAAGGAAAATGATTCTACTGCCTTATTCCGTGGATTGCTGTATTTGATTAAATTACTCATAATATTGGGTATGAAATGGAGAGAGTTACCTGGAAGAAGTGTTAAACATAGCTCTGGCGCTCTCAAACTGCCACCGAGCGCTTCCACGCAGATCTAAGTCAAATGATGACGGTCTATGGCCTTACCCGGAAATGCTTCATGTACTTACTGAAGCAGCTAAGCTAGGAAGTGCGAACTAGAGCGCCTGTTCTCCAGGTGAGGGGCAGCTCAAACAGCGTCTGTCTCGAAAGGGGCGGCTGAATATGAAATGCTGTATCCCGCAAGCTATACCTAAGATGGCAGACCCATCAGCGGGATGTAGGTATCGCGACCCCAGTGAGGTAGTATACCGAAAACTCAATTACTACGAATAACGAAGAAAGAAATTCAGGATGGAACAATCGGTAAAGGAAACGGCAAGGGACAAGGAAACGATTAAGGGATAACGATTGGAATCTTGGTAGCTGGAATGTCCGAATTCTCCATGAACCGGCACGGGCTGGTTTGCTTGCTCGAGAGCTGCATCAACTCGCTGCTAACCAGGAAGTTCGGTTACCAAATTCCGCAGAAAGGGAGTTCCGTACAGTAGACCCTATTGCAGGCACTTCTTTCAAGTACCACATCTACTGCAGTGGCGGTAAAAAAGCAGAACATGGAGTCGGTTTCGCAGTGTTGGGAAAACAAAAGCAACGAGTTATCCGGTGGAGGCCCGTAAATGACCGTATATGCGTGTTGAGGATTAAGGGCAAATTCTTCAACTACAGCCTAAACAACTTATACGCACCGACAAATGATAAATCCGATGATGCTAAGGACGAGTTTTACGACAGGCTTGAGAGGACCTATGTAGAGGGCCCAAAACACGATGTGAAAATCATCATCGGAGATGCGCAGATCGGGAGGGAGTCCTACTAGCACAGTTGTTATAAATTAGTTGTGGTAACCGATTAATGATTTCAGTCATAAATAGGTTGCAGCAAACAAAAGTGACAAAAGTGTGCTACTTGGGAGGAATTCTTCCGACCATTTGAAGTCATTGGAAGACATAGCCTTCATCTGTCGACCAATGATAACGGTCTGAGGCTCATAAATTTTGCCGCGGCCAGCGGAATGGCCATCTGTAGCACCTACTTTCCACGTTTGAATATTCGGAAACACACCTGGAGGCATCCAAATGGAGACTCTAGCTTTCAGATCGAACATGTCTTGACGGTCGACACTTTTCGGATGTTATCGATGTACGGTCTTTTCGGGGACCAAACATCGGCTCTGACCACTATCTCGTAGTGAGTAAGATTCGTGCAAGGTTGTCGAACGCGGCGAAAGCTCGCACTGAGAGTACGCTGCGTTTCAACATCCAGCGGTTAACGGCAGACGGCGTAGCAGCGGAGTACGCCAGAAAGCTTGACCAATGACTCGCAGAACAGCAGGTAGAAGGAGAAGAAATAAATGGGCTGTGGGGGAACATCCATGGTGACATCAAAACAGCTGCGAGAGAGGTGGTAGGCACGACGCGTGGAAGACAGCGTAATAGCTGGTTTGATGCCGCATGCCAGAGAGTGACAGGTGAAAAAAACTAGGCCAGGAGTCGCATGCTCGCTGCGGCAACGCGTCAAAGCAGAACGAGGTACAGAGAGACTAGCGTTGCGGAAAAAAGAATCTATCGTCTAAAGAAACGCGAGTACGAGGAGCACGTGCTCGCCGGCGCAAACGTGGAAAGGAATAGAACTATCATCACGAAATCTCACATGCTTCTTGGTTTTGCGGATGACGTCGATATCATCGGAATCAATCGTAGAGCAGTGGAAGAGCACCGCCAAAACGAAGTACATGGTTGTTAGTAGGGAACGTGGGAGTCCAATGGTGTTGGTGCCGAGGTGGAGTTTAAGCTGCGAAGTGAAACGACAAGTTGCAGCCGCGAATCGGGCTTTCTACGGATTACGTGGCCAGCTGAAGTCCCGTAGTTTGCAAATTCGCACAAAACTGGTGCTCTACAGAACACTAATCCTTCCGGTGGCCCTCTACGCACACGAATCATAAACGCTAAAGGAAGCTGATCGGTGAGTGCATGGGGTTTTTGAGCGTAAAATTCTGTGATCTATCTTGGTGGTGGACTTGGTGGCAAAATGGAGTGTGGCGCTGTACCAAGTATACAAATATGCTGATATAGTGAAGGTAGTGCAATGTGGCAGGCTGCGGTTGGCTGGACACGTGGCCAGAATGCCCGACGAAAGAGTAGCCAAAACTATTTTCAGCAAAGAACCAGAAAGAGGCCGTAGACTCCGAGGCAGACCCCGCACCCGGTGGGTGTGTGCTGTCGAAGCCGATGCACGTTCAGCTGGTGTTCGTGAGGATTGGAGAACGGCAGTCCTGGACCGATGGTACTGGAGGACCATAATTCGTTCGGCGCAGGATCGGTAACGGACCGTTACCACTAAAGTAAAGTAAAGTAGTACCCATAATATTTTGTTAAATATTCTCTACATCGCTATCAACATTATGTTAAAGAATAATTTCATAACTATAACAATTTCTTCAGTTGGGTGTACTATTGTTATTCATCAACACAAAATTTAAACAATTTAGTATGATGCCTAATTTTACTTGTTTATCTAGCTTCATATCAGCGATATGAAAACTTTATAAAATGGCGTCTAAGTCCATCGTAAAAGCCGCTATGTTATACTAATGCCTGAATGCTACACTGGGTATTTGCAACAGCAAAAGCTTGGAAGCTTAATCAAAAGTACGTTTCAGTTCTAACAACGCCATATTGATACACTTCACGAAGATACCGTGATTGTCCTGGTACTTATCTATCAATGTCTTAATGTTAATATTCTTTCACAATCGCTTCAAACAGGTTTTCTCCTGCATGCAGGCTACTGATAAGAAATCGTAATCCGGATTTAACTAAAAATCTGCTTTAAACCTATAGCACGTGACCAACTGTTGCAACAAGTTTTCGTTAACAAGACATTGATAAGGAAGAAGGTCATGTGTAACGACATGAAAACAACCTTGAGTCACTCTTGTTGTGCTACGTTATCAATATAAGCACGTTTTTTTGCACTCAAACATAAATATTTTTGGTTTTTACAATCTATTTCGTAATCTTTCAAAACAGTTCCAAGCAGTTTGTATTGATTGGGTGTTTATATCGTTAGGTTGTTACCAATTTCATCAGGACATGGAATAAATGATACAAATGTCTGAATGACAGCAATTGTGCTGTTGAAGGTTCACAATCACCGTATTTAATCAATAACGTAAAAGTTTTCGACAACCCTTTTACTCCTGTCTTGTTTTTATGCTGATTGCCTTCAATTGCTTCCCGGTTTGATTGTTGTAGAGGCATTCTTCAGTTCAGTTTGATTGTTGTAGAGGCTTCAAATGTTCAAATCGTCTCGAAGAAAAGTAAACTGTTCTATATTTACTGCCATCAACAGCGAACCGGATTTTAATAGCTTTGCTACCTAAAGCCGTATTTATATACATAACAATCACATGGCAATCCAAAGGAGCTCAAGTCTATTTGTTTCCACAAGCACCGAATTTAATTATACTTTTCAAGAGTTTAAATTCACAAAGACGCACTAAATCAAATTCAAACGAATTGCCATGAAAAATGGTCGGAAGAGTTTTCTTTAACTACAGATTCACTAGAACTTCCATTATATTCACAAACTGTTAAAATATTCATAAGACTTGCACTATTCATTAATAATAAATGTAGTTTTCCAGCCCCTTATTGAACTAACTGTAATTTTCGTGTTAAGTAAATTGAAGTATTACTTACTTGTGCTTAGGATGACTGTTAGAAATCAGTACAAATTGTAACGATTTCACCACTGGGTGCTTCAATTTCACCACAAGGATGCTTCAGTTTACACTTGCCTCGCAGGCTGCGGTAAATCACTCCACCGCGGAATCGATGCTGTTCTCGGCAACGAAGGTTTCACACAATTGATCTGAATTCTAGACGCCACCGATCTAATATTATTTATTCAATTCAATTAACACATTTTCTCAACACTTCGGTGTTGCTACGGGCTTCTTCTATACGTGTCTATTATCATCCGCACGTCAAAATCGATGCATGCTATGTGCATTACTCATTTTCACGCTCAGTCTAAAATGACGCTGTTTTCGCTTAATCGATCAACCGCGCTCTAAAACAATGAATGGCACCATCTGCTGGAGCTGGAGCTGGATGCAGTCTGAACGGTTTGAGACAGATGCAGATGAACATAGTTTTCTTTTGCCTGTAATCTGCTATGCGCAGCTGTTTGTCCGGCGGGACAACCACTGGCACTGCAAAGACTACAAATCAGGACGAGTCGATTCGTTATCAGCTGTTTGATTGAACTAGGAAGCACGGAGCAGCAAATGCTTGTCAACTATTTTGGTCTCGGTGAATCACAATACACAAGCAGGGTTGACGGTAGTAAGTCGGTTGAAAGAATGTTCTCAATAAAATAAAATAAAATAATTTTAGTGGTCTACGAATCCTTTGTTACTTTCTCACGTATTGCCACTAGAATTTCGTTTACCCGTTTTAACTCTCTATTTAACACACTATGAAGTAATTTGCGGTTTCGTCACTAAAGGAGAATGACATTAGCTGGGGGCCTGCGGCTCGTATGTGTAGGGTTCAGAGGGGGGCAAAGAGTGGAGAAGAGGATCCGGGAGTTTGGAATTTGAAGTTGCTGATTCCTATTGCAAACAGGTTCAGTGAGGTCCACAGCTAATGTCAAAAAACCTTTATATATGTGCGTGGTGGAATACTTTATTGCAAAAACGGTTATCGAGAAATAGAGTGATTGACATAGAAAGTTGCCAATATTGTATTGGCTCTATCTTTGAACGTATACTAGTGATGGTGCCCTAAAAGTTGGCATGATAACAGCTCATTGTATTATCGGCAAGCCAGCGGGAGCATTAGCAAGAAGAAATTGACGTTTTATTTTCAATGCGATAAACATGTTTCACGCAATAAAATATTAGCGTGATAAAGTGGCTTTCTAGCGATTGGTAGTCGAATGTCTCGACCCGAGATCACGAAGTAATTTTCTCTTGTTGCATTAAACCGGCCACTGATGCAGTGGATCATCTGTTACCGTGTGACTCGTGGGCAGGGATGACACATATAATTCTGTGTTTTTTGTTGGAAAAATCTGACAATCTGTACGGCGAGGAAAAATATCTGTGCAAAAATCTGTCCAATGCAAAACAATGAGAGTGAAAGAGATAGAGAGTCATTTTGCTGACTATTTCCGTCTCTTTCACTCTCATGTAAAAGCTCAAAAATCTGTTTAATCTGTGTAATTTGGCGAAAATCTGTATTCTATGCATACAGATTCTGTACAGGGGATTTCTTTCAAATATCTGTTAAACACAGAATAATCTGTGCATGTGGCAACCCTGCTCGTGGGATTTACATAGAGAAGCTTAATTATCTTAAATGCGCTAGCAGATGTTCAGTCCTGGCCGAGTGGTATCAAAATAGTGGTTTCTACAATTGGCTAGTAAGATTCATGGAAAAGACGCGAAGCCAGCCCCCCCAAATGTCAGCGAGCGGAAAATTCACCTCCATCATGCGAAGGTGTCCTTTCCAGGATCACTTACCACAGTGAATCCAGCTCTGACCGTATCTGTCATACTAACACAAATATCCTTCCCGTGGCATTCACCGAGGCGCAGAGGTAAACTCGGCCTCAAAACAGCGAATGTTGAACTAACAATCCTTCCCTTTTATAACGACCGCAAGGACGTGGCCGGAGCCGTTACTGATCTACTCAAAGTCGAAACCACTGAATTTTTGTACATTGAAGATGGTAAATCATTCCAAAATGCTATCTGTGTGGTTCTCGGTGCAACTTCACTGGCTTGGATCAATCATGGAGATGCAACTCCGATGTGTGTGGTCGCTCATACTCATACTCATGCTCAGGTGTACTTTCCAGGAGGTTTATCATAGACACTGTGGATCTGGCTCGGATTCAAGAACCTTGGATCTACAAAAGAAGAATACAAATGACAAACACGACTTTTCGAGAGCTGCTGTTTTAGTCAACACAAAGATTAATTGCTTTCTTATTACAGAGTTCGTCAAACGAGACATCATCGCGTTCAGCCTACTTTCCTGGTGATGATCCTGAGGTTCCTACACAAGAGATTGCGGCCTTCGTCAAATATTGCAGATAAGTCAATAAAGACTATAGCCTCGGCATGATACCTGGATACTTGGAGTATGATGCGAAACCAAACCGTCTGCTTTCTGAACAATTAGTTTTCATCTGTATTGTTGAAAACTATGGAAAAAGTATTGCATGAATACATTAAGTCTAAATATATGATTAGATGTCCATTATCTAAATACCAGTTTGCATACCAAGCTGGTAAATCAACAATCACAGTGCAACAGCGTTTGTGATAAAAATTGAAAGTCTCTTGTATCGAAAGAAACAGCATTAGGTGCATTTCCCGATATTGAAGGGGCCCTTGGGAATACTTTTTACTTATCAATGGCGAATGCAAAGACAAGACAATTTGAAAACTGTGTCGTCGAATGCATCCACAGTGTACCCATATATAGGCAAATCCCCTTGGAGCTGGGGATTCTTTTACCTCTGCTTTGGTGAGTGGTAGTTGATGATCTTCTGAGAGTAAGGCTGGCAAATGAGTGAACATGTGCAAATATATCACCTCTGTTTTCTAACTCCTATCTCTACCTCCACGAGGTGCCGGCTGGGGTACGGTAGCCAAAGTTGCGCACCTGGTGGTACGCAACTTTGGTTGTCGTATGCAGACAGAGAAGGTGGAACACTCGCCGTGTGGTTTCCGGCTACCTAATCATGCAGTTCGGCGCAGAATTTTCGGAGGGCGCGGCTGCGGGGTGTGAGCACACCGGGAGAGAGTTATTTTCTCAGCTGGCTTAGCACAGAGAGAGAGAGAGAGAGAGAGACTCTTAATCGGTCTGTTTTACACAATCTGCACTTACGCCCTTTGGCGGTTGGTGCCGAATTGTACGTTTGGGCAAAAATTGAGCCACGGGACCTGATCCTGCCGGGAGTCGGCAAATCAGGTGCCCCTAAGTCAAGGTCTATCTCCGTGCCGATGACTGAATGGCTGGAGGGGTGAAAACATGCCAGTCGCGAACGGAGTGCTTTGGGCATCTTGCCCCTACTGTGCCATGCGGGGCTCTGGTACGGTCGATCTTTGTTGTCCCTTGCGTTTCGTGGGAACAGCATAGTAGTCCTGCCCAATTTCCCTTATGGGCTTTACGCCAAGTGCGTTCTGGCCAACTTAATTGGCTTCGCTTACAATTTGCTGTCTGATCTGTGTTGGAGATTGTTTGTGCATATACTCCGCTAGTCAAATAGTTAGAGTCGCACAAATAAATCTTCAACACAAACGGGCAGCAAATTTGTATTTATGCGAAAAACTTTTTAATGGCTCTGTCACCATCGCATTGGTTCAGGAGCCATATTTTCGCAAGGGGTACTTTCATTCGACGGATATTGGAAACCAGAACTTTGCTGTTTTCAGCAAAACTGGTATGACAAATCCTCGTTTGATGCCCAGGGTATGCATATTGTTGCATAGGTCAATTAGTGCATGCCTTATCTCTGAGTTGACTACTCGAGATATTTGTGCAGTCACAGTAGAACTCGTCGTGGATGATGTCCATAGGCGCTATGTCTACTGTTCTGCATACTTACCACACGATGAACCGTCTCCCAGCGACGATTTCAGAAATGTGGTGAGATACTGCCAATCCAGTGGGCTTCCGCTCATTGTAGGCAGTGATGCCAATGCCCATCACATCATTTGGGGCAGCTCGGATATCAATCTGAGAGGCTCTAATTTGATGGAATATTTGAGTGGTACCAACCTTGGAATACTCAACATTGGCAATTGTCCAACTTTCATACGAGCTGGTAGAGAGGAAGTGTTAGATATAACACTCTGCTCTAACAGGATCAGTCATGAGTTGGCACAATGGCATGTTTCAAATGAGACACCAATATCTGATCATTGCTTTATATATTTTGATCATTTGGGTGTCTCCTTGAACGCTGCAACATTTCGCAATCCGAGATTTTCTGACTGGGAACTCTTTGAGGAGGAACTGGCGATGAAATTTCAAGGATTCGAACCGACGATTGAGTCATCGATCGACTTGGATGTGGTTGTAGATGTCACAACATCTTTTATTGCGAAAGCTTTTGAAGTAGCTTGCCCGCTAAAAACTATTAAAACGACTAGAGGAACACCATGGTGGAACTCTCATCTCGCGGAACTAAAGAAACGATGCAGGAGAGCCTGGAATAGACGTCGGAGGGATGGCGTGGAGCCTTTTAAGCAGGCCCGGAAAGCCTATGCAAAGGCTTTACGATCTTCAGCACGCACGAGCTGGCACAGGTTCTGTAGCAACGTTTCCAGTTTCGGCGAGGCAAGTCGACTTAATAAAATACTGTCAAAATCGAAAGATTATCAGGTTAATAACATTCGAAGTTCGAACGGTGAATACTGTTCGAATGACAATGAAATCCTGGAATGTCTCTTTTATAGTCACTTTCCGGGCTGTGTGGAACCTGAAGTTCGAAACGATCCAGAAATCGTTTTAGGTGGCTTAGACTCATGGGCTTTTGCTCGGAGACTTGTCACAACTGAAGCGATTGAGTGGGCCGTGAACAGCTTCTCTCCATACAAATCTCCTGGAACAGATGGAATATACCCTATTCTACTGCAAAAAGGATTCAAGTACTTCAAACACATTCTGAGAAGGATGTTTGTGTGTAGTATTGCTATTGGGTACATCCCAACTCAATGGCGTGAAATAACCATTAAGTTTATTCCTAAAGGTGGACGCGCGACATACGAGCAAGCCAAAAGTTTTAGACCAATCAGTCTAACGTCTTTCTTGCTTAAATCACTTGAGCGGATTGTTGATCACCACATCCGCGAAACAAGCTTAGTAGAAGTTCCTCTTCATTCAGCACAGTATGCTTATCAAAGTGGCAAGTCTACAACCACTTTATTACATGATGTGGTGGATAAAATTGAGGTTGCTTTTTCACAAAAGGAATCTTGCTTAGGAACTTTTTTGGATATTGAAGGCGCGTTTGATAACGTATCTTTCGCTTCCATTTTGGAGGCTGCTCGTTATCATAATGTGCCTTCAATAATCATAAAGTGGATAGAACAAATGCTTAGTAACCGATTGCTTTTTTCGTCCTTACGGCAAGCAAGCATTTGGAAGCAAAGTGTTTGTGGATGTCCACAAGGTGGCGTTCTCTCGCCTCTTTTATGGAACCTTGTGGCGGACGGCCTATTGAAGAAACTCAATGGTCTAGGCTATCCGTCATATGCTTTTGCGGATGACTATCTCATCCTAGTAGTTGGAAAGTGCATAAGCACATTATTTGACTTAATGCAGCAGGCACTACGTGTCGTAGAAACGTGGTGCCGAGAAACTGCACTTTCGGTAAATCCGAGCAAAACATCTATCGTCTTATTTTCAAGACGTAGAAATATCAATGGAGCTCGCGCGCTGCGCTTTTACGATTCGGATGTTGATGTTGTGAACGAAGTGAAGTACGTGGGGTTGATTCTCAACTCCAAGCTTGACTGGTCCACAAATATTGACTTCCGAATTAAAAAAGCGTGCATGGCCTTTGGGCAATGTAGACGAGCAATTGGCAACTCTTGGGGGCTTAAACCCAAATACATACACTGGTTATACACGGTCGTTGTCAGACCAATACTGGCGTATGGTTGTCCTGTATGGTGGCAGAGAGGGGAAGTTGTGACTGTCCAGACAAAGCTAAACCATCTTCAAAGGATGTGTTTAATGGCAATGTCTGGTGCATTTACTACAACTCCTACTGCCGCCCTAGAAGCTATTTTCAATATTAAACCTCTACACTTCCACCTGAAGCAAGAGGCACTAATATGTGCTTATCGACTACACGCGATTGGCCTTTGGCAGTCTGTGGACGGTTCCACTAGTCATACTCGACTGTGGTCGCAAATTGTTGCTGAGGACAAGTTTGCCCTTGCTCCTAGCGATGTAACGCTCATGCGTACTTTCCCGTATAGGACTTTCTCAAGTGACTTTCCTCCTAGAGAGGATTGGATGTCAGGCTACATGGAAAGGAAAATTTCCGACTATGTGGTCTGTTATACCGATGGTTCCTTGTACGAAGGTCGCGCGGGTGCTGGTGTTTACTGCCGTGAGCTGGAATTGGAGGAATCCTATTCGTTGGGTAGTTACTGCACCGTTTTTCAAGCTGAAATCTTTGCAATTATGTGCGGAGCTCAGTTTGCACTTCAGAAAGAACTGATAGGCAAGATTATCTACTTCTGTTCTGACAGTCAAGCCGCTATAAAAGCCCTTTGTGCGGCTAATTCTAAATCTAAAACAGTCATCGCCTGCCACACCCAATTAGAAGAACTAAGCATTCTAAATGCCGTTCATCTGGTTTGGGTTCCTGGCCATTCTGGTATAACCGGAAATGAATGGGCTGATGAACTAGCAAGATCTGGAGCAGAAAAGTCGGTTTTTGGACCGGAACCTGCTTTACCAATTGCGGCATGTTGGATAAAACAAAAGATTCGATCTTGGTTTTCATCTGAACATGTACGTTATTGGGAAAATCTTGAAACTTGTCGTCAAACGAAAAGTTTCATTGTTAAGCCTTGTGAGAAGGTTGCGAAATTTCTTTTGCAACACTCAAAGGTAAATTGCAGTATTCTTGTCAGATCACTGACTGGTCACTGCAGACTAAATTATCATATGGCTACGATTCAGCGAGCTGAATCGTTTCATTGTAATTTATGTGAATCCAACTACGGTACACCATATCACGTAATTTGCAACTGTCCTGCAGTAGCACAATTGCGTCATAGGATCTTTGGATCCTACGTCTTAAATGAATCGGATTTTAGGAAACTAAAATTACGAGACATTTTGATGTTCCTTACCGAAAGCGGTATTGAGCTATAAGCTCTTATTTATCATGAGTATACCCCCCAGGGGGTGTACTTTTGATAAGTTAACTATCAAGGATTGCAGTATCCCCTCGGGGGTACAAAAATCTCTCGGTATATATATGTTTGTGTTTGTCCAAATCCCTCATCCACCCCTTCCTATTCCTCCTGTTTTCCTTCCCGTCCTCATCAGGTAAATGATGACACGGGCAAGATGGGCAAGGCACAAATCTTCCACATGATTGTGAGGAACGTGCTGCTCGAGCCAAAGATGCTGATAGGTGCATTTCCCGATATTGAAGGGGCCCTTGGGAATACTTTTTACTTATCAATGGCGAATGCAAAGACAAGACAATTTGAAAACTGTGTCGTCGAATGCATCCACAGTGTACTCATACATAGGCAAATCCCCTTGGAGCTGGGGATTCTTTTACCTCTGCTTTGGTGAGTGGTAGTTGATGATCTTCTGAGAAGTTTGGAGTCAAATGGGTTACAACAAAGTTACAAAGTTTCGCTGATGGATCATGATGAGTCATAATTAGTCATCATGGTTTGTGATAAATTCGGCGTGGTATCGGATAGGATGTAGAGGGCCTTAAACCTTACACTATCTTGGTATAGTAAAGAAGGCCTGGGCATCAACCCCTCGAAAATAACAATTGCTTCCTGCACTAAGGAGAATAAACTGAAGCTGCGTTAATACCTTGGAGAAGAGGAAATCAAATGTAACGTCTCAGGTAAATATCTGGGAGTAATCCTAGATGCCATACTATCTTAGAACGCAACTTAGATTTAATAATTGCCAGGCAAACACTGCCCATAGGTATGTTCTAATGTATGTTGTGGAAAAACATGGGGCCTCAAACCAAAACTGGCTTTGTCGGTTTACACCGCCATTAACACATCACATGCTCTAGGGTAGCATTGATCAGCCGTATCAGTTTGTCCGAAGAACCGTTGTCGGCTATTAACCCATCATCTGTCATAGCTATTCGCGTTTGACTGTATCGAATGTTGCCTTGAAATCGATGTGGGTACGTTGTACTCCCGACATTTCTGTAGAATTTATCGGAGTGTGAAAAATTGATCCGTTGTAGCACGGGATCCCATAAAACCGGCCTGATACTGCCTTACGAAATTTCATACTATTAGGGATAAATGACGTAACAAAGTTTGGTAGAGTACTTTGCAGGCGGCGGATCAGCGCAATGCCATAATAATTACAGCAATCGAGCCAATCGTTCTTCTTATAGATGGGACAAACCAAACCTTCCATCCATTCCTCCGTTAGTTTCTAATCTTCCTATATCCTTGAAATTATCCAGTAATATTGCGTTGTTAGTGGTTCTTTGTCTTATTTTGTCTTTTTTGTAGTATTTTACCAAGAGTCAGTCCTTTCCGGCGGCTCTATTATTCTTCAGCTAGACCAAATTCTCCCTTGAGGTAATGTTTTTCCAATCTCTTTTGTACCTCTCCAATAATTGTTTACATTCCTCGTCAAACTAGTCATTTCGTACACTCGAGGTTTGTTCACCTAGCACGGCGATTACTGTCCCATGGAGGGAACCGGTTGTCGATAAAAATATAATCGATTCGATTCAATGTTCGTTGGTCAGCTGACCTCCAGATGGCTTTGGGGATATCTTCGCGGGTAAAAAAAGCACTTCTGATCACCAGGCCTTGATAGGCATAGCGAGCGCGCCAAATAAATAAAATATAATTAAGAGTAATCAATTACAAACTAAATGTTTGGTTGCTTGTCAGTGAAATACTATAGTAACCATCTCATTAGCAGGTCTATCATTTTATTGCGTCAAATAAAACGTTCTATCTTCGTTTCGGAATATCAGTTAGATTTTGAATATTTATGCAATTAAATTCAATACTTGCCCAAAACTGCATATCAATATCATCTTGTTAGTGATAACCTGCTGAAGTTGCATTTTTTAACTTCACATAAAAATGTTACATGCGAAGGACCGAAATTTTAAATTGTCATTTTCATTAAAACACCTCTTTTTTGTCGGATGGTTAAAACACCTCAGATAGTTATTTATACGTAAACAAACACACTCGATTTCTTTTTATTTATACTACATCGATGTCACACCCTGTGACCGTGTAAACGTTCTTTGTTCCACGTATTGTTTCTAAGAATAGATTACTATGTATACTCTGTTTTTCCGAAACAAAACAAAAATTCTTCTGAGAATAGCAAAACATGAAAAGAGTAGGTGAAGAATTAATTTACGAGTGTCTTGTTTCGGGGAACGAGTTTATCTGATGGAGGCGAATACTTCCGTTTACCCTAACAGAGTTATGCAGCGGGCGACAAGCAGTTAAGCTTCATTATGATCTACCAAGAGACACATTTATCTTCGAACATCTAGCGAGAAGAGCAACATAAATCGATTATTCGCAAGACCGTTCACAACTTCCGACAGGTCCTTCGTTCAATCACTGCTGCTTGAATGTATGACTACTACCTATAAGCATGTTTTTGAAATGTGGTTCGCAAACAGGCCGGGTCCGCCTTTTGGCGATGTCAGTGCGTACATCTTCGACTATCCTTCGCCTCTGACAAATGGTTATATCAAGTCCTATTTTGAAACGAAATCAAATATCCTTCTTATTAAAAAGAGAGTGGGATGATTTCGTTATTTTTTTCTTGTGCGATGCCAGTCGAAAGCGTAGTGAATGAATGAAGGACAAAAGGTCCGTTCGAAAGTGGCAATTTCGGCAAATACCTCTTTTAAGAAAATCATCAATGGCAAAATAAAAACCAAACAAAAAGGCAGTGAGCCAAAAATCGATGAGTTTACGCAGCAGTTTTTGGATGGCAGCTACTTTCTCACCATCAGCCCGCGTGGCTGGTAGAATGGGCAATTCAAACGCACGGAAATGCGGGTTTCAGGACACGCGGAAAGGGGAGTATTTTCCCTTGAAGGTTCGATTGAATCGCAGCAAAAAGGACAAATTGAAAAGAGAAAGTTTCATCTTCGGCGTGAAAACCTTGTCTGGGCAGTCGCAATATAAAATATAAATATTGGTTTTATTTGAAATAGAGATCATGGCCGTAAACACCGCGGAGCATTGTACTAAAAGTTTGCTTTCTTAAACACCGTTTTATGCCTCCATCTATTGCGGATTTTATTCGTTCTCAATTCCACTCTCAGCTTTTAGCAGATAGTTCGCAAACATATTTTGTTTAGCACGTATAAAACATCCGAACATTTTAGCACTTCTATAAATCTGTCGATTTTAGTGCTACGTGACCTATACCGCAGCAGGTTAGTTGAATTCTTTGTTTATCATCGGTGTGTTATGTTGTTATAAAAAACCCGAATTAATCCACCTAGCGGTGTGACCTAGCCTTTCTACTGCCACAATAATCATTATTTAATTTCTCAGAAACATCTGAACAGAAAAATAATGTTAACACAAAAGATAATTTTTGCAGACTTGAATGAATATATATAGAAAATTATAAATTAATCCTCTAACGGGTCTACAGACGGCCTTAACTTTCGGGCTTCAGAGCCACATACGAAACTTGTTTTGAATTGATAAAAAAGAAGAAAAACAAAAAGTTATTTATATCCTTTAATTCTACTACTGTGTTTTATTGATAAATACGTATTTCGGTCTCGACGTGTGACCTTCATCAGTATCTAACTAACTTACACTGGTTTGTTTTGAATTGACAATATGAAATATGTGTTCATAGCAGATGTTTTGATATTTTGATATTAATACCATGCGTTCAAAAGTTAGCATCTTTGAAAAACAAGAATTCAGAAAAATTATTAGTATACTTCACTTTTGAAGAAATAGGATATGTACAACAAAATGATTAATCTGAAAATTTTACTATTAGTTTGTTTGGCTTCAATTTTGCAACATATCTGAATTAGAAAAAATAACTGAATAGAGCATTAGATATGAAAAAGAGAAATTTCTTAGCTGGTGCTCCTTCAGATAATTATTTTTGCATACAAATTAAAACTTGAGTTTCTTTTGAATGTACTTTCATGAAAAGATAGTCATTAGCCTGATCGCATCGTTTTTACAATGTTAGAGGGTTAGGAAAACAAGAAGAAGTCGAAAAATAGTGCAAAAGCTGCGCCATAAACATGCTTGAGAATGAAAAATATGATCGACATGATTTCCAGCGCTTGTCATTTTGGATTTATTTATTAAAACATGATACATGACATAAGACATCTGTCCTTTAAAATGTCACTAACGAAAACAAATCTTACAAAATTACTACTGTGCACCGTTTACTTCCTATTTTGCAAATAACATTTCTAAGCTCTAATATCTAATGATTGAAAAGAACATCTATTGATGCGCAAAATTTGTTTGAAATTTGTATAAATTTATTTGGAAAAATCAACTCACTAGTATTTTAAATCCTATACACCATTTTACCGACATGCTTAAATTAACTGCTTCTTACGGTGCTCAAGTGTTAAAGTTTGAATAACTTTTGAATGAACCGTCCGATTTTAAATAACTCGGTTTCGTTTGATAGATCTCAGCAGTAATTTTCAAATAATAATAAAATGTGTGATGTTTTTCATTGAATTAATGTTTATATGTTTCAAAAATATGTTTTAAATACTATTTTTTCACATTTCTTTATGTAACTTTCAAACTACAAGGCCAATCGTCATGAAATTTGGAAGTTAAGGGTTTGCAAGACTCCTCTTTTATATGCAATCAATTTTGTTCAAATCGGTTAAGGGACCTGTGAGATAATGAAGTCCCATATTTTTCGTATTTTTATACATAGCTTTTGAACTAAAAGTCCGATCAAAATGAAATTCAATAGCAACCTATGGGACACCTAGACCTTTCATTTGACACTAAGAACATTAAAATCGGTCCAGCCATCTCCGAGAAAAGTGAGTGAGATTGAAAGCGTTACATACCCACACACACACATACACACGCACACACACATACATACACACACACACAGAAAATGCTCAGTTTTCGAAACTGAGTCGAATGGTATATGACATTCGGCCCGCAGGACCTTCTTTCCATTTCCGGTTTTCCAAGTGATTTCTATACCTTTATACTATATATTTATATAGTAGAAAGGCAAAACGTTAGGGACTTATAATTGATAGTTTATTTGCGTCTCATAGTCTACGTGCGTATAAATTTCGCAGAAAGAAATGATTTCTTTGATTTGGCTGTGTTGAATATTTGATACCCCCTTCCCATTAATAAGTTATTAGTGCGTTTTTTTGTATCATTAGTTTTTACCACTATACCGTTTATACGCTTTTGCTTGCTGCCTCAAAGTCCATAGGGTTGATGGGTTTTGGGTTGACTCTGTTCAGATTGCATTTTCTTGCGCGACATCAAACAGCAAGCATGGCAGCCGTGACATTCTTCGAGATTCGACAGTGTTCTCGTTGCTAGCACAAGGTTGATTAACCGCGTCAGTTTGTTCGGAGATGTTTATTCGTGTATAATTTGCCATAGTTGATCCCGATGGATTGTAAACCACAACCGGGCGAAAAGATTTAGCAAAATTGCTAATTAATTCCAAGTTGTCGTTTAGATCTGTAACAAAAATAATTTGGTCCTTCTTTCCATTCCATTCATCACAGTTTCGCTAGTTCTTAATTTTTCGCACCTAAGCTTACTATAAAACTTCACAGTATTTAAAATGTGCTAACAATTTAAACTTTCCATTCTAAGGCGTTTTTGCTTGTAAAAGCGGAAGCGTTTGATTTTCTTTTACAAAATCGGTATACCTTGTAAGAAAATTTTTTGCAACCGTCGTAGACGTGTCCTTCTGTAGAAAAACCTGAGCCTTCCGCCATGCTCGACTGCTGGCCAATTTACCACGTTGAATGAATGAAGCCTCGGATGAGACTTGAAGCTGCTTGTCGATGTGTAGCCTGGCTGCACTATGAGATATCAGGCGGACAAAAATCAGAAAACTGACTTTCACTAATCCGCTTAATGAAATTTTCTATTGATAGCAAACACTTCAATTAAGAAAAATCCAAAATAGCAAGTCTCTAGTCGATGTTGTTTCTGAGATAGAGGCTGTCAAAGTTGAAAAACGATATGACATATACGCTTTTTGCCATTCAAACACGTTTACTTTCAAATCAATTTTTGAGCACTATTTCCAAAATTGAATCGTATGTATTATATATCATTAGAAAGGTAATGAAATGAGCTTTCCGAAAAATAAATGGTTTAGACGGCTAGAGGAAGAATTATAATAATAAAAAGCATGAGAAAAAGGAAAATATAGAAAAATAAGAGAATTTTCTGCTTTCTTAGTCGAGAACTTTTTTTCTCCAGATATCTCCAGGTTAATTCCGCCTTCTGGGTTAAATCTCAGGTATATACTATCAACTTATGAAAGAATTACGTGCCACCATGCGCCACTCTGGGAAATATAGTGTTTTGAAAATTTCTAGTCACCACGGGAGATTTCAAGATTAAATATATTTCCAGCGAATAACACACACACATACACACACACACACACACACACACACACACACACACACACACACACACACACACACACACACACACACACACACACACACACACACACACACACACACACACACACACACACACACACACACACACACACACACACACACACACACACACACACACACACACACACACACACACACACACACACACACACACACACACACACACACACACACACACACACACACACACACACACACACACACACACACACACACACACACACACACACACACACACACACACACACACACACACACACACACACAAACGCGCGCGCACAGGTAACTGATCAACGTGAAATTATGTCAACAGAAGAAGCATTTAATATAATCATATTTAGAAACTGGGTTAAACAGATTTCAATATGAAGTAATTCATAGGGAGTCACTATCGAGATTTCCTCCATACAACGTTAATGGAACTATGAAGAAAACATGCGCCCCTCCTGTTAAGTTCATCGAAGAAATGTCTTCGAAAATTGTAAATTGCAATCCATATTGAGTGGGCTGAATTTTTATACCTATGGCCTATTTCAAGATATGTTCTAGGTCTGCTGAACTTATTGACCAATTTCGGTAAATCTTACAAAGCTTATATGGGACGAATGAATAACTTAACTGGCCTGATAAACTCCATTAAGTTAAATACCATAATTACCAGTGAAATGCATTATATTGCACAAATAAATAGCACAATTAAATAATAGAACTATACAAATTTGTACGAAATTATTACTTTTATTTAAATACATACAAAAGTATCCAGAACATCAAAATTTATTATGTTGATTCTATGTTGAAAATGCATCTTTTTCATTAAAATACATTATTTAGTCATAAAAATGTCTGGAAGCTTCAGGTAAACGTATTTAAACATACTCTTACTAACAATTCAGATAGAATAACGCATGCCCCGGATATTCAAAACACCATATCTCCCAAACTACCAACATTGTCTTTTCTAGTTAAGTGATTCTTATGTAGAATTTGTCTGGGGAACATTTTGAGCATATTTATTTGAAAATAAAATTGGGGTGTTTTGAGATATTCGCATTTTTGGTTTTAAATTGCGAAAAAATGTATGATCTTGACAAATTAGATAAAAACTGATAACATCATTCGATTGCGCGGTCAAAAACCCATAGAAAAAGTATATTGGCATGTCTCCACATCAAACTGTTGCAGAGATATTTAAGCCCGAAAAATGACTTTTTTTGAAAATCTGTAAAAAAGGAAGCAGCGCCACTGCTAGGGGAATTGATCAATCGGCGTAAAACTTCGGGAAACTGGTTGTGGGGTCGGAATGAACAATTATGCCAACTTTGGTTGAAATCGCTGATGGTCGAATCCAAACGTTTGAGGTGGAATGACCCATATTAGTTTTTCTCATATGACAAAGGTAAACAGTTAAACCCTTTTCAAAATATGTTCGTGACACGTTTACAAATGTACTCTAACAACATATTTTAATCATATCAACTAGAAAAACGTCAAAAATCCTAGAAAAAAATCGAAAATATTTTTGTCCGCCTGCTTGTATGGAAATCCCCCATAGTGGGCTGGCCGCTGGCTGAGTGACGATGCGCACCGAAGGGCACGCAATATGTATCAAACAAATATAATATAAATATAAATAACAAAATTCGAAACTGATACGATAGATGGCGCTTATAATGAGCATATTGATTTTTTTTTTGGAATATCTCAGAGTCGTGACGAGATAGAATGTTACTGTGTTCTACAAAGTTATTTGTTCAAACAAGACACATTCGGTAATGCATAACAAAGTTTGAAACTGTCTCACTAGGTGGCGCACGTCAGGTGGCGGTGGGTCAAATTATAATCTTATGATGATATCTCATGACCATGATACGATAGACGGTTACGGTTTTTGACAAAGTTGTGTGTCTAGACAAGACAAATTTGAAAATGATTGGTTAAATTCGGAACTGTCCCGTTAGATGTCGCAGTTGGTAAAATCATATTTCTTTTTGCGATATTTCAACTTATGTCGAATAAACGGTAAAATGGTTTATCTGGTCTGGAAAAGAACACCAAAATGTTTGCAAATAGTATTCTCTTGGCGATTTTCCCACAACAGAGTTTGTGAATCATCGACAATGTTGCCAAACTGAATAATGCACATATCTCACCTAGAGATAAATGATACTTATTCAACTTACCCATGTAGTACTCTTACGATACTTTTATTTATATCAATTTATTAATGACTCACATTAGTTATATAACAATCAGGTGTACAGTTTTATAATGAGTATGTTATTAGGGAAGTTTGAGGTAATGCTTTAAACATTAGAATGTTAGAATTATGTTGACACTCACCATAAAACAATACAAAGCGAGCATTTGTTTGTTTTATTTCCTGCTATGATAATGAGAATGAAAAATGTCCATTAGAATCCTTACAATCCTATAATATTCTTGTTACGGTCACTTATATCATACAGGAAATAACACACACGTAATACAAGGAAAGAGTAAACTATTCGAGCCCAATGAAAAAAGCAAGTTGTATACGAATGAGTATCAAAAGAGTGCACTTCAGTCGTATTGTCGCGTTAGCAAAACGAATAGTTTTGGTTTTATCATCACGCACACGTTAATAATTGCAATCATCAACGTTGCCATTAAGCCTGCCCGCCAAGTTAGCTCCGGGGTACGATGCTGGCCCAACAAGCCAGTCGTCATATGTTCGAGTCTCGACTGGGCGGTGCCGCTACAGAGTTAATAGGATCTTTGCACTAGCCGCGTGATATTCCTGTACTCTAAAAACCGGCAGCGAAGTCTATCGATAAAGAAGGATCAGGTTCTGGAGGACGTTTATACCCATGGTTTTGCTTTGCTGATAAATCTAGATTTTACCAGATTTTTTATTGCATACCAGACAAAGTTCAAAACCTTCCAGATATTTGGTATTGTGCCAGATTTTTGTCAGATTTCTGTTTCTCCTTTCTGCAAAAAGGCATCACTTCTAATTTCAGGCAACAGTTTGTGTCTGCGTTGAACAAAACTGGCATGACGTTTCCCGAAAAAGTCCTCCTCATCGGTCAAATTGATCGCCAGATTTTGGCCAGACATTTGTGTAATTTGTGTACGCCAGATTTTCGAATAAACCTATTAGCGACCCTGGGAAGAATAGGAACTCAAACACTCTCTAAAATATTTTTAAACAATGTGATGGAAACGCAGCACGGGTTTCCAGGAATCTTTTCCTGGTGATCTTTCTGGCTAGACGATGTAGACTACGAAATTGCTTCGTCAAAAGCATTTTGATCAGTCTGTGCTCTTCTTCTCATCTTTTGATAAAAGTTGAAGAAATACGTATCAATTGCTGTTGTCAGGAAGCCATAGAAATAGCTATTGATTAGCTGGAATTGACGACGCCATCAATGGTGAAAAGGACAAAGATGCGTTATCTAACGTGTTTTGACTACACAAACCACTTTGTACACTCTTAAATGATTCTACCTGTAAATAGGTCAGATTTAGTTAAAGCTAGGTTGAAACTACTCAAAATGCCCTTAAAGTGTACAAACTCAAACTTTGGGTAAAAATTTCAACCAATTTTGGCTACTTGCTACCGATAATTGAATTATTCTCTATGACAAATAACGCACTTGTAAGTTCCTACTACCAATTTTTTGGTTAAAAAACTACTCAAAATCTGAGTTTGTACACTTTAAGGGCATTTTGAGTAGTTTCAACCTAGCTTTAACTAAATCCGACCAATTTACAGGTAGAATCATTTAAGAGTGTAGAGAATAGCAGTGTTCTATGTCATCATGGTTCCGCAATATTCCGAAAAGAATTTGATTTTCTCATTATCTCCACCTACTACTGACTTAATTCCGAATTTTATTTACCATCATAGAAAGTATCTTGACCTGATAAACAACTTTGTCGAAAACATCAACCTTCTATCTCGTCATGGTTCGGAAATATCGCTAAATGAATTAAATTTCACCGTATACTCCATCTAGCGGACTAGTTCTAAACTTCAGTGTACGTTACCAAAGGCGTCTTGGCTTTACAAACAACTTTGTAGTAAATAGCAACCTTGTAGCTCATAACGGTTCTAAAATATTCCTGAATGAATTTAATTTCTTCATTATTAGCGCCATCTATTGAATCAGTTCCGAACTTTGTTGTATGTCACCGGATGTGTCTTAACTAGATAAGCAACTTTGTCGAAAGTCGCAACCTTCTATCTCTTTCCAAACTTGAGCTATTGCCCGCCGTGTACTCAGTACACGACGCGACCGCTTGTGTAACTTTTTTCATTTCAAAAAAGTTTCGTTAGTGGTCGCGCTGGTGTACTGAGTACACGCGCGCGGACACACTATTTTTACAAGCAATTTTCGGCCACTTTTTTTATTTCTTTTTGCTATATTCTTGCATCATTAGAAAGAGGAAGAGTAGAACTTCGAATACAACCAAAACCTGGCATGATTTGATTAAAATTTCGACGATTTTTTCGCGTTTTTCGAGAACGCGTGTACTCAGTACACTAGCGCGACCGCTCTAGGGTTAAGGGAAGCGCCGGCCCTGCATAGGATTTGTCATTTATCGATGCGTAAACGTTCATTAGACTATAGTTGAAGAACTTGCCTTGAATTCTCGACACACATATATGGGCCTTCTATTCTGTATTTCCATTTAAGTTGTTCGTGGTATGTAAGAGTTTCGGAATACTACCCTACTAGGGTCCTGATACCAATATCCCGCTGAGGGGTCTTACATGTTAGGTAGCTTGTGGTATACAGTATTTCATATTCAGTCGCTGGCTCCGAAACACACACTGTTTTAGCCGCCCCTTACCTGAGATTCAGTCCCTAGTGCAGCCTCCAGTGTACATGATGCTTTGTCAAGCAATGCAAGCGATTATCAATATTTGATTTAGATCTGCGAAAAGGTGCTAAGTAACGGTTTGGGAGAGCCAAAGCTATATTTAACACCCGGGTAATTCTTCTCATTTCATATCAAAGCAGGTTCCAAAACTATTTCTTTTTTTGCAAGAAATATGGCAAATATGGTTTCAAGTCATAGGGTTTTTCCAGATGAGATCTTCGAACGTATTTCAAATCAATTTGGGGACTCTGGAATACACGCTACGGTCACTATCGGGTCTCCAAATTGGTAGTTTTTATTCTGTGAAATCATATGATTTCTTAAGGCGATTTTTGAACCGATATTTCAATGCATCTTGAATTAATCTGACAACTCCGGAACATTCGTTACCAATACTTAACTGGTATCAAATTACAAAGTTTTTTCAAATACCATTCAGATGCATTTTAAACGCAACTTCTATCTATTTTCTATTTTCTTTTGAAATATGGCAAACTAGAGACAGGTTTGCTGATCCGTTGATATACAGCTCATTGTATTCAATAATTCTTAGAGCTATGCAATATGAATATAACAACAGATAAAAGAGATCAACTCTGTCAGAGAACCGAGTTATATTGCAAACAGTGAAGTCTATTTAGCCGCACAAATAAAAGCTATACATGTTCCGTATTCCTAGATCCTTCAATTGGTTTATACCTAATCCTTTAGAATGAAATGTTAATTCTGCTTAGAATGTGAATCCAATTAGCTTAAACATTTACTCTTATCGTGCATGTTCGTTTCTGAATTACTATACGGAGAATCAATTTGCGGATAGATCTATGTGCTTTGATATGCTTTTATGCATTAACACAAACACACTAGCAGTCACACACACACACACTGAAGAGCATACATTCCGTTTCCGGAACACATAGGCGTTCACTTTCAAGGTGTAAAAGTTCCAATTTACATTTAAATTGAATCTGGCGAATGGACGAATCGTCTGTTTACTAACGGTTATTGCCACACGCTGCTGCCAGTGCTGTGTTGTGCTCTGCCTGTCTTGGCAGAAGGTGAAATAACCTCGATGCTATCTAAACATTTATACACAGTTCCCGAAGACGTCTATTGGTACAGAACCGATCACCTTCTGGGTGTTTCAATATTGCCTAGATTGCCATGTTATACGGCAGAACAGCTTCGTACTCGACTTCCTGCTCGGCGATGTCATTTGCTGCTTGAAAGATTCTATCTTAAATTGAACTTTGTGCAACAATGTCCACTCAAATTGTATCCATTGAACCAATTAAACGTTACTGTTGGTGAGAATACTATGGAATATAATTATCACTCTTGTAGAACTTGAGATAAATGAAAACCATATTGCACGGATATAATACTATAATGTTATCACGGTTTTGTCTTTCTACCATATAAATATAGGTATAGTAAAGTTATAGGAACCACTCGGAACACCGAGCTTTATTTATCATAGGATAATTACGCATAGCCATTTGACAGAAAACCTCAAAGTTTTGAAAGAATACTTCTTGTTTGTTTGTCAAAGTAGTTGAAAAATTGAAAATATTGCGAAGCAGAAAAGAGGAACCCACCAAGAAACTCACCGTATATAGCACTTTTCAACGGGGTTTGCTATTTTGCGAAAAATAATAAAATAATAATTAACGGATTCAAGACGGAATCATTCAAAATTGTTGTTTTCAAAACTTATTTGCACTCATCAATCAGCACGGAAACAATAAAGGTTCGAAAGCGCCATCCATTATTTAGTCTGCCAATCATTTATCCCAGCGAATATACTGTACTACATTTAAAAATTGCAACTAAAGAGCCATTAAGACCTATTTACTAATACACTCAAAGCAGTCATGGTAGTCATTAATACGCGTTGAGGGCTAATTTCTCGTTAACATGATTAGAAGTTTTATTTTATTCGTATTGGTGCCCTGTAAAGAAAGATCAACACAACTGCAGTCTACAAACTACAATCTTAAATTAGAAGAAAAGTTGATACAGTACAAACACAGTACAGTATCCTCAAAGTAACTTTTGAACCGGACAAAAAAATCAGAGGGGTTGTGTACAAGACACGACCGCGTATATAGGTGGCGCAGGACTACGTAAGTGTCTTTGTAGTGATAGTAGCATGTATTCATGCTTGTAATCATTCGATTCTTCATGTATACATGCTATATGCAACATATATACATGCTACATGCGTTGTATGTAACATTTATCAAAGTAGTAACTTTGCATACGTTCAATTATCAAAAGATTGTACATTTGAAAACAATTTAACAAAATCAAGAACACAAACTATTGCTTTCCTGTTACCTTACTGAAATTAAAGATTGTTTTTATTACACATGGTTCCCACGTTGAAGGGATTTTACCAATTCAATCCTATTTTATCAACAGCACATCTTTTCACTACACTTCTAATGGAACGGCAAGCATGCGTATTCATACAGAGTCATATTATAACCGAACACTACAGCTGTAGTACATTTTTCCAACACAGATATCAAATTCGCCGAGGTTTAATCGTCTCGCAGTAATGAATTTGCGATCTGTTGGGACAATGAACTTGTGTCATTTTTTCTGGCACACTTCCCTAACACAGACATCAAATTGGACTAGGTTTAATCGCGTTCGAAAGAAATTTGTTGGTACGAGGGGGCCTTGTCACTCTTTCTGGCATACTTCCCAAGCAAGGACATCAAAATGGTCTAGGTTTAACCGCGATGTGAAGAAATCTTGTTGAAATGGGGAAACTTTGTCACTTGTTTTGGCTTACTTCCCAAGCACAGATATCAAATTGGTATAGGTTTAGATCATCGTAAAGAATCTTCCAACCAATCACAAAGCGAGAATTCTGGTAAAACATAGGTTCATTATTTTCAATTTTTCAATAGTTCAACATCAAGAATCCATACTTTTCTTCATTTGGGTCAATTCTTAGAAGATTTTCCGATCGATTGGTGTAAGAATATTGAAAATCGATCGGAAAACCGCTGAGCTATTTGCGCTCAAAACCTTTCATTTTTCGTGACGCTCGCATTTTTCGATTTTTTGGAATGACACCCTATCTCAAAACTTGCCGTAAGACGTAGTCCTACGTCAAAATTACGATTAAAAAATGAAATTAAACGCTACAGAACCGAACAGCAAAGTTTTGCAATCTTGCATAATACCAGGAATGCTGATATATGCCGATATTTGTTTGTTTGTTTGTTTGTTTATTTCTGTCTTGATAGCGTAAAGGTAGCCCTTTTTCATTTGCTATCCTCGAATATCTACGGTTTACATACTATATATCTTAAAATCTATAAATCTATAAAACATTTTATTGCAACATGCATACTAATTGAATTGCTAGTTTCTGTTGAAGAACTCGAGACAGCCCACTCTAAATATATTAAAGAAATATAAATGCTAGAATTAAAAGGAAAAGTTTCGTTCTTCTCAATCAATATTGAAGAGCCCCACTTGAGGTAAGCTCTAAGTATCCCTGAGTGAACAATCTCTCGGCAACAACCGAAATCAAAAGCATACTCGATGCTCAACTTTGAAATCCTTGAACCTTAGGTAGATGATTGCTCCCCATTAGTCAAAAATTATATCAGATTTTGTTTTTATGGATATATATTCTCAAATTGACGGAGCTAGGATGAAACTCGAAATTAACTTTTGAATTATTTTTCCGCATATTATCAGAGTCCGAAATCCGAATGAACTGTCCTATTGCAGCCGAGATTGTCAATCATAAACAGCCCAACAGCTACAACGTACATATATAATGAACTTTCCTCAGGTCCTCGTATAGTTTGAAACGATTCAATATTATTCGATGACAATTCTTATCCCTATCTATCTCCGGGCGGAAATCCGGTACAGATTGTTTGACACAACTTTTTCTTCGGATTGTGCTGCTGCTGCTGTTGCTACAAGAGCACCAGCACAATATGCAATTGAAATATGCTAATAAAACTGCTGGTGCACCATAAATCTGATGCACAGGCATTCCTCGACAATCGACCGAGCAAGCTCTGCCCTGTAGAAATGGGAACTGAAAAATTGTCCAAATCATCAAGAGTAGATTAAAAATTTATGAATGGAAATAAGTTCGGCATTTGTCCAAAATAAGCAAACCGTGAAAGGAAAGCATCCGAAAGTCAAATTTGGCGGCAGATTGGTAACAGAAATGCCAACAATTATTTGTCTGTCTTTAGCCGGATTGAAATAGCTGCAAACGAGCTGGAGGCAAGTAATTTGACAAATGGCCGGTGCTAAATAAATTTTCAATCTGATCGCTGGATTATGACTTTGGTAGCATTATTTCGGATGCAATTACTGCGAGCTCGCCAAATGGATTAAACTGCAGGAACAAAGCATGGAAACGAGAGCAGTGTTATAAGAGCTCTGGCAACCCTGATTCATCGTTACTGTTTTCTTCAATAAGGCTGTGAATAAATATCAAATTTTATGTGAAATGCTACTAATTTTAGTGAAATTATTTGATAATAAGTGAACTTTCTGGTGTACTTTATTGAATTATAGTGGAGTTTTGCTACTCACTAAAGAGCATTTTGATAAAAACGAATCGTGATACACAACGTTTTACCGTCGCTTGCGTTCCTATTGTTATTGTTTACACTCGCAACTCGCCTGTCAGTGGTACTCAACTGGTCTGGGCCGCAGAAGGCTAAAATATCATATACTACCTGTGCAATCAGCAGGCACTTGAAATGTGCCTACATTAACAATTCACACGCTAAAACGATCCGTGATAATGCTGGCATTCGTTGGCTCTGTCTGTAATGCCGTGACTAGGGCTGTCTAACCGGTAGTACCGGTAGTACCGAAACCGGTAATACCGGCCAATTTTTGGATACCGAAATACCGGTTTTGGAAAGGCAAAAAACCGGTATTTCCGGTATTTTCTAATCTGCTTGTTTTTTCCAACTCCTTATTCGAATAAGAACTAAATTTGATAAAAGATTATAAAACTCTTAGAAAAACAACTTGGTGTTAATGCCGACGAGATTCTTCGACTACTTACAATGAAGAGGGTGCAATTGTGGGTCAAATTATTTTAGCTCTTGAACCCGTTTAAGGCACAGTAGAGTAACTTTGCTGAAAAAATGTTTCATTGTATGAGCCAGACGTTGCGTTTCAATTTATTTTTGAACAACTTGATATTCAAAAGCCACCAAATTATTCGAAGCTATCAAATAACGAATTTAGGAAACAAGATCAGGGCTCAGAAACGTCTTTTACAATAGTAAATTGCAGTGTTGGGCACCGCTAATTCGTTAACCAATTCAATTTGCTCGATAATCGAGGAAATTTCGCTAATTACTAATCGCAAACTGCAAATTACAGGCACAGTTTATTTTTGAACATATCACAACAACTTGCATTGTAATCTATCACTGTACAAATTATTACTAATTTATCTTTATTACATGGCTTTTCTTAATAAAACTAAGATCAAAACCTATAATAATGGATAAAATGTTCTACAGTTTATTAATTTCAAAATTAACAGCGGCAGTTCATTTGGAATTTCGGATCAGCAATAATTTGGCTAGTCTGAGTATGAATTATGAAGCCTAATTAGCGTTTCGCGATTGCCCGGTTAGCGAAGTAGCGGTAACACCACTGGTAAATTATTATTCAACAATGAAGTAATGAAGCTTCAGTTTTAACAGAAGCACCGCCGCCTCGTTTCAAAATTGGCTTCAATCAGCGTCAGTGAAACGATTTTCACTTCATCATGACGACCGGTTTTAAAGTTTTATTTGTATTTCTCTATCAAATATTCAGAAAAAGGTCAGCCTAGACTTTGAATGCAATTGAATTGATTTTGACATTTCCTACATTAATCTACTCAACACCGACAAATCGTGCATGACTGTCAATCGTCATCATTTGACACAGTCAGTAGCTTCAGCTGAAGCTTGCTCGAAACGTTCTGTTCAACAAATTGAACAAGTCGCTTCATATATGAAGCGAATGTAAGGGAAAGTTAGCTTCATTTAATTGTTTCGACGATGCCGGGCTCTGATCAGAATACGGGGATCTTTGCGCGTTTTGAGCATTCTTGCCAGCAAAGGATCTGCTAGCAAAGAATTTGGAATATTTTTCAAGTCTTTCGAGTGATACATTGATTACACAAGGAGATGAAATCTGCATCCCACTATCTTCGAATAGTGGGATTGATAACAGAGAAGAGAAGGTATTTGTGAACGATGATGAAGAGGATGGCGTTATGCAGGAGTTCCGGTTTGGGGATGGAGAAAAAATTGTAGAGAGGCTGTAGGCATTAATTATGCTGGAAGCAACAATACAAGATATTTTGTAAATAATTAAAGGAGGGTCTCCCTACTATAAATTTGAAGAAATGAAAGGAAAGTTCCTGATGTGCTTAGAGTCGTTCGCTAGACATCGATGAAAGCGGAAGTTTTTTCAATTGTTGGAAGTGTTGGCAATGAAATTCGTTCTATATTAAGGGAATTAAATCGCTAAATGTATTATATCTGCTTCAATTCTATTTTGCAAAGCAACAATACTGAAGCTAATATTTCAAAATAAAAAGATTTACTGAAAAACATCGATATTTCTATTGATTTCGAATAATCTGCCAATACCGGTATTCTACCGGTATTACCGGTATTTTCTACGCCAATACCGAAATACCGGTTTTCACCAAAAGCGCCCAATACCGACAGCCCTAGCCGTGACCCTACCAGCAAGAATGATACTTCGGGCGATACCATCAATCTTATTCTACAGCGTACCATATCGGCATTGCTGTTAATTAGCAGATTAATTGATACTATGCATGCAGTCCTTCTGTCGCTTGTATTCACTAATTTCAGCCAGACCGAGTTGCTGTCGTCAAACTGGCTCGTGTGCATCACTCGATAATTCCGTTGCTGCTGCCGTGAAGGACTGCCTGGATGACATCCACCTGAATCTAACTAACCTATTTGATTCAATTTTCCACGAAAACGACAAACGACCTAGAACAAGCAGTGCTTCTCGACCATCATTGTTGCAGCCCGAAAAGCTCCCGACAGTTGACATTCCAGTTACTCAAATCTTATCGCCAACCATCTATATATATAAGAGCGTTGTCTGTAGCCAAAACGAGGGGCGCAATATATTCTCGTGGTAACAATCGCCCACATTAAGCAAAGACTCCAATCCCGTCAGATTGCGTTCAAGACGAGCAAAAGTATCGTGGTTGTACCTCATTGAGTTACATAGCGTTAGCGTTACGTAGCGTACCTCCAATTTGCTCTCGATTAGGCGCGAGGCGACGCACGCAGGTTACAGTTAGTTAATTATAACTAAGCTCGTTTCAGATTCACCGTCCGTCACAAACGTTGTTACGTGCGACACTCATGCTTCTGCCGCTCCTGCAGAGCTACGATGCCGAATTTACGGGGTTCAAGCTGTTCAAGCAGCACCCGGTCGTCACCTACAAAATTTCGTGATCTGCTGTTCTTAATAACAAGTTTCTATTCGTCGTCTTTGTTTCGTCTCCTATATTGATGTCGAATATTTCGATCTATATTCGCTTGAATTTCCGTTGTAATTGATTTCGGAACGTTGCCTTACTAGAGTCACGCTACCGAGTCTCGGGATGCGGGCTGCCATGTTAGCTGTCGTGAGCCTCCACTAGTCCGGTGTATAATAATTTTTGAGTGTAACATGTCACCAATACAACAAGCATTACTTAATAGAATTTTTTGTCATTCTTTCCTACTACCGTTAGGGCTGTATACTTTGTTGCTTTTTATTATGTTCTCCATGTTGCTATGGATTCGTTTAATTCATTTGGATTTTTGCACCATTCACTTAACTATTCATCGGATTTAATAGCACAAATAGAGGCAAGTCAATTGTCATAACATATGCCCTCTTCATGACAGGCCAAACGAGCTGAAAATTATTTTCAAATACATAGCAGCAGTTTGTCACACGATAATAAACATGTGCTGATGCTGATGCTGATAGCTGCTTCATACGAACGATCGTTGGATATAAATACGTAGCAGGATATGTTGTTACCGGGGTTATGGAGTGCCAGCATAACCAGTAGTTCCTGCCCAATAGTTGAACGGATGTTTCCAACATCCTTCTCCTTCCCCTTTATATCTTTCTGAGCGACGTAATTGAGCAATGAAACAATACTATAAACTATGAAGTGACTTATTTCCCTGACATGAAATCGTCGTTTTAGTTTGTGGTAAAAAAGAAAAAACGAGAGCCGGTGTAAATTGCTGCAAAACACTGTACTTTTTTTCGGTCGGTCTGATATATGTGCATTACGAGTAAAATATGAACTTTTATTAAGTATTTGTCGTTTGCCAAATTTTGTGGGAGTGAATGGATGTTTATCTATATTTATTTGTATGAATTGTTCTGCTTCAGCTTCTTCAACAAGGAAATGCTTTAATTTCTTACCAAAAGTTTGCTTTTCGGATGAACTGCAAATAGTAGTGAACTCGTTAGCTTTTCTTAGTAACGACTGATTCGATTTGGACCAACATTTACGAATTTGGGACAAATTTTGTTAGATTCTTCGTTTTGGGTAAAAAAGTAAAAATTCCAAATTTGGTACCACTTGTACCGCCCCGCGATCAATGGGAGCATCTCTTTAGAGATTACTATTTTCACATTTTCAAAGGAAATTGCCAAAAGAATTTGAAAAAATATAATTTTTAGCGGTAGTGCTGCCAAATATTTTTTAACTCGGTTCAAAACCTAAATTTACATTTCTCTCTCATTGAGTACAATTGGATCTCAAAAATTGCAACCCCAACGTGTTCTCAAGATTTTTTTACACAATCATCACTCAATTTATTTTAATTTTTACTGAGACCTTCGGAAAAAAAATCTAGTAATTCGACATTTTGGTACATTTTGGTTCATTCTAATGGACTCAAGAGTAGTGTTCGACATCGGAACGAAAATTGAAGTCCGGGTTCCGGTCCAGTCCGGTTAAAAATCGGCTCGAACTTTGTTATTCCGACTTTATTTTGCTCCGAGTTGGCTCAGTTCAGGTTCCGGAACCGGAACAGAGCCACATCGGACCGGAATAAAGTCGGAATAACAAAGTTCGAGCCGATTTTTAACCGGACCGGAACCCGGACTTCAGTTTTCGTTCCGATGTCGAACACTACTCAAGAGAAGATGGATATCACTCAGAGGTGACTTGACTGGCAATGGTGCAGATTAGCACTTCCCTCAGGTAGAAGCAACTATTAGACACAAAGTTGAGATGATTCATAGCAAGCAAAAAAGAAAGAGGGAAATGAATGCCCAAAAAATAGTGGTAATTTTCTCGTTCCTCTTCCATTATTTATTTGGCATGCGTCATGCATTCACTGGAGGGACCATGCAGTAAGATTATTGTGTGGAAATCCTTTTTTTTTTTTTGATGCACTTGCATCCTTCAGTTAGATGCCTGAAAATGGGTGGTACAAGTTCACTATGAATATTGTTATACTTGAGCTATGTTTAGATTGATGCAAATCCTTAGATGCTGATAGTTTGTACAAATTCATATAGATGGGGCTCCAGCGAAGAGAGGCGGCGAGCCAACATTTCAATTTGTTGCTTGCCCTACCTGTTAAGTTTCTCTTTTGTAGTCACATTTCATTCCACAGTTGAAAATATGACTTTCTGAGAAACTAAAACCCAAGAATACTGACCATTTGTTGTGCGTATGACGTAGCTTTTCATCTTTCCTTGTCTTTTCTTTGCTCTCAAGTGAAAAATTAGTTTTAAAATTGGTTAAATTTATCTCGTGGTTGAGTTACTTCAGTGCTAGCTTGTCAAATGAAGAAATCCAATGTTCGCCAGCTAACGCAAACATTTTTTCTTGTCGTGCCCCTTTAGATTTTTATTTGTCGAAATTCGTGCCGTTCAATCTATTTCTTTTGGGTACTGATTTCAAATAGCCAAATTTTAGGGTGTAAGTGCACCACCGTAGCATGCGGTTGCCCAGACTGGCCCCCGTCAAGGGCGTTCGTTCTTACAGAAACCAAGAGGACTCGAGTTTCAGCAAATGCAAAGCCTAAGTGTTACATTCTCGACAAGCTCGATCTGCTGTTTTTATACGGCAGACTTCGCAGCAAGCTGTAAGAGTACAGGACAATTGTTAGGCTAGTGCTGCGATCTTGACTCTTACAGACTGTCCCGGTTGAGATTCGTACATACGATACCTGGCTTATTAGACCAGTACACTGATATAGGAAACGAGGGGGTGCCAAATTGGGTCTTTGCCACGTGAACCATAGTGCCACGTTACGACGCCACGTGCGTATTACAGCACCGAATGCATTAACCCTTTATAAGGCCGTGGCAATTATATTGCCACCAACGAAAAATATTTGTTTTGCGTCTATAATGACATCAATATAATTATAGAAGCAAAATAAAAAATTTTTGTTGGTGGCAATATAGTTGCCACTACCTTATAAAGGGTTAAGGCACGTTTCATAATTGGCACATATGTCAAAATTGATGGAAGCTTAACCTGAGCTTCTTATCTCTATCGCGTCGTGAAAACAGACGGAATACGAGTAACCTAAATGGAAATCGGGAAGCCACAGTAGGAACGGATTACCTACGAATGGCCGAATCACGAATGGCCGAATCACAAAATGCTGAAACACGAATGGCCGAACGTCATATTCGGCCGAAAATAACCACGGCCTTCAGCCGGCACAAATGTTTGGCATATGCTGTCCTTACTCGCTGCCGGTCGTTCAGACTTAACTAAGGGATAATCCCTACTAGTCAGTAAACCTAGGAAAATGCATGCACCTAAATAGTAGTGGTTTATGCAGGGGAGGGGCGATGGCGGGTCACCGACGCACACTCGCGGCCTGCGGCCGTCTAGCCCAGAATCATATAGGAAACATTTACTATTGACACGATCAACAGGCCTCACACGACGCATGCCATAATAAACGTAAATCATTCGCGCTTAGGGGAAGAAACAACTATCAATAATCTACACTATATCTACCAAATTAAAAATAAGACGCAGAGTATATTTTTCTGAAACTAAGGTACAAAATTTTACGAAAAGCTTTTTTCCTTCACTTATCAATGGGGCGCGAGTGGAACAAAACGTAATAGAGGGGAAAATTTTAAAGGTTTTTCCGGGGAAGTTTCAAATTCGCGGAAAGAAATAGATGAAAAAATTTATTCAAAATGTCTAAGGTCTCACAAATGAGCAATACAAATTTTGTTGATTCAAACATTCTGAGAAAATTCGGCCTTTCGTGATTCGGCCATTCGTGATTCGGTCTTTCGTGATTCGGCCATTCGTGATTCGGCCTTTCGCGATTCGGCCTTCTGGGACTATTGTTGGAATTCGGCCATTCGTGATTCGGCCATTTGTGTTTCGGCCATTTGTGTTTCGGCCATTCGGTACCAGCCCGTATGAACTAAGGTCGTATACGGATAGAACTCATGCAAATACTGAGAATACAGCACGAGAAGCAGCCTTGCCAGTCATGAACGTTTGTCCCCATCTCAGGAGTGGTTCTTGACGGCTTGACACTTCCCCAACCTAGTGAGCGCCTGCACTCCAGGTTAAGAGTGGGTCATGACAGTCTGATCCGGTGCGGGCGGCTGAATTTAGCAACGTGTTGTCTCGGAAATAAATCGAATGTGGCAGCCCTATTACGAGACTCGGTGGCATGATCCTAGGAAGACAACTAACCGACGAAATAAGGATGTGAAATGAACGTTTGGTACCTGGAACTACAGCGTGCTGTATTTCGTGATGAAGACAGAATGCTGCGACAGTTTGGTATTGTGGCACTGCAGAAGATCTGTTGCAAGAACGTTTGGAGGATCCGTGCCGGCAAGGTTCTAGTTTATCAGAACGGAGGAGCGACCAGCAAGCAGAGAACGAGTTTTGTAGTGATCGGCAGAATGCAGGATTTTATGATAGACTGGTAACTGATCAACGAGAGAATATGTCTGTCGAGGATAGTAGGCCGCTTCTTCAACTACACTTTCATAAGTGTAAACAAACCACATGAAGGATGGCCCGACGACGAGAGTGAAGCGTTCTTTGCGCTGCGCAGCTGTTGCCTTCAGCTACTGTACGACTATTGTTCCTCACGGGCGCTTTCTTCACCCGCAAAGATATTCATAAGGCCACCTGAAGATCACCTGACCAACGAACATTGAACCAATTCGACCATATTCTCATTAATGGCCGGTTTTTCTCGAACATCATCAACATACGCTTTCTACAGGGTGCAGGTATCGACTCGGATCATTACCTATTTAGTAACAGTACATGCGCGTTTCAAACTATCACGGTATACACCTCGCGACAAATCCGTCCCCTTTGGTTAAACAATCGGAAATCAGACAATCCGCAAGTTTCCGAAAACTACACGTGCCTGATGGATGATACTCTTTTTTATGAGTAGGGAAATCTGCTGAGCACCTGAGAAGATACGGTGCTATCAGACATCTGGGAAGACAAGTCAGGTAGTGCAGGGTTGGTTATATCCCGACCCACTCTAATGTGAGGAGGATCCCGACCCACTGAAACCCTACTCGAGTCTCCAGCCTCAATCCTCCCTGGCACCACCTTATCAGTATTACTTTAGGGAGAGGCTTTTTCCAGCACAGAATCCACCATAAGTACACCTGGAGGTCACCAAATCAGACAGAATCACAGATCGACCACGTTTTGATCGACAGTCGGCACTTCTCAGACATTATCGACGTCTGATCCTATCGAAGCGCTAACGTTGACTCGGACCACTACCTAGTGATGGTTAAGATGCGCCCAAGACTCTCCGTTGTGAACAACATTCGGTACCGACGCCAGCCTCGGTTAGATCTCGCGCGGCTGAAGCAGCCAGACGTCGCCGCAAACTACGCGCATTCACTCGAAGCTGCACTGCCGGAAGAGGACGAGCTGGACGAAGCCCCTCTCGAGGACTGTTGGAACACTATCAAAACAGCCATCAGCAGTGTAGCGGAGAGCTCCATCGGGCATGTGGCCCGGAATCAGCGGAACGATTGGTTTGACGATGAATGTAGGAGGGTGATGGATGAGGAGAACGCTGCGCGGGCGGCCAAGATGCGCAGTGCCACACGTCAGAACGTGGAAAGACACAAACAGAAGAAGATGCAGCGAAACCAAATTTTTTGGGAGAAAAAGCGCAACCTGGAAGAGCAGGAACATGCAGAGTTGGAGCGGTTGCATCGTTCTCAGGAAACGCGGAAGTTCTACCAGAAACTGAACGGATCCCACAAAGGCTTTGTGCCGCGAGCCGAAATGTGTCGGGATAAGACTGGCAGTCTTCTGACGGACGATCGTGAGGTGACGGATAGGTGGAAGCAGCACTTCGACGAACACCTGAATGGCGCCCAGGCGGAAAACCATGGCGGCGGGGAAAGCGATTTCGACGGTGCAACAAACGGGGAAGAGGTGCCAGCCCCAGCGATAGGCGAAGTTAAGGAGGCCATCATGCAGCTAAGGAACAACAAGTCAGCTGGAAAAGATGGCATCGGAGCGGAGCTTATTAAAATGGGACCAGAAAAGCTGGCTGTTTGTCTACACCGACTAATTGTTAGAATTTGGGATACGGAACAGCTACCGGAGGAGTGGAAAGATGGGGTTATCTGCCCGATCTACAAAAAGGGCGACAAGTTGGACTGTGTGAACTATCGAGCGATCGCCGTTCTCAATGCCGCTTATAAAGTGCTGTCCCAAATCATTTTCCGCCGTCTATCACCAATTGCGAATAGATTTGTGGGAACTTATCAAGCCGGCTTCGTCGAAGGTCGGTCTACAACGGATCAAATATTTACACTGCGGCAAATCCTCCAAAAGGGCCGTGAATACAGAGTTCCCACGCATCATTTGATCGTTGACTTCAAAGCCGCATATGATACCAACGACCGGAAAGAGCTATGGAAAGAGCATGGACGAGAACAGCTTCCCCAGGAAGCTCATCAAACTGATTAAATCTACAATGGATGGTACACAGTGCTGTGTTCGGATTTCGGGTGGGTTGTCAAGTTCATTCGAATCACACAGAGGGCTTCGTCAAGGTAATGGTCTTGACATAGCGCTACAAGGTGTTATGAACCGAGCGGATATCAACACGCGGGGCATGATATTCAACAAATCTAGTCAATTCGTCTGCTGTGCCGATGACATGAATATTATCGGCAGAACATCTGTGGCGGTGGCTGAACAGTACACCAGACTAAAGCGCGAAGCAGAAAAGATTGGGTTAAAGGTAAATACGTCTAAAACAAAGTACATGCTGGTCAGCGAAACCGAGGCCGAACGACACCGCCTGGGCAGTAGTATATTGATCGACGGCGATGAGTTTGAGGTAGTCGATGAATTTGTCTACCTTGGCTCACTGGTAACGGCGGACAATGATACCAGCCGTGAGATTCGGAGGCGTATTATCAGCGGAAGTCGTGCTTACTATGGGCTCCACAAGCAATTGCGGTCGAGCAGACTAAGTCCCCGTACAAAGTGCACCTTGTACAAGACGCTTATTAGACCGGTTGTTCTCTACGGGCATGAAACATGGACAATGCTCGAAGAGGACCTGCGAGTGCTCGGAGTTGTCGAACGACGAGTGCTAAGAACGATCTTCGGCGGAGGCGGAGGATGAACCATGAACTCGCACAGCTCTATGGCGAACCCAGTATCCAGAAGGTGGCTAAAGCTGGACGGATGCGATGGGCAGGGCATGTTGCAAGAATGCCGGACAACTACCCTGCAAAGATGGTGTTCGCCTCAAATCCGGTAGGAACAAGACGACCAGGAGCGCAGCGAGCAAGATGGTTAGACCAGGTGGAGCGAGATCTGGTGGAGAGTACTCGGTGTCCGAGGAATTGGAGAGCGGTAGCCCTCAACCGAGTTACATGGAGAAATTTTGTTCAACAGGCTTTGTCTTAGGACGGCAAGCCACCTAAGTAAGTAAGTAAGTAAGTTAGGGAGAGGCTATTGTGCTTAACTCTTAGATAACTACTGGACCAAAGTTAGTCAAGAGAAGTTTTCTGATGTTTAAATTTGTTTTTCACCCCCGCTGGGTTACCCTTGACGATCACCGAAATTTTCAAAGCGGAAACTGTTGAATGTATAAACATGGTTGCTAACCAATCGTTCCACGCACTTCTGTTCTACAAACTGTGAAAACTAGATCACCTATTTTAACTCACCTTGTACTGGACTATGATAGTTAGGCTGTTTGCTCGTCGTTGATCGGCTCTTTAACGGTTTTGTAGCTCAAGTATAGTCTGGGTAGCAGCCGCATTGACCGCTCCTTAGACGTCCGAGTCAGCACACATCCTTTGGACTAAGTTATCCGGAGTAGTGTCGAGCCAGACCCACCCAGATACTTCGAAGATAAGTCATTCTACGTCCTCGCTGATGATGATGATGACACCAATAGACATCATACTCACTAAGACGCAGATTGTGTCATGTAAAACTGCGATACGCACTCGCCACCCTCAAGCACATGAGACGATAGGTACTTTCCAGCTTGCCTAGGTAACTTTTTAATCCTAACGCTGATGACTTCACCGGCTCGCAATACCTAAGTATGGACTGGACCACACTGGCTAATAGCCTTCGCTTGCTGCCATATACCGTAGAGCTATTAGACATCATATGAGACAATGCCGAAAGAGCTGTGGAAGCCTTCTTCCAGGCATAGTCGACGTGGCTCTTGAACTTGAGCTTGTCGTCGACCATGATTCCCAAGAGTTTTAAGGACCGCGTTGACGAAATAGTACAGTCCCCGACGCTGATCTTTGCTTGCTATACCGACTTGCGGTTGTTCACCACGATAACCTCCGTTTTATGATGCGCTCGTTCCAGTTTCCTGGAGCGCGTTCAATCTTTAACAATGCTCATAGAGTGGGCAGCCGTCAACTCAACCTCTCTGATTCGCAACCTTGGGTAACCTTGCGGTAACAGAGACCCCCAGTTGACATTGCTAGAAGCGGATCAGCGGGCCCTGGGAATATTCGAACGACGGGTACCAAGAACCACTTGGTCTTCGGGAGTCGAAGCATCTAGCTCCACAGAGGGAGGTGGAGCCCCATCCAATACGGAGGATGGTCAAAAGTGCGTTCCAATCACCGCAGGGATTCTGCAAGGTTCCTTGCGAAAATAATAACTGCTTTTGATCCTAAAGGAGCCAAATTTTAACATTATTTTTTGTTATTTTATCAACTATGTCAGCCAAAACAAGACCAAATTTTGATGAGTTATTCCATTTCCATAACACATTTTGATATTACCCAAGCAACAATGTGAGTTTTATTGTACTCTTATGGTAGTCTTCAAGACTAATTTTGGTCATGAATGCCATCATAAGAGTATAATAAAACCCAAATTGTTACCTGGGTAGTTTGCCTTTCGCATCTGCTCGGGAGGGGAATTCGCGACACTTCTGGAGGATCTGCCGCAGGGTAAAGATTTGATCCATTGTAGACCAACCATCCACGAAGTCGGTCTGATAATTTTAGACGAATCTATTGGATATTGGATAGTCGATAGTAGATGATTTGGAAAAGCACTTTTTATGTGATATTCAACATCCCTAGTAGCACAGTTGTTACAAATTAGTTATGGCAACCGATATGTGACTAATTTTAGTCATAAATGAGTTACTGCAACTAAAAGTGCCAAATGTGTGCTGCTTGGGATAGTGGTCTCTCGGTAGTTCTCGCAATCCAGCCTATCGCCTTTCTTGCAGATAAGGCAAATAACCCCATCTTTCCACTCCCCCAGTAGTCGTCCCGTATCCTAAATTCTGACAATCAATTGATACATAAAGCTGGCCAATGTATCCAGGCCCATTTTGATATGTACCGCTTCTGCTGCTTTGTTTTTCTTCAGTCGTTGGATGGCTTCTTTAACTTCGCCTCCCGGTGGGGTTGGCATATCTCCTTTACTTGCTGCACCTATGAAAGCACTTCCTCCATCACGGTCTTTCGCCAACACGTCATTTAGGTGTTCACAACTGATAGTTTTTGGCGTATCTTGACCATCACTAGGTGGTGATCCGAATCAATGTTAGCGCCTGGATCTGATGTCAATAATGTCTGAAAAGTACCGACCATCTATCAGAAGGTGGTCGATTTGTGATTCCGTTTAGTTGGGTGATCTCCGGGTGTACCAATGGTGGGGGTTATGCTGGAAAAAGGTACTACGGACGGACATGTTCTAGGAGGCGACGAAGCCAACAAGTTTTAGGTCGTTTTCGTGATGATGATGTTCCTTTCCAATATACCTTCTGCAACGCTTTAAAGACCGACAGATCCATGTTCCTGATTTCCATACGTTTGTCGTCGTCGCCTGGGTCTTTTCGATTGTTTTGATCCGAGTTATTATTTACTTCGTCCGTTGCTTCAGCTTTTTAGTTAGGCTTGCAAGGTCCGCAACCAACGCCACACTATCGCCGGAGAACCAATGTAGCTCGAAAAAGCCCTCCTTCCCTGTCAGTATCTCCACCGAGGTTGCTCATATCCCGGCTGGTACCACGAAGTGGTAAGGATGGCAGTTGCTAGATAAGAGGCTACGGACCTCTGTAGGTCAATTTTATGTCCAGAGAACAAGGCACCGAAGAAGTTGTGTCTTGATAATGCAAGAGCACCGCAATTGCAGAGCAGGTGGCCGAATTACTAATAGCCAAATGCCATAGAAAATATTCTTGGTCTTCGACCAGTTCAAATGTTGGTTGTATACTGTCGGAATTATGCCAAAAGGTCGTTATGCCAAATGTTTTTTTCCCAATAGTCCCTTATGATTATGCCATTGTTTTATAGCTAACGACTTTATGACAAACAGCTTTTTGCCAAATGACTATGCTAAATAGGCAACCCAGTTCTTATTGTACGGTGCCGGAGCGATGATTGGCTCCAGTGTGTGTTCATAAGAAAGCGAAGTTTTGTAAATCATACCTGACATCCATTATGCCTATCGTCCATTATGCCTAATGTCCATATGCCAAAAGTCCGTATGCTTATCATTCGTATGCCCAACATCGCGCACCCTGTAGAAGAAAACTAGAATGTTGCTAATAAATCAACAAATCAATTAACTTTATAGCAGTTTTTGGCAGAATGTAGTATAACTTATTGTTGTTCACTCTAGTCTTAAATTGACCACAAGCATCTCTTGTGGAGTATGAAGATTATTTTCAAGCAGTTTCAATTGGCATTGTTTTTGAATACAGTAGGATTTCGAATTTGGCATGGTTCGGTTTTGGCATGGTTCGATTTTGGCATGCCTCGATTTTGGCATCAAAAGTATTCGTTTTTGGCAACACAAAATATTTCACTTCCAAAAATATGCTTAAATATCAATCAGTTTCTGCATAGGTACATACTTTAAATGACGAAAAAATGATGCCCTGAGTATGTTCATGAAAAAAAGTTATGTGGTTTTGAACAATAATATCTTTATTGCCGTAGGACTGCGTCTTACTGCAGGGTGTCAATAACTTATTTGCACCGGACGGATAGCTTTTGTCGGATTTTTTAAACATAAAATGGTTGCAATCGTTGATTAATGATGTTTAGTCAACTTCTAAAGCATTTAAATTTATTTTTTTCATATCCAAAAAGGGTCTCGATTTTGGCACGGTTTCAATTTTGGCAAAATAGGCGACACGCATTTGTTGCCAAATTCGAAATCCTAGTGTATTTTTCAAAATTTGATGACGAAACAAAAACGAAAAGCAGTTTTGTATTGGTTATTTTTACTTATTACCATTTTTGCATAAAAAATGTATGCAATTATCACGGTTTCGTTTCGTTCTGTTGACAATCCGGTAACCATCCGTTGTCACTTGCTGACCATCACTCGGACCTACTAACCTGCTTATGTAACTGTATGACCACGACCTTAGACAATGTCGGCAACCAACTGCTCATCTACAATTCTGCGAACGCCTTGCACTCGTCAGAATGTCTCTTCCAGATTTAACCGCATTACTGACTGTTTCCCTTTTCGCCGTTCGCAGCATAGTTTACCCAGTTTGTTTGTTCTGTTTTTAGCAAAATAAAATAGCGAGCTTTCCATGCACATACGATGAAATATATTTTTAGGATTTGGACGAGCATCAGAATTTTCAATATTACAGTTAAGCATCTATAATATAGGCTGGTTGAAGCCGTAAATAATGTATTTTTTCCTAAATATTTTTTCTAACTCAAGTATATTTAGAAATAAGTAAAAAGGTATTTTATTACAAAGAATTTTGTAAACATTAAGTTTCCCAAAAACTTCCAACAAACTATTTTTATTTCCTTTCTTTGCTTCCAAATGAAACAACGCTGAAACTGTTAGATGTTAAGCTGTATCACAAGACTACAAATGTACAGTGCAAATAAGAAAAAAAACGCACGCTGTTTGCTTGCTGGCCCACCGCTTCTCCCCGAATCTTGAGGGTCCCTAACGACCGCACCTCAGCTCAGCAGCAGTGAAAGATTAACTGGTTTAAGACGAGAAGTCGCTCTACTGAAGTATCGCAATCTCGAAATGCCAATGGCAAGCCTTCTTCGCTCTTCGTTACATGACAAAGGGCTTCGTTCTTCAGGAAATTTTTCATCCGGTTTGTAAATTTGTTTAATACTAGCCGTCTGCCATTGAGTCCTGTGCACACGTACATATATAAATACTAGGAAATTCCCTCCAGCCGAAGAAACCTATCGTCCGTACAAGCCATAGATTGGTACGATTGTAAACGGAAACATAAATGACATGAATGAACGGAGACAAGTGGTGACTTTGACAGCTGAAGCGATTATGCCTTCCTTACCCCACTTTCTATTTTACCGATTCAAATTGTGTAGTTGTATCTCTAAAATAAACAATTAGGCAGGCAACATACTAACGAACGCTTACAGGTGACATGAACCAAAGCTTAAAAAAAATTTATTACAATTCATCATGTTCTTATCTTATGAATATGATTTAAAGAGGCAATTAAATTATGTTCCGCATTGGGAAAATTTGCCAATTGGTCGATCGTTTGAATCGAATCAAATGTTTGCGATAAGCTGTCATCAACTTTGTCATACAATTTCCTTCTCAGAATATAAATCTCGTTAAAATAATGTTCTTACGATGGATCAAATAGTATCCCACCTTTGTCGGAGTATACGCATCGACTAGTCACAGAAGTAAGAGCATGATGTCGCATGGATACCCTTTTCGATCCTTCAAGTTACGAGAAAGAGCTTCCAGTCGCTCTCGAGCTACTCAGTTAGTCCTGTATAGAAGCTCTGATAAGCTTCGAAAAGGAAGTGTAGCAAATAAAGTCAGGAACTCATTCTCTGCTCTCCGGAGTTTCAGCATAACTGGGACAGGATCTCACGGCTTTCGGTATCCAGATGCAGCATAGAACAAACGGTTCTGATACGGAAAACCAACTTATTGCGTGCCAGAAAACCACACAAACAGAGTGTTGTTTCCGTTCACGCTGCTACGTATTACTCTATGTTGGTTTTATTATGCATATATGCATAAAGCATGAGAAGCTGAAGTTTTCTAAATGGATTTATATATAAATTCAAAAAGTTTTGTTAATTTTTCCCTTTTCTATCATGATATCAGATGTGCTGTCTTGTATGCGACAATATGAGACTGTTTTTGAACAAACATTCTTACCAATCCATAAGTAGTTGCTTTCAGTCGAATATTTTAAAAATTTTGAAACTGGTTGATACAGATGTTGACATCGACTGCATATGGAAATGCATATAGAATCGGCAATAGAAATGGTGCTTGCAATTTTGCTCCAACCGATCGCTTGACACATTTTTGAGTTTTGCGTATCAGAGATTGGAATTTTTTGTCATATTATTGGAATCGATCAGATCGAAAGAATTCTCCGTCGGCAGTTAGATTGAATTAATCGGTTCTACCCTTGATGCTTGTGTAGTTGACGAAATACAGCTTTAACAAGCTATGCATCGTTAACAAGAACGAAAGTAAATTAAATGAAGCGATGTCTGGTGAATATAGCAGGTGGGACAGAACTTCACATTTTGGCGTTTCCTAACGATGTTTCGTGGCTTTCACTAGGTCAATTTTTAACTGGCTAACCGATTTGCGAATGGCAAGCCGTGTTTGTTAAAGGCACTCATAAAAACTCAAAAACTTTTTGATTTTAGGTTTTTCACATTGCTATTCAACTTTTATTGCATATGCAGAAATGACAATACAGAGGAACTAAGGATAATGAAGTCCGATTAAAACCAGGCGACTTACATTAAATAAGCAAATATAAAATACATCCTAGTAAATCAAAACGTGCGGTATCTATTACATAACTTTTGGAAACTGCTTGATTATTAACGAGCACATTGCAAAACAGCCTCGAAACATCGACTTGGCACCGTACAATATTGACAGGTAACGACGTTCGTCGGGGTGGTAGTTAGCAATAATCGTCATAATATATGATCGAACATGAATTAACATCTGGTGTATCCGTGTAGGCTCGGAAAGCCGGAAAGATTAATCACTCTGATGAACTATTCACACCGCACGGCATAATCAACCATTGACTAGAGATCCATGACGGGTTCAGTTTATGCTGCGGTTTGCAGCCTTAGGGACGTTCCGCCATAAATAGGCGTTTGGAATCAATAGCGCGCTGATAGAGTTGATGAAATATTGTTCGTGAATATGCAAGTAATTGTTTTGTGTTGGTCCAGAATAATGTGCACCTGTCAGAATAGCCGAGGTTTATTCATGGCTTTTAATAGATATGCAACTAACAACCCTGTAGCTGTAGATTCAAATGGTATATCGGAATATGAGTTAGAAGCGATAAAATGCAACTAAATGCAATTATGGCTTCTCAATTGAGGCTTTTCAATATACAATATCTTTTTTAGCATTAGTGCTATAACATTAACATTTAAACTATCATAAATGAATTAACAACATATGCTGAGAATCCATTAAATTAAATTGTATTCAATGCTAATTAAACGGTGAACAATAGATAATCAACAGTTATCAATCTTAATAAAGTTATTGAAGTCTGTTGCCTGTTAAACAAAAACAGAAAAAACCACGTCTTGAGCACAGATCACCAAAGACGGAAATAAAATAAAATATTCTCGTCAACAGTTTTAAATCCATCCCTATACATAACAGATGAGCGACAAAAACAATTTTAACGACAAGTATTTTCTACGAGACACAGATTCTTGACAAAGAGCAGACAGCATTCTACGTATAATTTAAAAACATTTTACGACAGTCCTAACATGTAACACCTTGTAGCAATCCCTGAAGAAGACTGAAATACACAGTTGAAACGTTAGAAAGATTACAAAATATGTTCTACTATCAATAGACAGCCAATTAAACGAGAATGTTAAATTCTACAGTCGACAGAACAAATTTAAAAATAAAATAATCCTGATGACGATGATGATGATGATGATGATGATGATGATGATGATGATGATGATGATGATGATGATGATGATGATGATGATGATGATGATGATGATGATGATGATGATGATGATGATGATGATGATGATGATGATGATGATGATGATGATGATGATGATGATGATGATGATGATGATGATGATGATGATGATGATGATGATGATGATGATGATGATGATGATGATGATGATGATGATGATGATGATGATGATGATGATGGTGATGATAATGATGATGATGATGATGATGATGGAATTTTTGTTTCAAACAAAAAAAAATGATTTTGGAATTGGCAGAATCCATGACGACTAATTTCACCATAAATCTATATATATGAAAGTGAGCGTGAGTATGATTGTATGTTCCACCATAACTCCAGAACACCTTGACCGATCTGCACCAAGGTTGGCACACATGTTCCTTGACATCAGGGAATCAGCACCGGGGATTAACAATGTGGGGGGGGGGGGGTGGTATGAATAGGGGGGAGACGATAACTCCGAAACGCCTTGACCTTCTACTTTTTTGAAAAGTATAATAACAAAACTATTCATTACCTATGGGTGGGGTGGTGGCCATTATTAGCGGAAGGTGTAAATAGGATAAATGTCTTCGTTTCTTTTTCTTTTATAGGGTTTTATAGGGATTTCCATAAAGAAAACAGATGTGAAAGTGGCCGGGTAGACAAAAGAGGGGGAACTGACAAATGGGGAGGAACATCCAAAAGTGGAACAATCGTTATATTTTTGCATTATAAGCATTTCGGTTACAATAACTGATGTACAATTGTCTGTGAGATAAAGGCGCCCCGAGTAAGACCGGGCACACAGCTAGTAATATATAAATAAAAGCAGCGTCATTATCGCTGTTCGTCATTCTGCGTCTATTGCTTGTGCCATGGGCGTAGCGACGGGGGGGGGGGGATTTGGGGGTTCAAACCCCCCCCCCCCCCCAGGAGGAAATTTGTTATACACTTTCAAGTTTGAAATTTCACAGCCAGCTGTTGTTTAGAGCATAGGAAAATGTACGGGGCTGATTGTACGATCCCCGTCGGCGTCGTCAACTTAGAGCCGGGTGTTTCGTACTGTTTTAAGCTCCATTTATTTCGACCTTGGATTACTCGTCGCCCATTTCCAAGGCATCTCTGAAGTCCCAGTTTTTTTGCATAAAAGATAAAAAATGTCGGTTTAGACCTGGACGAGCTATTTCGCACATTGAGTCGCTCTATGGCGGTGGGGTTGTTGTACCGTTTCTTTACCGTTCCTAGATCCGTTTTCTTTACGACGTGACTGGTTCACTGCACCTCCGCTACTCTTCGCTTTCAGCTTGTACTCCATCAAATGTCGTCCGCAAAGTCCTCCATGAGCATGGTCTGTCGGTCTATTAGGGGGTTTGAACATTGTCAGGTTCGTGAAGTGGCTTATGCCTCTTAATCGCAGTGTTTGGCGAAGGCCAAAGTAGGTCCGTTGTCCTGCTTGAATATGCCGCTAGATCTCCTTATTTGTGTTGTAGTCTGCGGCTACCCGCGATCTCACATACACGAGCTCATCTTCCACATCCACGTCTGGTTCGTCGCCGTCAACGATTACCGTCTGCGAAAAAGCTACGTTCGTCTCATTTGGTAGGTGTTAAATCAGACCGGACCAAGTCACAAAATTTAAAAAAATGAGTTGAATCAGAAGAATGACAGCAAACGAGCACGAATTTTCCAAGCTACATTTTACTCTAATCAGAATTCCTAAATGTTGCAAACAACCAGTTATGTGATGATTTCGAACAATTGATAGCTATAACCCATACAGAGCAGCAAACTTTGAACACGTTTTTCTCGAAATAAGAATTTTGTCACTTAGAGGCTTAGAGGCTCAAACGGCCCAGCCACCTGGCAAAGTCACCTGCTTAGTCAAGAATTTTGCTATCTTTACTGAGAATCAAACCTCTTGTTTCGATATCTGATCCTCGGATCACTTTAAAAGCGATGTTGAGAATCATACAGGATAAGTTGTTCTGCAGCACCCTCGCCGAGACTCAGTTTTATGGACATTAACAGCTGAGATTCGAACATACAACGTACCTCAATTCCGGCTGCGAGGCCAAAATTTTAACTCTATTATTTCAATTTGACATTTTTGGCTGACAAAGAACACTCAATTTGAACCAAAATAGTTTTCAACTGAAAATAATTCCCCATTTCCTGAATAAACTCCTTACGGTTAGGCTATATCAGAATTTTCTTGTAACCCCCCCAAGGAACATTTCTGGCTACGCCCGTGGCTTGTGCTGTATAAACGTGTTTTATTCTGCTCTCCGAGTTTTTAATAACAATTAATTTTCGTTTTCTTGTACAGTGGCTGATTTCTCTCTGTCGCTTGCATTAGAGCCTCTACTGCAGCTCACCAAGATGGGGGTCTTACCCGGCTATGGGTCGTAACCGATCTAACCCCCGCATTCAGGGGTCCCTCCGAAGAAGGCCTGCACGCAGTCCGCGACCTCCCCGGATGCAACAAGAAGCCGACTCCTTGAGAGCAATAAATTCTCAATTCTCCTTGAGGACTCTGTTAGCGGCGATACCGTTACCAAAATGAGTGCGTCCTCCCACAATTCACTTCCATAAAAGACAGCGTCGAGCTCAAAACTGTGCTGGCCTAAGTAAACTTGCGACCGCGCTTCCAGTCGTACAGCGAGGGCATAAAAATTATACATGCTCCAGCTTCCAGCAGTTTGCACAGCAAACAACCAGCCTGGTCGCAGACGCTCTGATCGCCGTCACTCGGTCATGACGGCAGGTCCCAAACCTGGCCCGCTCCCTCTCAACAAACATCGAATCGCTGCCGCGAATTCAGCAGCTCAACAAGCGGCCTACAACTCCTGTTCAGCGCAGCACTGCCTCCATAGTTAATTGGATCGTGTACTCACTGAGAAGCAAACTAACTGCTGCAGGAGGAGGGTGTGTAGTCGTTGCTGTGAGGCGTTACCTTAAATGCAGCCTACTACCGAGCTTCAACCTGAGAGGCCGTTGTGATCGAGGTCAGCACGTCGATGGGACCAATCAGCATAATAGCGGCCTAATGTCCTAAGCAAACCAGAGCCCGGGACGATTCTGCCACTCATTTGTGATCCGAATTGTCCATACTGACTCGACGATGCCTGAGGTAGTTACATCATTGCCGGTGACCTCAATGCTAGGCACGAAATATGGGGTAACCGAAACAGAAATCAGAATGAGACCATCCATGCGGAAGATTTTGAGGCCAGACACTACAATATCTTGGTACCAGATTGCCCAACTAGAATCTCCTGATCGGGGATCCACTCTATTTCGGTCTAAATATCGAAGGTAGCCATCTCCGAGGTACCAGAGGTCTTCGAAGAACTATCCTCCGACCACCACCCTGTAATGCTGAAGCTTGCTGCCCCAACGTCGTCGGCCCCAACGACAGTCGGCCCCAACGAAATTACCATCGTGCCAACTGGGTCGAGTTTCAAAGTATCGACGACGACAACATCGATCCTAAACAGCCCTTGGACAAGTGCGGTTCCAGTTCAACAGCATCAGGTGAGCATCTCTCTTCAAACAGATTCCACAACCAAACATCTTATGCGATTGCGCATTATATACCGGCGCCAAAACCGGCGAACTGGTGAACGGGATACAAAATTTATGTCAAATAGTCTATCCAGAATTATCGAGGAGCGGATCCAAGAGCTAAGAAATAAGGAATTTCACTGTATCACCTTCCTTAATCAATTCGTGAATAATTCCGACGGCATACAGCAGTACGGATTTATAGTTTGAATTGAAAATTCGGATTTTTGTATGTAAAGTGATCTGATTTCAGCGCCAAATGTCTCGCAGACCTGCAAAGGAACCTCTTCCCTCCCTGATTCGTGTGGCTATTAGTCGTGGTACTAGGTACTTGGTTTTTGCTACATGGACTGTGAGACCTGCTGCCTGGAAGCTCTCGGAGAGGTCATCCAAATTGCTCTGCATATCATTTCGGCGTTGTTCGAGCAAAACAATGTCGTCGGCTAGGTCAAGGTCATTTAGCTGCTCCATCATTAGAAGATTCCAAGACAATTTCGATTAGATCTTCTGTCAACCGCTCCAACTAATATCCCATTCATATAGACGAAAAAAAGAAGCGGTAACAAAATGCAGCCCTGTCTCACGCCTGCAGTAACCCTTATAGGGTCGGACAAAACGCGGTTATGTAAAACCTTGCATGAGAACGCCTCGTACTGAGCTTCGATGAGATGGACTAGCTTACCTAGAACTCCTCTAAGCCTAAATGCGCCCCAGAAGTTATCGTGGTTCAGTCGGTCGAATGCCTTTTCGAAGTCAACGAACACCAGCAGAAGAGAGTCCTGAAATTGATCTGCTCCAATAAAATGCGGAGCGTTGTGATATGGTCTACACATGATCGGCCAGCACGGAATCGAGCTTGCTGCTGCCGGAGGGTAGCCTCGATCTTCTCCTGGACCCGGTTGAGGATTACCTTACAGAGTTCTTTGAGAGTGATACAGAGCAACGTGATGCCACGCCAGTTACCGGATTCAGTTAGGTCTCCTGTCTTAGGAACTTTGACCAATATGCCCTGCATGCAGTCCACCGGGAAATTTACGGTTTTTCATATATTGCTGAAAAATTGATGCATTATGTGGGCTGACAAAGACGGGTCAGCTTTAAGCATCTCGTCTGAAATACAGTCTACCCCTGGCGCTCTATTGATTTTCATACTTTTGATTACTGCTTCAAGTCCATCCAGCGATGGCACCTCCGAGTGGAAGCGATAAATTCGACAAACTGTTGGCTTCATACGCTGCTGGTTTGGATGGTCTGTGACATTTGAAACTCGTAAGAGTTGATTAAAATGTTCAGTCCATCGCTCAAGCTGTTCTGTACGGTCAGTCAGTAGCTGACCAGCTCTGTCGTTTAGCGGCATCTTTGTATCATGCTGGCTCCACTAAGGCGGCGAGAAATAAATATCGTACAACATACGGATATCACCATTGGCGGCGGCGGTTTCCCCTTGTTCGACTTGGTAGTCAATCCAGGCTCTCTTGTCCCATCTACAAGCTCGTTTAAGACCTCTCCAATTCGGCATATCGTTGACGGGCAACTGTTTTAGCCGATCTAGTTTGCGCTAACTCAACGGCGGTTTTCGCCTCTCTACTCTCGTCGATCTTCCTCCAAGTTTCATCGGAAATCCACGCCCGCTTCACGCTTTGCCGAAGGTTTCGTCACTGGGCGTGGACACTGCCAGTACGTTGCTCTTCGACGGTTCCACCAGGCGCCAACTCCGAGGCTCGAGATTCAAGCTGTTTGACAAATGCCCTTTTTACCTCAGAATTCTTCAATCGGTGGACGTCTTAACGGCACCCAACCCAAGTAACAATTTGGGTTTTATTACACTCTTATGATGGCATTTATGACCAAAATTGGTCATGAAAACCGCCATAAGAGTACGATAAAACTCACATTGTTGCTTGGGAACTTTCTCCTCCCGTCAGCGTCGTTGGACACGTGCGACGCGCAAACGTATTTCAGTGGTCGGATGCAGCGCTTCGTTTGTTACGTATATCAAGGAGGCTCCTTGATGACCAACATCCAAAATCATTTTAAGTGAGACATGAGTCGATTGCATTTTTTCTGCCGCCATCAGGTCTGATGAAAATGAATACAGGTTCTTGCGTATCAAAAAGTTATGTTGTGCTTAGGAAAGTACTATAAAAGACAATGCTCATAGAAGCCTATAACTCGACTAGAAAATAAACACTAGCCAATCTGAAAGAACTGAAACCAGGAATCCATGAGTTAAGCTGCACTAATTATATTTGTGAGGCAATTGTATTATAAACTGCCTCTAAATTCCGTATTCGAATGTATTAGAGTGAAAAATGTGCATCTTCTAATTCTGAACCAATGTTGTTTGTCTCCTTCTAAGTAGACCCCGCAGTGGCCATCGGACGATAATCCCCACAACTGCAAATAAAACATTGTGTACAGAAAGAATTGCACCGAGTGACATCAAACGTTTACTGCACTGGCTACAGATAGAGCTGACTGGTGCGAGTAATAATATTTTATTCAAATATGTTTTGTGCTCCGAGGTGGAGAATCGTGTTGTTGGCGAGGATATTTTAATGCTTAGTGAGCTAAAAATAGAAATGTAGGTACGTGCATGTAGGTACGTTAGTGAGTGAATGCAGATGTAACACCGGATTTAAATGTATCAACAGATACATACGAACTGCATAAAAGTATTACAACCGTAAATTGTTGATATTGCTAGTTGAGTTATTGGAGCACTTAATATCCACGCATTGAGAATTTTGTGTAGATTGAACAGCATGTGCTCCATATAGTTTAGGCCGAATCTTCAATCCATCATACTCCGTGATTTAAAGTTACATATTAATCAATCCCTTTACAATGGTTGTTCAAAAAAAGGTCGAAAGGCAAAATATTGAAAATAGCTCATTAAGAAAATGTTTATATCAAAATTGCACACATCAAGTATTAATAATAAAAGAAAAAGTTCCCAAGTTCGCAAAGGGACTGGTGCAAAATCCGTCACTGGTCGGTTTACAACAGAATAGTATAGCGTGCGAGGACTTCGATAATAGTAACTTAATAGTGTGTAAGTACCAGATGGACGCCCATGAATTTGCTTTGTCGGAGTGGAAAGCATGGAATTTAATTGAACCAAACTGGTAAATTCCTTTCGTTAACTGAAACTGTAGGAAAATCTTTTTTTTCGATCATCGGTTACGTTTGATTAATAATTGTTATACAATTATTCACTTTTATAATGGGGATTTCAACCGATAGATGGTTCGGCCCCATATGTGAAACCAATATGATCTAGAACGTAAGTTTTTTCCATTATTACCCAAATATGTATAGCTAATAAATAGCTAATTGTTATATCCTGGAAATCAAATTGTTACAAGATTTTTGTAACAGAAACAAGTACATCTGGTAAAGGCTGCGTTTGACGATTTAATCTACCATTTCTTGAATTGAACGCAACTTCAATTAGCTAGCATTAATTAATCATACAAATCTTTGATTCATGAGCACCATAAGTGATGCCATTTTTCTTTGTCGACTAAAATCGTGCTTCGAATTTCTGCCCTCGTCAGCCATTGCATTGCTACTAGCATTGTATGGATATACTAGTAAACATGGTATCAGCAACCGATAGCCAACTGTGAACAGCTTTTCCATATCTACATAAACATAGAACGATACGATCACAAATTGAATACAAATTAATGTATATACGATGTTCCGTGAAGCTGATGCTTGCGTTATGTGCGTCTGTGCTTAGGCATCGATTGCTCTGGGAGCATCCGCCCAAGGCAGTCAATAGCAACCATGTGTAACTATGGTGCTTCCCGGTGCTGTTTAACGATGACGGTGATGCTAACGCGGAATACGAGAAGAGATATGAAGAGCTAATTTGCGTAGATCACGGGACGACAACGACACTTCGTGAGGAGTTTGTACAGTGCAGTGGGTCGTGTACTTGCTACGTAATGATGTTTGTGAAAATTTTAGACTTTGCTTCCTTCGTCTTTCACAAATGGTAGAGTTGAGCTAATACCCGTTTCTTCACTTTTGATGATTGGATAATCGCACCACGTACCTAACTAATTTTGAAATAACTGAATAAATCATCTAAATGGGATATAAACGATTCCTAACTGAATAAATTATCTAAATGGAATATAAGCTTAAGTATCTAGAAACACATAGCGTTTTTATAAAGGTTCCATAATTACAAAAATAAACTTTCAAAATTTCTTTTACAGTTTTTCAATTAAATTCATTTAATAGTATTTTTAATGCTTAAAATACATATGCGCACCAAAAAAGGTTCTGGACCAGTGTGTTGTGCCCGGTTCGTTGAGCTTTCGGTTGACCAATTGAGGGTTAAAATTTAATTTTTAGTAGAAGTCTTCGATATTGAAAGGTCTTGAGTCTTGAATTTTGAAAAAAAAATTCGTACAATTCTTTTCCGATTTTTTCAGTCCAAAATTCAACATGGGGCTGACAAAATCGGAACATCACTGTATTTCGTTAGTTACCTTTTCACAGAAACTTGGAATCCGAAGTAACAATTCTAATGCCACTTGGTTTTACTTGAATTTTATAAAGGTTTCATTGTGGTATTGCGCAATACCAAGAGGATACGAGTCCAAACACACTTACAGCTAGCTAGAAAACCAAAATAAAACTATTAATAAAGCAAATTTATTGTGGCTGCTCATACAGGCAAGAAGCAACAGACAACAGGCAACAGGCAACAGACAAGAGGCAACATGCAACAAGCAGAATGCAACAGGCGACAAGCAACAGGCAACAAGAAACAAGAAACAAGAAACAAGAAACAAGAAACAAGAAACAAGAAACAAGAAACAAGAAACAAGAAACAAGAAACAAGAAACAAGAAACAAGAAACAAGAAACAAGAAACAAGAAACAAGAAACAAGAAACAAGAAACAAGAAACAAGAAACAAGAAACAAGAAACAAGAAACAAGAAACAAGAAACAAGAAACAAGAAACAAGAAACAAGAAACAAGAAACAGGAAACAAGAAACAAGAAACAAGAAACAAGAAACAAGAAACAAGAAACAAGAAACAAGAAACAATAAACAGGACAGGGGAAACAAGAAACAAAAAACAGAAACAGAATGAAAATGAACATGAAAATGAAAATGGAATATTGCAACTTTAAAATTTACCCACAGGATGCAAACATTGCTTGTCATTGCTAATGGCCAATTACTATTTAGTTACAGATCACTGGCCCATGCACAGAAGCAGAATCTTTGAAGAACCTTTTTGTGCACCCAGCAACACTTTTCAACAAATCATTACGTTAATTTATGTTACGTAATATACGTAACGATATGATAATAATATCATCCTTCAATTTGTCCAAAATTCGTTATACATGGATTACGATGAGAAAAATCTTTCCAATAATGTGAACCAAATGTGTCGAAGTGTGGATGATTTGTCATTTTATTTTCAGATTCATCATTAGTCTGGTTGAACAGGTATGTATAAAATTGAACCTTGAAATCGCATAGGTAGTTGGTCTTTCTCATTGGAGGTTAGAGACGGTTGGTGTGACTATGATTAAAATCTTGCATTCGTATGTGATACATATAGGGTACGAAAGGGTATTCCCAGCACGCTACTAATTTCGGCATACCTTACCTTTTTTGGCTACACTTTCCCAAATAAAAACTTTGCCGCTATATAACAATACTGAAACGAATGTAGCACTCATAAGCTTTAATGTGTTATAACTATTTCATAAAAATGTAAATAATTTGCTGAATTTTGTTCAATAAACATCAAAACTATTGTTTTCCACTGGCACGTAATTAGGGTGAAAAAACCAGCAGCAATCGCTTACGCGTATCCGCTCTTAATGATGGTTTGGAAAACACACAATTATGATCACGTTTACTTATTCTAGAAACTAAACAGCTGTGAATATGGTATCACAGGACAATTCTACTTCTTTTTATCACGGAAGAACACAAAAATTCCCTTCTGATATGAAAATATAAATCAATTTTCATTCATTAGCACTTGCAGTATTTTGTTTTTAATTTCAGCATATGGTGCTCTATTTACACTACTAGGTACCAATGTGTGAGGCAATTACTCCTGAAACTCTTCTATCTGGTTAACATACCTAGTAACACCACTGACAACCACTTGCTTCTGCTGCTAGTGTATATGTACGATTCAATGATACACTAGCGCCAGCAGCAAACTGTTGTCACTGCAAAACTAGTTATCTTCAATGAGCCGGTATCTAGGCAATACCAACATGCAACATGTTATCTATCGGCATCTCTTTTGATCTGTTTTTTAAAAGCATTTAATCCCTGTGCAGGCTAGTTCGGCCTGTCGGATTTAAAAAACACAGACACCACTATAGAAAATGGGCCCAATTTAGTCGCATCGACTTCAACATTTCTCGCGATTATAACTCAAATTCAGTAGCGTTTCATTAAGATCAAAATACACGCCGATATTCAGTGAATATTATTCTATCAACTGGAATAAAAATCTTGTCCCGAATAAATATAGTTCAATGTTCAAGGTAGTTCAATGTAATTCCTGAACATTGTTCAGGCTACTGCTTAATGGGCTTTTTTTTTGTATTGTTTATGCAGGGAGAAAATCTTCATAGACAGCAACTTCGTGGTGCCGACTAGGATTCACATGGTGCCAACATGCGCCTACCTACTAAAAACTATCCTGCAGCCCGTTCCTGAACTCCTCCCGGAACTACCGTTAGGTTTTACTTCAGGAGGGAGGACGTGCCGAAGCACTCCGACTTGTCCGTTGCGTGTGTGGGTTCACACAACACCCTTGCCCTTGCATACCGCCACTACCCTTCACCTAGGGCCTGGGCTGCCCAATCAGCCCATTACTGACCCTAGCAAGCTATGTCAGGCCCTGTCGTTGCAACCGTTCTAGCCGTTGAAACTCCGTTATCACTGCCGTTGCCGCCCTATCGTCGGCACCCCATGCGCGCTGCTCAGCGCACATTCTCTGCACAATGTTGTCGGCGTTGGTGTCTTCCCCAACGACCGCAAGCATCACCCGCCGAGTGGACGTAAACCGCGGGCAGTGAAAAATCACATGCTCCGCCGTTTCCTCGGCTACCGTGCAAACGAAGCAAAAGGGTGAATCTACCCGCCCGCGTGTATGTAGATACTTCTTGAAGCATCCATGACCCGACAGAAACTGGGTAAGGAAAAAGTTTACCTCACCATGACCTCTGCCGATCCAGGACGATATGTTCTGGATCAGCCTATGGGTCCACCTACCATGGTCGGTGCGATCCCATTCCGCCTGCCAACGCCTAATAGAGTCTAGCCTAACTCTGTCCCTAGCGCCCCTGACGTTCCTCTGCCTATGGCACTCGATATCCTCACCTAGGAGTATGCATATTGGAATCATGGGTGCAATAACCCCAATCGCATCCAACGATATGGTACGGTAGCCGCACGCAACGCGCAATGCTAACAGCCTGAACACCTTGTTCAGACATGCCTGATTGCGCTTACTCTCCAAAGCCGGGGCCCACGCCGGTGCACCGTATCGTAGCACCGACATGGCAACGCTGGCCATCAGGCGTCTCTTACTGCTGCTAGGACCGTAGCCGTTCGGCATGATCTTTGACAATGCAGTGACCGCCGTTGACGCTTTACCACAAGCATAATCCACATGGCTGGTGAAGTTCAGCCTGTTGTCTGTCATGACACCCAGGTACTTCACACTTCGTTTGGAGACAATCACCTGTCCCCCCACGATTATTTTTGCCTCTAGGGCCGACTTTCGGTTGCTGACCATCACAGCTTCCGTCTTATGGTGGGCCAATCGCAGATTGTCGCCCGCCATCCAACCCTCTATTATGCTTATGGCGTCTGATGCCAGCATTTCCACCTCCTCAAGAAACTCGCCTACCACTGTAAGGACGATATCATCGGCGAAGCCAGTGAAGCATCCTCCAATGACAACGGGCTTGCGGCCCGTGAGTTCGTCGGTGAGCACGTCTAGCATCCGGTCAAACTGCTCCGGCGACCACCTAGGTGGAGCGTAACAGCTACAGATGCAGACGCCATCGACCACCGCGATCACGAACCCCTCTTAGTCGGACGACACCAGCTCCTGGATCGGGTATCTACCCATCACGGCGATCGCTGCCATCCGACCCTTGTCGATAACCCAGTTAGTGCCTCCACGGGGGACCCGGTAGGGATCCGCGATAATGGCAATATCGCACCCAGTCTCGGCTGCCGTTTGCCAAAGCAACTCCTGTGCCGTTTCACAGTGGTTTAGGTTAATCTGTATAACCTGCACCCTTATCGTTGCAATGCCCGCCTATAAGCCGCACACAGTGGGCCACCTGTGGCATGCTTATTTCCCGCATCGACTGTGCAGAGCAGGCACCTGGGGGGTTTGCTACATCCCCTGGCGAAGTGGCCATCTTCGCCGCACCGCCTGCACAGCTTGGACCGATCGGGGGCCTTACACTTGGCCGCCCGATGGCCAAAGCCCATACACCTGAAACAGCGTTCGATACGCCGTTTCGACACCAGTGTACACACTGACCATCCTACCTTAATTTTGCCAGACGCCAACATCTTGTTGGCGATTGCCTCTTGCACGTTTAAGGTCGCAGTTTGCATATCACCGTATGCGTTCCTCAACCGGATGTCTGCGGGTGCCACATCAACCTTAAGCTGATCCCGCAGAGCATCACTCAGGTCCACTGTCGTTGTAATCTCGTCGAGGTTTTTGCACTCGACCAGAACACGCTGCGACAGCGCCTTTACCTGGCCCGCTTCGCCCAGGGACTGCTCTACCAGTTTCTGGTAATTCGAACTCTGGACCGTTGGGTCCTTTTTGAGCTCGAAGAGCATATCCCCTGCCTGGGTTCGGCGGGTCTTTACTACGTTGGCCCCAAGATCCTGCAACTTGGGGTCCACTCGAACCTTACGCAGTAGTTCGGCGTACAACAGCTTACCTGTCAGCTTCACTACTAAGGCGTCGCCCTTATGGACGCGCCTTGGCTTTGGCTTTGCAGCCGCAGCCTCGCTCGGTTTCGGTCTCGGCGGTTTAGGCGGTTTACGCCTAACCACCTGCCATTCCTCCTCCGCGGTCCCGGAAGCACCATCCGGGACCGCCTCCGCGCGTTCGCTGGTAGAGGCGCGAGCCGAAGTCCGCTGCCTCTTGGCTACCAGCGTTGGTCCATGGTCGGGCGTAGCCGCCTTGCGCTTGGCTAGCGGCGTACGCGCCTGACTAGGCATGGCCACAGTCTTAGCGGCTATGACCAGAGCTTCGGCGATTTCGCATCGCTGCAGAAGCTCTTGCCTCTCCACCTCGGCAGCTATGACGGTAGAGCGGAGGCTCACCGCCAGCTTTTTAATGTCGAGGTGGACATTTGACCTAGAGTTGATGAACGAGTACAACTCGTCCACCAACCTTTTGGCTTCCTCCAGCTTGCAACTGGCTGGAGGAAGCCCAACTTCGCCCTCAAGAGGGTGCACCACGCCCTCCGTTGACATTTGCCTACCGCTGTCGCTCGCCCTCCTGGCTGAGCTAGCAGCGGTGGCCACCTGCGTTCTAACTGGGGTGTTAGACTTTGGTGGAGTCAACTTCCTCTTCGGTATCGCCCCCGTTTTCGGGGGGCTTCCCTGTATGGGCTGTTCCCCCGATTTCGGCGGGCTTCCCTTCTTGGGTCGCGCCCCCGATAACGGGGGGCTACCTGTCTTTGCTGTTGGTGACCTGGCTAACTTACTACTTTTGGCAAAGATATCATCTTTGCCACTAGTAGCACCCGTATTCGCTCCCTCTTTAAAATTTAAAAATTTGTCCATTCGAAAGGGTCCCAACTCTAGGCCGCTATCTCCACTCGTAATTGTGTAGTCGCCTTAACGATCCCATGGTGATCTATGCAAGCAGGGAGGCCATGGCTAGGGACACTCCCCCCTACCCTTCATGGGGGCAGGGATGTCAGCATCCGATCAGCGTTAGTCAGGAATGTATCATCTGAGCCTACACCACCGCACTTTGACGTGAGTGACGAGCTTTGAACGTACCTAGAGACCAGCTACGGTTTTAACGGGACGGAAGGCAGCTGTACCATTGGCCTACTCGCCGTTTCAGGAAGGTACCACCCTTCCTTACATAAGGTAGTAGAATAGCACAGCCGTCAGCCCTGTAGCGCCAAATCCAAACGTTTATTCCCGCCCGTCCAGTACACCGTAATTAGGATCTTCCTGGAACCGATCCTAATGTGCCCATGGCACTCCTGACCCGGCTTTTTTGCTTAAAGTCCTGAGCTCTAACAGGACGCTACTACGTCCGCAGCTGGCTTATAGGAATTGAGCCCCGCTCGCCTCTTTACACCACTACGCTGGAAATACTCTCCCGTACCCTACATGTTAATATTTTAAATCTGTGAAATCATTCTTTTCAGCTACTTTTCTAACGGAAAACAATAAATTGATTATGAAATCATTAGAATACCGTCTACTTATTGGATCTTTGTTCCTATCCAAAACACATATTTATTATTTGGTTTATATAAACTATGGCTAAAACGATAACGTCACCGACCACGGCAGTTCGTCCGCCGTATTCCAAACCGTTTGTTCTCACTTTTTTCGTATAATCAAAGAGTAATGCATTTAATACACTTCCGGACCTGTTGTCAATTTATATTCTGATTGAAAAAGTTGTCCTAGCTGAGACTCGTATACTAAAACATACAACGATGCCTTCTCCGAGTCGGAGCTAGAATGTTTCATTTGGTGACGATTTATATTTCAGCGGACGCAGCGCAGCATTAGAAAAGCTCCTCTCGTCATTTGGCTAGCTTCGAGCGAACGAGCTTTCCTCTTTGTGTGAATGGAACCATTAGCTCTGGCCGGGTAAATCTGCCGGAACTGGCAAAAGCTGGAATGATTAGTGCGATAGTGAACCGACGACGACGACGATGACAAAGTTTCTTTCAGCCAATTTCAAACGCCAGTACCTCCTATATTGCGAGAATAATTACGTTCGAGAGCTTATAATCTTTAGTCTCTTATAATCCCGGGTAGTCCCGGATCTAGCGCTGAATATCATTCAATATCATATAGTCTGTTTGTAGTTTGCACCGGAGTCAACAGCAGAAACATCCGCAAATGTGAACAATTCATTTTAGCCAGCTCAAGTGAATGATTCTAAACTATTTCTTTGGTTTTCTGTTTTTGCTAAGAGGAATGAAATACAATCAACTGTCCAAGAGCAACTTTCAACGAACCAAAAAGTTGCACCTATATTATTTGCCAAAACAGATGAAAATTAAAACATAGGAACAGTTTTGGTATCTCAATGTCTTAAGGCCAAACATATAAACTCAAAAAAGTTGGGGCACTGTTGGCTACACCTAAAGCGACAGCGGGCAGATTTTGATACAATTTCTTCATTTTCTACATAAAATATCAAACGGCATAAAATGGTAGTGGGAAGCACCCAATATAACTCTAGCCATTTCAAGTTCTTTCCTAGCGCGTCCTTGTGGTAACATTTACTTCAATTGGAAATTTAGTGGGAATATAGGAAATGCGGTGAGTGTGGTTTCCGGCTACTATTTTTTCTACTATAGTTTTGGCGAACTACTGAGCCACGCAACGTTGTAATAGGTGCTATGTCTTTTTTCGAATGGATTGATTACATACATACAATTATTGCATGGAGGGACCCTAATGCTGACAGGAGATTTTTATAACCCTGAACCGAAGCGCAAGTGCTTCTGCTTATGGGTCTGACCAAACCGATTTGGCCCTTCTGGAACGTTCTCTCAACGAAGATTTCATATGCAAAGCAAGCTTGGCGATCTCTCTGACAGCTCCAAGGCTCCTTCAATTTTACAGTAGCGGAGCAACAAATTGAGGAGGTAAATTTGTCAATATGTAACCAGATAGACAGCAGATAAATATGTGCAGATAGACATCTCCGATTCGGAGTTGTGTCATCAATACCACCATCACCTGATAAACATAGAGACGCGGGAACGCAAATCATTCGGACATTCATAGACGAGAGTCGTAAACGAAATCTCCAGGAAGATACTCGACTGGAATCCGCAGTGCAAAAGAAGCAATCCCAAAGGTGGCGTCCCCTAACCAAATATATGCAAAACCGTCGGTGTTCTAGGTGAAAGTCATGGCATAATCCTGGAATGGAATAATCCTAAAACACTACAAAACAAATGAAAATCGAAACTAGTCACATGGCATGTAAAATATTTATTTCAAGCTGTCATAAGTCAGCTCACGAAAACACTTTTTACACCTGATTGACCTTCAGTGCAATGTTTCTTCGCACTCATTGCCAGATCGAAATAAACCGCCTCCAAGGAGACACACACAGCAGTAAAGTTTACGGCAGCGTAAAGACGGCGACGACGCTCTGCCCAAATTGATTGCCTACTGGCTTGATAAGCCGGCAGATGATGAAGCTGTCCAAATACTAAGAAACAGCAAAGGACATGAACAAATAAATAGCCGGATTTTGCTCTCTGTGGATTGTGTTGCATAAATATAGCCGATTGCGTTTTGTTCTAGCTTGTATAAATAATGCTTCACTGTTGAATGTTCGAAACTTGTAGACACAAAGTTGATTGTAAGTTATTACCAATATTTTTGCTAGAAGTTTTTAACATTATTTACTAATAATACAAACTCTACCTTCAGTTTTGCGTACAAGTTTATTTGTTTATTTGTTTATTTGCGGAGTAGGGAAAAGCCCGCGGGAGTAATATTCACAAAATCTCTCATCTTTGAACTTGTACACCAGATAACATAACATCCTACAGTACAATAGTTTAACTTATTGCTATCTAAGTTTATAAATAGGTATGATAAATAAGAATTTCAATAACGAGCCATGTTTTAATGACTTCCTCACTCTTAACAACCCTTTGATGCTGTCACTGATGACTTGTACAAAGTTCCCTATCAGTTTAAGCGTTTAAGATGATACATCGATACCTACATATATTGCCCAACATGAGAGAGCCACTTTTAAGGGGACATGAACGACTAAAATTTTTGAAAAAATCATTATTTTTTTATTTCAGATTTTGATTCTGCAGCCTTTTTCGCTTATTTTGATACTAAATTTGTAATGATCCGACTACGGGAAGTGGCCGAAAAACGTTCAAACAGCATTCCAACAGCATAAGCATTCCAGTGCGGCGTGGAACAACTTCGGCGGAATTTGGCGGAACGCCTCTCCTGGAAACCCACGATTTTCAAACTTTATGTACCTTTTTCTCAGAAACTACACAACGTATTGGAACAATCTTTTTTTTATTTTGTTGGTAGTAGCTTAGCAAAGACTTTTATAACTTTTGAGGTTTATAAACGAAACACAGCCAGAGAAAAAAGAAAAAGAAGACAAAATTGTTTTTTTCGGGTATCTATTTTTCTTCTTTTTCGTTTTTCTCAAGCTGTGTTTTTGAGCTTTTACATGAGAGTCAAAGAGACGGAAATAGTCAGCAAAATGACTCTCTATCTCTTTCACTCTCATTGTTTTGCATTGGACAGATTTTATACACATATATTTTTACTCGCCGTACAGATTGTCAGATTTTTCCCACAAAAAACACAGAATTATATGTGGCATCCCTGCATACGAACCGTTGCTTTTCAAGAGATGGCGCTTTTCTAGTGGTAGTAAAATCAAACTATTTTCACTTATTTATGTTTACCTGAAAAACAATCATTAATCATATTTTATTTGTTGTACAGTTATTCTGTTATACTTAATTTTCATGATTTTTGCCTAATTTTGATAAAAAACAGACATTTCCCATACCTCTCCATAGCATCTTACTACCAGTCATCCGAGAGCCCTGAAAAGCTAAAGCCCTATAAAGATACATTTATAGAGCTTTATGAAAAGCCCTGTTTGCGACGTTTCAATTTGAAAAAATTAAATTTCGCAACATGAACGCAATAAATAAAAACAATGTTTACCAACTTTTTATTGGTTCAGGTGTCAAACGTTATATTGCGATTAGCGATAAACACAAAAGAAACGCATGATGCATGAGAGAGTAAGAGTGTTGTGTTCAGTAAATTTATTGCCGCGCAAAATTCCGCTATAACGGAAATGCACACTATGCGAAGTAAGGAAGTAACGACATCTGTTGTATTCAACAGGGAAACATTGATAGTTTCAAGCATACATCAGCATACATACATGGCGCATGATGAAACACTTGCACCAACTTCTGTTATTTATTATCAGAAGTTAGAGGCAGTGTCCTATTGTCCGTGGGCTCTACAGTCTGAAAAGCTCGAAAAATGAATGTACGAGTTGGGTTAACGCTTCTAGCATGAAACAAAAATGGAAATTCAAACAATGAAATTTCCGAAAATCGTCCAAAAAAATTTTCTTTCGTTTTTGTCTTTTTTTCGTAGATTTTCGCATGGAAAATAATAAGGTATATATGAAAAGCCCATTTTTTTTGCTCGATTAAAAAATTCACTTTGTTTTATTTTGCCCTCCCCCTTCAGTGGCCCAACTTTATAAAATATTCGTAATAGCCTTATGGTTTTTATGATAAGCAAGAATTGAATGACGAGTCTATTCTTGCTTATCATAAAAATACCGGCCGATTAGAGTCAAAAATCTGGATTTATGGATCAAATTGGACCTAAAATCAAAGTTGCATTTGGACTAAAAAATCGGACTTGAAACTGGACTTAAAATTAGAGTTAAATTGGAGTGAACTTGGACTGAATAGAGGATAATAAATTAAACTGGAATTTGGACTTATTTGGGTTTCGAAATGTATTTCAAATTGATTTGAAAATTAGACTTGAATTTGAAAATTGAAATTGAATATCAAATTGGACGTAAAATAGATTTAAAAGTACGATGTTAGTCTCTTAAGTCAGTCGTCGAATGTTAGAATCTCGGCTGGACGGTGCTTGCTGAATAGAGTCAGTAGAATCTTTGCACTAGCCCCGCAATTGTCCTGATCTATAACAGCCGGCTGCGAAGTCTATCGATAAAGAAGGGTCAAGTCTTAGAAAGACGTTGCTTGTTTGGATTTGGACCTGCGGGACTTGAAGTAGGAATTTATATTTCACTGGAAATTGGGATTGAACTCCGAGTTTAAATTTAATTTAAAATAGGAATCAAATTAGACTTGAAATTGGGCCTAAGATCGAACATGCCATTGGACTTCAAATTGAACATTAAACACGAGACATTAAATAAAACTTGAATTTGGACATGGATACGAAATTAGACATGAAGTTTTACTTGAAATTGAGATTGATATATTTCACATTTTACCTCTTTTCTGCTTAATTTTTTTCCAGTACCGTTTTTTCACTATTTATTCCGTTTTTTTCTGTCTTATGTGTTTTCGTTTATTGTTCCGTTTTTCTTAGTTTCCTCTACCACCATTTCTTATTTTTAGCCATGTTTTGTGGTTTTCTGTTCCGTTTTCCGTCTTTTCTGTTCCCTTGTTTTCGTTTTTAGTTTTCGTCGTTTTCTAACTCTTTATCTCTTTTTTCCCATTTTTCGTCGTGCTCTATTCCCTTTTTCCTCTTTTAGTGCTCTCATTCTTTCATGTTTTGTGTTACGTTTATTCTACTTTAGAGTTTTATGTTTTTCGTTGGTCCGTTTTTTGTCGCATTCTCCCAGTCTATTGCCATTTCCCATTCCCATCTTGTCCCATCCTTCCCCTTTCATACCTCGTTGGACCTCTTTTCCTGTTTTCCTCGTTTGCTCTAACGGTTCTCTCTCTCTCTCTCTCTCTCTCTCTCTCTCTCTCTCTCTCTCTATCTCTCTCTATCTCTCTCTTTTCTTTCCTTTCTTCTTTTTCCTTTTCTTTTTATTCCGTTTTCCTTGTCCTGTCCCATTGTCTTACCTTTTGTATCACGGTTTATTCTTTTTTTAACCCGTCTGTCTCGTTTGTCTCATTTTCTCTTCTTTTATCTCTCGTTTCTCCTTTTTTTGTTTACTGTTGCCTCTGTCCCATTTTGTGCTCTGATTTTCCTCTTGTTTTTCTCTTATCTATTCCATTTTTAGTCTCGCGTCTTCTTTCCTGTTATATCCTTTTCTATTTTTTTTGTTTTCGTTAGTTCCGCTTTTCCTCTTATTATGTTCTACATTTCCTCCTCTTCTGTCACGTTCTGTTTTTTTTGTTTTCCTGGTCCTGTCACGGTCACCATGTGGTATGTAGCTTGTCGTAGCTACTCGGACTTCGAATACTTCGTGTACGTATGACTTCCCTGATCGAGTCGAGAATTAAGAATACGTTTATTGAATCTAGATTTGTTATACAGGTATACCTCCATAGTACGTACCCTCGTTAGTACGTACCCTCGATATTACGTACCCTCCATAATACGTACATTTTGCCTCGATAGTACATACATTTTCCAGCAATGATTTTTTTTATTTTCTATATAAAGCAGAAATTTTTTTATGAATATTTATGGGTCAATACAAGTAAATACGTATTCAATAATTCTAAATATTTGAATAATATCAGTTATTTCTGTTATGTAAAAACCATTATTTTAGAATTAAAAACAGTTTCCAAATAGTAAATTAATCAAATATACGTTCTAAATAGCAGTTATTTTTTAGCATTCTGATTTTGCAGATTTTTCCTCAGGGAATTACCTTTTCTGTGATGCACAATCTTTCCAACTGCGATGAGGGGAACAGTAGGTAATGTTATATTCGTTTGTTTGCAGATACTGGTGTTCGTCAAATACGTGTAATACGATTACTTCCCATAAAAGCGTAACTGTCCCATATTGATAAAAGTGAAATGTGGAAAAATGAGACTGCAAGCAACTGACTAATTCATAAATATATATGTTGTGCGTCATTATATAAGAATTATTTTACTTTCTTTGGAGGAAAAATCACGTTGCGCTAGTAATTAAACTATCCATATTAATTTTGTTGTAAAGTTAAACACAAATGAATATTTTTTTCAAAATTTCGAAGATTGATCAGTTAGAGATTCGAACATTTCAGCTTATATTGACAAATATGTACCAAACCTTAACCTCGATTTATTCGATTAAAATATGTAAATTTTCAATTTGAGAGAGAATTTTGCAAAAAAACTAAATGTTTTTGGATTCCTTTTGCTTTACTTTTCAACTATTTTTTAACATTTGTAGTATTTTTTCTAAAATAATTTTGAAATAAATAATTGCACAAAGAACCAATTGAATGGTGCTTGGGAGTAGCATGACATACTCGTTGTGCAATTTCTACTGATTCAATATTTTGAAAATTGACCAATAATGACGCCGGCCACGACCAAAACGCTGTACTACATGGGAAAAGGAAGGAATATTAGTCCGATACTTGTAGTTGCTAGAGACCGCGGGTACCAACGCATCTCCACAAGTATCACGGGATAGGATTTATGTTAGTAGGGGAAGGTACAGATCAGGGTTCATTTTGTAGATGATATGATCCAACGAAACAACGCATCAGCGATTACATTTCATCTCTACTTTTCGCGATCACCATTGCAAATAAATAGTCGTTTAGAAAGCGTGTGCGACGTATTTGGGCCTGAGTTCGTTTCGACGGTATGAATATTATGCCTTGGACATTTATTTCCGTAAGCAAAACATAAACTAGTCCCGCGCGAATCCACTGTGTGGGCGAATAATATTGCATCCGTCTTGTTAGATGAGGATGAGGTTTCTCGCAAAATTAAGATAGCGAATCGAGGTGGTCATCAAAATCACACGTTCTAGTTCGTTTACAAACCGTTACATATAAAAATTTGCTGCTCTACGACCTCGGCCCTTCACCTGAGTCAAATATTATTGTAAATTACAATGCAAACTACTATTCCAAAGTCCAAACTACTGGCATGAAAACTGGGTAATTGTCACGGCTCCGAAAAAATTTTGTTGTCAAAGTTTTGCAACGAACGAGACACAAAAGCAAGCGGTGCTGATCCCTTGCAATAAAATATTCCGAACTTGAACACCTCAAACACTATTAACGAAAACTGAGAGTAAAAATTTGCTTCAATAATCATTGGAATTAAATTAGGAACATTGACCACTGCGAAACCATTCCAAATTCTTGGCAATTTTAATGAAGACGTAGATAATCACACATTGCTAACTGGTTACAATACCTGACAACAAAAACCAGGAACAGTGAAACCAATTAACCATTTCTTGAAGCAATTGGTTCCTAAGTTGATAAGCATTGTCGCTTACCAACCCAAATATGTAGAGATATAGCGCCCTACACGCTCCCGAAATAATTATTTATTTTATAATATATTAAAATTTGGAAATTTTAGGCAACATTCAACATAATAAAAACAATACTTGACATTAAAAATTGTGATTCGATATAACGTACGTTTCGATAGTACGTACGCTAAACGATACGCGGGTGTACGTACTATCGAGGTATACCTGTAGTGCAGTTAGAATATGTGTTATGGTACAATCGTTTGTGTTTGATTACGTTGGCAAAGTTAGTTAAACAAGAATGAAGGAAACCACGCGCTTTGATTATTTGGTAAACTGGCGTTGTTGCATTTGAAAAATGTTGTGCACTTAAAGAAAGTCACAAAACAAGGAAAACAAAAAGGTTTACAGGTGGTGTCAGTACAGAGATCTCAAAACTATGAAATAAAATCTATGACAGTACTTATTTGCTGTTATGGGAAAAGACAAATAATTCTAGCTGTGATTCTATATATAATTCTAAGACAATCCCGAATGTCTTCCGTTTTCGTTTCTTAATTTTCTTACTCCCGCATTTTTTTCCATTTCTTTTCTGTCCCCCTTATTCTTTTGTTTATTTCCTTTTCGGTTCAGTAAGACTACAATGCTTATGGACACGGGCTACTAAAATTGAAAAATCACGATGGCCCTACGCAGACAGTCAGTGGCCCCACGCTAAGAACATTATCTTATACAGCTAAAGCAGCGAAACATTAAGCATTGTGCAGTATGAGGACTTCAGTGAGTTTGTATTCTGCAGTTATGCTTGAAAGCGCTGCTTGTTTGCTTCATCTGGTTGAACACATTGCATTGCCGGAGAAAACCGGCTTTTACCTAGTCAAGCTGCCAGTAGCAGCAAATATCAATTTTTCGCTGAAATCCCTCAGTAACTTGGATCTAATCCAATGCATTCATTCAGCTTGAAAATAAAAAATCTTTTCCTGTGAAATGTGTATGTATTTGATGTTGGCCATACAAAGATGTGTTGATATCTCTAGTGGCTAGTTTGGCAAGCCTGTCGAAATACCAAGCTCTACTTCTATAAGTTCAACGCCGGTTGAATAAACAGATGCCCGCAATATAACGCTTAATACGATACCATGCTTTAGTTGTATTATTGATGCAAGCCGCTTTATATCCGCTGTTCTGTATCCGGCAGGAGGCGTTACGCCCCGCTAGAAATCGTTCACTGGTTCGATACGCTCGTTTCATTTAGCCTTCGGCTGCATCGACACAAAGCAAATCGCCACTCGTACTTCGCTCGGAACGTATACCTAATTACAGTAAATGCGCTGCACACCGGCAGCCAGAACTAGTCCTGGCCTGAATTCCATGCAAGGATCATTATTTACTGCGCATACAAACGCGTTTCGCCTCAATTATTGTGACATTTGCATACCATAAATTATGTGGTCAGACAAATTAGTAGCGCCAGGTATACTGATAGGTTTCATTTTATTTATCAAATCAGGCAATAAAGTGAACATCTGGTAAATGTCTATCTCTTGTTAGCGATGCCTACTAAACGGATATAAATTGTTGGTATACTAATTGTGACGCATCTGTTTGGCAATGGAAGTAAAGAGCAAAGGTGTCATTTATCAACTTTAGGACGGGAATAAAATATTTACATGGTGTGCAAAACAACAATTTTCCTGATTGTTTATTGATAACCAGTGACGGTTTGTTATTTCAACCGTGAGATACTTAATTTCTACAGCATTTCTAAAATTTATGCATATGTGTTTATTCAAACCATAACGTAATAGAATAAAGTGACTGTTTCATGGTGCATGTTTTGTTGTTTATTCGCATTCATTATTGTGTTCATTGCAATGACTGTTTATGGAATCTGCATACAGAGCGCAAAAAAATCCGAAAGCTGTTCGAGAACATGTTTTGAAAGTGAATACAATTATATTACCGTGCTTCACCAAGCATAATGCAATACGAAAAACTTAATTTTGTTTCGATAACAATGCAGAAACTGTTTAACCTGAAAGAAAACAGGTCGCCAGAACGTTGAGTTGTGTTCATCATCACTGCTAACCGTACAATGTTGAGTTAAAAATAACAAACTGCTAACTGAATTGATGGAGGAGCAGGTGGAAGCAATAATCTACTAAAAGCAACGAAAAATCTGTAATTTGGATAGTTAAAAGAGGCACATGGAAGACAATCATTGAAGCAACACGATAAAATGGTATCACAAGCTAATATTTGCCAGCATGTTGCAATATGATTAATCATCCTGAAACTTTTTCTGTGTATGTGTTGCATCGTCATCCATTTTTCCCGGGAGCTGCTGGAAGTCCCTTTTTGCGTAGGTCTTCTCATTCGTGATGCACAAAGTGATTTCTTTAACAACATTCAGGCACGCTTCTTTGCTATCATATCTTGCCGTTAATTGTGGTTTTTGAACTTTGTTGAGATGAACATCGCAGAGCCGGCAACGGAAGAAACGGAAATAATATTTAACAGTAACGCAGTGGACAGCGACTGCTCATCATACACTAACACTATATTACACTCAGTTCAATTAGACAGATCATTAGTAGCACAAGACGAGTAAAGACGTGACTAGAATTTCAAACTTAAGCTTAAATTTTTTATCCTTATTGAAATAGCGGCTACACACAAGTTATATTCATATCGAACTAAAACTTGCAGCTTAGCTTAGTTTAGTTGAAACTAAACTGGATTCGTAGGGCGTTATCAGGCAGGCTTCATGGGAGCTCTCACCACTGCATACCAAACTTTCACCATATAAATCATGCAGAAATGTAGAGGGTACAACGTGCCCATGCATCATATCTTTATTGACTTCAAAGTAGCAGACGATACAGTCCATCGAGATCAGCTCGGTCCAATGAGGTTTTGTTTACTTTGTCACCTTATTACTGTGCTGCGGCGTTTGTTTCACAGTCCATGGGAGGCGCATGTTTGTCTCTGTTGGACCTTTTGGTTTGATGTATTTGGTCATCTGCGAAGCCTAGGAGTTGGCTTCTTCATCTTCTCCAGCAGCATAGAGCCGGGGTGGCTCGTGCTGTTTCAAGCACTCATTTCTATGCAACTCGGTCTTGGGCCACTCGTCGCCAATTTCCTAGCCGTCTCAGAAGTCGCAAATCGCTTTCGACCTGGTCGAGCCATCGTGCACGTTAGGCCCCCCTGTTCCTGGTGTCGGTGGGGTTGTTGAAAAGGACTATTTTCGTCGCACTGTCGTCCGGCATCCTTACGACGTGTCCGGCACACCGTAGCCTGCTAACTTTCGCTAGATGTACGATGGGAGTCTCCCCAAGTAGTGCCTGTAGCTCGTGATTCACACGCATTCGCCACTCTTCGCTTTCAGTTTGTACTCCGCCAAATATCGTCTGCAGCACTTTCCGCTCAAACACGGCAAGGGCGCGTATGTCCTCCGTGAGCAGACTCACGGCTTCAAGTCCATATAGAACTATCGGTCTAATAAGAGTTTTGTACATCGTTAGCTTCGTGCGGCGGCGTACGCTTCCTGATCGTAGCGTTTTACGAAGAGCAAAGAAGGCCCAATTTCCCGCTTGGATGCGCCGCTGGATCACCTTACTAGTGTTGTTGTCCGCGGTCACCAGCGATCTCAAATACACGAAATCCTCTACCACTTGTGATCCACTAGTTCTTCGCCGTCAACGGTTACCATTCGTGGGAGGCGCGCATTTGTTTCCTTTGAGCCTCTTCCTTTCATGTATTTGGTCTTCGACGCATTTATTTTTAGCCCAATTCTCCTAGACTCCGCTTTCAGTCTGGTGTAGATTGCCTCCGCCGTCGCAAAGTTCCTGGCTATGATATCGAAGTCATCTGCAAAGTCTAGAAGTTGGCTACCCTTGGTAAAAATCGTGCCTCTCGTTTCGATACCCGCTCGTCGGATTACCCCCTCAAGAGCGATACTGAACAGCATGCAGGATAAACCGTCATCTTGTCTCAACCCTCGCCGCGTCTCGAAGTGACTCGAGAGTGTCCAAAAGATGCGTACGAAACACATCACTCGATCCAATGTAGCTCTGATAAGTCGCGTTAGTTTGTCCGGAAAACCGTGTTCGTGCATTATCTGCCATAGCTTGTCTCGATCGACTGTATCGTATGCTGCTTTGAAATCGATAAAGATGCGATGCGTGGGCACGTTGTACTTCCGACATTTCTGCAAGATCTGTTGGATAGTAAAAATTTGGTCCCTAGTTGCGCGAGCCCTCATGAAACCCGCTTGATAATTCCTTACGAAACCTTGTGCTATCGGTGACAACCGGCGTAACAGGATCTGGGAGAGTACCTTGTAGGCGGTGTTTACCAGCGTAATACCACGATAGTTGCAGCAGTCTAGCCGATCACCCTTTTTGTAGATGGGACAAACCACTCCTCCGGTAGCCTTTCCTCCTCCCAAATCCTCGAAATAACCAAGTGTAGAGCCTTTGCTAGCGTTTCTCCGCTACGTTTACTGGCCTTCCTTGAACAGCGAAATAGTCGACTACGTCAAGTCATGCCAACATTGCGCCACCGCTGCAAAGTCTCTAACGAAGTGAGCTCCGGTACCGTGGCCAAGAGGTAGAGGTAGATTTTTTGAAATGTAATAAACTCGACGCAATGAAAGTGTCAACATCCTACAAATTAGTAAATCACGATGTGGGAGCTGCTTTACGCTTCATGAGCATAGAAACTAATCGGCCAGAGCTGTTAACAAATGCCTATTTCATAGAAATTTTTAGGCATTGGTTCAAGTTCATGACCTCGCGCCGGCCTGAACAGTTTCTACATTCATTTAAAAATCTTATTTTTAATTGTCAGGTCGGATTACGCAAACTCTGGAAACCTTGGAAGAATTGCGATCTCTTCATATAAACCACGCGATACAAGTAGAACCTGTTGTTGATTTCGAACGCTTCTTCTTTGCGTACGGTCAATTATTATGACATGGGTAACCGTAATTTGTATGACCTCTAAACTTTGCCTAAAGCGCAATGGAAAAGGTTCAAATTTTTGATTATTTCGATAGTAGCCAATTCATCGCATTTTTCTTTCAAGACATTTTTTGTTAATAGACTCCGTCATTGCGCACATTCTCGGTACAGTTTATCTTTTGGACATCATATTAGCCTACTAGGTTCAGAAGAAATGAAGAAACAAAGATCTGTTAGGACAGCGGCGCCCTGTCGCTTTTGTCCTTCATTGGATATTGTCGAAATAACAGCAAACAGAAGATGTGTCTAATTGTCGTCCCCGTCTGAGAAGCAAGCTAGTTGCAAAGAAATTTGTATGACTTTTATTGGAATTGAAGAAAACTTCAAACTGTCAAAATGGCGTGGGCCTCCCGCTACGGTTTCGTCAAATACAGTGTGGGAGATGATGAACAAAAAGCTGCTGCGTCCAGAATAGAATAGAATAGGACAAGCTCCAGACATCAAAAAAATTTTTGACCGCATCAAACGTTTGAAGGAAGTGCATTCACATTACACTGCGCTGTATGTTCCATGAGAAAAGTGAGAGAATAGAGATTTTCTGTTAAGTTTTTTGATGTAGGACTACGTCTCTCCGGAAGGTAGCTGGTCAGGGTGTAACTTCAAAAAATAAAATAATGTGAGTGTCACGAAAAAAGTGCAAATTTTATAAATTTGGACGAATTCGATGTCTGTGTTGGAAAAGTGCAAGTGTGCGAAGGGTTGGTAATAAAAATAATCTTTGGTTGCTGTAAGATAATAATGCAGCATCAGTTTTGTGCTTGATTGTTTGTTTTATTGTTTGGTTGAATGATTGTTTTGTTAAATTGTTAGCAAATGGACGTTTTCGCCAGGGCAACTAAAGAAAAAATATATTTTTCCTATCTTATTGTTATCCCAAAGATCGCTGGTTTCTTTCTTCAAATCGCTATAGACTCTAGACGCTAACTCTAGATCGGCAAAGAACACCTCGTAGTTTTGAGTGATTCTTAGAGTTGGATGTTCGATGGAGTTGGAATTTTTGAAATCAAATTGTACTTATTGAGAAAAAAATATAAATTTGGTTTTTAAAACGAGTTTAAAAATATTTGGCAGCACTGCCGCTTAAAACTAATATTTTTTTCGGATTTCTTGGACAATTTACTTTGGAAGCATGGTAATTGTGCCTTTCTAAACTTAATATTTCCAGAGATATAAGCAAAAGAAAATGAGAGGATTTGACAAAAACGTGTTTTTTATTTAAAAATGGAAGTACTCCCATTAATCGAGCGACGTCCTATCGGCGCCAAACTTGGGATTTTTTCTTGCTGATCTGAAACGCACAATGTGACAAAATTTGGTTCAAATCCGAGAAGGTCGATTGATATTAATTTTCCATGGGTCAGCGCGCCTAATTCTTTTCATGGTTCCTAATTCTGGGCACCCTACATTTCAGTCAAAAGTTCCAAATTCCTGCAAATTGTTACAGGCAGTAGTATTTTGTTAGAATAAGTAGAACTATGAGAGCATGTTCAATTCGGCAAGGCTTGACATTTTGCAAAGGTCCGCATTTTGTTGTGCAAATTTATAAGTTTCTAGATTGTGACATGTGCCATAAACCATTTATATTTTGTTGGATGAACTGAAGTTAAAATTTCCTAAATACTAATTTTATGAAATTCTGCAGTTCTAAGTAATCTTCAGTTTGCCGAATAACGACATATATTTTCAAATTGTCAGCAGAAAATTATCTGACACTCGATAAAGGATCAGCACTGGCTGCATCGTTTTCAAATACTGAGAATAACAGTGGACCCACGTTACTCCCCTGCGGTATACCTGACTGATTCGTAAATGAAATAAAGTGACAGTTTCGTATTCGTATGTAAAGTTGTCTATCAACGAGATGCGATTCCCATCACTTGCGAGTAGAGGCTGCCGGCTACATACCATCTTAATTCAATCAAATAATCTACATGCTCCCTTGCAAATTATTATTGTTTGAGATAGATTCCGTGGTTTCCAAATAATGACATAAGACTCGTAATTAGAGTCAGCAGTATCATCAAAGTTGCTTAATTTGAATCACCATTTGTAACGAATAGCTTATTCTGTGGGTTTATTTGACGCTAATGTTAAGCAACCAACCGAAAGACACCTCGGTTAGTTTTGCTTTCGTAGCAGCTTCCTGCATGCTTCTTCCATAAACATCAAACCAACACACCGGTTATGTTAACCATTAAGGAGCAAGTTGCTTGCTAGCTTTCACACAGGTGAGCGAAAACATTCACTTAGCAGCCAAAGTACCGACCTCACTATCTAGTGATAATGTTCCCACAGTGGCAATGCAGCTGCTATCAATTCAATAACCGCACCTTGCGTGTGGGTTGTGCTCGCTTAACTGATATTTTCACAACTTCTTCTGGGGCTGAAGAGTTCGGTTATGGCCACTTTCTTGATTGAAGGGAATTGGAATTTCGTACACAGCACTTGTTGCTAGAGTAAAAGTGAAATAATTGAATCGACGTTTGCCTGTTTTCAAATCAAAGTTGATTAAAGCTGAATTTCAAGAAAATTTATTAAGCATTCTATCCTACTACACAATTTGTAAAATATAACTTTTTTTATAAATACGTGTAAAAATTATTAATTAAATTACTTCTTGAATCTTCTTGTTTCCAGTAATAAACATTAATATGAGATTAGTCAAAAGCGAATATTATTTCTGTTCTGAAATATATTTCGCAAAAAGAACAAACTCATGGAAGCTCATATTTTTATTACAGCCCACAATCGTTTAGCGATATTTAATCTCAATCATTAATTTAGCGTGGCAAATTTCTTCTCCGTTTTCATCTTTCTCATGGTGCCTTTATCATCGCTACAGTTTTTATGACTCTATGCATCAAGCAACGTCTTTCGAATTTTGTTTTTTTCTTCACCACGCTCACTGGCGCTGGCTGGCGGCCGCATTGCAAAACAACTGGTGTCAGCCTATGTCGGAGGAGATTAAACTGACTGGAATGACTCGATAATCGTTTTGATTTTCATGACCTTTTTATCGATGATTAGGTGAAACAGACTGCCTCATTGCGGTTAGTGGAAAAATTCTATGAATTAAAATTCATCCCCTACATTGGATTTGTTAAATGTGACGTAAACGAAAATTTCGATTTAAGACTGTACTGTGATCACTGTTCACAAGGGACGGAAGAAGTTGTTTACATTGCTAACGGTTCCCGGATACATTGTTATAAATACAGTATTTTATCTATTTTCCGCATTTAAGGTGAAGGCGTCAGAGTCCAGTTACTTTTTTACTGATTTCAGTACTTGTTGCCACTATCCTTTTGTTGAGAATAGAGTTGCTAGTTTTTGTAACCGTGGACGAGGTGATAAATATTGAGTACTCATGTACTTGACGGTTACAAATAAAATATAATTACTTCAAATAAAAAACGTGTTCTTACATTAACTGTGTCGAATGGAATAATAATGAACACTTCTAACGTTGTCACAGTGACATCAATCGAGTGACAGACGGAACTGTCGCTGGAGAGCCCTGGCGGCGAATCTGTTTAGGGTTGCCAGTTGACCCAACATCTGCCTCCTAGTACCAAAGGTACCGCTGGAACCGTCGCGGTGGTCTTCTGGTTCGAGAAGAGCGCCGAGGTAGTTGTACTGCCGCTATCAGCCGCAGACTCGAAGGCCGTCGATGGTGAAGACGCTGATGTTGAAAGCCCACTTGCAGGTGTAGCTGGTGATGCTGGAACTATCGTGGACCGTGATTGCTCCAGGACTTCCGTTTCTGACAATCGGGTTGCCTGGGGTGTTGCTAATGCTGGCATAGAAAGTTTCCACTTGTCGAGCAAGATGCTGAGTGGAAGACGTTGTTTCGCCTGCGCCTTCGTTGTTGGTTCTAGGAGCATCTCGTTGTCTGAGCTGATTGAGATGAGATCTGACCAGCTTCCCATTGTCCATCCAGATGTTGTACATCACTGTGCCGATCCTCTCTACTACCGTTCCAGGGAGCCACGACCACTTATTGTTGGCATAAATTTTAGCATATACGGAATCCTTTGGATTGAACGACCGTGCTTTGGAAGAACCCTGGCGGTTCAGTTGCGGTTCAGGAATTGACGGTGGTCGTAGAAGATCTAACGATGTTCTTAGCGGTCGATTGTACATCGCCGCTGCTGGTGACTTCCCACCTGGAACGTTGGGATTTGGTGTGGAACGGTAAATCAGAAGGAAAATGACCAGCGCAAGCTTGACCGAACCTTCTCTCTCCTGAATTTTCTTAACTGCCCTTTTGAAGGTGTCCACAAATCGTTCGACTTGACCGTTCGATTCTGGATGAAAAGGAGCCGTTGCCATATGACGAATGCCGTTTTCGCAGCAGAACTCGCTGAATTCCGCACTTTTGAATTGCGTACCGTTATCTGTCACGAGAAGCTCCGGCATCCCCTTGTTGGCGAACAGCGTGCGCATGAGGTTGATTCTAGCCTTTGAAGTTATCTGACGAGCGGGGAAAATTTCCGGCCACTTGGTGTGCGCATCGATGATGGGAAGGTAATATTCTCCGTCCAAGGGGCCCGCAAAATCGGTATGAACTCGCTGCCAAGGAGCCGTTGTGGGATACCATCTCTCCGGTCCTACCTTCGGTGGAGACCGTGCTGCAGCCGCACAGTGTCGACAACCCTTGACGAAACTCACGATCTCGTCGTCCATTCCTGGCCAGTACACGAAGCTTCGTGCGATGGCCTTCATTCGCTGTACGCCAGGGTGGCCCTTGTGTAGCTGATTGAGACACCGCCTGTGGAAAGTGGTCGGTATTACCAGTCTGTCGCCGAACATCACACTGCCTTGAACTACCGACAGGGCCTTCTGACGGTTGAAGAACCGAAGCATCTCCGGATAGCTGATTTCGGATTTAGATTTGGGCCAGCCATCACGAATGAAACGGTGTACTTTCCGAAGCAACAGGTCATATGCCGTCGCTTTTTCAATCATACTGAAACTGAGGGGCAGTTGATTAGTACTATCTACAGCTACTGACCTCAACTCTTCCTCTAAGGTGGTACAGGCAACGATGACATGTTCATCTGGTTTGGTGTGCTGATCGATGAGCCGCGATAACACGTCAGCATTGCCGAATTTATTGGTCGAGACGTGCTCAATCGAGAAGTCGTACGAGAGGAGTAATAAAGCCCACCACTGGAGGCGATTTGCAGTGTAGATCGGAATCCCCTTTTTGAACCCGAAAATCCTCAGCAGTGGCGCATGGTCGGTTTGAAGCCGGAACTGTCTCCCGAAAATGAATTTATGGAATTTCGTAACTGCGTAGATTATTGCCAGTCATTCCCGATCGATTTGAGAATAGCGCTGCTCCACCGGTGTGAGTGTCCGAGAAGCATGCTGAATCACCTTCACGTGGCCATCAGGGTACTTGTGGCTGATTGTTGCCCCGATGCCGATGGATGACGCATCTGCCGCAACAATGATCTCTTGCTTGGGATCATAATGTGCTAGAAGCAGCTCGGATGACAGAATCTGTTTGAATTTGTCAAACGCCTGTTGAAATTCTCGTCTTCATACGAACGTAGATTTGTTTTTGAGGAGCTGGTCTAGCGGGAACCTGAGGGATCGCATATTCGGAACGAATTTTCCGTAGTAATAGATGGCTCCTAGGAATGAGCGAACTCCCGTGATGTCTTTCGTTGGTGGCATGTCCTCGATTGCTTTAGTCTTTGCTGGATCTGCCCTGAGGCCATGACGATCTAACAGATGACCCAAATACCGGAATTGCTGTTGACCGAAAGAGCATTTTTCCGGACGTATTGTGAATCCGAACTCTTCGATTCGCTGTAGCACTGCTAGAAGATTGCGCTTATGTTCGGCAGCGTTTTTGCCACCCACGATGACGTCGTCGATGTAGCCTGCGGTACATGGAAGACCTGCCAACATTGTATCCATCAACTGCTGGAAAGCGCCTGGCGCAGTTTTAACTCCAGGGGGTAGCCTGTTGTACTGATACAGGTCACGATGAATGTTAATATGGTGAGTAGGTGTCGGCAGCTTTCAAATACAGTGCAATTAGACAATTTCGAGATAATGTCTTGTGGTAGTGGAAGAGGGTACTGGTGTGATTGAAGACGATCGTTTAACTGGCTGACCGATTCTTTTCCGCACTCGGTCGGACACGATGGTCCGATGCTGTGTCAAGCTGCCAACGTACTGGGGTGCCATTGAGTTTGACTTGTACGTATCGACGCTGGCACTCGACGCTGCTGACCGATGCAGTGACGGTCTTGGTAGAGAAACGACGTGGTTGTTTCGATGGCTTACTGGATCGCTTTGCACTCGAACAATATCCTTCCTTGTGACCAAACTGGTTGCAGTTGGCACACCTGTGACTCTTGAAACTGCAGTACTTTGAAAAGTGCATCGCACCACAGTTCCAGCAAGGAATAGCTAGAGTTTTCCTTTCTCCCTCTGGTGTAGATGGCTTCTGTGGTTCTCTGGGCTGCTTCCTAAACGGCTTACGGTGCTGCGGATTTCCTTTGATAGCTTGAACCTGACCGACGGGCTCTTCGATCATCGCTGTGTCGCTTTTTAAGTTGATCATTCTCTGGCATTCCGCCATCAAAGCTTCAAGGGTGACGTCGTTGTTGTCTTCTATTTTTGTAAGCAACCTGGTGCGTACCTCTGCATCGCACTCTGATTTCATACCGCACACGAACATTAAACATTTAAAATGTTGTTCTGAGAGCTTGGATAGCTTAAACTCCACGCACATTTCATTGACACGACAGGCAAAAGAAACATAATCCTCTGTCGCTGCCTTGCTGACGGTGAGGGTGCTGTAACGTTTCTTGACGGTGGACTCCTTCGTGCCGAAAAGTACCTTCAACTTCGACACCGTATCTTGGAAGGTAAAATCCTTCGGAGCACTGGGTAAAATATAGCTGACATACCTGTAGTGCTCCTTTGTGACCAACCGCCGCAGAAGTGACCTCACTTTTGCTTCGTCGTCGATCCTTTCAGCATCTTTCGCAAAAAGCGAATGTGATTTGATTTTCCGGGTCGTACTGGAACTCTCTGATATTCCCAGCCAACGAGTCCAAAATCACTTCCGGGTTGGGGGGAACAGTAACTTGAATTGCTGACATGGCATTCCGGAACACGTGTTCTTGCTGCTGCAGGAATCCTTGCTGCTGGTGTGCAGATTCACGATGCTGCTGAAGGAGCTGGTAGGTGACGGCCTGCTGCTGTTGGAGTTGTTGCAAAATTTGCATGATGATGACATCCGTGCGAGCCTGATGTGGAGGGCTCATTTGCATAGGCTGTTGCTGTTGCACTCCAGGAGGAATCTGCTGCTGCTGCTGTGTCCGCTGGTGACCATTTTGCTGCTGATGCAGGTTAGGTTCCATTGTGCGGTACGGTGCGGTTATTCAGATCGCGTTAATCGCACGAAAAACATTCGAAAACTCGCGAAATTAACGAAATCACTCGCGAAATTATCGCCACTTTTGTAACCGTGGACGAGGTGATAAACATTGAGTAAAAACTCATGTACCTGACGGTTACAAATAAAATATAATTACTTTAGATAAAAAACGTGTTCTTACATTAACTTGTGAACACTTCTAACGCTGTCACAGTGACATCAACCGAGTGACAGACGGAACTGTCGCTGGAGAGCGTGGAGACGGAACTGAGCCCTGGTGGTGAATCTGTTTGGGGTTGCCAGTTGACCCAACACTAGTAGTAGGTAATAATCTGTTATTAACAATTATGAAACGTAGAATCGCGTATCTATTTTTGTTGTTGAACTAGATCCGACAGTAATTCTACCACATTAAATGTTGTTTACGGTGAATTTTATTATCAGTGAATTTTATAAGAATACTAGCTGACCCGACAAACTTCATATTGTCACAAATTAAACTGTGTTGTACATAAATCTTGCATCTCGAATGATCTTTGTCACAATCCCGAGTTTTGCAAGTTTCTGAGGAGTTCGACCTTAGATGATTCATTTTGGAAGTTTCGTAACTATGAAAGCATGGGTATTTAATATACAAATTTGCAATTTTTCCTCACAGTAAAGTAGAAAACAACTCCTCCCATTGCTTAGCCACAAAGCGGGTGATAAAGCGGAGCGAAGGCCGGGCAATTTATTTTTAAAGTTTTTAAAATTGGCTTCAAAAATCGGAGGGCAAAAAATAATTTGTGATCCAATTTCCAATCTTTTTTAATAAAATCAATTGTCTATGGGCTCTACAGCCTAAAGAACTCGAAAAATGACTCCATACAAACTTTAAACTTTAAGTAAAAATGCTTTAGTTTTGCTCGATTAAAAAATTATATTTCCATTCAGTTGCCTAACACTGGAAGGGCAAAAACTTGGTAAAATATTTGACTAATGTTTTATGGAACGAATAAACGAATAAAACGAATAAAGACTCATTATAGGCATGTAGAATATCTGAAACTTTATATTTTCGTGCCAAAATTAGTAAAATCTTTGACGCCTGGTAAGTAAAATTTTAGGTTTCTCTCTAATGAGTTAACATATTTTTTGCAAAGTTGATTTATTTTCGAAACCTGTATCACTCTAACGAGCACGTAATATGCTATGCAAATATCGGAAGCATCTTCCCAAAAGGGCAATTTCAAGCAGCCAAATGTATCTAACGAAAATAGTGCCAGATGTCTCATAAGGCTTATCCCTAGAATAAAGCCCTTCACGAGCTTGTTTACCTTACGTCACAGCCAACCGCCGATCGCAGCCAAGGGAATAAACTTACCAAGTAAAAGCGCTTTCATTATACCCGTCTCTCACATTCTATAAATATTTAACTTTTAGCGCTGATGTGCCTCAATTCACCATCAGGTTTGGAAAGCTCCCTGCTGAGGACACATTTTTGATTGTTAAAGTCGAATGCAGTAGGGTATATGCGAGATTCACACACCACCTATTCATCACTTTTTCAGTTGTAGCTTGCGTAAACCGTGACAAATTTCCTCCTCATACCTGTGGCTACCCAAGACTCACCTATGAATAATTTAACAGTCATGTTGCGCCTGAACCGTCAAGATAATTAGTGCAGTCTAATACTTTCGGTAGCGATCCTTTGGTTCCCTTACCGTATCTGTGCTTTACAGTATGATATACTTTTCGTGAAGCGGCAAAGATTTGCGAACATGTATTATACTTTCTGTGTGGGACATGCCAAGTAAATTAAGGTACACACCCACATGGGACGTTGTGTTCATGTTGCTGTTTAAGTGTCTGCGTCCCTTTTGAAGATTAGATTTAATCGGATTGGCGTCGAAAAACAGTCGGTTCTGCACAGTTTTCCAGTTTAAATCTCCAGCACGAACGCTCCACCGCACCAGTTAGTCCTGGTAATTCGAGTGCTGCACTTACGTCATCATTATTCAGATTAAATGATCTCATCAGTCAGATCTGCCGTCATATTTCCAGCATCATCGGCCAGCAGCTTTGTCATTTGATGCTGGAAAATTTAGTATTAAAATTTGACCAACATAAAAGAACTTTTTTCTGTTTTAGTTTTTAATCGAAAAATACATCTTAACTACTTCTGTAGAATTTTATCTTCGATCAACGGATTTTGGGTTGAAAGTGCTTATTGAGCAAAAATTTGATCTCCGTTCCTCTCGAGTTTAACTGTGGCTCGAAGACAAACTTGCTATCAAATGCAGAAGCTCTGTAATTCGCCTGGTGACCCGAAGGGAAGAACTTTCCCTTTTGTTCCGGTAACACCATTGTATTATGTAGATTTTCCGCCGTCGATTTTCTTTTCACTCTCATTGCGGTGGCTTACTACGGTGCTGCCGTTTCGGATAGCGAAACCGACCGATCCCGAGCTGAATAGCTTCTCGTTTATGGCGTTTTTCAACGCGGAAGTCAACATCTGACCGGCAACGCTAACCCAAATTGCACAGGTAGCTAGGTACTCAGCGGAAAAGCTGTTTTACATTCAGGTTTGGGTGGGGCTTCATTTCCGTCTATTTTTGGGAATAAATTCTGAGCTGAGATTGATGAGCGTATTGTATACCAGAAGCTAGTATAAGAAACGTCGCTTCCGGTTTGTGGAATGTAAAGAAAGGGAGTTTTTTTAAATCGATGTCAATAACATTCTGTAGAAAGCATAGCCTTGGTGCTACACTCCACTTTCGGAATTTGATCTTCTTTCATTTCTGATATTGCAGCCAACTGCTGGTGAACAGGGCAAATGAATGAAGTATAGAAATATGATCCTATTAATTTAAACAATTGGTTTCTGTCAAATTTTGAATAAAATGTTTTGTTAGACATACATTGTACCAGACCGTTTACCGAAATATTAACATTTTATTACGTATTATGATATAGAAACTTATTTTCTAATCCTTTGGGTTTCTGTTCTACTGTTTTGAGAATCCAAAAAGAAGTTGCCGATTTCTATAAACGATGATGCTTTAGATAAACTTTAGAATGGCGTTCACTTTTCTTACGTCCAATTAATTTTCCATTTGCTACCGCCTAAGTACATATGACTAAGGTACGTTCTTCCGCGACTTTCTCCGGTCCGTACAGCTGGTCAGGTTTTCGGATCCGTTTTACCACCTTGAACATCAAGCGGTGCCAACTTTACTACCGGTCTGTCTAGAAATGTATTCGTACCCATCTGGACAACCGCTGTCCTCACACGTTCATTACGTTCGGTGATAATGGGTACTATGGGTCCACGAATCCACTCGTTGCGTACTTTTTCTTGCACTAAGATCTTCAAACCATTTGGCTCATCATGCTATGGTAAGGATAGGGAGGTATTTCCGTATACAGTGGCACTAAAATTGGTCGATCAGCATCTGATAGTTGTTCCCATGGTTCCCATGGTTCCATGGTTCAGGGGGGCTCCGTAGCCGCAAGGTTACCGAGTCTGCTTTGACAAGCGAGTGGTCGTGGGTTCGAATCTTAGTAGAATCAAGCCATTCGATGTCAAGTGACTTTAGCATGGGTTTATTCTCAGGCCCCTCCATTTACCCTTCCTTCGTGCTAAATTCTATATTTACCCTCTGAAGCCTCTTGACAGTGCAAATGTCCCTCCAATAGTTAAGTGTACTGGTCAGAGGTAAGAATGAGTCCTCGCCAGGGACGGCTGTAATATGGGATAGTGCTGACAGCGAGGAATAAGTGGGTAAAGTAGATCAAGCTTTGAAGGAAGGGTAAACCCCAATACACGCAAGCACGCATAAAAAATTCAATAAGCATATCGCTCACTCAATAGCGATTATAGCAAAAAGAAATGCAGTGCAGGTCATACAGTAAACACCCGGGCGATATTACAATAGATCAACTATACTGGTCGCAGTAATGAGTCCACACATGGAAAAAAAAAATGGTTCCAACTTGCCTCCTTGAGGTCTGCAAATGATTTCTGAGTTTGTACTACTTCGCTTGAACTTAGCAGGAGAAAATGGTTTGGAATGACAGCTGCCTGCTCTGCAGCTTCCACCAAGATGTAAGCAAGCGACCGCGAATTTTCCACAGTCTCCACCTCTTGCACTAGAGTCTCATCGTTGGGTATTCGGGAGGTATCCATCGCTGCAATCCTTCTTTCTACTGGTAGTACTAACCGCTCCCAAGCGTCACCCATCTGGGGCGCCTCAGGTGGGTTGAATACCATTTTTATATTTTCGCCGCTCCTCCGCTAAACTTACCCTGCCAGCACCAACTCGTATATCGTTGTACGAAAATTATCGTAAATACCTCTATCGTTTTTAATGAAGGTACTTGATAAACATACGATTTTCAGCATCTTTCTCGAATTCGACAACTGGTTTCGTAGTTGGAAACCACCCTGCGAATGGACATATTTTGCTTCAAATGCTAACTTGACTGCTTCCTCAACGGTGTCTGCACTATTTAGGTAATCGTCCACATAGTTTTTCCTGATGATAGCACCTGCAACGGCTGGGTATGCGACGGAATATTCTGCGGCGTTTGGGTTTTTGACATACTGCGGAGCACATGAAGAGCAAGGATGTCTAGACAACATTCATCAAATAAACGTGCCGGGTCTTTGCTGTATCCTCGCATCAAAGTAGCCTCTGTGCATGACAATTTTCCTTGCGAATCATAATCTGGTGGATATATCTCCTTTAACGTCAACGTACGCTCCCTACGGGGTGCGGATACCAACTCGGACCATTACCTGGTCAGTACATGTGCGCTCAAAACTATCGACGGTTTTTACTAGTGTCCGGTTCGGTTCAAAATCGGAACGAACTTTCTTAGTCTGACTTTATTCTTCCGGAACCAGAACAGACCCAAATCGAACCGGAATAAAGTCGGACTAAGAAAGTTCGTGGACTGCACGGAACCCGGACTTAATTTTCGTTCCGACGACGAACACTAGTTTTTACATCGCAGCAAAGCCCTTCTTGATTAAACATCTCGCGAGCTGCCGAAAACTACGCGCGCGTACTGGATGAAGCCTTCCTCTGTGGAGCACGCTCGTTCGGCCGTCAATGAGGCCGCACCGCGGTGCTAGGTAAGGAAACATCGAGCGCACGAAATGATTGGTTTGCCGGAGAATGCCAGAAAGCAATGGAGAAGAAAAAAGGAGCTACGAAAAACTATCTAGATGCATATCCACGAGGGAGAATTTTTCAAGTATCGACGAGCCCTAAATGAGTTGAACACGATCTTGATGTGGAAAAAGCGCCAAAAGGAGGACTGAGATCGCAAGGAGTTGGAACAATTATTCCGCGCTAATGACACGAGCAACCTTTACGAGAAGATGTACCAAAGGCGTAAGGGCTACACACCTAAACCCGCTATGTATAGGGAGGATCTACAGGTCGACAGGTGGCAGCAGTTCTTCGATGATCATCTCAATGACGATATAACAGAAAAAGACGCAACGAAAATTAATCTAGAAGTGTCTACAAACGATAAAATCGTGCCGGCTCCCGATCTTGAAGAGATCCGGCGAGAAAACGGTCAGCTGAAGAGTAACAGAGCCGCCGAAAAGGACCGACTCCCTACAGGACTCTACGAATAGAATATTTTCAAGGATTTGGAAGGAAGAGAAACTACTGAAGAAGTAGACGGAAGGTGTGGTCTGTCCTATCTATAAAAAGGGCGATCGGCAAGATTTCTATAATTACAAAATATTAGAGTCTAACCCCAAAATCATTTTTTTTATTCGCTGTCATATTGCCAAATTTCAGTATTTTGATTCAGCTCGCAATAAAAAATGCATGAAAGCAAAGTGTTTTGCAAAAAGAAAATTATTATCAATCGGTTTTCCTGTCACAGAAGCAACTAAAACTTTTTTGCTAGAAATTAAGATGGACTAACTGAATATATTTATTTTGTGAAAATAACCAGTTTTCGTAAATTGCAAAATTTCAATGGTGCATTGATTTTATCCACTTATCATAAGATTATGCAGAAAAAATTTAATGTGCATATGCTGCAAACGAATGGAGGCTTCTGAAAATTTATTAAATATTCTATGGGATGTTTTATGATTATCCCTATAAACCAAGTCGCTTAAGATAATAGATAGTAAAACTTTTACTTTTCTGCTCCTGGATGTATTTTCAAGCTAACAAAGCTGGCGGACTGATTTAGATTTTTACCAGCGCAAGCTGTATGCTTTAAGTTTTGTAGCGAAAAGTTCTATCAAATTATAGTGGTAGATGTCAAACAGCAAAAAGCACGGTTGGTTTTATTGCTGCTTTCAGCATAGTGTGATAAGACTGTTTGAGCTTATAACCTGGTTTTTATAGAGGTTACAAAAACCTTATGAAGAGTGGGTCACTTGGTCAGAAGGCAGTTTTATAGCGGTCATCAAGAAGTTCTGATAGAGCTCATAGCTTTATTAGCGGTTTTATGAAATTCGAAATCTTGTTTTACTCCAGAAAAAAAATCAGGGTGGTTGTGCACAAGACACGACCGCACAGGTGACGTAGGACTACGTAAGTCTCTTTGTAGCAATAGTAGGATGTATCCATGTATGTAATAATACGATTCTTCATGTATACAGGCTACATACGTAACATTTATCAAAGTAGTAACATCGTATACGTTCGATCCTCAACCGATTTTGTAGTTATAGAGTCTTTTTCTAATTCCCGTTGTAATAAGTAAAGCCATTCTAATTTTCATCATTTGTGAGATGGATTCAATGAATACTCCAAAAGTTCTAGTGCTGAGTTGACTAAAACACATTTACCTTCCGATCCGTGAACTTTGAAATCACCGAAAAGCGACTATTAAAGCATATTATTGAAATTACGCAACTGACTTTATTTCTAAAATTCGTCGTACCGTTTTAAAATCCGTCCATCAAAATTTTTCATCGTACGAACTAAAAATCACAACAATGTTTACGAAGCTAACGCGCATGTATTTGCGTAATGTTTACGAAGCTAACGCGCATGTATTTGCGTAGGACGGCATGACAAATGATATTCTGCACAATTTCTGCAGGTCAGGCAAGTTTTCTTGGCTGTAGAATAACGACAATGCCTTGCATGAGTTATTTTCATTTATGAATGACGGAAATTAAAACGATTAGTCGACACTGTCTTCTTCGTCGCACGAAAAAACGTAGGAAATTTCGCTGGTAAGACTTCTTTAATGATAAAAAGCATTTAAATAGATCTCCTCAGCTCATTTTGATTGATCGCATGTGATAGACAACAAACTAAAATATTAGGGAAAAAAAATTTTTTTTGTGTGTCATAAAAATGCTGATATTTTTAATAGTTTGTGTTGGATAGGTCGGGAATAGGCAATTACGACGATGTAGCAACATACCCTATCTATGAATTGATTGAATCTATTTTATTAAAACGAATCGAAGTCACACTAAACCAAACAGTAAAGAAATTTTCTTGATCTGTTTCTACGTTGAATAGTGCTTTTCCTTTGGTAATCGGTAGACGGTACGCGCGTGTTTTCAAAAAGCTGAAAAATTTGCGCAAAATTCTGCAGTTTACAAAAGAAGAATACTGATAATAAAGTATTTACAAGCTGCAGACGTTTTGGAAGTGGCAAAAAATGTCGCCCGTTACCAGAAAACTTATTCCCGCCATTTGTTGGTCGTCCGCAACGACGAAAAGTTCAACTTTTCCCTCGTTGCCTGTGTTATTATGGTATTAACTGGGCAAGAAATTATAATAAACTCTTCAATCGTTGTGTGATCCTTAAAAGGACCGATTGTTTGATTATCATAACTCTAGCTTACAATAAACTTGCACTAACGCACCTAACTTAATTCTATCTTCGGTAAATTGGAGTACCGATAACCACTAACCAGGCACCGCTTGTTGCAACGGACCAGCCGGAAAGCCTCAGTAGCTATGTGATCACCGAACCCGTTCGTGTATGGTCATGAGTCACGATGAAATACCAGTCCAAGTGGCCAACTGCAAGTGACGTGGCATAATTCTGGTCGGTTTGTTGTCGCGAGCAGCATATTTCCTGCCAATTCCAGAACTTCAGCAGCCAGATATTCCATCACGGCGGCAAAACGAGTGCTCCAGCTCCAACACAAGCTCAGCATACTTTCCTTTCCTCAGCAGCCGATGAACATGACCAACTGACGACGATGTGCACCGTAAGGAGTCGATGGATTCTTCGGTTTGTTGGCGTCTCGCTTGGTGAATTTGGGTGTCTTCGTTGCCTTATTCGGGGAAGCAGCAACCGCTGAAGGTCAACAATTTTCGATTGGTTTCTATAGGGCGTAAATTAAATACAATCGTACGAAACTTAACCCATAGCAAGCCATATCGTACATATTTCTGTCAGCCGTGCTAGCGAAGCACTGACGTGGGAAGGCAAAAATATGAAAATATTTCAATTTTTCAATGGCGCGCATTAAAAATCAATAGTAATAGTAATCAATAGATTTTCCGATCAATTGATGTAAATATCTTGGAAATCTATTGAAAATTGACTGAATTATAAGCCGAAGCGTGAAAACGCATTTCCACTTTGATGACGTCATTTCCAACAACCAATCACGAAGTGAGAATTCTGGTAAAACATAGGTTCAATATCTTCAATTTTTCAATAGTTCAACATCAAGAATCTTTCTTCATTTGGGCCAATTCTTAGAAGATTTGCCAATCGATTGGTGTAAGATCGGAGAACCACTAAGCTATTAGCGTTCCCCTATACCAGCACCATCCTGAAAAACCCGAATTAATCCACCTAGCGGCGTGACCTAGCCTTTCTACTGCCACAATAATCATTATTTAATTTCTCAGGAACATCTATGTTATACATACTATGTTAACTTGACTATATTTTTAAATATCCGTTCCGTATTCCTCAAAATCCTTATTTGCCAGTAAAATTCCCAACGTATTGCGTAGAATAATTAAATTTTCTTTCCTTGGGTGCGTAAATACTTGTAACACCTTATTTAGTTTTATAATCGGTCGGCCTTAACTTTCGGGCTTCAGAGCCACATACGAAACTTGTTTTGAATTGACAATATGAAATATGTGTTCAGAACAGATTTTTTGATAATTAATTAATACCATGTGTTCAAAAGTTAGCATCTTTGAAAAACAAGAGTTCAGAAAAATTATTATTATACTTCGCCTTTGAAGACAAAGGATATCGACAACAAAATGATTAATCTCAAAATTTTACTATTAGTTTGCTTGGCTTTAATTTTGCAATATATCTGAATTAGAAAAAATAACTGAATAGAGCATTAGATATGAAAAAGAGAAATTGAACTTTTTCTTAGCTGACGCTCCTTCAGATAATTATTTTTGCATGAAAATCAAAACTTATGCTTCTTTTGAATGTACTTTCATGAAAAGATAGTCATTAGCTTGATCGCATCGTTTTTACAATGTTGGAGGGTTAGGAAAACAAGAGGGTTGCAAAAGCTGCGCCTTAAACATGCTTGAGAATGGGAAATATGATCGATATGATTTCCAGTGCTTGTCATTTTTGATTTATTTGTTGAAACATGATATATGACATAAGACATCTGTCCTTTAAAATGTCACTAACGAAAACAAATCTTACAAAATTACTACTGTGCAACGTTTACTTCCTATTTTTCATATAACATTTCTAAGCTCTAGTATCTATTGATTGAAAAGAGCATATATTGATACGCAAAATATGTTTGAAACTTGTAAAAATTTATTTGGAAAAATCAACTCACTAGTATTTTTAATCCTATATACCACTATACCTAAGGAAAGAAGCAAAGCCTAGGTGCTACATTCCGTTATCGAAACTTGACCTTCTGTTTTTATACGACAGAGTTCGCAGCCAGCTGTTAGAGTGCAGGACAATTGCAGGGCCAGTTGCTATGATCCTATTGACTCTAACAGCCTCTCCCAGTCGAGATTCTATACCTATACCTACATGCTTAAATTAACTGCTATTCTTCGCTTTTTGCTTTTCTTGTACAATTGTGAGCAACAGCAAGTGAAGAAAATGACAATTGAATTCTGAAACCAAAGAAAAGAAAAAGCTTTTCGATTGAATCCCACTATTTAATATTTATTTGCAACAGATACGTAGTTCGCCTACGACGTGCAGGCTTCATCAGTGTCTTATTTCAAAGCGTATACGTATCTGTCGCGAAAAAATATCAAATAGTGGAATTTAGTCGTAAAAGTTTTTTCTTTTCTTTAATTTCAAATTTCGTATTCCACTAAGAAGCTTCAAAAATTTCAGACTATTGATTCAGAAAAGTGAGAAACATCTTTTCTTGAATTTCAATGCAAATTTAAAAACTGCAAATTGTCATCACATACATACACATACATACATACATACTACATACATACATACATACATACATACATACATACATACATACATACATACATACATACATACATACATACATACATACATACATACATACATACATACATACATACATACATACATACATACATACATACATACATACATACATACATACATACATACATACATACATACATACATACATACATACATACATACATACATACATACATACATACATACATACATACATACATACATACATACATACATACATACATACATACATACATACATACATACATACATACATACATACATACATACATACATACATACATACATACATACATACATACATACATACATACATACATACATACATACATACATACATACATACATACATACATACATACATACATACATACATACATACATACATACATACATACATACATACATACATACATACATACATACATACATACATACATACATACATACATACATACATACATACATACATACATACATACATACATACATACATACATACATACATACATACATACATACATACATACATACATACATACATACATACATACATACATACATACATACATACATACATACATACATACATACATACATACATACATACATACATACATACATACATACATACATACATACATACATACATACATACATACATACATACATACATACATACATACATACATACATACATACATACATACATACATACATACATACATACATACATACATACATACATACATACATACATACATACATACATACATACATACATACATACATACATACATACATACATACATACATACATACATACATACATACATACATACATACATACATACATACATACATACATACATACATACATACATACATACATACATACATACATACATACATACATACATACATACATACATACATACATACATACATACATACATACATACATACATACATACATACATACATACATACATACATACATACATACATACATACATACATACATACATACATACATACATACATACATACATACATACATACATACATACATACATACATACATACATACATACATACATACATACATACATACATACATACATACATACATACATACATACATACATACATACATACATACATACATACATACATACATACATACATACATACATACATACATACATACATACATACATACATACATACATACATACATACATACATACATACATACATACATACATACATACATACATACATACATACATACATACATACATACATACATACATACATACATACATACATACATACATACATACATACATACATACATACATACATACATACATACATACATACATACATACATACATACATACATACATACATACATACATACATACATACATACATACATACATACATACATACATACATACATACATACATACATACATACATACATACATACATACATACATACATACATACATACATACATACATACATACATACATACATACATACATACATACATACATACATACATACATACATACATACATACATACATACATACATACATACATACATACATACATACATACATACATACATACATACATACATACATACATACATACATACATACATACATACATACATACATACATACATACATACATACATACATACATACATACATACATACATACATACATACATACATACATACATACATACATACATACATACATACATACATACATACATACATACATACATACATACATACATACATACATACATACATACATACATACATACATACATACATACATACATACATACATACATACATACATACATACATACATACATACATACATACATACATACATACATACATACATACATACATACATACATACATACATACATACATACATACATACATACATACATACATACATACATACATACATACATACATACATACATACATACATACATACATACATACATACATACATACATACATACATACATACATACATACATACATACATACATACATACATACATACATACATACATACATACATACATACATACATACATACATACATACATACATACATACATACATACATACATACATACATACATACATACATACATACATACATACATACATACATACATACATACATACATACATACATACATACATACATACATACATCACACACATTGAATACAATCAACATTTGTTTTGAATTCACACGTTTTAACGGTTTAATACACGGTGCTTAAGTGTTAAAGTTTAAATAACTTTTGAATGAACCGTCCGATTTTCAATAACTCGGTTTTGTTTGATAGATCTCAGCAGTAATTTTCAAATAATAATAAAATGTGTGATGTTTTTCATTGAATTAATGCTTATATGTTACAAAAATATGTTTTTAATACTGTTTTTTCACATTTCTTTATGTAACTTTCAAACTACAAGCCCAATCGTCATGAAATTTGGAAGTTAAGGGTTTGTAAGGCTCCTCTTTCATATGCAATCAATTTTGTTCAAATCGATTAAGGGACCTATGAGATAATGAAGTCCCATATTTTTCATATTTTTATACATAACTTTTGAACTAAAAGTCCGATCAGTATGAAATTCAATAGCGACCAATGGGATACCTAGACCTTTCATTTGACACTAAGAACATTAAAATCGGTCCAGCCATCTCCGAGAAAAGTGAGTGAGATTAAAAGCGTCACATACACACACACACATACACACACACACACACACACACACACACACATACATACACACACACAGAAAATGCTCAGTTTTCGAAACTGAGTCGAATGGTATATGACATTCGGCCCGCAGGACCTTCTTTCCATTTCCGGTTTTCCAAGTGATTTCTATACCTTTATACTATATATTTATATAGTAGAAAGGCAAAACGTAGTCCTACGTCAAAACTGACATGAGGATGATGTTTGTCATATAACCGCAAGAACAGCGGACGACACCGCAAACCACAGAACTACAACGACTGTATATGAAACAGATAATTGCACAAGTGTATTTTCTCTTTTATACAAACTTCGCAGCCCGATCTCGTCGATAACGATGCTAGACATAACCGTCCATCGAAGGCATTCTGGTGCAAAATGTGCTACGAATATCCTCCCGTTCCAAATACGAACCATTCGTAATTACAATTTTTGCGTTGGAAAATAAGGCTGCGAATGTTACTAAATGGTATAAATTTTTATCAGTTACGAATTTAGTTTTATGAACATTAAAAAAAATGCAGAAATGTAATAATGTGTCTAATCAATACATAATTTTGAACTTTTTGTTTTATTTTTATTAAACCTGTGTGCGCTCGTACTTTCTGGGACAGACCGTAAAAGCGAATTGGTATACATAAAGCTAAAGTGGTTGAAAGTGACTAAAACAATTTGCTGGCAATTGTGAGTCTGGTGATAAACATCCTTGTTTCAGCATATCAAATTTTACAATTCCGTTTGGTAGGTATAATTAATAATTCCCTCCCAAAATGAGGTGCAACTTGCTCGTGTTACTTCGTACCAGTTTGCACTCGACTCGGGCTCTATAATTAGCGATTCACATGTAGGATTCGAGTGGTGAGTAAAAGTTACAGACCGTTGGCGCTGACCGAAGTTGAACAGAAATTCATGCGATGGTTTTTGCGGGAGAGAAATGTTGTAATTAAAATAAAAATCTGAAGCATGAAGCATTATTATTGAAAGGACTAACTTTTTTAAAGCTGCGTCAAGTTATACCTAGTAGAAAATTTATAGCAATTAATTATTGATAGGTTACTATTCGCACAAGAATTCGTGCTAGAGAATCAATTCGCTTTTTGTCTCGAGTTAAAGTTAAATACAAATTCAGCAATTTAGCAATTTGAATAAATGTGAGTATCAAGTATCGAAGATAGTCATAAATGTCAGCATCAGCGGAGTATTGGTAAACTTATGTAAATAGGAAACCAGACATTTGAAAATCAGCACTGGTTCCATGTCAATTTGCGTGATAATTTTGAAGTTTATACAAGCTAGTTTGTTAATCTTTAACTGTGTTTACTGTAATCATTAATAATACATCTGATTGCATACCAGAGAACCCCTACTGTTTTCTTAAGGCAATTTGTATTATTTACTATGTAACAATATCTCAATGAAAACTTGCTCTGCATAAACGATTCCCTTTCAGCTAGATAAGTAATGTTAAGCTTCTGACCAACACCTCTGCCGTATCGTTTCGTTGTTGGTGTCGAAGTTTATTTCTACAAAGTTTAAGTTAACACCAGCAGTACCGGCTCTGAGACATAATACTCTGGGGGCTCGTTACTAAAGCAGGCAGCACGGCCAATGTGCTGTGGCAGAAGCACCGAGAGACTTGAGTTGAATTAATTTGAAACTTGAAGCGAGGAATTAGAAAAAAAAAGGATGGAGCTGCAAAGCATCCCTTAAGCCGGGAACCTTTTTGCTGGAACCTGCAAAACCGTGGTCGGTTGATTTATCCTCTGCATATTTAGTCGGAAAATAAATTACCGAAAGCAAACACAAAATATTTCATTATCGCTGGTTATCGTATTTGCAGTGCATTTTTTTTTCGTTTTTTGAATAATTCAATCAACCACCATTCTGTTTAATCGACTATTCAAAATCGACGAGATATTTCGAAGAATAACTTATCGTGGGGCTATTTGTGCAGCTTGAGCAAGAGTTGGAACGTGGAATTAAATAAGCTGTCTCTTACTAATTCATTGCAGTCGATTTAATTTGATTGACTAATTGAAATGTGTTTTTAATGTCGGATTAAACTTGTTATACTTGACATGTCATTAGATGACTTGTGATGACATTTCTAACGCTGGCTGATACGTGCTAATACGGTGAGATAACTGTGCGCAGAGGAATCTTTCAACAAAATGCAAAAAGCTCCTTATCCGGAACTAATTTGGTAATAACTTTATCATAACCCAAACATCACACTGTTGGCACATTGAATGACACATTTAATATTGTGAATATCGAAGCAGAATTTTAATAATAAAATTGAGGTTATAAATTATCTTGCAAAGTAAAAAAAGAAGTGAAATCTATTAGCTATACGTTCATATTTTAGAAAAGCAAAGTATCCATATATTGTAAAATAAATATCTATGGTGAAACGAAGCGCCTATCACATTACTTAGATGTTAAGTTAGTCACAAACGATTGCACTTTATCAGTAATCACGATATTACGCAAACCTTGTGATGGTCCAAGTATTTTCATTTCGAGCTACAAATAATTGAATTAACGTTTTCATTTCCCTTTCGTAACAAACAACGTAGCTCACAATTCACATCCAACAGACAAGTTACTGCTAAACGATACCGTGATTATGCTCGTGTTAGACAAACACGTGTTGGCGTGAAAACCAACCAAAAAAAAAATCAACAAGGATGGTTTTCGGATAACAACGATTTCGGTTTGTGCGTGATATTTTGCCTAGGCTCAATGAACTGGAAGCTGAAAAGGCAACGCATTTGGCTTTAGACTGTTAGACATTTGGACGCCCGTCATTTACCGGCGCCGGGGAAAATAAATTTCATATTTCGTGTTGTTTTCTGAAATTGAAATACCCATGAACAGCATTTCACATGTTGGGGAAAATGGGTGCTAAGAATTGCAAAACCACGACTGGGTGAACCGGTTGATAACCGGCTCGTTGGGTAGCCGAAACGTAAGCTTTCCCAGAAGTTATTCTCACTCAGATATCAGAGTTAAATTATGATTCATCATCAAGTACATTTGTGAAACGTGAATTACGGAATCAAAATATGATTTCAACTCAGGTCGCTGTAGAGAACGTCCTTCAGAGACAATGACACCGGAAAACACGAAAAATATCAATATAAAATATTGTTTCGCAGGATCGGATAGCAGAGTTGTGTGAGACAGCATATTTAATGCGTAAACAATATTTTGTACGAATAACATTTGGGTATGAAGATATGTACTTGCTGAGCCATGGCAGATGCCACTTTTGCTCACTCCGGGGCACAAGCGGAGACGTGTTGATGACTCCGAATGTGGTCTGCGGCCCTTGTTTCTGTGTAATAGCACCATAATTTGTGGTTCGTGATTGTGTGGACGAAATGGAATCAATATTATTCGCCCAAGCCGAATTGACAATTTGGCAGAGTAAATAAAAACGGAGAGCTTTTGTCCGAAAACCCATCAATGAGCTGGGAAGGATTTTTTTCGGAGATGACCATTGTCTAACACTGGGCAACAAACTCGAAGTTTTCCTCATTATTGGGTCAATCTTGAATAAATGGAAGACAACATCTCTCTGATATTTAAGGTATCTGTTCTCAAGATTGGCTTCCTTCCGGATTGGAAGTGCGCTAATTTGTCGTTTCAAGCACTCTGACACGATCCTTTCAAAAGGCTGCATGGCTATTTGTGTAACGCCGCGATACAACACGCGTCCACTCAACCGGACGTTATTCTCTGGCCGGATGCCTGGAGGCGCCTTGTACTATATCGTCATGCAATTAGCCATAAGCTGCCACGGATGGATGATTAATTACCAGGCATCCGTTCGACAGACTTACACAACGCAATGCACAAATTTGCTAGAACAATTTGTTCTCAGGCATGAAGAAGTCTGGTGTGGAATTATGCGTCTATAGCTGTGATAAGCGGTGCATGCAAAGAGCAGTAACTTTATACTTACAATCTTGCACCTGTACTACCTGTACTATATTTTATACATGTAAATGAATTTGTAGAATTTGTAAATTTTTACTACAAAACACGAGGAACAAGTTCTGAAGGTCTTTCGCCAGTACGAATTTTTCGGTTTTTATGACATGAATCACAACCTCGAATATTTTCTTTGTGAATTGTATCATTGCGTATTGTCATTCGACAAGTAGGTAGGTAGGTACACCGTAACCAACGAGTACTCGAAACAAAAATATCCTCCTTTAAAATATCGCTCCTGGCGGCACTAATATAGGAAACATTGTGCTTTGGAAGTATTTTCATCCGCTACCACAACACGTAAGCAATCTTTAATCTGCACACGTTTTGACGAAGTTACCCGTTGTGTGTTCCTACATAATGTCGTAAATCTCCTACCTCTGCACACCAGGCGAAAGGCATCCCGAGGCTGTCGTTAGGTGTATTGATATTTTCTAAAAATGATGTGAGTCCATATTTAAACAACCGCAGTGCTTCGAAATATCAGGCTGTTAGTCTTCCCAGCGTCGCTGCAGCTTCCGAGAGCCTGCTGTGCTGTGGCGCTTCCCACTGCGTTCGTACAGCCTGGACATTGGTCAATGTTGACATAAGGATACGGCGTGCTGCTTTAGTACGACGTAGGTGGAGGTGCGTGGAAATAAGAATGAAATGTGTTTGAATGAAATTCAAACACTTGTAACTGTTCTGCTGCTGAATGAATCCTAACATGACTATTTCAGAATGTTGCAGAGAGTAAAATCTGGAATAAAACGCATAGCAGGATCGTGTAGAAGGTTTTCATTATTGGCATGTAGAATGCACAAGAAATAAGTTACAACATTGTGGTGGGGGCGAACTCCGATATATTTTTGATCTACATCGATATTTTCCAATTCATCCAATTAATCATTTTTCGCATCAAACACTTTCTCCCTTTCCAAAACAGAAGCCTGCGTTTGGATTGACGCGGCATTCCTTAAATATCGCCGACGTCATTATGACATCTTATCGAAGATGTGCCTAAAACACTCCATTGTGATCGTTATATTCGGTTAGATTCAGTGCCAATGTCAGTTTTGGTTAATTCTCAAGCGGTTGAAGTAGTCTGACAGCGCTAATTATAACGCACGTTCACTGCGTTGCGTTGCCGAAAGTGAACGAGCTGACGCTGCCCCTCGACGAAAGGACTATTGGAACACTATAAAAACAACCATTAACAACGTAACAGAGAGGATCCTCGAGTATGTAAGTGAAACAGAATCAGCGTTACAATTGATATGACGATAAGTTTCTAGACGTTGCATGGATGAGGAATACGCTGCGCGAGATGAAAAAATACTGTTTGGCAGAACGTGACAAGACACAGTTGGAAGAAGATCAACGGCGCAGCGGAAGGTGACATCGTAACGACTGGTTTGACGAGGGATGCTTGAGGATGTTAGATGAGAAATATGCAGCGCGAGCGTCGATGTAGCAGCAGAGGACCCGTCAAAACGTGGAACGATATAGACAGAAACGAAGACAGCAAACCGAGCTTTCCGGGATAAGAAGCGTCGTCTGGAAATAGAAGTACGAGAACATGGAACATCTGTATCATTCTCAGAAAACGCATGAGTTCTATAAGAAATAGAATGTATCCCCCCACAAAGGCTTTGTGCCACGAGCCGAAATATGTCGAGATAAGAGATCTTGGATGGATGTCAAATGATCGAAAGGCGGAAACAGCACTACAATGAGCTTCTGAACGTCGTGGAGACGGAATACCAAGACAGCAGGGAGAATAACTACATCAGTACGGCGGATGATGGTGATGTGCCGATTCCCACAGTAGGTGAAGTGATCAATGCCATCAAGCAGCCCAAGAACAACAAGGCAGCTGGCAAAGATGGCATCGTAGCGAAGTTTATCAAGATAGGTCCAGATAGGTTGGCTACCAGTCTGCAGCTTCAGATGATCAGGTTCTGAAAAACAGAACAGCTACCAGAGAAGTGAAAGGAGGCTGTAATATGCCCAATATTCAAGAAGCGCGACAAGTTGGAATGTGAGAATTATCGGGCGATCATCATTCTCAACACCGCCTATAAAGTGCTTTCTCAGATCATCTTTCGCCGTCTGTCGCCGCCAGCAAGTGGATTCGTGGAGGGTTATCATGCCGGTTTTGTGGACGGGCGATCGCCAACGCAACATATTTTTGTGCTGCGATAGATCCTCCAAAAGTGTCGCGAATACCACGGCCCTACGTACCACATAGACATAGATTTCAAGGCCGCCTATGATACTATCGACCACGAATAGCGATGAAAAATTGTGGACGAAAAATGCTTACCCGGGAAGCTGACAAGACCGATTACGATGAATGCATGGATGGTGTACAGTGTTGTGTGAGGGTATCCGGCGCGTTATCAAGCCCATTTGAAACTGGCAGAAGACTTCGACAAGGCGAAGGTATTTCCTAATTCCTGTTTACATCGCGCTAGAAGGTGTTGTGAAACGTGCAGGTTTTAACATGCGGCCCACGATCTTCAATAAATTTTGCCAATTTATCTGTTTCGCTGACGATGTGGACCTTATCGGAAGGATGTTCCAGGTGGTTGCTGAGCAGTATACCAAACTGAAACGTAAAGCAGTAAAAGTTGGATTTGTGCTGAATACGCCTAAAACCAAATATCTGTTAGCTGGAGAAACCGAGCGTGATCGAGTACGCATAGACAATAGTGTGGAAGTCGACGGGAAACAGTTCGAGGTGGTGGACAAATTTGTATACCTCGGGTCGTTGATGACCTAGGATAACAAGTGTAGCTGAGAAATACGCAGATGAATTCTTGTCGGAAGTTTCTACAGTAGGTGTAGGAAGAGGCACAATTTGTGGCTAAAAATAGCCCAACCCATGTCGCTACATTAATAAGGGGGGTTGTGCAGACTCCTTCTGTCCAGCGCCTCTGTGGTTCATAGGTACACGGGTACCAGCGAGCCACATGCCCTGGCGGGTGTTGTGGATTCGAATCCGGTTATAATCTCAGATTATAGCTTGGTTCGACCCAAGCACCTTCCAGCATTGGACAAAAGGTAGGAGTCACAATGACAACTTGTTAAGCGTTGCTACCTATTACCCCCCCTTCGTTTCCACTCTTTCCCCTCCATTCCCAAAAAATCCTCCATTACTTTCCCTTACCGTCCCTTCATCAATTGTAGAACCATCGTTTCGAAAAAATACTAACTTATCTACCATTTCTAGTTCATCGTCGTCAACGATTACCATCCGAGGGTGACACGCATTTGTTTCCTTTGAGCCTCTTCATGTAGTTGGTCTTCAATGCATTAATTTTTAACCCAATCCTCCAAGACTCCCCTTTCAGTCGGCGGGCGTAGATTGCACCCACCGTCACCAAGTTTGTGAACCGTAAGATGTTAGAAGTCAACAAAGATGTGATGCATGCACACGTTCTACTCTCGGAATTTCTGCAATATTTGTCGGATGGTGAAAGTCTAGTCCACAATTGTGCGAGCCCCCACGAAGCCCGCCTGGTGATTCCCTACGAAACCCTGTTACGGCGTAACAGGATCTGGGAGAATAACTTGTAGGCGGCCATCCGACTATCGTTATGCTGCGATATTTGCAGCAGTCGAGCCGATCACCTTTTTTTGTAGATGGGACAAGCCACTCCTTCCATCCTTTCCTCCGGTAGCTTTTCCTCCTCCCAAATCTTGGAAAAACCCAGTGTAAAGCTGTTGCCAGCGTTCCACGGTTATATATATAAAGCTCTGTCGGTAAGTGGTCCTTATCAGTGACTTTGTTGGTCTTTAACAACCCGATTTGAAGTTTAACTTCTTAATCATCAGGTGCTGGTAAATTACTATCTTACATGGACACTTCGAGGTTAACTTCCGTTCCGCCTCTTTCTGCATCTTCGCTATTGAGGTGTTCATCGAAGAACTGCTTCCACCTGTCGACCACCACGCGCTCGTTTGTGATTAGATTCCCTCTTCGTTCCTACATATGTCAGGTTTCGGTGTGTAGCCCTTCCGAGTTTGTTCACCTTGTCGTAAAACTTGCGCGTACCATTCGGAACAGCTGCTCTAATTCTTCACGATCTTTGTCTTTGTTTTGGCGGATTTTACTCCTCAGGATCGTGGTCAACTTATTCTGAGCTCGTCGGTATTTGGTCAATTTCTCCCTAGTTGCAATGCTCAGATAATTTTTCCAAGTAATTTTTTCTTCCCCACCGCATGTTGTCATTCATCATCAAACCAATTATTTTATTAACTTTGGAGCTCTTCACCTTGTGCTTCTTCGATGTCCGAGCGTATTCTGTCCCAACCGTCTTCGAGGTTTGAAGCTTTGTGGGTACCTTTGCATGAGAAAAAGCTGGTTTAGATCATCAAACCTCGGGAAGCAGCGGAGTCTATACATTTCTTCCCTACTGATCTGGGCATATTCATATTACCGATGTCGATCTTGATATACCATGGCGAGCAGCTGTCGTATGTTACCTCCAGCCTGTCGTAGAAAGCTTCCTTCACGTCGTTGTGTCTACCTGCTGGTGGTAATTGTGCGGTAATGGTGCTGTAATTGAAAAAACGCCAATTATTCTCAATAGACACATTCCCCAGCTAGCATTTTCATATGTATAAAAAAGATAAAAATCAGCATTACGTACAGATATACATGCTAATAAATCGTATTTGATGCGCAAAATTGGCATATTCGTACTATTATGGAGGCGCTATAAGTGATTACGAATAATTTTGAGCATTACGACTATGTAAGTATTTATGTACGATAATACCCGATTAAGCGCGAATCGCTCCGTACTACTATCGACCTTTTCGCGCGCTTAATGGCGGCTAGTGGGTACAGTTTTCGACAATGTTTATTTGCTTTTGGGAACTCCGCTCACGTATGCTTGAAAGTTCTACAACAACGGTTAAGGCTGGAAATATCAAATTGACGTGAATAAAGTTTCCAAAGGCATGCTAACGTTCTTCGAAAGTCGTACCCACTAGCCGCTATTACGCACGCGATAAGGTCGATACAATTTTGTACTGAAAATCGTATGTATGTTAGTTATTATCATTATATACGATAGAAAATCAACTTGGTCCCACTTTATCCAGCTTTAGTTACGATTTCGAATTTGTCAGGAGATATTTACGATAATTTTCATACATTGATATACGAGTTGGTGCAAGCTGGGTCTTTCGATTGCCTCGATTTCGATCGCCTTCCAATCTATCCCGCGATCCTGATTTCTACCCAACACTACAAAGTCCCAGTTCGTTGGTAGTGCCACCTCTCTGATATAATTAGGCCTTTCCGCCGCGAATCTTTCAAACTTCCTCTCCTTTGCGACAGATTTGCTGCAGAGCTGCGATGCCGATGTACGGAGTTCAAGCTGTTCGAGCAGCACCCGGTCACCACCAGCGAAATTTGGCGACCTTCAGTTCCCAGTACCGATGGTTGGGCTGAATGCTCCGGTTCGTATTTGCTCGAATGCTCGTAGTAGTTTGATTTAGGTAGGTTGTCTTACTAGGGCTAATATACCCAGTCTTGATGTGGGGCTGCCATCTTATAGTAGCGAGACAACACTGTGCCCCCTTCCCTGTCGTTATACGACCTTAGTTTCCACATGGGTTAGTTACCCGATCTCAACAAAAATTGCTCGTATTCGAGCTGGTACCACAACTGGACTTGCATGAGGCTAAGGACCACTATGAACACTAGCTATCACGCATTACACAGCCACAAGCAGATTAGGCGCATCTTCAACCTCTCTACAACCCGCCAATATTCTTAAGAATGGTGCTGTACTAGCTGAATAAACGATTTGTCATCTTAATAAACAGCCTTCCCACGAAACATTTATGCGCTGATTAAATATTTTAGCAGTCATTATTATTCAGCCACAGCTATAAGCATCGAATAAAATTTATGTAAACAATTCTACAATAATATTTTTTTGGAACGATGGTTCTACAATTGATAAGGGACGGTAGGGGAAAGAACTGAAAATTTTTTTGGTGAAGGAGGGGAAGAGTGGAAACGAAGGGGGGGGGGGGGGTATTGGTAGCTATGCTTGACAAGTAGTCATTTTCACTCCTACCTTTTGTCCAATGCTGGAAGGTGCATGAGTCGATCCAAGCTGTAATCTGAGATTACAATCGGATTCGAACCCACAAGCAAAGCTGGCGCAAATTGGTTATTTAAAAACGCGCAAAAGCCTCTATTAAGCTCCATTGCAGCTTCGAAAGCAGCTATTAGCAAGCCCGAACCTTGATAATATCACTAAATATGCATGTTTAAGAGCTGAAATCAGCCTGGAATTGTTACTTGGGTAGCTAACTAACGCACTAACGAAATAACTAACGCAATGCTGTTAATTTTATTTTTAGAACGAGAAATAGTTTTGCTATGCTTTTTCAGTCGCTTAATCAACGTCTCATCAACCTTAATGCAGCCAAAAAATAATCTATTTTTAAGTTTAAAAAAGAATAGAACGTGTCATATTTATTTTGCTATGGCGTCGTATGCTACGTTTTAAATTTTGAATAGCTTGAATTCGTATATGCAAGCTAATTAAAATTGCATGTCGTCAGCTTTCAGGAATTGAACCGCCATCTTCTGATCCATAAGCACTCATCGTATGATCTGCCCCATCTGTATCTGCAGAATAGACAGTGAAAATATTTTTACACATTGCTGTCGAATTGCGAAACTGTATGATCTGACAGTATGTGTGAGATTATCTTGAATTAAGTAAAATGTATTAATATAAAACATATTTTAGGATTGGCCTCATTTATTGCACCTATGGACTAATTGGTTTCTTTCACCATACCAATAATGTTACTGACCGTGCAAGCACGTCAACGTGATCACACCAAGCGAACATTTCTCTAAGATTTATAATCTTCGTCTCCTTCGAGCAAGCATCCAGTTCGACGAGGATGTAGATGATACATACACGCAATCATGGCATTACGACAACTGCCTACATGTAGCTCTGCATACATAGGTGTGGTTCATCCTCAACATAATTCCCGGAAGCACTTTGTCGCATACAATATCGCATCCCGTTTCTTTCTTCGTAAGCTACTTATCCCAGACCGAATGGCTGCTGTCTGCGGGTGTAATTTGGGCACATGTTTACCAGACCGTACTATGGTTTGTCGAGACGTTCGACCAATCATGATGTTCATGACAAAATGATGATGATGTTCTAAGCATTAGTTGAGCATATTCTAGAAAAATAGAAAACCAAAAGCATCATGTAGAATTTTTAAAATAACACAAAACAACAGATGGAAAAACTCCAATTTGGCTGTCTGCTTGTTCGAATGAACTTTGGTTTCAATTATGGTCCTGTTTTCAATAATTGCCCTCACCATTGTATAATTCGCTTTAATGTACGATAAACTCAAATAATTATTTGCTGTACATTATGCAGATTAACTTAATGACATGATTGTCAGTTTGGTTTATTGAAAAATAAAATTAAGGAAATTTTCGTTCAAGACCTATTCATCTCCATAATTTAGACACGTACGTAATTGGAACGGTCAGATCTGCGTGACTGGTATGTTGTTTTGTTGTCGAATAAAGCGAAGCGAATACATTCCAGGCACGTCTTGGATTAGAATGTTGTACCTACGACCATCGACCGCGGGTGGAATAAAATTTGTTATCCCCAAAGCATCCCCCTACCGGAAGGGCGGGACCTGCTAGGAAAAACCAAGATGCTAAAAGTTGACCAACTGTCTCCTGTTGGTTTATGGTTCGATCATAGAAAAGTTTTCGTTTTTGTTCAGTAGTTACAATATTCAAATTTGATGCTACAGGTATAATCGCCTCGAACTTTTGACTCTGTTTATTTCGGAAGAAACTATTGCGCTAAGCCTTTAATCTTTCGGAGAGTATTCGAATCTGCTTAATTGAAATGCATCTGATTCTAAAATCCCCAAAATGCAGTAAATGAAAACAGTGCTACTTTTGCATTATTTGCTGACATGCTTGTGAATTACTTGCCAGCGATGTCTGCATTTTGCCTAAATTGACCGGAGTTAAATTTCAACTTACGTTGGTAAAATATATCTACACGTAGAAAAGACCACTAGTCAAAGGGTTACTAATTGAGGATCCTTACTGAAGATGCCTGCTTTGGTGTCGTTCATTGAATCAACCAATTGCAAACGAAAATAAACAAGGTTAAGAAGTTGATCAATTGAGTATTAAATCAAACAAATCTTTGAGTAAAGTTTGAAGTTGTTTTGTATTAAAAAAATAAACAACTAAATACTTATCGAGTTACATCGATTCTGACTCGAAAATAAATCCCTACCGTTACATTGTAGTAATTGCAAGTTAATTCTAGTCACTTGCATCCAAAGCTTCACTACTGGTTTCATGGTTTTCTCGGTGGTATTGAGGGTACATACCGTACACGGACTCTGCTGTTGGTTTGAGAACAATAATGAATTGTTCCGCAGTCAACATACTTCCAGTAACTCAACTTACTGAAAGTATTTTCGTGTTCAACAATTCGACACAAATTGCACTCGCTCTTAGTCTTTGACTCGTAATTTAATTTCTCGCTTGTAAGCAGGGCGTGCGAATCCAATAATATAATAAACAGCTTTCGCCTTCCTGGGATTCGAGTGCGACGCTTTTTAAAGAGAAGTCCTTTAAATTCGTACCCTGTGCTGCGTTTTCAATTTTCAATTTTGTTGCTTATTTACTGTCTCACTTCATTCGCTATCTTGCACGAAAATAGGAACCAGTGGGAAGGTAAAGTTTTCACAAGGTAGGGTGCCAATTATATAATTAGCCGTTGAAAATTGAGAGAGGTTTTCACCGTAGGCTGCTTCTGCTAATGACATTTCGGAACCACGGCAGCATGAAATGGTTGGAAGCTTATGTAATGCCATCCATTTGTGTTAAGGGAGGAGTGCTTTTGCAGGTAGTGAAGGATAGAAATACATTCCGAGTTTTTCAGATATCCTCAGCCCTCAGCAAGCATTTTTTGTTTGTTTTTTTAACTTCTCCTTTTTCACAGGAAAAATCCGATCTTCTTCGCTCTGAAGCATCAAAAACTGGGAACAAAAAACAGCATGATATACACCCCAACATTTCCATATTATAACACCTACAGTTTGTTGGAGAAAAACATTCAAACATACATAAATATTTTCCACTTCCTTGAAGGCAAACAATGGCGTTTCACGAACAGGATCACAAAATGTGCTATCTTACTAGTTGTAACATTTTCTATTGGAATTTATATTTACTATTAAATTTACAGACGAGTAACATTTGCAGCCCGTATGTTTACACGCACGAAATCAAAAAAAGAAGTCTGAAGTCCGACATGCTCGAATGATTTCATTCGTTCCAACATTCATCACGCTACATTGATTGCACCAGTAAAACTAATTACGTCTAAACAAACAAACATTTATTTTTCTGCACACTGGAACTGGAAGAAGCCAGCAGCTCTGTGCTAAACATTCGCAGCATGATAAAATAATAATTCCGAGAAATAATTTCCAATCCGAATTCCAAAAGAGAAGCGGAACAGTGCATAAAAGTACAATTCGCATTAAAATATCCGAGTCCTGGCTCTGGCAGCACATACACATGGTTTAGCTCGTGAGCTCATGAGTCCAGCTTCTCCCAACCTGCTTTGCTGATGTTCAGATTAGAAGCAATTTTTGTAGCAACATTAAGTTTTCCATAATGCTTAAGCTATAATTACTGTAGACAAACCAGACCTAACAGTCATTGTTTCATTCTGGGCATGCTGGTCACTAGGTATTTCGGATATGGAGATGAGATTGAGATTTGATTTTTATTTGTTTATTTATTTATTTAGGAATTTATTTATTTATTTATTTACTGGTCTTCGACTATGTCGCTCAGACAGTTCTTGTTATAGACATATTCTAAGCTTCACTAGTATTTTTCGACTGAGATGTAATTATCGAATGATTGGGATTTTGGCCGTTCAGTTTAAAATTAAGTTTAAAGGTTCTTCCGGCTACATTAAAATCATAACAGTCACGGCAACATTAAAATCATAACATAATACAGTAGACTCTCGGAAAAGTTAACTCTCTGAAAAGTTAATTGTTCAGAAAAGTTAAGCGAATGTTAGCTCTCATGCAACGCTCTAAAAAGTTAATTTTTGGCTTAACTTTTCTGAGAGTTTAAATTTATTGGTTGTCCAAAGCGTTCATTCACACACGTGTGTTTTCCTTATATCTTTATTTCTCATTTTTCGGTTTATTATCGCCTTTCCACAGCTTCATACAGAGTATCATCATAGCTGGGATTAAATTAAACTCTTGTACCGGACAGTTGTAGTAATAGTTCAATACGGGCACATAGTTGCTTCAGGATTTTTGATAACAAACTGGAAAAGCGCAAACTCAGATTGAATTTTAAATACAAAAGAAGGAACAGTAAGGAATAAAAAATAAGCGCGAAAATTGCCAAAACGTTGTCGTAGACTACGAAAAATTAAAAATAAACTAGAGTTACCGACTATTTTAAATATACTGAAAGGAACTAAGTATCAGTTCATAAGGATCTTGCCACATATCTCTTTACATTACAACTTCCAGATTCCTAAAAAGGTGTATCCTATATCCGAGAATATATTTTTCGCTTTTGTATTTATCATTTTCGATGACTCTTAGGACTACTCAGAAAAGTTAATATTTCGGAAAAGTTAATCGACCCATTCCCCAATCGATTAACTTTTCCGAGAGTTCACTGTATTAAATTCACGAGAACACATCTTCTTCTTCTTCAGCAGCATAGAGCCGGGGTGGTTCGTGCTGTTTCAAGCACTCGTCTCCATTCAACTCGGTCTTGAGCCACTCGTCGCCAATTTCCTAGTCGTCTCAGAAGTCGTAAATTGTTTTCGACCTGGTCGAGCCATCGTGCACGTTGGGCCCCCCTGTTCCTGGTGCCGGTGGGGTTGTTGAAGAGGACTATTTTCGTCGCACTGTCGTCCGGCATCCTTACGACGTGTCCGGCACACCATAGCCTACTAATTTTCGCTAGATGTACGATGGGAGTCTCCCCAAGCAGTACCTGTAGCTCGTGATTCATACGCCTCCGCCACTCTCCGCTTTCAGTTTGTACTCCGCCAAATATCGTCTGCAGCATTTTCCGCTCAAACACGGCAAGGGCGCGTATGTCCTCCGTAAGCAGCGTCACGGCTTCAAGTCCATAAAGAACTACCGGTCTAACAATGGTTTTGTACACTGTTAGCTTCGTGCGGCGGCGTACGCTTCCTGATCGTAGCGTTTTACAAAGGGCAAAGTAGGCCCGATTTCCCGCTTGGATGCGCCGCTGGATCTCCTTACTAGTGTTGTTTTCCGCGGTCACCAGCGATCCCAAATACACAAACGCCTCTACCACTTCTAGTTCGTCGCCGTCAACGGTTAGCGTCCGTGGGAGGCGCGCGTTTGTTTCCTTTGAGCCTCTTCCTTTCATGTATTTGGTCTTCGACGCATTTATTTTTAGCCCCAATTCTCCTAGACTCCGCTTTCAGTCTGGCGTAGATTGCTTCCGCCATCGCAAAGTTCCTGGCAATGATATCGAAGTCATCTGCTTCCCGTTTCGATGCCCGCTCGTCGGATCACCCCCTCAAGAGCGATGTTGAACAGCATGCAGGATAGACCGTCACCTTGTCTCAATCCTCGTCGCGTCTCGAAGGGACTCGAGAGTGTCCCAGAGAAGCGTACAAAACACATCACTCGATCCAATGTAGCTCTGATCAGTCGCGTCAGTTTGTCCGGAAAACCGTATTCGTGCATTATCTGCCATAGCTTGTCTCGATCGACTGTATCGTTGCTGCTTTGAAATCAATAAAGATGTGATGCGTGGGCACGTTGTACTCCCGACATTTCTGCAAGATCTGTCGGATAGTAAAAATTTGGTCCGTAGTTGCGCGAGCCCCCATGAAACCCGCCTGATAATTCCCTACGAAACCTTGTGATATCAGTGACAGCCGGCGTAACAGGATCTGGGAGAGTACCTTGTAGGCGGCGTTTACCAGCGTAATACCACGATAGTTGCAGCAGTCAAGCCGATCACCCTTTTGTAGATGGGACAAACCACTCCTTCCATCCATTCCTCCGGTAGCTTTTCCTCCTCCCAAATCCTCGAAATAACCCAGTGTAGAGCCTTTGCTAGCGTTTCTCCGCCATGTTTATAAAGCTCAGCCGGTAGGCGGTCCTTCCCAGCGGCTTTATTGGTCTTCAGCAGCCTGATTTCTCGTTTGACTTCTTGGAGATCAGGTGCTAGGACATTACTATCTTCCATGGACGCTCCTAGGTTAATTTCCGTTCCGCCTCCTTCTGCGACTTCACCATTGAGGTGTTCGTCTAAGAACTGCTTCCGCCTGTCGAGCACCTCGCGCTCGTTTGTAATTAGATTCCCTCCCTCGTCCTTACACATGTCAGGTTTCGGTGTGTAGCCCTTCCAAGTTTAGTTCACCTTCTCATAAAACTTGCGCGTGTCATTAGCTCGGAATAATTGCTCTAATTCTTCACGATCTCTGTCCTCCTTTTGGCGCTTTTTGACGTAGGACTACGTCTTACGGCAAGTTTTGAGATAGGGTGTCATTCCAAAATATCGAAAAATGCGAGCGTCACGAAAAATGAAAGGTTTTGAGCGCTAATAGCTCAGCGGTTTTCCGATCGATTTTCGATATTCTTACACCAATCGATCGGAAAATCTTCTAAGAATTGACCCAAATGAAGAAAAGTATGGATTCTCGATGTTGAACTATTGAAAAATAGAAATTAATGAACCTATGTTTTACCAGAATTCTCGTTTCGTGATTGGTTGGAAGATTCTTTACGATGATCTAAACTTATACCAATTTGATATCCGTGCTTGGGAAGTGAGCCAAAACTAGTGACAGTTTCCTCATTTCAACAAGATTTCTTAATACTGCGGTTCAACCTAGATCATTTTGATGTCCTTGCTTGGGAAATGACGCCAGAGAGAGTAACAAATCCCCCTCGTACCAACAGATTTCTTACGAACACGATTAAACCTAGTCCAATTTGATGTCTGTGTTAGGGAAGTGTGCCAGAAAAAATGACACAAGTTTGTTGTTCCAACAGATCGCAAATTCTTTACTGCGAGACGATTAAACCTCGGTGAACTTGATATCTGTGCTGGAAAAATGTGCTACAGCTGTAGTGTTCGATTATAATACGACTCTGTATGAATACGCATGCTTGCCGTTTCATTAGAAGTGTAGTGGAAAGATGTGCTGTTGATAAAATAGGATTGAATTGGTAAAATCCTTTCTTCAACGTGGGAAACCATGGATAATAAAAACAATCTTCAATTTCAGTAAGGTAGCAGGAGCAATAGTTTGTGTTCTAGATTTTGTTAAATTGTTTTCAAATGCACAATGTTTTGAGAATTGAACGTATGCAATGTTACTACTTTGATAAATGTTACATACAACGCATGTAGCATGTATATATGTTGCATATAGCATGTATACATGAAGAATCGAATGATTACAAGCATGAATACATGCCACTATCACTACAAAGAGACTTACGTAGTCCTGCGTCACCTATATATGCGGTCGTGTCTTGTACACAACCTCTCTGATTTTTTCTCCTCAGGATCGTGGTCAACTGATTCCTAGCTCGTCGGTATTTGGCCAGGTTCTCTCTAGTGGCAAACTTAGATAATTTTTCCAAGCATTTTTTTCTCCTCCACCGCTTGTTGGCATTCCCCATCAAACCAATCATTTTGTGTACTCCGAGGCTCAATACCTAGTGCCTAGTGCTCAATACCTCTCCGATGGCCGAGCGTATTCTGCGACAACCGTCTTCGAGGTTTGAAGCACCTAACTCCTCGGAAGAAGGCAGTGCCTCATTCAGTACTCGCGCGTAGTTCTCGGCAGCTTGTGGGTTATCTAGTTGCCTGATGTTCAGCCGAGGAGGGCGGCTTTGACGTGTCCGGTATACGGTGGACAGCTTAGAGCGCACATGTACTGCTACTAGGTAATGGTAGAATCAATATCCGCACCCCGACGGGAGCGTACGTTCGTGATGTTAGAGAAAAACCGGCCCTCTATGAGAACGTGGTCAATTTGGTTCATCGTACGTTGGTCAGGTGATCTCCAGGTGGCTTTGTGGATATCCTTGCGCGGGTAAAAGGTGCTTCGGATCACCAGGCCTCGGGAAGCTGCGAAGTTTATACATCGTTGGCCGTTATCGTTTGTGTCGGTGTGCAGGCTATGGGGTCCTACCACCGGTTTATACATTTCTTCCCTACCGACCTGGGCGTTCATATCCCCGATGACGATCTTGATGTCCCGTGACGAGCAGCTGTCGTACGTTGCCTCCAGCCTCGCGTAGAACGCTTCTTTCTCATCGTCGGATCTACCTTCGTGCGGGCAGTGCACGTTAATGATGCTATAATTGAAGAAACGGCCCTTTATCCTCAATACACACATTCTCTCGTTGATCGCCTTCCAATCTATCACGAGCCGAATATTCTGCTCCGAATATGCTTGAATGTTGTTAGTTTTTGAATTTAGGTGTGTAGCCGTACTGGGGCAACACTACCGAGTCTCGCGATGGGGCTGCCATCTTATAGTGCCGAGACTCACTATATCTCCTTCCCGGTTAGTATACGACCTTAGCTTCCACCGGAGTTGGTTACCCGATCTCCGCTAAGGTTGCTCGTATTCCAGCTGGTACCACGAGGAGGTCGGGATCGGAGTTGCTAGATAAGAGGTTACCCAGCTAGCACCAAATCGTACATCAATAACCGAAAATTATCGTAAATAACTCTAAACGTAAACGTAAAAAATAACGTAAAAATTCGGAATCGTAACTAAAGCGTAATAAAGTCCGCCCAAGTTGATTTTCAGTCATATATAATGATGATAGCTGACATACATACGATATTCAGCACAGAATCGTATATCAATACGGAGCGGGTCGGGCTTAATCGGATATTATCGTATATAATTACTTATATCGATGAAACGCGTATGTTTATTCCTCATCACGTATATCGCCTCCAAAATATCACGGATATGCCAATTTTGCGCATCACATACGAGATATTAGCATGTATATATGTACGTAATGCTGGTTTTTATCTTGTTTATACATATAAAAATGCTAGCTGGGTAACGACCACTATGGGGTCTATATTCCGCATTATCCAGCCGTTTACGAACCACACACGAGAACACATGCCAATTGGATTACTTCGGGCGAAGAGAGTACGATGTAACGGCAGTCGAAAGAAATCCACTCGTCGGGTATGCCTATGTGGTAGGTTGAGCCGAACTTGGCCTAGTAGTTCCGGGCTATCAATATTTGTTTCCAGAAGATCGTAGATAAACAAGCGTTGCAACATAGTTCTCCTGTTGGTCAGAGTAGTAAGGCGTTTAAGAGCACATCGGTGTTCATACGGAGGCAGACGAATTGGATCATTCCAGGGTAATATTCGCAAAGCATATCGAATGAAGTGATGTTAGATTCGTTCCATCTGGTTGACATGGACAGCATGGTAGGGTGTCCACCATATTCCAGAATGCTGCGTACGATTGCACAGTAGAGCGACTTCAGCCTTAGCGGTAGTAACTGCAATGTGCTGAGCAAAACATAATTTGCTGTCCAAGAGAATGCCCAAATCTTTAACAGAATTGACTCGGGTAATACTGACAGTTTCCATGTTATAATCAAGCAAGATTATGCGTCTATTTCTGCAAAATTAGGTGACGTTGCATTTTTGAACATACACGTCTAACACCAATCACGTGAGCACCAATTTAATAGCAAGTCGATGCCGCCGAACACACCGATAAATGTTATAGTTGTGTGCAAGTTCCGATGTTCCGAATTACGAATATCATTGTTTAACCAGCTTTCTGTGAGGGCGATGGCGTCATAATCGCATTGGGACAAGGCTAACAGTAAATCATTTGTTTTGGTGCGAAGCCCACGAACATTTTGCTGATAGAAAGTGAAAACGAGGCAAATGTCGTTCGTAAAATATAAACAGAAGGTGGGACAACGACTTTTCAGAAGCATATTTTGGCCTGGAAAAATGAAGTACCGTCGATTCGGGCGAAATTGATCAGTCGGGTGAAATTGATCAGCTTGGACTAACGAGTAAAAAACTCTTTATTCTACGTTTATACTGATTCATAAAGCTGAATATGCACCCATCCATATAAAGATTGAGTTACAGGTCAAAGTCACTTGGCTTTCAGCAAGATTGATCTTGTAAATGGCTTGATTTTTTAAAATTTACTATTTTGATCGAATCGCAATTTTCAACATGCCCGATAAAACTCCTTGCTGTTAACACAAATTTCGTTGCAGAAGGAAATTTTGATAGAACTAATTCGATTCTCTAATTATCTGGCTGTGCTTTGATAATTTCCATGAATAAAATTATGCGACAGAAATTGTTTGATTTGACCTTTTACGAAATAAAACGATTGATAACATCATGAACTGAGGCAACATAGATTTCTAGATCGCTATGGGTGCGAAATGGAGCTGCCACCTGCGAAAGTTTATTCTTTCTGTAAAGCAGAATGGAGATTTATAAAAGGGTGCAAAAGACAGACAATACTTCGCACAAATTTTACAAACGCTCCATATGGCAGTTGCATGAGAGTGCAAGAGATCGGTTTGTGCTTACATAGCGAAATGCAACTACACATTCAAAGAGACAGTCAAGCTCCCGTATATGAGGAGAATTAAATTATTTGTTTCACTAGATTGGTGAAGATTGTATACGAAAATCGTACATTTACACATATATACAGCAATGTTTAAACAAAAACAAACGATTACGATGCTAAAATTGGCTTAATATCTTTTCTATCGTTCATATTTATTTAGCAGATGCATCAACCATGCCAATGTAGAGCTGACTGTTTGATTTTTGTGCTAGTTGCTGTACGCGACATTGTTGCCTACATACAGGCAATATCTCGATTACGCCAGATTTTATACTGCACGTTAGGTTATTGCTGTCAGAGCGCATGGTTTAATAGCAATATCGTCTTGATTTCTACGTGATCAATTTCACCCGTTATTTGTAAATTTTCAATTTCACGATTACATTAAGTTTTATCTAAAATAAAACTATTTATATAAGATATAGATGATACTGTCGTGTAGCCAGCACTACAGTACTTATTTTAAAATTGAATCATCTTCCTAAATATGTTTCTATTCAAAGATATTTAAAAAATACTCGAAAAAGTGATCAATTTCACCCGAATTCACGGTAATCCAAGGATAGTAAATATATTTTACGCAATATATTTACTTAATGCAAAATACCGGCCGATTAGATCAAAAACTCAGAAAATTCAGGGACACGTGAGCCTGGGCTGGGTGAGTGGACTTAAACCTGCAATCACAGTCAAACAGATAAGAATCTTGCGTTAATTCCATCGTCTATGCAAAAACCACCCCTGTTGATGTAGGACTACGTCTTGCGCCAAGGTTTCGATTGGGTAAAAAAGGGGATAGGGTGTCATTCGCGAACAATGCGAGCGTTACGAAAGAGCGAATGATTATGAGCGTTAACAGCTAAGCGGTTTCCAGATCGATTTGAAATATTTTTATGCCAATCGATCGTAAAGTCTTTTACCCTTTCACACCAATTATGAAACCAATTGATTTCCAATTGAAGTACGTACTATTGAAGAATTAAAAATAATGAAGCCTTGTCCAACTGGGAATCCTCGCTTCAAGATTGGTTGGAAAAGACGCCGTCATAGTTTTATCGTGATTTTAGAAAAAAAGTGACGAAATCTCTCCGCCACAACAGGTCGAAGAATCTTGGCGACGATTGCACAATTGCACATAAACCACTTTGATATCTGTGCTTGGGAAGAAAGCCAAAACAAGTGATGAAGTTTCCTCGTCTCAACAAGATTTCTTAACACCGCTATTAAACCTACACCATTTTGATGTCCATGCTTGGGATGTACACCAGAAAGAGTGACAAAGGCCCCTTCTGCCAACAAATTCTAACAAACGCGATTAAGCCTAGTCTAATCTGATGTCTGTGTTAGGGAAGTGTGCCAGAAAAATTACAGAAGTACTTTGACCCAAAATATCGCAAATTCTTTACGAAAATACGATTAAATTTGCCCTTCGCAAAACGGCACGATTAGGAGGCATAAGCCGCCGTACGAAGCTGCTAAGGTACAAACTCCCTTCTAGACCGAAAGTTTTTATAGATTTGACAATGTGCACTGAGGACATACGCGCCCTTGTGAACGATATTTGGTGGAGTACAAGCTGAAAGTGAAGAGTAACGGAACTGCAACAACAGGCAACAGCAACAAGCCAACAGACACTACTTGGGGAGACTACTAACGGATTTGACGATAGTCGGTAAGTAACGGTGAACCGGAAATTTAGAGAAATAGAACGAGAAATTTACGCGATTTTTCAGGTGGAAATGACGTGTGGATTATTTTGCATGTAGAACAAATTTTCTTCCGGATGGGGAGGGGAAGGGAGGTTAGGGGTTTGAACTCCTACCCAAGCAACACAGCTTGTTATAGAACAGTATAATATTACATATATCAGAACTTCTCTATTACCTGAAAAGCGCAAAAAATTGAAGTCTAATGAAACAAAAATTGAAAGAAGTATGCATCAGGTTATTTCATACCAATTTAAAACGTTATTATAGCATAAGCTACAACTTGTTCTTCCAGTAGTTTAAATTTAGTAATGGAGACATAATAAAAACTTCGTGTTGACATGTTGACAAAACAAACATTATACATTTGATATGAGCTGTCAAATAAGTTCATGTTATCCCAAAACATCTCAAAACCTTAATAATAACGACATATGTATTCAAAGTACGTTTATAGTACTCTAAAGCGGCTACTTTCCACCAATATTATTTTCCAACTTGTTTTGTGTGTTACTTGGGTAGCGAACTCCCGTCGTACGGCCCATGCTACTTTGATAAATCTATACTATAAAAATGGATTTCTGTCTGTCTGTCTGTCCATATATTCCTTAAAGACTCGGAAACTACTGCACCGATCGACGTGAAAATTTGCATGCGGGACTTTTTGGGGCCAGGGCCAAAGACCCCTACTCGAGAAGTAATCAACCAAATGGAACCAAATTTGGCATGTGAAGGTTTTTGGAGGCAAGAATTTATTCTATGATGAATTATGACCCCCTCCCCCCCCCCTTTAGGATTTCCTCTTATCTCGAGAACTAATCAAGCAAATGGTACCAAATTTGGCATGTGGGGGTTTTTGGAGGCAAGAATTAATTACGACCCATTCCCTGTTCAGAAGGGGGCTCTCATACGATGAATGAATTCTCGGGTAATTTTTGAATAGACCAATGTGATAATGAGGGATTCTCTTCGCGTCACCTCTCTTGCGGTTTTCAGGGCGATACTAATGCATTGAACAGAAAATTTTTAAGGCATTTAGCTAGCTAATGACTCCGGCAACCGATTCATGCAAAGCTGATGTATTAAAATGCATTCGTAAAAAGCGGAAAACAGGAGACACGAAGAGAATCTCTCATTGTCACATAGGTCTATTTGAAAAATTACTCGAGAATTGATGAATTAGGAGGGGGCTCCCACACAAATGAAATACAAATTTCCTTATAACTCGAGAAATTATCAAGCAAATGGAACCAAATTCGTAGATTGAACCACTTTGATGAGCTTCCTGCAGAAGGTACAATTTATTACACAAGACTTTAATAAAACGATAAAGGAAATCGCTAAAGGTATAGTTACTGATAGTAGATTTTTAACATAATTTTACAGGATGAACGCCAACTGGTCGATTAGGAACAGCATGGATCCGCTATGCAAGAATTTGAAAACTTGATTTCAAGAACTGAAATATTGCATGACCCTAGGTACCCTAGGTACCCTAAGTATTTGAAGCTATTCAACTCTGAGATAGAAACAAAGTAAGCAACTATCGAGGAGCAAATGACGCCTCAAACTACAACTTTCAGTGTGTCACCGGGCTTTTATTTGGGGTGGATTTAGAGAGAGGCAATGCCGTGTAGCAGTGGTTTAACAATAGTACACATGTGAAGAGGAAAGCTGTAATGGTCGAGAACAATTAATGAATAATATCTGGACGGAGGAACTTTTGAAGTCTACAATGTGCTTTATACGCTTTAAAATCTATAACACTGACCTTCCCTGAATTGATGAATACCTTTCCCATTCTTAAGAAAAGCGAATTTTTCAAAATCATTTTTATAAAGCAACTGGCGTTGAGGCAAATTTATTCTGGCAATAATTTTTGGGGAAAAGATTTAGTTATATCTGTTTCTAACGTATACCGAAACCGTAATCTACATATAACAAAAATTGCCGCTTTGTAAAAACGTAAACAGAAATGTAACATTAGAACGAAAGATTTCAAATGCTAATAGCTACTAATACTTCAGAACTACAACTTCTTCTTCTTCTTCAGCAGCATAGAGCCGGGGTGGCTCGTGCTGTTTCAAGCACTCGTCTCCATTCAACTCGGTCTTGGGCCACTCGTCGCCAATTTCCTAGTCGTCTCAGAAGTCGCAAATCGCTCTCGACCTGGTCGAGCCATCGTGCACGTTGGGCCCCCCTGTTCCTGGTGCCGGTGGGGTTGTTGAAGAGGACTATTTTCGTCGCACAGTCGTCCGGCATCCTTACGACGTGTCCGGCCCACCGTAGCCTGCTAACTTTCGCTAGATGTACGATGGGAGTCTCCCCAAGCAGTGCCTGTAGCTCGTGATTCATACGCCTCCGCCACTCTCCGCTTTCAGTTTGTACTCCGCCAAATATCGTCCGCAGCACTTTCCGCTCAAACACGGCAAGGGCGCGTATGTCCTCCGTAAGCAGCGTCACGGCTTCAAGTCCATAAAGAACTACCGGTCTAATAATGGTTTTGTACATTGTTAGCTTCGTGCGGCGGCGTATGCTTCCTGATCGTAGCGTTTTACGAAGGGCAAAGTAGGCCCGATTTCCCGCTTGGATGCGCCGCTGGATCTCCTTACTAGTGTTGTTGTCCGCGGTCACCAGCGATCCCAAATACACGAACTCTTCTACCACTTCTAGTTCGTCGCCGTCAACGGTTACCGTCCGTGGGAGGCGCACATTTGTTTCCTTTGAGCCTCTTCCTTTCATGTATTTGGTCTTCGACGCATTTATTTTTAGCCCAATTCTCCTAGACTCCGCTTTCAGTCTGGCGTAGATTGCCTCCGCCGTCGCAAAGTTCCTGGCAATGATATCGAAGTCATCTGCAAAGCCTAGAAGTTGGCTACTCTTGGTAAAAATCGTGCCTCTCGTTTCGATGCCCGCTCGTCGGATCACCCCCTCAAGAGCGATGTTGAACAGCATGCAGGATAGACCGTCACCTTGTCTCAACCCTCGTCGCGTCTCGAAGGGACTCGAGAGTGTCCCAGAGATGCGTACGAAACACATCACTCGATCCAATGTAGCTCTGATCAGTCGCGTCAGTTTGTCCGGAAAACCGTATTCGTGCATTATCTGCCATAGCTTGTCTCGATCGACTGTATCGTATGCTGCTTTGAAATCAATAAAGATGTGATGCGTGGGCACGTTGTACTCCCGACATTTCTGCAAGATCTGTCGGATAGTAAAAATTTGGTCCGTAGTTGCGCGAGCCCCCATGAAACCCGCCTGATAATTCCCTACGAAACCTTGTGCTATCGGTGACAGCCGGCGTAGCAGGATCTGGGAGAGTACCTTGTAGGCGGCATTTATCAGCGTAATACCGCGATAGTTGCAGCAGTCTAGCCGATCACCCTTTTTGTAGATGGGACAAACCACTCCTTCCATCCATTCCTCCGGTAGCTTTTCCTCCTCCCAAATCCTCGAAATAACCCAGTGTAGAGCCTTTGCTAGCGTTTCTCCGCCATGTTTATAAAGCTCTGCCGGTAGGCGGTCCTTCCCAGCGGCTTTATTGGTCTTCAGCAACCTGATTTCTCGTTTGACTTCTTGGAGATCAGGTGCTAGGATATCACTATCTTCCATGGGCGCTCCTAGGTTAATTTCCGTTCCGCCTCCTTCTGCGACTTCGCCATTGAGGTGTTCATCGAAGAACTGCTTCCACCTGTCGACCACCTCGCGCTCGTTTGTAATTAGATTCCCTCCCTCGTCCCTACACATGTCAGGTTTCGGTGTGTAGCCCTTCCGAGTTTGGTTTACCTTCTCATAAAACTTGCGCGTGTCATTAGCTCGGAATAGTTGCTCCAATTCTTCACGATCCCTGTCCTCCTTTTGGCGCTTTTTTCTCCTCAGGATCGTGGTCAACTTGTTCCTAGCTCGTCGGTACTTGGCCAGGTTCTCTCTAGTGGCAATACTTAGATAATTTTTCCAAGCATTTTTTTTCTCCTCCACCGCTTGTTGGCATTCCCCATCAAACCAATCATTTTGTGTACTCCGAGGCTCAATACCTAGTGCCGCGGTAGCGGCCTCCCCGATGGCCGAGCGTATTCTGCCCCAACCGTCTTCGAGGTTTGAAGCACCTAACTCCTCGGAAGAAGGCAGTGCCTCATTCAGTACTCGCGCGTAGTTCTCGGCAGCTTGTGGGTTATCTAGCTGCCTGATGTTCAGCCGAGGAGGGCGGCTTTGACGTGTCCGGTATACGGTGGACAGCTTTGAGCGCACATGTACTGCTACTAGGTAATGGTCAGAATCGATATCCGCACCCCGACGGGAGCGTACGTTCGTGATGTTAGAGAAGAACCGGCCCTCTATGAGAACGTGGTCAATTTGGTTCATTGTACGTTGGTCAGGTGATCTCCAGGTGGCTTTGTGGATATCCTTGCGCGGGAAAAAGGTGCTTCGGATCACCAGGCCTCGGGAAGCTGCGAAGTTTATACATCGTTGGCCGTTATCGTTTGTGTCGGTGTGCAGGCTATGGGGTCCTACCACCGGTCTATACATTTCTTCCCTACCGACCTGGGCGTTCATATCCCCGATGACGATCTTGATGTCCCGTGACGAGCAGCTGTCGTACGTTGCCTCCAGCCTCGCGTAGAACGCTTCTTTCTCATCGTCGGATCTACCTTCGTGCGGGCAGTGCACGTTAATGATGCTATAATTGAAGAAACGGCCCTTTATCCTCAATACACATATTCTCTCGTTGATCGCCTTCCAATCTATCACGCGATCCTGCATTCCGCCCAGCACTACAAAGCCCGTTCCCAGTTCGTTGGTAGCGCCACCGCTCTGGTAAAACTGGGCCTTTCCGCCACGTATCTTCCATACCTTCTCTCCTTTGCGACAGATTTCCTGCAGAGCTACGATGCCGAGTTTGCGGGGTTCCAGCTGTTCAATCAGCACCCGCTCGCAACCTGCGAAATTTAGCGATCTGCAGTTCCAAGTCCCGAGTCTCCATTCGTCGTCCTTATTCCGTCGCCTAGGTCGATGCCGAATATTCCGCTCCGAATATGCTTGAATGTTGTTAGTTTGTGTTGTTTAGGTGTGTAGCCGTACTGGGGCAACACTACCGAGTCTCGTGATGGGGCTGCCATCTTATAGTGCCGAGACTCACTACCTCCTTCCCGGTTAGTATACGACCTTAGTTTCCACCGGGGTTGGTTACCCGATCTCCGCTAAGGTTGCTCGTATTCCGGCTGGTACCACGAGGAGGTCGGGATCGGAGTTGCTAGATAAGAGGCTAACGACCACTATGGGGTCTATATTCCGCATTATCCGGCCGTTTACCAACCAGAACTACAACATAACTGTTAATATGTCGTTGGACAGATAAAAATGTCCAGCATTTTGTATTCACATAATTATAACTATCTTTTATACGCTTAATAGTGAAATCAATGTATGTAAATTTTCAAGGTCAAATTTCCCATACATTTTCTTCATGAATACCTTGCTTCACAAGCAGGGACGGCAGTTAAATACATCATCTGTTTAGTTTGGGTTTCTTCGCCCTAATAGGTCGAAGATTTTTCACGACGTATACCAGTTTGATGCCTACGCTTGGGAAGTACACCAGAGTCCAAAATCATCCCTTTTTTTCAGCCGATTTTAAAATTTGAACATTGAATCTAGTCCAATTTGATGTCCTGAAAGTGAAACGTCATAGAAAAGTGAGCGGTAATCCTTTCCTTTTGCAAGATTGCACCCATGTACTGCAAGAATTTGTTCGGAACTATTGTCTTGCACGGAAACAGAGCTGAAGAGATATCTGTGCATATGACTATAATGGCTATAATAATCTGTACATCTGCATATGACGTGACGCAGCTACTCTCGAAGCGAGGAAAATCAGGAATTATCCAAGAATAGTCTTTGAGCGTTCCATTTGCCACTTTGCACTTTGCCACTTTAGTTGCAATTCTTCAAATAGTTTCAGTTGTAGGTATTTCTGTCAAGTATGCAGCTATTTGCATACGAGTAGAGTAGAGTAGAATAAAGTTGAGTGTCGAAAAGGATTAGTAAGATGCACAGGACGTTAGTTAATTGAAATTAATCTATCACCATGAGTGGTGCAATCAACAATTTCGTGGAAATTGACGAATGCGAATCAGTGTTGTAAACGATAACCCAGAATAGTTAAAAGGCTTTTTTATCATCTGAATAATCATATCTGTACAGATGGATGTTGGATTTGGAGTTCTCCCGGACACTGTCGAATAGACTTGACAGCAGATGTTCTATATTCACAGCAGAAACAATCGCACTTATCGCGGCGGTCGATATGATATCCATAGAAGAAATCAAAGAAACAGTGATCTTTTCAGATTCGGCGAGCGCACTTACTGCCTTAGAATCTGGCAACTCCAAACACGCTCTAATACAAAAACTTGAAATAAAAATTAAAAATCGACAGGATATCATTTTCTGTTGGATACCTTCCCATTGTGGCATTATTGGCAATGAAAAGGCTGATCGATTAGCCAACCAAGGGTTTAATGGAAAACTATACTCAGTAAAGCTACCAAATCAAGATGCAATAAAATGGCTCGACAAACAAATTAACTTGCCTTGGGAAAATACCTGGCACCAGTCTAGCGAACTATTCACAAGAAAAATCAAAGGGACAACAAAAAAGTGGGACGACAAAGACAACCGAACGGAACAACGAATTTTTTCACGCTTCAGGACGGGACATATAAGATTCACCCATGCCCACTTCATGGGTCTCGGTCCACGGATAAAATGCGACTATTGCAATGTACCGTGAACGTACCATATTCTGCGCAGTTAAGACATTTTTATGGTTCCTCCGCTATTATAAGTATTCTAGAGTTAAATTGATAACGTTGATAGCAGCAACATGTAGTGCTACGGTCTATAATATATGGTAAAAAACATGGGAATTAAAAGTCGACCAACAATTGAGTATATCTTTCGTTTTGTAAACTTATTCACGGTGCCTAATTCTGCGCACTCTCTTGCCCATGTTCCTAATTCTGCGCATGTTTGTTCCTAATTCTGCGCACCTAAAAAGTAACAATAAACATGCATACCATGTAGTTTATGTCTTTATACGCTGAAAGCATATCAAAAATCTGACATTAGCCATTACCATGATTAAATCCATGATCTGGCCTTCTTGTGCTGTCCAGGTGGCACAGGAACATTATTATCATTTGGATTGGCTTATTTTAAATATTTTATTGTCGATAACGTGAAGGGCGAGTTCATTCGGGTTTTCTCTATACTGAACATTATACTTTAGACTAATATTAACAATTGTGTTTTCATATAGAAACCACTTCCCCACTCCCTGACAACTCAATGAAGTTCGACTGTCAAAAAAAATCAGAAGACATGGTTCCATGAATTGGCGTTCGTAGGTTCGGACCCCGAGCCGTAACACAGGATTCCAATCAATGCAAGTTAAAGGTTCTACTTGAATTTCTATGCCTCTATACCTCAGCCATTTGGGAGAAGTTGCGTATTTTTTCGCGATTTCTTCATAGGATACATTACTGCGCAGAATTTGGAACATGAATAAAAAATCTGTGCCTAAATCTGCGCACTACTGCATCGCATTTTTCCAACGAAAACAAGGCATGCAATCACTCTTTTTGCCTAAAACATGACTAAAACTAATTATTCTTTCTAATTATGCTGGGTAATTTGATCATTGCAAAGAATTTCGATCATAATTTTGTTAATTTTCTAGAAGGACAGTTTTAGCGTTGGCGCTAACGACGTTGTTTTCTGACATATAAAATACTTTCAGTTTCACTTTAATTTATTTCGCTGTCAAATATTATGGCCCTTTTGTGAGTAATGGCGTATTATTCAACAGAGATTTATAAAAAAATAACACAATGGCCATAGTTATGCACAATGTTGAAAAATACATATATAAAGAAAAATGCGCAGAATTAGGAGCTGCGCAGAATATGGTACGTTCACGGTACCACTAACTGTAGAACATATTCTAGCCAATTGTCCTATTTATGAAACACAACGCCAGGATAACGACATAACAACATCGATCCGAGACAGTTTGTGCAATGACCGCCAGGCAGAAGATCGGTTAATCAAATTCCTTCATGGCACAAACTTGTATGATAGCATTTGGAACCAATGTACTTAAATTATTGAATAGAGGCGAATGCACGAAAGTGTAAAACCTCTCAAATAAAATAACAACAACAACCCAGAATAGTTATTTATTCTTTCGGTTTAATCGTAGCGCTACGATGATATTGACTCTTACAGCCTCTCCTAGGTTCCGAGGTTCGAACATGTGACAACTGGCTTGTTAGACTAACGTCGTACCTCGCGGCCAACTGGGAGGTTCACCAGCATAGCTTATTGTCAATCGAAACCACACATGTTTTTTGCGCTCTTAGACATTATGAGCTTTTCACTCGATTTCGCGCGTTTTCGGCGTCTGGCCACTTGATAAATTAATCATTTGAGCCGGATCAGACTGTCGGTAAACCAATGGAGCGTTTTTTTTCGCAATTCCAAAACAAGCGTCAGATGGAGGTTGAAACAGCACTTTCGAATGCGTTGCATCATTTGTTTTTGTGCAATGGACAAGCTTCAACTTGTTTTGGATATTCAAAGTTATCTACGATTCCTTTAAACTAGGGGTGCTGACTAAACTGACTGTGCTGTATAACCACCAGGAAATTGAACAATTTATCTCTATGTTTACAAATTGATAGTTGAACCATGAGTGTCGTAAAAAGAACGAGATGAATGTGGTACTAAAGCATCAGTCGAAAGTTTTGTGCGCTAAATTGTTTCCTAAAGCTTCATAAGAGGTTTAACCTTTTATCTATACGCATCATTAGATGGTTTCATCGTAAGACATCGACGACGCTATATTCGTTTACCGACAGACCATACGGACCTATGGTGAAGGCCTTCTCAACGCTTTTGTACATCAAATGTAAAGAATGTCTCCAAGTGATCTACATTTTAAGGACTGCAGTTTAGCTCTGCGGCAAGAAGCAGTTGAAAAGACCAAGAACAATCCCGACCACTATATTGTAAACATTCTAGTGAATACCTATATCAGGTATCATTAGAGATTAGAAGGTAATTTTGACGTAGATAAACTAATAGCGTTCCTCAGACATTTGGAGACTACAGGTTTCTGGGCAGGTGAAGAGTCTGTTGCAGCCATATCGAACTGCCGGTTTGTCACTATTAATGTATGTCCGGAAGATGCCAGAATTGAGTGCAAAGCACAGTCCGAAGACGATAACGCCCAGTATATAACATATTTTACAGTTATTAAGGTGAAGGCAATGCGCGCTACGACAGTATTGTTCCTGGCGCCATTAAGTAAAATAATTGTATATACATAGTACATACAAATAAACACATTCATTCATATTTTCTCAGCTTTATGTCGCGTCGTACATAAAAAATCATTCCGTGGATATTAAGGAATTTACTTCAGAACTTCGAAACCAAATTACTGTCTGAGCTGTGATTTCAAAGAACCGCTTTCCTCACCAGTACGATACTGAGAGCACAAAAACAATTTATTTGAAAAATCCAATTTAGAAACATGTAGAATCCTCCATAATAGAAATTAATTTCAACTTGAATAGCTCTTGTAATGGTGTTGGGCAAACGTCAGAGAGTTCACAAGATTGAATTTAGGACTACAAGTTATTTCGATTCAATGATAAAAGACACGTACATACGTACGTAGATATACAAACAACCACTTGCTACAGTTTTGCACAATTGACATTAGCCAAACAGCTGGAAAAACGCAATTCAAAACACAATGAGGCGTCTCGTCAGTGTTTTCAAGTATTATCGAAATAAATTTTGTTGATCATTCGTGCTCGTCTATCTCGTGAGTTGAATCAGTCATTACAGAGAAAGCCAGTTTCGCTAATGTTCTATTTATGCAGTAAAAATATTGTTTGTTCACATTTTTGATACGGTTGCCCTGGCATGCCAGATTTAAATATTTGGCTGCAAATATGTGCCCCCATTTTAGCGATTATTATGTTGAAATATCTGTCATCAATGTTAACCCTGAAATGTGCACGCTGAAAAAATTCATTTAAAACAAAAACTTACTTACCTAAAGGCAGTGAACATAATTTACTTTGGGGATGTTTTTCACTATGTTGTTTTAAAGCAACATTACGCATTTAAGGGTTAAAACTTTGCATATAGTTTGACTGTTTGGTTTGTCTCACCGCTTTCAAGTAAACAAATATCGTCATGTTACATGTACCTATTATTCAATTTTTAGATAAAGTGTCTAAAACAGGTTATTTCCAAGCAATAGCTGTCCAGCATAATATTATTGGAATTCAAAGTGCTATTAAATACTGTGCTATAAAAACCAGTGGAAAGGATGCGAAAGGACTTCATCATAATATTCCCAATTGATCACATCATGTTTTCGGAAAACACGACCTTTGCTGCAAATGCTTTTGCACAAAAAACAGACTTGGGATAAGTGGGCTTTATTTTTTTTTTTCATGTGTGGACTCATTACTTTATTTAGAGTGCATTAATTTGGATGAACTAAACAAGTGAGGAGTATGGTCAAAGATACAAAACGTAGTCGACATGTAATTGCTAAAGCTGATTTTTGTTTACTATACTGGGACTGGGTAGCACTTTGTGAAAACGAAAATAGAAGTGTAACGTTTGAATGAAAGATTTCAAATGCTAATAACTACTAAACTACTGCACGAAACTGAACAATTTATATGTCATTGGATAGATAAAATGATCAGCAATTTTCTGAAGGGGGTAAGAGAGCAATTACTCCGCCTATACTGAATGGTGTCAGACTGGGCTTCAGTAATGAAGTCAAACACCTCGGAATAATTCTCGATAAAAAACTGAACTGGGCTGCCCACCTAGATTATGCTGTTAAGAAAGCAACTTCGGCTATCTGGGCATGCAGGTCACTGTTTGGCAAAACCTGGGGATTGAAACCTCAACTAGCCTTCTGGTCATATACTACTATTGCACGGCCTAGGATAACCTATGCTGCAGTCGTATGGTGGCCAAAGGTGAATGAGGTGACAGCCCAAGCCAAACTAAACAAAGTTCAGCGCCTAGCCTGTCTTACAGTTACCAGTGCCATGCGTACAACACCTACTGCAGCCATGGAGGCAATGCTATGCTTACTGCCTTTGCATCTTCATGTGAAGAAGGAAGCAGAGCTCGGCGCACTACGGTTGCAAAGGAGTAAAACCATACTCGAAGGTGACCAAATCGGTCATCTTCGCATACTTCGGGAATTCAATCTGACACCCTTAGTAACTTCAGTCTCTGACTGCATGGAAGCCAGGCCCAATATGGACGTTCCATATGAGGTGATTGAAACAGATCGCTCAATGTGGAATAATGGAGGGCCAGATCTTCCATCTGGAACTATCTGTTTTTTTACAGATGGTTCAAAAATGGGGGCCTGCACAGGCTCCGGAGTCTACGGACCCGGCATCAGGGAAACTATCTCATTAGGAAAGTGGCCCACCGTTTTTCAAGCAGAAGTATATGCCATATACATCTGTGCGACAATATGCTTGAAACGAAAGTACAGGCATGCGAAAATCGGTATCTTCACGGACAGCCAAGCACTACTGGCTCTCAAGTCCGCCAAATGCGTGTCCAAATTAGTTTGGGAGTGCAGCACAGCATTGAGGGAACTCTCCCGCCAAAACAAAGTTTTATTACTTTGGGTGCCCGGTCACTGCGGAATCGAGGGCAATGAATTTGCTGACAACCTAGCAAGACAAGGATCAGCTCAGCAATTTATTGGTCCTGAACCGTTTCTGGGCACCTCCACATCCGCCGTGAAAGGCGAACTGATGACATGGGAAAAGCTAGAAATAGCATCCCGTTGGAATCAAACACAGGGTTGTAGACAAGCTAAACAGTTTATCTACCCAAACCCTGCAGTAGCTAAAAAACTACTCCATTTAACTCGTAGTGAACTACGCACGATCACGGGACTCCTAACAGGACACAGCCCCGCTCTTTATCATTTAAAGAATATCGGCAAGGTATCATCTGACACCTGCCGCTTTTGTAACTCTGAACCTGAAAGTTCAGCGCATCTGCTCTGCTATTGCGGAGCTCTTGCATTATCAAGGCACAACTTCTTAGGAAGTTTCCTTCTTACTCCATATCAGGTATGGAGCCTAAATCCCAAAACGGTCATTGGCTTTATAAACCATGTAGTACCGAATTGGGGCACAGGATTACAACTATTCCGCTCAACTCCATCAATGGGTATGAGCGATCCGTAAACTGTGTACAGCAATCGGGGCCTGCCACAAAAGACGATCATTAAGACTGTCGCAGTGGCCTTTTAACCCAATGCCCTTCTGGCATACAAAAAAAAAAAAAAAGAGAGCAATTTTATGGAGGGCGTAAGAGGGGGGCTCCTATACAAATAAAACACAAATTTCCTCAAAACTCCAGAACAAATCAAGCAAATGGAACCAAATTTGGGATGTGGGAGTTTTAGAAGGTAGGATTTTTTTCCATGGTATACTGAGACCCCTTCCCCTTCTAAAAGGGGAGGGCTCCCATACAAATAAACTACAACTTTCCTCATGAATCTTGAACTAAACAAGCAAATGAAACTAAATTTGGCATGTGGTGGTTTCAGAAAGCAAGAATTTTTTCTATGGTGAATTGGGACCCTCCCCTCTTTAGGAGGGGGACTCCTATACAAACAATATACAAGTTTCCTCATAAATCGAGAATTAATCAAGCAAAAGGAACCAAATTTGGCATGTAGAGGTTTTCGGAGGTAAGAATTTTTTCTATGGTGTACTGAGACCCCTTCTCCTTCTAAGCGGGGAGGCTTGTAATACAAATTTCTTCCTAACTGTAGAATTAATCAAGCAAATGGAACTAAATTTGGCGGTAAGCTGTGAAAGTCAACTAGTAATACCTTCTCGGAGGAAGAGACAGTGAATCGACGCCGATGACTTACGTGCCTGTTGCCATTCATGTGAAAAGAGAAGGATATTCAAATGGCACGTCATATTTGTGATGAACGTGCTTTGGCTTTGGGATCATTCAATAATGACGTCCATTGCTTATGGGGGAGGGGGGTGTCAATTTTGTGACAGGTTGTGACAGGTTGTGACAAAGGGGGGGTAGGGGGTCTAGGCAAATGTGACATCCGTAAAAAAATGCATTTTCATCAAGTGGCAGCAAAAATATGTTTCTCAGTCATTCATCACTCATTGATTTATTTCTATTTTGTTCGATGAACTTATTGTTCCAGCTGACGGCGCTTGAAAGTCAGGCACAATTTGTCAATGTTAACTAGATAGCCCACGCGTTACATTGAAGGATCAGTTTACACATCAATTTTAGTTCATTTGCAATCAAAGTTTCTACTTTTTACTAAATATTGGATAGAAAAGTACAATGAACTCTAAAAGCTATCGTCACGATGTAGTGAAACCTGCTTCGCCGACGCAGATTGAAGCTTGTTTTGAAGCCGAGCCATGTTACAATTGAAACCAAAGCTTCATTTCTTCATTGATTTGTAACTATTTGCAATTGAATGTTGTTAGAGCCCTTGTTCGCAGTTATTATTTTTTATTAATTGTTATTTTCTATATTTTTTTAATCATACTTTAACTCTTAAAAGGTTAAGCTAGTTTTATAAACCACTTTTTACTTTCAACATGCTGTTCATTTTTATTTTGAGTTTGTGTGACGGTGGGGGGGGGGGGGGGTAGGTTGAGTTTTGTGACACAATCGGACAGAGAGGGGAGGGGGGGGGGGGGTTCTAAAAAGCAGAAATTTGGTGGACGTCATATTTTAATCCTTTGATGTGTAATCAATGGTTTTTTTTAAAGGCCACAAGCGAGTTAAAGCAAGATTATTGAAACATGTCAAGCTACGCATAATAATTTTTAATACAATAATCTGTGGGCTGGTCATTCATTACTATTCCAACCTTTATGATGCACATATGTGATTTTTAAAAGGAATCTCTAAGTCTCAATAGTTGCAGGCGTTGTACTTATGAACTCCTGTCCACGTATTTTCAAAGCCACCATTCCATTCAATGAAGAATGGAATCTGAATTCTTCGCTCTTCTCTTTTAAACATTCACATAAACAATGGCACTCACAGATTCTTACAAACATACGTATGCCAGAAATGCAGTTTACATTAGTCTTTGATCTAATGATCTGATATAGTCCTACGTCACCCTTTCGTACAACCCTTAGGGCTGTACACCTTGTAGTTTTTAAAATACAACAAGACAAGTGATCTGTAATTGCATTATGAAATTATAACAAAACATTTCTCATTTCTACTTTGATTTCAAACTATTCTTCTTCTGTTGGGTACTCTCACCAATGCGTCCATTATTTTGAACTATTGTGGTTCAAACTATAGTTTCAGATTAATTTAGTAATAATTAGAAGAGCTGAAAAAATATTTCCAAGACTGTGCAAACCTTATGTTAGCAAAAGGATTCATGTAACCAAAAGAATAATATGATCGATGTGTTTGGATTACAACGCTTCAACATAACGAAGGTTATAGCTGGCATAGTAAACACATGATGGAGTTTACCGGTCACCCACTAGGAAATTTGTAGGAATATAACGAAATCTTACTAACAATCAATACATGGAATTACACGAAAAATACCGTACCATTCTTAATATAAAAGAACGGAATCGGGCTAACGCCATGAATAAAAAGTGGTCTGGGGTTTTAATATCCCTAGTTTGTTATTCCCTAATATTTTAGTTTGTTGTCTATCATACGCGATCCATCAAAGTGAGCTGAGAATTATTCAAATGTTTTTGACGTAGGACTACGTCTTTGTTTACTATCTGAGACTGGGTAGCACTTTGAGAAAACGAAGATAGAAGTGTAACGTTTGAATGAAAGATTTCAAATGGTAATAACTGCTAAACTACTAAACGAAACTGAACAATTTATGTGTCGTTGGATAGCTAAAATGACCAGCAATTTTATGGAGGGGGTAAGAGAGCAATTTTAAGGAGGGCATGAGGGGGTGGGGGGACTCCTATACAAATGAAGCACAAATTTCCTCAAAACTCGAGTACTAATTAAGCAAATGGAACCAAATTTGGCATGTGGGGGTTTCAGAAGGCAAGAATTTTTTCTGTGGTAAATTGACACCCCTTTCTTCTTTAGGAGGGGGCTTCTATACAAATGAAATTCAAATTTCCCCATAACTCGAGAACTAATCAAGCAAATGGAACCAAATTTGGCACGTGGGGGTTGTTGGAGGCATGAATTTATTTTATGATGGTTTGAGACCCTGAGACCCTCATCCCTGTGGTAGGAAGATAAGGACTCTCATACAAATAAAACAGAAATGTTTACGTATGTGCCATATTTCCTGCTATGTAACAAGCGGTAAGCTGTGAAAGTCAACTAGTAAAACCTTTTCGGAGCAAAAGACAGTGAATCGACGCCGTTAACTTACGTGCCTGTTGCCATTCATGTCAAAAGAGAAGGACATTCAAATAGCACGTCATATTTGCGATGAACGTGCTTTGGCTTTAATGTTATTTGTAAGTTGTAATGCTCTTTTTAAGGCCACAAGCGAGTTAAAGTAAGATTATTAAAACATGTCATATTTAATACAATAATCTGTGGGCCGCTCATTTAATAATATTTCAACCTTTGTGATGCACACAAGTCTAGGGTAATTTTTCAAATAGACCCATGTGACAATGAGAGATTCTCTTCGCGTCTCCTCTCTTCCGTTTTTCACGGCTACATAAATGCATAGAAACGAAAAATCAAAACAATAAGCTAGCTAGTAACTCCGGCATGCAAAGCTAATATTTTAAAATGCATTAGTATCGGTGTAAAAAACGGAATAGAGGAGGTACGAAGAGAATCTCTCCTTGTCACACAGGTCTATTTGAAAAATTACCCGAGAAGTGATTTTTAAAAGAAATCTCTATGTTTCAACGGTTGCAGGCGTTGTACTTATGAGCCCCCGGCCACGTATTTTCAAAGCCACCATAGCATTCAATGAAGAATTGAAACTGGTAAATGGTTGGATAAGTTTTCTTATTTTTTATTTTTAGGTGGTAAATGGTTACTGAATATTTCGCACTTCTCTTTTAAACATTCACTTAAACAATGGCACTCACAGATTCTTATAAATATACATATGCCAGAAATGCAGTTTATATTAGTCTTAGATCTAATGATCTGGGTCTGTTGATTGGTAACAAATAAACAAATAATGATCTGATATAGTCCTACGTCACCCTTTCGTACAACCCTTAGGGCTGTATACCTGGTAGTTTTTATCATGAAAGAAGTCCTACCAGCCAAATTTCCTACGTTTTTACGTGCGACGAAGAAGAAAATGTCGACGAAGAAGAAAATGTTAGTTTCCATCATCTATACCTACAAAAATGAATTTCTGTCTGTCTGTCTGTCTGTCTGTTTGTTCCTTATAGAATCGAAAACTACTGAACCGATCGGCGTGAACATTTGCATGTAGGGGTTTTTGGGGCTAGGGAAGGTTCTTATGATGGTTAGAGATCCCTCCCCCCACTAAGAGGGAGGGGCTGCCATACAAATCTATACCTATAAAAATGGATTTCTGTCAGTCTGCCCGTATGTTCCTTATAGAATTGAAAACTACTAAACCGATCGGCGTGAAAATTTGCATATAGGGGATTTTGGGGCCAGGGAAGGTTTTTATGATGGTTAGAGAGCCCTCCCCCCACTAAGAGGGGGGGGCTCCCATACAAATGAAACACAAATTTCTGCATAACTCGAGAACTAATCAAGCAAATGGAATAAAATTTTACATGTGGGTGATTTGGAGACAAAAATTTTTTCTATGGTGAATTGAGACCCTTTCCCACTTTAGGAGCGGGGGGGCTCCTATACAAATGAAATACAAATATCCTCATAACTCGAGAACTAATTAATGAAATTTAGCATGTGGGTGTTTTTGTAGGCAATTTTTTTTTTTCTATGGTGAATTGAACCCCTCCTCTCTTTAGGAGGGGAATAATGACCCCTCTCCCTTTTAAGAGGGGGGGCAAAGCGTGTAGCAAATTTACTGGCTGCCTGGTCCAAACTTTCGGTCAACAGCAGAGTAGAGCTTCTCCGGATGGTTTTCAGATGGAGGCTTCTATGCTCTATAGAACTTCAAATGGGAGTCCGATCGGGTTTGTGTACCCGAGCAAGGATTGACAACAAAAGTATTTCAAAATTATTACATATTCCGCTGTTGATATCAAATAGAAAACATGTTTTGTTACCAACTCAAAATGGCACTTATGATGTATCAGACTTTGCTATCATTTTGCTTTCATTTTTATTGAAAGAAAATGTGTTGGTAGATTCTGTATATGATGTAAATAAACCTTAAATATTTAAATCGATCTATTCTCACTTAAATTTTTAACGTAGGACTACGTCTTACTTTAATAGGGTGGCACGTTGGAGAAGCAAAAATGACCGCGACACGACAAAGTGATAGATTTTGAACGCTTATAGCTCAGCCAATTCTAAATATATTTTTATGGTTTGCATACCATTCGAATCACAAAATATCAGCCTTTTGTATAATTTTTATTAGAAGATCGTATTTTGTATGTAACTTCTGGAATTTCCACGTAAAGTTGAACAATTTTTCCAAATTCCCTACAGTATTCGTTCAATCGTCGCCATAGTTACCATATGAAATTTTTATTAATAACATACAATCAATTTAAGTGAGAAATTAGTGATTTTGTGCATCTGATTCTACAATGTCTCAATTGCTTCAAGCAAAATATATGTGTAAATACCGCAAGCGAGTCCGTGAGCAGGCTTTATTAACTGGACCAGCAAAGAGGCCAGCGTTGACGGTGGCAGAGCACTGTAAATTCTACCATTTGAGAAGAAAAGGAAATCGTAGTGATTCAATGTATTCTGAAGTGGGCAATACATCGTTAGATGGTGCATCACACGAAATAGCTGGTCCCTCCAACGTTGAAGTGTTGCGTGAGGTGACCGCTCCGGCGCACGCAGAGGCCAGCGTATCGCCTAACGTAACAGGTGAGTCCTATTGAAGCCGAAAAGATGTAAAAATGTAGGGTACGGGATCAGTCATCAAACATTTTCGGATTGTTTATGGATATACCATTCCATGCTTTCAACTTACCGGATAGAATATTATAAAAAATAATGTAGGTTCAAAAAAAGCAAAAAAAGAAAAGCGATCTGCAAATATTAAGCTAAGTAGTAGCATTAAGTGCAAACGTATACAATTTCCTTTAGTAGGTGCGAATGCTCTTACTGTACACAAGAGTCAATGCGGCACATTTTCTGCAATCGCGTACGAGTATGGCAAGAGACAGGAACAGCAGTTGGTGTACGTGGGAATGTCAAGAGTTACATCGATTGAAGGATTGTACTTGACGAATAACAGAGGCATATTTAAGTTTTACCATGCCAAGGAAACTGCGTCACCGAGAATCCAGGAATTATGGACGGAACTTAGGCGCCTGGAAAACCACAAATTGGTTACTTTAGGTACTTAACTTTTAGAATTTATATCTAACGTAGGCCATTTTGCTGTACTGCTGAGCCTGAATGTACAGAGTCTAAACGCACGCACAATCAGCAGATATTTCAACTGATGCGGTTCTCAGACAGGTAAATATCCTTGCGCTCAGCGAAACATGGATGGACAGTAATGAAGTTATTTCCATATCGACATTAGTGCCAGGAGTTTTTCCTTACCAACCGGTAAGGAGATGACACCATGTACCTGATTTTAACGGCTAGTAAGTTTCTGATTAGCCAAATCAATTTTTTAATAATTGTTACTCTGTAGTGTTAATTCACCACTATCTTTACCAGAGACAATGTGATTTCTTCCCTTGAACCCTTTAAACAATCCAGTTGAAATATTCGGACAAGCGACATCAACTCGGTAATGTTGCCACTGGAAATCAGATGTAAGAAAAAGAATATCATTTATGATTATGCCATACATTACTTTAATTCACAGTGTCAAACAGAAAACTTAAATGATCAGCATTATCATGATGTCTGATTTCGACCCCACGCTGTTCTAAATAACGGTTTAGCATGTGCCAGATTGCTTATAATTTACACGAAGCGAAGTTCTGCAACATGTAATGTAATGTAATGCTTTTGTAATGCTAACACTATGCTTTTTCTCTACAGCACAAAGTAGCCAATCCAATCTTTTCAGAACCATCATAACTGTCAGTGAAGAGTATTATGATTTCTATTAGTAATCAATTTTCTCATAAGTGTTTTTAGTAAGGTGTGTCTAGATTGGCAACTAGTGGCATGCAATTGTTCCTAACTGTTGCTGATGTTTCCAAGTAACTATGGCGACGTACCACAAATGTGCAGGTGGCGACTGAAGCAACATTGAGCAAAAACTAGCAAACTATCGCATTCCCAACGTAGCCAAAATTGCCCATTCCAAACGCACCTTTACATTAACTTTGCGTAGTCCTACGTTGAATATGCGGTCGTGTCTTATACACAACCCCTCTGATTTTTTTTTCTAGTAAAATGGTTAGTTCAAATTATATGATGATAGCAAAATGATGATGATATGATAGTAAAATGATAACTAATTCTGTTTTCCTATTAATATTGTGTAACAGCAAGATTAGTATTCCGTTTGATATTTTTGATAGCAAAAGTAGTATTCAATTTAATTTCACGGCGTGGAATTTTTGCAATCAATTTTGATATTTTAACCGCTAAGTCGACCAAAATGAAATCACACTGAGTATTCAAAATCCGTTACATCCAGATATCAAATTTTGTTTTCAATTTGCTCTAAAACCCTGCTTGGGTATGCTTTAACATAGAACTGCATTTACTTAAAACCAAGATCAAGTTGATGCCCTGAAAGTAAACAGTTTTGTGTTTTGCAATCTATTTCTTTTCCTCGGTCGTTTTTTTTTTTTGTTTTAACGAGTTAACGAGGCTTTAACCGGTTTGATCATTCGCCTCGGCCGATGTCCTCAATCGGTTTTATTATTTAAACATTGAACCAAGACGAACTTGATGTCCTGAAAATAAATCGTTAAACCGGCAGCAAAAATTAAAGTGTAGGTACATCCATATAAGATTTACGACTAGTTGAAATCACGTAGAACTATAATAATTTATCAACTTAATTAAATTTATACTTTTTCGATTACTATTTATTATTAATGAGTTGGTCTTCGGTGCAACTTCTTCAAAATAATATGATTAGCAATAACAAGAAAAACATTGCTTGACCATCAAAAAAATTGTCAAAATTGCAAAATTGTCATACATTTGCCAATTATTCTGTTCTGTGCCATTCAAATATGTTCTCTTTTGTCTACTTCCTTATTCCTGAGCTGCGGTTGCAACCGTCAAGGCACGAAAATTGATTCACATTAGCCAGTCCGTGAGCTATCGGAAAACAATATTTTCATGAAAACCGCACAATTGCTAGATCTTTTATGAATCAAATGTTATGCGAATCATCTAATTCCGTTTTGAATTGGAGGAGCACTAACCGTTGAATACCATTCATTCTTTCGTAACTTTGCTCTAGTCTAAATCTTGGAATAATACCACAGACTAACAGATGTAACACTGAAGTCTCATTCCATCGTCAATAAAAACGATCATTTCAAATTTTCGCTTAAGCCAAGAATCAAACAACAGTCGCTGCGCGAGAACCCCGTTCGCCTGCGCTGGCGCTATTATCAGATAATATACAAGTAAATTTATAGCATTGCTAAATTTATAGCAATCTACTCTGGCGTAGCGCGAAGAATGGTGATGCTAGTGTTTTTTTTTTCAAGTCTTAGGAATGTCATTGAAACAATGTTTTGTTGGAAAATTTGTTCGAAGTGTTACGTCTGTAAGTCTGTGATAAAACCATGAGGTAAAACGTCCCAAGAAACACAATTTGGTTCTTCTAGCTGATAGGGCTTATTTATGAATTTGTCATATAAGCAGTAGCCATAGCAACTGTGTTAGTAAGGTAGTTCTAGATCAAAAGATCATTCCAATCGGCTAGGTAATTTTAAAAAAAGGATAGCACTTTTCCTAACTCTCAAAGTAAATTAAAGAAGATCAAAGTAAATCTGTTTCAAGAATTGCAGCTTTTGAAACCAGAATCGATTTTCATAACATAGGGAATGAAATGACTAGGCTGTTTGAATTTTGAAACTTAATTGAAATTTAATGACCGATTCACACCTTTGAACCCTTCAAATCACCGGATAGGGATGGAATTTTTTCCTGTACTTACAACTTTTTTTTTTTTTTTTTTTTTTTTTTTTTTTTTTTTTTTATCAACGGTTTAATTCTAAACCAGCGCCGTACATAGTGCCTATGAAAGTAGACGCTACGGCCGGCGGCTGCTTGAAATTTCATTGTTGTGTTTTTTTCATTGTTCACTGCCTTGAGTGTCTGCCGTTGCTGCTGGACGAGTCCAGCCGGCGTGCGTGTGTATGCAAGTCGGGATGGATTGTGCAGCATGTGGTAATGTAATTCGGGCCAGCGACGATCCAGTTGTTTGCGTAGGTAAATGCAAATCTGTATTTTGCAGAGTTTGTACGCCCCTAACAAAAATTGCTGCGAAAATCGTAAATGATAATGAAAATGTTGTCTTTAAGTGTGCATCATGTTTATCAGCCCAAGATAACGGTGGCAAAAATGACGCTGTCTGTATTGAGCTGACTGAGATGATAGGTAAATTATCATCTGTCTCTCAGTCGCTTGCACACAGCCAAAGCGAAATTGAAAGCCAGATAAATAGTGCAATTTCTAATGGTATCGATAGTATTTTGAAATCTATCAGTGAATCTCTTCGTGAGAGTATGGTAAACATTGAAGCCAGTGTTGCCAAAAAGCTGGATGATTTCAAAAAAACTATTATTGATAACATGAGTCGGGATATTAGTGTAGCCGCAATGAGTAGGAAAAGAACGCGAAATGAGCGAACGGTTCACTCTGAATCGGACTCAAATCCCAGTAAGAAAATTTTAATTATTCGTGATAAGCCGATTATTGACAATTATAGATCTGATGACGAGGTTTTTTCTAGTAATAATAAAACTTACGCGAGTGTGTTAGCGAGTTCATCCGGGAATACGGTAAATAAAGTCCAGCAAAAAGAGAAGCGTAAGGCTCGACCAGTCATTGTAATTAAACCGGTTGAGTCTTCTCAATCTAATGAAGATACTAGATCTTTTTTAAAAAGAACATTAGATCCAAAAAAACACAAAATTAGTAACTTTAGAAACGGGAAAAATGGTTCGATTATTGCTGAGTGTGCAATAGGGGATGACATTGAAGTCGTGAAAAATGACGTTCAAAGCAATCTGGGTGAACAATTTAACGCTGTTATTCCTACAATTGCTAAACCGAAGGTTAAAATTGTAGGAATGAGTGATCAGTATTCCCCCGATGTTTTCGTTGACTTGCTTAAGAGTCAAAACGAGAACATCGGCATTAATGAAGTAAAAATAATTGCGCAATATGAAAATCCACGCTTCAAATATAACAAATATAATGTAGTAATTGAAGTTGACAAAGACACTTATAAAAGTTTGATGAATGCTGGTAAAGTAGGCATCGGGTGGGATAAGTGTCCTGTTAAAGAGGCCGTTAATGTTTTGCGTTGCTTTAAATGTGGAGAATTTGGCCACAAAAGCACGGAGTGTGTTAATACTGAAACATGTTCTAAGTGTAGTGGAAATCATAAAACATCCGATTGCTCTTCAACTGAATTTAATTGCGTCAATTGTATAAAATCAAATAAAGAACTTAATATGAATTTGGACGTAAAACATCCAGCATCTAGCTCACAGTGTCCGGTTTATCGGAGACTGTATGAAAAAAGAAAGAGCAACATATTGTCAAGTAAATAGCAACAAAAGGAATTGCAATGCGATGGGAAATTAGAAATAGTCTATCTGAATATTGCTGGTTTATCTACAAATTATGTTGCTTTGCGACATCTTGTAGAAATAAAACGTCCAATGTTGGTAGCACTAGCTGAAACTCATATAGTGGACGCTAATGCCTTTAACCAATATAGTATACCGGGTTATAAAGTTGCTTTTTGCCTTTCGCATTCCAGGCATACTGGTGGTGTTGCTATTTACGCCAGGGAATCAATTAAATTCAACATTCGTACAAACGAATCTGTTGAGAATAATTGGTTTCTAGGGATTTCAGTTGAAAGAGGCATGACGATTGGAAATTATGGAATAATATATCATTCCCCTAGCTCAAGTGACCAGCGCTTTTTAGAAATTTTAGACAACTGGTGGGATAATTTTATAGACTTAAATAAACTAAATATTATTGCTGGTGATTTTAATATTGATTGGCTTAGTGGACAAAATTCGAATCAATTAAAGCAGTTAGCAGATTTTTACAACTTTAGACAAACAGTTTGCCAATTTACAAGAATTTCCAGACACAGTCGAACGTTAATTGATCACGTGTTTTCGAACTTTGACATGGTACATTCTGTTACAGAGGCCGATTACAAAATTTCAGATCATGAGACAATTTTTATTTTGATCAAGAATGACCAAACCCGTGATGATAAAGTAAAGATAAAGTGCTGGAATAGATATTCGCAGCAGGCAGTGTCTCAGCTTATTTCGAGAAGCTTGGATTTTCTTCCAATAACTGGTGATGTGGACCACAAGGCAGCTGTTCTTACCAACACGCTGAAAGAGTGTACCAATAAGCTTGTTATTGAAAAATATGTGGAACTACATAATACGAACAACTGGTACTCTTTAGATCTGACACGTTTGAAACGGGAAAGAGATAAAAAGTACAAGAAGTTTCGTAGAAGTAATAGTAGTGATGATTGGAGTAGATACACAGTCGCGCGTAACGTATATTCACGAGCCTTGAAAAAGGCTCGATGTGATTATATACAACGGAAGATTAATCACCATCAAAACAACAGCAAAGAGTTATGGAAAATTTTAAAACAGTTAATAAAATGTAAAGATAACTCCCCGCGCTCCATAACTTTCAATGGCACTGAAGAACAATCGAGTCGAGTAATAGCGAATAAATTTAACAGTTATTTCGTTGATAGTGTTCAGCTGATCAATCAAAGTATTGATTTGGTCAGTGAACCTCACGAAATAATACAGCCGATTTCTAATATCAGATTTGATGGATTTCGCCCTATTACTTTTGCAGAGTTGAAGGATATTTGTTTTTCTTTAGAGAAATCGGCTGGTATCGACAATGTCAACGCAAAAGTAATACAAGATTGCTTTCATGTCATCGGACGCGACTTGCTGGATCTTGTTAATGAATCGTTGCAAACTGGGCACGTGCCTAAAGTTTGGAAAGAATCGCTTGTGATTCCTATTCCCAAAGTTAATGGAACGGATAAAGCCGAAGAGTACCGTCCTATTAACATATTGCACACATTAGAGAAAATCCTAGAACTTGTTGTCAAAGGCCAGCTAATGAATTATTTAAACAGTCATCATTTGTTAATTCCAGAGCAATCAGGGTATCGAGAGGGACACTCTTGCGAAACTGCATTAAATCTGGTACTAGCAAAATGGAAAGAAAAAATCGAAGCTAAAGAAACTATTCTTGCTGTATTTTTGGATCTAAAACGCGCGTTTGAGACAATCTCCAGGCCCTTATTGTTACAAACCTTGAAGCGATTTGGTATTGGAGGGCTAGCATATAAATGGTTTGAAAGCTATTTATGTGATAGAACTCAGAAGACTCGCTTTGATAATTTTAATTCTGAGTCCATAGCTAATACACTTGGTGTACCGCAAGGGAGTGTATTAGGGCCGCTTTTGTTCATAATTTATATAAATGACATGAAACGAGTTTTACGGTTCTGCGACATGAATTTATTTGCTGACGACACTGTTTTATTCATTGCGGCTAAGGATCCCAATGAAATTGTAACACTTCTGAACCAAGATTTACATTATCTTTCGGATTGGTTAAAGTTTAAACAGCTTAAACTCAACATTACCAAGACAAAATATATGATTATTTCAGCCAACTCCAGACCAGACGTAAACGTTGTAATTGATGGTGAGGCAATTGATCGCGTAAATGAACTAAAGTATCTTGGAGTAATCATTGATGACAAGTTAAATTTTAAGTCTCACATCGATAATGTCATCAAGAAAATGGCGAAAAAGTACGGTGTTTTGTGCCGCTTAAAAAATGAATTGACAATTAGTAGTAAAATTCTTTTATATAAGTCAATCATTTCACCGCATATAGATTTTTGTTCATCCATCTTGTTCCTTGCAAACGAAACACAAATATTGAAGTTGCAGCGCTTACAAAATAAAGTTATGCGATTAATTTTAAGATGTAATAGATACACTTCCTCACATATTATGCTGGACGCATTGCAATGGCTTTCTGTGAAGCAAAGAGTTTATTTTTTGACAATGGTGTTTCTTTATAAAATTCTTAATGGAATGCTGCCTCGATATTTGTGTGATCGAATTGAAAGGGGAAGTGATTTGCATACGTACAACACTAGAAACGCGGAAGATGCGAGAACACCAAATTTTTTGTTTGGAAGATCACAGAACTCTCTGTTGTACAAAGGAATTAACTTTTTTAATTCGATGCCGCGACAAATAAAACGTGCAGCAACAATGGCAGAATTCAAAAGGCTATGTATTTTACACATTAAAGCTACTTTATAGACGTAATTTGATTTATTTTTTGTATTGATTCAAGAAGATTGTATATTTTTTTAATTTTTGTATATTTTTTGGATATATTAAGTTATCATGTTCACTGATGATGATGGATTTAAAATTGTTATTATTATTAATTTAAAAAGTATAGAGAAGACTACACATGTTTGAGCCACGCGCGCGAGAACAGACATAGATAATCTTGAAATTGAATGATCAGGTTAAAGTCCTGAACAAAGGGTTCGGAGCAGCAGCTGGACAGGCTTGGGTTCGCTTGTGGACTTTGGAACTCGTATACCATCGCTCACGGCGGTACCGAGTACCAAAAGACTGCAGGATCTCCCTCGTAGTTCTAGATCGTTATCTAGAACCAATTCTGACCAGCTGTAGCTCAAAATATTAGGTTCGATTCCTAATCAAGTCCAGATAATTTTCGGGTTGGAAACGTTTTGGACTAGCCTTGGACATTTTTTGAAATTTTGATATTCACTTGAAAGTTTGATATGTCTGTATTAGAAGCCAGTTCGCTATTTGTTTTTATCACCTGGCTACATTGTTATATCATAAATATCTTAATTAGATAAATCGTCCCGCTCAAACCGTTGTAGGGGTATGAGGTGGGACCATCATCATCATCTTTATCTTCATCTTTAGAAAGGTAAGACGCTCTAATAAAAGTTTTTCTAACAGGTTTTATTCTAGGATTCCGTTTGCCATTTGATGTTCAGATGGTTCGGTAGATAAAAACGAATAAGTTCACAGATCCAAATTAGTAAAAATTAACAAAGTTTTGACAATATCTAATTGCCGTCATAATTAAAGTGTAGTTATAACACGTAATCCATTCATCTAGAAATATTCCGTTGATGTTTCCAAGTTGCAGAAAATGCTAACAAAATATATAGGTATGGGCAGAATGTAGAATAGCGAGCCTAATTCATTCGGTTGACTTCGTAATGAAATGTATTGTAATTAATGGTCACAAACCACACAATGTTCCGTCAAACTACATTTTCTCGTTTGTCAATGAGCTTCAGCAGTGGTTTTTGCTTTGATGTTTCCAGTATTGGGGTTGCACGGCTATACCAATACAGAAAATTAGTTTCTATCACTAATGAACTCTATTTTTAACCACTGAAGAAGCTGCTGTTGACACAACAAATCAATTTCATTAATTATTATTATCACTTAGCTATAGACGTAAGGTAAATGCTCCGTTAGTCGTCGTAGCATCTTCAAGATGTTGTGCCAATAAGAGTAAGGTGAAAAATAACGATGGTGTTTTCGTTAGTGTGAGTAACTGCAAAATTGTTCGGCTCATGTGTTAATCATTACAAAAACTTACAAGAAAATAAACTTGTATCATTACCGGGGCAGGTACTCGGATTCGATCCATCACTTCTTACCAACTGTTTTATTTTGCACGTCAGTGTCTACAGCAAAACACTATAAATCATTGGAAACTCTCGTAAATCTCGTCATTATATGATTCATCGGTGACATCTTTTGCTGGCATTGGTTAGGCATTGTCGCATCCCAAACACGCAAGAACAAACAGACGCCTCACATATCCTAATATTAATCATCCTAATTTTATCTACCGCAGGGCCTTGGACCGTTTGTGCAAAACGAAATGGCTACTACTCGTTGTCGGATGCTGCACATGTGGTGCGCGGTAGATATCAAATGATTTGTTTGGTGACTAGCGAATCATTTATCTTGCGCTTCGTGTCGGAAGATTAAACATGGGCATCATTACAAGGAAGCTACAAGCTGAATGAGTTACTATCGTTTCCCGTTTCAACTACAGCTTAATACCGAGTCATTAGTTGATCGCACCTAGTATCGAACCGGTGTAAAACACGTGTAAAAGATTACCAAAGCAGCACTGTCATCTTTGTTATATTGGACAGTAAATTTTAAATGTAAGCGAATCTTTTATTTCAAACTTTTTTAAAGCACTGCACTGTATTATTAAGTACTGTAATTTCTCTTCAATTGACGGCATAATTAGTCTTATCTTTCGTGATGCTTTTCGTGTGCGCTAATCTATACAATGCGTTGGTGCACGATAATAGATAACTTTATAGTTTATCTATGATAGATATCTGATTTCTAGAAATTTCCATTACTAATGAATGGAATTAGTACTGTTTATGCCTTTTTATTGTTTATTTTTAACACATCGAAGAGTAAACAATTTTTTTTTCTGCGAAAATATTATTCTCAGCAGTAAAAGCAATGTTATGTCGTTGTCCGTCAAATAAAAACCAAACTTTTAGGCTAATGGAGGTTGCTAGCGCAGCTGAGCCATGGCTAATTTGGGTACATGATATAAACAGACGGGAGCGGTGCCGGTTGCATATTGATTTTCTATCATTCAAATCTGTTTTTGGTAGCTAAATAGTTAGGAAATCTCTTGAAGGTCTATAATAAACACGCCCGAGAAGCCTAACACATAAACTTTAATTATTCACATTAAAGTACAGCACGTGCAACTGCTCTATATGCAATATCACTAAGATTTATTTTTAATTTTCTACTGGAATAAGCCGATTATAGAGGTATAACATACATTAAACTACTTACCGTCTTTTTTAAGGTAAATTATTACGCTAAAGAAAACGGCTGCCGGTATTCTACACGATTGAAACCTGACCGCTTGCCTACTGTTAAATTTTCATTTTACGCCCACTCTTTCCTGAACGATGTAGAACTTTGCCAAAAATCATCCAATACTGTAAAAGCCTTGTTCAGTGTGTAAGGAAACCAGACCCCTGAAAGGACGTCATGTTTTCGTAACAAGACTCACAGCTTGCTCCCCAAATGCTTTACAAAAATCTGAAATTAATGCATGTGCATCTAAACTACAGCTGTTGCTAACACTTCACGAACACTCTCTTATCCGGTGCAGGATTTATTGTGGCCTCGAAAGAGAAGGGGTCCAAAATTAGTATTAAAACATACCAATATTAGTGATACAGCGATGTACAGGGTGTCCAACTGTCAATATTTTTTGGACGTGTTTATCCGTTATGTGTACGGGAAATTTAACACCCATAAGTGTTCGGATGGGTACTCGGGTACCTCGATCTTGAACCGTCAAAAGATTGGAAAATTTGTCTATTTTTAGCCTGACCTGGGACTGCGTCTGGTTTCCGTAAATCCGGATCTCCGGGACCATGTTTCAGCTCCAAGGCAAATTTGTACAATTGTCAATAAAACCACACAATATTGGTATTAAAATTCACGAAATCACTCCAGGAGTCGATTTTAATCCATTTTGAGTACATTCGATGAGTTGTCCCCGGAATGGCCACTCCGGAGCAGATTCCCGCGGGGCACTATGAGGCCACTAACATGTTTAGATAGAAACCCTGGCAATATGTATGTCAAAATTCATAAAATCCCTCAAGGAATTGTGCTAGGAATGACCATTCCAGGGTAAGTTCCCGAGGGGCCTGATACGGTCACTAACTTGTTTGAAATAAAAAGAAACCTCGGCAATATCTATGTCAAACTTCATGAAGTCACTCCAAAAGTTGATTTTTATCCATTTTGAGTTCATTTGATGAGTTGTCCTCCGGAATGGCCACTCCGCGGACAACTTGTCAGATGGACTCCATATGGATAAAAATCAACTCCTGGCGTGATTTCATGAATTTTGACACACATATTGCTAGGGTTTCTATCCAAAACATGCTAGTGGCCTTATAGGGCCCCACAGGAACCTGATCAGGAGTGGCCATTCCGGGAATAAATCATCAAATGCACTCAAAATGGATAAAACTCAACTTTTACAAATTTTGACATACATATTGTTGGGGCTTCTACCCAAACATGTTAATGGTCTTTTAGGGCCCCATCGGAATCTTCCCCGAAGTGGCCATTCCTAGGACAACTCGTCAAATCGACCTAGAATGGATCAAAATCAATTCGTGGAGGGATTTCATGAATTCTGATACCAATATTGTGTGGTTTTATTGACAACTAGCTGACCCGACAAACTTCGTATTGCCACAAATTAAGCTGTGTTGTACATAAATCATGAATCTCGGATGATCTTTGTCACAATCTCGAGTTTTGCAAGTTTCTGAGGAGTTCAACCATAGATGATTCATTTTGGCAGTTACGTAACTATGAAAGCATTCCAGGTAATCAATAAGCATCACCAATGCTATTCAAATGCAGGCCAATAATCATTTAAGTCGCCTTAAATGCTACTTAAATGCTATTTTGGCAAAATATACAGCTACTTTACTGCTATCCTTCTTATAGTGCTAACAATGCTAATTTACAGCTAATTATCGACACGAAGAATTTGAATACAATTTTGGATGCCAATTTACAACACCTATACAGTCAAAAAGCTAATATACAACAACGTGCAGAATAAAATGCCAGATATTTGCAATTTTTTCTCACAGTAAAGTAGAAAACAACTCCCCTGTCCCCTCATTGCATAGCCAGAAAGCGGATAGTAATATTCGCCATGATTGTACAACATTTCGCCGAATATTATTTTGCGAAAAATCTTAAGCGGAATGTACTATTTCACGGAAAACTTTTTCCTGGAAAGTACCATTTCGCGATTCTCTCCTTACTCGTTGTCGCTCGTTCCAGCAAACCCAGGTAGACCTAGGAAAACAAATAAACCTAGACAGTAGTGATATTGCCTCCCCCCAGTGGGCGGCGCTTCCGACGGTCGGTCGCCGGCAATACTCGCGGCCGTCTCGTCCTGAACGATCTAGTGTTACTATAGATAGTTTTTGTGGTCTTGTTATTGACTAATGTTTCATGGAAGAGTCTCGAATTTCTCGAGTTCGATTAGTTTTTGAGTTTCGCAAAAATTTCTGTTTTATTTGTATGAGAGTCCATACCCCCCTACCACAGGGGTGAGAGGTCTCTAACTATCATAAAATAAATTCAAGACTCCAAAACCTCCCACATGCCAAATTTGGCTCCATTTGCTTGATTAGTACTCAAGTTTTGTTGTATTTCATTTGTATGAGAGCCCCCCCTCTTAAAAGGGGGAGGAGTCGTAATTCACCATAGCAAAAATTCTGCCATCTACAATTCCCACATGTCAAATTTGGTTCCATTTGCTTGATTAGTTCTCGAGATAAGAGGAAATTTGCATTTCATTTGTATGGAAGCCCACCCTCTCAAAGGGGAGATGGGTCATAACTCGCTTTTTAAAGAGGAGAGGGGTCTCAATTCATCATAGAAAAAACACTTGCCTCCAAAACCACTTACATGTCAAATTTGGTTCCATTTGATGGATAAATTCTCGAGTTATGAGGAAATTTGTATTTCATTTGTATAGGAGCCCCCTCCTAAAGTGGGGAGGGGTCCCAATTCACCATAGAAAATATTCTTGCGTACAAAAACACCCACATGCCAAATTTGGTTCCATTCATTTGTATGGAAGCCCCCCCCTTCTTAAAGGGGAGAGGAGTCATAATTCCCCTTCGAAAGAGGAGAGGGGTCCTAATTCACCATAGAAAATATTTTTGCCTCCAAAAACCTTCACATGCCAAATTTGGTTCCATTTGCTTGATTAGTTCTCGAGTTATGAGGAAATTTATATTTCATTTGTATAGGAATCCCCCCTCCTAAAGTGGTGAGGAGTCCTAACTCATCATAGAAAAAAATCTTGTTTCCAAAAACACTTACATGCCAAATTTGGTTCCATTTGCTTGATTAGTTCTCGAGTTATGAGGAAATTTATATTTCATTTGTATGGAAGTTCCCCCGCTTAAAGAGGAGAGGAATCATAATTCCCCTTCTAAAGAGGGGAGGGATCTCAACTTATCATAGAATAAATTCTTGTCACTAAAAATACCCACATACCAAATTTTATTCTTTTTGCTTGATTAGTTCTCGAGTTATGCAGAAATTTGTATTTCATTTGTATGGGAGCCACCCCTCTTAGTGGGGGAGGGGTCTCTAACCATCATTAAAACCTTCCCTGGCCCCAAAAACCTCTACATGCAAATTTTCACGTCGATACCGGCTTTTGTAGTAGTTTTTGATTCTATAAGGAACATCCCGACAGACAGACAGACAAAAATCCATTTTTATATAGAAGATTGTACAAATTTGTCTTGGATTTGGAACATGGTCCTAGATATCCAGATTTACGGGAACCAGACGTGGTCCCAAGTCTGGTATGTCTCGCATTCTAATAATAGACAAATTTTCCAATCTTTTGACGGTCAATTTCATTTTGGCATTTCATTTTGGTAGGTACCCAGGTACCCATCCGAACGCTTATGGGGTAAAAAAAATCGAAGTCCCCCATTCGACCCTCCCCCCCTGCTACTACAGCCGATCTGATGCTGGATAATGGTATTCTATGAGTTTTAACTGGCAGAGTTGAGCTAAACCTTGTTTTTCTGAAAAGGTACCCGAGTACCCAGCCGAACACCCAACGGTTAATTAAAAATTGGTTAATCATAGATGTGATTGCATATTTTTCGTTTGGCGTGTATTCCAATTTCAACACAGCTTGCATGCTTACGGTTGCTTAGTTGGTCTTACGTCTTATTACGAGGCCTGCGTAACGTAATTCTTCCATTTAATTCAGTCCATGGCAACTGATCGCCAGTTCCGCGGACACCCAGCGCTTGCCAGATCTTGCTCCACATGGTCTTGCCACCTCGCACACTGCGCCCCTCTACGTGTTGTTCCATCCGAACTCGAATCGAAACCCATTTCTGCAGCATAACGTATTCGGCCAGCTTTAGCCACTTTCTGGGTTCTCCTTAGAGATGCGCGAGAAATTGTGGTTCATTCTTCGACTTCATACACCGTTTCCTTGCATGCCACCAAAGATGGTTCTTAGCACTCGCTGTTGAAATCCGGTTATAATCTCTGATTATAGCTTGGTTCGACCCATGCTCCTTACAGCATTGGACAAAAAGATAGGAGTCACAACGACAACTTGTTAAGCGTAGCTACCTATTATCCCCCTTCCTTTCCACTCTTTCCCCTCCTTTCCCAAAAAAATTTCATTACTTTCCCCTACCGTCCCTCCATCATTTGTAAAAACCATCGTTTCAAAAAATATTAACTCGCTGTTCGAAAACTCCGAGTGCTCGCATGTCCTCTTTCAGCAGTGTCCCTGTTTCATTTCCGTAGAGCACAACCGATCTAATTAGCTGAGGTTATTCGACCGCATGTTTGTGAAGTCCGTAGTATGCAAAACTTCCGCTGATAATACGCCTTTTAATATTACGGCTGGTATTGTTGCTCTCTGTTGCCAGCAAGCCAAGGTATTCGAACTCGTCGACTACTTATCCCCGTCAATTACCACGCTACTGCCTGAGCGGGGCCCTGTCGCACTCGGTCCCACCCGCCAGCATATGCTTCGTTTCAGACGTATTTAGCTTCAATCCAATATTCTCTGGTTCGCGTTTTAGTCTGATGTACTGACCTTCCACCGGCTCAAATGGTAAGTTGAAAGGATTTATTGAAAATCGTGCCCCGCATTTGGATCACTGCTCGTCGTATAACACCTTGAAACGCAATGTTGAATAGCAAGCAGGAAAGATCATCTCCTTGTCATCTGCGAGAACGATCCGACTGGAACGAGACGGCGGGGCGCGCAGCGAGCAAGATGGATCAATCAAGTGGAAGGCGACCTGCGGACCCTACGTAGACTACGTGGCTGGCGAATTGCGGCCGTGGACCAAGTGGAATGGAGACGATTTCTTCGTACAGCAGAGGAAACCACGACCTGGAGCTGATTAAGTAAGTAAGTAAGACCGACCCTTCATGAAGCCGGCCTGATGACTTCCCATGAATCTATTGGCTATTGACGATAGTCGATGAAAGATGACTTGGGAAAGCCCTTTGTTGGCGCCATCCAGGATAGTGATCGCTCGGTAGATCGCACAATCCAGGTTATCATCTTTCTTGTAGATAGGTAAATAACCCGGTCTTTCCACTCCTCCGGTAGTCATCTCGTATCCCACATCTTCACAATCAGTTGATGCGAACAGCTGGCCAACTTGTCCGACCCCATTTCGGTAAGTTCCGCTCCAATGCCATTCTTTCCTGCTGCTTTGTTTTTCGTCAGACGCAGGATGGCTTCTTTAACTTCGCTTAGCGTTGGGATAGACACATCTTCGTTGCTTGCTGCACCAATGAAATCACTTCCGCCACTGTCGAGAATACCATTCAGGTGTTCTTCGTAGTGCCGCTTCCACGTTTCGACCACCGCACGATTATCAGTTCTTCCATCTCCATCTACCTCCAAAATGCCTCCATCTTTATCTGTGCACATTTCGGCTCGGTGCGCAAAAGTCTTTTCGAGATTCGTTGAATTTATGGTAGAACTTCAATGTGTCGTGAAAGCAGTATAGCTGCTCGGGTTCTTTCTACATTCTTCTACATTCGTTCTACATTCTGACGGGTGGCTCTGCGTAGCATTTGTATCCGCGCTGCATTATTCTCAACCAACATATGCTGGCACTCCTTGTCATTCGGTGCCACATGGTCTAAGATGTCCTCCGCTACGCTGTTATTGGCTGAGACTCCGCATGCCCAAACTTGTGCAGATACTGTATAAAACAACCATGCCCTGACAGAATTTGTGTCAGGTGAAAGTTGACTTCGCCGTGGCGCCTGTTGACCCATCCGGATAGTTCCGGGATAAGTCGATGTGTCCTCCAGCCTTTTGTGGAATCAAACCATGCCCGCTGCCATGTGATCATCGAGGCCGATCTTGTGGTACTCCGTATGCCTCTAGTTCCACGTTGGTTGAAGCACTCTACGTCCTCGCTGATGATGATACCAATAGGCATCATACCCGCTAAGACGCAGATTGCGTCATGTGAAACTGTGCGATACGCACACGCCACTCTTAAGCACATGAGACGATAGGTGCTTTCCAGCTTGGCTAGATAGCGTTTGGTACCTAACGCCGATGACCACACTGGTCCGCCATACCTGAATATGGACTGGACCACGTTGGCTAAAAGCCTTCGCTTGCTGCCATATACCGTAGAGCTATTAGACATCATACGAGACAATGCCGAAATAGCTGTGGAAGCCTTCTTGCAGGCATAGTCGACGTGCCTCCCGAACTTGAGCTTGTCGTCGACCGTGACTCCAAGCAGTTTTAAGGACCGCGTTGACGAAATAGTGCAGTCCCCGACGCTGATATTTGCTTGCTGTACCGACTTGCGGTTGTTCACCACGATAACCTCCGTTTTATGATGCGTTAGGTCCAGTTTCCTGAATCGCATCCAATCTTCAACAATGCTTATAGAGCGGGCAGCCCTCAACTCAACCTCTCTGATAGTTTCACCGTAGACTTCCAAGGTGATATCGTCCGCAAAGCCGACAATCACCACCCCTACCGGAAACTTTAGCTTCAACACCTCGTCATACATGACGTTCCACAACACCGGGCCCAGTATGGAACCTTGCGGAACCCCTGAGGTGATTGGAACGCATTTCTGACCCTCCTCCGTGTTGTAGCATAGCACACGATTCTGGAAATAATTTTCCAGAATTCTGTACAGCGACACCGACACTTGGACGTTCCGAAGCGAGTTGGCTATGGAGTCCCAGCTAGCGCTATTAAACGCATTTCTCACGTCAAGCGTGACAACTGCGCAATAGCGGATACCTGTCCTCTTGCGCTGGATTGCCACCTCGGCTGTCTTAGTGACAGACAAGATGGCATCCACCGTAGATTTGACTTTTCGGAACCCGAATTGGTTCCTCCGTGTACTGTACGAGTCAGTTAAGGATAACCCTCTCCAGTACCTTGCCGGCAGTATCGAGCAGACAGATCGGCCTATATGACAAGGGGCCTTTGTGCCTTATATTCAACAAATCGTTTGAGCATGGAATATTTCCATTAGTCTGAAAACAGTCACTCATGTTTCCTGATTTCTAAAGTGGCGACCGCCGGAGTTTTCGAAATTATCGGGGCATTACGAATCTTTCTGCGGCAACGAAATTATTTGAAATAGTAGTGAGTAACTTTACCCTTGCTAGAGCAAAACGCTATATTTTCACCGACCAACACCGATATGTACGTTGCCCGTATCCGTCTAGTAAGCATACAAAAGATAGTACCTCAACCAATTTATGTTACCCTTCATTAAGTCTCATGATAGTCCAGTCTCGTTTTGGTCATATCTAGCCAGCTGCCATTACAGCAAGGAGAGACTACAATGGTACAAAGGCTCAGGCACTAGACTCCAAATTCCTCCCGAAAGAGCTAAATCGACCAAATTGTCTCCAGTTCCGTCCAATAGAGAAATATATAGCGCGATAATGAAGCGGAAGCTGAAGATAAGGGAAGCAGTCACCAGCGACATTGGTCAGATGCAAAATTAGTGCAACCGGCTGGTCATGACCGTGACTAAGCAAGGTGTGCACCGGCTAATGAGCAATATCAACAGTGAAGTTGAAGAATTTCTTCGAAAAAACGAAAAAAGATTTATTTCAGTTCTTTCATGCAATATTTATTGCACCTTTGTTTCGTTTTTAGAAAATGTTTCGACTGAAAGAACGGTTGAAAAACGCTCATTCAAAAGTGCCCCATTTCTCAGTGGTCTAAGCTTTATAAACATGTACAAAAAGATGGCAATTCGCTCATGGAAACTCTCCAAACCATTGTACTGGAAAGTAGTACAGCCGCTTAGTGACATAAATGCATAAAATATCGTCGACAGAACCGTCGACAGGAGTGGAAGAAACAAATGATGAAGAGCATAAGGGCCACGAGCCAAGTCATTCAAAGGAGCTCCGCTGGCTAAACCGTCCTTTTTTGCCTTGCCTGAACTTTCTCTGCTGACTAAAACCGCCCTTTTTGTTGTCATTGTCCCCGGGCTCGAATGTTCCCTCGACGGTCCAGCTTAGGTGCACATATTGAAAACAGTATATTTCAGTTTCCGTTAGCGAGCGAAAACTTATCTTGAATATTATATTACCTACTAATACTCCACCAGCTTTGCACGAATAAGTTACAATTCTGCAAATGGATCAAAATAAAATTCGCCAGACTGGATATGGATGTGGTTTGGCTGTACCGCTTTGCTTCAGCTACGAGAACATTAATTAGAGCGTACCATTTGATATAGTGTCACATATGCACATGCCGCATCTCGAAAATGCAGTGGTTTAAATTATGGGCTTCCACTGATTTGGAATAAAATGCATAAAGCCACTAGATAAATGATATCGGAGTTTACGAACGGATTGTCTGATTCAAAGTTTATGGACTTTCGCTATGGCACAATGCAATATTGTTCCAAATTCGCTTTGAAAATAAAACGATGTTATTTTGTCAAAGAAGCACTTCAGCTTAAAAGTGAAAGTTTATTGAATTAACTTACCATTTACTAGTATTCAGTGATTTTTACAAAATGGGAAAAAGCGTCTTTCCGTGTCGAAGGCTCCCTGTCACGCAGTGGTCGAACTTTTACATTATGTCCTATCGACACTGCAGGAATTCTCATGAATGGCAGAGCATAGCCACAAGCGGGACAGTGCCAAACAACTTATGTCCAACCTAGAAGGGACAATAGGATAAAGTATTTTATTTGTCGGTATCCGACGTTGCTCTCCAAAGTAAAATAAAAACAGATTTTATCGAATTTGATAGATGGTAATAGCAGATCAGTGCGCTCCATAGACACCGCACATACAAATGCAAGAAAACGCAAATGTCTTCCAGCGAACTTACGAAGCACTCGCAACCTATCTGGAGTCTAACCCCTTAGATAAAGTTTTTATTTCGATACTTAACTTTCGTTCATCTTGCACGGTTGGCTATACAGTGTACTTTAAAACTTTTTGTTTGCTGTGGGTTATTGCTAGTTGGGGTTGTCTCCAAACGACTGAAAAGGTTAAATATTGGAATTGATGAGTACAACAAGAAAATGGCAGTGAATGTAACCTCAACTGCGCACCCTAACTGAAAACGGGGTTTCAAGCATGCTAATTGATTTTCACACTCTGCGACCAACAAAACACGAAACTTTTTTTTTGTGTAATCCTCACCTTTTTTGTTTTATAACCATTTGATGGTTAAAATTAGTCTCCGTTTAGCTTAGTATGGCATGCTTAACAATGTCGAAGTTACACCGGATATAGGGTGAAAAGAAAAGCAACTGGGGAAACATACAATTTTAATTAGGAGACATCTAGTCTAACCCTACGGCGTAAAACTCAGCGTAATTAAATTGTTTTGGCTTGCTATGTAAATGATTTTTACGTCTCATTTGCATACGAACGAAGCATCGATAGAAATACTATAATAAAGTAAATAGAAATCTCATCGTCAAACTGAGAATTACTCATTATCAAAAGGAAATCACAATGCACAATTCATTGTACCTTTTTTGGTAAAAAGTATCTGTAAGAAATCAATTGCTAATGCATATAAGAAGCTTTAGCTTGACGTTTTGCAAATTGTCATACAATAACATAAATGATTCATGCATAAAATGTCTTTCCCTTAAGTGGAGAACTTCCCAAGAAACAATGTGAGTTTTATTGTACTCTTATGCTGGTCTCCAAGACCAATTTTGGTCTTAAATGCCATCATACAAGTGCAATAAAACCCAAATTGTTACTTGGGTTTTTGTGGTCTTCAGCAACTATTAAGGATTAAACTTGAGAAGCTAAGATCATATTGCGTACCTATCGCTTAACTATCAACTTAACTACTACTGTGTGGGAGGAATATATATTTTTACCTTAACCACACTTATATAGCTTATATATTTTTACCTTAACTCAGGTGACTTTAAAGCTCCAATTTATGGTAAATGGCTGGATAATATGCTCCGTCAAAACCTAGCGGTCTATTTTGATACATACTACATACTACAGTACATTCTTTCACTATTGTCCAATGCTTCAATCTAGCAGGGAATTTACTCTACTTTATGGATACTCTACTTTATGGAAAGAATCAGTAAAAAAGCCTTGGGTGTTTAGACGTCCTTTCTAAGACTTATCAGCAGACTTCACAGCCGGCTATTAGAGTACATGACAGTTACAAGGCTAGTGCAACAATCCTACTTGTAGGGTTGAGTGCAAATAGATTCGACCCTGTGTTCACGCTTATACTTCGAAGTCCTATATTATCTCATTGGTATTGGTAACCAAGAGACCTGGAGAAGATATGCGTTTCCACAGACGGGGCATTCGTGACGGAACTACCACCGTGAACAGCAGCACCTCGCTTAAGAGATAAGAGCACCTCGGATAAGAGAAGAGTGTATAAAAGAAGGGTGATAAGCGCAACATCGTAATGCTTCAGTTCTAAAGTGCACGAGATAATCGTGAACGATGCTTTATTCGCTCGCTGTCATGTCACACCACATTTCCTCAGACCAGCATGTTTTTTTCCAAAACGCTCAGTCTCCACGAATCTTTTTGATTTCGTGTCGTTCTACTTGCGTAACACGCATGAAGGGGTGCAAATTAATGCAGTGTACACGGACCTGAAGGCGGCGTTTGATCGGGTGGATCACGGCATCCTCATTGCTAGGCTGGAGAATATGGAAGCTTCCGCATGATTTTGCAAGTGGCTCGTAGGCACAAATCTTCCACATGATTGTGAGGAACGTGGTGCTCGAGCCAAAGATGCTGACACCTGTACACACCGTAGGTTGAGCGTGAAGGTCGGATCCAAATTTTCCGACTCGTTCAGCAACGTTGTCACCCGCTCCAAAGGCAGCGTGCGACAGTGTTTAGTACCGCTACCTTGGAATGGTTATTATCCCCCCAGAACAAAATGGAATGTAGCATTTATTTTACCCCAATGTACCTCAGCACACGATCAACAGAACAACACGACACACACTCAAGTTGCTGCTGGCCGAAAATGTGCTCCGATAGACAATCACAGGCCGATCTCTAATCTCCAACAGACAGCAGATGGAATTGTGAAAGGGGAAAAACATCGCGCCCCAATAACGCTCGTGATAACTGCAAGAATGCCACCCGCACGCTCAATTCTCATTACCGATCTCACACGATCTTGACACCACCGATCGAAGAACGAACCAAGTGATCGATAGATTTCACCAGCAAAATCATTCCGTTGGTGATCGCTCAAGCCACCAGTTAACAGTGCTCAGAGAGATCAGATCAGATCAGTGATTAACCGTGCCTTTTGAGGCCATCCAGCTAAATTGGCGTTAGAAAGTGATCCTTGGCTACAAACGGAAGTGAATTAACGAAGTGCAGCTAGGCTGGGAATCGCCGGCCTAAGCCCATTAGTGTTATTAGCAAGGTTGGTACCAGCAATCTGGCCGTTTTCCCCAAATTTGCTATAAAATTGCTATTTCACGAGACAAATTGAGCGACACTAATCTGCACAAGAAGAGCTGTAGATTCGGGAAAACGAATACAGCCATGGAGTGGTGGACCTGAGGGACAATAGAGATCGGTAAGCAGTTATCAGTTCTATGATGCGTTGTCGGCCATCATTGCTAAAACACCCTTTCGATCCCACCATGCAGGCCTATTATACTTTGCGCAAATATCGCCTAACCACCAACATGATATGCCTGGGTTGCAGCTTGGTGATGCTGCGGTGCTCTGGGTGCATCAACGGAGTGGACCGACGTCGAAGGCAGCAGAGGAGCAGCACGGAGATCGATGCCAGGGGAACACACCAGACACTGACACACACTTCAACACGATAGCAGATAAGTGAACTAGCTTTAAGTGGTCATGGGTGGGACAATAAAGGTTTAGTTAAAGGTTAGCCATTCTTTCTCCTCATGTGAAATTGATACATTTCCTTTGTATACTGGGTGATTTTGTGAGTAATTGTTCTCCTCATGTGAAATTGATACATTTCCTTTGTATACTGGGTGATTTTGTGAGTAATTGTCGAACTTCTGCGCTGAATCGCGAACCTGTCTGTAGGCCGTCCAGGACGGGCCAACATCTCCACCTCGTTTTCTTCTAATGATATCTTGTCTCATGCTCGCGGGAGCGTCCCTCCCCGTGTGACAACGTCTCTGGCATACCACAGAGAAGCAACCTTGAACCCCTACTCTTTTCTCTTTTTATAAATGAACTATCAGCTATCTTGACAATAGGCTGCCATTTTTTGAATGCCGATGAAAATCTTTGAATTAGTTAAAATGGACTCAGATTGCATTCAACTGTAACGTCTCGCAAACAAATTTGAAGATTGGTGCACAAATAACATGCTTACCGTCAGCATCTCATAGTGTTCCGCCATCTCCTTTCATCGTAGAAATAAGCCTATAGCTTTTTTCTGCAACCCCAAGCAACAATTCTAAAGCCTCTTGGTTTTACTTGAACTTTATAAGGATTTTATTGCGGTATTGATCATTACCTCTGGGTTTATTGTGGTATTGCGCAATACCAAGAGGATACGAGTCCAAACACACTTCTAGCTAGCTAGAAAAGCATAATAAAACTGCTAATAAAGCAAATTTATTGTGGCATTCGCAACACTTATATTACCACGCTAAAACTTGTTGGCTGCACCACGTCTCTTATAAACTTCTCATTATGGCAATACAAAATAGCGCACCAATCAAAATTGATCTTATCGCCGTTAGTTAGCCGGAATCAATCTGTTAGTTTTATAGAGCTACTAGCTGACCCGACAAACTTCGTATTGCCACAAATTAACCTGTGTCGTACATAAATCATGAATATCGGATGATCTTTGTCACAATCTCGAGTTTTGCAAGCCCCGGAAGAGTCTCGAATTTCTCGAGTTCGATTAGTTTTTGAGTTTCGCAAAAATTTCTGTTTTATTTGTATGAGAGTCCATATCCCCCTACCACAGGGGTGAGAGGTCTCTAACTAACGTAATATAAATTCAAGACTCCAAAATCTCCCACATGCCAAATTTGGTTCCATTTGCTTGATTAGTTCTCAAGTTATAAGGAAATTTGAATTTCATTTGTATGGGAGCTCCCCTTTTAAAAGGGGAAGGGGTCGTAGTAATTCACCATAGAAAAAATTTCTGCCATTAAAACTCCCACATGCCAAATTTGGTTCCATTTGATTGATTAGTTCTCGAGATAAGAGGAAATTTGCATTTCATTTGTATGGAAGCCCACCCTCTTAAAGGGGAGATGGGCCATAACTCGCTTTCTAAAGAAGAGAGGGGTCTCAATTCACCATAGAAAAAAATCTTGCGTCCAAAACTACTTACATGTCAAATTTGGTTCCATTTGCTTGATTAGTTCTCGAGTTATGAAGAAATTTGTTTTTCATTTGTATAGGAGCCCCCCCCCCCCTCTTAAAGTGGGGAAATCCATAGAAAATATACCATAGAAAATATTCTTGCCTACAAAAACACCCACATGATAAATTTGGTTCCATTTGCTTGATTAGTTCTAGAGTTATGAGGAAATTTGTATTTCGTTTGTATGAGAGCCCCCCTTCTTAAAAAGGTAAGGGGTCCTAATTCATCATAGAAAAAATGGTTGCCTCCAAAAACACCCGCATGCCAAATATGGTTCCATTTGCTTGATTAGTTCTCGAATTATGAGGAAATTTGTATTTCATTTGTGTAGAAGCACCACCTCTTAACGTTGGGAGGGGTCCTAATTCACCATAGAAAATATTTTTGCCTCCAGAAACCTCCACATGTCAAATTTGGTTCTATTTGCTTGATTAGTTTTCGAGTTATGAGGAAATTTGAATTTCATTTGTATAGGAGCCCCCCCTTCTAAAGTGGGTAGAGGTCCCAATTCATCATAGAAAAAATTTTTGTCTCCAAAAACACCTACGTGCCAAATTTGGTTCCATTTGCTTGATTTGTTCTCGAGTTACGAGGAAATTTGTATTTCGTTTGTATAGGAGCCCCCCCTCTTAAAGTTGGGAGGGGTCCTAATTCACCATAGAAAATATTCTTGCCCTCGAAAACTTGCACATGCAAAATTAGGTTTCATTTGCTTGATTAGCTCTCGAGTTATGAGGAAATTTGTATTTCATTTGTATAGGAGCCCCCCTTCTAAAGTGGGGAGGGGTCCCAGTTCATCATAGAAAAAATTTTTGTCTCCAAAACACCCACGTGTCAAATTTGGTTCCATTTGCTTGATTAGTTCTCGAGTTATGGGGAAATTTGTATTTCGTTTGTATAGGAGCCCCCCGCTTAAAGTGGGAAGGGGTTCTAATTCACCATAGAAAATATTCATGCCCTAGAAAACTTACACATGCCAAATTTGGTTCCATTTGCTTGAGTAATTCTCGAGTTATGAGGAAATTTGCATTTTATTTGTATAGGAGCCCCCCTTCCTAAAGTGGGGAGGGGTCCCAATTCATCATAGAAAAAAATTTTGTCTCCGAAAACACCCACGTGCCAAATTTTGTTCCATTTGCTTGATTAGCTCTCGAGTTATGAGGAAATTTGTATTTCGTTTGTATAGGAGCCCCCCCCTCTTAAAGTGGGGAGGGGTCCTTATTTACCATAGAACATATTCTTGCCCTCGAAAACTTTCACATGCCAAATTTTGTTCCATTTGTTTGATTAGTTCTTCAGTTATAAGGAAATTTGTATTTCATGTGTATAGGATCCCCCCCTCCTAAAACGGGGAGGGGTCCCAATTCATCATAGAAAAAAATTTTGTCTCCAAAAACACCTACCTGCCAAATTTGGTTCCATTTGCTTAAATACTTCTCGAGTTATGAGGAAAATTGTGTGTCTTTGGTACAGGAGCCCCCCCTCTTAAAGTGGGGAGGGGTCCTAATTTACTATAGAAAATATTCTTGCCCTCGAAAACCTTCACATGCCAAATTTGGTTCCATTTGCTTGATTAGTTCTCGAGTTATGAGGAAATTTGTACGGAAGCCCCCCCTTTTAAAGAGGAGAGGAGTTATAAATCCCCTTATAAAGAGGGGAGGGTTCTCAATTTACCATAGAATAAATTCTTGTCACCGAAAACACCCACATGCCAAATTTTGTTCTATTTGCTTGATTAGTTGTTGAGTTATGCAGAAATTTGTGTTTCATTTGTATGGGAGCCCCCCTCTTAGTGGGGGGAGGGGTGTCTAACCATCACTAAAACCTTTCCTGACTCCAAAAAACCTCTACATGCATATTTTCATGCCGATTGGTTCAGTAGTTTTTGATTCTATAAGGAACATACGGACGGACGGACGGACGGACGGACGGACGGACGGACGGACGGACGGACAGACAGACAGACAGACAGACAGACAGACAGACAGACAGACAGACAGACAGACAGACAGACAGACAGACAGACAGACAGACAGACAGACAGACAGACAGACAGACAGACAGACAGACAGACAGACAGACAGACAGACAGACAGACAGACAGACAGACAGACAGACAGACAGACAGACAGACAGACAGACAGACAGACAGACAGACAGACAGACAGACAGACAGACAGACAGACAGACAGACAGACAGACAGACAGACAGACAGACAGACAGACAGACAGACAGACAGACAGACAGACAGACAGACAGACAGACAGACAGACAGACAGACAGACAGACAGACAGACAGACAGACAGACAGACAGACAGACAGACAGACAGACAGACAGACAGACAGACAGACAGACAGACAGACAGACAGACAGACAGACAGACAGACAGACAGACAGACAGACAGACAGACAGACAGACAGACAGACAGACAGACAGACAGACAGACAGACAGACAGACAGACAGACAGACAGACAGACAGACAGACAGACAGACAGACAGACAGACAGACAGACAGACAGACAGACAGACAGACAGACAGACAGACAGACAGACAGACAGACAGACAGACAGACAGACAGACAGACAGACAGACAGACAGACAGACAGACAGACAGACAGACAGACAGACAGACAGACAGACAGACAGACAGACAGACAGACAGACAGACAGACAGACAGACAGACAGACAGACAGACAGACAGACAGACAGACAGACAGACAGACAGACAGACAGACAGACAGACAGACAGACAGACAGACAGACAGACAGACAGACAGACAGACAGACAGACAGACAGACAGACAGACAGACAGACAGACAGACAGACAGACAGACAGACAGACAGACAGACAGACAGACAGACAGACAGACAGACAGACAGACAGACAGACAGACAGACAGACAGACAGACAGACAGACAGACAGACAGACAGACAGACAGACAGACAGACAGACAGACAGACAGACAGACAGACAGACAGACAGACAGACAGACAGACAGACAGACAGACAGACAGACAGACAGACAGACAGACAGACAGACAGACAGACAGACAGACAGACAGACAGACAGACAGACAGACAGACAGACAGACAGACAGACAGACAGACAGACAGACAGACAGACAGACAGACAGACAGACAGACAGACAGACAGACAGACAGACAGACAGACAGACAGACAGACAGACAGACAGACAGACAGACAGACAGACAGACAGACAGACAGACAGACAGACAGACAGACAGACAGACAGACAGACAGACAGACAGACAGACAGACAGACAGACAGACAGACAGACAGACAGACAGACAGACAGACAGACAGACAGACAGACAGACAGACAGACAGACAGACAGACAGACAGACAGACAGACAGACAGACAGACAGACAGACAGACAGACAGACAGACAGACAGACAGACAGACAGACAGACAGACAGACAGACAGACAGACAGACAGACAGACAGACAGACAGACAGACAGACAGACAGACAGACAGACAGACAGACAGACAGACAGACAGACAGACAGACAGACAGACAGACAGACAGACAGACAGACAGACAGACAGACAGACAGACAGACAGACAGACAGACAGACAGACAGACAGACAGACAGACAGACAGACAGACAGACAGACAGACAGACAGACAGACAGACAGACAGACAGACAGACAGACAGACAGACAGACAGACAGACAGACAGACAGACAGACAGACAGACAGACAGACAGACAGACAGACAGACAGACAGACAGACAGACAGACAGACAGACAGACAGACAGACAGACAGACAGACAGACAGACAGACAGACAGACAGACAGACAGACAGACAGACAGACAGACAGACAGACAGACAGACAGACAGACAGACAGACAGACAGACAGACAGACAGACAGACAGACAGACAGACAGACAGACAGACAGACAGACAGACAGACAGACAGACAGACAGACAGACAGACAGACAGACAGACAGACAGACAGACAGACAGACAGACAGACAGACAGACAGACAGACAGACAGACAGACAGACAGACAGACAGACAGACAGACAGACAGACAGACAGACAGACAGACAGACAGACAGACAGACAGACAGACAGACAGACAGACAGACAGACAGACAGACAGACAGACAGACAGACAGACAGACAGACAGACAGACAGACAGACAGACAGACAGACAGACAGACAGACAGACAGACAGACAGACAGACAGACAGACAGACAGACAGACAGACAGACAGACAGACAGACAGACAGACAGACAGACAGACAGACAGACAGACAGACAGACAGACAGACAGACAGACAGACAGACAGACAGACAGACAGACAGACAGACAGACAGACAGACAGACAGACAGACAGACAGACAGACAGACAGACAGACAGACAGACAGACAGACAGACAGACAGACAGACAGACAGACAGACAGACAGACAGACAGACAGACAGACAGACAGACAGACAGACAGACAGACAGACAGACAGACAGACAGACAGACAGACAGACAGACAGACAGACAGACAGACAGACAGACAGACAGACAGACAGACAGACAGACAGACAGACAGACAGACAGACAGACAGACAGACAGACAGACAGACAGACAGACAGACAGACAGACAGACAGACAGACAGACAGACAGACAGACAGACAGACAGACAGACAGACAGACAGACAGACAGACAGACAGACAGACAGACAGACAGACAGACAGACAGACAGACAGACAGACAGACAGACAGACAGACAGACAGACAGACAGACAGACAGACAGACAGACAGACAGACAGACAGACAGACAGACAGACAGACAGACAGACAGACAGACAGACAGACAGACAGACAGACAGACAGACAGACAGACAGACAGACAGACAGACAGACAGACAGACAGACAGACAGACAGACAGACAGACAGACAGACAGACAGACAGACAGACAGACAGACAGACAGACAGACAGACAGACAGACAGACAGACAGACAGACAGACAGACAGACAGACAGACAGACAGACAGACAGACAGACAGACAGACAGACAGACAGACAGACAGACAGACAGACAGACAGACAGACAGACAGACAGACAGACAGACAGACAGACAGACAGACAGACAGACAGACAGACAGACAGACAGACAGACAGACAGACAGACAGACAGACAGACAGACAGACAGACAGACAGACAGACAGACAGACAGACAGACAGACAGACAGACAGACAGACAGACAGACAGACAGACAGACAGACAGACAGACAGACAGACAGACAGACAGACAGACAGACAGACAGACAGACAGACAGACAGACAGACAGACAGACAGACAGACAGACAGACAGACAGACAGACAGACAGACAGACAGACAGACAGACAGACAGACAGACAGACAGACAGACAGACAGACAGACAGACAGACAGACAGACAGACAGACAGACAGACAGACAGACAGACAGACAGACAGACAGACAGACAGACAGACAGACAGACAGACAGACAGACAGACAGACAGACAGACAGACAGACAGACAGACAGACAGACAGACAGACAGACAGACAGACAGACAGACAGACAGACAGACAGACAGACAGACAGACAGACAGACAGACAGACAGACAGACAGACAGACAGACAGACAGACAGACAGAAATCCTTCTTTATAGGTATAGATTGAAGCGGTAACACCCTAACCAAACAGTTTTTGCTGCTATTATGAAGAATACCAAAGTTCAACTCCAAAATCATTTTTTATACGAGGCCATATTGTCATATTCTAATATTTTGTTTTAGCTCGCAAACAACAGTTCATCAAAGCAAATTGTTTTGCAGAAAGAAAGCTATCATCATTATTTTTAAAATCGCTAAGGAATTCCATTACTCGTACTGTTTTCGATCTCTGCACCTGCACTTGTAAGGTCTGCTTTGGAACTCGGATCATTGATCTGGTGTCCATATCAACAAATTTGGATCGCTAGAATCGAAGTAGGCTACGGGTGGGTATTTCTAGCCCATTAAGCGGTAGCCTGAACAATATTCAGGAATTACGTTGAAAATATATTGATTCGAGACAAGATTTTTATACCCATTGATAGAATATTAATTACTGAATATCGGCGTGTATTTTGGTTTTAATGAAACGCTGCTGAATTTGAGTTATAGTCTCGAGAAATGATGAAGTCGCTGCGGCTAAATTGAGCCCATTTTCTATAGTGGTGTCTGTGTTTTTTAAATCCGACGGGCCGAAATAGCCTGCACAGGGATTAGATGCTTTCTAAAATCAGATCAAAAGAGAGCCGATGGATAACGTGTTGCTATTGCTTACATTCCGGGCTCATTGAAGATAATTAGTTTTGCAGTGACAACAGCTTGCTGCTATGTCTAACTAGCTATGACAACACGATAGAAGCTTTTCAGGCGTTTCAGGCCTCATATATCGGTAGTAGTGTAAATAACGCACCATATGCTGGAATTAAAAACTAAATGCTGCTAATGGCTAGTGAATGAAAAGTGATTTATATTTTCATATCAGAGGGGAATTTTTGTGTTCTTCCGTGATAAAAAGAAGTAGAATTGTTCTGTGATAGCATATTCACAGCTGTTTAGTTTCAGGAATAAGTAAACGTGATCATAACTGTGTGTTTTCCAAACCGTCATCAAGAGCGGATACGCGTAAGCGATTGCCGCTGGTTTTTTCAGCCTAACTACGTGCCAGTGGAAAAACAGTGGTTTTGATGTTTATTGAATAGAATTTAGCAAATTATTTACGTTTTTATGAATATATTTATAACACCTTGAAGCCTATCAGGGTTACTTTCTTTTCAGTATTGTTATATTGCGGCAAAGTTTTTATTTGGGAAAGTGTAGCCAAAAATGCCGAAATTAGTAGCGTGCTGGGAATACCCTCCCGTACCCTAATACAAAAGAAATTTCTACGATATGTTTTACGCAGTCTTCCATGGTGCGATCCCAGAAGACTCTCAAAAGAAGGCCTGCCAACGCTCATATTCCATGTTCTAGGCTAGATTACTTTTAGGAGATATTGACTGCCCCGCCCTTCTGAGTCAACTGAATTTGTATGCTCCTGAACGACACGTCAGAACTAGGTATTTCCTGCACCTGCAAGGACGGAATGCAAACTACAGACTGTACGATCCTATTCGATTTCTGGGGATGTGGTTCTACGAAATCTGCGGTTGGTGCGACATCAGTTTAACGGTTTATAACTTTTAACTACTCTGTCGTAGATGATAATTTTGTAATTGAAATTTACTGCCGTAGGTGTTTATATCAAGAAGACCACCAAGAGTCAGATGATTATTTTTGTCAAATAAACAAACATAAACAGCTATAAAACGGAGGTCCTTAGGCTCCCATCCAGCAACTCTAGAAATTAGGGTCGTATGTGGATAAGGAAGGAGGCACTTCCGCGATTGCTGAGTGTAAACTCTCCCCTGTAAATGACGGATCTCTGTAGAGGCATGCTCGCATGAACCTGATACCACTGGAAATCAGTGCAGACGGTTCAAAGCCCTTGAAAGGAAAGTGGTTTTAATAACCGCTATCCATGGCGATTACGTAAGGACCTGAATGGATAAATCCCTAATCCAAACTGTCGTGCGACTCGTGCCGAGGCTATAAATACCCAGCCTGTGGAGTACTAGGGTGCCCTCCACAGTAATCTGCCATTATTGCATTATGAGGTCCTCTGATGCGAAGGTGATCCCTTCCCCTTAAGGGACTTCTTACGGATCTCGATACTGAAAATGAAAAAGCTTTAGGCATTTCAGAGTACTCCATTGCTCGCAATTCCATGGAATCGCGTGCTACTAAACGAACGAAGAAGGAAGAGCTAGAGGAAAGCTTCAACCTCGACAGCGACTCGCTATATGGAGGACCTTCAGTCTCTTCGCTGATCCTGGATTTATCAAGAAAAAGTGGAGAACCGTACGGACAATCTTCCCGATTCGGCGACGCGGCCAGACGACGATTGCTCACCAACGTCGTCTAGTGTTGTACTCAGGCGGCTCCCAGGGCACAAAGAGGTGGCACAAGTTGTATCTCATTATAGGATGTACATAGGAAGATGCCAAGAAATTGGCCCTCCGTTCTGTCAACCAGCATTCGCAATTTCGCGTGCAAAGCAAGCGAAAACGGTCGACGAAAACTGTGTCACCAAATACTAGCGCAAAATGTCTAAGCACGAAACGACCTAGAGTGCCCAAAAATAAAGGGTCGTCAGCGCGCAAACCTCAAACAAGGGCTTCGTACAGTGAGGTGGTGGATCCCTCTAGCATCGCAGTCACGCACCCACTATACTTCTCGCGGATCAGCTAATGGCTATTTGCGACGAAATCCTGAACTGCGTTGCGGAACAAGATTCTCTAGCCACACGCTTACGGCCAAAATACAGGAGCTGCCAACTTAAGAACGGCTATCTGCTCCTCATTTATGTCGACGAGGAGACTGTAAGATGGCTGAAGACTACGGTACCAACCGTCAAGCCGTGGGATGAAGCGCTGGTACGAACATACACCACCTGACCTGACCTGCCGCTTCCCTAATGTACATGGGGTATTTTTCGAGCAGCGTGGATACCTCGAGTAAGAGGAACCACCGTCTGCTTCAAAATCAGAACAATGGCTTCTCTACACACGCGTAACAGAGAATACCGTCGAACTGGCGTAGGAGATTAACTCTCTGTCTGCAAACCTAGTTGTCAATCCGGACTTTATGCTACGCCATATGTTCGGTAAGGCTCGCATGTGACAAGTTGCGGTCAGCTGGCGATTGGGGAACTCTGCACCAGGGACAGCGAAGGCTCGAGTGGGGCAACCTTCCGCAGGAGATCCGCAGCTACCTGCTCCTAGCACCTCAGCGACGACTGTGAAAGTTCACACAGTTCCCTACAAGGCGGATCGGCATCAACCACCAACCACTAACCACACAACTCAGAATCCGCCGAGAAGCGCCAGTAATGATTCGTTCCCTAATCTCCAGATCTTCACAGATAGCGGTAGGCGTTAAGTCATTCTTATTATTGGCATTCAAATCGGCGCCACTTTGCGCTGGCATTTCCAGCAATTCCAGATGACCCCCACAAGCGGCAGCATGCACCAGGGTCTGAAAGTCATCATAAACTCATCCACTCTCGTGTAGCCATTGGCGGATGCCATGTTAAGCAGTGACGCTGTCAGGTATTTCCAAGCGTGCACTGCGTTCGGCTAGGTCCTGCAGTTCTGCGTTTCGGTTTCAGCCCGAGTTCCATCGATCAGCGCGTGACGTCCCGTTTGAGTATCTGTGCCTCAATGTGCTTTCTTGTCATCGCAAATGTCGTACCGTATGTTTATTGTTTATTGTTGTTTACAGTCTTCAGTGCAGTACATAACTAATATTGATCTAAATTTCTAAATTAATTATCGCACTTTTAAACCTTTTTTGCTAATATTAAAGTCAAATAAATGGTTTACTTCATTGAAATGCCTACAACAAGCATAAAGCGGGGTATTATGGCCATACGTTGTTCGATATGTCGGGGTCCAAAGTAACGCGTAATTTCGCAAACTTTGACGAGGTGCGTGTATGTTCAACTGCTCCAAGAGGTAACTGCTATCGACGGGTCCCGTTAGTAAGTCGAAAATAAATAATCTTCGCGACAATACTCTTCTTTCTGCTAGCGTACTGACTCTTATTAACCGGCAACGATTTTCATAAGCAGGAAGGTGTAGCGGGTTCTGTCATGGCAAACGGCGCAGAGCATACCGGATGAATGCACGTTGAACGCTTTCATTTTTATTGGCGTGAGTAATATTGTATGGTGGTCATACCGGTGCGGCATACTCCAGAATACTGCGAGCAAGAGAGCAATAGAGCATTTTAAAGGCATAAATATCTTCAAAATCAGCGGCAATCCGACGGATGAAACCAAGAATGGCGTACGCTTTGGACGAAATCATGATGTGCTCTTCGAACTTCATCTTGCTGTTGATTGTAACCCCCAGATCCTTGACGGAGCTGCAGCATGTTACGTCGTGAGCGTGTCTGCAGTATGTAAATCGTTGTGGATTGCGAAGGCGGCAGTAAGAAATAACGTTGCATTCCGATACATTCACTTCCATACCGTTTACGAGGCACCAACGAAGCAGGTTCCCAGCTAGCATTTTCATATGTATAAAAAAGGTAAAAATCAGCATTACGTACAGATATACATGCTAAATAAATCGTATTTCATGCGCAAAATTGGCATATCCGTACTATTTTGGAGGCGATATACGTGATTACGAATAATTTTTAGCGTTACGACAATATAAGTATTTATATACGATAATATCTGATTAAGCGCGAGTCGCTCCGTACTATTCTGCGATTTTGTGCTGAAAACCGTATGTATGTCAGTCATTATCATTATATACGACAGAAAATCAACTTAATCCCACTTTATCCAGCTGTAGTTACGATTTCGAGTTTGTTAGGAGATATTTACGATAGTTGTCGTACATTAATATACGAGTTGGTGCTAGCTGGGTTGTTTATATCACTTTGCAAAGCTTCGCGGTCGAGAGAGGAAGTGACAGTTCGGAAGATTTTTAGGTCGTCAGCGAACAACAATTTCTCGGAATCGATCCAATTGCAAATTGCATTCACGAAAAGAACAAAGATTAATGGTCCTAGGATACTGGCTTGAGGTACTCCGGACGGAATAGGAAAGCAATGTAACTTAGTTCTTTGAACATTCACGGAAGCCGTCCGGCCTGTCAAATAAGAGTACACCCAGTTACAAATCCAATCCCGCAAACCTAGACGACTCATTTTTTCAACAGCTAGCGCGTGTGGAACCTTTTCGAAGGCCTTAGCGAAGTCAATGTATATTGCATCTACCTGTTGGCGTTTCTCTATGCGCCACAACGTGTTAGTTACAAAGCCCATGGGGTTAGAGACCGTGGGGCAATTTTTTACCAACTCGTGCTAATATTCAGTGATTATGTGGTGAACCGCTGTTAACGAACGAGATTTGATTTGTTAGATTTGTGATTCGGGGTAATCGAAGCATGTTTCCAAGCACGAGGAAATACTCCAGTAGCAAGGGAGCTATTCAAGATCAATCTGAGAGAGACTACCAGTGTTGTAGCGCAATGTTTCAGAAATAGCGGCGATAATCCATCAGGACCCGGCCCTTTAGAGGAGTTTACTGCCCAGAGAGCGGATGATAATTTGCTTAACGATAGCCTCATTGGAAGATGCTGTCGTCGTCATTGACTGACAGCGAATTTGCACCACGTCCAATAAATATCTTAACCAGATTCAGGAGACCGCAGGTGGCGGCCGCGTGCAGCGGTGTCCATCGTTCTCTATCCTGCGGGTTCACGTTGGCATCGTAGTCTGGCAGCAGGTTGCGTATCTCGGAGTGGTCGTTGATGTAGCGCTGTTGTAGTGCCGTCAGTCCGTCTAAGTCGGTGGCGTCCAGTTTGACGCTCTTCTGCAGCAGTTTGGCCCCCTCAACTATGACGTTCCTGCTTGATGCGAGATTCGTAAACCAGCAGATAACAGCTGCCATCATTCAAGAACCTTGGGTTACCATTACCATACCATTCTCGGCTATGGTAATTATGATAAGTTAATCTATTGTAACACTAAAGAAATAAATTTTACTCTCATTACAGAATTCACACAGCGCGATGTCATCAGGACCTGGTCGTGGCGTCTGGGTGCTTCCCGGGTGACAGAGACGACATACCTCCATCCGAGGTAGCTGCGCTCGTGCGGCACTGCAGGGTCATCAAAGTGCCATTCCTGATCTGCTGCGATGTCAACGCCCACCACGCTGTGGAGCAGCACGGATGTGAACAACAGAGATGAATACCTACTTGAATACTAAACTGCCAACAGTGCACTGCAGTGTTAAGGTACGCAGTGTCAAACTGTCTATACTTTGTGCACTTAGCAGCAACCCGTTCTCCGGACTGACACTCGATCGGTGCAGCGGATTGTGCTTCTTCAGATCGGCCAGCGTTCACATTAGGACGGTGACTTGGACGTTGATCTCTCCGTTCTCGTTGTTGGAAGTTGAGTACACTTCGGCGGTGGCAGTGACCGTGCGCTATTGGAAAGCGTTTCATCATTTTTGTTTTGAGCCTTTAGATCGGCGCCACTTTGTGCTAACATTTCCAACCCATCCAGATGATCCCAACAAGCGGCTGCATGCACCGGCGTCCAGAGGTTATCATCTACCGTCAAGATATGCTATTCTTATAGGAATTCAACCACTCTCGTCTAGCTTTTGGCGGATGCTATCTGAAGCGGTGCCAGGTTTTTCCAAGTCTGCACCCTGCAGGTTTTTCCAAGTTCGACTAGGTCCTGCTTGTCCCGCAGCATCTGCGTGCAACATCTTTGGCTCAAAGTAGTCCAATCGTTCCTCGTCGTCGCAAATGTCTTACGGCATGTTCCCGTCGACATTGATCGACAGCAAATTCGTGCCGCGTCCAATCAATATCTTAACCAGATTCAGGTGACCGCAGGTGGCGGTCGGTGTCCTGTGCGTTCACGTTGACACCGTAGTCCAGCAGCAGGTTGAGCATCTCAGAGTTGTCGTGGATGCAGCGCCGTCAGTTCGTCCAAGTTGGTGGCGTCCAGTGTGACGCACTTCTGCAGATGTTTGGCCACCTCGGTTATGTCATTCCTGCTTGGTTCGAGATTCGTAAATCAGCTGCTAGCAGATGTTTTCATTCAAAAACTTTGGGAGCATGACAAGAGAATTATGAGCGTTGGTAATTATGATAATGATAATGTCACACTAAAGAAATAAAATTTGCTCCCATTGCAGAGTTCATATAACGCGTAGTCCTCGCCGTCAAACTGAAAGTGCCAACGACTACGAGGAATCAGGACATCCGCGGCACTTCCTGGATGACAAGGTCGATATACCGCCATCCGAGGTTGCTGCTCTCGTGTGGTACTGCAGGGCCATCAACGTACCGTTTCTGATCGGCTGCGATGCCAACACCCACAACACGTTGTGGGGAAGCACATCTTCAATAGACACATCCTATCGTTGATCGCCTTCCAATTTATCACGTGATATTGCATTCTATCCAACACTACAAAGCTCATTTCTAGTTTTTGGTAGTGCCACCGCTCTGGTAAAACTAGGTCTTTCCACCGCGGATCTTCCAAACCTTTTCTTCTTTGCGACAGATTTCCTACAGAGCAACGATACCGAGTTGAAAATGCTAAAAATTCAACCTTTTTGAAATTGTCGGGTGTCTTGGTGAACGAGAAGTCCATTATTTTAAGGTATTAAAAGCGTAATTCTCATTTTTTAACCATTTTCAACCAACCAAGTACAAAAGTTCTAATAACTCCTAACTAATTACTCCTCTACTGGAAGCGGCAATAGACATAATATCATTTCTGAAAGCAAATGTTATACGTTGTGGAAATCTTGAATTGAAATTGCACGACCTATCAAAATGACTGGTTGAGTAAATCTAGTGTTAAAGCTCGTATTAAAATCATGTGGGACAGAGGTTTTGCTTTTAACGGTTATGCAATACCGAACCAACAGATAGGTTAATGGGTTATAAAATTTAATTTTTGAAAAATTACTCAAAGCATGCACAAGAAACACTTCAAAAGTGCACCTTATCCGTTCGCTTCGGATGAGCCGTACTCTAATGCATTGCTGCTTTTTTAACCTCAAGAGAAGCATGTATAAGCCTTCCTTACCTGTTTGATTTTTCATCTTTTCTTTTCGGAAGGATTCACATGAAACAAGACCACTCAAACGCCGAGCTCGGCGTAGATTGCACCGCTTGTTCTTCCCCCCAGGCCGTATCCCTGATTAAAATTCACAGCTAAGCCAAACTGTTGTTGGTCGATGGGGATTATTTAGTCCATACCCCGAATAAAGATACGCTCATATATTATATCCCCGGTGGAATCGCAAAACTAGGCTAATAAGTTGCAAAGCTGAGCCAAACCCTCATAATGGCTAGTGGGCTGCATGGAAAATCTCCAAAAATATACGCTATCGCAAATGTACGCTTCGTCCCTTGTTGCAGCTATCTATATAGTTGAATTACCTTTGCAGACGATCTCCGGCGGTTATGCCCCATTTCGGGCATCGGCATCGGTCCAACACAGTGGTGTCAATATTAGCACGGCACACCAAGAGGCCGCCGTTGCACGAAATAAAAGACTTTAATTGCTATTCCAAACCGTCGACCACTATTTGATAGCGAGTAAAATAATTGCAACCGCGATCAAGTTGCCAGCATAGATGGAGGACAGTTCGCTCGGCGGCTGATGGGTCTGCCTGCTTTCGCCAGAGCACATTTTATATTTCACGACCATTCGCGAAATTACCAGAACGATTCACTTTTCCTTCGGACCAATCATTTTATCCAGTGGTAAAACGATGGTGTCGAAAGTATGGCGAACAAGCGAACAACCGACCACCGTTTCCTAGTTTTGGATGTACATATAACGTTACCCTTCTTTCCTGTGCTATCGTGGAGCTTTTGTTCCGAATGCACGGAATTACGGTCGAAAGTTAGCATACTATCCGGAGTAGTCCTATACATAGGACTCTGCCAAACTGTGGGAGCTTCCTTACAATCATTTCAAGCGGAGAGCTTAAATTTTTATAGGTCGTGAAAACGTCAATGATAAGACCGTCGACTGCAACAACGAGGACAATATTCTGGCGCTCGTTCGCTTCAAGGGTTCCTAAGCTGATTTGACGGATGATAGTAACCGTTGATGTATGTCAAATTATACCCGTGCGTGAGTGCCAGCCATTTTGCCTTTCTCCTCGTTTTATATGGGATTTGAATATGACACAAAAGGTAACTGGACTAAAGGCTGTCTGGATTGACTGGCCCCGGTGGTTGTGAATAAGTTATTGCGATTGATGGCTTTGGATGCAGTGCACTACAAATTTACGCAGCCAGATCGGCATGAGAACCAACCGAAAATAGTAAAAGGATGAGTTAGTTTGCAAACCATGAGTCGCGTTAGATTTGACAACTTAGATAATATTACTATGAGGGTGTCGTTTTGAACAACTCGGCATTGAGGACATAAAACCAGTCTCTATTTCAGACCTACTCTCTGCTTTTTCATATTCTAACGAGAAAAACTATCTAAATTTAATCATGATTAATCACTCACCCATTTTCATTTATCGTAGTGATAAATTAATTGTTGCTCGGGTTTGCGTAATGGCAGCCTGACGACATTACGACGCAGTACCCTAATTGTTCGCAATTGCATGATAATGAATTTGAGAAACTAAAAGCTGTTGTCCACACAGGATTTCGAGTTTGCTATTCAGCAAAACAATTTTAGCAAACAAGTTTCATGCCAGCCAACCTGTTTTCTAATATTTATTTTATCGCTGGAAGCTTGAAAACACATTTTATTTGGTACACTAGTAATAGAAATAATCTAGATTGAGAAGTGTACTATCTAGCTTATAGCATCACGTCAATAAAATTGTTTGACACGTACGTTGACATGGCAATCAAAAGATTTTTGTGATTAAAAGGGCCGGCACACGAAGCCACGCGTCATTCGCCGCATCACATTTTTTTTGTGTTCTATGATGGGTATATTGCACAAAAACTTTTGCTTCATTCTACTCGTTTGCATAGGGCAACAACATGACAGGATGCCACAAGTAGGGCAGGCAGATGAAGAAACACTTGCGAAGAAAGATTGTTTTCTCGTATCACGCTTGTATTCCAACCATTTGCAAATGGCATAGCATTTTATGGCATATTTTTTTAGGACGATAGTTTTTTAATGAAAATAACTGCCGTTTGCAACTGTGAAACCTTGACAATCACAGATGAAATCATTATCTAGAAAATACTTGGTTTGACAACATAGACGACATCGGGGAAATTGACGACACTTTTATTTAAGGTTTCATATTCTTTTTTTGCCTAAAGTGCGGTATATAATAAAAAACATTCTGGGTGTCTTTTTATAGAAGAAGGTGACATTCGCAAGCGGGTAGTGTTTTTTAATTTTTTTATTATTTTTTTAACGAGTAGGGAAATTTGCTTAGCATCTTAGAAGATACGGTACTATCAGACACCTGAGAAGACAACTCAGGGAGTGGGGTTAGGTATCCCGACCCCCCTAATGGGGCGTGAGGATCCAAACCTACTAAAACCCTACTCAAGTCTCCAGCCTCAATCCCCCCTGGCACCACCTTATCGGTATTACTTTAGGGAGGGGCTATTGTGCTTAACGCACCCTCTTAGATAACTACTGGACTATGGTAGTTAGGCTATTTACTCACCGTTAATCGGCTCGTCAGCGGTTTTGTAGCTCAAGTACAATCTGGGTAGCAGCCGCATTGACCGCTACCCAGACGTCCGAGCTGGAACACATTTATCCGGTGTAGTGTCCTGTCCGCTCACTGCCATCATGTTGCTTCTCACGCCCGCGAAACGAGGGCATATGAAGAAAGCATATTCTGCAGTTTCCTCTACATCCACGCATTCGGGGCACGCGGGGGACTCCGCATGCCCAAACTTGCTCTGACAGAAACTATGCCAGGTGGAAGTTGACTTCGCCGTGGCGCCTGTCGACCCACCCGGATACTTCCAGAATAAGTCGGTGTGTCCACCAGCCCTTTGTGGAATCAGACCATGCCCGCTGCCATGTGGTCATCGAGGCTGATCTTGTGGTACTCCGTTGCCTCTAGTTCCACGTTGGTTGAAGCACTCTACGTCCTCACTGATGATGATATCAATAGGCATCATACCCGTTAAGACGCAGATTGCGTCATATGAAACTGTGCGATTCGCACTCGCCACTCTCAAGCACATGAGACGACAGGTACTTTCCAGCTTACCTGGGTAGCTTTTGGTTCCTAACGCCGATGACCACACCGGTCCGCCATACCTAAGTATGGACTGGACCACGTTGGATAAAAGCCTTCGCTTGCTGCCATATACCGCAGAGCTAACAGGCATCATACGAGTCAATACCGAAATAGCTATGGAAGCTCTCTTACAGGCATAGTCGACGTGACTCCCGAACTTGAGCTTATCATCGTCCATGACTTCCAGGAGTTGTAAGGACCACGTTGACGAAATAGTGCAGTCCCCGAAGCTGATTTTGCGGTTGTTCACCACGATAACCTCCGTTTTGTTCAAGGAAACTGGAGCTAGAGTTTCCTTGAGCGCATCCAATTTTCAACAATGCTTATAGAGTGGGCAGCCGTCAACTCGACCTCTCCGATAGATTCACCGTAGACTTCCAACATGACGTTGTTCACAAAGCCGACAATCACCAACCCTACTGGGAACTTTAGCTTCAACACCTCGTCATACATGACGGTCCAGAACACCGGGCTCAGTATGGCACCTTGCGGAATCCCTGCGGTGATTGGAACGCACTTCAGGCACTTCTCCGTGTTGTAGCATAGCACAAGATTCTAGAAATAATTTTCCAGAATCCTGCACAGCGACATCGGCACTTGAACATGCTGAAACGAATTCGCTATGGAGTACCAACTAGCGCTATTGAACGCATTTCTCACGTCGAGCGTGACAATTGTGCAATAGCGTCTTAGTGACAGACAAGATGGCATCCACCGTGGATTTGCGTTTTCGGAAGCCGAGTTGGTTCCTTGACAGACCGTTTGTACCCTCCGTGTACTGTACGAGTCTGTTAAGGATAACCCTCTTGAGCACCTTGCCGGCAGTATCGAGCAGGCAGATCGGCATATATGACGAGGGGACACCCGAAGGTTTTCCCGGATTCGGTAATAGGACCGGGTTCTGTCGCTTCCATCTGTCCGGGAAGTGGCCAGCTTCAAGGCATCTACTCATTACTGCTCCGAATAATTCAGGAGCCTCCAAAATAACCGTTTTAATGGCTAAATTCGGGATTCCGCCTGGTACCGGTGTCTTTAAAGATTTAGCGATCTCAATGAGTTCCTCGTTCGTAACCGTCGCTTCCTCCCCGACCTCTAAACCGACGTCTCCCGCGTTACTTTGAATGTTCGGCTGAGAGGCCGACCGTCTCACGCTATGGTTTGAGATACTGGAACATTGGCTGTGGGACGACTCAGCATCCTGAGGCCAGGGCCTGGGCTCGTGGCGCGGAAAGAGGCCCTCGATGATTCGCTCCAGCATCTCTTGCGATCGCTCTGCGGGCGCCATCACGCCCTTGGCATTACGACCCTGTAGGCATCACCCTACCGGTTTGCATTGGCACTAGCACGTAACCTTTCAAAGCAGGCTCGTTTACTAGCTCTTAAGCGCTGCGTGTGCAGCAACAAGTGCTACTCGATATTCAGCCCTACCTTCGTCCGAACGAGCTCTGTGTTTAATTCTCCTCGCAGAAAAGCACACTCCACGGAGTTCCGCAATTTCAGCTGTCCACCAGTAAACCGGTGACCTCCCATACCTAGGTCGGCTTTTTCTAGGCATGGTGGCGTCACACCTCACCACACACCTTGCGACAGTACCTCAATCAAACGATCAGCGTTCGGATTGGACATACCGCGATCACAAACGGATAGTGTGGAACTACCCAGCACCCGTGTACCTACGAACCGCAGAGACGCTGGACTATTTCCAGGTCCAGCATACCAGCGAGCCACATGCCTTGGCGGTATTGTGGGTTCAAATCCGGTTATAATCTTAGATTATAGCTTGGTTAGACTCATGCACCTTCCAGCATTGGACAAAAGGTAGGAGTCATAACGACTACTTGTTAAGGGTAGCTACCAATAACCACCCCCTCCCTCACCTTCCCGCTCTTTCCCTTCCACACCAAAAAATTTTCATTACTTTCCCCTACCGTCCCTTCATCAATTGTAGAACCACCGTTTCCAAAAAAAATAATATTAATGCCTGACCGCATTTCAAGGTCAAAGACTAAAAAACACGAGTTTGGTCTACGAAAGGAAAGACAAAATCGAATGAATTTTTTTTTTGCCGATTCTTGGAAATTCCGTTGCTCAAAATTTTCATTTCTGTCCCGTGTTACAAGCGTTAATACTCATTTTTCGAATTTTTTACGCTGTAGAGCCCACAGACAATTGATTTAATAAAAATATTTTGACTTATATCAGACAAATAATTTGTTTGCCCCCCGATATTTCATGCCAATTTCAAAGGGGGAGGGGGTGACATAAACTTTAAACATAATTTGCAATAGCCCTCAATAAAAACAATAAACAGCTACCCTTTAGCTGTACGCATATTTCTATCTCGGTCGCTGTGCTTTGTTATTGGTTTTAATTTACGATTTAGTATTTGCAATTTTTCAATGGAATGTAGTAATATTAAATACGAGCTCAATTAGACTGGTTCGTTTCAGACTTGCTTCATTCTGAATAAACCATTTGGTTGGCAGTATACCTACTAACATGTTCTAATTTTTATTCGTAAAAATATTGTTTTTTGTGTGTTTATAGCCTACTCTACGAATATTAGTTTTACAAAGAAAAACTATTCTTGTGTATTCGTTGTACATTTTGTTCTCAAAAAATATGAAAATATAAAGTTTTCAATCTCCTTACCCATAAAAAAAGAGCTAAAAATTTTGATGTTTTTGCAATGATGCATAAAATTTAGCACCACGTCAGTATTTTTCCTAGATAGTCCATGAAAATACCTTTCGTCTAGTCCATGCATGAAATTTGTTCAGTGGTTCCAAACTTTTTTAATTTTTTAAAGCTAGAAACGTAGGTGAACCACTTTAACTCAGAAAGCGCCGTCCTAATTTATTTTTTGATTGCACTTTTCATTAATAAAATCAGTATATAAATATAACAGGTGATATAACGTTTCAATAGCTTAAACATTTCATAAATTTATTTTTTTATAGTTAAAAATTTTACTTTATATTGCTATTCTGTTAGCGCATAAAATGTACCCGACATTGTCTAACCAAATTTCCTCAACGAAATATGATTTATTCGGGTGCTACATTTTCCACGAGATTCACGCGATAAAAACGACCGGAGCAGAGCGCGATACGATGGCGGGGATTTATGGTTCTTTTTGGTGTTAGACATGACCACGGATTTGGCTGGATAATAACGCCATTTGCGAATCCAACTGAGGGATGATGTTTCAAGGTCGTCACTATGGTATATTGGCTGTTGAATTATTTCGTTATAGATGATTCAGTTAAACAGTATATATAGCTTCATGAATTTAAGCAGTACTTTGGCAGAGTGGTAATGGAGGTACAACATCACCAGCCGCCGCCGATGTTCGATGTTGCAAACATGTGATGAACATTTCGGTCGCATCGGAACCGACCATTGGTCAACCAGCCAGCTGTGATGATCAGTTTTTGCCACTTTTGTATCTACACTTGGCCATAAATATGTAGGTGGCCTCTTTTACCAAAACTGACACCAACATGAGCATGTGGTTTACACGTTTTCAACCAACTTGTCAATGGACAGAAAAACACCTCTTCACTTGTCGCGATATACCTACCTACATACTTAAATATTAAACGATTTGCAAATTGAATGCAGCCACTCTGAAGCTTATTTGTCGCTGATAAGGTGTTCTTTAGGACTGGCGAAAGGTAATTTTCAAATTTAAATACAATTACTTTTACGCCAGGCTAAATAAAAACGATTAAAGAGTGCCTATGTGGATTACAGCGGTCCAACCAGTGTAACACCCATCGTCGATTGAATCAATTAAATGAGCGTCCTGGGGAAGCTGTTCTTGTCCATGGTTTTTCATAGTTCTTTCCGGTCGATGGTATCATATGCGGCTTTGAAGTCAACGAACAAATGGTGAGTAAGAACTCTGTATTCATAACCTTTTTGGAGGATATGCCGCAGTGTAAATATAGATCCGTTGTAGACCGAAATACGACAAAAACGGCTTGATAAGTTCCCACAAATCTGTTCGTAATCGATAATAGTCGGCGAAAAATGATTTGTGATAACACTTTGTAGGCGACATTGAGAACGGTGATCACTGGATAGTTCTCGCAGTCCAACTTGTCGCCCTTTTTATAGATCGGGCAGATAACCTCATCTTTTCACTCCTCCGGTAGCTGTTCCGTATCCCAAATTCCAACCATTAGTTGATGCATACAAATGGCAAGATTTTCTGGTCCCATTTTAATAAGCTGCGCTCCAATGCTATCTGTCTCAGCTGATTTATTGTTCCTTAGCTGTATGATAGCCTTCTTAACTTCGCCTGTAGTTGGTGCTGACACTTCTTCCCAGTTTGTTACACCGTTGAAATCGTTTTTCCCGCCATCTGAGCGCTATTCAGGTGGTCATCAAAGAGCTGCTTTCACCTATCGGTCACCTCACGATCGTCCGTCAGAATACTGCCATTCTTATCCCGACACATCTTGGCTCACGGAACAATCATTTTACGGGGTCAGTTCAGTTTTTTGTAGAACTTTCGCGTTTCCTGAGAACGATGCAGCCGCTCCAACTCTGCATATTCCTGCGCTTCCAGATAGCGCATTTTCTTCTGTTTGTGTCTTTCCATGTTCTGACGTGTAGCACTGCGCATTGTTCTTCTCATTCAACACCCTCTGTTCGTGATCGTCTTAAATGTTAATATACTTACGGGTGGAATTCTTCACTGGCTAAATAAAACAAGGTTGTCTGACGGCAGCCAGTAAACTGTACTAACTGCTATTTATTGATCGCCTTTTATACACTTCAGAAGAATAGTCTTTGTTTATCACGTTCGGTCGAAAGGACAATAGCCTTTTGTGGCTAAATTCGGCTGGACAATAGAAGCTAACTGCGAAGGAATATTTCAAGGCGGTTTTCTGCCGAAACACCCTCCTCCTTTCATTGTCAAACCAATCGTTTCGCTGATTCCATGCCACATGCCCGATGGAGCTCTCTGCTACACTGCTAATGGCTGCTTTGATGGTGTTTCAACAGTCCACGAGAGGGTTTTCGTCCAGCTCGTCCTCTTTGGGTAGTGTAGCTTCGAGGGAGTGCGCTTAGATTGCGGCGACATTTCGCTGCTTCAGCCGCGCGAGATCTAACTGAGGTCGGCGTAGGTACCGAATGTTGTTAACAATGGAGAGCTTTGGGCGTATGTTAACCATTACTTGGTAGTGGCCCGAGTCAGCAAGTCAAAGCACTTCGATAAGATCTGATTTCGATAATGTCGGCACTTCTAGCCGATAATCGATCAAAACGTGGTCGTACGTCGTACTGTGATTCTGTTTGATTTGGTGACCTCCAGGTGTACTTGTGTAGAAGTCTATCGTAAAAAAAGGTACTTCGTTCTTCGAGGTGGTAAGTCGATAAAATTTAGGCCCATTTCGTTGGTCAGCTGGTGTGCGCTGAGCCTTCCAACCACCGGTGCGTGTTCCTCCTCCTGACCAATCTAAGCATTGAAATTCCCGATGACGATCTTGATCAAAACACGATGGGCACCGGACGAATTCAATCTCCAACTGTGCGTAGAATTCATCCTTGTCATCCGCGTTTCGCTCATCACTATAAAAGCTGTACCCAGCTCGTGTGTATTGCCACACAGAGCTGCAAAAGTTCAAAATCATACTGTTAAAATTCGCCAAAATGAGTTAGCTACGAAATCAGCAACCTATGATTCGTGCTACCTGATAAATGAATTAAGGACGCTATCGTGAACGCCGCCGTCCAGTATGTGAACTTTGTTTTTGCTTTAGCGATTGTGGCAGTCAACTAGAACATGCTATCACTGAGTCTGAACTTTAAAGAAAATCATTTTCATTTCAACCAAATGATTTTTTCCGGGAGCGCCTATGCATATCAAGAGTGTACATAAAAGTGCTTATAACATAATTTACATTGTGTGTTCAATCATGAATGGTTAGTTCAGACGCTATTAGAATTTCATTTTTTAGGTATATGCAGCAAGAGTTTTTGTTTAGTTGTACAATTATTGTGATTTGAATTAAAGTGTTAAGTAAAAAATCTTAAAACTAAATTCTTGCTAAATTTTTGTTTGTAAACAAAGTGCGAAACGCTTTCAATATCGTCGCGTACTTTTTTTTTTTTTTGATATTTTGTGATAATTTGTGTTATTTGTGCTTTCTTTTATATCGCTAAGTAATAATTCGCTGACCCGTCGTCGATAGAAAATCAAGTTTTTGTTTATAACTGGTGTTAAATATAAAATCACTATGGAGCATCTTTGTAACGCTTGCGCAAACACCATCTCAACGGAAGCCGATTGGGTTACCTGTCAAGGGTTTTGTAAGTCAACATTCCATATCAGCTGCTCTAAGCTCAGCCCTGCGCTGTGGGCAGAGATAAAATCCAGTTCCGCGGTTTTCTGGATGTGTGTAGCTTGCAGAAAACTTATGGGGAATGTAAGCTTCCGCGATGCTCTTAGCAATGCTAATGATGGCCTCCAAATGGTATTGTCTGAGCAGAGCAAAATGTTTGAGGAGTTGAAAAGTGATATTAGAAAAAACGCTACTATGATTAACCGTATTACGCAAAAAATTCCCATGACACCGTTATCCTCTCAGCCGGTTACTGTGCCGGATGGTAGACCACCTAAACGCCCTCGTATTGTGATCGATTCTTACCAAGACGAAACAAACCCATCGCGTGTACTTTGCGGAGACAAAGAGCCTGAACCAGGAATCTCGCTCCCTATCATACCAGTCGTACCACGAGAGCAGAAATTCTGGCTGTTTCTGTCTAGATTTTCGCCACACGCCACTGTGGAAGAAATTTCTAAGCTAGTACAGCAGAATCTCATGACTGAAGATCGAATCGAAGTGAAAAAATTAGTTCGTCAGGATGCTGACTTAAACCGAATGACATTTGTGTCTTTCAAGGTGGGAATAGATATGCGTTTCAAAGAAAAAGCGTTACAGCCCTCGAGCTGGCAAAAAGGCATTTATTTCCGTGAGTTTATAAATAATGCTGATACACAACCATTTCGAACGGACACTGCAGAGGAGTCCGATCGAGATAGATTTCTCACACCGCTTGCCAGCATGCAACCAAGACAATGATCAATCCGAATCTATAAGCATAATCAACATAAACATTATGAAAAGTATGGATCAATCGAATACTCACTGTAATCCGCAAACCGAACACAATCTCGAACACAGATCTTCCCGTTCGCCTTTAAATTGTCTCCCGTCTGAAACGAGAACAGCTGATCAAAATAATAGTTCAATAGTATTTCAAATTTACACCACTCCCAAAAGCAGAAATGAAGGGTTATCACGTACCCAGCAGATGCCTGTAAGAAAAGACAAAATTCATATTTATTACCAAAATATGAATAGTATTAGAGGACGACAGAGAATGCAAGAGATTTTTAAATCGTCACTTGAATTCGACTATGACGTCTTTTCGTTTAATGAAACTTACCTCGATGAAAATATTCCCAGCAGTATGCTGTTCCCGTCCTGTTTTGATGTGTTTCGCTGCGATAGAAACCAAACGAATAGTTCGAAGCTGTCGGGCGGCGGAGTGCTGATTGCCGTTCACTCTCGTTTTCGAGCAGAAGAATATGCAGTAGCTGAAAACAATGAAGCGATATGCGTAAGAATGAAATGTGCCGACGGGACGTTTCTGTATCTCTGCTGTGCGTATATAGCACCAGCGGAGCCAGTACAAAGATATAATGGACTTACCTCCTTTGTAATCGAAACCAGCAAATCCGTTAAGAAAGATGATTCACTTGTCGTGGTTGGAGATTTTAATCTGCCAAATTTAATTTGGAATCAGTGGAATCAATGTAATAGAAATGTATTTCTCTTACCTGAACATAGTTCGGAATCTGAGTCCACTATTATTCACGCACTCTTGACAGCCGGCATATATCAAGTTTGTGATCTTCCGAATCAAAACAACAGATATTTGGATCTGGTTTTCGTCAGTGAAACAGACAGCTGTCAATTGACGGCGGTTGATCCAATTATTAAAAACGAACGTCATCATTCTGCCATGTTGTTATCAATGGATATCAACAACAACCCGGTGATCGGTGAAATAGAGATGTCCAAAAAAATACGATTCGATCAAATTGATGAGTTAGCCGTAAATTTCGAAATTAGTGAAATCGCTTGGGATCAAATTTTGGACGCGGATAGCATGGAAGTACGCGAGAAAAATTTAATGACCGAATTTTTAAAATCAATTGGCCTGTCTCATATCTCAAAATCGTTTGATTCCCCAGGAGAGAGTCGTATAGATAATATGGTATTAAAGTTTTACTATCGGTTCTTTGAAATTTGTAGTCGACATGCTCCTATAACATTATCACGGTGCGGGACAAAAAGTAAGTATCCAGAATGGTTTGATACAGCTCTGATACGTCTGCAAAAAGCAAAAAAGAAAGTGTATAACCGATTTAAAAGATACCATCTTGATTGCGACCAAAACGAATATAAGCGACTACACGCGATTTTTAAACAAGAACACCGCCGATTATATACTGCGTACGTATCAAAGGTTCAAAATAATATAAAAAGTGATCCGAAGAGCTTTTGGAAATTTGTCAACGGTAAAAGAAAGAGCAGGAGCAAACCGACTCGGATCAGCCATGCAGGGACAACTTCATCGAGCCCACAAAGCGCAGCACAAATTTTTGCCAACTTTTTCAGGTCAATATACCCGGAAGAGAGTAGTAATGAGAGTTGTCCCAACCAGGAAAATCCGACGATGGAATCTATAACGTTCTCCGAAGAAGAAATCGCGCGTGGCTTGTATGCACTTGATGCAACCAAAGCACCTGGGCCGGATGAAATTCCAAACAAGCTATTAAAAACCTGCTGTGATTCGTTGGCTAATCCGTTGACCAGAATTTTCAATGCTTCTCTAGGGATTGGATACTTTCCTAACTCGTGGAAAATCTCACGGCTAAAACCAATTCATAAAAAGGGGTCCAAAATAAAAGCAGAAAATTATAGAGGAGTAGCTATATTATCCGCAATCCCGAAGCTGTTTGAAGCGCTAGTTTATAACAAGTTATATTCAGCAGTTGAAAATTGGATATCATCAGCACAGCATGGATTCTTCAAGCGCCGGTCAGTGGTAACAAACTTGTGTGAGTTCACAACGCGTGTCATAGAATGGATGAAAATGGGGTATCAAGTTGATTGTGTGTACACAGATATGACGAAAGCCTTCGACGTTGTTGGAATTCTAGAGGTGTTGCGTGCCGCGGCACGTGCCGGTATTGGTGGCTCCTTGATAACATGGATTCATGGATATTTGACCGGAAGAAAGCAATACGTTACTGTAGATGGTGCAAACTCAGAACTTTACAATGTAACATCAGGAGTTCCGCAAGGCAGTCATTTGGGACCACTTCTGTTCATCCTACTGATGAATGAACTGCCTACCGCAATTGACAATGCCCTCGTATTAATTTACGCTGATGATGTGAAGCTCTTTTATCCAGTGAAAAAGCAGGAAGATTGCCTAAAGCTTCAAAGAGATGTGCAAACTTTTGGGCGTTTCTGTTCAGCATGCAAGTTGCAAATCAACAACGAAAAATGTGCTACCATAACGTTTACACGCTGCTCAAATCCGTTAATATTCGACTACAGCTTGGATGGAAAAATAATCAAACGAGTGAGCAGGATTAAGGACTTAGGAGTCAATCTAGATGCAGGGTTGACTTTCAACGATCACGTGAATACGCTGGTTTCCGAGTGTCTTGCACTATTTGCTGTAGTAAGACGATTCGCAGCAGAACTGGATGACCCGTATACGATCAAATCTATATATGTGAGCCTGGTACGATCAAAATTAGAATTCGCAAGTGTGGTGTGGAGGCCAATGTATGCAACCTACATGAGCAAATTGGAAGCGGTACAGAAAAAATTCGTTAAATTTGCCGTGAGAAATTTGGGCTGGAGAGGAAATCTTCCGGAATATAAAGATTTGTGCTGTCTGCTGGATATGGATACTCTGGAAAATAGATACCAGATTGTGGACGTTAGCTTTTTTCTCAATTTGCAGAGAGGACGATACGACAGCGATTATTTGAAATCCAGGATAACTGCTAACCAGAGTACAGTAGTTCTGAGGAGACCAAGGCCATTCACTCTAGAACACCGTCGAGCTAACTACGCGCGCAATGAACCAGCCTATCGCTTTATGCAGCTAATGAACAATTTTAGAAATGTACTAAATTTAAATATGTCGACTGATACTATTAAGGAAAAACTTAGGCTATTTCTGAGAGGTCAATTACATGTACACTAAAACCTCTGCATTTTATATTATTTTGTATTTGTTATTATATTTTATATTTGTATCCTTATATTAGATGACGGGCAAAGCCCATATATCCTGACAATAAATAAATTCTTGCAACATAGGCGCAATGCATGTTAACTGCCTGTGTGTCTAGAGGCGTTACTGAAAAAATCATTTCATTTGTTGAATGCTGATTTTTTTGATAACTGAAAGTAGCTCACTAGACTGCGTAGGGAAAGTAAAACGCGCGCAAATTCAAAATCAGTCTTTGGATATGTAGGTAGCGGGACTGGGGTTATAATGCCCACGTTAAGAAGAATATCATATTATTCATCAATGCGGAATGCATTTCCAGAAACTAGACTATAGACCCTAAAGTAGAACAGTTTTACCTTTGTTATACTATAACAAAGGTTTAAAAATTGGTCGAAAAACACTAAATTGATCCGAGGCCCGGAGGGCCAAGTCACATATACCAATCGATAGGGTTCGACGATTTGAGCAATGTCTGTGTGTGTGTGTGTGTGTGTGTGTGTATGTATGTAATGATTTTTTCTATCGCCTGTTTCTCAGAGATGGCTGAACCGAATCGTTCGCTATTACTTTTGTTTGAAAGGTATTATTGTCTAGTAGATCACTATTGAGTTGCTTCGTGACACGACGTTTCGTTTAAAAGTTATAAACAAAAATGTGAAAAATACGTGACACGGGTTTCTCTAGAACTACATGACCGATTTCAACGATCTTAGTATCAAATGAAAGCCCTTATTAAAGCTAAATTATTCAGAAATTTTTAATTGAAAACAAACAAGTAGTTTAAAAGTTATGCTTAAAAAACCTGTTTTGACAAGGTAATAATTATCGCCTGTTTCTTAGAGATGGCTAAACCGATTTATGCGCTATTAGTCTCATTTGAAAGATAATATATGCCAATAGATCACTATTGAATGGTTTTTTGATTGGACGTTTAATTTGAAAGTTATGAGCAACCGTATACACCACTCCAAAATTAACAATAATTTATAATGATTTTAACCAAGATAATTTACCTAATTTCAATTATTTTAATATCAAACGAGAGGTTTTGACACTACGAATACATATGCAAAATTTCATAAGAATTGGTTGTACCGGTCAAAAGATATTAACCCTCGAACACTCGCGCCAACTTTTGCAACACAGTTACTCGCGCGCACAATAGCCCAAAACCAAAGAAAACGTGCGCACTAGAGGTTTGACTGGAAAAAATTGGTTTTAGGTTTATCAAACCTTTAGAATAGTTTCTTGAAATTAAAAGCTCTATCGTCTGGTGGAATCTAAATTTTGACTAATCCCCCTAAAAGTGAAATAAAAAAAATTATTTTTCTTCAGTGTCAATATAACACATTGATGTGCTCTGCAAAGTTATAGAGCATATTATTACAAGAAATTTTGCTAGAGACAGTAACCTTCCATCTCTACAGCTAAGATAGAAAAATCTTATTTATTGTATATGAATTTGTAAACTCAGTTTTTATAGTTTTGCTCTTTTTGTAATTGTTGTATGACTTTTTCTTGTATTACAAAATTGTACAAATGATAAAAATACACAACTTTGCTGAACATAGTATACCTCTATGTTTGCTTGTTTAGGAACTGTAGAACTTTGATTATAAAAAATACCTTAATTTTCACTACGAATTACTCGACTACCAGCAGACGGATACATTTTTAACATTTTACATTGGCTAGTTTTGCTATTTTTTCCATTTTTCCTTATGTAGAAACGAGAGAAAATTCCACTTGAGGTCAATTGCGGTACACCTCGCATGCTGATTGTTTAGTTTCTGTGATGGCGGTTTATGCTGATCTATTTTTCAAACAATTTAAATTATTAATGCATTGAATAATTATGACATTTTGCTCAGAATAAGTTTATTGAAGAATATTCGTTAGTTAAACAACGATTTGTAACTTTATAACAATATGGCGTTGAAAAACCTACACGTGTTGTACAAAATACAACAGCGTGAGTAACCGAAGGTTAATAAAAATTGATTAAAATTATTCAAGAAAACTCTATTGATGTGGATCAAATAGAATGGCATTACAGGAAATTATGCATAGTTCAAAAACCTATAAACTAGGCCTTTACTAGGCAATGTATATGTTAAAGAATAAGATTTCCTCTTACAACTTACTTTTATTTGCACTTACTCAAATTAATAACAACTTACTTATCCTTACTCAGCAATTACATGAAAAAAGGATCTATCAAAATTTAAAAGTGTTCCTATTTTGTTCAAAATTTGTAAACTTATTCAATTTTCAAAAATTTTATGTAAACCAAGGCATTACGCAACGTTAACCAATAAATGATTTATGTTCCGAAAACGTGTCGATTTCTATCTCAAATACCAAGTAAGACCGTATAACAAAGGTTCCTTTCACCACTAGGTGGATTAAATCGGGTTTTTTACCTAACATGCTCGTCCCGAAGCATAAAAATCAATAAAATACGTTTAAATCATGAAATTATATAAGGCATTTGAAAATTTGTTTTCAGATTCGTTAGGGGTAAAATGCGCATAGGTGTGTACAAAACGAACCACAACAAAAGGTCAAAATGCACCACAACAAATTGGCAAAATGCGCTGTCTGTTTTATTTTAATGCAAACCCGGCACGACTCAGAACAGCGTGAGGACCTACCTACTTGTTAAATCTGTTATTCCGGATAGCGCTTTTACAATCGCCAGGTCCATCTTCGCTGGAGCGGTCGATGCTAACATATCACACAAGGGTTTTTCTTAGCACCTTGCCGGCAACGCGTCTTTCACTGTTTTTCACTGGTTTTCACTACCGCCGCAAGTGGCAGGCTCCGGCCAAGACCGACGGTAGGTTTTTCTTATGTAGCTTCGCGACATCTTAACCGAGTTTTTCGGAGCGAATCAGAATTAAAACAACACTTTGCCTTTTGCTTTTACCAACGTTTTGACGTTTGCCTAAAAGTGTATGGGCTACTAGATCGATTAACGTTTGGTTGCACTGCAAGTAAATTCATGCTTCTCACGGCGCATTTTGCCCCGCTAGAACTTGTTTAAAAAAAATCGTTTAAATCACATAAATAATAATTCAATTAGGCAATTTTACGTTGGCTGCTGGATACCAAGATCATTGTTCAAAACAAGAGCCATTTACAGATACGTAATATTGTTTATTGGTAGCGTAATGTCTTACGAAAAAAGTTGCGAAAATTGTAAGAAATAAGCCTGCAAATAATTTTTTTGTTTTTTCATAGGATTTATGTAATTTAGAAAGCTTATATGCTCAACACAAGTTTGAAATGTAAAATAGAAGCGATTGGCACCTTAATTACAGTTTAAAAGTAAGTAATTCGTGAAATATTACAGCGGCGCATTTTGCCCCGACTGGGCATTTTACCACCAGTTACCCTATCAAATATATCCGAGTGCTATGATTTGATGTTGGTGTTACCATAGAGGGAATATAATGAACTGATATTTTCCTTTTTTCAAACTCATTGTTTTCTGTCAACTTTTTTCAGCCCTGTTGCCACAGCTCTGGTAGATTGAGCTCTTCCAGCACACTTCCTGCAGTGCTACGACGTAGAACTTGCGTCTCTTTAATATGTTGGAGAGCACTCGATGCTTCCTTGGAAGATTCATTAAACCGTTTACCAGCCCGCTGAAAGCTATGAGCTCTACCCATATCGGTATTTCAAGTAAAGTCACTGAAAATGCATGTTGGCTACAGCTTGATTTAAAACTTGACGGACAATCAGTGGTTGGAGAATTCACGAAAAAATGAACATTTGAATCGATGAACGCCTCTCATGAACATACACTATTAGCTTTTGCTGCTGATGATGCATTTATCGGCGTTTGACTTTATCACGAGTATAGCTCATCATGAGCATCCCAAGTTCGTTCAAAAATTGAATGTTGGACTTTGAACGCAGCCGATTTAATGGATATAATATACCCGGGAATGCTAGAAAGTGTCCTAAATAGTATTACCGTGAATAGAGAATAGTTTAAAGTAGTGTTAGTGGCTTTAGAAGCAGCAGAAGGTGTTATATCGCACTTTTGCTTTGCACACGATATTCGTACATTCAGCGATGCTAGGAAGCGTGAATGTATGCGGCTCATTCGATGTGGCGAACTGAACCATTCATTTTGGTCAATACTCGTGATAAAATTTGCTTACCGATGCTTGGTGTATATATTCAATTTGCGAATTTTCCAACCTCTGCAGACAATATATCGAAACATAGCCTGCATTAAATCTAATAAAATTAGGTAATAATTTGTATACCACAAGTTAGAGTGTCTTGAGTCACAAAAATTCACTTAAATATTTAAGTGGATCTTTAAGTGAAACGTTGTAGATGTATCGAATCGTAACAAGCTCATCGACTTACCCGAGCAGGAGCGAAGAGCAAAATAATATAAAAACAATATCAAACTGTGTTATAATGCTAGATTTTGTTATTGAATAGATATGGAAATACATTGATAACACATTTTGCTATTGAGTCGATATTTAAAACAGTAAGATGAGTTTAATAACTAATGTTGTTATCATAGCTTATTTTGACCTTAAAATGACATTCGAAATATTTCATTTTTTTTTGAATGATTAAAGAAATTTTTGGATTATAAATGTTTTATAAAATGATTTTTTAATGTCTCATGTACTACTGCATTTGTTATTCAATACCTTAATAATACTAAAATATGTTATTTTAAACTCTGAATACAGTCATGTTATTGCTTTGTTGTTCAAATATTACAAGTAGTTATTCTTTTGGCCTTAAAGGAGTAAAATTTTGATATTATTTTTTGTTATTTTACCAACTATGTCAGCCAAAACAAGACCAAATTTTGATATGAGTTGTTCGATTTTCAATAACACATTTAGATATTATTCTGCTCTTCGCTCTTGCTCGGGTAATAATATTCAAATTTAATATCTTTATGCGAAATCTCTAGAGGGGTCCGTACTATCAATGTTAAAGGCGAGGTACTGTACCCATAGGTGTATACACGTATGCCAGGCCTACATTTGTGTCCTGAGACAAAGACCTTTTAACTTTATTCGTTTGACAGGAATGTAGACGAAGACATCCAGTACCCTCGACAGATTTTCATTACCATCATTAGCTGCTAAATGCTTGGGTTGGCGATAGTCTTGCCTTCATTAAGTTAGATTTTATTAACGGTTTCATTATTTTTAATTTTGGATTCGAAGCAATTGGAGATGGAGAACATGAAAAATTTAGTCTTTCACAATAGTTCTGTAAGATATTTTTCGTTCACTGCTAATAAGCGAGCAATGCACTAAAAATAATAATTGAATGCAAACGATTTAACCTACTGATGCAACATGCATGTATGTTTACGAAATTAAAATTGATAGAAATGTAACAAAAATAATTGATGAATCGAATTCCCTTCAGACACCGCATTTCTCTTATCACTTATATTGGAACTAATAGCTGCAGCCCGAGACCACAAGTGAATGCTATTTGAAATATTAATAAACATTCCTGCATAACTGACATCCTGCAAAGATAGGAGTGCTACCATTTGCTCCTATTAGCATTCATTGCCAACCTTGCATAGAATATTCAAAGACAATTAAGAAAATGGTGCGCCATCGAATAGGGTGCACTTATTATTTTATCGAGGGATTTCCGACAGTCATTGTTAGTTATACCACGTCCGATATAGAGTAGGGCGGGGCATAAGTGCGATGTTTGAAGTTGTCATCAATTTTCGCGAGATATAAAGAAGAACAACAACAAAATATATTTTATAGTGATGCAGCTACTCAATGTCTTTACATTCAACTATAAATCATCTGGAATAATAGTGTTATTGAAAATAAATTCTTCATTCTTCTGAACCAGTGCCGATTCGCACTTTTACCCCACTAGCGGGGTAAAAGTTCGATTACCGCGGGGCAAAAGTGCGAAGCTCGAATCCATGAAATTAGCACAGCAGTAGCTAACAAAACCATATTATCGTCAATCTGCGGTATGTTTTGGTAAGGAATATTCTCAATTTACACCTTTCCTATTTTCCGCTGGTGTATTGCAGCCTCCGACAGATCGAAACTTTCCCAAACGTTTGTTTTATGTTTCATCAGCGGAAAAACATTGTTTTCCTTCGACCAACATCTGTAGAGCACAGTTTTCTGCAGATCTTCGATTTCTAGTATCTGTAATATAGTGCCAAAAGCTGTATATAAGCTATACATTTTTGCCCCGTCCGTGAATCGCACCTTTACTCCGCTAGGCGCTTGACGGGGTTTGATTAAATTATGGAAAAGCGAAATATATTTTGTAAACTCTTTTCACCGTATTTTCAAAACAGATATGCGAGTGATGTAAAACAGTGCTTCAAATTTTCAACAAGTAATATCCTCCTGTTGATATCGTATTACCCGTATAACAAAAAATTACATCAAAACCGCCCTAAAATAACATTGGCACATAACTCAGCAACTATGCTTCGTAAGCAACCAAAGTTTACGTTAGATTCAAGCAGTCAAAGTAGTCACCCATTAATGCCAATGTAGCCAATTTACTCGAATCTGCACCGATAAATCATTAAATCGCATCCTTACTCTATAACAAAGGTAAAAATGTAGTTTCAACCACATTTATGGTTGTTTTACGCGCAAACAGATATGCATGATTGAAATGAAAATATTTACATCGAAAACTCAATTTGACAATACTTTACTTTTAATTCAAAACTGTTATTTTCTTGATTCAAATAGAATTTCGTTTCGAAACAAAAATATTTTTAGGTTGTTATAAAAATTTCGTTTGAAACAAACGAATTTTTTCGCTCCGTGATAGAAACGAAACCTTTCCCCGAACAACCCCGTTGAGAATCGCGGCTATAACGCTGACGGACGAACAGCGTCGCCCGCAGTACCTTACAAGTCGCAAGGACTTGCATAGTGTCGTCGTCCCGTCAGTAAAATGAGTTAGATTGTCGATCCATGAATCGAACTTTTACCCCGTCAATAAATCGAACTTTTGCCCCGCTAGGCGCTTGACGGGGTTTGATTAAATTATGGAAAAGTAACATATATTTTGTAAATTCTTCTCACCGCAATTTCAAGAGAGATATCTGAGTGATGTAAAACGCTGCTACAATTTATGAATAAGTAATATCCTCCTGTTGATATCGTATTTGCCGTACAACGAAATATTACATCAAAACCGTTCTAAAATAACTTTTACCCATAACTCAGCAACTATGATTCGTAAACAACAAATGTTTATGATGGATTTAAGCTGTCAAAGTACTCACCCATCCATGCCAATGTAGTCAATTTACTCGGAATCCGCACTGATAAATCATTGAATCGCACTTTTACCCGCATCGTACTTTTACCCCTCCTTACTCTATGCACACAACATAAGTGCCTGCATGAAATCTTTGACTTGAGTGCAAAACGTGCGTACCTATAAAATGTCTACTAAACTACTGTGCACTTCATAGCCATTCTCTAGCCTATAGCTGACTTATGTATAATATCAAATTGATACTGCCGAGTCATATTCGCTAGCACACAACAACGTTTTCGTGCTCTCGCGCACAGAGTACAAACTTAGATTATCAAAGTTTATTTTAATAACCTAAGGTAGAGCGCACAGCATACTTTTAAGAGATGACGAAACAAACTATCGAGTTTTACGAGTATTTCAATGGCATCCAGCAAGAAGAAATTCCAGTGTCTCAGGGTAGACCCCGTGCATTTTGAATGTGCAATATTACCGGATTTGGTTTTTCCATGTTAAATTAAAAACGAAATGAATCGTTTGTTTGAGAAACCCCACAAACGCCATTTTTATGAAAATTGACTTTTTAACAGTTTTCGAATCCTTGAGGAGATCCACACCTTCCCTCAAAATTCCAGAAAAAGTTAGTTCCACGAACCCTTTTTAATTGGGGTTGCAAATATCCGTTTGTTTGAGAAACCCCAAATATCCATGTTTCCGATAATCACCTAGAGCGGCGCTGCGATAGGTACAAAATTATCATTCAATATTGACGTGCAATGTTGTAAGCAGTAATCGCAACACAATTCAATAGTATAAAAATGTCTTCGGAATCGAAAAATTACGAGTTGGACACAGTCGAAACGAAGAAACATAGTGTTCGGCGGACTACAGAATGCAAGGCGAAAGTTATTAAAAGTAAAAGAACGGCGTATAAAATCGAAAAGAAAAGGACTTGTAATCTAGATACAGTAAGAACTGTAGCAATCTCATTCCGGAAATCAGACTAAACTATCCATGCGTTTCTAACAAAAGCAGTAACTCACCATTTACTATACAATGTTAATAATAGCACAATATATAAATAAAAGGCTTAATCTTCTATTTATCTTTTTTGTTAACTCGTTGCTTTTCCTAATGTAAGTAATCCGTCGAGCACTCCCGAGTAACTGTAAAATCAATAGTTTATCATTTCGAAGTATTTAAGATGCTGTTCACGTATCTCCATTTCCTTTTGGTATAACGTAATTTGAGAACAGGCCCTTATTCTCAGATTCTGTTCCATAATCATAGTACGGTTGTTATCCAAGATTTAAAATGTTTATTTTCTTGTTATAATATCTTTAATTACAACTAGCAAAGTATCAAGGTATCCTATTCGATGTGAATTCGTGTTACTGACAGTAACTTACTGTGGTCCATTTCTGCAGTTCAAAAACCGCCGTTACTCCATTTACCTTTTATTTTTTAATAGGTAAATGCAAACCATGATAAAAATTTGGATTAAAAAAGAACAAAACTTTTTCTAAAACTTGTATTATTCTACTTCAAAATTTTTAATAAATGATATTTAGCGCCCCTCCCCTCTTCTTTTTCTTAGCGGTACGTACTTTTTTAACATCCTCAGTGATATATGGTAGCAAATTACATACTATGAGCATGGAAAGATCACAAGTTTGAATAAAAACGGCCTAAAACTACTTAAGTGCACTGTCAATTTCTCGTTTGTTTGAGAAACCCCAAATATCCATCAACTTTAAAGCCTTGTAATTTCAGCTAGAATCAATATTTTGATCAAAAGATAAGTCTACATAATGTATTTTAGATATTATCATAGAACCTCATACCAAAAAATATAAGGATTGGTTTAAAATTTTGAGAAAATCAGTTTTTTGTTGTTTTCCAACAATAGTGTCGAGTGGACTTGTGGGGTTTCTCAAACAAACGATTCAAATATCATGGTATAGAAACCTAAATAACTACAAACATTAAAAAACGAAGCAAAAGAAATTACAAAAGTTTTAAAAAGTGACAAATGAATAGAAGAACTTGAAATTTGAAAATCGGGAGTTATTCATAAAATCTGAAAAAAAAATCAAATTGGGTACCTATCAAAGAAATTGCGATCGACGGATTGCATTTTAGTCGGTTGATTGTGCCTGGAAGACTGCTATAATATACAATGCTAAGTTTATGTCAATTTTCAAACTTTTTGTACAAAAAAATTATAATTATTTCATAAAAAACAATAGAGACATTCCTGCGTTAATTAGCAAATTTGGTATGAGTTGGTTCCAGTTTCATAAAATTAATGACAATTAGCTTGTAAAATAGGCAACTAAAGTGAACCTGATTTTTCAATGTGGGCCAAGGATTTAGAACTAATTTGCGTAGTGATGATTGAGTCCCGTAGCGCTGGAATGTATGAATGAGAGGATTTTCAGGAATATTAAAAATCATGACGATACATTCCAATTTGTCTTAGCAAACATAACATATCAGTTTATCCGGAAAATCTTTACCGGAATTTGCTAACGATTTCATTAGATCGAATATTTTCATTCAAATATTATTTCGAGCAGTCGTCAAGGATTTACTGCGCCATGTGAGCCTGAGCATTCACACCGCACAAAACTGTAAAAATATTTTTCTCGGAAATATTTTCGATGTCCGTACGGGGTGTTCTGGTTTGTACCCATTGGTAGCAATATGTGGAGAAAAATGTAACGAAAAAATACCAATTAGCGCTGATTGCGGCACCAGCCTTCAATCATTGCAGGTTGTTTTCATCACCAAAGCAAAGCTGCGCTGCCGTGCTGCTCGGTGAATGATACTAAAAACCTCAGTTATTTTATTTTGAAATATGTTTGAAAATTCCTCGCGGGCTTGGCATTTTTTTCACAATTCACTTTGCCAATTCAGTCAGCATCCGGGATTCGAATATATTGTAAAGTGAGTTGCATATTTTTAATTTAAAACCAGTGATGTAAAGAGCTCAGGTATAAATTTTACTGATATTTGTGACATGTTGATGTTCCTTTGCAGCCTATGTTGATATTTTCACGTCACAAAATTTTGATAATTGATAGACAGACAGCATTAAAATCAATAAAAGCTGTGTTTTCGTGTTATAAAAGTATGAAGGTCTGTGCTCTGTGCCTATTGTTAGACTGGTTCCAAACTGATATGTTGTTGACGAACGTTCATTGACTTAAGGAGCTTGCTGAAAACGTAAAATATTTATCGTCGGAAGCACAAGACACTACTGAAAATTGAACGGAAAAATAAATAATTTATCTGGCCGATTCGCATTCGTCAAAAACTGATTCATTGTCACAGATTGATTTGAAGTATAGTTGTCTTTTAACTGACATGTGGACAGCTAGTTAAAAATTATGTCGGTTAAAATACTGCATCTTACTGTCCCCTGCATCTTACTAGTTTTGTTGACACTTTTCATAGATTGTTAGAGTAAGTTCATTTAGGCTAATAAGTCAGATGAAGTGTAAAACAAACAAATAAACAAATAAACAAATAAACACTACTTTTCAGTCATTTTCCAACTTGACAGTAATTCTATCGACAGTATATAAAGATGGCAAGTAACTAACTGTTGCAAAGCAGCAAATGAAACGTTCAAAACTATTCTCGGATAAGAGAGTTGCTGATTTTCCTCGCTTTGAGAATTCTGCATCACGTCACATGCACAAATGCAAGACAACAGTCTCGAATAAATTCTTGCAGTACCTATATGGATACAATCTGGCAAAAGGAAAGGATGATCGCTCACTTTTCAATGACGTTTCACCTTTAGGATATCAATTTAGACTAATTGCAATCTTAAATGTTATAGGCGGTTGAAGAAAAGGGGTGGTTTTATACTTTAAGAAAATTGTTTACCTTTAGGACATCGCATTGGACTGGGTTTAATGCTGAAACGATTACATCGGTTGAAGAGGAGGGGTGGTTTTGCACTCTGAGGTACTTCCCAAGCACAGATATCAAATTGGTATAGATTTAAGCGCCGTAAAGAATCTTCGGTCTATTGGGACTAGAAGTTTATGTCACTTTCTGTTGCAAAAAACACAACCATAATGACGTCTTTTCTTCGACCAATCAGGATGCGAAGAGTTCTAGTTGGACAATGCTACATTATTTTTAGTTTTTCAATAGTGTACACTTACGAAATAATAGCGTTTTTCATTTAAGTGAATTCTTAGAAAATGTTGCGATCGTTTGGTGCAAAAATATTGAAAATCGATCTCGAAACCGCTAAGCTATAAGCGTTCAAAACCTGACCACTTTTCGAGAGATTTTTTGGAATGACACCCTACCCAGCCAAACCTAGCCATAACATGTAGTTCTACGTCAAAAAATCTCGTCACGGTGGGTGCTGGGAAGTAAAAGCGTGCTTACATGTGATTGACAAAAGTGCTTGATATGTATAGCGTGATAGCCTTACTTCAAAAATCAAAGCCTCGAAAGTTTTCTTATAATTAGCAAGATACATTTGAATGGATTGTTCCGAGCACCATAGGAGTTAATGCTTTCTGTGAAATTTGCGCTGCATCAGCTGCAGTGACGGTTTGCACCTCGTCGGATGGGCCACAGAGCATAGTAAATCAATGCAGGACGTGGAAGCTTTCGCTCAACTGCCCAAAGCACTTTTCTACGATTTACAGACAGTTAAAAGTATTTCAGTTGGAAGAACCAAAGCTACAGATGTCGTGAACAATATTGGAATTGAGTCAACGAATGTAACAACTTTTTTAATAGTCTTTATGATAAAAACGTTCACATGGAGCAAAGACAATCTGATCATTCTAAACTTTTTGTTTACTTGATGAAGAACTCGTTGAAGCAGATGCAAAAATCAGAAAATTTGAGCGGGACCGCATTCCACATAGACTGCGAATGGCGCGAATGTCATGCTGCGGGACAACCATTATAGTGTGGTTATACCTTTACAAAAGGATTGTCCATGTTGTTGTTGCTGCACTCCAGCGAAACACATTGATTATCGCTGCAAGCGGTGGTTGAGTGAGTAATCGAAAGAGTGGACGCATTGGAAATCAGTTTCAGTAACCAAGACGCAGGTATGGATCGTAACCTAAATAAAATTGAAGTCTCGTGTGAAAACATAGGTGACGGAAAATCAAATTTATGCATTGCCACAATAATCTTAATGGTTTATTGCAGCACAGTAAGTGAGTCACTTTAACAGCCAAGGTCATTCGTGACTTCTGCGGAATTGGGATACGAACCCGGGTCCTCGGCATGTGAGGCGTGAATGCTAACCACTAGACTGGGACTGACCCCGGAATCATACTTCATTTACTATTCGCACCAGTTGGCAATTCTGTGTGTTTGATATAGCCCAGCATTCTGGTTGCTTTGTTTATAGGTATTCGAACTATGATGTTCTGCAAAAGTCAGTTTGGAGTCTAATATTATTTTTATATGCTTTACAATTTTATATTTTGGGTGTATATACTCTTGAATGTATTTACCCTTAAATAGGTTGGATTAAAAGTGAGTAAACCCCGTTCCCGAGCAGAAACTACTCAGAATGCGCTTAAATTGTACACTTAGGTTTTCAGTAGAAAACTTACCCAATTTCAGCTACTTGCTACCAATAATTGAACTGTGCCGATTTACGTACTTTTCGATTTCTTCTGCAGAATTTTTGGTTAGAAAAAAAACTCAGAATCTGAGCTTGTACACTTTAAGAGCTTTTCTAGTAGTTACAGTAAAACCCTATTAACTGTTTTACCTTTCCTACACTGAGAAAAATAAACACAACGTTACCAAAACTATCGGCAGTCTCTAATTTTACTTTATATGTCAATAACATTAGAGCACTTACTTACTATTTAGTGAACGGGACACAACAGTAATAGTTCTTACAAAACAGATAGTTTACCTTTTAAACCAGCCGTTTTCGGGAAATATATTTCCCTTCAACGGGGTGATGTCCAACTAATTATCTTGAAGATATACCGGTTCTTACGTTGGCATGAACAAAGTTTTTGTATACTTACTTACTTTTTCTGCGACAATCAGCTTATCGAATTCGTGCCGAATTCAGGAGCCATCTCTACGTTTCTTGGTCTTGGGCTGCCTCTCTTCAGTCGCCCGTAAAGCAGCTGCCTCCACCTCTGGCATCCACGTCACGAACGCTCATCCAACGGGTACGGGGTGTGCCTCGAAGTCGTCGATATATCACCTGGCATTCGGACGCTTGATTTTGCACCATCAGCGTTTCAGCTTAGTCTGTTTTGCTGGTAAGTAATGTTCAACCTCATTTCGTTCAACTGAGTCGTACGCCGTCTTGAAGTTTATAAACAAATGGCGAGTCTGCAAGTTGAATTCTCGGGATTTAGGATTTGTCAAAAGGTGAACAATGGTCCGTCGTGGGGTGTCTCTCGCACTGGCATTCGCCAACAAAGATTTCCTGCAACGGCCTCAGTTTATGAAACAAGTTGCGGGGAAGAATTTTCTATGCAGAATTGCGGAGAGTAATGCCTCGATATTGCTGAAAAACGATTGCGATAATTTCATAGATCCACACATCGAACTTTTGCCGCGCGGAAAACGCACTTTTGCCCCGATAGTTCCGGTTTAAAGTAGAGTAAAGTGGAGTAGAGTAGAGTGGAGTAGAGTAGAGTAGAGTAGAGTAGAGTAGAGTAGAGTAGAGTAGAGTAGAGTAGAGTAGAGTAGAGTAGAGTAGAGTAGAGTAGAGTAGAGTAGAGTAGAGTAGAGTAGAGTAGAGTAGAGTAGAGTAGAGTAGAGTAGAGTAGAGTAGAGTAGAGTAGAGTAGAGTAGAGTAGAGTAGAGTAGAGTAGAGTAGAGTAGAGTAGAGTAGAGTAGAGTAGAGTAGAGTAGAGTAGAGTAGAGTAGAGTAGAGTAGAGTAGAGTAGAGTAGAGTAGAGTAGAGTAGCGAGTAGCGAGTAGCGAGTAGCGAGTAGCGAGTAGCGAGTAGCGAGTAGCGAGTAGCGAGTAGCGAGTAGCGAGTAGCGAGTAGCGAGTAGCGAGTAGCGAGTAGCGAGTAGCGAGTAGCGAGTAGCGAGTAGCGAGTAGCGAGTAGCGAGTAGCGAGTAGCGAGTAGCGAGTAGCGAGTAGCGAGTAGCGAGTAGCGAGTAGCGAGTAGCGAGTAGCGAGTAGCGAGTAGCGAGTAGCGAGTAGCGAGTAGCGAGTAGCGAGTAGCGAGTAGCGAGTAGCGAGTAGCGAGTAGCGAGTAGCGAGTAGCGAGTAGCGAGTAGCGAGTAGCGAGTAGCGAGTAGCGAGTAGCGAGTAGCGAGTAGCGAGTAGCGAGTAGCGAGTAGCGAGTAGCGAGTAGCGAGTAGCGAGTAGCGAGTAGCGAGTAGCGAGTAGCGAGTAGCAAGTAGCGAGTAGCGAGTAGCGAGTAGCGAGTAGCGAGTAGCGAGTAGCGAGTAGCGAGTAGCGAGTAGCGAGTAGCGAGTAGCGAGTAGCGAGTAGCGAGTAGCGAGTAGCGAGTAGCGAGTAGCGAGTAGCGAGTAGCGAGTAGAGTAAAGTAAAGTAAAGAGTAGAGTGTGTAAAGTAGAGAATCGAGAGTAGAATAGAGAGAGAAGAGTAGATATTACAGAGTGGAGAGTGAATAGAGTAAAGAGAGTAGAGAGTAGAGTCTAGTATAGTAAAGTAAAATAAAGTATTGTTAAGTAGTTTTGAAACTGAAGTAAACTAATATATTCAAATAGTAAATAGCAAATAGTAAAGTAAGTTAAAGTAGAGTAGAGTATTGAATAATTGGGTAAAGAAAAATAAAAAGGGGGGGGCTTAAAACGGTCAGCAGTTTGTTACAGAAATGAAATAATTCATGATAAAGTTTACTTCATGATCGAATTGAGACACAGTAATAGTTTAATATATAACTATGAAATATTTTAACCACCATATGAACGAAACGTTATGGAGTACGCACTTGTACATAGACAGTTATATGGGAAATTATAAAAAAATAAATATGAAAATTGATTAAAAACTCTTTCACCAGAATTCGTACCTCGGACATGCATTTGCTCAATGTTAGATTAACGGGAAATTAGCAGTCATTAACTTTTCGTCAGCAGTTTTTGGACCCAATAGCTGGGGTCTGGTTGTAAAAATGTAAATACTGCCTTCTTCTTGCCAATCTGAACACAGCGAATATATTTTCATGAACAGAATTTTTGTTTCAAACGAAAAAAACTGCTTCTGAAATTGGCAGAATCGATGACGACTAATTTCACCTTAAGGTAAATTAACCATTAGTGAACCAGTTAGTGCTAGAGTAGTTTTCTTCCACGAATTATTTTAGACTGGTAACGCTAAACACGCAACCGATGGCACTTACAATACGAGTAACTTTCAATTAAGCCTGAAAAAATATCAATTTATGTTGCAAATTTCTATATTTTACACATTTTTTAAAACAGATTGGAATGTCCGTTTTCCTTTTATGGACCTTTTGGTTTACAATAGGATAGCGACTGGGTCCATTATAGGAATTCTAGTGTATTTTGCATGAAGAGGGTCCACTAATGACAACATTTCGCATTGTTAACCATGAAATGGACCCTAGCTTGTTGAAAATATCGATTTTAAGGCATTATTAATTAAATTCAGTTAAAATCTTATAAACTGAATTGTGTGGCATTCTTTGTACTTTCTGTTTCATGTCATATATCCTCAGAAATAAGAAGCACAAGCTAATAAACGCCGAAACTGTATCCAAGGTCCATTATAGGTGAATGGTCCACAATAGGTTAACTTACCCTATTTGGGTTTTAAAAAGTTTTTCCACTCCAACGTAAAATGAAATGTTTCATAAGAAAATACGTAACGACCATGTTTTTTTATCAAACTTGCAGTCAACTGGGCAGTCAAAGCTTTCTCAATGCAAAACAATAGGATCACATCCAGTAGCAATCCATATGGAATTATGGTGTAAATTTCCAGAAATATTTCCCTATTTTGGCACTTTCAATCAAAGGGTATTTGCAGATAAAAGTGTTTAACATGTCTAACACTAACGTCTTTCGCAAGTAGTTGATATGAATATCGGATCGTTTCCAAGTGTTTTCCAGCAAAGCATGATTTCTGTATTTTTCACTCGCTAATTTCGTTAAATTATTTTTTTGCAAGTTATGAAATACGTTGGAGTTACTCTGTCTTTTCCATTATTACAGCTTTTTGAACCAAACATTTCAAACGATATGGTTTTCTCTCTGATTTTCACAGATTTCCACAAACATACACATGACAGAAACATAGTAGTTTGCATCGGCCTTTAATCCAATAATCGGATACAAAATAATATTTCATCGAGTATAATATGTTATCAATATAACGAGCATCATATTACACAGTCCTGCGTCATTCTTTCGCACAACCCTTCACTGTCCATTGTGAAATATGATAGAAATTTAATTAGCTAGCCAGATTAATGCTGCGAGTTATACAACCCTAAGGCTTGTACGAAAAGATGACGTAGGACACTGGTAGGATGTACTGATAACATGTTGTACTCGATAAATATTATTTTATGTCCGATTATCGGATTAAAAACTAAAGCTTACCGTGTTTCTGATATGTGTAGAAAGCCTAGTGCGATTGGGTCGAGAGTTGCCAGCAGGGTTTCCACATTCACAGATTATTCAGTGTTTTGCAAACATTTGTGATAAACCACCTGTACAGAATCTGTATACAGAGAATTCAGATTTTCGTCAATTACACAGGTTAAACAGATTTATGAGCTTTTGAGTTTCGAACAATGCATGTGATTAAGACATAGATAGTCAGCAACGGTTATATTCGTTGCACATATATTTTAGCTGTACGGATTACCGGATTATTCTTACAAAAACACAGAATTTAATAAATCATCCTTGTTTGACAACTGACGGACCCCGGCTGAGCTTGAGTGCATTTTTTCCAAACCGAAAACCCTGCGCGAAAAGCAAACCCTGAATTCCCAGTCAATTTCTGTTGTTTAACGGGAAATCAGCAGTCATTAACTTTTCGGCGGAGAGCCCAAATTCGGAAGCAGTTTTTGGGCCCAAAAGCGGGGTTCTGTTTATAAAAATGTAAATACTGCATTCTTCTTGCCAATCTGAACACAGCGAATATATTTTCATGAACAGAATTTTTGTTTCAAACAAAAAACTGCTTTTAAAATTGGCAAAATCGATGACGACTAATTTCACCTTAATGCAGTTTTTCCTTTTTCAAACATGCCTACTCACACGCGAAAGAGTATCAGAAAAATAAAATTCAATAGGCTTACGCCGCACACGCAGGTATAAAAGAAATAGCCGGCGGTGCTGTGTGAGATATTTTGTTACCCACACACTCGCGCACGCTCATCCTCCCATCGTCTTCCCGCATGGCTTATTCCAGAGGTAAAAAATTCATGGGGAATCAAATGCCCGTGAGGTTGGTCGCCCACTGGGATACACATTTTGCATTACATTGTGGATTTTCGGCTAGTCAGTTTTATATCGAAAACGGCTTTTTTATACTGGCTGGCGTTTTGGCCTTCGTCGAAATCGAAGGCCGAAACGTCCGGGAGTATAAAAAAGCCGTTATTGATATAAAACTGACTGTAAAGCCGAAAATCCACAATACAATGTATCTCAGCCAATATCAATAACATTTTGCATTACTTTTTCTTCTTCTTCAACATCTTCTCCCTCGAATTTACCCACGGGCGGGAGCGCGAGCCCTCGCGTGTAATCGGCATCAACAGATCGGGCTGCAACGACGAACAACGAGCGATAACTGTAGCTGTTAGCTAAACACATACGCGCAAAAACTCGTTGCGCTGCATGATGAAATAAGAGTGGGAGTTTTAAAGGGTTCTCATGCCGGCGTGTTCGTTAGAATGAGTACGCGTGTGTGAGAAAATTAGACCACACGAGTGCGGGCTTCGCATCACTGGTTTTGAACCGGTTGGTAGTGCGGTACGGGAATAAAATACACACACACACACACACACACACACACACACACACACACACACACACACACACACACACACACACACACACACACACACACACACACACACACACACACACACACACACACACACACACACACACACACACACACACACACACACACACACACACACACACACACACACACACACACACACACACACACACACACACACACACACTCACCTTTCAGATACTAATAAATGATTGCTGAGACATTAGCTAACAGCGATTACATATTGTAAATTATTGACACTAAAATGATACTTTGTGGGATTCCAGCGAGAAAGCTGCGAGAGCTTGAAAGGTGCACTGCTACGTATACTTGTGACGTTGCTTCTTTGAGGTAGCTTAAGACTAGCTTCGTCATGCAGTTAGGAAAGTGAGATCAGAGGAGATTGTTGTTCTCAAGTCCAATCGAGTCCGACAACTGTATGTTCGGATAGCGTAATATTGTTCTTCTGCTCGAGATAGCTCTCACTAACTTTCCTCTGTAAAATTATATCTATACTGTTTTATTTGTATTCAATTTGACATATTGACATATTGACATATTGACAGTAATGTTTCATTTAGTGTTATAGAGCTTATATTGTGTTGTAGTGCTTGAAATTTTTACATTAACAAATTACTCTTTTGTTGTGGCTTTCGGGTTGATGTTTCTCGGTTCTCGGTCTCGGTTTATAATTTTTTTAAACTACGTTTCGGCTTACTGTTTTTACTCAGCCATCATCAGATTCTTAAATAAAACAATTTTCATTACACACGTTTAAACAAAATACAAATACTCTTTTACAATTCTGTTCACAAAGTGCCACCCAGTATTCCGAACAAAAACGTAATCCTACGTCTAATTTCCGTCAAGCAATTAAAGCCAGAAATTCATCCGTCCTTGTGACAAATTACTATCCCCGGCGATTTGACTCGTTTCTTTAAAATATTTCTCCGCCACCGCAGAAACATCCTGGAAGGTAATTATTTTTGGCGCTACGAAAAGTGCCGCTGATTTCGCAGATCCCGGCAGATTCCTGTTCCGGAAACACACTGAATTGTCGGCAATCATTATCGACCAGCAGGAAAACTTTGTCGCAGTCTTCTGCTTTGCACCTAACCGCGTTACTCGTTATTTCTGTTCTTTGTCACACAGCAGTTATGTTTCACTGCTGTCTCTGGCTGGAACCAGTAAAACGGAAGCGATGACAAATGGCTTTTTATCGCGATCGTTGTGGATGGATGATGAATGAGACAAGTTTTCTAGTAGATTTGATAGCCAGCAAATGGGAGAATCTTTTAACCGGAGAACGCGAGCAAAATATTTTGCCACATGAGTATGCACTAAAAAGGACATGAAGTTTTATTTAATTTGACGGCAATGTCCAGTCATTTTCTTGCTAAGCTGTAATAAATAAATGTTGAGTTTCAATCCCAAGTAATCATTAAAAGTAATGAGAAAAGTTTCCCAGTGCTGAACGGGTGGCGATTTGCGGTATAATTATGTTTTCCTGGCGGCAAGCAGTGTCAGCGAAGTGTGGCTGGTGACGGATTAGGGCCCAATTCTAGGAAACTCGTATCGTTGTCATGGTGCCATTGACGTGTATTCCAGTTTGGGCAGTTTGGTTCAAACTTAACAGGTCGCTTGGTTACCTTTAGCAAGCGGAAGAGTGCGCTGTTTCCGGAAACATTGCTCGCCAATTACGCCCGTGGGGTGGGTTCGATTTTTAATGCCGACGTGGGTAAAATTGATAAAAAATGCGAGAAAGTCATCACATTTAAATGCCTAGGAATCTACGCATACCATCACAGCGCAGGCAGCAGTCATTAATTAATGAAGCCGGCGTTCCAATAACGTCACCGCCTTTCGGTTTAACGAAGCTGTGGGGGTAGCTGCTTCCTCTTCAACATAATTAGTTGGACACGAACTGGTCGGCAAAAAGACAATTTGTCATTATTGTTGAACGTCCTGTGTAGTAAGTGAGAATTCATTCTGGAATTTTATCATGAGAAGAAAATTATTAATCGTAAAAACGTTATGAAATGAAGAGTGTTATAAAGCTGTATACTCCGGCGTACCTAGGATAAAACACAGAGGAGGAGGTCAAATCTGAGGAAGACATGAAGAAAAAGTGGGTTTCCGTACAGAAGAAGCTGCAGCAAGATGTTGTACAGAACTTTATGAGTGGAGTTAAGCGTAAGGTGCGAGCATACAGTTATTGTATTGAAGCTGAATGAGTTGAATATGTCAACCGCTTACTAATGGGTTATATTTTATTGTCTGAAAGTTTGAAAAGGATCGGTCAACTACGTAATTTTCTACAGCGTTTTTTCCGTGATGCATTTTGATGTGGGACACCCTTTACTGTGAATGAATTTTTCAGATTGTAATATTTGCTTACCTTTCAATAGCAATCAGTGCCTATTTCGAACTTGATGATACAAATCGGAGACTAAACACGTATTTGTCAAAATTATGAGTAAAGCGTAGTTTTAAAAAGTAATACACTATTGTTCCGATTATATCAGCCCCTCCGTGAATTTTAGGCTGATATCCCTTTAAGCCACCCCATCGACATCTCTATAACGAGCTGCAGTAAACGTCAGCGACAGCATGTCCTGGGCTCAAAATTTGACAGCGGGCCCAAATCAGACTGCTGGCAGTTGAGTGAAACACACTGCTGACATGCTATCTCATTTTCGCACACACGAGATGTTGGCAGCGAAAACATGGTTGCCTGCCGATGGGCTGCTTTAAGCCCGAGCCCTCACAATTGTGTAGGTGAGACATGACTACTTTTAAAAAAATTTCCTTTCCTTTCTAAACGTCGTACTTTTACATATATGGCGCCAATCTCTTGTGTAAACATCGTAACACGTAAAAAAAATAGAAAATAGCTGAAAAGAAGTTTTCTTTTGTGTTTGAATTAATCTTCAAAATCTTGTGAAAACAGCAAAAAGTTTTATCTGTCGTATTTTCTTATTGGATCCGTATTTCGAAATTGCTTGGATAAAAAATTATTGGTAATAAGTATTTCTAATTGATGTAATTAAAAATTTACGCGAAATAACTTTTACAACTTACTTATGCACATTGTTTTTCATAGCTACACAATTGTGTAGGTTCGGCTTTATTGCATACCTTTACGTTCCCGCCGGGACTTAGTGTACTTGCCGTTACACTTTTGGCTCTATCTTTACTATTTTTTGATCGATTTTTATACAACTTGTCTTCAAAGAACCACCTTAGATTGACCTTCAATAAAAAAATATGTTTCATTTTCCCATTTCCCAGAGATATTCCAGATCGCAGTGGGATTATTTTTTCGCGTCATAAGTAATAGATGAAATAAAGCGAAATTTGCTGCTGCCATCTCATTTTGAGTCAGTAAGAATGAAGACATCATACTGTAGAGCATTCGTTCATGCTCCACACTACGGAACCTCCGTTTAGAGTACTACCAGAACCTAAAACTGGTCATTTATAAATTGTGAAATAATAAAGTAGTGTGGCAAATGATGTATTCAACTACGGTATTTTCTAAGACAAATTCTTGGATCAACATTTGAATGTTTTGAGCCAATCTGGACGTTTCGGTATATCTGTTGTATTAAGATTAGTAAAAACTTAACTTGCAAAAAGTTGCGCGTATTTCCACAGCTACATAGCGACCGTTCCGATGCTTCAGAAGCTGAAGTTTATGAGCCTCGAAGCGATGATCTCGCTCTAAACTAAACGGGGTCAACCCTATTCAATTCTGTGGACTTTTGACGTAGGACTACGTCTCACGGCAAGTGTTGAGATAGGGTGTCATTCCAAAAAATCGAAAAATGCGAGCGTCACGAAATATGAAAGGTTTTGAGCGCTAATATCTCAGCGGTTTTCCGATCGATTTTCAATATTCTTACACCAATCGATCGGAAAATCTTCTAAGAATTGACTCAAATGAAGAAAAGTATGGATTCTTGATGTTGAACTATTGAAAAGTTGAAAATAATGAACCTATGTTTTACCAGAATTCTCGCTTCGTGATTGGTTGGAAGATTCTTTACGATGTCTAAACCTATGTAATGAGTCATTACATAAGTAACGTTAGTACATAGGGACATTAGCCTTTAAGTATGCCACCAGTGCTCGAACCAATAGAAAGAACTATCAACTGACGATTGAGGGTTATGGGTGGAAATTCTTTCGTGTAGGGGATTACAGTCTCCTATGGATGACAGAAAACTAGAAATAAGAATGGGTTTTCAAGAAACCGGAAACACAATCTAGGATAAGATATAAAAATAAGAACAAGATCAGGAATAAGAAAACTTACAGGCTAGATGAGTCTGGGTTACATCAAGGCGGTTCTTTCCCACTTAGACCGTCGAGATGTTAACAAGTCAAAATAAAGTGTAGCGAAGTGCAACTCCTCGTTAAATCATTTAAAGTAGGAAAAGTGATGTGATATTGGTTGGATTAAATTAAATTTTGTTTTAAATTTTCCAGAATTCGCTGAGTTTAATTTATTAAAGATAAAGTCGTGAGTCAAGTGCTTAACTAAAATAGTAGCGAGTAAGTTAGGGAATTTTAATTATTGGATGCCAAAGAATTTTAATTAGTTGAATTTCGTAATAGGTAATATAGATAAAGCTAAGTCGTGAGTCGGGACAATAGTGGGCTTTATAAGCCAAGACAAAAGGTAAATGGGTTATGTCATGTTGGTTTATGTGTTGTGTGCTAACCGAAATTCTCAGTTCGCAGCGACCACGTGAGCAGTCCCGTGCATTGGGAATTCGTCAGGAGAAACACGATTCGTCGGTGGACGAATCTGGTTCGATCGGTGGACTCGGCGGATCCCCTGGGTGCACCTATCGCTTTGAGGTTGCGTACCTCTATAGGTGCATTCAGAGAGCGGTTGTCATCGGTTGTGGAAAATATCTCGACCTCGTAAGCACCACTCGCCCTTAAGGTGGTTGCCAGGATTACGAGTGATCTACGTGGGGAAAGACTCCAACCGCCAGTGCGATCCGCTCGGCTCACGCGGAATTGCAGTCCCGATCTTGAACGTGTGAAGAAGCCAACCCGTTGCTGTTGTACCACGCGGTTGCTATCGCTGCTCGTTTTTGTCGCTACCGTTTGCCGTGGCCCCCAGCAGAGCCGAGGTTACGCCACCATCTCGCAGCCTCGTGTCGCTCACTGGGCGTCCCCTGGAAAATAGCCGCCCATCGGAAAACCCTGGATTAAAGCTGTGAGTACCCTGGAAACATCAATTTAGCACCACACCACCCCCAACATTGACATTAGTAGGGAGTAAAATTGTTCAGTAGGGTGGGAGAATACACGATAGGACGACTCACGCGAGAAAGAGTGGTTAGGAAAATAGTGACGTCACAAACGACCCTTGGAGATATTATCAGCCCGATCGATCCCGTTGGCAAGCGAGTTCGCTCCGGGAGATCCACTGATAGTATCTCAGAGAGGTAGAAGAAGCTAGGAGAGAAAAGGGAGATCGGAAAATAAAAAGGGAAATTAAACAAAATTAAATTTAAATTCGCTAATTTGCCCGGAAACAGAGATTGGTGGAAATAGTTACTTTTCGCTGCAATTTAGTTTGGTTTAAACGAAACGGTTGAAATTTTCGAAATAGAAAGAGGAGGTGAAAAGTAAAGAATTTAGTAATTTATTCGAATTTGAAGAAATCAGGAGGCGAAAGGATTTGGTACTTTGGAGTTCGGGAATTGCAGTTTTGGAGGGGATTCTGACGTATGGTTAGGAAAACGTGCTAGCCTGGGCAAACTGATCCGTAATCCCGGCAGACGAGTGATCGTCTGGCGCTAAAGCTGGGTATTTGGAGACCCTACAAGAATCCTCCTTACATTGATATCTGTGCTTGGGAAGTAAGCCAAAACAAGTCACAAAGCTCCCTCATTTCAACAAGATTTCTTAAAACCGCGATTAAACCTAGACCATTTTGATGTCCTTGCTTGGGAAGTACGCCAGAAAGAATGACAAAGCCCCTTCGTGCCAACAGATTTCTTACGAACGCGATTAAACCTAGTCCAATTTGATGTCTGTGTTAGGGAAGTGTGCCAGAAAAAATGACAGAAATCCGTTGCCCCAACAGATCGTAAATTCTTTACTGCGAGACGATTAAACCTCGGCGAATTTGATATCTGTGTTGGAAAAATGTGCTACAACTGTAGTGTTCGGTTATAATACGACTCTGTATGAATACGCATGCTTGCTGCTTCATTAGAAGTGTAGTGAAAAGATGTGCTGTTGATAAAATAGGATTGAATTGGTGAAATCCCTTCAACGTGGGTAACCATGGGTAATAAAAACAATCTTTAATTTCAGTAAGGTAGCAGGAAAGCAATAGTTTGTGTTCTTGATTTTGTTAAATTGTTTTCAAATGCACAATCTTTTGAGAATTGAAGGTATGCAATGTTACTACTTTGATAAATGTTACATACAACGCATGTAGCATGTATATATGTTGCATTTAGCACGTATGCATGAATACATGCTACTATCACTGCAAAGAGACTTATGTAGTCCTGCGTCACCTATATATGCGGTCGTGTCTTGTACACAACCCCTCTGATTTTTTACACAAAATAATTAGATTTTCATGTTTTGTTTTTTCAAAACCTGGCTTGGTATAGTCCAAAAAGGGTAAAAAATGTTAAAAATAGGGGAAAATGAGCAAAATGGGGCACTTCCCGATGACAAACAGGAAATTGGTGGGCACCATGCGATTCTCCGGAAAATTTTACATAAGATCACCTACATTTTATCAGCCTGCAGGCCATATCTTAATTGCATCCGTTTTTTCGGCTCGTTTTTGCCCATAGTGCAATGGTATAAGATAAGGCCGAACCCACACAACTGTGTAGGTTGCTAAATTTAGCAAACATTTATTGCAATGTGTAGAATACACTGGCTTTGGTATCTCGAGCGATAAAAAAAATTATATTGATCCAAAAACCAAAAATATCGTAACTAAAACCCTCCGTGCCTAAAGGGATATAATTGGAAAACTGATACAAGCGGGAAATTTTTTATTTTGCTTAAAGTATGGCAAGTTTACTAATGAATTATGTTCTTTTTTTGCATTATTAGGGTGGTCATGTTTGTCACAAAAAAAAAGTTTTAAACACGATGTTTAAAACTAGTTGAATAGTTGTAGAACATACTAAAACAAGTAACTTTGTCAAATATAGTAACTATCTATCTCTTATGGTTGTCGAAATATAATGATTTGTTTGTAAAAAGCACTTAAAAAGCGCTTTTTAAAATAACTGTAACTTTTGAGGATACAATCAGATACAGACAACTGATACTTGCTTTTACAGGCTTTCTGTAGTACTTTTATGTGTGAGCTGTTTGATCTGCCACCAATTACCACCTTGGGAAACTTTTGAACTTAAAGAAGTACTATTATTCACCGAGAAAGCTCAATATTTCGGAAAGTTTAGAAAATAACGTACAATAATGTTCCACTAAAATGTGGATTTTAGCCAGGCAAATAACTTTCTTGAACACTATGAACACGTGAAAATTGACCAGTATAAGTTAGCGGCCAAAAAATTGTTTTTAAGGATTTGTCCACAAATAAAGCTTCATAACTAATTTATATGAAGAGATACAGCTATGATGTCTTTGACAAAGTTATTTGTATTGACATTTATTATATCACTAGCTGACCCGACATACTTCGTATTGCTACAAATTAAACTGTGTTGTACATCAATCGTGAATCTCGGATGACCTTTGTCACAATCTTGAGTTTTGCAAGTTTCTGGATAGTTCACGGGTGTTTTAATATACAAATTTTCCTCACAGTAAAGTAGAAAACAACTCCTCCTATTGCTTAGCCTGATAAAATAAAGCGGATAGCATTTGAATATTCGCCATCATTACAAACCATTTCGCCGAATACCATTTTGCGGAACAGCAATTCTAAGCATGGAGAGGGGTCATTATTATCCTCCTAAAGAGGGGAGGGGTCTCAATTCACCATAGAAAAAAAAATTGCCTGCAAAAACACCCACATGCTAAATTTGGTTCCGTTTGCTTGATTAGTTCTGGAGTTATGAGAAAATTTGTATTTCATTTGTATAGAAGCCCCCCCTCTTAGTGAAACAAGGAGTCTCCAATCATCATTAGAACCTTCCCTGGCCCCTACATGCAAATTTTCACGCCGATCGGTTCAGTAGTTTTCGGTTCTATAAGGAACATACGGGAAGACAGATAGAAATCCATTTTTATAGGTACAGATTTGTATGGGAGCCAGAGAGACAGACAGACAGACAGACAGACAGACAGACAGACAGACAGACAGACAGACAGACAGACAGACAGACAGACAGACAGACAGACAGACAGACAGACAGACAGACAGACAGACAGACAGACAGACAGACAGACAGACAGACAGACAGACAGACAGACAGACAGACAGACAGACAGACAGACAGACAGACAGACAGACAGACAGACAGACAGACAGACAGACAGACAGACAGACAGACAGACAGACAGACAGACAGACAGACAGACAGACAGACAGACAGACAGACAGACAGACAGACAGACAGACAGACAGACAGACAGACAGACAGACAGACAGACAGACAGACAGACAGACAGACAGACAGACAGACAGACAGACAGACAGACAGACAGACAGACAGACAGACAGACAGACAGACAGACAGACAGACAGACAGACAGACAGACAGACAGACAGACAGACAGACAGACAGACAGACAGACAGACAGACAGACAGACAGACAGACAGACAGACAGACAGACAGACAGACAGACAGACAGACAGACAGACAGACAGACAGACAGACAGACAGACAGACAGACAGACAGACAGACAGACAGACAGACAGACAGACAGACAGACAGACAGACAGACAGACAGACAGACAGACAGACAGACAGACAGACAGACAGACAGACAGACAGACAGACAGACAGACAGACAGACAGACAGACAGACAGACAGACAGACAGACAGACAGACAGACAGACAGACAGACAGACAGACAGACAGACAGACAGACAGACAGACAGACAGACAGACAGACAGACAGACAGACAGACAGACAGACAGACAGACAGACAGACAGACAGACAGACAGACAGACAGACAGACAGACAGACAGACAGACAGACAGACAGACAGACAGACAGACAGACAGACAGACAGACAGACAGACAGACAGACAGACAGACAGACAGACAGACAGACAGACAGACAGACAGACAGACAGACAGACAGACAGACAGACAGACAGACAGACAGACAGACAGACAGACAGACAGACAGACAGACAGACAGACAGACAGACAGACAGACAGACAGACAGACAGACAGACAGACAGACAGACAGACAGACAGACAGACAGACAGACAGACAGACAGACAGACAGACAGACAGACAGACAGACAGACAGACAGACAGACAGACAGACAGACAGACAGACAGACAGACAGACAGACAGACAGACAGACAGACAGACAGACAGACAGACAGACAGACAGACAGACAGACAGACAGACAGACAGACAGACAGACAGACAGACAGACAGACAGACAGACAGACAGACAGACAGACAGACAGACAGACAGACAGACAGACAGACAGACAGACAGACAGACAGACAGACAGACAGACAGACAGACAGACAGACAGACAGACAGACAGACAGACAGACAGACAGACAGACAGACAGACAGACAGACAGACAGACAGACAGACAGACAGACAGACAGACAGACAGACAGACAGACAGACAGACAGACAGACAGACAGACAGACAGACAGACAGACAGACAGACAGACAGACAGACAGACAGACAGACAGACAGACAGACAGACAGACAGACAGACAGACAGACAGACAGACAGACAGACAGACAGACAGACAGACAGACAGACAGACAGACAGACAGACAGACAGACAGACAGACAGACAGACAGACAGACAGACAGACAGACAGACAGACAGACAGACAGACAGACAGACAGACAGACAGACAGACAGACAGACAGACAGACAGACAGACAGACAGACAGACAGACAGACAGACAGACAGACAGACAGACAGACAGACAGACAGACAGACAGACAGACAGACAGACAGACAGACAGACAGACAGACAGACAGACAGACAGACAGACAGACAGACAGACAGACAGACAGACAGACAGACAGACAGACAGACAGACAGACAGACAGACAGACAGACAGACAGACAGACAGACAGACAGACAGACAGACAGACAGACAGACAGACAGACAGACAGACAGACAGACAGACAGACAGACAGACAGACAGACAGACAGACAGACAGACAGACAGACAGACAGACAGACAGACAGACAGACAGACAGACAGACAGACAGACAGACAGACAGACAGACAGACAGACAGACAGACAGACAGACAGACAGACAGACAGACAGACAGACAGACAGACAGACAGACAGACAGACAGACAGACAGACAGACAGACAGACAGACAGACAGACAGACAGACAGACAGACAGACAGACAGACAGACAGACAGACAGACAGACAGACAGACAGACAGACAGACAGACAGACAGACAGACAGACAGACAGACAGACAGACAGACAGACAGACAGACAGACAGACAGACAGACAGACAGACAGACAGACAGACAGACAGACAGACAGACAGACAGACAGACAGACAGACAGACAGACAGACAGACAGACAGACAGACAGACAGACAGACAGACAGACAGACAGACAGACAGACAGACAGACAGACAGACAGACAGACAGACAGACAGACAGACAGACAGACAGACAGACAGACAGACAGACAGACAGACAGACAGACAGACAGACAGACAGACAGACAGACAGACAGACAGACAGACAGACAGACAGACAGACAGACAGACAGACAGACAGACAGACAGACAGACAGACAGACAGACAGACAGACAGACAGACAGACAGACAGACAGACAGACAGACAGACAGACAGACAGACAGACAGACAGACAGACAGACAGACAGACAGACAGACAGACAGACAGACAGACAGACAGACAGACAGACAGACAGACAGACAGACAGACAGACAGACAGACAGACAGACAGACAGACAGACAGACAGACAGACAGACAGACAGACAGACAGACAGACAGACAGACAGACAGACAGACAGACAGACAGACAGACAGACAGACAGACAGACAGACAGACAGACAGACAGACAGACAGACAGACAGACAGACAGACAGACAGACAGACAGACAGACAGACAGACAGACAGACAGACAGACAGACAGACAGACAGACAGACAGACAGACAGACAGACAGACAGACAGACAGACAGACAGACAGACAGACAGACAGACAGACAGACAGACAGACAGACAGACAGACAGACAGACAGACAGACAGACAGACAGACAGACAGACAGACAGACAGACAGACAGACAGACAGACAGACAGACAGACAGACATTCGCCGGAAATTTTTTCATATGATCACTTAATATTTTTTTGAAACGATGGTTCTACAATTGATGAAGCGATGGTAAGGGAAAGTAATGAAGAAGGACTTTTTTGGGAATGGGGGAGAAAGATTGAAAAGGAAGGGTAGGGGGGTTGGGTTATAGGTAGCCACGCTTAACAAGTTGTCGTTGTGACTCCTACCTTTTGTCCAATGCTGGAAGGTGCATGGGTCGAACCAAGTTATAAACTGAGATTATAACCGGATTTGAACCCACAACCCTGGCCCTGGTTACTATGCAGGAAATGCATAGTTCAAAAACGTATAAACTAGACCTTTACCAGGCACCCCATATGTTAAAGAATAATATTTTCTCCTACAACTTACTTTTACTTGCACTTACTCAAATTAGTAACCACTTATTTATACTTACTCAGCAAATACATGAAAAACGGTTCTATCAAAATTTAAAACTGCTCCTATTTTGTTGAAATTTTGTAAACTTATTCAATTTCCGAAAATTGTATGTGACATAAACCAACGCACAACGCAACTCTAACCAATAGATGAATTATGTTCCGAAGACGTGTGACGATTTCTATCTCAAATAGCAAGTAAGACCGTATAACAAAGTTTCCTTTCACCACTAGGTGGATTAAACCAGCTTTTATGTAGAAGTTATGATCCTTTGAATTTGATCAAAATTTTGCTAGTCCCAATCATTTCGTCTGGACCCTGTAGATGTGCTGCTTCTCTTGTTACAGATCTGATACACTTTTTGTGATGAATTATTACAGTATTTGTAATAAAGTTATCACAATTCCAGCGGCAAATTTATTACACCTTTGGTTACGACAATTATGATTGTATTGCAATTTCTGTAGCAAATTTATTACATTTTTTGTAACAAATTTATTGCGACTCCGCCAACAATTTTATTTGCGATATTTTTACAAATTTATTACGAATTTTATAACAAACTTATCACGACTTGTGTCACAGATGTACATTCAACCCCCGTTAATATGAAAAACACCTCGTTCAGATTGGGCGAGTTCATTTTTAATCTGAATACAGTAGAGATTTCTATAACGCGGATTTGTAGAACGCGGATTTCTATAGCGCGGGTACCATGATATTTCTATAACGCGGTTTTCCGCGTATAACAAATACACGTGGCATATGGATATTGAGTTAATTGGGGCTAAACTCGAATTTTGAGCGTTTTTGAACAGATATGACCATGGTGTCTTTTAAGAAGTTGTAGGGCATATAACAGTTGACTCTCTAAGTGATATACGGAAACCACAAAGTTACGGGTTGGTCTGCTGGAGATTCCGGAATATCCGTTGAAATTATCTTATTGGTAAAGTTGGTTAAAATTGGTAAAATATTTTTGAAGTAACTAAAGTCGGGTAATTGATACGAATTAAAAACAAAGTAATAAATAAGCGACCTTAGAAAGCCATAAGGTGGTCCTCCGAAAAATTCAGAACATATCGTGAATATTTCGAGTGTAATTTGACTACACTAGAAGTATATTTCGACTATTTGTGACTCAATTTGGCCATTGGATGGTTTACCGGGAAAAAATTCAAAGTTTACCTGAAATTGGTCATTGGCAATGCAAATGTTTTAATTTGTAACAGATCAAAATGAAATGGAATATCAGCAATCCTCAACTAAATAGGCCGCTCACGACACGACTCGACATAGCCGCCAAAACGTTCACTGGAAAATTAGGATTTGCCGTCAAAGTGAACAATAAGTGAAAATTCATGTTGAAGTCCGCGCTACAATTTGAAAAAGGTTTGATATAAAATGTTCGCTGACAAATAAACGAGGTTATTTCGACAGTTTGTTGAAATTTCCAATTTTGCTAGTGTAATTTGATAGATGTGGTATAGTAAACTGAACTTCCGGTAACATTTACTATACTTACAAATCTAATAGCAAATATATCAACTTTTGTATAAACTCTTCACCAAGTATTGTGCACTTCTGGGAAAATTTTAACAGAAATCTAACCATCGTAGTTAGCCATGGCCATTCCGAAATCCGCGTTGACGGTATCTTATATTTTTATGGATTTTGCCTGAGAAAAAGTGAGAGAGAAGTGTTATTGCTTTTGTTTTCACCTTTTCTTGGACAATTCAGAATGGGGCTTCTTGTAAGAGCGAACAGGCTACGAAAACTTTGTTGCTTTCGTCAACGCGATGAATTTATATTCCCATTTCATATTGTTCAATTCGAGGTTGGATGAACATAATTCCGAACTCAAAGAACAATTTCGCTCGTTGACCACTTTTACGGATGTTCCGTATTTGTCGGAGAATCGCATGTTGGCTTTGGAATAGCACGTATTGTTTACTTTACTTATATTACGCCAAATAATAAGCCATAGGAACTTTAAAAAGAATTTTGAAGCTATGAGAAGACTTCACAGAAATGAAAATTTACCGGATGATCCGGAAGCTCTGGAAGACCAAGAGGCGATTTTTTCTGTCTCACCAAGCATCTGTAAGATGGAAAAATATATACTTGACATCTTTCCCAAAGGAACCATGGTCGTGTTGATTCGAAATTTTGTAAAATTCAGGTATAGCCCCAATTAACTCAATTTCCATATGCTACGTGTACTTGTATAACGCGCTTCTTATAACGCGGTCCCAATTACCCGCGTTATACAAATATCGACTGTATTTGGTAACTCTATTCATTTCCACATACGCGCACCCTATGAACCTGTTGTTTTGATTTGACGAAAACAAACGTTTTGAAAACATTTCAAAGATACGCGAATTCTAAACATCCGGTTTGTAGAAGAGGTAATTGGCACGGCAGTTTCGATTAAAATGGTCTATTTTGAGTGCTGGAGAGAGGTAAGTTCCTAATGAGCTATATTGTCAAAGCTCTTGAGCAAGAGGAAACGCATTAAGATTTTTTGCTTTTTTTTTTCAATTTACACGGCCAACTTTAACGCCAATTGTGTATGGCGCTTGATCGGTTTTTAATGTGAACGCATTCATTCCACCGGGGTACAGATTAAAAATGTTTAGATTAAACAAGGTCGTACCAATGGGGGTACACGATATTACAATTTTTGTTGCCAATTTCTTATACACATATTTTGATCATAATCTTACCAACATCTTAATTGCGATGCTTATGACAAATTAGTTACGATTTTTGTAAAAAAAAAATCTTGTTTTAATACAGTTTCGCTACAAGCTTATGATTTCGGTAACAAATTCTTTGCGACTTTTGAAAAAAAATTACCGCTGCCGGTTAAAATAAACATTTATTGCAAATACTCTAATGAACTTATTACAACTTAACTATAGCTACAAAGCCAACAGACACTTGATTTTGTACAAAAATGTTCACTCATTTCCAACGATTTTTTGTTTGTCCTCCGATTTTTAAAGCCAATTTCAGGAAGGGGGCTGGGGCGACAGCTAGTACAACGCCTAAGCCTTGGTAACTCAATGGAGGCGCATTGTGTACTTCCTTGAAATTTTCCTTGCAATTGAAAATAATGTACCACGCGTCTCCATTACAAAACCAAGCTCTGCTTCGTGAAAAATTTTACGGTTCTAAATATTTGATGTACTATGTATAGGTCTCTCAGTTTAAAAAAAGTAAAAAAAAAATCGCAGAAAACGACGCTCGAAGTGCCAAATAAAAAATACTGTTAAACATATACCTGAACGTATTTTTATAAAATAAAATAAAAGCATTTTACGTTGTCGGCTTATCAGTCAGAAAAACAACAAAATTTGCTGCAAGCTCTTGCCGCCCTGTGAAAATGACACAATATAATGTTGAAACGTTAGGGCAAAGCTAAATTGCGTTTGTTTTTTCTGACCAATGAGCCGAGAAAACCTAATCCCAAAACAAAAACATTAAATAAATTATTACAAATTATTTGCCAGCAAGCATATTATCACTAGTATATCAAATAAAAATGACAAAAAGAGGACTTGAGATTGAACAAAAAAAACTTTGACAAAATCGAGTTCATTTTCGAAAGATTCAAATGTGTAACCGCTGTATCATTTCAACTAATGATCTCGTCACAGATACATTTTGTTATGACATTCTCATGTTCCAATTGGAGAGTTTCAAAACGCTACTTGACCAAACTATCGTAACCGAGTTTAATGGAATATATGACGTTTTTCCACAAACCCCTATTAAGGTGTATCTTCGAAGCGAAATTATTGCCTTTTCTCGGCGAGGAAGGTGCACCTGTGCACAGCTGACAACAGCTTCAATGTACACCATTAAACGAGCCAAATGGCAAACTTATGGTGTTCGACAACTATCCGAGCAAGCTGCTAGAATACAGTTTAATTTAATTAAAATTTAAGCACATTTCCGTTTCATGGAAACCTTTTTCTGGAATGAACAAGTTTCACGAAAATTACGAGAGGACTCACCAGTGTGAGTATAATCATTAGGGTTTTAATGCTGTGAAAAACGTACGTCACATAATCCAATATTCCAGGCGCTATATGGCAGGGGTTATTAAATGCCGTTGGCTCGAAGGCTTGCGGTTTCGGTTAGCATAAACACGATTCAGTTTGAAAGCGAAATTTGCAGGAAATTCGTGAACGACTCATCACTCAATGGCCCCTCAACGGGTCCCGACTCAAATAAAGGCCCAATTTACATTTAAATTGAATCGACAAATCTATTGTTTACGATTATTATTACATGCTTAAGGGAATTTGAGGATTGCGTTTGCTAAAGCAGAATTATCACGAAACCAAAGAGAGCAGAAAAACACACAGCGGCGGTGCCCATTTTTACTGCGTTCCGAGGATGAAAATCTTATGCTCCCGCGATGAAAAGGCTGGAAACGAGGGATTAGGGACGATAACTGCGGAGAGTATTTTTTTGTTCGGTTTCTTTTATATCGTCATATTTTACCGAGGTTCTATCAAACCATCGGTTTACGATCGAGAGTTTGCAATGGTAGCAATGCCGTTTTCAGGCTACATTATTGTTCAATTTCAGTGCTATAAATTGATTTACCAGCATACACATAGAAGTAGAACAGGCTCTAACGACCGGCATGTTTCAACTAGGTTATTTCCTCCCGCGCAGTGTGTGATCGTTGTCTCAATGGCAGGATATGGAAATGAAAATTTATTACCACTTTAAATCATTCCACCGACTGTCGTGTGTCATTTTTGCTAGCCGCATGCTGTGCGCTTCCCTAATGGCGACAGATAGATAGAGTTATATGGATCGGTACACTCAAATAAAAATTTCCCGGTACAAAAGTTGCATTGACAAACTCCGACACTGCCCCGAACATCCTGATATTTGCGGAATAAATAAAAATAGTTTGCGATACATCCCGGTCTGACATCTGTCGTTCTGAACCGCGCATAAAAGACCCCAGTTATTTTTTCTCCAGCATCAGCACTTGAACAAATGGTGCATCTCATAAACACAATATTGGTTGTCCTCAAATAATGTCATAATTGAAACGAACAAGAATACGGTGACGTTCATTTGGGTGTACATGACACTAGAGCGAGGACCTCGTGGTAACTGCGCGCCTCGCATTTTACGGCCATTGTTTCGCCAGCCGGATGTACAGTCAGTATGAGGTTAATTCAATCAAATCGAGATTAAAACGTTGATTCAAAACAACACGCTGGCACTTTTTTGATCTAGCACACTGCCTTTGAATGACGGGAGCTAAATTTTATTGCAATTAAAAGTTACTCAAAAGTGAAAATTTTTCAGTTTTAGTTATGTATCTTGCTTGATAACAAATAAATAAACAAATCGATGTGAGTTCAGTAGATTAAAATTTTTTAACTGTGAAAGCACACGCGGTAGTAACTTCGGAATTTTGGTTACGCAGCAGTGATTCCGTTGTTTGACGTTGGTGTTTTATCCAATTTTACCCAAAACATCAAAGCCTTTAACATGCGCGACTGATAACTGTGGGGAAAATGGAAACGTTGAAAAACATAGCCAGACGTGTATAATATTCTGCGAAAATATGAATCAAAACAGCACAAAAAATCTCAACAACGCCATGGTGCAAATGAAGTGAAATGCAAAGTTATCACGTTGTGGAAAGCTGCAGGGCGTTTCGACAATTGTGGCGTCGCCAGTGAGTGCAACGGTGCTAAATCCGCAGTTGCTCATCAAATCAAGATGCATTGTGATGCAATTGATGTGTACTATATTATTTCCATGTTCGAACAGATGCCAATCAGATTGAAAATGTTCTGCCACACGTATAAACCAGATGTAGAAAAATATTGTGGGTAGGTACATATTGGAAAAGACAAAATTTACTGTATATTCTTGATCAGAAGATTTATGGGTACGTCTGAAGAATGCACTCTTTGTATCTCATCAGTTGCCAGCAAAGAGTTGATTTACGGAAAGGATATCTCATCGACAGTTGTTGTATTGTAAAAGGCACAATGAATATGAAAAGAAATTAGAATGTTTGAATAAAATGGACTGATCTAGTAGAATTATGGAAACAAAATATTAAATACGGAGTAAATTTAACGTGAATCAAGTCAATAAAAAACGATTGTAATTGTGGAAAAAAAATTCTGACAGAATTATTTTAACCTAGCAAAACATAACATAACATAATTAGTTACACAAATCCGTAGTTTGTGCCAATAATAATGCCTAAGAGATTAAAGAACCTCAATTTGTTTAGTTTTATGTTCCTAACCAGAGATCCAATTATTACAGAAAACTACCACAGTCTTCTGTTACTGATTGATGTAAAATTCATTTCGTGTCAAAAACTTGAGTATTTACAGATATAATTCTTTTAAAAACTCATGCCGTGTATAACGTATGACGAAGGTCTGCAACGGTAATACTGCAACGCATTAGCAATACTTGCTATCTTTTTCAATAACTGTTGTGTTGCCTATATAAACAGTTGTATTTTGAACACAGGAAAATATATCAAAATCTAATGTGTATTCCCATCCATTAGCCAAAAGAGCTAAATTCCGATGAGTTTTCTCTACTCGCGGAATTAGTTTGTAAGCTCTGATTAATTTAATTGAAAACACCACTGCTAATGAAACGAAAACTACGCGGAAATCCATTTGGTTCAAACCGAAACTAGTTTCGTTAGTTTACATTTACAAATGCAGCATAGCATCAATCAAACGAAACTTTACAATCTCCCAAAACATGAGTTTCACTATACCATGGCAATCACTCGCGGAAGTATTTTCACTTATTGGTTTTTGCATTCCCCATACTTATACTCAATTATTTTTTTATTCTATTGGAAAACTATTCGATCAACTGCGCAAAAAAAAAAAAACAGTCGGAAAATGTACGTCAGCGTGCCTTTATTATTGTGTATTCATAAATTTACGCCGGAAGTGTACTTAATTAGTAGGTATCTGCTACTCGTGAAATTTGTACGCATTCAGTGAATTCATGTTTTCATGCTTCACAGTTGTTCGTTTGTGATCGAATACATACCTGAATAAGTTACAATTAAAAATGGCACTAAATTATATATGCAGATGTAAGAGTCACTTAGTTACTGGTTTAATGCACTGATAATATATTTCTTTTCTAGACCGCCATCAGTTAAACACCTTTTTTATTTGATACAAAATGTAGATGAAAAAATGGTTGTCATATAACACACATGTGAATAAAGTATTTTAATATATGGGTCATTCCATCTCAAACGTACACAAAAATCGGAAAAATTGGATCCGACCATCAGAGATTTCAACTAAAGTTGACATAATTGTTCATTACGACCCTACAACCAATTTCTCAAAGTTTTATGCCGATTGATCAATCCCCCTAGCAGCAGTGCTACTTCCTTTTTTACAGATTTTCAAAAAAAATCATTTTCCGGGTTCAAATATCTCTGAAACAGTTTGATGTGAAGACATGCCAATATACTTTTTCTATAGATTTTTGGCCGCGCAATCGAATGATGTTATCAGTTTTTATCTAATTTATCAACATCATACATTTTTTTTTTTGCAGTTTGAAACGAAAAATGCGAATATCTCAAAACACCCCAATTTTATTTTCAAATGAATATGCTCAAAATGTTCGCCAGAAAATTCTACATAAGAATCACTTAAGTAGAAAAAATCAGAGGGGTTGTGTACAAGACACGACCGCATATATAGGTGACGCAGGACTACGTAAGTCTCTTTGTAGTGATAGTACCATGTGTTCATGCTTGTAATCATTCGATTCTTCATGTATACATGCTATATGCAACATATATACATGCTACATGCATTGTATGTAACATTTATCAAAGTAGTAACATTGCATACAATCAATTCTCAAAAGATTGTGAATTTGAAAACAATTTAACAAAATCAAGAACACAAAATATTACTTTCCTGCTACCTTACTGAAATTAAAGATTGTTTTTATTATCCATGGTTTCCCACGTTAGAAGGATTTTACCAATTCAATCCTATTTTATCAACAGCACATCTTTTCACTACACTTCCAATGAAACGGCAAGCATGCGTATTCATACAGAGCCGTATTATAACCGAACACTACAGCTGTAGCACATTTTTCCAACAAAGATTTCGAATTCGCCGAGGTTTAATCGTCACGCTGTAAAGAATTTGCGATCTGTTGGGACGACGAACTTGTGTCATTTTTTCTGGCACACTTTCCTAACACAGACATCAGATTAGACTAGGTTTAATCGCGTTCGTAAGAAATCTGTTGGCACGAGGGGGTTTTGTCACTCTCTCTGGCGTACTTCCCAAGCAAGGACATCAAAATGGTCTAGGTTGAACCGCGGTGTTAAGAAATCTTGTTGAAATGAGGAATCTTTGTCACTTGTTTTGGCTTACTTCCCAAGCACAGATATCAAATTGGTATAGGTTTAGAGCATCGTAAAGAATCTTCCAACCAATTACGACGCGAGAATTCTGATAAAACATAGGTTCATTATTTTCAATTTTTCAATAGTTCAACATCAAGAATCCATACTTTTCTTCATTTGGATCAATTGTTAGAAGATTTTTCGATCGATTGGTGTAAGAATATTGAAAATCGATCGGAAAACCGCTGAGCTATTAGCGCTCAAAACTTTTCATTTTTCGTGACGCTCGCATTTTTTGATTTTTTGGAATGACACCCTATCTCAAAGCTTGCCGTAAGACGTAGTCCTACGTCAAAAAATCAGCGGGGTTGTGTACAAGACACGACCGCATATATAGGTGACGCAGGACTACGTAAGTGTCTTTGTAGTGATAGTAGCATGTATCCATGCTTGTAATCATTCGATTCTTCATGTATACATGCTATATGCAACATATATACATGCTACATGCGTTGTATGTAACATTTATCAAAGTAGTAACATTGCATACGTTCAATTCTCAAAAGATTGTACATTTGAAAACAATTTAACAAAATCAAGAACACAAACTATTGCTTTCCTGCTACCTTACTAAAATTAAAGATTGTTTTTATTACCCATGGTTCCCCACGTTAAAGGGATTTTACCAATTCAATCCTATTTTATCAACAGCATATCTTTTCACTACACTACTAATGGAACGGCAAGCATGCGTATTCTTACAGAGTCGTATTATAACCGAACACTACAGCTGTAGTACATTTTTCCAACACAGATATCAAATTCGCCTAGGTTTAATCGTCTCGCAGTAAAGAATTTGCGATCTGTTGGGACGACGAACTTGTGTCATTTTTTCTGGCACACTTCCCTAACACAGACATCAAATTGGACTAGGTTTAATCGCGTTCGTAAGAAATTTGTTGGTACGAGGGGGCTTTGTCACTCTCTCTGGCGTACTTCCCAAGCAAGGACATCAAAACGGTCTAGGTTTAACCGCGGTGTTAAGAAATCTTGTTGAAATGAGGAAACTCTGTCACTTGTTTTGGCTTACTTCCCAAGCACAGATATCAAATTGGTATAGGTTTAGATCATCGTTAAGAATCTTCCAACCAATCACAAAGCAAGAATTCTGATAAAACATAGGTTCATTATTTTCAACTTTTCAATAGTTCAACATCAAGAATCCATACTTTTCTTCATTTGAGTCAATTCTTAGAAGATTTTCCGATCGATTGGTGTAAGAATATTGAAAATCGATCGGAAAACCGCTGAGCTATTAGCGCTCAAAACCTTTCATTTTTCGTGACGCACGCATTTTTCGATTTTTTTGAATGACACCCTGTCTCAAAACTTGCCGTAAGACGTAGTCCTACGTCAAAACAATATTGGTAGTTTGGGAGATATGGCGTTTTGAATATCTGGGGCATGCGTAATTTTAACTGAATTGTTAACGAAAGTATATTTAAACAGGCCTACCTGTTTACTGAAACTTCCGGACATTTTATTTTTTATTGAAAAAGATGCATGTTCAACATAGAGTCAGCATAATAAATTTTGATGTTCTCGATACTTACATCTATACCTATAAAGAAGGATTTCTGTCTGTCTGTCTGTCCGTATGTTCCTTATAGAATCGAAAACTACTGAACCAATCGGCATGAAAATATGCATGTAGAGGTTTTTTGGGGCCAGGAAAGGTTTTAGTGATGGTTGGAAACCCCTCCCCCCACTAAGAGGGGGGTCTCCCATACAAATGAGACACAAATTTCTGCATAACTCGACAACTAATCAAGCAAATAGAACAAAATTTGGCATGTTGGTGTTTTCGGTGACAATAATTTATTCTATGGTAAATTGAGACCCCTCCCCTCTTTATAAGGGGAACTATAACTCCTCTCCTCTTTAAAAGGGGGGGCTTCCATACAAATTTCCTCATAACTCGAGAACTGATCAAGCAAATGGAACCAAATTTGGCATGTGAAAGTTTTCGAGGGAAAGAATATTTTTTATGGTAAATTAGGACCCCTCCTCACTTTAAGAGGGGGGGCTCCTATACAAACGAAATACAAATTTCCTCATAACTCGAGAACTAATCAAGCAAATGGAACAAAATTTGGCACGTGGGTGTTTTTAGAGACAAAATTTTTTTCTATGATGAATTGGGACCCCTCCCCACTTTAGGAAGGGGGGCTCCTATGCAAATGAAATGCAAATTTCCTCATAACTCGAGAACTAATCAAGCAAATAGAACTAAATTTGGCATGTGGAGGTTTCTGGAGGCAAAAATATTTTCTGTTGTGAATTAGGACCCCTCCCAACTTTAAGAGGGGGTGCTTCTACACAAATGAAATACAAATTTCCTCATAATTCGAGAACTAATCAAGCAAATGGAACCATATTTGGCATGTGGGTGTTTTTGGAGGCAACCATTTTTTCTATGATGAATTAGGACCCCTTACCTTTTTAAGAGAGGGGGCTCTCATACAAACGAAATACAAATTTCCTCATAACTCTAGAACTAATCAAGCAAATGGAACCAAATTTATCATGTGGGTATTTTTGTAGGCAAGAATATTTTCTATGATATTTTTTCTATGGATTTCCCCACTTTAAGAGGGGGGGGGGGGGGGCTCCTATACAAATGAAAAACAAATTTCCTCATAACTCGAGAACTAATCAAGCAAATGGAACCAAATTTGGCATGTGGGAGTTTTATATGGCAGAAATTTTTTCTATGGTGAATTACGACCCCTTCCCCTTTTAAGAGGGAAGCTCCCATACAAATGAAATTCAAATTTCCTTATAACTTGAGAACTAATCAAGCAAATGGAACCAAATGTGGCATGTGGGAGATTTTGGAGTCTTGAATTTATTTTACGATAGTTAGAGGCCTCTCACCCCTGTGGTAGGGGGATATGGACTCTCATACAAATAAAACAGAAATTTTTGCGAAACTCAAAAACTAATCGAACTCGAGAAATTCGAGACTCTTCCATAAAACATTAGTCAATACAAGACCACAAAAACTATCTATAGTAACACTAGATCATTCAGGACGAGACGGTCGCGAGTGTTGCCGGTGACCCGCCGTCGGAAGCGCCGCAAAACTCGAGATTGTGACAAAGATCATCCGAGATTCATGATTTATGTACAACACAGGTTACTTTGTGGCAATACGAAGTTTGTCGGGTCAGCTAGTATAATATATATATATATATATATATATATATATATATATATATATATATATATATATATATATATATATATATATATATATATATATATATATATATATATATATATATATATATATATATATATATATATATATATTTAAATAATTAAATAATAACAGTAACAAATTCGTACAAATTTGCATGAAATGGAGAAAGTTACCTGGAAGGAGCATCAAATATAGCTCTTGCTCTCTCAAGCTCCCACCTGGCGCCTCCACACAGATCTAAGTCAAATGATGACGGTCGATGGCCTTACCCGGAAATGCTTCATGTACTTACTGAAGCAGCTAAGCTAGGAGGTGCGAGCTAGAACGCCTGTTCTCCAGGTGAGGGGCGGCTCACACAGCGTCGGTCTCGTAACGGGCGGCTGAATATGAAATGCTGTATCCCGCAAGCTATACCTAAGATGGCAGACCCATCAGCGGGATGTAGGTATCGCGACCCCGGTGAAGTAGTCTACCGAAAACTCAATTACCACGAACAACGAAGAAAGAAATTCAGGATGGAACAATCGGTATAGGACACGGCAAAGGACAAGGAAACGATAAAGGGATAATGATTGGAAACTTGGTACCTGGAATGTCCGAACTCTCCATGAACCGGCACGGGCTGGCTTGCTTGCTCGAGAGTTGCATCAACTCGGAGTGGAGATCGCTGCTATTCAGGAAGTTCGGTGGCCAACTTCCGGAGAAAGGGAGTTTCGTGCAGTAGACCCTATTGCAGGCACTTCTTTCAAGTACCACATCTACTACAGTGGCGGTAAAAAAGCAGAACATGGAGTCGGTTTTATAGTGTTGGGAAAACAAAAGCAACGAGTTATCCGGTGGAGGCCCGTAGATGACCGTATATGCGTGTTGAGGATTAAGGGCAAACTATAGCCTAATCAACTTATACGCACCGACAAATGATAAATCCGATGATGCTAAAGACGAGTTTTACGACAGGCTAGAGAGGACCTATGGAGAGTGCCCAAAATACGACGTGAAAATCATCATCGGAGATGCAAACGCGCAGTCCGTCCAGTTACTGGAAGAAATAGCCTCCATTTGTCGACCAATGATAACGGTCTGAGGCTCATAAATTTTGCCGCGGCCAGAGGAATGGCCATCTGTAGCGCCTACTTTCCACGTTTGAATATTCGAAAACACACCTGGAGGCATCCAAATGGAGACTCTAGCTCTCATATCGATCATATCTTGATTGACGGTCGATACTTTTCGGATGTTATCGATGTACGGTCTTTTCGGGGACCAAATATCGAATCTGACCACTATCTCGTAGTGAGTAAGATTAGCGCAAGGCTGTCGAACACGGCGAAAGCTCGCACTGAAAGGGCGCTGCATTTCAACACCCAGCGGTTAACGGCACACGGCGTAGCAGTGGAGTACGCCAAGAAGCTTGACCAACGCAACGACTCGCAGAACAGCAGGTAGAAGGAGAAGATATATAAATGGGCTGTGGAGGAACATCCATGGAGCCATCGAAACAGCTGCAAGAGAGGTGGTAGGCACGACGCGTGGAAGACAGCGTAACAGCTGGTTTGATGCCGAATGCCAGAGAGTGACAAATGAAAAGAACCAGGCCAGGAGTCGCATGCTCACTGCGGCAACGCGTCAAAACAGAGAGAGGTACACAGAGACTAGAGCTACGGAAAAAAGAATCCATCGTCTAAAGAAACGCGAGTACGAGGAACACGTGCTCGCCGGCGCAGAGGAGCGAAACGCCAGAACCGACACACAGAGTTTCTATAAAACGGTGAGATGCAGGAATTTTGTCATGCCTGTGATGTGCAATGATAGTGCTGGCAACCTGTTTACTGACAAAACGGCGGTAGCAGCCAGGTGGAAGGAGCACTTTCAGACACTATTGAATGGAGAGGTAAATGCGGAGATCAGCAGGGACAGGATAGAAATTGTAAGTGATGGTCAAGCTGTGGAGCCACCAGCACAGGAGGAGGTTGAGAAGGCAATCAATGAGCTGAAAAACGATAAGTCTGCTGGGAAGGACGGTATCCCAGCTGAACTTCTAAAAGCGGGGAGCGAGCGGCTGTACGAAGCAATCCACCGGATCATTGTCAGGATCTGGGAGGAAGAACAAATGCCGGAGGAGTGGTTGGATGGCCTCATTTGCCCAATTTTCAAAAAGGGACACCGACTGGAGTGTAAAAACTATCGAGGAATTACATTACTTAATTCTGCCTACAAGGTGCTTTCTCTTATCCTGTTCTGCAGACTGAGACCGTTAACGGAGTCCTTCGTCGGCGAGTACCAAGCTGGTTTTCGTAAGGGTCGCTCCACGACGGATAAGATGTTTACCCTGCGCCAGTTGCTAGACAAGTTCCGGGAGTACAACTTGCAGACACACCATCTGTTTGTGGACTTTAAAGCGGCGTACGATTCAGTTAAACGAAATGAGCTGTGGCTGATAATGCTAGAACATGGTTTTCGGACGAAACTAGTTACGCTGATTCGTGCGACGCTGCACGGATCCAAATCATGCGTTAGAATAGCGGGTGAGACCTCAGCTGCTTTCGTGACGCTGGATGGACTGAAGCAAGGGGATGCACTCTCTAACCTGCTATTCAACATTGTCTTGGAAGGTGTATTACGAAGGGCAAACGTGGAAGGGAATGGAACTATCATCATGAACTCTCACAGTGGAAGAGGCCTTCAGGCCTTTTAAAAGGGAAGCGGCGAGATTGGGACTTACCATTAACATCGCCAAAATGAAGTACATGGTTGCTGGTAGGGAACGTGGGAGCCCAAGTGGTGTTGGTGCCGAGGTGGAGTTAGATGGGGAACGATATGAAGTAGTGGAGGAATTAATATACCTTGGTACACTCGTGACATGTGACAACGATGTAAGCCGCGAAGTGAAACGACGAGTTGCAGCCGCGAATCGGGCTTTCTACGGATTACGTAGCCCGCTGAAGTCCCGTAGTTTGCAAATTCGCACAAAACTGGCGCTCTACAGAACACTAATCCTCTCGGTGGCCCTTTACGGACACGAACCATGGACGCTAAAGGAAACTGATCGGCGAGTGCTATACTTGGTGGCAAAATGGATCTATACTTGGTGGCAAAATGGAAAATGGAGTGTGGCGCAGACGCATGAATCACGAGCTGTACCAAGTATACAAATATGCTGATATAGTGAAAGTAGTGCAATGTGGTAGACTGCGGTGGGCTTGACACATGGCCAGAATGCCCGATGAAAGAGTAGCCAAAACTATTTTCAGCAGAGAACCAGGCAGATGCCGCACCCGGTGGGTGTGTGCTGTCGAAGACGATGCACGTTCAGCTGGTGTTCGAGGGGATTGGAGAAAGGCAGCCCAGGACCGACGGTACGCAGGATCGGAAACGGACCATTGCCACTAAAGTAAAGTAAGTAAGTTATTTGAGCGATATAATGCATTGTTATTTCGACTAATGTGGCATTTCACTCCCGTGATTATTCGAAAGTTCGAAGCAATTTCGAAAGTTGAAAATGGCTTTATAAACACTTGCACTATGGGAAAAACTAGTCTAAAAACCAACGAAATTCAGAAATGGTCTGCCAACAGATGAAATATTAGTGATCTTATGTAAAATTTTCCGGCGAATCCCACGGTGCCCACCTCTTTCCTAATAGCCATCGGAAAGTATCAAGTTTTGCTAATTTTTGTCTATTTTTAGCATGGTCGATTCCAAACCTTGTGTACGTTTGAGATGGAATGACCCATATTTATTTATATACTGGTCTTCGACTATGTCGCACAGACAGTTCTTAATATAGACTTATTCTAAGTTCAAATGTACTTCTGGTTACTTTAAAATCATAACAGTCAGACCTTGGGCGTAGCGACGAAAATTTGTTCTACACTTTGAAGCTTGAAATTTCTGCTACCAATTGCTTAGAGCACAACAAAATTTACGGGACTAGTTATACGATCCTCGTTGTCGTCGTCAGTAGCATAGACCTCGTGCTGTTTCAACTAGTCGACTGCATGCAACTCAATCTTGGGTTACTCGTCGTCTATTTCCCAGGCGTTTAAGAAGGCGCAAATTGCAAGAACAAGTTGAGCCATCTCGCACATAGGGCTCCTCTGTTCTAGTGTACCTCCGCTGCTCTCCGCTTCCAGCTTTTGCTCCGTCAAATATCGTCCGCAAGTGCGGACGTGCCCTCTGTGAGTATCGTCAAATCCATAAAACCCACCAGTCTAAAAGGGCTATGTACTTTGTCAACATCGTACGGTGACTATCGTTTGCTAGCGGATGGAAGCGTTTTGCGAAGGGCAAAGTAGACTCAATTTTCTCCTTGAATACGCCGCAAGATCTCCTTATTTGTGTTAACCGCGGCCACCAGCGATCCCAAGTTACCGTACCGAGGGTTACCGTCCACGAAAAGTGCACGTTCGTCTCTTTGATCCTCTACCAATCATGTATTTGGGCTGCGAAGCATTTACTTTTAGCCCAATCCTACTAGCCTCCGCTTTCAGTCTAGCGCAGATGACCTCCGCATTGCGAAGTTTCGGCCTACAATATCAAAGTCATCTGCGTAGCCAAGAAGTTTGCTGCGTTCACTGAAAATTGAATCTCTCATTTCGATTTTGCTCACCGGATCATCTTCTCAAGGGCGATGTTAAAAAGCCTGCAGGTTAAACTGTTAACTTGTTTCGACTTTTGCCGCGGCTGCAAAGGACTCGATCCTATTGACTCTAATAGTCTGTCCCAGCCAAGGTTTGAATATACAATGTACCACGATGTCAATTGGGAGGCGCAATTTCAACATTTACCTTCTTTTATATCAATTTGATTTTTTTTTCAAATGAAGAACCCGGAATATTAATCAAAATAGCTTATGATGACTGAAAGAAATTCCCCATTTCCCGAATAAACTCCTTGAGGTCTCCCCCCCTAAGAAAAATTTTTGGCTACGCCCCTGAGTCAGACACAATATTAAATTCACGAGAACACACGTCAATTGGATTACTTCGGGCGAGGAGAGTACAATGTAACGGCAGTCTAAAGAAATCCGCTCGTCGGGTATGCCTAGGTGGCACGTTGAACCGAACTTGGCTTAGCAGCTCCGGGCTATCAATATAACTTTCCAGAAGATCGTATATAAACAAGCGTTGCAACATAGTTCTCCTATTGATCAAAGTAGGTAGGCGTATAAGAGCACATCGGTGTTCATACGGAGGCAGACGAATTGGATCATTCTAGGGTAGCATTCGCAGAGCATATCGAATGAAGTGATGCTGGATTCGTTTAATCTGGTTGATATGGACAGCATGGTAGGGTGCCTATACAAGCACACCATATTCTAGAATGCTGCGTAGGATCGCACAGTAGAGCGACTTCAGGCAATAAATATCGTCGAACTACTGCGTATTACTTTTTATGAAGCCCAGGATAGCGTAAGCCTTTAGTTTTTTTTTAGATTTTTTGTTAAGTTTATTGTACGTATAGTAAGTTAATTATTATAATTGAGTTCAAATCTTAAATTAGGTAAGCCTACATTATTTCTACATTCTGCGATAAAATTTACATAATTTGCTATTTTTTTAAGAATTTCTAGTTTGTGTATTCGAGTTGTTCCGTTAAGGGTTGGTCTTACGATATCGCTGAATTCCAGACGTCTGTAGCCTGTAGTTTGCTCTTAAGATGCCAATAGATGAAGCAATGGTCCAGAGTTACGTCACTGGTGTAGTACGCCAGTCGTCATATGACCGAATATCAACTGGGAGAACTATAAAATAGCAAATAGGATCGTAGCACTAGTCCCGTAATTATCCTGTACTCTAGCAGCTGGCTTCGAAATCTATAGAATAAAAAACAGTGCGACAAGTTCTGAAAATGGAATACAGCACCTCGACTTTGCTTTGCTTTGCTGTGCTATATGTCGCAATAAACATGAAAATTAATAGAACGCACTACCATGTTTTATACTCATAAACTTTTATTAGCTTCAGCTTCAGCAGAGCCAACCATTGCTCCAGTTGTAGCTAAATCCGCCTGATTCAGCTGTCAAAATTAGGTACTCTATTGAACTCTTAGTGTTTCTCATAACCAATAAATTATTGTACTTGAATGCCAAAATCCTATGACATCGCGTGAATTAATAAATGATACCGGTAGGACACTGTTGCGCTGTCTATGTAGTACGTATGCTCACCACTTTATTTTGCAATCACGTTCGTGCAAGCACTCATCACACTGATGTGCCCAGGCTGGGTTTACTAAGGCACTGAAGACCCCTCCCCTTGACAAAAGGCTTCGGTATTTTTACGTTAAGTTGAGTTATTGTATAAAAATAGAACCGTAATTATGCAATAAGCTGATTTTTACAAGCCAAACCGTGCTCTGGCACGCTAGTATCCCAGCATCAATTAAGTTTACTACGTACAATTTGACGTGATTTATTGTCATCGCAACACACAAAATCGAATCTCATCGTACGACCGCCGTGCCGCGGCAGCCGGCACGGTGTGGCACGTGCGTATATTTTGGGATCTGAAAATGAAAACATGGTTCGATTCGGGTAGGAGCACAATTGTTATATTGTGTATTGGTTTGAAGTAATCCGCGTTGACATCGAGAGAATTGAATGCAAAGCGATGCCAGAGCTTGGATCAATACTGGTTTGTCTGTGATATTTTTCTACAGACAATATTTTACGGCATTTTGTACACTCAATATTCTCGAATTTGCATTCCGAACAGCAAGTTTGCTTTCGCTAAATACTTACGATAACAGCCAATAGATGTCGTATTATTTCATTTAACTTTTAGGCTTTAATTCCCAATATAAAGGGTATCCCACATCAAATTGTACCACGGAAGTAACGCTGTAGATAACTACCCACGGGGTATTTTCTATTGAAAAGTTGAGTAGAAGTAGTAGTAGTAGATTTGAGGCGAACACCATCTTTTCAGGGTAGTTGTCCGGCATTCTTGCAATATGCCCTGCCCATCGTATCCGTCCAAATTTAGCCACCTTCTGTATACTGGGTTCGCCATAGAGCTGTGCGAGTTCATGGTTCATCCTCCGCCTCCATACTCCGTTCTCCTGTACGCCGCCAAAGATCGTTCTTAGCACTCGTTGTTCGAAAACTCCGAGCACTCACAAGTCCTCCTCGAGCATTGTCCATGTTTCATGCCCGTAGAGAACAACCGGTCTAATAAGCGTCTTGTACAGGGTGCACTTTGTACGGGGACTGCAATTGCTTGTGAAGCCCATAGTAAGCACGACTTCCGCTGATAATGCGCCTCCGAATCTCACGGCTGGTATCATTGTCCGCCGTTACCAGTGAGCCAAGGTAGACAAATTCATCGACTACCTCAAACTCGTCGCCGTCGATCAATATACTACTGCCCAAGCGGTGTCGTTTAGTTACCGCTACAGATGTTCTGCCGATAATATCCATGTCATCGGCAAAGCAGACTAATTGACTCGATTTTTTGAATATCGTGCCCCGCGTGTTGATATCCGCTCGGTTCATAGCACCTTGTAGCGCTATGTTGAACAGCAGGCATGAAAGACCATCACCTTGACGAAGCCTTCTGTGTGATTCGAATGACAATCCACCCGAAATCCGAACACAATACTGTGTACCATCCATCGTAGATTTAATCAGTTTGATAAGCTTCCTAGGGAAGCTGTTTTCGTCCATGATTTTCAAAGCTCTTTCCGGTCGATGGTATCATATGCGGTTTTAAAGTCAACGAACAAATGATGCGTGGGAACTCTGTATTCACGGCCCTTTTGGAGGATTTGCCGCAGTGTAAATATTTGATCCGTTGCAGACCGACCTTCGATGAAGCCGGCTTGATAAGTTCCCACAAATCTGTTCCCGATTGGTGATAGTTGGCGGAAAATGATTTGGTACAGCACTTTATAGGCGGCATTGAGAACGGTGATCGCTCGATAGTTCTCACAGTCCAACTTGTCGCCCTTTTTATAGATCGGGCAGATAATCCCATCTTTCAACTGCTGTAGGTAGCTGTTCCGTATCCCAAATTCTAATAATTAGTCGGTGTATACAAACGGCCAGATTTTCTGGTCCCATTTTAATAAGCTCCACTCCGAAGCCATCTTTTCCAACTGACTTGTTGTTCTTTAGCTGCATGATGGCCTCCTTAACTTCGCCTATCGTTGGGGCTGGCACCTCTTCCCCGTTTGTTGCACCGTCGAAATCGCTTTCCCCGCCGCCATGGTTCTCCGCCTGGGCGCCATTTAGGTGTTCGTCGAAGTGCTGCTTCCATCTATCGCTCACCTCACGATCGTCCGTCAGAATACTGCCAGTCTTATCCCGACACATTGTTGAAGCAACACGAGGGACCGATGATCTTCTGGCCGAATCTAGCTTCGTGCAACAGTTCAAAAGATGTTCTGGAGTGGTACGAAGCCAAGGGGGTCACTTTCGTGTTCAAGGACATGAACCCCCAAACCCTCCGGAACTAAGGCCTATTGAAAAATACTAGGCTATTATGAGGCAGGAAGCATCTCAAGGAGGTCAAATTTGAGGAAGACATGATGAAAGAATGGGTTTCCGTACAAATGAAGCTATAGCCAGGTTGTACAAAACTTTTTGAATGGAATTGATTGTATGTATTTGAATATAGGCTTTGAGCCCGTTAGCCAATCTTAACCTAGTTACAAAACATAAACATAAAACACACTTCTTAAAATGAGTAATACATATAAACAATAAAGACACTAATACAATTGTTCTCTAAAATATAATCTAAGCTTATGTCCAATTGTATCTGGCCTCATATCAATGGTGACAATTTCCCGCAGTGTATTGTAGGCATTCATGAAGCGGGACGTAGGCTCATTCTGCGTGTAGTTCCTGGTTCGCAACGGTGGCTCGAAGGTCCTCCTTCGCCGTAGCGAGACTGGACTATCGTTCAATATTAGTCGGCTGGCAAGAGGAATTAAGCGTAAGGTGCGAGCATACGGTTATGGTATTGAAGTTGAATGAAATAAATATGCCAAAAGCTTACTAATGGGTTATATTTTGTTGTCTGAAAGTTTGAAAAGGATCGGTCGATTAAGTAATTTTCTACAGCGTTTCTTCCGTGGTGCAATTTGATGTGGGACACCCTTTAGAGTAGGGCGGAGCGAAGAAGCATAGCAATAAAATATATTTTATATTGATGCAATTACTCAATATCTTCACATTAAACTATAAATCCTCTAGAGTAATAGTGTTATGCAACATAAATTTTCCATGTTTCTGATCAAGTGCAAAATCGCACTTTTACCCCATCTGCGGGGTAAACATGCAAACACTGCGGGGCAAAAGTGCGAAGTTTGAATCCATGAAATTAGCACAGTAGTAGCTAACAAAACCATAATAGGGTACGGGAGGGTATTTTCAGCCCATTGAGCGGGAGCTTGACAAAAAAGGGGGAGATGATCCCTAATAGGGGAGAGGCCGTAACTCTGAAACACCTTGACCCTTCTTTATCAAACTTGGCCCACATGTTTCTTGACATCAGGGAATCAGCACTTGGAAGTTGACAAAAGGGGGCTCTTAACAGGGGTAGGGAAGCCGTAACTCTAAAACGCCTGGATGGTTCTTCATCAAACATGGCACACATGTTCTTTGACATAAGGAAATCAGCATTGGGTGGTTGACAAAAAAAGGATACGGTCTCTTGCAAGGGGGAAAAAGATTCAAATGGGAAAAGGGATGCGATTCTTTGGAACGAGAGCAGTTGAACAAGTGGTTAGATTTGAGTTTGTTTGACATGACTACTGATCTGGTGATAAATGCAACCTCCTGCAACTGCGCTCCTTCTCTGCAGGGCCTGACGGTATTCCTGCCGTAGTTTTAAGTCGATGTATAGAAGTTTTGGCGAATCCGTTGTGTTCAATTTTTAATAAGTCTTTCGAACAAGGTAAATTTTCTGACATTTGGAAACAATCGTATATGTTTCCGGTATATATATCTGGCGATCGTCATAATGTACGGAATTATCGCGGAATAACCAGTCTCTCTGCGGCATTAAAGTTGTTCGAAATTCTCGTGAGTGGTGTAATACCCGCACTAAGAACTACATTTCAACGGTTCAACATGGCTTCATGCCTGGTCGATCGATCTTTACTAATCTGGTGGAATTCACTTCGATGTGCATTCGCAAATGGAAAACAAGAAACAAGTTGATGTCATTTATACGGACTGCATTATAAAAGCTGCTTTCGATCGAATTGACCATGTAATACTTTTGCGGAAGCTTTCCCGACTTGCTGCTTACCAACAAATGGTCGAATGGCTAAAATCCTATCTCAGCGGTAGAGTGCTACGAGTCAAACTTCGATCCAGTATTTCATCGGAATTTACCAATATATCTGGAGTCCCTCAAGGCAGTAATATGAGATCTTTGCTTTTCCTACTGTTCTTTAACGATGTTGCGTTACTGTTGGGTGTTGGCTGCAAGTTAGTGTATGCTGATGATTTAAAACTGTTCGCTACCATAAGTAATAAAGACGACTGGTGCCGCTTGCAAGATATGCTTGATGTGTTTGTCGGCTGGTGCAAACTAAACTGGCTTATAGTCAGCGTTGCAAAATGCGAAGGGATGAGCTTTTATCGCATCAAAAACCCGATAAACTATAATTACATTATCGATGGTACTGAGCTGCGCAAAGTCGAACAAGTTAATGACCTCGGTGTCTTACTGGATACTAAACTGACATTTAATTTGTACCGTGAACCAATTATCTCTAAAGCATCCCGGCCACTTGGATTTATCTCCAAGATTGGGAAAAACTTTAAGGACGCCCACTGCCTTAAATCGTTATATTGCGCCCTAGTTCGACCGCTTCTGGAGAACTGTAAGCTGGTTTGGTTTCCGAGGCAGCTTACTTGGACCATACAAATTGAACACGTACAAAGAAGATTTATTGGACTTGCTTTGCGTCATCTCCCTTGGCGAAATCCAGAAAATTGCCACCCTATGGAGATAGATGTCGTCTACTTGATCTCGACACACTGGAACACAAAAGTAAAATTCAACAGGCGATATTTGTAGCTAAAATGCTTAACGGGGAAATTGACTGTCCACAACTGTTAGCCATGCTCAACTTCCGGGCATCGCAACGAACTTTACGCTCAACGGGACTGCTGCAGACACAGTTCCATCGGACAGCATTTGGATCTTGCGAGCCAATGACTGAATGTTTAAGAACGTTTACAAAAGTGGAAGAGTTGTTTGCAGTTAAGCAAAAGTTAAGTAGTTAAGCAGTTAAGCAGTTTATTCAAGAAATGGGAAATTATTTTTAGTTAAAAGCTGTTTAGGTTGAAATTGAGTGTTCTCCATTTGACAAAAAAATCGAATTGAAAGAAAATCAGACAAATGTTAAAATTTTGCCTCTCAGTTGGCATCGAGGTATGTTGTGTGTTCGAATTTCGGCTGGGAGAGGCTGTAAAAGTTCATACGATCGAGCCTCTTCGAGACGCGGCCAGGGTCGAAACAAGTTAACAATTTATCCTGCATGCTTTTCAAGATCGCTCATGAGGGGGTAATTCGATAAGCGAATATCGAAAAAAGCAGTTTGATTTTCAGTAAATATAGCAAACTACGCAGGCTACGCATTTTGATATTAAAACCAGAAACTTTGTCACGGCGGAGGCCATTTGCACTAGTGCAAATAGATTGCAGTTAGACTGGAAGCGGAGCCTAGGAGGATTGGGTTTAAAATAAATGCGTCGAAGACCAAATACATGTACGATAGAGGCTCAAACGAGAGCAACGTGTGCTTTTCGTGGACGACAATTGTTGGCAGCGACGAAACAGAAGTGACAGATGACCTCTTGTATGTGGGATCGCTGGTGGCCACGGACAGCAACACAAATGAGGAAATCCAGCAACGTATTCAAGCAGGACATCAAGCCTACTTCGTAAAACAGCACAAGAGGCATAAGCCGTCGTATGAAGCTAACAATGTATAAACCTCCTTCTGGACCAATAGTTTTTGGGGATTCGACAATGCGCAATGAGGACATACACGCCCTTGAGGACGGTGGACTACTACTTCAGAAACGTCTGGGAAATGGGCGACGAATAACCCAAGATCGAGTTGAATGAAGCTTAAAACAGCACGAACCACCCCGGCTCTAAGCTGCTGACGACGACGACGACAACGACGACGAAGATCGTACAACCAGCCCCGCAAATTTTCTTGTGTTCTAAACCAGGACCCGGCATACTCGAAACAAATAAAAGACACTGACTTTCTCCTACCTTCGCTTCATACATGAAATGGGTCAGTTGATGACTGTTTCAAGTGACGACAACTGAAAGTCAGGCACGAACACGATTTGTCGATGTTGACTAGGTTAAATATTACATGCGTTATATTGTAGGAAATGTTACTCAAATTCAATTAATTTCCGTTAAAAGTTATTGACCTTCTACTGAATGTTTGATAGGAAAGTGAAAATGAAACTTCAAAACCGATCGTCATGCTGACGTGAAACCTGTGTTACTGACGCAGATTGAAGGTGTTGCTTCAGTTGAAACCGAAGCTTCATTGCTTCATTGTTGAGTGACAATTTGCAATTGAAAGTGATGTTGTCGGGCCCTGCTCTAAGCTGATGGCTGTGAAATTTCAAGCTAGAAAATGACGAACAAATTTTGTTGTGGGGGGGGGGGGGGGGGTTGAACCTCTACCCCCCCCCCCCTCATCGCTACGCCCATGATTTAAATAGATCTCAGGTCACTTTGATTGATCGCGTATGATAGTCAACAAACTAAAATATTAGGGAATAACTAATTTTGCATTGTGTGTCATAAAAACGCTGATATTTTTAATAATACGTGTTGGATAGGACGGGAATAGGCAATTACGATGAAGCAGCAACATACCCTATATATATAAAACTACCCTGCAAATTCGGGTTTGATACGATAAATACAAGAGAATCGATAGTTCGATAGTTGGAAGAGAAAACAGTATTGTCATCATTCGGAGTAGAGTAAATAGTTAGACAGAAAACTGTAAGCCACTGTCCTGGGTCCTGGGAAAATGGTTTCTTTGCTTCTTTATTGCAAAGATGAGCAAAAAGAAGGCTGCTTATAACGTTGAAAGTAAGAATCGCGAATAGTTAGAAAGGACATAAACTGAAAACTATTTGATAAATATAATTGTTCATTTATTCATTTATTTTTTCATAGATTTAATCTACTTGTGAACGAAATAAAAACTAAACACAGACACTAGAAAAAAATCAAAGAATAAAAGAAAGCAGAAATAAGGTAACAACAGTATTTCTCCTCTAAATTGTTTCACTGGAGTAACGAAGTGTTTGGTTAAACTGTCCTGAATCTTAAAATTTTCTTTCGGGCAATGAACATAGGACGAACGGATTCACAGCAAAAGTGATTTTGATTTTAAATAAAAAATCTTTATTGAACTATATTAACACCATTGCATACCTTAACCTACTAGTATAGCGCACGATTCTTTTTGTTTTTTTTTAATCATTTTCTATTTACACTTGTCGAGACGGACATATTCCTTCTGCTTCTGAATTTTAAATTGAGAAGTTTTGCGTTATTTCTTCGTGTTTCAAACTTCGCTACACCTTAGCTGTACTGTACGGGAAGGCTCTTGGAGAAATAATCTCGGCAAGTTTAACGTTCCCGACGTACATTCCAGTATAATGCATACAGGTAGCAGGAAATAAAACACTTTTCCAGAATGTGAAACGAGATACTCTATATGATAGAGCGAGTTTTTCCTTATCGAACATATATGTATGTATATCTATGGATTTGAGTTAGGTTGCTTCAACTTCCTATTTTCCTCTATCTCTCGGTGGTGACGACGCACGATTCTGAACACGTACCGTTCGGAAATACTTTTGATTCCAGCTCCCAGAAATAGCATAGAATTTTTGCATGTACGACTTCGGCGTGTTGGATGCCAATAGCAAAGTTTTAATTGCTTTGACGCTTCATCGCAAGCGCACTTGTGAATGGGTAAAGCTGCCAAGAGGATTACGATCTCTAGTATCTAATGTTGAATGGAGGGCAGAAGCATCAGTGCAACTGGTTGCATCTTTGTTATGCATCGTAACCAATGTAAACGATATTGCGAATAATTTTCAGCAAACAGTTAAATGGTTTTTGACAGCTTTACCCTACAAATTTACATCACCCCGAGTTTCAAGCCCAGCCATAAAAAAGAATTCGCATGCTGGCAAAGTTGACGCTCGCTGACTGGCGTCTTGAATGATTGATTGTGGTGAAAGCTGGTCTTTTGCTCCACCATCAGGTTGGCTGCCGGCCAGCTCAGAAGGTTACATTGAGCACATGAGGTACTACACGGAAACGGATCAACGGCAGTGGCTCCGACAGCAGAGGAAGCTACGTCCATCGTGGTTAGGAGTGGATTCTTCGAACCGGACTGACCTGTTGACGAGATCGTTTTACTAGCCAATAAACCGTTGCCCTCGCTGACTATATAATTCGGCAGGATGAACATGGTGGTCGAAATCTGCGGTACGGCGTCGGGATGATTAAAAACTTTGAATGTTGGCAGGAGTGAGGCAGATGTTGATGGATGCTCCAGGTTCGGTTGCTGCAACAAAATCCGAGAAAAGAGGAGATGTCAGATAAAAAAGAGGCTATTAAGAAAACTTTAATGTGTAAAAACTTTCCACCGGCACCGGAGCCGCGGACTTCCGAAACAAACAGCAAATAAACTTTTTTGATTCGCTATACAAAATGCAACAAACAGACAATATAAATCCGTGTCAGTTTCACAATTCGTGGAGTTAAGTGAAGTTGTTTTATGTTTGCTGAGCTGTCTCGCTGTAGTTCGTTCGTCAAAGCAAATCAGGATCTTTTTTATATCTTATCAGAATATTTCTTTGGCTTTAGCTTTTATGCTTATTTGATTTCGGAACAAAGAAAATTGACTGTTATTTTCAACATACAACAATAACATCTTATGTCACAAGATGTATGTTGAGTAAGTTTCATGACAGCGTTGTAGCAGAAAAATATGAATCAGAAACGCTGCTTTATTATAAGAGACTCAAAATTTCTTTTCTAATAAAGAAGCATTGATTATTATTAGTTACAAGTACAAATTCTCAGAAACAAATATAATTGATAGAGGACTTCCGATTTCCTGCTTTCGCCTGAGGAGTGTTCATTTTGGTCAATCTAGCTGGCATTTGGGCAGTTCATTGCCTTTTCCGAAAACCGATGCTTACGTCACGTGCTCACCAGGAAACCGTCTACCGCTCGGAAGAGCAAAAAAATAAAAGAAACTCAGGAACAAATCTAGAAGCGTCATCAGAGCGTGGGAATCGACGTTTCACTATATTTTTCTTCTTCGAAAGTTGAAAATTCGCTCTGCTTGAAACGATGGTTGCACAGTCTTCATGAAGTGGGTTGCTATTACGTTGCTTATCGGATGAGTGGCTCTTATATCATTGATCTATAAAGAGTACGCTAACTAAATACTTTTTATTTCAAGTTTCTAGCGCATTCGTACATTCTATATGTTTCCCGCCTTTATTCGATATAGAAAGGCGACTAAAAGAAAATTTGTGCATGTCCTGAAAGCAAATTATGAGTGCATGATTAAAAGTATCTTTAACGAAAACTGCAGAAATATTCTAGGAAAAGGTGTTTTCAATTATACTCTGATCTCTTTACTATAGTTCCAACACTATCGGCGAGAATACCGTTCTACCGACATTTTAAATGTTGTCATCTCCACACGGGCGATGTAAATGATGTAGACTGTCATGATCGCAAATTTTTTTTTAACGTTTTGGCACCAAGGTTGTAACATTCTGTCCATGCGCTCAAGAGTTATCATCTTTCAACAAAAATAATTCATGAAAATTGCAAACAAAGTCGTGAATGTTGGATATTTTTGCTTTTTAAGGAAATGTAGATAGTCTAACTAACCCTACAATATTTCTATGTGTACATGGTTTGTTCGAGTTTTGTAATATAATTTATTTGAAATAACAAAAAAAATGTGAACAGATTGTTGGACATGTTGTTCACTATTTCTTGCTTAGCACTGGCTCAGAAAATTATTTTTGAATGAAAATCAACTTTTGAGCTTCTTTCGAGTGTATATTCAAGAAAAAACTACAAGGTATACAGCCCTAAGGGTTGTACGAAAGGGTGACGTAGGACTATATCAGATCATTACATCAAAGACTAACGTAAATTGCATTTCTGGCATATGTATGTTTATAAGAATCGGTGAGTGCCGTTGTTTAAGCGAATGTTTAAAAGAGAAGAGCGAAATATTCAGATTCAATCCTTATCCTCCTACCACAGCGGTGAGGGGTCTCAAACCATCATAAAATAAATTCATGCCTCCATAAACCCCCACATGCCAAATTTGGTTCCTTTTGATTGATTAGTTCTCGAGTTATGAGGAAATCTGTATATTATTTGTAGGGGAGCCCCCCCTCATAAAGGGGGGAAGGGTCTCAATTCACCATAGAAAAAATTCTTGCCTTCTGAAACCCCCACATGACAAATTTGGTTCCATTTGCTTGATTAGTTCTAGATTTATGAAGAACTTTGTATTTCATTTGTATGGGAGCCCCCCCCCCCCTTTTAGAAGCGGAAGGGGTCTCGGTACACCATCGAAAAAATCCTACCTTCTAAAACCCCCACACGCCAAATTTGGTTCCATTTAGTTGATTAGTTCTCGAGTTTTGAGGAAATTTATTTTTTATTTGTATAGGAGCCCCCCTCTTACGCCGTCCATAAAATTGCTGATCATTTTATCTTTCCAACGGCATTTAAATTGTTCAGCTTCGTTCAGTAGTTAAGTAGTTATTAGAATTTGAAATCTTTCATTCCAACATTACACTTCTATTTTCGTTTTCACAAAGTGCTACCCAGTCTCAGATAGTAAACAAAGACGTAGTCCTACGTCAAAATAGTCATTAGCTTGATCGCATCGTTTTTACGATGTTGACCGTTAAAGAGAAGAATCAAAAGTCAAAAGTCTAAGTGAAAAGTGAATAGTAGAAGTTCAAAAGTGAAACATCAGAAGTCAAAAGAGCGAAATATTAAGCTAAAGATGAAAAGTGAAATGAAAAAAAAATTAGATGGAAAGTAAAAGATAGAAGGTGAAAAGCAAAAAGTGAAACCGATAAGTGAGAAGAAGTGTGAGCGAGAAGTTTGTTTATTTGTTTGTTTATTTGAAATTAATTCATCTGACAATGATGGTGTCCTAATGAAGTGAGCAAGTGAGAAGAAAACAGTGATAAATGAAAAGTAAAAGTGTAAAATGAAAGAAGACAAATAAAAAATAAAATGTGAGAAATGAAAAGTGAAAATTGAAAGATGAAAAGCGAAATGAGCAAAATGATAAATAGAAAATAAGTAGCAAGCAGTTAAAAATTAAAAGTGAAAAGGATAAAATTGAAACGAAAGGGCCAACTGAAAACCACAAAGTGAAAGTGAAGCGCAAAAAATAAAATGGAAAAGCGAAAAGTAAAAAGTTGAAGGGCAAACTAAATATTAAAAGTTCAAAAGTAAAAAAAGAGGTATTGAAATGCAAGAGGGGAAAAGTGAAATATTAAAAGTGAAAAGTGTAAAATAACTGGTAGAAGCTGAGAATAAAAAGTAAAATATAAAAAGTAGAAAGTGAAAGAGAGCAGTGCAAAGTGAAAATTCAGAGATCAAAGGTGAAAAGTGAAGCGTGAAAACAGAAAAGTGTAACCTGAAAAAACAAAAGTCAAAAGTTAAAGTTAGAGGTCCAAAATCTAAAGTTAGTAAAGTTTAAAGTCACAATGAAGTGTATGGTGAAAAGTCAAAATTTAAACGGCAAAAACGTGAAACTGAAAAGCAAACTGTGAAAAGAGAAAAGAAAAAAAGTGAAAGGTGGAAAGTGGAATGTGCAAAGTTAAAAGTAAAGAGTGCGAAATAAAAGCGAATAATGAAAGGTGAAATGTGAACATTCAAAGGTCAAACCCAAAAAGTCAAGAGATAAGGTCTGTGCCAACGAGAGGTTTACGTAGGACTACGAATGCGAGTACAATTCGACAATGTTTGATAATTTAAAAATATATCAGTAGTTTGTTACGCAAATTTATAATTTACTGTGTTGTAATAAATGCCCTAAAACATGTATAAACATTTGTTGAATGAATTTAAGTTTATATATCCTAAATATCTGCACTCTGTACAGTCAAATCCACAATCAAATCATGAGTCACACACAATTATGGGTTATTTTAGCTGTAGCTGCTGATTTCCGTATAAATATCACCTAATGATTGATCAAATTATTAGTGCTACTTATGCGTGGTAAATGGCTGGACAATGCAGAATGTTAGCCTCTTATCCAGCTACTTCGATCCCCACCTCCTCGTGGTACCAGGCGGAATACGAGCAATCTTAGCGGAGATCGGGTAACCAACACCGATGGAAACTAAGGTCGTATACTGACCGGGAAGGAGGTATAGTGAATCTCCATCGCGAGACGCGGTAGTGTTGCCCCAGTACGGCTACACACCTAAATTAAATCACACTTACAAAACTCAAGCAAAATCAGAGCGGAATATTCGGCATCGACCTAGGCGACGAAACAAGGACGACAAATGGAGACTCGGTACTTGGAACTGCAGATCGCTAAATTTCGCAGGTTGCGAGTGGGTGCTGATTAAACAACTTGAACCCCGCAAATTCGGCATCGTAGCTCTGCAGGAAATCTGTCGCAAACGAGAGAAGGTATGGAAGATCCGTGACGGAAAGGCCCAGTTTTACCAGAGCGGTGGTACTACCAACGAACTGTGAACGGGCCTTGTAGTGTTGGGCGGAATGCAGGATCGCGAGATAGATTGGAAGGCGATCAACGAGAGAATGTGTGTATTGAGGATAAAGGGCCGTTTCTTCAATTATAGCATCATTAACGTGCACTGCCCGCACGAACGTAGACCCAACGATGAGAAAGAAGCGTTCTACGCGAGGCTGGAGGCAACGTACGACAACTGCTCGTCCGACGCCCAGGTTGGTAGGGAAGAAATTTATAGACCGGTGACACAAACGATAACGGCCAACGATGTATAAACTTCGCAGCTTCCCGAGGCCTGGTGATCCGAAGCACCTTTTTCCCGCGCAAGGATATCCACAAAGCCACCTGGAGATCTCCTGACCAACGTACAATGAACTAAATGGACCACGTTCTCATAGAGGACCGGATTTGGAAGAAGGAAAAGCTACCGGAGGAATGGATGGTTTGTCCCATCTACAAAGACGGGCTACGGTGGGCCGGAAACGTCGTAAGGTTGCCGGACGATAGTGCTACGAAAATAGTCCTCTTCAACAATCCCACCGGCACCAGGAACAGGGGGGCTCAACGTGCACGATGGCTCGACCAGGTCGAAAGCGATTTACGACTTTTGAGACGACTAGGAAATTGGCGACGAGTAGCCCAAAACCGAGTTTTATGGAGACGAGTGCTTGAAACAGCACGAGCCACTCCGGCTCTATGCTGAAGAAGAAGAAGAAGAAGACTTATGAATAACAATTTTATTAATCAATTAGTATAATATTCATGCAATAATTTACAGATAAAGCTAATTTGACCCATAATTGCGTGTGACCCATGACAGTGGATTGACAGTATATCTTTTTTATCAGTTTCTTGAAGTTTGTAGTTCCACTAAGAGTTAAACCCTGAGGCCACAATTAACTCGTCTTCTAATGATTGGCGATGATTTCGCATTTTGACCATTTTTGCATGATTTGTGGCATTAGTTAACTTTAAGTAACTGGCATGCCAGTTTCAGTATGCAGTTGACGAAGTTAGCTTACTTAAGGAGCTTGCTTATAAATACGGTTAAATCGGAAAGATAAATAACTTGTCTGGGTTATTGCGACATTTGCCCCTATTTAGACTACCCCGATTTACACGATTATCACAGTCGAATCTCGCACACGATTTCGCTCAAGGAAAATGAAGTGAAAAAGAAGGGCAAGAAGCAAAAATAAGTCAAACTCATAAGTTGATTGAACTAAAAGCCAATCTAGTGTCAGATTAACAGTGCAAAATCCGGTATGATTCATTAAATGATTATCACAGGTGTCTAAATAGTCATAAAAGAGGCAATATCATTCACAACAGTGATTCGCGTTCGTCAATTTTCAGGAAATTGTAAAAAGAAAAATGTATATAGCGAAAGTAAAAAGTGAAGGATGAAGCGTGAAAACGTAAAAAGCGCAAAGTGGAAAATGGAAAGTGAAAAGCGCTTGGTGAAAAACGAATGGTGAAAAGTAAGAAGCAGAAAGTGAAAAGTGAAATGTGAAATGTGACAAGTAAACAGTGAGAAGTAAAAAGTGAAGAGCGCTAAGTGAAATCTGAAGAGCAAAATGTAACAAATGTAAGGTGAAAAGTGTTAAGCGAAAAGAGAAAAGCGAAGAAACCGAAAGTTAAAAGCGTAAAGTAAAAAGGGAAAAATAGTGAAATGCGAATTGCAAAAAGCAAAAAGAGAGAAATGAAAAGCTAAAGCGAAAAGTGAAGAGTGGAATGTGAAAAGTGGCTAGTAAAAAATAAAAAGCGAAGAATAAAAAATGTAAAGCGACCAGTAAAAATAAAAAATGAATAGCGAAAAGTGAAAAACGTAAAATAAAAAGTGAAAGGCGAAAAGTGAATAATAAACTGTAGAAAGTAAAAGTGTAAACAAAAAAGCAAAAAAGCGAAAATTGAAGAGTAAATAGTGGAAAATAGTAAAAAGCGAAGAATAAAAAGTGTGGAGTGAAAGTGAAACGTGTAAAGCGAAAAGAGGAAAGTTAAAATTGTAAGATGAAAGATAAAAATTGAAAAGTAAATGGTGAAAAGTGAAAAGTTTTAAGAGAAAACGAAGAAGAAAAAGTAAAAGGTGATCAGTGAAAAGTGAAAAGTGAAAAATGCAAAAACTAAAGAGCAAAAAGTATAGAGTAAAGAGTAAAAAGTAAAAAGTAAAAAGTAAAAAGAAAAAAGTTACGAGTAAAAAATAAAAAGTAAAAAGTAAAAAGTAAAAAGTAAAAAGTAAAAAGTAAAAAGTAAAAAGTAAAAAGTAAAAAGTAAAAAGTAAAAAGTAAAAAGTAAAAAGTAAAAAGTAAAAAGTAAAAAGTAAAAAGTAAAAAGTAAAAAGTAAAAAGTAAAAAGTAAAAAGTAAAAAGTAAAAAGTAAAAAGTAAAAAGTAAAAAGTAAAAAGTAAAAAGTAAAAAGTAAAAAGTAAAAAGTAAAAAGTAAAAAGTAAAAAGTAAAAAGTAAAAAGTAAAAAGTAAAAAGTAAAAAGTAAAAAGTAAAAAGTAAAAAGTAAAAAGTAAAAAGTAAAAAGTAAAAAGTAAAAAGTAAAAAGTAAAAAGTAAAAAGTAAAAAGTAAAAAGTAAAAAGTAAAAAGTAAAAAGTAAAAAGTAAAAAGTAAAAAGTAAAAAGTAAAAAGTAAAAAGTAAAAAGTAAAAAGTAAAAAGTAAAAAGTAAAAAGTAAAAAGTAAAAAGTAAAAAGTAAAAAGTAAAAAGTAAAAAGTAAAAAGTAAAAAGTAAAAAGTAAAAAGTAAAAAGTAAAAAGTAAAAAGTAAAAAGTAAAAAGTAAAAAGTAAAAAGTAAAAAGTAAAAAGTAAAAAGTAAAAAGTAAAAAGTAAAAAGTAAAAAGTAAAAAGTAAAAAGTAAAAAGTAAAAAGTAAAGAGTAAAGAGTAAAGAGTAAAAAGTAAAAAGTAACTAAACAAAAAACCGACCTTGACTTTAAATAACAAATAATCCAAGTTCAATGGTTTTTATTCATTCCCAGCGCATGCGATTGCTTGGAAATGGCTTAATGGGTAATTCTTAATGCTCAAGCAAGCTCTTTTTGCATTTGGTATGAATCTTCATCAAGCAATGTCTTAAATTCAGTGCCATCAAAGGTCAAGGGACGGTCGTCAAAATCGAAGTCTTTGAAGAGTTTGAGCCGATCACAGCACGTTGTTCAATTTAAAGCAGTAGCTGTGGAAATTTTCTAAACCTTTCGATGTGCTTCAGCCGTCGAAAATCAACACTTCTTGCAAATGACGATTATTTGGTAAAAATACGGTATTCTCATAAAACCAAAATATCATTAATGGGTCAAAGTAGTTTGTTTCTTATATTTTTAAGCTAGTATGACGGCATTTTGAATATGTCGACCAACACTTAGTATCCTACTGTAATGGTCGTTACTATAACCTGTAAAATCTGTTGCGAATGCAATATATTTACTACCAGAGTTTCCACTCATAACTCTAGTCTACAATGGCATGCACGCATCTGGAACAGACTTGTTGAACATAAATCAATCGTTGCATCGAAATGGACACGTGATTTACGTAACACATTTTGGGACATTTCGAAGGTGCACCCAATTGCAATATTATTCAAGACTAATTTCAAACTTCCGGTCGGCAGTGTAGCGCAAGGCTATCACATACGAACGTCGGAAGTCAGGTGCGCTGCGAATAAATAACATTCCGCCGTTGTTGCGTTCGCCGGTTGCATAATACCCGCGTGCACCACCGGTGTCGTACCTACTGTTATTCTAGATGACAATGTACTAGACCTACCTTTATCTTAACCGCCACGGGAATCGTTTCCGCAACGCATTCGACCAGATCGAAATCCTCGTTCGGTGCATTGCTAGTGCTGTTGGATTGCTGCGGGTCGCTCGATTCTGAATGTTTGATACAGACGTGGTCCGTGGACGACAGAAATCTCATCCTGTAAGCCACCAGAGCGCCAAAGGATAGACAACATCCGAGGAACACCACAGCAACGACGGTAACCAGCAGGCGACTATCAATCGTACTATTCGTTTTAGCTGATTGAAGCATTTGCAATAGAGATGTGAGAAACGATAGAGAAAGATAAGACGAGTTATATAACAGGCAGATGAAGGGTAAATATTTAACTATAGATTGAAAGCAATAATCAGCTATTAAGCTTACCATTCTTGCTTTGCGTGAGAATGTTCTCAGCTTTCACTGTTGCCTCAAGCTCATCGGAAAATTTATGGCTCATCTGACCGTTAATGCTGTTACTGGAAGTATCCTCCACTTGGTTGGGGGCGGGAGTAAATTCATCATCGTACAGCTCGTTGAGCTCGAATTGCTGGTCCAATTCATCATCCTCCAATGGGGTAATATAGCGATCTCGGAACACATTTCGTGAGACTGGTGAGTATCATTACGACAGCCAGCGTGGGAAATGAAAACGACAAAAAAAAACAACATATTACAAAAAGAAAGGAAAAACTTTTCTACTTATAATAGTATAAAAGACCATTGTGGTCCAGATAAGCCTTATGGGAAAATTACCACATGCGTAAACAACTTTCAGCGAAACCCGGACATTGACGGGGCACGGCTGACCGAAGGTGGAACCCTCCACCGCTACCGTACATTTACGCCGCCCTTGGCAAATCTCCGTCAATGTGTGGCTGGCATGGATTGAGAGGCAAGCTGCAAAGTCAAACGCAATTTTAACACAAGTCGACTAGCGAAGGCCCAATTACGTCTTGTTTACTTACTTTCCTCCTTGGAGCCCACCGTCTGGGTACAGTGGGAACTCTCATAGGCCGTCCGTCCGTAGCTTGCGCTGTAAATGGCAACTCTTGTGTAACGACCGCAGGCCAAGCGAATCACATCCTTCTCACAAGCAATCAGACTGCGGAATTCGACTACGTTTTGTTTAACATCACGATTTCATTTCGAGAAATGGTCCGCCAGCGAAATCGAAGGCGTGGTAAAGAAAAGAAGTCGGAGAAATACACTTTTAATGAATGAATCAATTTAGCTGATTTGGGCGAAAGTGAAAGCTTACAGGGTCTACATATGTGGCTAACTTCCACCAGTTTGTGGATACCGGGGCACGGGGCGCTGTCGAAGGTTTTCGGTGTCGTGCGGAATGTACATTTTCGCTTCTTCTGACAAGCCTCGACCACGATTTGAAGGATGGAGTACTGCAAATAATTACATTAGTGACCAGGGGTCCCTGCCATGTTTGTTCAATCGGATAAGTTCTATCTCTTCGAAGCCGGCACACAACGGAAGACAATCGAAATCCAAGCAGACGCGACTGACATATTGTCTGTTAATGTTGTATGGTTGTTTAACATAGCCACCATTCGGATGTGATCGATATTTGTGTTGTGATGTCAAAACAACTGAAGTTTGCACGAAGTTTGGAAGTTCAAGTTAATTATGATCAAACTTTTTTGGAACTTTTTAGAGTTTGAAAGCAAATCTAGGAAAATAATTAAATATAATATCTCGGAAAAGTGCTAACTGGTGGAACTTTTAAAAAAACCAATCAAGGAAAAAAATTCTTGGTATATGTTAAACTATTGGTAATCTGTCTTGTTCCAATAGACGACGTAACATCCTGTAAATTGTCTTGTACCTTTCATCACGACCTGCCGTCAAAGATTGCCTATTTTCAGTTCACTGAATAGCGTACACCTTGTGAATTTTTATTCCACTTCAGTAGCGAGAAGGCGTACAAAATTGTGAAAAATCTACTCCGTTATCACCGGCGGGACGCATAATTTGGCGCCGACCTTTTTCCTTGATTTATGTCTCTTTTAACACTATTGTATTTGGATAGATTTTTTTTTGTTGCGTGCTGATTTATCCTCAATTCCTCGACGAATTTCTGAATCATACGTATCTAGCGAACGACTATTTTCTCTGTTTTACCAGCCGCTACCTATTTGGCCAGGTGACACGAAAACCATTGATCCTGAACGCTACCAGTATCAGACAGACACAAGATGAAAATAAATGCGAAGGACAGTCAATAGCACATTCTGTCCGACTTTCAAACCCACTGGGAGTATTTTTCACTGATCCGAGCCGAACCGGTAAGGTGGGTTGTAACGATCGCTGGACCTCTTAGAGAAGCTTGCGATTCGTTTTGCATAGTTCATTAGCCGTGATTAATAGGGGTCAGTTTGCATCATTTTATGTTCGGCCATTTCAGTCCGGCGAACAGCGACCAGCAGCGGCCGTTTTGGCGAGTTTCGTCATAAACAAGGCGGCATAAAATGGCAAGGATACACGCATAAAACAGCCGAAAGCCAAACCATCAATTTGTTTGATTGTCCGCAATGTGATTACATGTGATACGATAATCGAAACTGGCTGCGATCGGGAGAGTATCGAAATGTGTCATAAATTTATCATGGGATTCGTAATGGGACATTTATTGCCGTTGACTCTCGAGAGCATTCGGGACTCATTTATTACGTTTGCGGTTTCAGGTGGTCGTAAGTATGCGTGTTTCCTTTTTGTTATAATGCCTATTAACATTTTTACGGCTTGCATGAATAAATTGACTTTTCGTGTCGTGCAACAAATTGACATTTGTTTTGTCAAAGGAGAGTGACATTTACAGTGTGAATCCATTGTTGGTTAAGCAACGTAGTGCAATGAATTTAAAATCGGTTGATCATGCTAATAATTTTTGATTTCAATTGGTGTTACCACAAAGAATATTCAGCTAGAAATCCTTTGAATCACAATGGGTATAATATTATTATATTGATTTATTCGCAAAGATGTCGGATATAAATGTATACAAGAAATTCTAGTATGTAATTTAAATTAAATTATTCATTATTTCCAATATTTGAGAGTTTGACAAGCTGGCGAATGAATAACTTCACTAAAGAATACACTCTCAGATTTTGTAGGTCGTCCGAAGATATAAGGAAGATGATTCACAGGAGATAACTAAAAGGTTTATGAAACACACACCAAAATAGCGCACACCGCCAGTGATCAGATTTTTACGATGGAACGGATACTCTAGAAATGTAAGAGTACAATAGATTCTTGCATCACATATTCGTACATTTCAAATGAATATGCAATACAGTCTATCCAGACCAGCTAAAACATACTTACTTACACTGCTATGAACCGAGAGTCGGGGTGGCTCTTGCCGTATCAAAAATTCTTCTCCACTGTGCCCGGTCCTGGGCTACTTGACGCCAATTCCTTGAGCGTCTCGACACACGCAAGTCGGTTTCAACCTAGTAGAGCCATCTTGCATGTTTCACTACACAGTCGTCCGGCATTCTTGCGATGTGGCCGGCCCACCGTCAAATTTCGCCAGGTGTACAATGGGAATCTCCCTCCATAGTATCGTGCCTGCAGCTCATGGTTCTTACGCCTACGCCACTCTCCACTCTCTGTTTGTACTCTGCCAAAAATAGTCCGCAACACCTTTCGTTAAAATGCGGCAAGTGCACGTATGCCTTCCGTCAGCAAAGTTACTGCCTCAAATCCGTATATTATCACATATTATATCAGCCGATATAATATAATTCGTCATTCGTATGCATTTATATGTGGAGGATGACCCAGATTTTGATAGCGGCCGCAACTCAGCAGGCCAGCGTGGTGCACTCTTTCCTTATTTATTTGTCAGCGTATTTTCTGCCTCATAGACACGGAAGGCAACGGTGGGCGCTAGCTACTTTGGCTTCCGTGTGGTTGTGAAGAAATATTTACGTGAGCGACTTCCGCGATGCTCCGTACAATTTTTGTCTCTGTAAATATGCGCAAGACATTTCGCCTGCGCCGAATAATGATTCATTCAAATGAACGTCAGGGGAAGGAGGGAAAGAGAACTGGGTAGGTTTAGGCCTAGCACTTAGCGTGTGTCAGAATAAAAGACTGTTGATTACCTACCCAACCAATCGGAAGGATTCGTAGTAGTTTTGTTTTTTTCTAGCTAGAAAGCTGGCCCCCCTAAGGGACCGCCTCATGAAGAGGACTATCGGTCTGATTAGCGTTTTTACATCGTCAGCTTTGTGCGGCGGTGTATGCTCCTTGATCAAAGCAGCTTTTTTTGTATTATTTATACAGGGAGAAAATCTTCATAGACAGCACCTTCACGGTGCCGAATAGGATTCACAAGGTGCCAACAAGCGCCTACCTACTAAAAACTCTCCTGCTGCCCGTTCCTGAACCCCTCCCGAAACTACCGTTAGGTTTTACTTCAGGAGGGAGGACGTGCCTAAGCACTCCGACTTATCCGTTGCGTATGTGGGTTCACACAACCCCCTTGTCACTTCATACCGCCACTACCCTTCACCTAGGGCCTGGGCTGCCCAATCAGCCCATTACTGACCCTGGCTCAGCTATGTCAAACCCTGTCGTTGCAAACGTTCTAGCCGTTGCAACTCCGTTATTACCTCCGTTGCCGCTCTATCGACGGCACCCCATGCGCGCTGCTCAGCGCACATTATCTGCACGATGTTGTCGGCGTTGGTGTCCTCCCCAACGACCGCAAGCATCACCCGCCGAGTGGTCGTGAAACGCGGGCAATGAAACATCATATGCTACGCCGTTTCCTCGGCTACCGTGCAAACGGAGCAAAAGGGTGAGCCTACCCGCCCACGCGTAGGTAGATACTTCTTAAAGCGTCCATGTCCAGACAGAAACTGGGTAAGGAAAAAGTTTACCTCACCATGTCCTCTACCGATCCAGGACGATATGGTCTTGATCAGCCTGTGGGCCCACCATGATCGGTGCGATCCCATTCCGCCTGCCAACGTCTAATAGAGTCCAGCTTAACTGTGTACATAGCGCCCCTGACGTTCCTCTGCCTATGGCACTCGGTGTCCTCACCTAGAAGTAAGCATATGGGAATCATGGCTGCAATAACCCCAATCGCATCCAACGATATGGTACGGTAGCCGCACACAACTCGCAATGCTAACAGCCTGAACACCTTGTTCAGACATGCTTGATTACGCTTACTCTCTAAAGCCGGGGCCCATGCCGGTGCACCGTATCGTAGCACCGACGTGGCAACGCTGACCATCAGGCGTCTCTTACTGCTGCTAGGATCGTAGCCGTATGGCATGATCTTGGACAGCGCAGTAACCGCCGTTGACGCTTTACCACAAGCATAATCCACATGGCTGGTGAAGTTCAGCCTGTTGTCTGCCATAACACCCAGGTACTTCACACTTCGTTTGGAGACAATCACCTGTCCTCTAACGAAGCAGCAGCTTGCGAAGGGTAAAAAAGGCTCGACATCCAGTTAGAATGCGTCGTTGAATATCTTGTTACTCGTAATTTTGTCGGCGGTGTCCAGAGATATCAAATATACCAACTCATCAAACACTTCCAGTTCAACACCGGTAATACTCACTGTCCGTGGAGGCAAACGTTGCTTTCTCTGAAGCCTCTTTAATCCATTTATTTCCCGTCTCAAGATTTCTAGTAATAATGTCGAGGTCATCTGCGAAGGCTACGAGTTGGCTACTCTTGTTGCAGATTGAACCTCTCGTTTCGATGCCCGCTCACCGGATCACACCTTCAATAGCAATATTGAATAACATACAGAGCAGTTCAGGGTACAGGGCAGGGCGATTCGAAAGGGCTCGAAAATGCCCCCAAAACACGCACGTAGCATATCACTCACTCCAGGGTAGCTTTAATCAGCCGCGTCAGCTTGTCCGGAAAACCTTGGGCATTATCTAACATAGCTGCTCGCGCTCGACGCGAGCATACGCGCCCTAAAATCTAAATTCTGGAGGATTTGTCAGAGAGTAAAAATTTGATAGTAGTAGCGTAGTAGCCCCCTATAGAGCCCGCCTGATACTGCCCTACCCCCTACGAATTCTCTTGCAATTGGGGATAGACAACGCAACAGAATCTAGGAAAGCATTTTGTAGGCGGCGTTGATCAACGCATTACCGCGGTAATTACAGCAATTTGACCGGTTGCCCTTTTCGTAGATGGGACAAACTACACCTTCCGTCCTAGTACGTCTTCCTCCCAAATGCTTGAAATTATCCAAATCTATAAATGGTTCCTTACTATTAGAGCTCTGTCAGGGCCTTTTCCGGTCACACTGTCAGGCTTCAACTATCCGACTACTCGCCGGATGTCTTAAAAATCGAGACGTTACTGTCGTTTGTGCGCACTCTCTGATTAACTTCGGTTCCACCTTTTGTTGTATCACTATTGAAATGCTCACCAAAGAAATACTTTCATCTATGGATCACCTTGCGCTCGTTTGTGATCAGACTCTCATCCTCGTCCCTAAATATGTCAGGTTTCGGTGTTTAACCCAAATGCGATTGGTTAGACATTTAGAATGTAGAACTTGCGCGTGTTGTTAACCCGGAATAAATGTTGTAATGCTTCATGTTCATCGTCTTCCCTTTGATGATTGTTATTCCCCAGGATCGTGGTCAACTGATTACGTGCTCGTTGGAATTTGGCACAAATTCTCGCTAGTTGCAATCCTCAGATAATTACTCCTGGAACTGTTTTGTTGCCTGGAATCCACAAGGACAGCGTAGAAGAGGCAGACCCAGAGGCTCATGGCGACGGAGCTTAGCCAACGACATCTGGGCTGTAGACGAGAACCTGTCCTGGCGACAGGTAAAAGCCATGGCGGGTAACCGTCAGCAGTGGAGATCTCTGATTTCATCCCTTTGTTCTGCCGGACCGGCGGACATGGACACATAAGTAAGTAAGATGATTGGCCCAGTCGAGCTTCACAGTTGGTGAAAGGGTCTCGGCAAGTTCTTGAAAGAGTGCTACATTACATAGATGCTTATTCAACCCACAGGCTACGATCCTTGCACACATATTCTGGACTGCAACACCGAAATCGAACAGAGTTTCTAGTTTTCCCGTCTTTGGCGCTGGCGTTTTCCGTTAGGTTCTTCAAGGCGGCTATACAAGTTACACTGGATCCAGTAATCGGTTTCGAACTGTCTCGAGAGCTCTCCCTTCAAACCGCGCTGGAATCGAAGCAGATTCTCCTCATCGCTGAAACCACAGATCGTTGTACTGCTCCAGTAAAGCTTGCTTCAGATAGTATTAGAGCACAAACAATTGCGTGTTTTTCAGTTATTTATTATTGATTTCAAGATCTTTTCCTATACAAATATAGCATTTTCATCATACTTTTAAGAAAAAATACGGAATTATTCGTCATGGTTTCGAAGCAATTCTCGAACTTTTCCTGTAATACGGCTCATTAGGCGGCGCACATTTTTCTTTGTCCATCGTTTTGGCTATCTTATTCCACCAGGTCTTCATCTGATTGATGTCTTTGACAACTTTTCCCTTTGCCTTGAGTCTCCTCTTCATGATTGCCCAGTATTTCTCAATAGTGTAACCTTCGGTTACATATTTTTTATAAAATTAGCTCTGCCAATTTAACATGCTTATTTCAATCTGCTCATAATTCCCAATCCAAATTTCCTAAGTCCATCTCTGAGCAAGCTGTCGACTGTGTGATTGATAGCGCTCCAAACCTTCGGGTGGAGTGGTCACTCACACGGGAAAGCTTGTTCGGTCATATCTAAAACAACCTGAGTAAGCTGTCTACTGAGTGGGTGATATCCCTCCAAGTCTCTCGCTTTGCGAGGCCTTTTCAAATACAACCAGAAGATTCCTCTGTAAGTGGGATAACCCTCCACGTCCCCGATAGACGGAGGGGTCCCCCCTACAGGGTTGCCCACAGATACCATGAGAAACACAACCAAGGTATTCAGAGCCATAGGGTATTATACAGTAAATAATGGTTGCTAGGACAAAAGATTGTTAAAAATTGAAAAACTTTTAAAGATTCAATTTTTAACTGACCGAACTTATAAAAGGGCTCAGGGTCGATAAACATATCATTTGATGTTTGGAAAAGTAAACGATAATAGTGCGCGAGAATCGTTTTGGTGGCATTCTTCTTCATCATTTTGTATCACTGCGTGCCTTTTTAACTAGTACCGTTGTAGCGGATTTCCGAAGGCCGAGCGTGTTTTGCCTCAACCACTTTTAAGGGTTGAAGCACATAACTCCTCGGAGGAGACTGTGCCAGAATTCGCGAGCAGTTCTTGGCAACTCGCGGATTGTCTGTCTGTCAAATGTACAAAAGAGAAGTACGGCTTTAACCAGAGCAATCAATTTTCGGTCCTCCCGGAGGACTTCGTTGGCGGCGATTCTGTCGCCAAAAAGGAACGCGTGCCCTCGCTCTTCACCGCTAATAGGGATCTCATCAAGCTCGAGGCCGAGCTGATCATAGCAGGCCTGTGACCTCACTATCATTTGTGTAGTATGGGTATAAAAATCAAGTGCACATACCTGCAACAGCTCGAGCAGGTGAAAATATTTCTTGTTGAAGCCCAAACACCGTACTACACGCGCGACATTACCTTGATGAAACCACTAAAGGTGGTACTAGGTGGTCTGCCGCCAATGGAGGTGGCAATCGTATAACCTGGAGAGGATTGGACCTAAGGCACAGGCCATCTACCCTTAAAAATGCCGAGCTGAAGCCTAGGACAGCTCTCGGGATCAGTTGCTTCTGGTCCACTTCGTCAAGCGCTCCACCACCATCGGAGCATTGCGTAACATCCGGGACTTATTTCGAATCACCGTGAAGTGGAAGCCCTACCGCCCGCAGCATCGTGATGTGACCCAGTAGACAAAATGCCTTCGATTTGGCCGCGGTGCCAAAAATGCGATAAGTGTACAGGGGTGCGCTCAACTGCGATCTGCATCCATCCCGATGACAACGAGTTGAAGTGTGTCAACTGCAAAGGATACCATCAGCCGTACCTGTCCCAAGCGGTCGGAGTTTAAACGTATTCGACAACAAGCGTCTGCTAACGACCAGCTTGGTCGCAAGCGAACCGATCGCTGACCTCCGGTCATTACGGATTTCGAGTATCCTGCTTTCCAGCCCCATCAGCAGGTCCCAACCCAAGCAACAATGTGAGTTTTATTATAATCTTATGGTAGACTTCAAGACCAATTTCGGTCTTAAATTCCATTATAAGAGTGTAATAAAACCCAAATTGTTACTTGGGAAATCTACCTCCGGTTCCCCTCAACAACCAACGAATCGCCACCACAAATTCAACACCTCATCAAACACTCACTAACTCACGTTCAGCTCTGCCGCGCCTCGTTGCTGCAGATACCTTTGCAGATCTAGGTTCTACCGCGCCTGGTCTGTCATATGACGGTGTCGCCTCCGGTGTGCCCGGCAGTGCCCCTTTCATGACGGAAGAGCTCGTCCAACTCGTACATCTCACAAGCAATCACCATTAAGCGTTCCTGTAAAACTTTCAATATCTAGCTGAGCAGCTCCAAGCTATAATCTCCTTCGTCAACAAATATGAACCGTGAACCCTCTCTATAGTCAGTTGGAACGCCTGTTCACTGAGTTGGCTTCGAGGTACGATACTGGTCTAACAAGCCAGTCGTCGTATGTTCGAATGTCGGCTAGATGGTGCTTGCTAGATAGAGTCGGTAGGATCGTTGCACAGGACCCGACTGCGAAGTCTGTCGATAAAGAAGGGTAATGTCTAAAGACGGTGTAAACCTAAGGCTTTGCTTTTTTTGCTCACTGAGGAGCAAGCATATGAACTACTCGCCTTTCTCAACGTAGAGAAGATCGACATCGCAGTCATCACGGAAACCAACCTTAAACCAGAGGTTAATCTCTACCTCTCCGATATTCGACTTTTGAGACTTGATCAAAAAGTGCAGGAGAAGGGGGTGTAGTCGTTGCGGTGAGGCGCAACGTAAAATTCCGCCACCTAAAAGTCGTCGAGGCCATAGGAGTCGAGGTCAGTACATCGATGGGCCCAATCAACCTAATCAATATTAGGTCAAAGCCCAATAATTACGGCCTACTGCCCCAAACATACCAGAGCCTGGGACCGTACTGCCGTTGAATTACGATCCGATTTGAGCAAGCTAACTCGGAGGCGGGAGAAGTACATCATTGCCGGTGACCTCAATGCTCGTCATGAAGTGAGGGACAACCAAAGAAGAAATCAGAATGGCACCATATTGGCGGAAGATTTCGAGGCTGGCCACTAAAACGTCCTGGCACCGGACAGTCCAGTGTGCGTTAAGCACAATAGCCCCTCCCTGAAGTAATACCGATAAGGTGGTGCCAGGGGGGATTGAGGCTGGAGACTCGAGTAGGGTTTTAGTGGGTCTGGATCCTCACGCCCCAGTAGGGGGGTCGGGATACCAAACCCCACTTCTTGAGTTGTCTTCTCAGGTGTCTGATAGCAGATTTCCCTACTCGTTAAAAAAAACCGGACAGTCCAACTACAATCTCCAGATCAAGGGTCCACTTCATCTTGGATATCTTTTAAACGAACGTGACTAATTCCGCAGTATCAGAGGTCTTCGAACTCCTCCGATCACTATCCGGTGATTGATTTGCCGGTTATCATGACCGTCATTGGGAAAATCAATGCTTAAGTCGGCAAAGAGAAGAACTTCAAAACGGTGATTACCAGCATAAACTTCTACACAAGTATACCTGGGGCTCACCAAATCAGGTAGAAACGATTACCGTCCGAGAGACGCGAGTTTTTGCCAACTTTGAGTCTACTCCTTTCCTGTATTTTGTCTTCAACTCATTTAGTTTTAACCCAATCCTTCTAGTCTCCGATTTGAGTCTGGCGTTGATTGCTTTCGCCGTCACAAAGTTCCTGGCTATAATACCAAGGTAAAACCTACGAGTTAGCTACTTTTACTATAGATCGTGGCTCTGGTTTCGATACTCGCTGGTTGAATCGCTCCCTCCAGAGCGATGTTGGATAGACAGGATAGGCTGCCACCTTGTCTCAACCCTCGTCGCATCTCGACTGTGCCGGAGACGCGCACGAAACGCATCACTCGATACAATGTGCAGTCTGAGCAGTCGCATCACTTTATCCGAAAAACCGTGTTTGTACATTATCTGGTATAGCTGGTCTTGATCGACTGTATCGTATACTGCTTTGAAGTCAATAAACATGTGATGCATCCAAGCATTTCTGCAAGAGCTGTCGGATAGCTACGAGGTACGATGCTGGTCAAACAAGCCAGTCGTCGTATACTCGAGTCTCGGCTGAGCGGTGCGGTTAGAGTTATCAGACAAATATTTATTTTATCCATTTTATTATTTATTATTATTTATATTGAAACACTAAAGTTTTTCTCAGTAATATAAATAAGTGTGCAAATAAACAATAAATAAGTAGGACGATAATCAACTGGCAATTCAAAACTACTGACATTTTCAAATAAGCCAGTCAATTAGATTGCCAAAAACAAGTGGAATACCCTATATAAAACTTTTCAGTACCTAATTTTCATGATTCATATAAAATTTCATGATTCATTCTCCATGAAAAAGCGTTTTTTTCAGATGACATAATTGAATAATAAACTGTAATCATATTTTTTGACAGAGAAATAATCGTAATTGTTGAATGTTCCCCTTCGAAGAGGCCAAGAAAATAAAAAGTTCATATTACATATAGCCGTATCACCAACAGCGTTTCCATCGAGCTTGAAAACTAACTTATTGAGCTCAAAACTTACAGGTTTTAATCAAAAAAATTCCGATACATTTTCCCCTTCGCGTTGTTTCCAAAATTGTGTCGTTCGGAGGACAAAACTTTCCGATTGGATTTCCTGATTGATATGTATGGGTCGCAAGCTCAAGTTCACCTGGAGCACATAGTGCTGTGTGCATTTCATTTTTCCCTTTTCCTGCACGATAGCACTTTCGTTGAGACCGGTATCCATTAGCGAATATGTCACGTTGCCCAGGAGGAAAATGCTGTCCGCCGCCAACGTGGTTGATTCCAGATAGTAGTTACTATCACGACTGCTCTCGGTGAAGGAGCATTGCAGCGAAGAATTTTCTTCTGTGAAAGAACAGTGTATACGAGGTAAATCTTTCCTTCTGGGCAGATATGATTTTATTATATGACAGCGTTAGCCAAGAATTCGAAAGAAAAATTTAATAAATGAAATTCCCTGATATTGTTCAACACTATCTCTCGTAGGATATTATGGGACCAACATACGAACCTGTTCTTCCGTATTGCACCACCTCAACGCTTATGCTGGTGCCAATAGGACAGGATAAGTTCATGAGCTCGTCCTCGCAACCAGTTCTCCGAAATGCACGCAGCGTGCTGGAAAGCAGACCTGCAAAAAAGAAACAATTTTAATCCGTCAATTCCGTTCCCCTCAGGATTCTTTTGTACGAGTAAAAAGTCTTACATTTATTATAATACACCTAACAGTGAAAGAGATCTTTGTTATACTAGCATAACAATATTGTGGAATTGAGAACTTATATTTTATTAAATGGGTAGCTGTACCATCCATAAGATGATTCATATACATTTATATACCTACAGGGTTTTAATACGGCAGAAGGAAAGATAGTGTGGCATGGGATGGTATTTCCGGCAGGCTTCCATTTATTCGGTACTTTGTGCCTTTGTGTTTCGTAAACCTAAAAAACCAATTTATCACCTCGAAACGTGGATGTGCAAGCGAAAGAATATGTTTTGGCAAGAAATTGTAATAGCTTTCTCGTTAAAATGCGAGAACAGGGAGTATACTAAGAATAGGAAGGAAAATAAAAATAGGCCAAATAGCTTGGTATTGTGTTCTATTTTGTTGTGTTATATATTTCTGTGCCGCAACAATGACCTCACTTGAACCAGTTGGAAGTGCGTATTATAATTTTTCCTTTCTTACAAATAAACTCCATTCTGAGTATTCTGATTTAGCATCAGAAATACAAGCGATACAGCAAATTTTTTTCAGCAAAATTGTAGATTGTAGAACCTAATTCTATAAATTTCCCATATGTTACTTTGACAAATTTTGCTCGGCTGAGATGGTACTGGCAAATGCATCAAAATTAAGTCAAAGTGATCAAATCATCCTTGATCCAAAGTATCGATATGAACAATTACCAGAAGTCAATTTCCCGACAACAAAAACTAACAGCTCTCAGCTATCAATCTATTTGATTCGTTTAAAAAACGCTCGAGTAGTCGCTAGATACCAAAAGACATGCGCGAAAGTCATCTTAAAGCAAAACAAATAAATATTAGTCTGAAGTTTTTGGAGCGTCTTAGTAGAATACGAAACCTAAAATTAAATAAAAAGAAGAAAACTTATCTAATTTAATTCTTCTATGTATATTTTATTCACGACAGATACGTATTTCGCCTACGACTTGCAGGCTTTCTCAGTGTCTGCAGAACTGAAAGTAAAAACAAGTTAAATTTAAACTTCTCGGTCGATGGTTTCCATCACAGTACACAGAGGAAGAGGCACAATTTGTGTCTAAAAATAGCCCAACCCATGTCGCTACGGTTAATAAGGGGGGTTGTGCAGACTTCTTTTGTCCAGCGCCTCTATGGTTCAAAGGTACACGGGTACCAGCGAGCCACACGCCCTGGCGGGTGTTGTGGGTTCAAATCCGGTTATTATCTCTGATTATAGCTTAGTTCGACCCATGCAAGTGCGAAAATTCTACTGACGCTATCTAGCAGCATGGCCTAGCCGAGATTCGAACATATGACGACTGGCTTGTCAGACCAGCATCGTATCTCGAAGCTAACTGGGCGGTCTTTATGACTGAAATTGATCATAAATACCATTATAAGAGTGTAAGTGTAACAAGGCCGCCAGTTGGCCTCGAGGTAAGACGCTGGTCTAATAAGCCAGTCGTCGTATGTTCGAATCTCGGCTGGGAGAGGCTGTTAGAGTCAATAGGATCGTAGCACTGACCCCGCACTGTCCTGTATTCTAACAGAAGGTCTAATTTCGATAACGGAATTAGCACCCAGGCTTTGCTTTTTAAGTGTAACAAAATTCGAATTGTTACCTGGGTTACAACGGAATTTCGGTCTTATGCTGGTCTTATGGTTGGGTGGCCTAATGGCTGGATAATGCGTGACATCAATACTTCATGTGCCTGTAGGTATAAAATAGACCCAACAGTGGTCCTTAGCCTGTAATCCAGTAACACCTATCCCTGCCTTCTTGTAGTACCAGCCGAAATACGAGCAACCTTAGTGAAGATCGAGTAACTAACCCCGGTGAAGACTAAGGTCATACACCGACATGTGCATGCAAACGCTGAATGTAGCAACGAGGGATAATCTTGTCAACCTTGAGCGTCGGGTTCCGATGTTAGGTGCAGCTCTTGATGGCTTGACGGTTACTCAACCAGGTGAGTGGTAGTATTCCAGGCTGGGGGCGGCTTACGATAGCGTCTGATCTAAAGTGAGCGATTTAATTAAGAAACATGGTATCTTAGCACTAAAACTAAGATAGCAGCCCCTTGACGAGATTTGGTAGCGTGGTCTTAGTAAGGCAACCTAATAAATCAAATACGGAATTTCAAACAAATACGGAACCGAGTATTCGGCATCACCTTAGGCAACGATACAAGGACGAAGGCAAAGTCGATACAAGGAACTATAGATCGCTGAATTTCGCAGGTGGCGATCGGGTGCTGCACGCATAGCTTGAACCTCGCAAATTCGGAATCGTAGCTCTGCAGGAAATCTGCCGCAAAGGAGAGAAGGTTTGAAAGATCCACGGCGAAAAGACCCAGTTTTACCAGACCGGTGGCTCTACCAACGAACTAGGAGTGGGCTTTGTAGTGCTAGACAAAATGCAGGATCGTACGATAGATTTGAAGGTGATCAACAGGAGAATGTGAGGATTTTGATCGGGCAGCTGAAGACCAACAAAGTCGCTGGTAGTGGTAGCGAACGCCTGAAGTAGATAATAATCATGGCCAAGAGATGCTGAAAACTGTTCTACACTAGGTTATTTCCAAAACTTGGGAGAAGGAAATGCTGACGGAGGAATGGATGGAAGGAGTCTATAGACAGAGGTGGTAGGTCATCTACATAAAGGGTGATCTGACTATCGCAGCTGGTAAACGTAAAGGTACTCTCCTTTTACGCTAGCTGTCGCCGATAGCACAAGGTTTCGTAGGAAATTACCGGGTGGGCTTTATGAGCGCTCGCGACACTACAGACCAAATTTTTGCCATCCGACAAATCTTGTAGAAAAGTCGAGACCACGCCCACGTATCACATCTGTATTGGCTTCAAATCAGCATACGATACAGTCGATCGAGATCAGCTGTGGCAAATAATGCACAAACACGGTTTTCCGAGCAAGCTAACGCGACTGATCAGGCCTACAGTGATTCGAGGGATGTATTTCGTGCGCATCTCGGGGCCTCCCAGTTAGTTTCGTGGTACGTTGCTGGTCTATCACGCAAATATATTAAATTATCAATATAGTTCACTTCGCAAAATCCCATGTACATCCAAACAGACGCAAAAGTAACACCCTCTTGCGGACAAAAAGGTGACTAAAAGCTTTTTGTAATAAAAATTTTTGCAACCAATGCATAAGAAAAAGGTGCGGTAGATAGAATGTGCTATCTCTAACGCTATGACGCCATTCTTCTAGATTGTAATATTAGGTATAAAAATTAATTGTGTTACTATCCACACTATACTGGTTCTCTTAACAAACGACAGAATCCAGCAAAGATCCAGTTGTTTAAACGGCATGTTTGTCGTTTAAATAGCAGCATAAATGAACTAGAAAAGCCAATATACTTGTAAAATGTTAAAAACACACGCTTCTTCTTCTTCTTTAATCAACTCCAGGCGGTGGTTTCCTCTGCTGTACGAAGAAGTCGTCTCCATTCCACTCGGTCCATGGCCGCAATTCGTCAGCCACGTAGTCTACGTAGGGTCCGCAGGTCGCCTTCCAGTTATCGATCCATCTTGCTCGCTGCGCGCCCCGCCGTCTCGTTCCAGTCGGATGGTTATTGAGAACTTTTTTAACCGGGCTGTCGTCCGACATCCTCACGACATGCCCAGCCCATCGCAGGCGACCGATTTTACGGTGTGAGCGATGGGTGGTTCCCTAAGCAGCTGATGCTTAACTTCGTGCGGTGGCGAATTTTGTTCGATCGCAGCGTCCTACGGAGTCCAAAGTAGGCACGATTTCCTGCCATAATGCGTCTTTGTATTTCTCCGCTAGTGTCGTTGTCTGCGGTAACCAGTGAGCCCAGATACACGAACTCTTCTACCACCTCGATTTCATCATCGTCTAAATGAATCCGGGGAGGGAGGTCAGCATTCACTTCTCTAGAACCTTTTCCTTTCATGTATTTTGTTTTCGATACAGTAATGACAAGTCCAATCCGTTTGGCTTCAGCTTTCAGTTCGATGTACGTTTCCGCCATCCTCTCAAAGGTACGTGTAATGATGTCAACGTCGTCTGCGAAACCAAGAAGCTGGACGGACTTCGTGAATATCATGCCACTCGTGTCTATACCCGCTCTTCTTATCACACCCTCCAAAGCGATGTTGAACAGCAAACATGAAAGTCCATCACCTTTCCGTAACCCTCTTCGCGATCCAAAGGGACTCGAGACTGCCCCTGATAATCGAACAACACACATTACTCGATCCATCATCGCCTTGACCAATCGCGTTAGTTTATCCGGAAATCCGTAGTAGTGCATAATCTGCTATAGCTGATCTCGATCGATCGTGTCGTACGCCGATTTGAAGTCGATGAAGTCGTTGTATTCGCGACATTTCTGCTACACTTGCCGAAGGGCGAAAATCTGGTCCGTGGTGGCACGGGCACCCATGAATCCCACTGGATATTGCCCCACGAACTCCTTTGCAAATGGTGATAATCGACGACATAAAAGTTGGGAGAGTACCTTGTAGGCGGCGTTCAACAGTGTCGGACACACGATGCCTTCCGTCCACTCCTCCGTTGGTAGCTCCTCCTCCCAAATCTTGACAATGACCCAGTGCAGCGCTTTAGCCAGTGCGTTCCCACCGTACTTCAGCAGCTCGCCGGGTAGTTGATCAGCCCCAGCCGCTTTATTGTTCTTCAGTCGACCGATCTCTTCTGCTACCTCCTGGAGGTCGGGGGCTGGTATTCTGTCGTCTTCTGCACGTGCTCCAAGATCTGTTGCCATATCGTCACCTTCATGTTCAGCTACATCGCTGTTAAGGTGCTCGCCATAATACTGCTTCCACCTCTCGATCACCTCACGTTCGTTAATGAGAAAATTACCGTCTGAGTTCCGACACATATCGGCCTGCGGCACATAGCCTTTACGCGAACGATTTAACTTCTCGTAGAACTTCCGTTTATATCGCTCCACATTCGCCCTCGTACGGTGTTGCAGAATTCTCGCACGTGCTGCATTCTTCTCCTGCACTAATTGCTCGCATTCGCCGTCGAACCAATCGTTTTTTCGATTCGGATTCATTGTACCTAGTGCCACTAGAGCACACACACTACATTCGATATAAATAAAAAAGAAAATAGTTCAAAATGTAAACAAGGGTGCCGGTATCTGTCAATTGACGGCATGATGATTTGGTCTATTCTATGAGTGAAAAAAGGATGATAGTGCTTCTTTGTCGTGAATTGAAGATAGAACTAACAAAACGGCGAATGTCGCAAGCGCGAACAAACCTAGCGAGTACTGCTATTTTCTTATGCTGGACCCTCTCCGGTTTTGTTTACATTTACGACTTTCGCCCTTTTGTTTATTAGTTTATTTACTATTTGATGGGGCTTGCAACCGGTGGTTCGTTCGCCCCAAGCCCTTTTGTTAATTCTATCTAGAATTGGCTATAGTCTATACTGAAAGTTGAGTTATTTCCGAGAGACGTGTCAAATTTACCAATTTACCGTGTCAAATGGTAACCTTCAGGATTGTAGAACAGTGAACTATATTGTTAATGCAATATATTTGCTATCAAGTCAGTCATGGTTTGTTCGAAACTCAGCTGAGTGGTGCAGGTAGTGTCAGTAGAAAAATTGCACTAGCCCCAAATTCGTCCTGTAGCCTCGTAGTTGTACTGTGGACGTGCGGGCTTCGAAACCCGAGGCACAAATTTCACTAGAGGTAGCTCCTAGACTTCTCAGATGACTTTCATATAATACATAAGAGCCGCTGGAACAGACGACGGTAATCTACGCCAGACTGAAAGCGAAGTCTAATAGGATTGGGCTAAAAATTAATGTATCAAAGACCAAATTCATGCTACGAAGAGGCTCAAAAGAAATAAACGCGTACCTCCCACGGTTCGTAACCGTTGACGGCGACCACCTAGAAGTGGTAGAAGTGGAGTAGTGGTGTTTAAGCGACAGGTGCCGCAAACAATATTCGACGGAGTACAAACTGAAAGCGGAGAGTAGCGGAGCTATATGAATCACGAACTACAGGCGCTGCTTAGAGAGATTCCCATCGTACATCAGGCAAAAGTCGGCAGGCTACGGTGGGCCGGACTCGTCGTAAGGATGCCGGACGACAGTGCGACGAAAAATGTTCTCTTCAATAACTCCACCGGCTCCAAGAACAGAGACCTCAACCTGCAAAATGGTTCGACTAGATCGGAAGTGATTTGCGACTTCTGAGATGACTGAGAAATTGCTATCCGGAACTATCCGGATGGGTCAACAGGCGCCACGGCGAGGTCAACTTCCACCTGACACAAATTCTGTCAGGGCATGGTTGTTTTAGAGAGTATCTGCACAAGTTTGGGCATGCGGAGTCCCCCGCGTGTCCCGAATGCGTGGACGTTGAGGAAACTGCAGAGTATGCTTTCTTCATATGCCCTCGTTTCGCGGGCGTGAGAAGCAACATGATGGCAGTGAGCGGACAGGACACTACTCCAGATAACCTAGTCCAAAGGATGTGTTCTAGCGCGGACGTCTGGGGAGTGGTCAATGCGGCTGCTACCCAGATCGTACTTGAGCTACAAAACCGCTGGAAAGCCGATCAACGGCGAATAAACAGCCTAACTACCATAGTCCAGTAGTTATCTAAGAGTGTGCATTAAGCACAATAGCCCCTCCCTGAAGTAATACCGATAAGGTTGTGCCAGGGGGGATTGAGGCTGGAGACTCGAGTAGGGTTTTAGTGGGTCTGGATCCTCACGCCCCAGTAGGGGGTCGGGATACCAAACCCCACCCCCTGAGTTGTCTTCTCAGGTGTCTGATAGCAAATTTCCCTACTCGTTGAAAAAAAAAGGATACTAACCTGATTCTGAACCTTCTGAAGAGTAGGGCACTTGGCTGAAGCAGCTTTATAGCGGTCATCAGCAAGCTCTGGTGGAGCTAATAGTTTTATTAGAGATTTTATGAAATTGTTAATGAAAACTCCCGAAAAACTGACTTGTCCCGGATAACCTAGTGTCTCTGGAAGTGGTAATTTTCTCGCATAGATTGATTATTTTTCATCGATCATTTATTGTTTTTTTTAATTCACACATGATGTTTTTCTGAAAATTTCGAAGAGTTTTCCAAGATTCCGGCCAACGAAAAATTTTACTACCAGTCTGTATATAAACTACAGAACCAATTTTTTATTTATTTTCATTTGCCATACAATAGGCCGTATGAATAAAAGATATCGAGCAAATGCTCCCATACGATTTAAACGGGAAAAGCAAAGTAAACTGTTTTATTCATACGGCCTAATATGTACCGCATTCATCTAGTTACCCTCTGATCTCCAGTATAATTTACGATTGAAAATCAGATGTTCCAAGAGGAAAATAGTTATGATTTAGAAATAGGTTGAAAACAAAGTTCAGAGCTTTAATTACTTCAAAACGCTCTGTACATTCATTAATACTGAACACTTATTTAAATATAAAATATTCCATCACCTGCTGGCGATTTACATTCAAATTAATGTAAACACAATAAGAAAGCATCCATCGTTGTTGCTTACTTTCTAAACAGAGCAGCAGTATAGAAATAATCGGATTAAAACTTGGAGGTTAAAAAAATAAACTGAGTTAATCAGTTCAAAGCTTTCAGCAGCATCCAACAAGCATATGAAATTTATTAAAGTTGTTGGGATAAGTCGGTAGTGAATGAAAAAAATCATTAGATTGACATACAAGGTCTGGATTTTTATTTCAAGAGCATTTTTATTCCAACTCTAACGAATGTGAAAATTTAACTTAATAAATATTAACGTACACTCAAGTCTTTTTTTACACGGTTTGTTTTTTTCGATTACTCGAAAACGGTGCAGCTATGAAACTATTTACAATCTACATGAGAAATGTCGAGCTACTCCCAAATGTATTGAGAAATAAATGAATGGTCTCTAAGTTACCCCGTTCTTAATACTCAAAAAACTAAACCGTGTAAAAAAAGTACTTGAGTGTAGTTTACTTAAAACAGGACTAGCAATACTTTCCAATAAAGAGGGAGTCTGGTGGGATGCTTTTTGATATATAAACTCCTGAGTAAGCCGATTGAAAAAATCCGAATAATTGAAATTTTTTCCGAACGTCTTAGTAGAACTCTCAAATAACGGAGAACAACTGGGAAATGAATTCCTTTTAGTTCTACTATCTTTTACTATTCAAGTTTCTATGTGGCAGTAACTTGCCACATGCTTAAGAAGGCTACAAGTCGTTGCTGAAATACGCGTATTCCTGTTGATAGTAAAAACTAGTAGAACAAAAGGAATTCATTTCCAAATTGTTCTTGAAAACTTCAGCTGATTATCATTCCTGTGAAAAGGGCTCTTCCGTGCTCAAAATAATTAAATGGATGATTGCTTGAAAATTTATACCGATATTTTTCATTCCATTAATCAAATTACTAATATTGACAATTAATTGATTGAAATAACCCTGTCAACTTCATTTGAGGTATCAATTAAGCCAATTTTCCACCTCAATATCATATCTCTATAAATTATTTTGATTGCAACATTGAAACTATAAATTTTCCAGTGGATACTTTGAGTAATCAGTCTCCAGAACGCAATACGTAGGTAATATATTCTGCTTGAATAAATAGAGATTCAATTAAAATTTTCATCGACCGATGTGTTAAGATTAATGTTGGTGGAAGAAGCTAATGATGCTGATGCTAATGCTGTCGTTCAGTCAATAATGGGTTCTGCACGCATAGACTATTTTCCGCACCACTAACCGAATTCCAGCAAAACTACGAATGAAGGGATCTTTCACCCATAATAAACCTATTATGTTGTTTGAATATTTGACCGTTGGCTAAAAGCAATGACAGAATGGGGCATGGATTGCCATATTGCTACATAATTGCCACTTCCGTTCATATTTTGTAGCTTAATCGATTTGGGCTAATACAAATGAATACGAAAGGCTTTTAAAAATAAATAGCATTTGTGCAATGGCCAAATCAAAAATAATATCCATGCTCTTATACTCGGTAGAAAATAAAACAATTTTTAATAGATTCGCAGTTGCGGATTTATGACAATGAATTTATTATTTCCAAACAAATTAGAAAGCACGTCGTTCGTAATAGACGCCTAGCAACCATGGGAAAGTTATAAACGTTAAACCCACATATTTTTCGCATCCCCAACATCTACATATACCACTGGACTGCAGTCGTGGTAGGAACTCAGTAAAAATTCCGACCGTGCGAGAGAAACATTGGCGGTGCTACGCTATTTCATTTATGAACTTGTTGGATACTGAATAATCCAGCTTTATACGAGCGAGAATGGCGAACGTTGCGTTGGCTGCGCAGAACGAATAGATTTTGACATTTTACGCGGTTGCAACTGTGATGTGAAAGGGAGAAGGAAAGTAGGGAAGTTTGGCAGCAAAACTATTAGAAACTGAAGAGCGAATCAGTACCGATAATTTGGTTGGTTGTCGATTGAAAACAATGAGTTTATCGGTTTCACTGCACTTTTATATAAGATTTGGTTTCACTTTCGGTGCCAAACAGTCATACAATTCGTTCCTTACTCCCTTCTCTTCTAAATTTAAATAGAAATGTACTTATGAAAAGGTCGAATTCGACTGGAATACGCAGCGTCGTAGCGTGGGGTTGGCTAGACACGCCCCCGTCTGAACTTCAGCAAGCTACTAGCAATAAGTGTGGCGATGAATTTTAACCATTATGGTTTCCGATTCAATCTTCTAAAAATCGGCAACTTTAGATAAGTGATCGGAATTACTTGAGTTCATCTGAGATTCATGCATTGTATAACTAAAAATAATGACAAACTTGGAGAGAACAATGAAGAATAGAGACAATACCACTCAGCGTTGACAACCGGTTCTTACGAAAATCTGGCAAACGATCTGGAAAAATCTGCCATTCTTACTTACTTAATTGGCCTGCTACAAGGTCCGTGCAGTATAATTTCTCCATCTATTTTGGTCCATGGCAGCTGGTCTCCAGTTCAGCGGGCATCCAGTGCTCATCAGATCTCGCTCCACCTGGTCTTGCCACCACCTTGCTCGCTCCCTAATAGCACGGTTGTTGTAAAGCTATTGTGGTAACCAAAATATAACTAATTTCAGTCGTAACTCGGTTGCTTCAACTAAATGGACCTAAAGTGTGCTACTTGGACTGTGCCCCTCTTCGTCTTGTTCCTACCGAATTCGCTGCGAAAACCAGTTTTGCACGATAGTTGTCCGGCATTCTAGCAACATGTCCTGCCCAACGTATCCGTCCAGCTTTAACCACTTTCTGAATACCCTGGGTTCGTTCTAGAGATGCGCGAGCTCGTGGTTCATTCTTCGTCTCCATGCACCGTTCTCTTGTACGCCACCAAAGATGATTCCCAGCACTCTCCGTTCGAAAACTCCGAGTGCTCGTAGGTCCTCTTCTAGAAGTGTCTACGTTTCATGCCCTTAGAGGACAACCGGTCCAATTAGCGTTTTATACAGTGTGCACTTTGTACGGGGGCTCAGATTGTTCGACCGCAAGTGCTGGTATTGTTCGACCGCAAGTGCTCACGGCTGGTATTGTTGTCGTCTGTTGCCAGTGAGTCAAGATATACGAACTCGTCGACTACCACAAATTCATCCACATCGATTACCGCGGTACTCGTACTGCCCAACCGGCCGCGGTCACGCTCGGTCCCGTCCGCCAGCATATAATTCCCTCCATGAAGCCGGCTCAATAACTTCCCACAAATCTATTGGCTATTGGCGATAGTCGATGGAAGATGACTGGGGACCGCACTTTGTAGGCGGAATTCAGGATAGTGATCACTTGGTAGTTCTCCCAATCCAGCTTATCGCCTTTCTTCTAAATAGGGCAAATAACCCTGTTTTTGACTCCTCTAGTCGTTCCGTATCCCAAATCTTGACAATCAGCTGATGCAGACAGCCGGCCAACTTGTCCGGGCCCATTTCAACAAGTTCCGCTTCAATGCCATCCTTTTCCGTTGCTTTGTTCTTCAACTTCGCTTATCGAAGGGGGTGGCACATCTTCGTTACTTCCCAGGTAACCAATAAGCATTTAAGTTGCCTTAAATCCTACTTAAATACTATTTTGGCAAAATATGCGGCTACTTTACTGCTAGCCCTTTCATAGTGCTGACAGCGATGGTTCTACAATTGATGAAGGGACGGTAGGGGAAAGAAATGAAAATTTTTTGGTGAAGGAGAGAAGAGCGGAAAGGAGGGGAAGGGGGATATTGGTAGCTACGCTTGACAAGTAGTCATTTTGACTCCTACCTTTTATCCAATGCTGGAAGGTGCATGAGTTGAACCAAGCCATAATCTGAGATTATAACCGGATTTGAACCCACAACACCCGCCAGGGCATGTGGTTCGCTGGTACTTGTACCTTTGAACCATAGAGGCGCTGGACAAAAAGAGACCGCAAAATCCACTTCTCAAGAATAGCGACGCGTTTGGTTGGGTTATCGACACATATTGTGCCCTTCCTACATCTATTGGAGAATTATCACCGAGCGAGAAGTTTAAATTTAACTCGTTTTTACTTTCAGGACGACGACACTATGCCGGCCCTTACGACTTACAAGGTACTGCACGTGACGTTGTTCGTCTGTCAGCATGTGTTAGCCGCGATTCTCGGCGCGGGTTTTCGAAGGAAGGCCTCGTTCCTATGAAATAGACTAATCTCAAGTTTTTAGTCTCGACCTTGAAGACCTTCTTGACCCTCCCCTTCCTTTCCGCTCTTCCCCTCCTTCACCAAAAAATTTTCTTTTCTTTCCCCTACCGTCCCTTCATCAATTGTAGAACCATCGTTTCAAAAAATATTAATATATATGTATGACCTTGAAGGTCAAGACTAAAAACTTGAGATTAGTCTAGTGCTGACAATGCTTATTTGTAACTAGTTACCGACAAGAAGAATTTAAATAGAATTGTGGAAGCCAATTTACAACAGTTATGCAGTCAAAAGGCTAATAAACAGCAACCTGCAGTATAAAACGCCAGGGATGCTCGGATACAGTTGCTCGAGTTTTTCGCACTCCTTCTCCTCCTGGTGGCGTTTCTTCTCCTGGAAGAATCGGGTTTGCTGTCTCCGCTTCTGTTTGTATCGCTTCACGTATCATTCTGACGGGTGACTCTTCGTAGCAGTTGTTGTACCCGCGCTACGTTCCTCTCAGCCAATATCTCCTGACACTTTTTGTCAACCATTCGTTATGTCGATTCGGTGCCACACGTTCTAGGACATTCTCCGCTATGCTGTTAATGGCTGTTTTCACGGCATTACAACAGTCTTCAAGAGGGGGTTCATCTAGCTTATCCTCTGGCGGCAGCGCGGTTTCGAAAGATAACACGTAGCTTTCGGCAACATCCGGTTGCTTCAGTCGCGCTAGATTATACCGTGGCGGGCGCCGGTATCGTATGTTGTTCACAATAGATAGTTTTTGACGTATCCTTACCATCTGCCATTCATTTGGTCTAATAGGACGATAATTTTTGGAAACTTTTTTGTTTGGCTAGAAATATCAAAAAGTCTTGAAGATTCAGACAAATTTGGAACATTGACAACACTGGTACTACTTCAGCATGTATGGGGGCGAATCACCATCAGTTCAAGGTCCTACCAGTGCACGCGGCATGTGGATTAACTTACAGTACAGGAATCTCCCGAATAACGCGATGGGTGATGCTGTATGCCCATCGCGATGACAACTAAGAAATCGCCAGGGGCGTACACCACCACCCACCGCGTTATTCGGGAGACTGCTGTAGATCCAGATTTGATTATCAAATGAATTTCGCACTAAAGCTGTTGTAGAAGGGCGTAAAGGGATTTAGCGGACCCCCAAATAAAAACACTTGTGCACAGTCCTGGATTATGGAAATCCTTTTCCAGTATTAACATCTTTTCATGTAATATTTTATTTCGCTGTACCAGCTTCAATCTACGTAATTTAAGTTTATTCTTTCAAATGGCGCAAGATAAACATTATGTCGGTTTTTCAGAAGTTTCCTCTCAGTGATTCAGGATGACTAGTCACTCCTTCCGCTAGTGTTCCACTCATATGATGCCCCTGTGTTGCTACCCTCCTTTACATTTGTCATATAATCTATTATAAATATATGTTTATATATGGAATATGAAATTGTAATAGTACAAATGGAACAATCTCACCAGTATTCCCCAATACCAAAATATACCCTTCATTCGAACTTCCAAATCATCCGCCTATCCTAACGATTGATAGCACTTTTCGTTCAACTCTTAATTCTGTTACGATCTCTCACCAGGTAAACCGTACGAGCCTGACAAAACGCACGAGCGATAATACTCGTCTCCCACTGGAAAAACGAAATGAAACCCCATTCTTAAGCTTCGAAAACCGCAATTGCAATCGGCACTGAACACCTCTTATATCGTCCAACGGGATACATCGTTTATTGCAAATTACAACAGGGCATTAGAACAGCCACATAAACAGCCACGAATTCAAATTTCTTGAGCTGATTTTAATCATTTAAATTCATTTTTTTTTTGAAGTGATTTTACTTCCTGCCAAATCGTTGCACAACGCTGAATCAGTTTAAACTAATTTTAACTACAATTCTACTGGAAATACATGTTGAAATGTACAAATATACAGAGAACAAATTCGCGTTCCGTTGTGAAAAGTTTGTAGCACGTATAAATACCGAAGTCACCAGATTGTCTGTGTAATGTTTTGTATCTCCGTACGCATCCAGATTCGGATCTTATCGTTTCTCGTCGACAACCTCTTTCAGTTCTCTGGGCCAGCACCGCTCGGTGCATCGACGTCCAGCACTAATTACGGATCCGTAGACGAGTGATCGACTAGAGTCACTTTTTCTGGGTCATTTGTTAAAGGTAGGTATTGCGCTCTTCACACTCAATTGGACTGCACGGTTACGAAGTGCAATTTTCATAACTGTGATGAAAAGTGTGATCTGTCAAAATTTGACACTTCAATGACAGACGTTCATTTTTATTTATTTATTTAAACTGTTTAAACTGCATAAACTGTTGATTTGTCTAAATATATAGTATTGTAAAAAATTTCACTTCGAATAAGTGCACACAACTAGGCGAATTAAATATATACTTTTAGGTTCAAAATGGTAGCCGGTAATGAAATCCTCCGAAACGTGGAACAAAAAAGAGCCTCTATCAATACCAAGTTCCACTGTCTTTACGGCTATTATTTCCTTGGTCTAACTAGAGCAAAACTTGCTACGGTGTATCGGAAAAGCAAATCTACAATCAGCAATTGGATCTCTTCATATGAGGAAAACGGAATTGTGGCTAACAAACTGCGGCAGCAAATAAACCGCAAGTTTTCCGCTGAACAGAGACGATGGATTGTAGAGCTTTATCATAAGAATCCGGTTCTTTATTTAGATGAATGCCAAACCCTTTTCCATCATCAGTTCAACAGGAAAATAAGCGGAGCAACCGTATGCAGAATCCTGCACTCTGAAGGATTGACCTGGAAAGCTCTAGAGCGCAGGGCAATGCAGATAAAGGAAAAAGAAATACTACGATATTGTGCAGAAATGAATGCTTTCGATTGGGATATATATAATCTAGTATTTCTCGATGAGGTTTCTTTGGATAATAGGGGAATCCTGCGAAATCGTGGTTACGGTGTAAAAGGAAAACGATTGATATTTCACGGTGAATTTGTCAGACGTCCAAGGGCTTCATTTTTGTGCTTTCTGGGCCTTCAAAGAGTACTTGACAGCTTCGAAACGGAAGGAACCTTTACCCGAAAGATATTTTTTGAATGCTGTCGTGAGTTCGCGCTTCGTAACAATAAAGTCAACCGCTATCCTGGAATAAATTCCGTTTGGATTATGGACGGAGCGCGTATTCACTGTGATCCCAATATAATAATGTATTTACGCTCTATTGGTACTATACCTGTATTTTTGCCCCCTTATTGTCCATTTTTCAATCCGGTTGAGTTGATCTTTGGAACAGCAAAATCACGCATCAAAAGAATTTACACAGAAAACACCAATGCCAATATGTCTCATGTTGCGCTGGAAACATTTATGGGACTACAAAATTATGATTTTACGAAGTTATTCAAACATTGTATATATTCTTCTGGCGGAGTATTCGATCCCTCTAATGGAATATCAGACAATATCAGTGAGCTGAATATTAATTGAACCGATCTATACTACAAATAATTAACCTTTCAAGTGCTGATATTTATTAACGAATTATAGTTAAAAACAGAAAAAAACGTGTTATTTTATTCGCAATGATCTATATCATTCATATCAGAGACATTCTCTGCTAGAGACCGACTAACTTCATCCTCTCCTGGCTTGATAGAGTCTTGCATTGCTGTAACAATACTAGTATTAATCGAACATCTAGCGCGCAACCCTCCAATCCTGTGTTTAATACGTTGTCCCCAAAGTGAGCAGTTCATTAACTTCATCTTCCAGTATCGAAAGGTCCGTCCGAAATCCTTCATTTATAGTTGAGGCAACCGAAAGTCCATTACGGGTACTTTCCAGCTGCACAGCTTCCGAGATGGGAACTGATCGAACTGACTGCCGTTGAGTAGATGTGAACATGAACGCGAATATCCTTTAAACGCCAGCTGATCAGAAGTTTACTGTCCACTTTATCGATATCGATTCGTCTACGATTCGCTTGGTTTTGCAAATAAACAAACTTTCCCAAATCTGCAAAAGTAGGCTCGTTGTTTGTCCTGGTAGGAATTTGATGTCCATTGTCTTCTTCAAAAATAATTTCTCTTCGAATAATAGGCTTAATAACCTCCCAAATTCTTTCCAGAACTTGCTGCACACTATCACCACACAATACCTCTGAAGCAAATTGGCATCCGGAAGTTTCCCCTACAAACTTACGCTTGTAAAACGTTGCACGCAGCGAGAAATTTGATGTTGTCGTGCATTTTATGGTTCCTGTATCCTTTCGATCACTATCGGGTTCACATTCATTCACGGTTGTGTAATCGACTTCGAAGCGTAATTCATCTTCATTCTTTTGCTATCTACTAAGTTGCTCCTTAAGCCGTCCTCCATGGCGCAGTTGACTGGAATAAAACACCTCGGATAATGCAACAAATTACGAAAATAATTCAAACCATACCTGATACTAAGTTGGTTTTAAACGAGCCGGCAGCAACCAATATCGCACTAGTTTTTACTAAATTTTTTATCAAAATATTCACAGGTCATGCAAATAACGTCCAACCAAAGCAGAAACTACTGTTGTTGTTCCTATCCTCCTGCTTGTTTTTGTTTATGGCTGTGATGGCTGTTGAGTGAGAATGGGAGTGTTATTGATAATATCGATATTAGTCTCATATCGATATTACCATCAAGCCTTATCGTCACAGATGAATATTAAAATTTGATGACAAATCCGGTAATCTGCTTAAATAGTATTTTAACATTTTTGTTCTATTTTAATAAATTTTGCGCATGCTGTCAAATTATAGTTATTCATCATTATTTACCGAGTAAAAAACTTCATCAACATCGATAATTATCGTCACAGATTTTGATCGATATTTCTTACAATAACTCTCACGTCTGAACTGTAATTTGATTTGGCAGTGATACCAGTTGATAGGAAAAACAAACAAACATTTGTATTTATTTCATATCTGCTGCGTAATCATTTAAATTATAAATAATATTTTCCGAAATTGTATTTGTATAATACTTAGCATCTTAATTGGCTATATACAGTGGACCCCCGTTCGTTTGAACGATTCCTCATGCAAACTAATGGGGTTACTTTTTAATTTGAACAACTGGTAACCCGAAATATGCTGAAACCTGTGTGAACTGGCCGCCCTGATCTTTGTTATTGTTTTGGTGGTTTGTTTTAGTTGGCAGTTGCAAGTGCGAATATTGCATTTTCCGATCGGATTTCTCTCTTAATCGTTAGGAAAACGAAATGTGAAACCGATTAAACACGCTAGGTCAGTACAAACGAATCGAACAAATGATGTCATGTTGAGAATGACATTTGAACCATTTTTAATTTGCACGTCGTGCAAACCAACGGGGTTCAAATTAAAAAGTGTTCAGATTAAAAATGGTCAAACGAACGGGGGTCCACGGTATAACGACTTAAATTTGGATAACAAACAGCAAAGTAAACAGTCAAGAGCCAAGTTTATTTTCCATGAAATTCTGGCAACTATTTTTACCTACAATGTGTGATTTGAGAAGTGTGCTCAAAATCCAAGTTTCAATGCAATGAGCAATAATTGTCGTGACCTCTTTCCACTTCAGCAATGTCTTGTCGTTCCGGACGATGCCTTGAATAATGATGATTAAGAGATTTTCTGATTTTCTGCTGCATACGGGATAAAGCGATGGTCAAATATCGCTGCTAGCTTGTGTTTAAGAAACTTGACTGTTGACTGTTATTCGACAGAATTTGCAGCTACACGTTAGTATTCAGGACTGAACAACTGCGGGGCTAGGGCTACGATCATAGACACTCCCAGTCGAGATTGAAACATACGACGGGTGGCTGGCTAGGCCATTACATACCTTGCGTGTAGGTTTTATTTTGGAAAGGGAGAAAGTATCTGATGCGAAGAATGATTAATTGGATGAACTGGAAAATTTCGATATAGACTAAAAATATATCGGGTTATGTAGAATGGCAAGTGAGGCTCGCGCCCACGTTCTTTTGAGTGGTACCAGAATGTTTTAATCACTAAACTGCACTGCCGCCTGTTATATTAAGTAGTTTAATCTGGAATTAAATACATAAAAAGAAAACTTATCCAATCTATGAATATTTATTCTTGACAGATACGTATTTCACCTACGAGTTGCAGGCTTCCTCAGTGTCTGTTTTTGAACTTCGTATTCTACTAAGACGCTTCAAAAACTTCAGTCAAGTCTAATACCTAATTGTTTTTTATTCTCCCAATTCTATCATTTCTCGTATACGCACCACACACTCCCATGCGACGATATTATTTTTGTATGACTGCTCTTTATTTCTACCACTGAGGAGACTGTTTTCTACTCAGTCCGTGCGATAGAAACAAAGCAGTGTGTTGTCGACAGTCGCACTGTTGGTCTCGTGATTAAAACCATCGTTATAGAATGCGATAGAAAGGTCGTGCACTCAAGAGGAATTCTAAATCACGCCCCGACGGTGTTAGCTCTGTTTGACGTTCTGTTAGTCGGTGTTTGCTCAAAATGGTGTCATTGGACTTCTATGACCATGTGTCGAGCACTAGTTCTGGAACTTTTGGATGGCTGGCAGTTATTCTGCTCCAGCAAAAATCTGAACTCGAATTTTGCTACATTCAGTTAATCGAGCGGAGCGGACAAACCGGCGCAGTGCGGACTGGAAAAACTGGCTGGATTGTTTTCTTTTTCATAAAAATGTGGATCTTGTTGAGAACGGTAACGTTTTTATACTTCTTAAGATTGGCAATTGGCGAGGTCAAGTCTAAGGTAGTGATTGCGAATTTGGAAACTACATTAATATTTCTAATTTTCCAAGTTGTCGATAAATTTACTTCATATAAGATCCGTGTTCCGTCAACAGCTTTTATTTATTTGTTTAACAATCTACTATCATTATCCGACAACTTTACATTGGTAAGAGTGAAAACATAGCCGAAAGAGTGACGAAGGATCGTAAGACGTTTCGTAAGATGAGTCTGGATAGGGCTTTGCATATCTCGCGATCCAGTCCTCTATATTCTATGACAGAAGATCATGTTGGGTAGCAACAGTAATGATGTTGTTTGCTTGTCATTGGTTACGGCTTCCGACGATGAGCTGTCTGCTGAATTGCCATGCTAGCGGGCGTATAAAACGTATTAAATTTATTGCACGTATTCCAACCAATGAAGTGTACGATGATGTTTTCAATAGAATCAATCGTTGTTGCGGAAAAAAGTAACTTCCCAAGTAACAATTTAGGTTTTATTACACTCTTATGATGGCATTTAAGACCAAAATTGGACCACCATAAGAGTACAAAAAACTCGCATAGTTGCCTGGGTTAGCCTTGTTATTTTTGAATATATTTTTTCTATAATAAGTTTAACTACTTACCTGACCAAAACTTAGGTGTCTGTTATTAGCCTCATACTCTTGCTAAAAGCAATATTTGTGCTATCTGCTTTATATTCTTTCAACATTTAAAATTGTAGTTTATTGAATTCGCCGTGGGCTTTGCAAAATACAAGCGAAGATAACAACTGGCAAATGAAGATATAACTTAGCAGAACAGGGAAAAAAATGAAAAAACTAAATTAAGTCATCGTTCTTGATAGAAGATACGTGCTAGCGGTTGTGCTATTGAAAATCGGTCAGCAGAAAAAAATAGGCAAAACGTGAACTCCAGTGACCAACGGAAAGCATGCCAGTCACAAACCGGATGCTGTGGAAATTGTGGCATACAAATAGCGAAATAATTTAAAGCGGAAAGTAAGAGAACGATCCGAATCTCCGAACAACGGGCGGATAAAATATCAAGCGCTATATAGGGCGCCGACACGGTACCACTCGAGGTGGAAGTTCTTTCCAATTTGACTGATTAATTGAATCTATTAAACTATTAGCTGTTTTCGTTTTTCGAACATATTGTTTAAAAGGGAACAATAAAAGTTCAATCATGTTAATTGACGTTGAACTCAATCAAATTTTTAATATCAGGGGGCGTTAAAAAGCATTATGCTATCGAAAAGTTGATTGTTTCATTACAAAAAAGGTTTGTACCGAAGTCCATATACATTTAAAGCTAAATTCAATTAGCCACTATTTCGCGATATGTATTTCAATGTATTTTGGTTCTTTGGATAAAATCTTATTTATTTAACGTCAATTATCAGCCAGTTTTATTTACTATTTCTTATTATACTTATTCAGTATCAAAACTAGTCCCACCAATTTAACATACTTAGTGAAAGAAACTAAAAGGAACAAAAGAAAGGAAAAGGATCTTTCAGAAACGTTTGAGCTTTGGATCATAGAGAAGAAAATTTAAGAAATATGCCTCGAAAATTAAGGCCTTCAGCAATCTATTGATGAATACCATAACAGATGCGAATGACATACATCTATTTAAGAAAAGCATGTTTTAGAAGACCGGCTTTAATTCTGCTGGCAGCAATAAATTAAACAGCCTTCAACAGAGACATACAAATTTAAGTGCCAACATATCAAAGGATTGGATTACCTGTGAAAAAATCCCCCAAAACAATTACGCGTTTTGCCTCCAACATCAGAACCAAAATATAGTCCTTCAATTCCAATTGAAATGTCATTTATAATATATGTCTGCCATCAGAAGCTGATAGATTGGTTTTAGGAGGGAAGAGAAAATTGGTATTATAGCAGTATGGTATGATATGGTAACAGTATATATGGTATGCTTTTCGTTAAGTAACATAATCTTTAAAAAAAATCTAAGTGCCATTTCGTGGGGTAGTATCGGTGTGAAGTTAATCCCCAATATTGCCGATAACCAGCTCTATTAGTTTTGTATCAATGCATGCTTATAAAATTTGATTTATTATTTATGTGAGTGTTTCCTAATCTGGCATGTATTAACATAGGAAATATTTACATTATGTAAAACTTTTTTATTATGTAATAAAACCGCTTTGGTTCTCGAATCTTTCTGTTTTGAGTTTATCCTCATGATTAAGATATAAATTGTGAACTGAGACAGTGCGAAAACAGTTCACATTAATAAACAGGGTATTTAACTTCATGCTAAAGCAGACGATAAACCTTTATAGTCCGCTATTCAATTCAATTTAGTCGTAGATTTGATTCAACGAACATGAACATGAACATGAAACACGAACAACTCGATGATTGGAAATAACAGCTACTAAAAATTCAATTCCAACAATGCTAAAGAATTAAGTACTTTTTCTGGTACCATTATCTTACGGGATTGAATAAGTAAAGTCGCAGTGCACCTAATCTACGATGGATGCAACGATATTGCAAACCAAAGCAAAAGCACTAATGGAATTGGTTGCACAATTGACCAGTTACTTTCCATTTGCGCCCGTAAATCAGATTACAGTACCAAGCTTCACAGTTTACGTTTGTTTGAAAACTATTGCATTAAAACAGTAAACAAATTCAATGTTCAATGGAAACAACCTCTGTCAATTTTTAACGTTGAATTATACAAAATTTTAAATTTTTGACTAAAGAAAAAACCACATTACCAGTATGTCACAACGCAACCACTCACAAAGCAATTGCATTGCAAGTTCCCTATTCTGTAAGAATTGTTTGCACATATTGAAACGATATAAACGACAACGTTTTCCCATGTTGGAATGGTGTAAAGGAAGACCTCAATGTGGGAGTAGATTGTTGAAATGAACAAGCGTCTTTTACTATCAATTGGTGGAGTGGAGTTGTGAACCGCATTTCCATGTCGGTGCGTGTGACAGTAAAGCATGTTTGATAGAAATGATACTTCTTCCTTCCTATGCAAAGAAAATCGTTCTGAAAAACAGGTTCTGGTATTACATATGTGACTGATATGTGCCTATAGATTGTGTACCTGAAACACGGCCTCATGGTTGACGGATAACAACGTGAAATTGGTAGGTACTAATAGACCATTAACTAGGACGTTTGGATTTAAGCAGGTGAAATGGAGCTTTTAAGCAGTTTGACCTCAAAAGACATTCTTCTTCTACTTCTTTAGCAGCCGATCAAGAATTCCTCTCCATTGTACTCGGTCCTGAGTTACACGTCGCCAATTCGTTGCGCGTCTCGACACACGCAAGTCGGCTTCAACCTGCTCGGACCATCTAGTACGTTGGGCCCCTCTATTCCTGGTGCCGGTGGGGTTTTTGAAGAGAACGGATTTCACTGCACGGACGTGCGGCATCCTTGCGACGTGGCCGTTCCACCGTAGTCTCCCAACTTTCGCCAGGTGTGCGATGGGAATCTCTCCAAGCAGTGCATGTAGCTCGTGATTCATACGCCTCCGCCACCCTCCGCTTTCCGTTTGTACTCTGCCAAAAATGGGCCGCAACACCTTTCGTTCAAATACGGCTATTGCACGTATGTCCTCCGTAAGCAAAGTTACTGTCTCAAGTCCGTAGAGGACTACTGGTCTGATTAGCGTTTTGTACATCGTCAGCTTTGTGCGGCGGCACATGCTCCCAGTCTCCGTTTTTAGTCTGACGTCCGCCTCCATCGTCCCAAGGTTTCTAGTATGATGGCGAGGTCGTCTACGAAGGCTAGAAGTTGGATACCCTTGCTGAAGAGCGTTTTTCTCGCTCCTCCTTGATGCCCGCTCGCCGGATCACACCTTCAATAGCGATATTGAATAACATTCAGGGCAGTCCATCCTCTTGCCGTAACCATCTGCGCGATTCAAAAGGACTCGAGAGTGTCCCTGGAACGCGCACGTAGCACATCACGCGCTCCAGTGTAGCTTTGATCAGCCGCGTCAGTTTGCCCGGAAACACGTACTCGTGCATTATCTGACATAGCTGTTCTCTTTCAACTGTATCGTATGCTGCCCTGAAATCCACGAAAATATGATGCGTGGGTACGTTGTACTCTCGATATTTCTGGAGGATTTGTCGGAGAGTAAAAAGTTGATCCGAGGGTGCACGGACCCCATAAAGGCCGCCTGATACTGCCCTACGAAGTCTCTTGCTATTGGGGATAGACGACGCAACAAAATCTGGGAGAGCACCTTGTAGGCGGCGTTGACCAACGTGCTGCCGCGGTAATTACAGCAATCTAGTCGATCGCCTTTTTTGTAGATGAGATAGACTACACCTTCCACTCATCCGGTAGTTTCTCCTCCTCCCAAATCCTAGAAATTATCCAATGAAGTGCCGCTGCTAGCGGCTTTTGGCCATTTTTGTAGAGCTCTGCCAGGAGTCGGTCCTTTGCGGCGGCTCTATTATTCTTTAGCTAACGAATTTCTTACCGGATCTCTTCGAGATCCGAGATAGAGATAGAAATAGGCTTGAAAAAAGAGAATGAAGCAGGTAAGCAGGCAAAAAGAGACGGATAGATGATGACATGAAAAATCAGCTTACTGATATAAAACTGCCCGGGAACTCGATTATCCGGGATTTTAGACTGGAAGAATTGAAAGAATTGTTTAAAATGATTTATTTTAAACGTACCCAGGTAACTAACAAGCAGTAGCATAAGCAGTAAATCAGCTGCTTATTAGCATATCTGGCGTTGTTGTTTATTAGCTTTTTGACAGCCTATTCGCAATAATTTGGCATCCAAAATTCTATTCAAATTCTTCTTATCGGTAATCAGCTGCAAATAAGCATTGCCAGCACTATTGGAGGATTAGCAGTAAAGTAGCTCTGTATATTGCCAAAGTACTTTTTAAGCATTACATTGGCTTGCAATTGAATAGCATTGGGGCCACTGCTGACACGAGGTCTTCAAATATTGGAACTTTTGTACTTGATTGGTTGGAAATGGTTAAAAAATGAGAATTACACTTTTAATACCTCAAAGCTCAAAGTTCACCATTGGAAGTTCGAAAAAAAAAACATGAAAATCGGTCCAGCCATCTCCGAGAAAAGTGAGTGAGATTAAAAGCGTCACATACACACACACACATACACACACACAGAAAATGCTCAGTTTTCGAAACTGAGTCGAATGGTATATGACATTCGGTCCGCAGGACCTTCTTTCCATTTCCGGTTTTCCAAGTGATTTCTATACCTTTCTATACGATTTCTATAGAAAGGCAAAACGCTATACGAAGCATTTATTAATTTTAACGGGAAACTAGTAGTCAATAACTTTTCGCCGGAGAGCCTAATTTCGGAAGCAGTTTCTGGACTCAAAAGCAGGGTGTTTATAGAAATGTATTCACTGCATTTTTCTTGTCAATCTGAACACAGTGAATATATTTTCATTAACAAAATTTTTGTTTCAAAAAAAAAAATAGATGCTTTTGGAATTTGCATCGAATCGATGACGACTAATTTCATCTTAATGGGCTGTTTAATTAACATCATCATCATCATCATCATCATCATCATCATCATTATCATCATCATCATCATCATCATCATCATCATCATCATCATCATCATCATCATCATCATCATCATCATCATCATCATCATCATCATCATCATCATCATCATCATCATCATCATCATCATCATCATCATCATCATCATCATCATCATCATCATCATCATCATCATCATCATCATCATCATCATCATCATCATCATCATCATCATCATCATCATCATCATCATCATCATCATCATCATCATCATCATCATCATCATCATCATCATCATCATCATCATCATCATCATCATCATCATCATCATCATCATCATCATCATCATCATCATCATCATCATCATCATCATCATCACATCATCATCATGTAGCATTACACCTAGTTAAGTAAAAGTTAGATTGAGCAGCCCCTCGTTTCGACGGTCTGCTCCGAATTATGCTAGTTGAGTGGAAGTGAGAAAGAGTACCAACTTGTGGTACGTTTAGTAGATGTGAGTACTTTGAGTTGCCACTGAGTTGTTTGCCCACTGGAACTCGGGATAGGTTGGAAAGTTATGTGGGAGCGGGTGGTGGCGACGAGTACGCACCTCCCCAAGATGAGTTAACCCTTGTTCGGCAATTCGCCCAAAGAAAGAAGGAGGACTCGGGTTCGTTTCTGGCTTCAAGAGAAACGGTTCGGTTGGATCCGAAACTTCGGATGCAAGAAACCAATACCTTCAATTGCTTCGCGGTGTCTCCGTCGTTAACAAATAACTTCGGAAAAACGGACTTTCGTAAATGATTACGTAGTTCCGGTTAAGATGTATTTTTACGATGCCTCGCTGATCTGAGGGACAGCAAACTGTTACTCTGCCACTTTGTTCTAGACCGTGGAAGAGTTCGGCAGTGGTTTAAAGTTTCTTGCTTCGCGCCGCGTAGTGATCTAAAGGTATCACGTGTAAGGGCAAGATAGTTTAATTAGTAATACTTAATGTAGTTTTTCTTATAGATAGGTTAGCTCGTTCGATTTTGGGGCAAGTTAGTGGATTCAGACAAGATTGAATCGGCAATCCGATTTCCTGAAGAAGGTAGTATTTGAGTAGGAAGAGTGCAAGTGCGTGAGGTTAATTCCGACATTACGATGTTGGCCGTATCTTTTGTGCAGGTAGAAAGTGCTACAGACGCCATCGATCCGAGCTCCATCGACCGTTCCCGTTCAGCTGTAAGCCACGCCGTTATACCACGTCTAGTGTCAGAGTTTCCTGGTCATCCGTCATCCACGACCAGAAGAACGCCGTCCGCCAAAAAACCACGCGCGTTACCTGGAAGCCGCGCTCGGGTCAGCACGTTCCCGCCTTCGCGGGACACCGAGCATACCACGCGGATCGCAGCATTCACAGGAGGTATCACGTAAAACCATGGTAGTGAGTACGATTTAATTCTTTTGTCATGCGCATGAACAAAATTTCCCCCTCCGCATATATTCGCCCGGCGTCGCTAAGAGCGGCCGGTTCAGTGCACTGAATGCCTCGGAAAATTCCCTGCTAAAACTCATAAATTGAGTGATGAGTGTTCGAGACCACCACCCCCTGTGATAAACGTTTTTTTGAGACCAAAATCCTAGGTCAGCGATGCTATCGCTGAGTAACCGTTGCCTCACGCACTCAAATCCCCCCCGAAACGAGCTGTAACTGCAGATAGGCCCTAAACAAACGCTTAGCACAGATAAGCGGATAGCCGCGAGAGCTAAGGCACCAGTCTAATGTGAATTGCATAATTTCGCTAGGGTTAGTCGATAGGCCTGGGTTCGAGACCCGTGAAAACCGTTACTGTATGAATTTTTTTCCTTTTTCTGCAATGAATAAATTATGTACGTACAAACAGATTACAATTAAAAATCTATTAGGAAGCTATTTTTGAGTTATTATTTCGTTAAACAATTTTGCCCTTCGGTTACCGTTTTAAGAGTATCTTTTTCGATTGTGATATTTTGGGTTGGGCTGACTCAGAGTTTTCAGCCTGCACTGTTGGTCTCTAAAGCGTTCGATGAGTAAGTGGACAGAGAACAGGCCCTGTGATGATAATTGGCAAGTAAGTTTACTTAGCCCCCCTGATAGTTATTTTTGAGTAACGGTCGGCTGACGCCGCCGAGTTTTTTTTAGAGTCTTTGGTGGATTGCTGAGGTAGTTTCCGGTACAGTTGAACCGTCTTCGAACCGAAAGTCAGAAACAAACTGAACCCGCCCGTAGGAGTGGTCTCATTTAGCTGGGCAAACCCAACAAGGTGGATGGTCTCTTTCGGGAGTGGCGCTTAAGCCATCCGCTCACTTTTGCATGACGTTCCGGTTCCAACTGCCCCGGGTTACAATTGGCGCCCAACGAGATTTGGCCTTATTTTGAGTAGATTGTACTTTATATTTGGTATATTTCTCTCTGTGGGAAAATATTGTTTTAGTTTTTCCCTTTCTTTAGAATAACTAGGTTATACTATTATGATTCCTTTTCAATATAAAGATTGAAAACTACAATTTGAGTTGTACATGCTATACATTATTATTCTTAGATTTAGTTTATTATATTTTTGCTTTCATACTATTTACATAATTACAATTTTGAGTATTCGTACATTAAATCATTCTATTAAATAACGAGATTTTCAAGTGGATGGAAAAAATGGATAGGTTTCCCTATGCTGAACATCTAAACTCAGAAGAAGTAGACTATGAACTTTTTATACGCGGATATTTGAATGGATCAGTTAACGAACTTGACCTTGCTGGCAAACAAAGGCTGTTGAGAACTTTGTTTAAAACAGATTTGAAAGAGGGTAAAAATTATCGTTCACCGTACAATATTTCAGAGGAATTTCCTCATATATCAGGATGGGTGGCCGATTTAGCCAGGTCATTGGCCCGAATAGGCGTCGAACCAAGGTTTGAATCACGGTTATTACACTATTGGTACCGTACGAAACGTTGTAAAGCGGAAACGGAAGATCAGAAGAAGATGAGGAGAGAGTTAGTGCGTCGTATCGAAGACTGTATGAAGGATCACAAAATTAGTATGCCATCCACATTGGTCAAAGAGCGCATCAACGACGTGCTAAATAATTCGGAGTTAGCAACAGGTGGTAGCGGGCAAGGAAGACAGCCACATGACGATGAGCGAAAAAATACCGATAACATTCGGAAAGATACAGGAGCAATTCCAAAGCGCCCTGAGATACTGACGAGTACTCCGCAAACGAAGGAGAGTACGGAACTGGAGCTGAAGGTGAACCATGTGGAAAGAATGTTGACTAGCCTAATGTTGATGGTGGGTGATAATGGACCGCAAGTGGTAAAAAAGCGGAAAGATACGATGTTCGGGGGAATCTCACAACGGGACAGCCCGTCGTCTAGTGAAGAGGACAGAGAGAGCAGGCATAATGAACGATACAGCCGAAGGCGCCGAAATAGGTCAGGCAATTTAGGTAGACGTGGAAACAGCGAGAGTGATTCAGATGAGCACAGACGATACAACCACAGATCTTCCAGTTCTAGTCGTGAAGGCGATAGACGTACAAGGGATGGACACCATGCACGCCGCCAATATCGGCGAGGCCACGAAACAGGAAGACGAGATCAGCAATACCGAGTTGAAAAATGGAAATTGAGGTTCACGGGAGACTCAAAATCAATAAGCGTAGAAAACTTCCTCTACAAAGTGAATAAAATAGCGCAAAGAGAAGGTGTTTCCGAGCGACAGCTTTTAAGAGATGTACACCTACTACTGGATGGACAAGCATCGGACTGGTTTTTCACCTTCGTAGACGATTTTGACACGTGGAAGGAATTCGAAAAATTAATTAAATATCGGTTTGGAAATCCAAACCAGGACCAAGGTATCCGACAAAAGATTCAGGATAGAAAACAGCAACGCGGAGAATCTTTCATCGCATTTGTGACTGAGATAGAAAAACTAAATAGAATGCTCTCAAAACCGTTATCCAAAAACAGGAAGTTTGAAGTAATATGGGATAACATGAGACTGCATTACCGATCGAAGATATCGATTGTGGAAGTGAAGGATCTGCAACAGCTAATGAAACTGAACTACCGTATCGACGCAGCAGACCCGAATCTGCAGCAGAACTGGGAAACTCAACCAAGACGGTCGGTAAATAATGTAGAGGTAGAAGAAAGTGATGTCGAGTATGATGATATACCAGACATAAACGCGATTAAAATGCAGCAGCCTACAGAATTGTGGAGAAAACAAATGAACCAGACAAGCCCGCAAACACAGCCAAGAACAACCGGCAAAATGAACAACCCTCCTGAACGTGAGGACGACAATATGCAAGCGAGACGAACGTGGGTCTGTTGGAATTGCCAACAAGAGGGGCACAGTTGGAGTAATTGCCCTAGACCGAGAGTAATCTTTTGCTATGGGTGTGGAAACCTGGGAAGAACGATTCGATCATGTGAACGTTGCTCAACAGCTAACCGCCCACCGGCACACAACCAGCAGGGAAACTATTAATGGGATGGATAAACGGGAATGCAACCGTCCCAGAATGCAAACTAATTCCCGAAGCGAAGAAACCAGAAATTGAATTCGATCCGTTACTACGGATTCATCAAATACGAATTAGCGTCAGCAAGTGCCCACACATCCGCATAAAAGTATTTGACACAGAGATGGATGCATTACTCGACTCTGGAGCAGGTGTTAGCGTGGTCAATTCGACCGACCTTGCACACCAGTATGGACTGGAGATCCTTCCAGCTGCTGTCCGCGTCAGCACGGCTGATGGAACGGAATACAAGTGTTTAGGGTATCTCAATCTGCCATTCACGTATAAAAATAAAACGAAAGTGGTACCCACTATTATTGTTCCAGAATTGTCCAGGCCTTTGATTCTGGGTACAGATTTCTGGGAGAAATTTGGAATTACCCCTATGATTGACATAGGAAACGGACCGGAGAAAATAGAAACGACAAAAGCAGACATAAATGCCTTACTCTGTTTCAGCATTGAACCGACAGGCGAATGTCCAAAAATAGAAGACAGAGAACCTGACGAAACCTTAGACGTTCCCACAATGGATACCTCGCAAGAACCAGTGCCAGAGAGTATAGAGACAGAGCATGAGTTAACGGAATATCAACGAGCGGAGCTGATATCGGTGATAAAGCAAATGGAATTTACTAGTCCAGGCAAGCTGGGTCGTACCAATTTGATTGAGCATGAAATTACCCTTAGAGAAGACGCCAAACCACGAAACCAACCGGTTTACAAATGCTCACCGTACATCCAACAGGAAATAGATGCAGAGATAGAGCGATTCAAGAGTTTGGACGCAATCGAAGAATGCTACAGTGAGTGGACGAATCCACTGGTTCCAGTAAGAAAGGCAAACGGGAAGATAAGAGTCTGTCTGGACTCCAGACGGATAAACGCGATGACTGTAAAGGATGCATATCCGATGCAAAACATACAGGACATCTTTCACCGCTTAGGACGGGCTAAGTACTATTCAATAATAGACTTGAAGGACGCCTACTTCCAGATACCTCTGAAGGAAGAGAGTAGGAACTATACAGCATTTCGAACGCCCAAAGGACTATTTCGATTTAAAGTATGTCCTTTTGGTTTAACCAACGCCCCGTTCACTATGTGTCGGTTAATGAACAAAGTAATTGGATTCGATCTCCAACCGTTCGTTTTCGTATACCTTGATGACATTGTCATCGCAACGGAAACACTTGAAGAACATCTAAGACTTTTAAAAATAGTTGCGACTAGACTGAAAAATGCAAGGTTGACAATTTCTCTAGAGAAGTCGAGGTTTTGTAGGAAACAGGTAATGTACCTGGGCTACCTATTGACGGAAAAAGGTGTTTCAATTGATCAATCCAGAATTCAACCGATACTGAACTACGCTCGTCCAAAGTCAGTAAAGGATATTCGTCGCCTAATGGGCTTAGCGGGATTCTATCAACGTTTTATTGCCGACTACAGTAGAATAACTGCCCCGATTACCGACCTCTTGAAAAAAGGGAAAAAGAAATTTGCTTGGACCGAAGAGGCCGAAGTAGCATTCAACGAACTGAAATCAGTTTTAACTTCGGCCCTAGTATTAGCGAACCCCGATTTTAGTAAACCGTTTACTATCGAATCGGATGCATCGGAAAATGCAGTAGGAGCAGCCTTGGTACAGGAACAGGATGGGGAAACTAGAGTGGTAGGATTTTTTAGCAAAAAGCTCAGCTGCACGCAGCGGAAATATTCTGCGGTCGAGAAAGAGTGCCTGGGTGTTTTATTAGCAGTGGACAACTTTCGTCATTATGTCGAGGGAACGCGGTTCAAGGTCATAACGGACGCGAGAAGCCTTTTATGGTTATTCAAGATTGGAGCAGAGTCGGGGAACTCGAAGCTGCTAAGATGGGCCTTGAGAATTCAATCTTATGATATTCAATTAGAATATCGAAAGGGCAAGAACAATATTACGGCTGATTGTCTTTCAAGGTCAATCGAAGTCGTAAAAGTAACTCAGCCAGATCAGGCCTATGATGATCTAGTGACCCAAATAGTTGCTGATCCTGTGAAATATGCTGACTACCGCGTCATAGATGGGAAAATATGGAAATATGTACGTAATCTAGGTCGACAGACGGATCCGCGGTTTGCGTGGAAACAATTTCCTGAACCGGAGGAACGGAATGAAATCATTCAACAGAAGCATGATGTAGCCCACTTCGGGTTCGAAAAGACGTTGGCCTCTATTAAACAACACTACGTTTGGCCCAAGATGAACGAACAGATACGGAAGTATTGTCGCGAATGCTATCGTTGCCAAATTAGCAAAGCCGGCAACAGTAATGTCACTCCCCCAATGGGGTCGCAGAAACCAGTCGAATACCCGTGGCAGTTTGTGACACTGGATTACATTGGACCGTTACCTGCATCTGGTAGGAATCGATGCACATGTTTATTAGTCGCAACAGACGTATTTAGCAAATTCGTCCTTGTGCAACCCTTCCGTGATGCGACAGCAGGACCACTAACGGAATTTGTAGAAAACATGATATTCCGATTGTTCGGAGTACCGGAAATAATACTGACAGACAATGGGACCCAGTTCATCTCCAAAACGTTTAAAGACCTTCTGCAAAATTACCATGTAAGCCACTGGTTAACTCCAGCATACCATCCACAGGTTAACAACACCGAGCGTGTGAATAGAGTAATCACCACAACCATCAGAGCAACGCTGAAGAAGAATCATAAGCATTGGGCAGACGACATACAGAACATCGCGAATGCAATTCGTACCGCGGTGCACGAATCGACAAAGTACACACCCTATTTTGTGGTCTTTGGTCGAAATCAGGTATCGGACGGAAGAGAATACGCTCGTATCCGAGATAATTACACCTCAGCGGACCAAACAGAAGGAGAAATAAAAATGAAAAGAGCCGAACTGTACGAAGAGGTGAAGAAAAATTTGCAAAATGCATACAAACGGCACGAAAAAAGCTACAACCTGCGCTCCAATATTAGCTGTCCGCGATATGTCGCCGGAGAAACGGTTCTGAAGAAGACTTTCGATCTTTCAGATAAATCGAAGGGATTCTGTAAGAAATTGGCCCCTAAGTTTGAACCTTGTGTAGTTAGAAAGGTTCTCGGTTCACATACATACGAGCTCGAGAATATTTCAGGCAAACGAATCGGAGTTTTCTTTGCCGATCAATTGAAGAAATTTCAACCAACGTCGCATCTGAATATTGCAGATGCACGTCATACAGCTATGTAACTTTTTAGAGACAATTATTCATTAAAAAACACCTACGGGGAAAACGTCAATGTAGCAATCAACCAATGGAAGCATTCATTGGAAATTACAAAGTTCAGTCAAAGTCCGTGAGGAATCGAAACAGTAAAGCGGTGATGATCCCGATGGAGAAGCAGGGCGATGACCTGTGCAAAGTAATAGCCTCGTGCTATGAATCTTAAAGCGAGCCCGTCGCTGATTCGGATGGTTGAGAAGCACTTGCGAAGACAGAGGAGCGTACTTTTGCTAGAGCAAGGAATTTTCAATTGAAAACTGCCATGGTAGAGAACCTACATGGAAGACAGAAGAGAGGGTGCCATCATTTAACATGATGCATGACCTCGTGAATGCTGGATGCACAAAAATGCATCGCAAAACGACTAGTTCGTCTGTAAATAAATGTATATAGTAGGGTTAAGTTAGGTTAGTAAACGATTTCTACAATCAAGTCCTAGTACTTATTCACTAAGATTAGGCCTTAGATTAGGGTTAGTTAGAGTTTAAAACATACGACTTTTTTCCTTTGAAATTAATTTTGGCCGTGTCGAGTGATGTTGGCTTTTGAGATTCCATCTTCTTCCTTTTGCTTCAGATGCGCGCTCTATAAGATGCATTTCGTAGCAGCGCCTGCGCAGTTAGGAATGTATAGTTCCATGGGATCAACATTAGTTGGCAGATACAGTTTCTGACCCGTTTTTTTGTAGACATTCTGGTAGCCGTATTCCATTTCATCTACTTAGTTATAGGAGTATTAGGTCCCCAGCGTATTTCCAGGTCATTTAGAGTGAAATACGTAGTAGCAGGATCCAGTACCCTGAAAAAAAAAAATATCTTCAACTTACATCGATGAGACGATACTAAATATACTCTCCTCATTATAGCAGCAGTTTTTAGCGGTCTTCCTTGGCAGATAAGTAATTTTCTTCCTTAATTTACCGTAAATTAACAGTAAACTTTATACAGATTGCACAGCAGACAGCACGTTGAGGTGACGATAATGTTTTTGATTTTGACAGTTCTTCTTGGTACATTGGTAGAGTGAGTGGCAAGAGAGTGAGCGATTGAGCGAAATGCAATGATGTGAGGAAGGGGTTTATGGATGAAAAGATTACAGAATTATTTTAAGTGAGTCGTTCAAAACTGACTGTTATGTTAACGGTTTGAACTTCACACGAGTATAATATCATGTTCAAGGATCAGTTCACAGAATCTTGGGAATCTCCAGGGCAGTGAACGTGATCAGACAGGATAAGAATTTTATGGGAAATTTTGCCAAATTCAACGTTCTTAGATAAAAATCTAGGGTATGGAGCATGGTAAAATTTGCTAGAATTTATTTCATTAAAAATGAAGGAAATTTTTCGGGTGTGAAGATTAGCGTCTCTTTTAGTTGTTATACTGATGTATGGACCTATGATTCACTCTTTTAAGTTTGAAGCTACGAGTTAGGTGAAGATTATGCAGGATAGTGTGAAATTTGCTTTATCAATTTTAAAGCCGAATGTGTGAGGACCTACCAATTACCAAGAAAGTTTTTGTCAGTTAGTTTGAGTCAAGTTAACTGAGAGAATAATTTACTCCGTATATAAGTTGTAAAGTCTTTTTTCATAGCTAGGCTTAATGTTTATCTTTCGTGATATTCTTTTATTGTTGCTGGAAACCGGAGTTGTATAACGTTGATGGTTAGTGACAGACGTTGTCTGCAAGCAGAGGAAGAGTCAAATTTTGATGATGACCACTTATGACCCCGACAGTAGGGTTACCACGAAGATACACAATTGTAACTTCGAAAATTTGATTGGTTTGAGGAAAATGTCTTTCCAAAAACCAATCAAATTTTCGAAAGCCTAGGAGGGAATGATGTAGCATTACACCTAGTTAAGTAAAAGTTAGATTGAGCAGCCCCTCGTTTCGACGGTCTGCTCCGAATTATGCTAGTTGAGTGGAAGTGAGAAAGAGTACCAACTTGTGGTACGTTTAGTAGATGTGAGTACTTTGAGTTGCCACTGAGTTGTTTGCCCACTGGAACTCGGGATAGGTTGGAAAGTTATGTGGGAGCGGGTGGTGGCGACGAGTACGCACCTCCCCAAGATGAGTTAACCCTTGTTCGGCAATTCGCCCAAAGAAAGAAGGAGGACTCGGGTTCGTTTCTGGCTTCAAGAGAAACGGTTCGGTTGGATCCGAAACTTCGGATGCAAGAAACCAATACCTTCAATTGCTTCGCGGTGTCTCCGTCGTTAACAAATAACTTCGGAAAAACGGACTTTCGTAAATGATTACGTAGTTCCGGTTAAGATGTATTTTTACGATGCCTCGCTGATCTGAGGGACAGCAAACTGTTACTCTGCCACTTTGTTCTAGACCGTGGAAGAGTTCGGCAGTGGTTTAAAGTTTCTTGCTTCGCGCCGCGTAGTGATCTAAAGGTATCACGTGTAAGGGCAAGATAGTTTAATTAGTAATACTTAATGTAGTTTTTCTTATAGATAGGTTAGCTCGTTCGATTTTGGGGCAAGTTAGTGGATTCAGACAAGATTGAATCGGCAATCCGATTTCCTGAAGAAGGTAGTATTTGAGTAGGAAGAGTGCAAGTGCGTGAGGTTAATTCCGACATTACGATGTTGGCCGTATCTTTTGTGCAGGTAGAAAGTGCTACAGACGCCATCGATCCGAGCTCCATCGACCGTTCCCGTTCAGCTGTAAGCCACGCCGTTATACCACGTCTAGTGTCAGAGTTTCCTGGTCATCCGTCATCCACGACCAGAAGAACGCCGTCCGCCAAAAAACCACGCGCGTTACCTGGAAGCCGCGCTCGGGTCAGCACGTTCCCGCCTTCGCGGGACACCGAGCATACCACGCGGATCGCAGCATTCACAGGAGGTATCACGTAAAACCATGGTAGTGAGTACGATTTAATTCTTTTGTCATGCGCATGAACAAAATTTCCCCCTCCGCATATATTCGCCCGGCGTCGCTAAGAGCGGCCGGTTCAGTGCACTGAATGCCTCGGAAAATTCCCTGCTAAAACTCATAAATTGAGTGATGAGTGTTCGAGACCACCACCCCCTGTGATAAACGTTTTTTTGAGACCAAAATCCTAGGTCAGCGATGCTATCGCTGAGTAACCGTTGCCTCACGCACTCAAATCCCCCCCGAAACGAGCTGTAACTGCAGATAGGCCCTAAACAAACGCTTAGCACAGATAAGCGGATAGCCGCGAGAGCTAAGGCACCAGTCTAATGTGAATTGCATAATTTCGCTAGGGTTAGTCGATAGGCCTGGGTTCGAGACCCGTGAAAACCGTTACTGTATGAATTTTTTTCCTTTTTCTGCAATGAATAAATTATGTACGTACAAACAGATTACAATTAAAAATCTATTAGGAAGCTATTTTTGAGTTATTATTTCGTTAAACAATTTTGCCCTTCGGTTACCGTTTTAAGAGTATCTTTTTCGATTGTGATATTTTGGGTTGGGCTGACTCAGAGTTTTCAGCCTGCACTGTTGGTCTCTAAAGCGTTCGATGAGTAAGTGGACAGAGAACAGGCCCTGTGATGATAATTGGCAAGTAAGTTTACTTAGCCCCCCTGATAGTTATTTTTGAGTAACGGTCGGCTGACGCCGCCGAGTTTTTTTTAGAGTCTTTGGTGGATTGCTGAGGTAGTTTCCGGTACAGTTGAACCGTCTTCGAACCGAAAGTCAGAAACAAACTGAACCCGCCCGTAGGAGTGGTCTCATTTAGCTGGGCAAACCCAACAAGGTGGATGGTCTCTTTCGGGAGTGGCGCTTAAGCCATCCGCTCACTTTTGCATGACGTTCCGGTTCCAACTGCCCCGGGTTACAATCATCATCATCATCATCATCATCATCATCATCATCATCATCATCATCATCATCATCATCATCATCATCATCATCATCATCATCATCATCATCATCATCATCATCATCATCATCATCATCATCATCATCATCATCATCATCATCATCATCATCATCATCATCATCATCATCATCATCATCATCATCATCATCATCATCATCATCATCATCATCATCATCATCATCATCATCATCATCATCATCATCATCATCATCACCATCAGTGAAAAAGAAAGGAATTTTCTAAACACCTGGATAACCGAGTCCGAGCTGTAGTATGAAAATAATTTGTATTCTTTCTAAACAATGAAAACTCTTATTTGTTGTTCTTGCCTGCCATCAAATCAAGCATTTTATTTTATTTTAGAACAAATAACAGGCAAAGCGTTTTTGTAACTGAACCTTCTGTTTTTGTTCAACAGACTTTACAACCATCTGATAGCGTACAGGACAATTGCGGGACTAGTGCTGCAATCTTATTGATTCTAACAGCAACATCCCGGCGAAATTCGTATATACGACGACTGGTTCGTAAGACCAGCAAGGTACTTCAAAGCCAACAGGAAGGTTAGAAAAGATATGTTAAAAGTAGTTAGCAACCTTCCATATTTTCCATAAAATTACCATAAAATTCCGAAAAGCGACTATAGTATTGGAGGCTATACTATAATAAGCTAATCAGACCATATACAGCTATAGCGTCTGTGCTGGGAAAGTTGAGAAATCGTAAAGAAAATGACTCTAGTTGCATTCACAATGACCAATCTCGTGTCTGTGCTAATAAAACAACTCGTTTTCTTAGCAAATGTACTCAAAATCAATAGTTCTCTTCGTTGTAACAAATGTGTAGAATATTTTTAGATTGATTGATGCAAAAATATTGAAAATAGGTAGCTGAGTTATTAGCCCCCAAAATCTAACAATTTTGCTTGACGTTCGTATTATTGGGTTTCAAGAATGACATTCAACTTTCTGTAAACTGTAGTCCTTAATACGTCAACATTAAAATTGATATTCGTGTTTTTTAGCACATTACTCCAGTAGCAATGTTGATTTTATGACAAACTTATAGCGAACACCGAAATTATCACTAAAATCGTAAAAACACAATAAGAGCGCAACAAAACTCATATAATTGAACTGGTAGAGAATTCTCCTTGTATTGATTCTCGCAGGCTGCTTGCTAGAATATTGTGTAAGATGTATTGGAAATAGAATCTTCATTAGACTGCCTTACTAAAGAAGTGGTAAAATACCCGCTCTCTGCGTAACAATAAAGAAATATATATTGCGGAGATTCCATCTTTTTAGACTTCCACGCAAAAATTATTGGCCCACTGCACCACTCCTTGCTTGACAAGCATATTTCCAATGTGTTTGGTAAGTACAAGATAATTATTATTAAAATATGAATTTGCGTAGTAATCGTAAAATTTCTGCAAGGCACAATAAAAAAGAGGTGTCTCATGCTATTTCTGAGAACCCGTAATGGTATCTTCACACTCGAAACGTATGGAAGGACAACTAGGTTGGCCATTCGGATTACGTGCTACAAAACGTGATACTACTCTGTTCACTATAGCCTGGAACAATTGAAAAGTTTTGGACAATCATAAAGACTGACGAAACTAAAGGGTGTCCCACATCAAATTGCATCACGGAAGAAACGCCGCAAAAAATTACCCATTGGATATTTTCTCTTGAAAATTTGGGTAGAAATAGTTTAGAGTGTATTGTTCACACTTTATTTTTATCGCGGTCAGTTTTTCGAAAATTGGAAAAAATGGCGTCACCAGAAAAGCAATGTCGCGAATTTATTTTGCGCAAGCACCCGGAAAATTCTTGACTCTCTCATCAAGGGTGATAAGACTAACGTCAAGGCGGACTTCATGCAGCTTCCGGGGCTACTGTAGTTCACCTCTCAGCACAAGTTTGATGTTCCGGAGAAAGTAACTTTCAAAGTTTGACAAGAAATACATGATTTGGCAAACGATCTGTGCATGTGTCAACCCGTGGGCGCCGTTCGGGACTACCGGGACTGTAAACGGGTAGATCTACTTCAAGGAGTGTCTACAGAAACGTCTGCTTCCTCTGTTGAAGCAACACGAGGGCCCTACGATCTTCTGGCCGGATCTAGCTTTATACCACTATTCAAAGGATGTCATGGAGTGGTATGAAGCCAACGGGGTTACTTTCGTACCCAACGCATGCGGTTATGATATTGACGTTAAATGAAATAAATATGCCAAAGGCTTACTAATGGGTTATATTTTATTGTCTGAAAGTTTGAAAAGGATCGGTCAATTACGTAATTTTCTACAGCGTGTCTTCCATGATGCAATTTGATGTGAGACACCCTTTACAGCTACAGCTGAAGAAAATTTCAGTAAAGGTGAGCAAACTTGTAGGAAAGTCTTTTAATGTAAATTATATAGTTGAGGATATTAGGGAGACACGTGTCTCACACATTACCATAAAAGATAACTTCACTTTACTTTACTTTTCGCTCCAGTGTTTTAACAGACGTACTAAAACGAAGACTTACAACCCGTTAATTTCAGCTAATGATCTATGGAGACACATTTTTAAAGGACAAAAAGTATTTGCACATTTTATTTCCAAGAGATATATTTAGCATGACAGAAAGGGGGAAAACCATTTGTTATTACCTCTTGCGGAAATAAACCCGCCAGCTGTTAGATGCGCTCCGGTATTGCACTAATTGAGATTACACTTCGTTATTCCCGCAGTGCAGTGGACACGGTTTGGTTGAAACAGATTTCCTTTTCCTCGGTCCTGGAAACAAAATGTCTTTTAATGTTTTCCGTGTGCATATAATCTGACAGCAGCGATATTTTGTTCGCAATAAATGACCGTAATGCATCTGTCGACAAACTACGATCCATTGCCCCTTTTGGGGATGATTTATTGGTATGTGGTCCGATGAGACAGTGGCGTTGACAGGGGGATTCATTGTGCAAACAGATGCAAACTATCGACGACGACAAGCTGCGCCGGGTTGGACGGCATGGATTACCTGAATCCCAATCAACTCAATCTCGTTTGCGATCCGCTCGACTGTTGTTCAATCAGTTTTTTCTCTGTCCATTTTGGAAATCAATGTTTATGGCCGACCTGCGTGGTGCCTTTGTTATCAGTCGAAAACCACCAGTCACTGATTATCCTTTCGTCGCTGCCGTGCGGAATGAAAACATCAATTCTGCTAATGTTGAGCAAATTATTTTACCATCAACTTTACTGCCCTTTCGAGTCAGTTGGCGAGTATGAAATAATTGCCCATGTTTGCAGTAGCAAAATTTATGATGCATGTCTCATAGTGTATATTGCTAGGGAGTTTTTACGTGGTTTGACTGCTAAGAGTTAGCGCATTATAACGTGCATTCACAATTAGTTTAGCCCCTCAGCTTTCCCTGGTAATGTTATTGGAAGTCTTTCGAATCAGTAATTAGAGCTACAGCTGCAAAAATATTTGCAGATGCTTGAATCTCTTGCGGTTCGGAAGTAATTCCAATCCCAGTGGCGGTTTTGCTTCGTCCCATAACACCGTTGGCAGAGCTTTAATGTGTTGCAGCTTTGATCGCTGAAGCAATGATAACTTTCAAGCATTTCTGGTAGCTTTGTGTTTTAATTTATTCTAAGGTAGTAATCGTAGAAACGTGAAATGTTATCATAATAGAACGAGCTGCAGAAAAGCATAGTGCAATCGTTATCCTCGAATTAACTCTCGAGCCGATCAAATAGTTTTGCTCCTGGCCCGATTAGTGTTTACAAATTTGCAGATTACTGCAGAGAACAATGTCCTGAGCGTTGAAATGGAAAGCTGATTATTAAGCGGGTTAACATCAGAATTTCAAAAAAATAATTGTATTGTTGATATTCTGTGTCTGGTATTCAATGTTTCTATGTGTAGTCTTCAAACTTAAAACTTCAGCTTGAAATTTATTGAGTTTTTCTTCAGTAAAAGAGAAACGTTACATCAAACCAAAGCCTACAGATTGAGAAAAGCCGATATATTTTTGACCTGTATCGAAATTTTTCTGTTCATCCAACTAATCATTATTCGTATCAAACCCTTCCTCCCTTTTCAAAGTAATTTACGTCATGACCGCGACGACGACGACGACTAAATAAAAATAAAGAAAAAATGCACCCGATGATAGTTTCAATCATGAGATCAGCTGCAGTGACTGTCGGCTACGCACTGCTTGTTTCTATCGCACTATCCGACTAGATAACTGTCTATCTTATCGGTGGCGGTGGTAGAAACAAAGAGCAGTCATACAAAAATAATATTGTCGCATGAGAAGTATGTGGTGCGTATACGGAAAATAATAGAATTGGGAGAAGAAAACAAAATTAGGTATTAGACTATCTAATATAACGAGACAGCAATAGTTTAGAGAGTAAAACATTCGGATACCAACCGAAAGAGCGCACAGTGAGACCATTATGAAAAAGGCGGTCAAAAGTCTTTTCTCGCTTTTCCTGACGTTTTCGACATTAGGTGTTTTAGGAGAAGTTTCATAAAACAGTATTCTGCATCTAATGACATTTTCATATAGTTAGATATTAAGGGGATAATAAATTTGAAAAAAAATAATTTTTTATAGGAATTAGATATCATGATCATCTGTTCGGCAAAGTTGTAGAACTTTTAGTTACATTAAACTTTGCCGAATATACTAAGTATCTGCATCATATGGTTTGCGAGATATAATTGACTATCTGTCGTGACCCCCTTAAAATCAGTTTTTTAAACTTTTTGTACACAAAACCTCATCTAACAGGTTCTACATGTTCTACAAACTTTTGGATACTATCAAAATACGTAACTTTCTAGAAGTTGTAAATATCATTTGGTGCTTTATTTGCTTTTAAAATTGATTTGAAGCATAAATTTTACCGTTTTTACAAGTATTTTTTCAGTAAATAGGCACCTACTGGCAGCTAAAGTTAGCATCGCTTGAACCACCATAGAATATAGTATAAGTGTGCCAAAAATCTCGGCCGGGTCTGGTAGGGCATTTTGGTTGTTTCAATTATGAATTACATGCATATATGCTGGTTTTAGTAAGTTAACAGGGTTTTATTATTCGTATATGTTCATAATAATTTCACAGGGCCTCATCCACGTCTGTTTCGCTATCTGTTGCAGAATTATTTTCGTTCTGGTACTTTTGTAAAAGTTTGTACGCTGCTGTTGGCCTTAAAAAAGTTAAAATCAATGGATCCGATGTCATTAACAATCTTCTAAATTATATGCCACAATCGGTTCATAGAATTTTAATTCACGGTGCAGAAATATTAGATGCAACTGTTCTACCAGTCGTTCGTCTTTCGGAAGAACCGCAAGAGTGCCGTAACAAAGACATAAAACGTTTTAGAGAAAAGCGTGCACGTAAATGTTCAACGTATGTTAACAGTGATGAATCATGATTGTGTGTACGACAGAAAGTCAATTATATCTCATAAACCATATGATGCCGGTACTTAGTATCTTCGGCAACGTTTAATGAAATTCAAAATTCTACAACTTTGCCGAACACATGACCATGCTATCTAGTTCCAATAAAAAATTAATTTTTTCAAATTTGTTATCCCCTTAACATCTAATTATATGAAAATGTCATTAGATGCAGAATACTTTTTTATGAAACTTCTCCTAAAACACCTAAGCTCGAAAACGTCAGGAAAAGCGGGAAAAGACTTTTGACCGCCTTTTTCCACAATAGTCCCATTGTGGAGCGTGGGCGTGAGCCCCACCTACCATTGCACTATCGGGTTGTCTATATTGGTGATATTGGTGGGTTTGGTTGGATTTTGGGTCTATGTCGATATTTTCCAGTTCATCCATTCATCCATCATTCTTCGCATCAGAATCTCCCTTCTTTTTCGAAATAGTTTACATCATGACCACGTATAGTCATATACGATTAAATAACTAACTATCAAAAGAGCCATCGATTCGATCTGGCACAATTGGTTCAAGTCATCTCTAACTCCGCACTAGGGATTTAACCAGGACACTGACAGCAGTACAAAAATCAGTACAATATTGTTATGTTTATAGCACCAATTCCTTTTTTGGGCCTACAGTAAATCCTGTCCTTCATAAGAGAGTGTTCGTACCCCTGTTCGAGAGTGAGGTGCTAGTACCCACTGTAGTTTAGGTGCACATGTATTAGTTTCAGCTTTTGTAAAGCATTTAGGGAGCAGGCTGTTTGGTATTGGATTTAGAGTTGCACTTGGAATTGAGCTTACCTGGACTTGGACTTGGTCTTGGATATGGATTTGGACTTGGACTTGGACTTGAACTTGAACTTGGACTTGGACTTGAACTTGGACTTGGACTTGGACTTGGACTTGGACTTGGACTTGGACTTGGACTTGGACTTGGACTTGGACTTGGACTTGGACTTGGACTTGGACTTGGACTTGGACTTGGACTTGGACTTGGACTTGGACTTGGACTTGGACTTGGACTTGGACTTGGACTTGGACTTGAACTTGGACTTGAACTTGGACTTGGACTTGGACTTGGACTTGGACTTGGACTTGGACTTGGACTTGGACTTGGACTTGGACTTGGACTTGGACTTGGACTTGGACTTGGACTTGGACTTGGACTTGGACTTGGACTTGGACTTGGACTTGGACTTGGACTTGGACTTGGACTTGGACTTGGACTTGGACTTGGACTTGGACTTGGACTTGGACTTGGACTTGGACTTGGACTTGGACTTGGACTTGGACTTGGACTTGGACTTGGACTTGGACTTGGACTTGGACTTGGACTTGGACTTGGACTTGGACTTGGACTTGGACTTGGACTTGGACTTGGACTTGGACTTGGACTTGGACTTGGACTTGGACTTGGACTTGGACTTGGACTTGGACTTGGACTTGGACTTGGACTTGGACTTGGACTTGGACTTGGACTTGGACTTGGATATAGACCAAAAATATAGTGAGTTGTGCAATGGCAGGTGGGGTTTGGACCTACGCTCTTTCGGTTAGTACCATGATGTTGGTTGTAGAATAAAATGTGTAGCTTGTGCGATTGTCTTTTCAGCTACGATGTTTATTTGATGCTACACGATGCTACATTGTTTATTCGGTTACTAACGACTGACGAGACGAAACGATAACGCATGCCTTCTTCGGCATATGTAAAATCCTAAATAATTCATTATTGTCACAATGTCAGTTTCATGTAATAATTTTCTTTGCTGCGATTATGATTGAAGTCTTGCCTTGAAGTTGGGAAATCATGAGGGAAATAGTTGGAGGGAAATTTTGGTCATAAAAAATAAATGTCCAAGTAACTGAGTAACAAAGGGGCGCCGAGTGAGATCGGGCAATCAGCTAGTTAATAAATAAAAGAGTTATAGCGCTTATTAAAACATGGAGTGACATTGCGATTCTCGTTTCGAGTGATCTTGGTTCGTTTTGACCACGTTAAACGAATGGGCGAAACGAACCAAAATCACTTGAAACGAGAATCGCAATGTCACCCCTGGTAACGATTTTACTTTTTAGATTTCAATTTACATCCTTACCTTTCCGTCAAAATTCTAATATGTCAATATGCTCTTCGTTAATTGGAAAACATAACCTACTAGAAATCAAGAGGAGCTCGATTCCTCCTCCCTGTTTTTCAGTGAAATGCTGTAACTATTTTCGGAGCATGGAGCCTTCGCTTCGCATGTTTATTGATTTCAAAGCAGCATGCGATACAGTCGATCAAGACCAGCTGTGGCAGTTAAATCACGGGCACGGTTTTCCAGACAAACTAACGCGACTGATCAGAGCTACATTGAATCGAGTGAAGTATTTCGTGTGTATCTCGGGGACACTCTCGAGTTACTTCGAGATGGAGCGAGGGTTGAGACAAAGTGACGGCTTAAAGGGTGTCCCACATCAAATTGCATCACGGAAGAAATGCCGTAGAAAATTACCCATTGGGTATTTTCTCTTGAAAATTTGAGCGGAAGTAGTTTAGAGTGTATTGTTTACATTGTATTTTTGTATTGTCGCGAATTTATTTTGCGCAAGCATCTGGAAAATTTTCAAATCTCTCATCATGGATGATGAGACTTACGTCAAGGCGGATTTCCGGCAGCTTCCGGGGATACTGTACTTCACCGCCCAGTACAAGTTTGATGTTTTGGAGGAAGTAGAGATGCAGAAACTTTCAATACTTTCCAAGAAATACATGATTTGGCAAGCAATCTGCTCATGTGGTAAACAGAGTGCGCCGTTCGTGACTACCGGGAATGTAAACGGGCAGATCTATCTCAAGGAGTGTCTACAGAAACGTCTGCTTCCTCTGTTGAAACAACACGAGGGCTCTACAATCTTCTGGCCGGATCTAGCTTCGCGTCACTATTCAAAGGATGTCCTGAAGTGGTACGAAGCCAACGGGGTTACTTTCGTACCCAAGGACATGAACCCCCTCAACGCACCGGAACTAAGGCCCAATGAAAAATACTGACCTATTATGAAGCAGGCACTACGGAAGCATCCCAAGGAGGTCAAATCTGAGGAAACATGAAGAAAAAGTGGGTTTCCTTACAGAAGAAGCTGCAACCAAATGTTGTACAAAACTTTTTGAGTGGAATTAAGCACAGGGTGTGAGCGTACGGTTATGGTATTGAAACTGAATAAAAGAAATATGCCAAAAGCTTACTAATGAATTATATTTTATTGTCTGAAAGTTTGAAAAGGATCGGTCAATCAGGTAATTTTCTACATAATTTCTTCCGTGATGCAATTTGATGCTGGACACCTTTTACCCTACATGCTGTTCAACATCACTCTTGAAGGGGTGATCCGACGAGCGGGCGTCGAAATGAGAGGCTCGATTTTCACAAGGGTTGTCAATTCCTAGCCTTCGCAGATGACTTTTATATACTATCATGGCCAGGAACTTTTTGACTGCAGAGGCAATCTACCCCGGACTGAAAACAGTGTCTAGGAGAATTGGGCTAAACATAGAAGCGTCAAAGACCAAACTCATGAAGAGGCTCAAAGGAGACAACCAGGCCTCTCACGAACGGCAATCGTTGACGGCAATGAACTAGAAGTGGTGGATGAGTTCGCGTAGTTGGGATCACTGATGACCGCGAATAATATGTAACACTAAAAAGGAGATCCAGCGTCGAGCATTCGAGTGGGAAATCAGGCTTACTTTGCCATTCTCAAAATGCTACGATCAAGAAGCATATATCGATGTACGAATCTTACCTTGTTAGTTAAAACCCTTATTAGACCAGTAGTGCTCTATCAACTTGAAGCTGTGACGCTGGTTGCAGAGGACATACCTGCCTAAGCGGAGAGTAGCGGAGCCGTATGGATCACGAGCTACAGGCACTGCTTGCTGAGATTCCCATCGTACATGTAGTTTGTAGTCTACAAAGTTTGACGAAACAAATAAACATCTGGTGAAAGTCGGTAGGCTACAGTGGCTGGATACATCGTAAGGGTCCCGGACGACAGTGCGACGAAAACGTTTTCTTCCACAACCCCAGGTCCCCAGTTGACCTGACCAGGTCGAAAGAGATTTGCAACTTTTGAGACACCTGTAAAATTGACGATAAGTAGCCCAAGGTCGAGTTGAATGAAGATTTAACCCTTTATAAGGCCGTGGCAATTATATTGCCACCAACGAAAAATATTTGTTTTGCGTCTATAATGACATCAATATAATTATAGAAGCAAAATAAAAAACTTTTGTTGGTGGCAATATAGTTGCCACTGCCTTATAAAGGGTTAAAACAGCATGAGCCTCCCAAGCTCTATGCTGTTGCTGACGACGACGAGCTGCCATTGTTGACGAGAACCGTGCATTGCCGATCGGACGCCATTCACCACAATTAACGTAGGCTTTGTGTTTAATTCTCGTCGTAGTAAGTAAAGCCATTCTAATTTTCATCATTAGTTGGATGGATTTAATAAATACTCCAAAAGTTCGTGTGCTGATTTGATTAAAATACACTTACCTTCCGATCCGTAAACTTTGAAACCACCGAAAAGCGATTGTTAAAGCATATTATTGAAATTACGTAACTGACTTTATTTCTTAAATTCGTCGTACTATTTTAAAATCCGTCCATCAAAATTTTTCGTCGGAATCGGAGGAAATTTGGCTGGTAGGACTTCTTTAATGATAAAAAGCATTTAAATAGATCTCAGTTCGCGTATGATTGGCAACAAACTAAAATATTAGAGAATAACTAGTTTTGCATTGTGTGTCATAAAAATGCTGATATTTTTAATAATTTCGAAAACATGCGTGTAGGCATGCTTTTGAGTTATTTCTTCCTTTTATTTATCAATTCCTGCTCGGTTTTCGCGACAAAATTGTTGGAGTAGATCTTACGCTTCAGGTTTGCCCAGAAATTCTCGTCCCAGGGACGCAGCTGGAAGACGTTGGGCGGGCTCGCTCCAACGATCGCTTCGAGTACGGGGCCGACGCCAAATCCGGGCAGAACACCGCGTCTTCACTTTTATGGTATTTCTAGATGACGTAACTTCCGGCAGACACTTCGTACTATATACAGATTTCCCTGTTCACGGCCAGTCCGGAGCGAAAGGAGAGCGGCTTTGACATCCCCTTCTCGCTGAGATTGTCAGCCACAGTAGCACCTTCTTGGAGAACTTGGTGCGTTCCTTCGTGAGGGAAGTAAAATACGAAGTGCCCTGCCAGTCGTTGCCATCCAGAGTGAGATAGGTCTCGTCGTCCATCACCACCACCACGTCGCGATTCGCCGAGAAAATCGTCTTGACTATCTTATTCAGCCGCTGCCGCTGCGTCATTGCCTGTAGCTCCGAGACCAGTGGACGGGACTGCCGATTCCTGACATGTATGTCCATGTTCGCCAGGTACTTTTTCACTATTTGGCCGGTTGCACCGACCTCCCGGCCAAGCGAATGCACCGATGTAGCCACTTTTCCGTCGATCTTCTTCTTCAGCATCCTTTGGAGCTTCTTGTCGCTCAGAGTCGTCGGCCGTCCGGAACCGGGCTTTCTTTCGATGCTCTGATTGTTGTCCAATAGTGCCAAGATACTGTAGATGCCGGAACGGGCGTAACCGGCACATCCGTCCGTCCACAAAGTGCCGCACGATGTTCGTTATCGACGCGGCGGGATACTGTTCTTTGAACACGCACGCTTCTGAATGGTTAGAGTACGACTGATAGAGCTGTAGAATTTTGTTTGCAAGTAAGCTGATATAATTACCTTCCATAAGAAATTTATCAAACTTAATTAGCTGTCTTAGGTTTTTTTCTATCAGCATCCGAAAAAGTCCCCTTTTTTTCCTGCATACGTTAAGATTACAGCAGTCCCCCAAACAAGGCGATTTGGAATAAGATCGTTTCCAATAGGGACAGTCTCGAGTGATTCTATTATGGCGGTCGAACGTCCTTACTGGAGTCTTCGTAGAAAACGTTGGTGTCTTCGACAAAGTTGTTCAGCAGATCAAGGGGTTTCCGCTGCATTGAAATGTTTTGGAATTGCCTCACTACGTGGCGCTAGTGTATATATATATATATTATCCTATACAGGCTGTATCTTGCACAAAATTGTGCAGAACTAACTCACTACGTGGCGCTAATGCATATGTAATATTCTTATACAGGCTATACCTTGAGCTGCTAACAATCTAGAAAGTTGCGGTCTTCGAGAAGCTTACTCAAATGACTGTCAGCTTCAAAATGGTATGGGAAATAGTACAGAACTGTCTCACTACTACAAAACTATGAAAAATAATTACGCTTATTTTTTTCTCTAGCAACGTTTACTGCCTGCAAAAAAATCCATCGTATTAATTTACCATTTATCAATGCTACTTCCTAAGTGACCAGAAAAATCCTACCAACCCACTTATTCAATTGGTCTCAGTCACGTGAACATATTCCCAACTACTTTCTATTCATTCATGAAAAATGTTATAGTCATAGAAAATTGTTACATTTTTTATCACTATTTTTTTCTACAATCGAAACTTGCAAAAACGCAATAGGCATTAATATCACACATCATCAGTAATGTGAAAATAATGGTATACGTTATTTTTAGTTATTCAGCTTTCTCGTGATGTAGTATATTTTTCATATCTTTTGCACGTTTATTGTGAGCAGTGATTGAAATAATGAAATAATTTTATCGACTAATATACCGTTGCACAGATTTTTTTAAGTGATCAACATTGTGTGGCATAACGAGCAAACTGTTAGCTAATTTCCCAATTTTAGTTAAATAACCACTGTCACTTAAACAACCTTTCCGAAGAAAACAACTTCCTATATTACCAAGATCATGAGTTATGGCGAAACTAATCAAGCAAATGGAACCAAATTTGGCATGTGGGGGTTTATGGAGGCATGAATTTATTTTATGATGGTTTGAGACCTCCCTCACGCATGTGGTAGGAGGATAAGGATTGTCATACAAATAAAACAGAAATTTTTGCGTGTGTGCCATATTTTCTGCTATGTAACAAGCGGTAAGCTGTGAAAGTAAACTAGTAAAACCTTCTCGGAGCAAAAGACAGTGAATCGACGTCGTTAACTGCCTGTTGCCATTCATGTCCAAAGAGAAGAACATTCGAATGGCACGTCATATTTGCGATGAACGTGCTTTGGCTTTAATGTTATTTGTAACCAATGCAATGGCCCTTTTAAAGGCCACAAGCGAGTAAAAGTAAGATTATTGAAACGTGTCAACCTACGCATAATCATATTTAATACAATAATCTGTGGGCTGGTCATCTGGTCATTCATTACTATTTCAACCTTTATGTTGCACACAAGTGATTTTTAAAAGAAATCTTCTATGTCTCAATGGCTGCAGTCGTTGTACTTATGAACCCCCATCCACATATTTTCAAAGCCACCATTGCATTGCATTCAATAAAGAATTGAATCTGAATATTTCGCTCTTCTCTTTTAAACATTCACTTAAACAATGGTAGATTCTTATAAACATACATATGCCAGAAATTCAGTTAACATTAGTCTTTGATCTAATGATCTGATATAGTCCTACGTTACCTATTCGTATAACCCTTAGGGCTGTATATCTTGTAGTTTTTTGACGGTACCCAATTTTCCGCACTGGCCCCTTCACACCTTGTCCCGTTCTGTTTGGATACTATCAACACCTTTGTTGCATTACATTCGTATACCATCTCCGTCGATTGTAAAAAAAACTACATTCAAATAAATAACACGCCTGGCCTCATTAAGGTTAAGACAAAAAGGCTTGACTACTCAAGAATCTTATCCATCGTAGGGTGATTTTTGTATTTTGGAAAGGCGTTACGCGTACGCTATCCTGAACACTTCCATTTGATTTGGTCGTAAATGTCCAAAATAGCGTACGCGTAACGCTTGTCCAAAATACATAAATTACCCTATGCCTCCATTGAGCTCAATCGTGAAGTTTTTCTGTCAGGGCGAGCCATATTTTCCAATTATAGTTAGTTTGACCGTAACAAATTGTAGGCAATTAATTGTCATTTTTTGGAAAACTGACAACCAACTTTTTCACGTTTTATGATTTATGTACCCTATCCATAGAAGCAGGTTATAATATGCCGTCCATTTTATACGACAGAAAAAATCATGACGAAGTACTTTTCGAGTATCAGATTAATTTAAAATTTCAAACTCCAGAATTAATTCTCATTAATACCATAGCAACACGGACAAACACGGACATTCATGGAAATCCACACTGCACTTTGATTCAGATTTTTTATTATTATTAATTTAAGTGGTCAAGCCAGGATCATCCCACTGCAGCACTGGTGCTTACCTAAATCGTCGCCAGCAATATGTGGCACGATAATCAGTAATCCAAAAATGCCACCAATAATCCGCAGCTCCATTTTGCTGGTCAAACGTTGGCACCGTGCAGAGAAATGGCCATTCCATCCACCAAAAATTAATCCATTGACTGTACACACACACGCTGCTGTCTCAAAATGAAGCTTTCAATTTTTTCCATATATCATTATCGCGTTACATCCACGTTGTTGTTACTCGCGTTAATAAATCATTATGAAAACAGACTCCGGCAGCACAAAAACGAATATACACACAATGAATGCCCGTTTTGCAATTATAATTCTTCTTAGTTTTCGTTTTCGTAATTTATCGCACCATGAATCACTAGATGCCTTCTCCAGGCTCACCACTTGGCGGTAGGTACTACCACCCAAAAACGGCTTTATTAAAATTTTTATTGCAATGCACTTCTGCTGCACATGCTCCGCACTGGTACCGGGAACCCGTTGACATATTTCAGGAGCTGTAAATGATGCATTACCGCAATTTGTTGTTGCACACGACAGCCGTTGTCGTAAAAATGCTGCATTTCTTATCCATCTTCACGCGATACGGTAAGTGCGCGCACGTGTATATTTAGATTTCGCACATCAAAAGCTCATCAATCACTTTAAGCTTAATCGTTTAAACTGTACTGTAGTATACTGCAAGCACTGCATTAAACTGAGGCACTGATGCACAAGCACAAGCTGATATGGGGCATAAAATTCTCCATCCTTTAACCGAGATAACGTACTGACAAATAATGAAAAAAAGCTTGCCAACCAAAAGTGAAGAGTGAAAGTAATAGCAACAATAGCGCCTTAATTCGCCTCACTCCAGATGTAAGCACTGAACACAGAACATATATCACATGGAGGTTCGGAACACGTTCTCGGTCGGAAGCGTTCACGGCGAAGGAGCAAGTTGGCCGTCTGAACCGTTAAGCAGCATCCTAGTTCGTGAAAAGGCAACTGCTCCGATACAACAATGTTGTCCGAACAAGTGCTGTGATATAACTGAATCATGAGGCCATCGCAGCTGAACTTGCGAATCTGCTACACCGGATCCGGTGGAATCCTGGTCTGCCACTCAAAAGTAATGAGAAAGAGAGAGCGAGAGCGAGTGAGAATGAGCGTCGGAAAATGAGTTACCAGTATTTTCTCGCACCACTGAGTAGCCGCGCCGCCGGTTGAGGCGATGAAATTTCACATTCACGTTGCCTTCTGCTTCTTGTGGTGAAACCTCGAAAAGAACACTCTTGGTGCACTTAATTCGCCGCAAACCCAACCATCCGGTTTACTGTGAAGTTTATATTTCCGTGATGATTCCCGATTCCCGATACGAGACGGAGAATTGACAAACATTATTACCTACTTTATGGTAGCGCGGAATTGTTTTGTCATATGCGATACAAGTTCAGGAGGAGGAGGAGCAGTACAGCCGGGAAACCGTTTAGGATTATTCGCGTTTTAAAGATAAGGGAATGAAAATGATGATATTATGCTTCGCGATATTTAATGAACGCTTGATTGATCCATCTAATGAATATATTTATTATCTTTATAGCGCTACACGAATATAAAATGGCAGAATAAAAATTTATTCCTCGCTCTATAAAAATAAAACCTTTAAGTAAAAAAATCAATGCCACCCAAACGCAGATGAATTTCGTACTGCCTGCTTATGCATTGGGAGTACAAATTAATTCGATCCGTTTTTCAAAATGGATGTCAATCAACTTTAAATCTTCATCGAGTAACACCATCAATTAGTCATCTTCGACGACCCCCAGAGCGGGGCTATTTCATAAAATGGTGGCACCCTACGGCTCAAACATGAATTTTTTGTTTCAAATTTATTCAAAACAGTAGAGTACTATATAAAAGATATTGAATACAGAATATAGAAGAGTAGAAAAATATAAAAAATATCGGATCGTACTAATCGGAACAGGAGCAATGTGACAAAAGATGAACTGTGGTTTGGAAATTCCAAACGTGGAACTGCCGATCTCTCAAATTGAACAACATGGGTGCACTTGAGTGCTCTCCAAGGTATTCAAAAGCCGCAAGCTGGTCATTGTAGCCCAACAGGAGCCGTACTGAAAGGGCACAACGGCACGTACGCTCAGGGATGGTCATTTACCATTTGCCATTTGCTGAGGCGTAGCACACAAACAGGGCCCAGTGCTTTCATAATGATAGGCGAGATGCGGAAACGGGTGATTGGGTGATGATCAATCTGTTCTCGAGTGCAGCTTTAGAATCGAGGGCCGGTTCCTAAACATAAGCATTTTGAACGTCCCTCACCTCGGAAGTTCCGATAATGGCAAAGAGGAATTCTACATGCAGTTGCAACGTGAATACGACAATTGACAAAAACATGATATCAATACAGTTGTCGGGCATTTTAACGCCCACGACGGCTTGAAGGAGTAATATAAAGTTGTGCTTGGAAAGTACAGCGCACACCTGCTGAGCAACGAAATGGACCTAAGATGTATCGACTTGGCTAGCTCCAAGAAAATGGTCGTACGTAATACTTTCATTCCACTCGAATTACTAATTCTTTGATCGACAGTCAGCATTTCTTAGGCATCGTCGACGCCAGATCCTATTTAAGTGCTAGTGTTGTCTCAAATCACTACCTAGTGATGGTCAAGATACGCCCAAAGCGCTATGAACATCACTCGGTTTCCTCGCCAATCTCGCTTAAATACACGGAAAGAAATCCGATTCCGATACCATGAATGTAATCATGAAATCATGAAGTTTGAATTGCTGTCAAATCATGACTGAACTTCTATACCAGGCAGCACAAAATCATGAATAGTAGTTCATGATTTTGCATTGCGTTGTACTGCAGGAAGCTCACGGTATCATGAGTATTATTCATGGTGTATTTCCATAAAGCATAAGCTAGAAAGCTGAAATCATGAGTCTTTACATGAACTTATTCAGCCGAGAGCCGGGGTGGCTCTTGCCGTATCTAGAATTCCTCTCCATTGTACTCGGTCCTGGGCTACTCGTAGCCAATTCGTTGCGCGTCTCGACATACGCAAGTCGGCTTCAACCTGGTCGAGCCATCTAGCACGCTGAGCCCCTCTATTCCTGGTGCCGGTGGGGTTCTTGAAGAGAACAGATTTCACTACACAGTCGTCCGGCATCCTTGCAACGTGGCCGGCCCACCGTAGTCTCCCAACTTTCGTCAGGTGTACGATGGGAATCTCTCCAAGCAGTGCCTGTAGCTCGTGATTCATACGTCTCCGCCACTCCCCGCTTTCCGTCTGTACTCCGCCAAAAATAGTCCGCAACACCTTTCGTTCGAAAGCGGCAAGTGCACGTATGTCTTCCGTAAGTAAAGTTACTGTCTCAAGTCCGTAGAGGACTACCGGTCTGATTAGCGTTTTGTACATCTTCAGCTTTGTGCGGCGGCGTATGCTCCTTGATCGAAACGTCTTGCGAAGGGAAAAGTAGGCTCGATTTCCAGCTTGAATGCGTCGTTGGATCTCGTTACTCGTATTATTGTCGGCGGTGACCAGAGATCCCAAATATACGAACTCATCAACCACTTCCAGTTCATCGCCGTCAATAGTCACTGTCCGTGGCAAACGTTACTATCTCGGGTGCCTCTTCCTACCATATATTTGGTTTTCAACGCATTAATTTGTAACCCTATCCTCCTAGCCTCCGTTTTTAGTCTGGCGTAGATTACCTCCGCCGTCCCACGGTTTCTAGTCCGATTCTGATGTCGAGGTCGTCTGCAAAGGCTAGGAGTTGGCTACTTTTACTGAAGATCGTTCCCCTCGTTTCGATGCCCGCTCGCCGGATCACACCTTCAATAGGGATATTGAATAACATACAGGACAGTCCATCCCCTTGCCGCAACGACCTGCGCGATTCGAAAGGGCTTGAGAGTGTCCCCGAAACGCGCACGTAGCACATCACTCGTTCCAGAGTAGCTTTGATCAGCCGCGTCAGTTTGTCCGGAAAACCGTACTCGTGCATTATCTGCCATAGCTGTTCGCGTTCAACAGTATCGTATGCTGCTCTGAAATCCACGAAAATACGATGCGTGGGCACGTTGTACTCTCGACATTTCTGAAGGATTTGTCGGAGTGTAAAAATTTGATCCGTAGTAGCACGGGCCCCCATAAAGCCCGCCTGATACTGCCCTACGAATTCTCTTGCTATTGGGGATAGGCGACGCAAAAAAAATCTGGGAGAGCACTTTGTAGGCGGCGTTGACCAGCGTAATGCCGCGGTAGTTACAGCAGTCTTGCCGGTCGCCCTTTTTGTAGATGGGACAGACTACACCTTCCATCCACTCCTCCGGTAATTTCTCTTCTTCCCAAATCCTTGAAATCAGGCAGTGAAGTGCCGTTACTAGCGGTTCTTGGCCATTTTTGAAGAGTTCTGCCGGAAGTCGGTCCTTCCCGGCGGCTCTATTATTCTTCAGCAAACCGATTTCTTGTCGGATCTCTTCGAGATCGGGAGCCGGTACGCTGTTGTCGTTTTTAGGTACTCCGAGGTTAACTTCCATTGCGTCTCCTGCTGCTATATCGCCGTTGAGGTGTTCATCGAAGAACTGCTTCCACCTGTCGACCACCTCGCGCTCGTTTGTGATAAGATCCCCTCCCTCGTCCCTACACATGTCAGGATTTGGTGTGTGGGCCATGCGAGTTTGGTTCGCCTCCTCGTAAAACTTGCGGGTATCATTAGCCCTGAATAGTTGTTCAAGCTCCTCACGATCTCTGTCCTCCTTCTGGCGCTTTTTCCTTCCCAGGATCGTGGTCAACTCATTCCTCACTCGTCGATACTTGGCCAAATTCTCTCTCGTGGATATGCTCAGATAGTTTACCCAAGCTCTTTTTCTCTCTCTATCGCTTCTTGGCATTCCCCGTCAAACCAATCATTTCGTGCACTCGAGGTTTCCACACCTAGCACCGCGGTTGCGGCCTCGTTGACGGCCGAGCGTATCCTACTTCATCCGTTTTCGAGGGTCGAAGCATCTAGCTCCACACAAGAAGGCAGAGCTTCATCCAGTACGCGCGCGTGGTTTTCGGCAGTTCGCGGGTTGTCTAGTTGCCGAATGTTTAGCCGAGGAGGGCGACTTTGTCGTGAGGTATAAACCGTCGATAGTTTTGAGCGCACATGTACTGCTACTAGGTAGTGGTCCGAGTCAATATCCGCACTCCGTAGGGAGCGTACGTTGGTGATGTTCGAGAAAAACCGGCCCTCGATGAGAATATGGTCGGTTTGGTTCGAGGTTCGTTGGTCAGATGATCCTCCAGCTGCGCATAGAACCCTTAATTTTCGTTGTCGGGTCTATCTTCGTGTGGGCAATGCACGTTTATGATGGTGTAGTTGAAGAAACGGCCTTTTATCCTCAACACGCACATCCTCTCGATGATCGCTTTCCAATCCATTACGCGATCCTGCATTTTGCCCAACACTACGAAGCCCGTTTCCAGCTCGTTGGTGGCTCCACCACTCTGGAAAAATCGGGCTATGTCGCCACGGATCCTCCACACCTTCTCGCCCTTGCAACAGATCTCCTGCAGTGCCACGATGCCAAACATTCGGGTTTCTAGCTGATCGCGCAGCACCCTGTCGCCACCAACGAAATTTAGCGATCTGCAGTTCCAGATACCAGGTCTCCATTCCATGTCCTTATTTCGTCGCCTTGGTTCATGCCGAATATTCCGAGAAGATATTTCTTGACTCTTGCTGCAAGTTTTTTTTGGCTGCCATCTTGCAGTGTCGAGACACACTGTGCCTCCTCCCCTGTTGGTATAGGACCTTAGTTTCCACCGGGGTTGGTTACCCGGTCTCCGCTAAGGTTGCTCGTATTCCAGCTGATACCACGTGGAGGTAGGGGTAGGAGTTGCTAGATAAGAGGCTAGGGACCACAATGGGGTCTGTTTTACGCGTTATCCAACCATTTACCAACCAAATCATGAGTCATTTTGCTCATTTTGGAGATTAAATTTCTGTCCGTGTACCATGCAACTGAAGCGATCTGATGATGCCGAAAGTTACGCAGATTCGCTCGAAACTGCGCTGCCGAAAGCGAGCGAGCTAGATGCATTCCCTTTTTCGTGGACTGTTGGATTATCCACGGACGATCAATGTCAGAGGGTGATGGAGCTTCGGTGGCGACTAAAAAGCTGGCTCTACGCTCGTCAGAACGTAGAAAATCATAGATAGAAAAAGATGTGGTGAACCCATGTCTTTTGGGAGAAATATAGTGCTGCCTGCTGAAGAATGAGTATGAAAGGCTGTAGTAACTGCACTGCAAAAGTTTGGTACCGCGAGTCAAAGCGTGTCAGGATAAGAGTAGTGGTATCTTGATAGACGATCGGGAGATGGCGAGCACTACCGTAAAAGAGGTGCCAGTTTCAATGATAGGCGAAGTTAAGGGGGCCAGGAAATAAACCGAAGTCGAAAGGATGGCATTGAAGCGGAACTTATTATTACGGGTCCGGAAAAGCTGGCTACTCCATTCTGCACCGTCTGATCATCGGATCACTGGAAGAGTGGAAGGATGCCCGAACTACTTACTTACTTACTTAGGTGGCTTGCCGTCCTAAGACCAAGCTTTGTTGAACAAAGTTTCTCCATATAACTCGGTTGAGGGCGACCGCTCTCCAATTCCTCGGACACCGAGTACTCTCCGCCAGATCTCGCTCCACCTGGTCTAACCATCTTGCTCGCTGCTCCCCTGGTCGCCTTGTTTCTACCGGATTTGAGGCGAATACCATCTTTGCAGGGTAGTTGTCCAGCATTCTTGCAACATGCCCTGCCCATCGTACTCGTCCAGCTTTAGCTACTTTCTGGATACTAGGTTCGCCATAGAGCTGTGCGAGTTCATGGTTCATCCTCCGCCTCCATACTCCGTTCTGCTGTATGCCGCCGAAGATACTTAGCACTCGTCTTTCGAAAACTCCGAGCACTCGCAGGTCCTCCTCGAGCATTGTCCATGTTTCATGCCCGTAGAGAACAACCGGTCTAATAAGCGTCTTGTACGGGGGGGCTCCGTAGCCGCAAGGTTACCGAGTCTGCTTTGACAAGCGAGTGATCGTGGGTTCGAATCTTAGTAGAATCAAGCCATTCGATGTCAAGTGACTTTAGCATGGGTTTATTCTCAGGCCCCTCCATTTACCCTTCCTTCGTGCTGAATTCTGTATTTACCCTCTGAAGCCTTTTGACAGTGCAAATGTCCCTCATATAGTTAAATGTACTGGTCAGAGGTACGAGTGAGTCCTCGCCAGGGACGATTGTAATATGGGATAGTGCTGGCAGCGAGGAATAAGTGGGTAAAGTAGACCAAGCTTTGAAGGAAGGGTAAACCGCAATACACGCAAGCACGCATAAAAAATTCAATAAGCGTATCGCTCACTCAATAGCGATTATAGCAAAAAGAAATGCAGTGCAGGTCATACAGCAAACACCCGGGCGATATTACAATAGATCAACTATACTGGTCGCAGTAATGAGTCCACACAAGGAAAAAAAAGCGTCTTGTACAGGGTGCACTTTGTACGAGGACTTAGTCTGCTCGACCGCAATTGCTTGTGGAGCCCATAGTAAGCACGACTTCTGCTGGTAATACGCCTCCGAATCTCACGGCTGGTATCATTGTCCGCCGTTACCAATGAGCCAAGGTAGACAAATTCATCGACTACCTCAAACTTATCGCCGTCGATCAGTATACTACTGCCCAAGCGGTGTCGTTCGGCCTCGGTTCCGCTGGCCAGCATGTACTTTGTTTTAGCCGTATTTACTTTTAACCCAATCTTTTCTGCTTCGCGCTTTAGTCTGGTGTACCGTTCAGCCACCGCTACAGATGTTCTGCCGATAGTATCCATGTCATCGGCAAAGCAGACGAATTGACTAGATTTGTTGAATATCGTGCCCCGCGTGTTGATCCGCTCGGTTCATATCACCTTGTAGCGCTATGTTGAACAGCAGGCATGAAAGACCATCACCTTGACGAAGCCCTCTGTGTGATTCGAATGAACTTGACAATCCACCCGAAATCCAAACACAGCACTGTGTACCATCCATCGTAGATTGATGTTTGATGGGCTTCCTGGGGAAGCTGTTCTCGTCCATGATTTTCCATCCGAAAGAGCGGTCGATGGTATCATGCGGCTTTGAGGTCAACGAATAAATGATGCGTGGGAACTCTGTGTTCACGATCCTTTTGGAGGATTTGCCGCAGTGTAAATATTCGATCCGTTGTAGACCGACCTTCGACGAAGCCGGCTTGATAAGTTCCCACAAATCTATTCGCAATTGGTGATAGACGGCAGAAAATGATTTGGGACAGCACTTTATAGGCGGCATTGAGAACGGTGATCGCTCGATAGTTCTCACAGTCCAACTTGTCGCCCTTTTTATAGTCCATCTTTCCACTCCTCTGGTAGCTGCTCCGTATCCCAAATTCTAACAATTAATCGGTGCAGACAAACGGCCAGCTTTTCTGGTCCCATTTTAATAACAATAATTTGAATTTTGACGTAGGACTATGTCTTTCAGGAAGGTAGCTGGTATAGGGGGTCATTCCAGAAAATCGAGCGCCACGAAAAATGATAGATTTTGAGGGCTAATAGCTTAGCGGTTTTCCGATCGATTTTCATTATTTTTGTCTCTCATATCCTTGCTATCATCAGGTGCAAACTGGTAACCAACCTATCTGGGCCCACATTAATAAGCTCCGCTACGATGCAATCTTTATTAGCTCCCTTGTTGTTCTTGAGCTGCTTGATGGCTTCGATCACTTCACCTATCGCGGGAGTCGGTACATCATTATCATCTGCCGTATTGATGTAGCCATTTCTCCAGCTGACTTGGTATTTTTAGCTGCGCCGTTCGGGTGCTCATTGTAGCGCTGCTTCCACCTTTCGATCACCTTACATTCATTCGACAATATCCCTCCGTCTTTATCCGGACATGTCTCGGTTCGTGGCACAAAGCCTTTCGGAATACATTCAGTTTCCTGTAGTTTTACGCATTTCTTGAAAACGATAAAACTGTTTCATATCCTCGCACTCCATTTCCGGGTTTGTTGTCTTCGTTTCTGTCTATATCGTTACACGTCATAATGGATCCCCTGCATCGACGTCCGAGCTGCATTCTTCGTTCTAATATCTTATAGAATTCTTCGTCGAACCAGTGGTTACGTCGACACCTTTGAACGAATCCAATGACAACGCTATCCCAGTAGTCCTCGGGCGGGGCTTTGTTTAGCTCTCTCTCGCCCGGTAGCGTTGCCTCAAGGCTTTGTACGTACTCAGTAGCGACTTCAGGTAACTAGAATCAGATTGTACCGTGGCGGGCGACAGTACCGAATGTTGATAACAACGAAAAGTTGTTGGCACATTTTAACCATCAAAAGGTAGTGGTCAACATCTATGTTTGAACCACGATAGGTACTAACGTCGATGATATCCGAGAAGTGCCTTCCATCAATTAAAACGTGGTCGATTTGCGAGTCGGTCTGAAAGTAGGTACTTCGTATGGCCATATTTTTGGAGGCAGCGAAGTCGATGAATCGATTGCCGTGGTATTGAAAAAAAAATGAAAAATGAAAAATGAAAAATGAAAAATGAAAAATGAAAAATGAAAAATGAAAAATGAAAAATGAAAAATGAAAAATGAAAAATGAAAAATGAAAAATGAAAAATGAAAAATGAAAAATGAAAAATGAAAAATGAAAAATGAAAAATGAAAAATGAAAAATGAAAAATGAAAAATGAAAAATGAAAAATGAAAAATGAAAAATGAAAAATGAAAAATGAAAAATGAAAAATGAAAAATGAAAAATGAAAAATGAAAAATGAAAAATGAAAAATGAAAAATGAAAAATGAAAAATGAAAAATGAAAAATGAAAAATGAAAAATGAAAAATGAAAAATGAAAAATGAAAAATGAAAAATGAAAAATGAAAAATGAAAAATGAAAAATGAAAAATGAAAAATGAAAAATGAAAAATGAAAAATGAAAAATGAAAAATGAAAAATGAAAAATGAAAAATGAAAAATGAAAAATGAAAAATGAAAAATGAAAAATGAAAAATGAAAAATGAAAAATGAAAAATGAAAAATGAAAAATGAAAAATGAAAAATGAAAAATGAAAAATGAAAAATGAAAAATGAAAAATGAAAAATGAAAAATGAAAAATGAAAAATGAAAAATGAAAAATGAAAAATGAAAAATGAAAAATGAAAAATGAAAAATGAAAAATGAAAAATGAAAAATGAAAAATGAAAAATGAAAAATGAAAAATGAAAAATGAAAAATGAAAAATGAAAAATGAAAAATGAGAGATGAAAGATGAAAGATGAAAAATGAACGATAATTTGTTCCTATTTTATTTCACTCGGTTTTGACAACTTTAACCCTCCGTTACTCGCGTTGTCTCGTGTTTTGTACTACGACTGTGAACCGCTCACTTTATCTCGGTATATCTACTGCATCTGCGGTACACTGTTTGCAGTAAGGTTGATCCGCAGACCAAGATCTTTCAAATGGTGAAAACATTTTATAAGTTTTTCACCAAGTATTCGAGTGAATTCTGTTAGGTTTTATCATGTCTCTAAATCGAAGTTGGCGCGAGTAACGAAAGGTTAAGCTGTTTTATGAATAGACTTGAAATAACCCAATGACGGCTCGCATCCTGCATTGGACTACCTGACCTTTACTTCTATCCATGTTTCAAATAAAACGGTGTACCGATGTTGTGTGCAACAAACGTATTCATTTTATGGTTGATCAAAGTAGTTTCGTTTTACAATTCCATTTCTAAGTATCGGTGCACATGAGCACTGACCTGTTACAACCATAAATTCTGCTTGAATGCTTTGACTCCAGCAGATGAACATTTGCCTAGATTATACTTTCTTATAATGCCAAGAATAGTGATTTCCAGTCAGTGTAAAACTCAAACTTATTTATTCGCAACAAACGGCTGTGTAGTTTAATATATATTTATATAGTATTGATTGTTACTAATTTCACGGTACTGCAACCAAAATAATGAAAGAATAAACTATAGAATAATAGAGCTTTAATTCAGTTTACCGTCATTTCCATTCTGCTTTCTGCCTATTACTATATGGCTACCTGTGGAAATAATTTAGAACCATGACATGAATATGCAGGAATATTATAATCTAAGTGAGTAACCATGAAGTTTGAGCATCGGTTTTCAGAAAATAATGCATATTATGTCAAATGCAAAAGTTCGATTTTATAGATAGCACATTGCACAGAACTGCAATGTGTTGCTTTCGTAGTACGATACAACTGGTTGTAGTATTTTCGAATCTCGACCGAGTGATTTCGTTACTGCTAGTGACATTAACAATTGACTGCAAAGTGTGTGGAAAAAACGTTGCGGCACAGTTGTCATATGTTCATTTTCGAATTCAGTGAATTACAAACAAATATTTTTTTGAAATTAATCTAGAATCATGAAAACGTTTCGATCATATAATAGTATGTGAAACTTAAGAAAACTAATTTATAGTGAAACCTTTTTCTGGATGCAAAATGTGGGTGCAGTTTTGAATTTACTTTCAATGCAACCTAAAAACTCTTAATCATCCAAGTCAAACCAGAAAGGTTGATTCATGCTATGCCACGACACACAAGAAGCGTTGTCGGCAAATTTTATGCAGTATGCTTCGGGGGGAGAACTTCACCCAAACAATGCGCTTCATTTGCCAACCTTCCTGCAACGACGGTTCGTCATCAACAATGTTATGGGTGTTCAAGCAGAAGGGTACCTTCACATTTTGGTAACTTTCTAAACGTTTAGGAAAAGTTTTGTCACTGTTACCTATTTAAAGGTGTGGCGTAAAGTGGAAGTTTACTATTTAATCAGCGATGAATATCTGAGGTGCTTTTTAATCTTACCGTTGATAAAATAATGCTTTCAACATTGTTGCAATTACCTTACATTTATCGTCGCGCTCAAACTTTCTTGAGACATGATGAATCGCTCATTTTTTCAAGTGGAACGTATGCTACCCACGTTCGAAATAATAAATTTTATTCTACCGTTTTTTGATATATGTAGAGAAAAAATCACGAAAACCTAATTTATTTCAGCTAATGCAAAGGAAACTTTGTCATACCGCTAAAACCGCTTGAAATTGGATTTTAAATAGCGAGTAAACCGAACTGATAACCCAGTAAGAATAATTCGGCAGACGTTTGCAAGAGCTTTACTTGCGTAGGATCGACGTCTGATAAATAATTCTTACTGGGAATTCTGGCGAAAGAGGTCGGATAGAAAGGAAGTTGGATGCATACATTTTAAGCGCAATTTCCAGGTACCCAAACCAATGCTTTGAATAGCCACATATGAAGGCTTATACATTGAGTCGTAAGGGTTCGTTGAATTAAGCCAAATTTGAAGACGTTCAACTCTACATTTTTCAAGCAATCCTTTGAATTGGACTTTGGATGTTCGAAACATTTGTTTATTTCGCGCTGAAGTTGGACAGTATGAGTCACACGTTCTGGGAATACATGAATAATCTACATTAGACTAAAATAGAAATCAGAAGACGATTTATTCCACTGTGCCATCTGATTTTGTTACCTAGTGTGTCATCGATTCACCGTGAACTAAACCTAACACATTCTGTTCGCAAATAAGTCCGTTTCATAGTTTTTTTCTGAATCGCAAAGAACTGTACAAAAAAGCATCATACCGGTGAGATAATCGTTTTAACTGCTTAGAGGGCGCACCTTACTTTCAAGTAAGGAATCTACCATTACACTTCTTTGTTCCAAAAAAGTACGGGCAATTTTCGTCATTCATGGTAGAGCGTGTTCTCGTATGACATTCACTCCATTCAGTCGTGCACAAATGAACGAAATAGAAGCAAAAAATCAGAAAAATTTTATTCCGGTTGAACCTCGGAGTATTCGCAACGATGAAAATTGTCGCACAATGTTCTCTAATGACATTAATCCGAACGTTTAAAGCAACAATAGCCAGTTATTAGGGGATTTGTGAAAACAATTGCCGCCTGTGGTAATTAAGGCAGAATAATGCACCAGATGGCTTTGTTATCAAACAGTTTCAGGAATGTTAGCTTCAGGATATATCCCGGTGAGTTGTTTCTGTATAAACGTTGCACAGGAAAATTGTTAGTTTTCGTACCGATTTGTAGCATGTCGTAGTTATTTTAAAATTTTAAATTGAAGGTATACCCTCGGTGTTGAATGGCATTATTTTGATAAGCTGTATTGTGATAAGCTATATTACTAATTTTGATGTCGAGCCTCAATTTAGTTTCAATTGCACAATTAACATTATGAGCACTAAGAGAAAATGTTTTTATTTCAAAACTTATTTCTAATGAATGATAGGAAGGTTGGAATAATCTCGACGTCGAAAGTACCCCGAGTAGAAAAAGTAGACAAATATTTTACAATTTTTTTTAAATAATTATGAGGATGCGGGATGCATTCAGGGAATTTATTTAACATTAAATTTAACTATCATTTATCTTGTAGCTCGGACAGTACGTGCTCTATGTTTGTTTCGAGATTTGTCCTTTGTCGTTCTCGCTTTTTCGCTTTTTATCCGAAGGAATAATAGAAAAATTATGAGAGAAAATGGCGTCACAAAATGATATATTACAGAGCTCTTGGCACTGCTGAAGTTATGTTCAATTGTGTTAAGCCTCATATAATGTGAATAATCTGAAATGTCCGCTACCGTTTCAACACTTTGCTCTATGATACCTTTATGTCGTTCCAGAGTCGGAGAAAAGATAAATCATGATGAATGGATAAGAAATTCATGCTATAATTTATACTTCAAGCTGTTGATTTATAAATGACTGTTCTATTGTAGGTCCTAATTTCATATTGTTATTGCTATGAATATAATTCAAAAATTACATAAAATAAGAGACGGAACATAGAGATGGAAAGTGAATTATGAAAATAGATATAAATAAGTTAACAGGCGAAAATTTTTAATATATTTATGCACAACAATTACAATGCCTACACAAAGGTGAGTGAGTCCTGTGAGTGGGATCACTGAATCTACCGGAAAATTAACAGAAGTAAGAAATAGAATCATTCAAGAAGGCCAAAGGCACACTGTCACTGGCTCTGTAAGTAATCACTGTGGTTGAACAAACTAATAGCAATTGACACAGCGCAAACGAAGCAAAAATGTGTACACATTTATTAGTTACACAAACTTACAAAGTGTAAAACACGTGTAAAACCAAACCGATTAGAGCATTGTTCGTTACACCATTGCACGTTGCATCGTACCCAGTAACCCGGGAAAGAGACAGATCAAGATAGCAGCAACAGCCAGCTGAGCCGTCAACACCTTTCATAACTTAACCCCTGTACAGTATACCGGCAGTAGCACATCCACCAGGGGCAGCTGCAGCTGCCATTTTCAAAAGCTTCTATTACCACCACTCACTCCCCCGATAGCATCTTATCGCCCAGCAAGGAAGACGATACCACGGAGGTGTTCCGTCACAAATGACCAACGAAGTTAAATTTCGGAATCGCTCTTGTATAAGCTTCTATAACTTAGTTTTTATATTATCACTTTACTTTTTTCCGCATCTTAGCTAAAGGTTTACACGACATCTGTGATCTAAACATTATTGCGCATGAATGACATTAGCTATAAATATTGTAGAGCAATATGTAAAAATGGCTCCGGTGCAAATCTATACCTATAAAAATGGATTTCTGTCTGTCTGTCTGTCTGTCTGTCTGTCCGTATGTTCCTTATAGAATCGAAAACTACTGAACCGATCGGCGTGAAAATTTGCATGTAAGGGTTATTGGTGCCAGGGAAGGTTATTATGATGGTTAGAAATCCCTCCCCCGCTAAGATGGGGGACTCCCATATAAATCTATGCCTATAAAAATAGGTTTCTCTCTGTCTGCCTGAATGTTCCTTATAGAATCGAAAATTACTGAACCGATCGGCGTGAAAATTTGCATGTAAGGGATTATTGGTGCCAGGGAAGGTTATTATGATGGTTAGAAATCCCTCCCCCGCTAAGATGGGGGACTCCCATACAAATCTATGCCTATAAAAATAGATTTCTCTCTGTCTGCCTGAATGTTCCTTATAGAATCGAAAATTACTGAACCGATCAGCGTGAAAATTTGCATATAGGGGTTTTTAGGGCCAGCAAAGGTTCTTATGATGGTTAGAGACCCTTCCCCTCACTAAGAAGGGGGGCTCCCATATAAATAATATACAAATTTCCTCATAACTCGAGAACTAATTAAGCAAATGGAACAAAATGTTATATGTGGGTGTTTTTGGAGACTAGAATTTTTTTATGGTGAATTGAGACCCCTCCCCACTTTAGAAGGGGGGCTCCTATACAAATGAAATACAAGTTTCCTCATAACTCGAGAAGTAATCAAGCAAATGGAACCAAATTTGGCATGTGGAGGGTTTTGGAGGCAGGAATTTTCTTAATGATGGTTTGAGACCCCTCACCCCTGTGATAGGGGGATAACGACTCTCGTACAAATAAAACAGAAATTTTTGCGTAACTTAAAAGCTAATCGAATTCGAGAAATTTTAGACACTCATGAAACATTAATCAATAACAAGACCACCAAAAACTATCAATAGTAACATTAGATAATTTAGCGCGAGATGGCCTACAAGCACGTTTAACAGCTCTCTCCAGTTCGGCGTATCGTTGACGGGCAACTGTCTTAGCCGATCTGGTCCGCGCTCGCTCTATGCCGGCTTTCGCCTCTCTCCGCTTGTCGATCTTCCTCCAAGTTTCATCCGAAATCCACTCCCTTCGCTTGCTGCGCGCTTTGCCGAGGGTTTCATCACTGGTCGTGATGAAGGCGTTCTTGATGGGGGAAGAGCGATCCACCATTGGCCATGTCGTTATTGCCACAGAATTCTGTAAACAGCTCCCCGTTTTCGCTCATCTCTCCTAGGCCATGGTGTCCCGTGACGCGTTCAAGGTCCGCGTTGTTTGAGCCAATCTTCGCGTTGAAGTCGCCCATGTGAATTTGGATGTCCCCCTTCGGGATTTTCTCAACCACGCTGTTCAGCTGGCTGTAAAAACTCTCTTTTTCCTACAGGTCGGCAGCATCTGTTGGCGCATAGCACTGGTTTGCCGTAAGGTTCCTAACCCGTGTTCTGAAACTGGCAACGATTATTCGCTCATTTATCGGTTCCCACTTCATCAGGGCCGCATGTACCCCTGGGCTCAGTAGGAATCGAACTCCTCTTTTTCGAGTAGCATTTTCACCTCGTATGCCAGAGTAGAGCAAGACTTGCCCGGATGATGTCCTGTGTTCACCAGTACCCCTCGCCAGTACGGACCTCGCTCAGCCCCAGGATTTCAAGCTTCAGGCGGTTAGCTTCCCTTGCAAATTGAGCCAGCTTGCCCTGCTGGGCAAGGGTCAGTATATTCCATGTTCCGATTCGTGTCCGTGTTTTCATGCTAAAGGTCGTTGCCAATAATCCAGATAGATTTCTTCTTTCATTTTCGGTAACTTTTTTATGTTCTGGTACAGTAGGCTGTTGACCTAAGGTCCTTATCCCGCGGATGGGGCTGCCATCTTAATGTGGGCGGGAGCTACTGTGCCCCCTTTCCTGTTAGCATACGACAACCGGAGTTGCGTACCCCAGCCGGCACCTCGTGGAGATAGGAATAGGAGTTAATGAACAGAGGTTATGGAATGCACATGTTCACGCTTTGCCAGCCACACGGAAACAGTGCTGAGGGGATATTTGTGCATGTGACGTGACGCAGCAATTCTCAAAGTGAGGAAAATCACCGACTTGTAGCTCGGTGCTTCTCATCAGTCATCCGTTGGTACTCTGCGTCGAACAACTCACTGGAAGTGGCTGAAGCAGTAGTAACTAACACTTCTCGCACTGTGGTACTGATCGCAACGCGGATGTGCTTCAACTGCTCTTGCAGGTTTCCTTTAAGTTGTTCACCGATCAAATCCAATCCTACCCAATTTTAGGAAATTTAGGAAACTCGAGGGACTGCTGTAATCGAATTTAAACCAGACTGGAATGGATCTTTTGGACTAGATTGTCTTGCATTTTTTGATTTATATTTACATTTGATTATTCAATTTTTAAATTAGAAGCTGTGCACAATGCTACAATGAACTAAAAATATAGATATTGAAAGAAAACAAATGTGGCTAAACGAACGCTTAGGCATATAAGGAATTCAAAATCTCAGAAAACTTATCAAGAAAATTAACTTTTCAAAGCATTACATGAGAGATAATATTCGCATAGCATTTATAAAGGTTAACATTTCCAAGAGACCACTGTAGTTAAAATTTGATTCCATTGGATTAAATTAGATTGGATCGAATTGGAATTGGGATTGGGATTGGGATTGGGATTGGGATTGGGATTGGGATTGGGATTGGGATTGGGATTGGGATTGGGATTGGGATTGGGATTGGGATTGGGATTGGGATTGGGATTGGGATTGGGATTGGGATTGGGATTGGGATTGGGATTGGGATTGGGATTGGGATTGGGATTGGGATTGGGATTGGGATTGGGATTGGGATTGGGATTGGGATTGGGATTGGGATTGGGATTGGGATTGGGATTGGGATTGGGATTGGGATTGGGATTGGGATTGGGATTGGGATTGGGATTGGGATTGGGATTGGGATTGGGATTGGGATTGGGATTGGGATTGGGATTGGGATTGGGATTGGGATTGGGATTGGGATTGGGATTGGGATTGGGATTGGGATTGGGATTGGGATTGGGATTGGGATTGGGATTGGGATTGGGATTGGGATTGGGATTGGGATTGGGATTGGGATTGGGATTGGGATTGGGATTGGGATTGGGATTGGGATTGGGATTGGGATTGGGATTGGGATTGGGATTGGGATTGGGATTGGGATTGGGATTGGGATTGGGATTGGGATTGGGATTGGGATTGGGATTGGGATTGGGATTGGGATTGGACCAGCAATGATACTCACAATGTTTACATTTATAAATATAGGAACAGTTTGTTTCTTCTTCATCTGTATTCGAATCTACAGATGAAGACGAAACAATGTATCATTGATCAAATAATGTTTGATTTTGTTACATTTTAAATTATCATTTCTGCGGTAAACGTTGCTTTCAACGGCATATACAATTAATACAATCAAATCAAGGCTATATGTGTGCGTGTCATCATGACTCAAGTCTTACTTGACGTAGTTTCATTTTCGTATTGCGTATTGTGGTCCACACTGAAAATGGCAGTTGAGCTGAAAATCAACAGTGAATCTCTTCGTCGAGTTTTGAAAATGGATCTGGATATCGAAAAAAAATGGCATCCAGTTCTTCTGATTTGAACCAACTGGATTTTTGTATATGGGGGTACTTGCAGCAGAAGCTGAAGGATTATAAACGTCATAATTTGGATGAATTTAAGTTAGTTATCAACAAGATATGGGACGGAAAGCAGTGCGTACCGCATGTACCGATTTCAAACAGCGGTTGAAGCGAGTTATACAGATTCCAGACAAAAGGTGATGGGACTTTATTTACAAAAATATATGACTTTGTTTTTGGTCGAATAAATATGTGTCACACTGTATATAGCAAATATTGATACAGACAACATGTGCGTTTGAAATTAGCTCTGACAAACACCATGAACAAATTGGCTGAGTGAACATTAGATTGATTGATTGATTGATAGAATTTTGCAGTCAAATACCAAGCTGACTGATGGGTTAAGGCAAAGGGTTAGCAATTATCAATATTATCGCAAAGGTTTGGTACACAGAGTCTAGTTCTAAGGCCAGAGTACTAATAAACTACACGAGCACAGTTAATGGATTTATGATTGAAAGCAATAAGGTAGCCAGTGGCAAGTGAGAATACGTGGTAAGTGAGAATAGAGCATATATCTCCCTTCAGCCTCATTTTCTTCAGCTGAACCTTTCTAGAAATGAAAGATACAACTCCAATGCATCCTTATATATTTAATCGATCGAAATGAAAAAGACATTTCAGAGTTTAAGAACAAACTTTCCAATTTTTACACACTTTTTAGGTATATTACCGAATGTTTTTAGTTCAATTATGTAATATTTATATTGATAACACTTTAAACCGAACCAAAAAAGACAAAGATAATTTGGCAAACACATGGCTGATTAAGGAGCAAAATGATTAAGGATACTGCTTCATATGATAGTTTCACTAGCAATTGTGTCATCTTTTGCTTCCCTTAGTGTTACAGGAGATAAGTTCCAATTTTCTCTGACATTATTTATTTCTTATACGCATTTCTCTTGAACAAAAATTTTTGGATGAAAATGTAAGTAACTTTTCTCAACAATCCAAAAACACTGGTTTTTCACACTGGTGGAAAGCCATCAAAAAAGTTGTGAAAACTGTAGTCAAAATCAAATAAAAAATTTAATTGTTTTTATTGTTTGCTGATATTTATTCTTTCTATGGTGTAAATATAAATCTATGTTGCGACAGTGCTATTTTTTATTCTTGAGCAACAATTCTGTTGAATCACGTCTGATAAAATCTGATAAAAATATTTAACAGCATATTTGAAACGTAGGCAAGATTTATATTTAGCAACCAATGCAATTGCATAATTGGTGGTTTGTCGATACAATTGCGTATAGCAACATTTGACGCAAATTGGTATATAGGGTAAGGAACGAGTTAAGCAGTGTTACCTATTTTAATCAGTTGAGCATAAATGATCCGAAAATGCACTTTTTTATTCATATTTTCAAAATCTTTTGATAGGATCATCTTCACAAATCACTTAACCATACATTTGATTCACACAAACAAACTGGGTTTCCGACAAGAAATATGATGAATTAAAAATTGTTGTCCAAAAACGTACATTTTTCAGCTGCTCTTCAGCAATCGCCACCTCGCTACTAACGAATTCATCAAATTTTCAGCACTGATTACAACCACTCTGAAAGTCAAGCACTCAATTGTCACATACCATATTATTCAGTCTCTTTTTTTCTATTATCTAAGGCTTTGTCACTAGCCAAAAGTTTTATTATTTTATAACAAAACTGAAAACAAATTCTGAATTGACGGAACCTGTTCACCACTAGCAGCAGCTGCAGCACAACTGATGAACTATCGTGTTGCCAAGACACTGTTTCGGTTCTGGAAATAAGAATTTTAAGTTTGAAATTAACTGAAACCTCCTATGGTGAAAACGAGGTTCAATACTTTCAAGAGAAATGTATGTTCATAATTAATTTTTCTTTATTAAAAACAACACAAAAGACAGCTTTTTCAATAATTTTCGAAGATTTTCTCAGTGATTTAATAAAGCAACGATGTGTTTCAATGTTATTTGCTTTGACAACACTGTTCTGAGTCGGATCGTTTGTACTGCTATATGTTTACCTCTTTTGTTCTCCCATCATCCTTATGAACAGCGAGTGAGACGTCAAACTCGCAGTTTCCCATAAGAACAGCAGAGAATAAAAGAGACGACGAATACCGTTTGCCGAACGGTGCGGTGAGTGTATGCCCCGATAAACAATTTAGACAGATGGCATTTTACGCATGTATGCCGATACGCTATGCCGATTACGCATCAGATGCCGATTAGTAGGTCGCGGATAGGAACGCGAACTTACTGAATAGGGGGAAAAGTTCGAGGGATTTTTTAAGGGGACGTAAAAAAATTCAGATGTCAGGATTGCTTAAGAAAGCACCTTGCGGGTGAAAATGGGTTCGGTCTGTTCAAAATTATTTCCGCCGCTCCAACTTTTAAAGCGAAAAATCAAAAGTTTAGCTCAACAATAGTGTCTTCCAATGGTAACAGCTTGAAGAACTAAAGATAATAGCAAGAAGATTGGTATGCTGATATCCCCCACTTAGTCAACCCATCGCTTGTAATAAGGTAAAACAATCAGTGACCCGCTTAGACTGCTTAAAACTAGTTCTTTACCCTACATGTCAATATGCTATAAAGCCTTTTTAATTTTTTATTTATTTTTAATTTCCTGTGCAATAAAACAGGCGTTAATTTTGCGTGAAAATTTATGCTGTCCCTATATCGACAACCAAACTACTAATACCTACACACCAATTAGCACTACTAAGTTGACAAAGCAAAAAAAAATATTTTGCAAACTATTGTTATCGGTCTTTGGGTACTAAATCACAGCTCGGTTTTAATTACGTAAACAAAATTGAACCGTAAAAAGCCAATGCTCCGACAAAACCATAAATATATCCAGCGGTGACAATTTTTCTATTCAACACATACTCCGCCCCTCGGCGATGCATTCAGGATATTGCGCCTATATGCTCATAACTCATAAGAAAAATATACTTGAAAATTTATCTTGGTCACTTGCCAAATCTAGAGGGGCTCCCAGGCGAAACGTTGAAAAGGCTGGAAGTTTTCATTCGATTCTATCTGCAAATTAAACCACAATTGTAAGACCGACAATTGAATTTATGTGCAAAACGTATTTGTGCCGCATCTTGCATGCAATTCTCCCTAAGAACAAACATCGTTCTTGAGGCAGTGTAGTGTAGGTATATCATCTGGTACGGACCAACAGTGGCATATCTCCACAAGCCAGCTTGAATCCCGAAGCCACATCGACCGCACGGACCGGACGGTAAAACAGAACCTGGTGGCCGATGACCCCACTTTGGTGGTGTGTAGAGCGAATTGATTACATCCAACCGTTCGGAGCATCCCATGTGTGGCGAGCCTTTGCAAAGTGAATTGAACTCTCTGCAGAGTTGTTGGGCACACACAAATTACATACATAAGGCATCATAAGAAAACTTCATTACTGTGCATAGCATTGTTTTGATTTACTGACTCTTTTACGTTTTGAATTTTTTAACTTTCGCAGATGATGTTTATGTATTCATGTGCAAACATTCTTTGTATTTTCGAAAACAATTCACTTAGAGCCGATCTATGGTTTGCTAATGGTATAGTAAGCTCACAAGGGACAGGCTCTATTGAACTTTTCTACATCGGAAAGCTTACCAGAGTATGGCACCTACACGCAAAAGTTCGTCTCATAACGTAAACTATTGAAGGATGTTAAAATAAACCATGACTCTGGATAAAGATTTTGATCTAACACTCAATTTTTTATGTACGATTCAATTTACAATAATTTCATACGATATAGATGCTCTTTCACATACTTAACACAACATTTGCGTGTAGTTTATATATGCTTGGTACGTTTGAATAAGTTTTATGCATTCATGAAAGAGGAATGATTGGATCCAAATATGGCAGGCTTAGAGTGTCACTATCACCCATTTCAAAGGCTTTCCTGGCAACATTCAACATGATTTTTCTTACCGTTTACTTTTGACTCAATGTTAATTGGTTTTTGTACCTTATTGGTACTCAAAACAATTCAATTACAAATTTGCATTTCCTAAAGTACTATATTGACACTGAAAGTATACGTCTGGGCCGCAAATTCGCAATGCTGGTACTTCGGTTAGTAAACAGCTAGATCAGTACCAACGGTGTCTAACGTATCATGAAATACACCCTACCCTACACCCTGTTTCTAACCTCTTATTCGTCAACTCCTATATCCTGAAAACAAACACTAATGAAGCCTGCAAGTCATAGGCGAAATACGTATCTGTCGCGAATAAATACACATATTAGAATTTAATTGAAATAGTTTTGTTTTTATTTACTTTCAGGTTTCGTATTCTACTAAGACGCTCCAAAAAACTTACCAACTTTGTCATAACATCCAAGGTAAAACGTTATGTAAGGTAAAAAATAACCTCCCAATGTTTTCTGCCCATCCAAGATGAGTTAGACAACGTTAGTGCTCAGTCTATGCGTCCAACTGCCATGTTCTTGTCCCCATCTCCATGTCAGCCATCCCATGTCAGCATCTCCATTTCCTCGCCTATCACTTTTAGAAAGATATCATCAGCGAAGCGGGTGACCTCGACCCCAACGGACAGCTTGAGCCTCTACACCTCGCCGTACATGGCGTAAGATCGAGTCTTATGGAATACCCGTGGTCACCAACCATGTATTCCTTCGGACTGACGCGAACTAGTTATGACGCCAAGAAACACATGATTTGGCAAGCGATCTGCTCATGTGGCAAACCTAGTGCGGCGTTCGTGACTACCGGGACTGTAAACGGGCAGATCTACTTTAAGGAGTGTCTATAGAAACGTCTGCTATCTCTGTTTCAAGCAACACGCCGGATCTAGCTTCGTGCCACTATTCAAAGGATGTCCTGGAGTGGTACAAAGCAAACGGGGTTACTTTCGTTCCCAAGGACATGAACTCCCCCAACGCACCGGAACTAAGGCCCTATGAAAAACACTGGCCTATAATGATGCAGGCACTGCGGAAGCATCCTAAGGAAGTCAAATCTGACGAAGACATGAAGAAAAAGTGGGTCTCCGTACAGACGAAACTGCAGGGGTTATATTTCATTATCTGAAAGTTTGAAAAGGACCGGTCAGTTAGGTAATTTTCTACCGCATTTCTTCCGTGATGCAATTTGATATAGGACACCCTTTGCAGTCGTTTCACCGACGGTTTTTATACGCCAACAGTGAAGCGGTCTGCAAGGGGTATTATATACCCAAGCTTCGGGTTCTCGTGCGGAACGTGGGTATAAGTTGTCAGCACTACAAGGTCGGAGTAAATTAAATGGGACCCTTCGAAGTAAAACTCGGAAGCAAAGTGGTGGAAACGTGGATAGTGGAGTGGATTTGACGATACGGATCATACATCTCGAGCAGGTTCACAGTCTTTCGTGGAAAACCGGCATCATGCCATTCAGAAGATTTGTTGCCAGACGAGGGGTACCGTTGCAGGTATTCTCGGACAATGGCACGAGTTTTGTGGGAGCTAACTACCAGTTGTCAGAAGAATGACAGAAGATACAGCGAGTCGTCAAGGACTGTGTTTGTTTCAACTACCTTTAGTAATGTGTGCGCAACTCCGCACATGTGAGGACCATGGGAGCGAATGGTTAAGTCCATGAAGGAGGCGATGAAAGTCGTGTCGGAAAGCTTGCGACTTCTCAGTGGTGAGGTACTGGAAGCGATCATGTCGGAGGCCGAAGCGATTGTAAACTCGCGACAGCTGTCACGCCGAGTCCTACAGTACGGATCGGCCGGTACCAAACAATCAATAACTGATATGATTAGCGGAAACATCCTGCGAGATAACTGGAAGCTATCGCAGCACCTCGTAGACAATTTCTGGCGCATGTGGGTGCGGGAATATCATCCGACCTTAACGAGGCGCACAAACAGGTTCGAAGTAATAAAGCCGCTGAAAGCGGGCGATCTAGTCGTGATTGCCGATAAACATGCTAGGAATCCATGGGAACGAGGGCGTGTACTGCAAATTTTTTCGGTTAGGTCGAGTCAGATGAGGCGTGCTAAGGTGCAGACAAGTAGAGGAGTGTTCGCTAAGCCTGCAGTTAAACACTGGCGATGCTGGATGTATTGGGCGGTGAAAATATGGAGGTAGTCGCTTTAGAAACAAAAGTGGTTCACGGATCGGGGGATGTCGACGAGTCCCTCGTCACGGGGAAGAAGTGAACAACCTACTTTTAATCACGACCAAATACATTGACGGATTGACGGATCAGTGTTTATGTAAACAAAAAGTAGTGCAGCTTTATGGATCACCTATGGTCTGTGCCAAAAGGGAATAAACAAAAAAAAGTAGTGCATTAGTCAGCAAAATTGATCATCGTCTGTAATTGAAGCCGTTCGAGAATATAATTAAAACTATTGATTTGTCTTTATTGACAAATTCAATACTATACAATACTATACAATACAATACAATACTATTCAAGTAATCTTATTGATTTAGAATTATGGATCATTTAAAGTTAAAAGTTAAAGCGAGCTGTAAATAGCTAGTACTAGTATATTAAGTGATTGTAATACTGCAGTATAAAGTTGCATTGAATTTGTAACCTAAAATTGAACAATATTTACCACTCTTACCTGCAGAAAACCCTCGGTGAATCCGTTGACCGCAGACGTAAAACCTGGCATATAACGCAAAGCACATTGAAAGTGTAATTGATGTACACTTACTTACTTATCGTAAATATTATTAACTAATGATTTAATAAATTATACAGCTTCAAAGCTGCCAAGTACGCAACTAAAAGGTGGTATTATTCGAAACAGGTCTTTTTGCTACAGGTGGATCTGCGAGTGTTCGAGACACAAGTGCTAAAGACGATCTTCGAGGGCATATACACTGAAACAAATCCAATTCCATATCAGGCCACACCAAAACATGATTTAAAATTCATGAGTTACATTTTCGCTATAAAGGAGGACAGAATTCTTATTTTTATAACTAATCTTGATATAGACAAAATCAAATTATAACACTTTTTATTTGTGATATATTCATAGAAGATAATTTTATCTGCTAATAAAAAAGCCCAGTTTATAACAAAACGCAAAGGAGATTTTGTTACAAAAACCTTTTTTTTGAAAAAAAAAACTTACTATTTAAAATTCATTCAATTATAAATGTGTTATTTTCATATGATCGGGTACTGTTTTAAAACTAGAATAAATTTGATCTTTGTGTGCTGTGAATAATAAGGGCTTAGTCGAAGTGGATGCATCGTTTGTTTTTAGTAGCCCGAAAATGCATTGCCAACTCGCTGTTTGGAACCGTTTTCGCACAATTGCTAGGATTTTCCTCTCTCTCCGGTCCAAAATTAAAGCAGTTGGGTGGACAGCAACGCGAAAAAGGATTAATTTTGCCAACGCCATTAAATAAATCTAATAAATTAGTGATGAAAAATGTGATATTGCAGCAATACAATGTGAAACGGTCTAGCTCGATCGTAACAATGCCAAACTTGAATAAATTACACTTTGAATTGTTTTCCCACTTACCGTGGTATTCTGATTTGGCTGCCACTTGTGTGCATACCGAAAAAAATGTCCAATGAAAAAAGCTTTGACTTCATTGGAAAAGCGATTACGAAATCTGAGCTGTATTTGAAGGCCAAAAATAAATCGTACCAAAAGAACTGTATGGAAACATTAAACAAGCATTGAGAAAAATATAACATTATTGACTAAATGAGCGTTCACTTAGTTGCTAATGAGGTACTAGCATTGTAGTATCGTAAAAGATAGTAGAAAAGATACAGTAAAACTTTATTCAGAAAAATTGAAAATATTAGCTAGTTCTACAAATGTCAAATTTTGCTCGGCTAGTACCGTCTAGGTACTGTCAAATGAATCATAATTGAGTCAAGTGATCCGACCATCCCTGCCTATAATATAATGTACACTTTTCAAATGTTTCGATTTAACACATTTTCAAACGGTCCTGCTTTATTTTAAACTGTGTATTAACTCGGAACAATATAGACATTGAAGCACGTCGAAAATTAAAGCATATTCAACGAGCTTCAAAAATAGCCTTTTCAAACAATTGAAAGCTGCCAAAACAAATTTATCAATAAAACAATAAACACCGACTGAGCCAGATTACCGTATTGCTAGTAGAATCCGTTCATCCGTATTTACTTCAAGTACACAACGTAGGTAAATTCAAACTTCCCTAACATGATCAGTTGGCTTCCGGCTAGTGATGAAGCCGCATCACCGACAGCGCGTAAGTTATAGTAGTTACCTGTCTGATTGTTTGCCACGAGCAGCTACGTAGCAGCGTGCACGCTAAATTTTGCTTATATCCAATTAAGGGTTATTATGTATAACAAAAGCGTAACTTTTGAGCACTTAAAATTGGTAAAAGTATTTCATGGGCTTATATCGTCATTCCTAGTACTAGACGGCTAAGCATATTTTCAAAAAAGACATAGACATAACTTTTCGAAAAAAAATCCCACAAAAAATATCGTCACGCACATTTTGCCTGAACACTAGCGCCATCTATGACTTTTCCGAAGTTTAACTTACAATAGGAGTATCCCTCGGACAACCAAGTATTTCATAAGTGACTTTCTTCGCCTCGATGAGATGGATTAACTTATCCCTTTTTTGAAGTCAACGAACATTAGCTGGAAGGAGTCTAGGATTTCGTTGATTTGTTCCAATATAATGCAGAACGCTGTGACATGGTCCAACCATGATTGGCCAGCCCGGAATTCAACTTTCTGCCGTCGGAGAGTAGCGTCGATCTTCTCCTAGATCTGCTTGAGAATTTCCTTACAGAGTACTATAAGAGTAACGTAATGCCACGATACTTATCGCATTTAGTTGAGTCTTCCTTTTTTAGAACTTTGACCAATATACCCTGCATCCAGTCCACCGGAAAAGTTGCGGCTTCCTATACATTGCTGAATAGTTGATGCATCGTTTGAACTGACCAAGATGGGAATTGATGCGACGAACTATTAGCGCCATACGCTGCTGATTTTGTTGGTCACTGACGTTTGACTCAAAACAGTTCAGTCCAACAGTCCAAGTTCAACAGTTGTTCAGTCCATCGCTTAAACTGTCCTGTACGGTCAGTCAGTAACTAACCTGCTCTGTCGTATCATCGGTTACGAAGTTAGTCCAGACTCTCTTGTCCCGCCTACAAGCTCGTTTAACAGCCTTCTCCAGTTCAACCTATCGTTCACGGGCAGCTGTCTTACTCGCTCTGTTTCGCGCTCGCTCAATGCCGTCTTCCGCCTCTCTCCGCTCGTCGATCATCCTCCAAGTTTACATCTGAAATCTACTCTCTCCGCCCGTTGCGCACATTGCCGAAGGGTTTCGTCACTGGCGTTCTTGATGCCGGTCTGTTGCTCTTCGACGGTTCCACCTGGTGCAACTCCGAGACACGGGAGCGGGATTCAAGTTGTTCGACAAAGGCCATGTTCCCCTCGAAATTCTCTAGTCGGCGGACATCGTAACGAAAACCAATTGTCGTTGGACATGTGCGACGCGCAAGCGTATCTTAGCGATAACAAGGTCCAGTTCCAATATCGCGATATATCGACGCTGGGCTTGTTGCGTACATCTAGAGGGCTCCTTCTCTACTTTCGGCTGATGCAGATGTGGTCAATTTGGTTGTTAATTCGGCCGTCGTGGGAAACCCATAGGACCTCATGTGCTGGTCTATGGGGGAAGAGCGATCTACCAATGACCATGTTGTTATTACCAAAAATCAGAGGGGTTGTGTACAAGACACGACCGCATATATAGATAACGCAGGACTACGTAAGTCTCTTTGTAGTGATAGTAGCATGTATTCATGCTTGTAATCATTCGATTCTTCATGTATACATGCTATATGCAACATATATACATGCTACATGCGTTGTATGTAACATTTATCAAAGTAGTAACATTGTATACGTTCAATTCTCAAAAGATTGTGCATTTGAAAACAATTTAACAAAATCAAGAACACAAACTTTTGCTTTCCGGCTACCTTACTGAAATTAAAGATTGTTTTTATTACCCATGGTTCCCCACGTTGAAGGGATTTTACCAATTCAATCCTATTTTATCAACAGCACATCTTTTCACTATACTTCTAATGAAACGGCAAGCATGCGTATTCATACAGAGTCGTATTATAACCGAACATTACAGTTGTAGCGCATTTTTCCAACACAGATATCAAATTCGCCGAGGTTTAATCGTCTCGCAGTAAAGAATTTGCGATCTGTTGGGATAACGAACTTGTGTCATTTTTTCTGGCACACTTCCCTAACACAGACATCAAATTGGACTAGGTTTAATCGCGTTCGTAAGAAATCTGTTGGCACGAGGGGGCTTTATCACTCTTTCTGGCGTACTTCCCAAGCAAGGACATCAAAATGGCCTAGGTTTAACCGCGGTGTTAAGAAATCTTGTTGAAATGAGGCAACTTTGTCACTTGTTTTGGCTTACTTTCCAAGCACAGATATCAAATTGGTATAGGTTTAGATCATCGCAAAGAATCTTACAACCAATCACGAAGCGAGAATTTTCGATAGTTCAACATCAAGAATCCATACTTTTCTTCATTTGGATCAATTCTTAGAAGATTTTCCGATCGATTGGTGTAAGACTATTGAAAATCGATAAAAAAAAACCGCTGAGTTATTAGCGCTAAAAACCTTTCATTTTTCGTGACGCTCGCATTTTTCGATTTTTTGGAATGACACTTTATCTCAAAACTTGCCGTAAGACGTAGTCCTACGTCAAAACAATCTGAAAATAGGTCCCCGTTATCGCTCATGTCTTCTAAGCTCATGATGCGTTCAAGGTCCGCGTTGTTTGAGCCAATGTTCGCGTTCAAGTCGTCCAGCAGGATTCTACACAGTCAAGTTTGGCAGATACATGTTTCCATGCTATACCGGTCAGCTATTTACATCGTTCGTACGACGTATGAGAAGGAACACATTCTTAAAGAACCTTGCATAAAGTTCGGTCGCAGATCCAGGGGAGTTCGCGTAAATTTATTTGTAGAAACCGTCGTGTGAAATGCCGTTATTACGTTCACAAAGATCTGGAAAGTAGACAGATCCCGCTTTAAGTTCACTTCATTGCCACTATCTCTTCCATCTCACGAAGATACCGCATGTTTTTCTCAATTTGTAGTCTAATAAAATGATTTATAGATTTTCGTAATCTGTTTCTAAGGTTGTGCAATTCAGAGGTCCAGGAGGGTTGGCAATTTTGCGCTCGGGGAAGTCGCTGTTTCATTTGGATACAATCGTGAATGATATCGAAGATCACATTATAAGACCGGAGAATGGTGTGGTCAACATCACAATCGAGTACAAGCGTTATCCAATCGATGGTTAGGCGTGTATGAACTACAGATTCATCACAGGAGTTGAAGTCATAGTAATAGTAAACTGGTATGGTGTCTTCAGTAGTTCAGATGCAATCACATTCAATAGAAAACCGTGTGTGATAAGCGTCGAGTTTTAAAACTCCACAGAGCGATTCGAAAAGTTCGATCTTGTCAGTGTCGCTAACGAAAACCAAGACGAATAGTCTGTCAGTCGCATTACATACGTCCTGGGTCTGCTTTAAGCCACAGCCAAGAATGAATTATGTCAGCGTGTCTGGGTAATTTCTTGTTCAGACGAGACGTTCAGATGAGACGAGGATTGTATAAGAGTGCATGTCGGCGTCAAATTTTAACAGGAACCTTTACAAATTATGGTCATCCAATGCGGTGACTGTATCAGTCGTGTTAGTGTTAGTGTTAGTGTTAATGTTGCATAGCTGCTGGCAGTGTTCGAAAAAATTAACAGCCCTGCATGAAAGCGAACATAAAACGCATTCAGTGCATATTGTTTTACTCCTGGTAGTATTCATGAGATGACAATCTCATGGACATAGCTACTGAACTACTAACATTGTTTGTCTTTCTCAATTTTCTACCCTTCAAAACGATTCATTCATGAATTGCAGTGCTGAATGATTGTTCGACTAACCTGTCCGTCAATTTTTTTTTGCTCTTGACTGTTATTTTGGATGTCAAAGTTTCGTTTTTTGAATTGCATGCTTTTTAAAATCAACGAAAACCTGACGGAATGAAATTAACACTTTGGAGCAATGTTTACGTTTATTGTAATTTCGTTTGCCGTTGTCGGCGATTCAAAGTGAATGAATGCTTCACATTTGATTTCATTCGCTATTGTTGAAAATGAATGAATGTGGAGAACAACACGAACATGAACGCAAGTGATTCACTCGAATCGTTGGTTTCAGCTTTGCAATGCTAAGTTCATTTCAAAACAAACAGCAAAGAATGAGCGGAATATTGCATTAATTCAGGCGTATTGCACAAATTGAGTAAGAGATTTCTAAGCACTGTGTTGTTGCACACAGAAATATGTAAACAATATGACAGGTTGTGAGAATGGATAAAAGTGGAAGAGACATACTTTCCATTCATGGCAGCTTGGAGAACGCCTTCGCCACTCCCACACCCAGGGCCGGGACAACCGACGAAAGCTGACCGACGAGTTGCGCGTCTGTGGTGGGGGACTCCAGGTTTTCCATAGTGGCAATTGGTGCGTCAGGAGTTCAATGATGCTTCCTGGATTTGTAAAACTGCTACTTGGTTGGGGTACAATTAATGATGGTACTTCCTCCCTTCTTACTTCTAACAGCATTGAGCTGGGGTGTCTCTTACCGTATCAAGAATTCTTCTCCACTGTATTTGGTTTCGAGCTACTCGTCGTCAATTGGTTGAGCGTTTCGACACACGCAAGTCTGCTTCAACCTGGTCCAGCTATCTAGCACGTTAGGCTCCTCTATTCGTGGTACTGGCGGAGTTCTTGAAGAGAACGGATTTCACTGCACAGTCGTTCGGCATCCTTTGGACGTGACGGGCCCACCGTAGTCTCCCAATTTTCAACGGGTGTACGATGGGTATCTCTGCAATCTCTAGTGCCTGCAACTCGTGGTTTATACACCTACGACCCTCTCCACTAGCCGTTTGCACTTCGCCAAAAATAGTCCACGTTTGACTCAAATACTGTCTAAAGTTCGCAGAGCACTATCGATCTGATTAACGTTTTTTACATCACTTACTTGCTTACTTATGTGTCCATGTCCGCCGGTCCGGCAGAACAAAGGGATGAAATCAGAGATCTCCACTGCTGACGGTTACCCGCCATGGCTTTTACCTGTCGCCAGGACAGGTTCTCGTCTACAGCCCGGATGTCGTTGGCCAATCTCCGTCGCCATGAGACAGTGGGTCTGCCTCTTCTACGCTGTCATAGTGGATTCCAGTCAAGTGCTTCTCTGCAAACCTCGTTCGCTCCTTTCCTCAAGGTATGTCCAATCCACTTCCACCTATGTTCACGAATTTCTGTGGCTATCGGCCGTTGATGACACCGACGATGGAGTTCCTCATTGGATATCCAGTTATTAGGCCACCAGGCACGAATGATATATCGCAGGCACCGGTTAATGAATACCTGAAGTTTTTGCGTTGTCTCCGCTGAGACGCACCGCGTTTCGCAGACCTGCAAAGGCACCCCTGGCCTTCCTGATCCGTGTGGCTATATCAGTCTTGGTACGATCATCGGGCGTTGTCTGGCTACCAAGATATTGAAAGGCGTCTACTTGCTCAATTTGTTGTCCCGCTACTGTGAAGTTAGTGTAATTGTCAGTGTTCACTACCATAGACTTAGTTTTCGCTACATTGACTGTGAGACCTGCTGCCTGGGAGCTCTCGGAGATATCACCTGACTTGTTCTACATATCGTTTCGGCGTTGTGCGAGCAAGACAATGTCGTCGTCTAGGTCGAGGTCATTTAGCTGCTCCATCGTTAGAGGATTCCAAGGCAATCCTCGATTTGGTCTACTGTCAATTGCTCCAATTAATATCTCATCCATAACGATGAGAAACAGAAGCGGTGATAAAATGCAGCCCTGTCTCACGCCAGCAGTAACCCTTATGGGGTCGGACAAGACGCCGTCGTGCAAAACCTTACACGAGAACGCCTCGTACTGAGCCTCGATGAGATGGACTAGCTTATCTGGAACCCCTCTACGCCCAAGTGCGCCCCCGATGTTTTTGTGGTTAAGTCGGTCGAACGCCTTTTCGAAGTCAACGAACACCAACAGAAGAGAGTCCTGGAATTCGTTGATCTGCTCCAATATAATGCGGAGCGTTGTGATATGGTCCACAAATGATCGGACAGCACGGAATCCAGCTTGCTGCCGCCGGAGAGTAGCGTCGATCTTCTCCTGGATCCGGTTGAGGATTACCTTACAGAGTACTTTGAGAGTAATACAGAGCAACGTGATGCCACGCCAGTTACCGCATTCAGTTAGGTCTCCTTTCTTAGGGACTTTGGCCAATATGCCCTGCATCCAGTTCACCGGACAAGGTTCGGTTTCCCATATATTGCTGAAAAGCTGATGCATCATCTGGGCTGACAAAGATGGGTCAGCTTTGAGCATTTCGGCTGAAATACAGTCTATCCCTGGAAGGGCCCGGCATCGTCGAAACAAATAAATGAAACTGACTTTCTCTTACCTTCGCTTCTTATATGAAGTGACTTGCTTCACTTATTGAACAGAACGTTTCAAGCAAGCTTCAGTTGAAGTTGGTAGCTGTTTCAATTGACGACGGCAGAAAGTCATGCACGATTTGTCGACATTGAAAAGGTCAACTTTAATATGCGTTGCATTGTAGGAAATGTTAGTCAAATTCAAATCATTTGCATTCCTAATCGCCGGCCTTTTTCTGAATGTTTGATAGAAAAGTACAAATGAAAAGTTGAAACCGATAGTCATGACGAAGTGAAACCCGTTTCGCTGACGCTGACTGAAGCCAGTTTAAAACTGAAGCAGTGCTGCTTCTGTTGAAACCGAAGTTTCACTACTTCATTTTTGAGTGACGCTATGCAATTGAAGGTGACGTTATCGAGCCCTGATCCCTGGCGCTCTATTGGATTTCATACTTTTGATGGCTGCTACAATTTCAACCAACTGTAGCCGTCATACGCTGCTGGTTTTGTTGGTTTCTGACATTTGAAACTCGGAAGAGTTGTTCAAAATGTTCAGTCCATCGCTTAAGCTGTTCTGTACAGCCTGTCAATAGCTGACCAGCTCTGTCCTTTAGCGGCAGCTTTGTATTCATCCTGGCATCACTAAGGCAGCGAGAAATATCGTACAACAAACGGATATCATCATTGGCGGCGGCGGTTTCTGCTTGTTCGGCTAGGAAGTTAGTCCAGGCTCTCTTGTCCAGACTACAAGCACGTTTAGCAGCCCTCTCCAGTTCGGCGTATCGTTGACGGGCAGCTGTCTTAGCCGATCTGGTCCGCGCTCGCTTAATGCTGGCTTTCGCCTCTCTCCGCTCGTCGATCTTACTCCAAGTTTTATCCGAAATCCACTCCCTCCACCCACTGCGCGCTGTGCCGAGGGTTTCATCACTGGTCGTGATGAAGGTGTTCTTGATGTCGGTCCATTGCTCTTCGACGGTTCCACCAGGTGGCAGCTCCGAGGCTCGAGATTCAAGTTGTTCGACAAAGGCCCTTTACACCTCAGGATTCTCCAATCGGCGGACGTCGTAGCGATACCCAACTTTCTCCTTCCGTCGTTGGACACGTGCGACGCGCAGACGTATCTCAGCAATAACAAGATGATGGTCGGATGCAATATCAGCGCTGCGTTTGTCGCGTACGTCAAGAAGGCTTCTTCGCCATTTCCGGCTGATGCAGATGTGGTCGATTTGGTTTTCTGTTCGGCCGTCGCGGGAAACCCACGTGACTTTATATACTGGTCTATGGGGGAAGAGCGATCCACCAATGACCATGTCGTTAGTACCACAGAATTCTGTAAACAGCTCCCCGTTTTCGTTCATCTCTCCTAGGCCATGGCGTCCCATGACGCGTTCAAGGTCCGCGTTGTTTGAACCAATCTTCGCGTTGAAGTCGCCCATGTGGATTTGGATGTCCCCTTTCGGGTTTTTCTCAACCACGCTATTCAGCTGGCTGTAAAAACTCTCTTTCTCCTGCAAGTCGACAGCATTTGTTGGTGCATATCACTGGATCACTGTGAGGTTCCTAACCCGTGTTCTGAATCTGGCAACGATTATTCGCTTATTTATCGGTTCCAACTTCATCAGGGCCGCATGTGCCCCTGGGCTCAGAAGGAATCCAACTCCTCTTTCTCGAGCAGCACTTTCACCTCGTATGCCAGCGTAGAACAAGACTCGCCCGGATGATGTCCTGTGTTCGCCAGTATCCGGCCGCCCCAGGATTTCAAGCGTCAGGCGGCTAGCTTCCCTTGCAAGTTGAGCCAGCTTGCCCTGCTGGGCAAGGGTCAGTATATTCCATGTTGCGATTCGTGTCCGTGTTTTCATGCTAAAGGTCGTTGCCAATAATCCAGAGAGATTTCTTCTTTCATTTTCGGTTACTTTTTTGTGTTCCGGTACAGTAGGCTGTTAACCTAAGGTCCTTATCCCGCTGATGGGGCTGCCATCTTAATGTGGGCGGGAGCCACTGTGCCCCCTTTTCTGTTAGCATACGACAACCGAAGTTGCGTACCCTAGCCGGCACCTCGTGGAGGTAGGAATAGGAGTTAATGAACAGAGGTTATGGAATGCACATGTTCACCCTTTGCCAGCCCATCACTCAGCCCAGCCCATCATTTTTTACATCAGTTACAGTTTTTTACGCGGCGGCGTATGCTCCTTAATCGAGGCGTCTTGCTGAGGGAACAGTAGGCGCCAGCTTGAGTACGTCGTTGAATCTCCTTACTCGTATTATTGTCGGTGTCCCAATTGTCCCAAATATACGATACAATGGATGATAGTGTAACACCATTAACTGTACAATCAGCCGAAGGAATCGGATGACGAAGTGCAAAACAGGTCCTGATGGACAGGAATCCAGATCACCAAGTAGGCCAAATGAAGGTCTAAAAGCGGAAAAGAGACCAACGCTTTGATCTTGTGCAGCTTAAACCTGAAAGAACTGTGGGTAAATGACATTTATGCATAATAATAATAATTTAAATGTTCATCATCAAATTTAAGAACAACCATGCGTCCACATGTTTCTTGGATTCGATGGAGGAAGCTTGTTCATTTGATTTTTGAACAGAAAAATATGCTTCATTTTCAATTTGGTTACGACTGCATGTAATGCAGTTTCGTAATTCATACTATCCACAATAAAGTCGGCCTTATGCTGGTTAAATCCATCGTATATACGTATATAAAGCTTCCCTTCTGATTCTGTATTAGAAACCAATTTTTCCATCTTGAAGACTGCAGAATTTCACTTTCTGCTCTCTGAATAACGGCCCAGTTTTGATCTATTGTCCTTTCTGACGAGGAGCATGCTGAAAGACCGAATAGCAAGCCGACTCTTTGAATGTTCTCTAAATGCAAATATTGTTCAACCCTTTTCACTTTGTTCAACTGTTTGCTGCATATGTGTGTGATGTTTTGCAGTTTATTTTTGTTTATGTTTGATGATGATTTGTTACAGGGAGTTTTCTGCAGTCGTTCTCCACTGCATTTCTTTTTAGCTAAACTCACAGACCGTAACTTACATATGCTTAAAGTAGGTATATTTATATCATGCTACGTGACCATTCGTATGATCCGACAGGGGTTCAGCACAAGAGATAGCGTGACGGCTCAAGCTTGTTTATTCTCTGACTTGCAAGTGGACTAGTAAAAAATTTAATTTAGGCAATGTGGAACGCATAACGGTTAAGAAGAAAGAGATTAATTGCACAGCACCATTCAAATGCACGTCCGTACTCCTCGGAAATTTGCGCACATAAAAATGTTATCCAAGTGTCACTCACACTTATTTACAGCTCACATAAACGCTGAGGAAGATTGTTAGTAGTGAATCTATTTAATTTTAGTCAAATTAAATGGTAATTTTTTTCACTTAACATATTCAGGACTTATCTGAGAGCCAGTATTATTGTCAATAGAAAATATTTCATGCTTATCATAAACGGCCGAATTATTCAAAGCAAACATTCGATTAAGTTAAAATGCACTTTCCTAGCTACTCTTACACTCTTATCATTACCTGATACTTGTTAATACAGCTGAAATTACCGCCTAATAGAACTAAAATGCCACCCGGCTAATTATTCTCAAATGGGTAATTTGTTTATTGCTATTACCTTTAGTGAAGGTAAATTGGATTAAGCGTATTCGTGTATATCCACTTCCGGCTTGTTGTAGGTACGTCTATCTTGTGTGCAAAATAAGTGGAATGATATGGATGGCAGCCAGCGTGCCAGCTTTCGCTGTAACTCTTCAACCAACGACAACATAGAACCACTTTATGCGGTGTCCCATAACATCGCTTGGCACGAGGCCGAAAAATATTTCATCCAGCTATCTCGCATCTAACTGCTTCATCATACAGGTACGTTATGTGTATGTGTACCTAGTTATGGAATCCAGCAGCAAAAGAATTCCATTTCATCAGCGCAGTAGCGCGGTGTGTGAGCTTTCCCGGGATGCAACGGCAATGCACTGCCGTCCTGCGATTCAGATGCGATGCGGGATAGGTTCGAAACGGTGCGGTGGCTTCATTCAACGCTATGTTATTATAAAATATGGAAGCAGAATTTTGCTGACATCTGGAGATTATCGGGGTGAATACGTTTCCGAGTAAGAGACATTTTTTCCGACTCTATCGCTGCGAAACGAACGGTGAAATTCAGACGCAGAGCTAATTGCAGCACAAGCGCATATAGTTTTACTCTTGAAAAGCCCACTAGCTTTTCGTTTGATTGTTGCAATCTGCAGAAAATCCGTTCTTGGAATTTGTTTGGTATCATGGAGTTGCAGTAACTCGTTCCGATGTGAAATTCTACGCAGTTTGGAATTAATTTTTCCCGCAGGAATAGAGCTTCGGTTATGACAAGTAAAATGACCGTAAAAATGTGTTTGTACGTAAAACGCTAGTAAACAATCGTTTTTATTGGGTCGTAGCCGTGTTAATTTGATGAAAGTGTAACTGGGCCAAATAAATTTCCCATAAATCCCTGTGGATTGGCTTTCCTGTGGTCTCTCAGCTTGACCGGTTTGACAGGTACTGAAACGAACTGAAAACAGAGAGTACAAAAACTCTACTGAAATGATTTATAAAAAGCGGTGTTGAGGCTTTCATAAGTGTAGTAACATGTTGAACGAGCGTGTTGGTGAGCTTTACGAACCAGATTAACGATAGCACAAGTTTGTTTCGGTGCTTGGGTCTCTGTACTGGCAGACATATTTTTTATACCGACCTGAGCACGATGTTATATGTTCGAGGGTCGCACTAGATCTAAAGGTTTTTGTAATCTCATTTTGAGCATCCTTAGTGAATAAACTGTATACATTATGGCAACACTTATTCAGCTTGTGAACAACTATTAAGATCCTAATTACCGTTTTCTATTAGCAGTACATTTACAGTCTAATTAACCTCAGTTGTACGTATTGCTTTTTACGACGGTATATGTTTGATTAAATGAAGCCGATTCACTTCAAAGATGGTTTGCATCAGCGTCACCAAAACGGATATCCGTTCATCATGACAACTTATTATTCACTTTATTTGTTGGTTCGCTGTCAAACAGTAGCTAACGACCAACGTCGGATGGAAGGGAATTGTGAATAAATTTTATTTCCTGCAAGTAAACGCGTTGCCTTATTAATGGAATGAATGTCGATAACTCGTACCTGACTCCAATTTGCCGCCATTTGAAATAATCACAATGCGTTGCAATTTATTTGACGTAGGACTACGTCTTACGGCAAGTTTTGAGATAAGGTGTCAGCCAAAAAAAACGAAAAATGTGAGCGTCACGAAAAATGATAGGTTTTGAGCGCTAATGAACCTATAATGAACCTATGTTTTACCAGAATTCTCGCTTCATGATTGGTTGGAAGATTCTTTACGATGATCTAAACCTATACCAATTTGATATCTGTGCTTGGGAAGTAAGCCAAAACAAGTGACAAAGTTTTCTCATTTCAACAAGATTTCTTAACACCGCGCCACCACAGTTCAACCTAGACCATTTTTATGTCCTTGCTTGGGAAGTACGCCAGAGAGAGTAACAGAGCCCCCTCGTGCCAACAGATTTCTTACGAACGCGATTAAACCTAGTCCAATCTGATGTCTGTGTTAGGGAAGTGTGCCAGAAAAAATGACACAAGTTCGTTGTCCCAACAGATCGCAAATTCTTTACTGCGAGACGATTAAACCTCGATGAATTTGATATCTGTGTTGGAAAAATGTGCTACAACTGTAGTGTTCGGTTATAATACGACTCTGTATGAATACGCATGCTTGCCGTTTCATTAGAAGTGCAGTGAAAAGATGTGCTGTTGATAAAATAGGATTGAATTGGTAAAATCCCTTCTACGTGGGAAACCATGGATAATAAAAACAATCTTTAATTTTAGTAAGGTAGCAGGAAAGTAATAGTTTGTGTTCTTGATTTTGTTAAATTGTTTTCAAATGCACAATCTTTTGAGAATTGAACGTATGCAATGTTATTACTTTGATAAATGTTACATACAACGCATGTAGCATGTATATATGTTGCATATAGCATGTATACATGAAGAATCGAATGATTACAAGCATGAATACATGCCATTATCACTACAAAGAGACTTACGTAGTCCTGCGTCACCTATATATGCGGTCGTGTCTTGTACACAACCCCTCTGATTTTTTAAAATAGTCTTCGTAAAGTTATAGTTATTGTCTAGCGTAGATTGCAAAGTCGTTTCTGGCTATAATATCAAGTCTAGGAGCGTGTTACCTTTGCTAAAAATCGTGCCTCTCGTTTTGATGCCCGCACGTCGTATCACACCCTTTAGATCGATGTTAGGAATAGGCCATCACCATGTTTTAACCTTCGCTGCATCTCGAAGGAACAAGACGCACACACATAACATGTTGCTCTAAACAGTCGCTTCAGTTTGCCCAGTTAACCGTATTTTTTCATTATCCATCATAACTTTTCTCGATACACTATATCGTATGCTGCTTTGAAATCGTAAATTGTATATGCGATCATGGGTCCGTTGTATTCTCAATATTTCTGTAAGGTATAACGCATGATACAAATTGTGTCTATGGCGGTGCGAGATGCCATGAAGTTCACTTGGTTCCCCTTCGTTACATTGCGTAATTGGTTACAGTCAACGTAAACAGGAAGTACGGCGGCGGCCAAAGCGGCGTTTAACAGCGTGGCCAGCCCACTGTATCCTGCCGTGCTTTATTCGCATCATAAAATCCTAATCTTTGCATAGTTGGTAAATTTCGTGGTTCGTACGCCTGCGTTCACACATCTTCTAATATGCCGTTAAGAATCGATCGCAGGATCTTACGCTCAAAAACGCCAAGAGTTCGTCGGTCGCGCTCACTCAACGTACACGCTGCGTGGCCATAATATACCACCGGGAGAATTAGAGTCTTATAGAGCGCAAGTTTCGTGAGGAGTTGCAGACTAAGGGATCTAAGCTGACTACATAATCCGTAGAAGGAGCTGTTATCTGCTATCAGCCTTTTACTTCACGGCTTTTATCGGTGTTACGGTGTTACACATCGATCGTGACTACGGCACAATACCTGTCGCCCCGCCTCTTCTGTCTCATAGACTACTCGGCCCTCTCAATGACGAACTTGATGGCATTGACGGTTCCCACAACGGGCGTTAGTCTGTTTAGGATTACTCTCTCTAGTAATGTTAAGGGAGGATCCCATGGTAGTTTCCTCGGCTTCGGTAGCAGTACCAGTCTTTGGATTTTCCATTGGTCTGAAAATTCACAGTTCTGAAGCGACTCTCTAAAGATATCAGGATATTCTAGGTTCGCCGCATTCAGTGCCTTGCTCGGAAACCCGTCAGGACCAGGCGATTTCTTCGTTTGTAGACCCTTGACAACCGTTAGTTAATGTGTTTCTCATTCGTGAGCGGAACGAGGATGTCAGTCGCTTGACCATACAGGGTCTGAGGCTACCTCACTGGATCGTGTTGTAGAAATAACCCTTCCAATAGGAGTTTTAGCTTGTGTGGGCAGGTTTCTGGCGGAGAAGATGCACCCGTCTTTTTCATCATCATCTGGTTAGCACCACCCCAGGTTTAGAATCCGCATCACGGCATAGCTCCTGAAAAAAGGATTTCTTGCTACGCCTGACCTGTTTGTTGAGCACCAACCTGGCCGCTCAGAGCTCAACCCCACGCGCTTCGACATCCGTCTCGGTTCGAGCCCTCTGCACTTGCCTTCTCACTCTGTGGCGTCTGGAATGGAGGAGACCGATAATCTCGTTCCACCGGTATACCGAGCGATGACGGTTCGTTGGCTGCCCGGTCCTAGGCATGGTTGTGTCACATGCACGTGTTAGGACGTTGTTCAGCTCATTGGTACTCGGAATCAAGCGATTGCTTTCTGCGCTGAGTGCTTCAACGAATAGGTCTTTATCGAAGGCTAGTTGGTCGCTATGTGTGTACTTACCGGACACCCTCCAGCCCATGTTGGCTAGCAATACTGGGCGGGAGAAGATGACATCGATGATCAATTGTTGTATGCCCTGCAAATGGTGCAGACGGGATCTACGTTTGCCAGACTCACATTCAGTTTGGACAAAGCTTCCAGTAAGCTTTGCCTCCTTTTTTTTATATTGTTTATGCAGGGAGAAAATCTTCATAGACAGCACCTTCACGGTGCCGAACAGGATTCGCAAGGTGCCAACATGCGCCTAAAAACTCTCCTGCAGCCCATTCCTGAACCCCTCCCGGAGCTACCGTTAGATTTTACTTCAGGAGGGAGGACGTGCCTAAGAACTCCGACTTATCCGTTCTATGTGTGGGTCTACCGTAGCACCGACATGGCAACGCTGGCCATCAGACGTCTCTTACTGCTGCTAGGACCATAGCCGTTCGGCATGATCTTGGACAGCGCAGTAGCCTCTGTTGATGCTTTACTACAAGTATAATCCACATGGCTGGTGAAGTTCAGCCTGTTGTCTGCCATAACACCCAAGTACTTCACACTTCGTTTGGAGACAATCACCTGTCCTCCAACGATGATTTTGGCCTGTAAGGCCGACTTTCGGTGATCATCACCGCTTCCGTCTTATGACATTTCAGAGCGTGAAGCCGAGAATCGAGCCCTGTGGAACATCCACTGTCACTTTGTACTTCTTCGCCCCGTCCGCCATGTCGTACACTAGCGTCCGGTTCTCGAAATAACTTTTAAGCAACCTGCATAGATGATCCGGTACCCTCATCGCTCATCCTATGCAGCGCTAGCGCGATTGCACCCCAGTTAGCGCTGTTAAAGGCGTTTTTGACGTCGATTGTGACTATAGCACTATACTTCTCGCCTCGTCTTTTCCGTCTCATAGGCTTCTCGGCCCTCTCTACCACGGTCTTGCCAATCCGACATTACTTTTCACCACAGGCGTCAGCCTGTTTAGGATTACCCGCTCTAGCAATTTGCCTAACGTATCCAATAGGCGAATTGATCCAGCTTTGGCAGCAGTACCAATCTTTGGACTTTCCATTTGTCTGGGAATTCGCCTACTTCTAGGCAGTTCTGAAGCGTCTCTCTAAACATATTGGGATATGCTTGGATCGCCACTTTGAGTGCCTCGTTCGGAATCACGTCAGGACCGGGCGCTTTCTTCGTTTTAAACCCCTGGCAATTACGATGAGTTCCTCATTCGTGACCGGAATGAAGACTTCATTCGATTGACCGTATGGAGCCCTTCCACGATGACTTTCAGCTTTTGGGGGCAGGTTTCCTGCAGAGCGGAAGCACCCGTCATCTCTTTCATCACCACCTGGTATGCACCATCCCAGGGGTTCGAATCCACATCACGGCATAGCTTCTGAAAACAGGATTTCTTCCTACGCCTAACCTCCTTGTTGAGCGCCAGCCTGGCCACTCTAAGTTCGACCCCCCGAGCTTCAGCATCTGCATCGGTCCGGGCCCTCTGCGCTAGCCTTCTCGCTCTGTGGCACCTAGAGCGGAGCTGGGCAATGGTATCACTCCACCAGTATACCGAGCGACGACCGTTCGTTGGCTGCCCCGCCCTGGGCATAGTGGTATCACATGCCTGTACTAGGACGTTGGTCAGCTCACACGCTCTCAGGTTCGAGCGGTTGCTCTCTGCGCTGAGTGCTTCAATGAACAAATCTTTGTCGAAGGACTTCACTTTCCACCTCCTCCCTGTCGACTTCAACTCGCGTGGCCGTGGCATTCGTCATTCAGTCGTGTACCGTATACCCAAGCAACCAAAAGTTCAGATAAAAGTGGATTTTTTAGCTTAATCAGCTACCCAAGTTATCATGAATAGAATTCTATTCAGCTTAATTTTTAAGCAACTAACCGTACTTTAAAGTTTCAAGTGGGAATGCTAAGCAGCTTTCATACAGAACTAGAAAGTTCGCAAAAAGTTTGCTTATGTCGCTGTATAGAACGCTGTTCAGCTCGAAAAAAAACTTCGATAATCTCAAAATCAAAAAGTAATTTTCCACTTTTCCCTGTTTTTCCTTAACTAAACCATTTGTTTTGGTTATTAATGATAAACTTGGATCGAAAACCTAGATCAGAAGAATAATGATTGTTTATTAATATTCATTTATTTTCATAACTTGCTACGAGTTTCGAACTCGAGTACTCCTTTTGGTAACCTAGACACAAACCACTGCTCCATTGCTGAAATATGAGATCTGCATAAATTTCACTCGATGTACTGATTTCTCATTTACTGTAACATCAAGGACAGCCCAAGGTTTCTTTTTGAACTTGAAAGTGATGATCTGAACTTGAAGTTCAGAAATCGTACGCGCAAAACTTCATCCGAACGTGAAAGTTTTGAAATAGTACGTGCGAAACTTCATCCGAACGTGACAGTTCAGAAAAAGTACGCGCGAAACATTTTTCGAACTAGATGGTTCGAAAAAATACGCGCGGTGCCTTATGTGAACTTGCGTTTGACAATTCACCAGATTGTTTTGAATATTTCAGCAGCAGCAAGCGGTAATTTTTTCTGCAGCAACATTTTTCGCAAAATTCAGGTTAGTAATTATATACAATGCAAACACTATTGACTGACGCAAAATTAATTACAGTTTCATTGATTACATGCCGTATGCCGTTTGCCGTAGTCGAGACTATGAACGCAAGGGGCCACAATGAGCTTTCGGCGGTTCCAGAAAAATGGATCCGAAGCTCCAAATCCGGAAACATTATGCTGTAGCCCAATTCACAGCGAGTTCAAGATGTGAACAAAATGCTTCGGGATGCCAACATCACCCCCAAAAAAGCATGGCTAAAATATAAGTGTACGATCAAGCGAAACGGCATCCGGTCCTCATCTGATGCGCGACCAGCCAACAGACACCGCAAGAAAAAGGTTAACCAGAATCCTGTGAGCTTTCAAAACATGCTGGTTCTGGATAGTGCAGGTCTGCCTTTACCTCCAGTAATTGCAAAGCTGGAACCACCAGTCGCTCCCCTACGACCAACCGCCGCACCGTTGCAGCCACAACCCATACCAATGCAACCACCACTCGCTTTACCGCAGGCATAGAACAAACATTTTATTGTTTTAGAAAAATCCATTTTTTGTTTTAATACCGGAGTATAAATCTCACTATTCAATCAAAATGCCGTTTCAGTGTCTGCGTTGAAGTTTCGCTTCAATTTCAAACTTTCAAATCGCATGTTAAACTTTCATGTCGCATATTAAACTTTCAAGTCGCTTGCTGAACTTTCAAGTCGCATGTTAAACTCTCAAGTCGTATGATGAACTTTCAAGTTGCTACAAATATTAACGGTACTTTATTAGGAATCAAGTTCGATTTAGAAATGTAGTATCATGTTGTTCAGCAAGAATGTCCTGCGGAACTAAATTTGAACCAAATATGAACTTCCGAGTTCATTCCTTAAGCGAAATCCGAACTTTTGGTTGCTTGGGTAGCTTGTTGGTCGCTATGCGTGTACTTACCGGACAGCCTCCAGCCCATGTTGGCTAGAAATTCTGGGCTGGAGAAGATGACATCGATGATCAATTGTTGTATGCCCTGCAAATGGTACTGACGGAAACTACATTTGCCAGACTCACATTCAGTTTGGACAAAGCTTCTAGTAAGCTTTGCCTCCTAGGGGTAATAAACCTGCGACAACACTCGACTGCCCAGGCATTGAAGTCGCCTCCAATGACAACCGGCTTGCGACCTGTCGGTAAGCATATCTAGCATACGGTCGAACTCTGGTAACCACCTAGGTGGAGCGTCATAGCTGCAGATGTAGACGCCATCGACCACAGCAATCACATATTCCTCTTGGTAGGTCGATACCACCTCTTGGATGGGGTATCTGGCCATGATAGCAATCGCTGCCATCCGACTATTGTCCGTTACCCAGTTTCCGTTGCCCCGAAAGACATGCTAGGGGTCTGCAATAATGGCAATACCGCACCTCGTCTCGGCTGCCGATTGGCAGACCAACTGTTGCGCCGTGTCACAGTGGTTGAGGATAATCTGTGTAACCTGCACCATTATCGTTTTAGTGCTTGCTAACACAATGATCCGTCTCTTGTGTGCTTGTCGCCCGCTTCTGATGTGCAGAGCAAGCATGTGGGTGGTTTAGCGCACCTATTCGCGAAATGGCGTTCTTTACCACTTCGCCTACCAACTTAGACAAATAAGGGATTTGCCACTTCCATACCAGATGGCCGAAACCCATGCACTTAAAACCGCGCTGCACGCGCCGCTTAATTTTGCCAAACGCCAACATTTTGTTGAGGATGGTCTCTGGTACATTGATGCTTGCGACTTGTATATCACCGTATGCCTTTCGCAGCTTGATATCTGCGGGTGCCACCTCAACTTTGAGTTGGCCCCTCAGAGCATTTTTCAGGTCGTAACCTCGTCGAGGTTTTTACACTCGGCAAGAGTACGCTGCGACAGGTCCTTGACCTGGCCTGCCTCACCCAGGGACTTGTTCACCATTTTTCTTATACTTCGAGCTGTGGACCGTCGGGCATTTCCTTCGCCTGGGTGAGTCTTTACCACAGTGCACCTTATGAAGCAGATCAGCATACGACAGATTACCTGTTAGCTTCACTACCAAGGCATCATCCTTGTGGGTCCTCTTCGACTTTGGCTTTGTTGTAGAGGCCTCCCTCGTTGTCATTGTCGTTATCGTTGGCGTTGACGTTGGCGTTGGCGTTGGCATTGGCATTGGTGTTGGAGTTGGTGTTGACGTTGACGTTGGCGTTGGCGTTGGCGTTGGCGTTGGCGTTGGCGTTGGCGTTGGCGTAGGCGTTGGTGTTGGCGTTGGCGTTGGCGTTGGCGTTGGCGTTGGCGTTGGCGTTGGCGTTGGCGTAGGCGTTGGCGTTGGCGTTGGCGTTGGCGTTGGCGTTGGCGTTGGCGTTGGCGTTGGCGTAGGCGTAGGCGTAGGCGTAAGCGTTGGCGTTGGCGTTGGCGTTGGCGTTGGCGTTGGCGTTGGCGTTGGCGTTGGCGTTGGCGTTGGCGTTGGCGTTGGCGTTGGCGTTGGCGTTGGCGTAGGCGTAGGCGTAAGCGTTGGCGTTGGCGTTGGCGTTGGCGTTGGCGTTGGCGTTGGCGTTGGCGTTGGCGTTGGCGTTGGCGTTGGCGTTGGCGTTGGCGTTGGCGTTGACGTTGGCGTTGGTGTAGGCGTAGGCGTAAGCGTTGGCGTTGGCGTTGGCGTTGGCGTTGGCGTTGGCGTTGGCGTTGGCGTTGGCGTTGGCGTTGGCGTTGGTGTTGGTGTTGGTGTTGGTGTTGGTGTTGGTGTTGGTGTTGGTGTTGGTGTTGGTGTTGGTGTTGGTGTTGGTGTTGGTGTTGGTGTTGGTGTTGGTGTTGGTGTTGGTGTTGGTGTTGGTGTTGGTGTTGGTGTTGGTGTTGGTGTTGGTGTTGGTGTTGGTGTTGGTGTTGGCGTTGGCACTGGCGCTGGCGTTGGCGTTGGCGTTGGCTAACTTATGTATTACTTGGATATCTATAAACTTTCCTACACACATTTTCATGTTAATTGTTTTTTTAGATATTACAACAGCCGACCACTTTTTACTGCCGCTATCGTAGCGAATGCTGCCTGCAGATTGCTTGATTTGTTTGTGTTTTCTCCGGATAACGTAGCATTTTGTACTTTGCAGAATTAATTAATGAACTTCCACCATCGTTCCCATTCACACACAGTAACCGCAAGAAATAATCGGAATTTTAATTATACCATAAACTCATATTACTTTATTCAGGCGACTGCAGTGTAAAGTGTCGCTAATAAACTACAAACCCCATAATTAGCACGTGGATCAAGCAAATCAGTTTTGAATTTATGATGCAGGAAAGGCAGGAAAGCAACACTTTGTTTGTTTTCTTAACACTTTCAGCTGACTGTGCACACTCCACTCTGGGCGCTTATTTTTCGGCAAATGTGCTATCGTAAATATGTTAAACAATTCCTATACAGCTGATGCGATGCAGCAAATTACCCATCGTATGGTAACTAACCGCACGCTAACCATCGCGTCTGGTGCATAAATTGGAAAATTATCTCGTTAGGATATACAAAATGCCGTATTCTAGCAGCATAATTGCTCCAACGTGCAATTTTCGTTAAATTCACACCCGCACACGTCGATTATTGTCCTGACATGCATGTCTTTCTCATATTGAAACAATTTAAGCAATTAAAACAAGTTGGCTGGAGCCTAAATTTCGGTGCAAGCTTGCTGATTTTGTGTGAACATTGTATAATTATGATACCTACAACATACATAGTGTTTGGAGTGCAAAAATCGGTTATATTATTTGACAATTACAATTGCGATAATAATTGTGATAGGTAACTGAATGCGGGTAGGAATACTCAAATGTAATTATTAGATGCTGTTAGGTACAGAAGGCAGATTACTCAGTAATATGGTGCTGTTTCTGCGTAATTCTGAATCGTCTCTACCAAACATACCCAATAAATATTGCATGTAGGGTAATGTCGTTATCGTCGGGCCACTGTTATGATTGGGTCATCTCAATTTTTACAGTTTTAGTAACTCATAATATCTATGTACAAGCATTGTAATACTTCTTACTGTGATAGTTAACTTTTCACAATATTGTGAGTTTCAATCGTTTATTCAAAACACGCGTACTGAATTCAGTGACTAAATCTGACAAAAAAAGTTTTGCAGGCGCAGTAAACTTTTCTTCGAGAAACGATTCATGAAATGCAATTTTGGAGATAAATGTTGAAAATGTATTAAGTGTGTTGTGTTTCACACGAAGATTAGAAAAATCCCTTCCAGTTAGGTGTTTGGTTAGGATAAGGTAAAATACTACAAAAGTGCTTATTATATAGGTCGGGCCACCGTAATTTGAAGCGTAGAAACGCCTTATTCGTTAGAGAATGTCTGTCACGTAAAATGTGATGAAATTAGGCTTAATTATTACGATAAAAACCTAGATTGTTGTTGTTTTTGACGTAGGACTACGTCTTACGGCAAGTTTTGAGATAGGGTGTCATTCCAAAAAATCGAAAAATGCGAGCGTCACGAAAAATGAAAGGTTTTGAGCGCTAATAGCTCAGCGGTTTTCCGATCGATTTTCAATATTCTTACACCAATCGATCGGAATATCTTCTAAGAATTGACCCAAATGAAGAAAAGTATGGATTCTTAATGTTGAACTATTGAAAATTGAAAATAATGAGCCTATGTTTTACCAGAATTCTCGCTTCGTGATTGGTTGGAAGATTCTTTGCGATGATCTAAACCTATACCAATTTGATATCTGTGCTTGGGAAGTAAACCAAATCAAGTGACAAAGTTTCCTCATTTCAACAAGAATTCTTAACACCGCGGTTAAACCTAGACCATTTTGATGTCCTTGCTTGGGAAGTATTCCAGAAAGAGTGACAAATCCCCCTCGTACCAACAGATTTCTTACGAACGCGATTAAACCTAGTCCAATTTGATGTCTGTGTTAGGGAAGTGTGCCAGAAAAAGTGACACAAGTTCATTGTCCCAACAGATCGCAAATTCTTTACTCTGCGAGACGATTAAACCTTGGCGAATTTGATATCTGTGTTGGAAAAATGTGCTACAGCTGTAATGTTCGGTTATCATACGACTCTGTATGAAGGTGAAATTAGTCATCATCGATTCTGCCAATATCAAAAGCAGTTTTTTTGTTTGAAACAAAATTTCGGTTTATGAAAATATATTCGCTATGTTCAGATTGGCAAGAAGTATGCGGTATATACATTTTTATAAACACAATCCCGCTTTTGGGCCGAAAAACTGCTTCCGAAATTTGGATTTCCGACGAAAAGTCAATGACTGCTAGTTTCCCGTGAATACGCATGCTTACCGTTTCATTAGAAGTGTATTGAAAAGATGTGCTGTTGATAAAATAAGATTGAATTGGTGAAATCCCTTCAACGTGGGGAACCATGGGTAATAAAAACAATCTTTAATGTCAGTAAGGTAGCAGGAAAGCAATAGTTTGTGTTCTTGATTTTGTTAAATTGTTTTCAAATGCACAATTTTTTGAGAATTGAACGTATGCAATGTTACTATTTTGATAAATGTTACATACAACGCATGTAGCATCTATATATGTTGCATATAGCATGTATACATGAAGAATCGAATGATTACAAGCATGAATACATGCTACTATCACTACAAAGAGTCTTACGTAGTCCTGCGTCACCTATATATGCGGTCGTGTCTTGTACACAACCCCTCTGATTTTTTTTTCAATGTAGTAGTACACTTCGGTAAAGGCGATTGTAGATGTATTGATTTTACAAGATCGCCAAAATTTCGCAAGAATGTAATTAAAATAATGGATATTTTCACTTATATGGGCCGATGTGTACGGAAATCATTCTTTTCATGTACCCAACCTGTACAAGGTGGCCCGACTATCACAACATTTTTTGTTTTCACGTAAATGCGAAATGCCTGTAACTTAGTTATTTTTCAAGCAACCAGTTTAGGATTTTGCAGAAATATACCTTATTCATAGACCTTTGCAACGATGTACTTAGATTTCCGAAATTCCTTTTGAAACGAAAGTTATGGTCGAATGCCAAAAGGTGGCCCAACCACGACGACATTCCCCTACATATAATATATCATCCGTCTCCATTGCATTCTTGTAGCTCCATTTCTTTAAAAACAAATTATCGTTAAACAAAATATTATATTTATTAGTATGTCATGTAACAGTTATGAGCTTTCCAGAAAAATTTAGAAAATAGGTGTCTCTTTGGTGTACACTAGATTTTTCTTAAAAAAGTGATTAAAATACCCTTCATTTGGTATCAAATTTATTAAAATCATTTTAGTAATTCAAAAGCTATGAATTTTTACAGAAAGGAAACTTGATAAAACCAGCTTTTCATGGAGTTGCTACATAGAAATACATAGAAAATGATTATTATAATTAGAACCGACTTTATGTTGTATAAATTCATGCTTAATAGAAATCGAAAATTAAAGTTTAATAAATAAAATTAATGAATGAATAGGTTTTTTTGACGTAGGACTACGTCTTTGTTTACTATCTGGGACTGGGTAGCACTTTGTGAAAACGAAAATAGAAGTGTAACGTTGAAATGAAAGATTTCAAATGCTAATAACTACTAAACTACTGAACGAAACTGAACAATTTATATGTCGTTGGAAAGATAAAATGATCAGCAATTTTATGGAGTGGGCGAGAGAGCAATTTTATGGACGGCGTAAGAGGGGGGCTCCTATACAAATGAAACGCAAATTTTCTCAAAACTCGAGAACTAATCAAGCAAATGGTAGTCGTTTTTCGATAGTGTACTGAGACCCCTTCCCCTTCTAAAAGGTGGGGCTCCCATACAAATGCAATTCAAATTTCATAAACCTAAAATTAATAAAACAAATAGAACCCAATTTGGCAAGGCAAGAATTGGTCAGAAGGCAAGAATTTTACTATGGCGTACTGAGACCTCTATCCCTTCTAAGAGGGGGGGCGGCTCCTATACAAACGAAACACAAATTTTCTTATAACTCGAGAACTAGTTAACCAAATGGAACCAAATTTAACATGTGGGGGTTTTTGGAGGCATAAATTTATTTTATGATGGTTTGAGACCCCTCTCCCCTGTGGTAGGAGGATAAGGACTCTCATACAAATAAAACAGACATTTTTGGCGAATGTGCCATATTTTCTGCTATGTAACAAGCGGTAAGCTGTGAAAGTAAAGTAGTAAAACCTTCTCGGAGCAAAATACAGTGAATCGACGCCGTTAAATTACGTACCTGTTGCCATTCATGTCAAAAGAGAAGGACATTCGAATGGCACGTCATAATTGCGATGAACGTGCTTTGGCTTTAATGTTATTTAACCAATGACCCTTCTAAAGGTCACAAGCGAGTAAAAGTAAGATTATTGAAACATGTCAAGCTACGCATAAGTATATTTAATGCAATAATCTGTGGGCTGGTCATTCATTACTATTTCAACCTTTATGATCCACACAAGTGAATTTAAAAAGAAATCTTCTATGTCTCAATGGTTGCAGGCGTTGTACTTATGAACCCCCGTTCACGTATTTTCAAAGCCACCATTGCATTCAATGAAGAATTGAATCTGAATATTTCGCTCTCTTTTAAACATTCACTTAAACAGATTCTTATAAACATGCATATGCCAGAAATGCAGTTTACATTAGTCTTTAATCTAATGATATAGTCCTACGTCACCCAATCATATAACCCGTAGGGCTGTATACCTTGTAGTTTTTCTTTACAAAGAGATTTGTTTTCGTGTTACATTGATGTAATAAGAACGGAGGTAAAAATGATTACCTTATCACCAGCATTAGCGTCAATTACGTCGCCTTCAGGAAACAACCATTTCCCTTCTGCACTGGTCGAGACTGGTCTTTTACTTTTTTCACACAAATAAAAATGAAAGAAATCACGGTAGTCAGCTGGTGCGTAAAATAATCCTCACGTAATTGAAATGCAAAAACGTGGTTCGTGGTTTCAGTGATTCGATAGTACCTGATTTTTGTGTCAATCTATTAACAGGGAATTTTTGAAAACTTAACTGTAAGGAAATCAGTTCGTAGAACGTGTCTGATCTATTGATGTACAAAGTTACAAACGTTCAAAACTTGACCCTTTTTCGTCACGATCGTTGGATTTTAATTTTGCCTCCGTAATGTAAGACTACGCAAAGCTGAAGTGATTTGATACTTTGATTCATTCCAATCATAGTTTATTAGTATTTAAAAGACTTGAAATGCTTTTTGTTTGTCATTCGTTCGTCATGCACACTTTCCACTATTCCTACAAGAGCTTGTATCATCTAGTGTACCCTGACAGTGTAGTGCTTCAAATTTCCCACTTAAACTGATGCCACTGTTCGCTCATATGTATGTCCCATCAAAGGATAATAGCGGAACGTTTCAAAGTTCCAATGGTTGATTGACAACCGGTACCGAGCTGTGTATGATGATATTTCACTCGACTCTTTGCACAGCAATTTGAAAGCAGAGTAGTAGCTCATTCGTTCGGCGGGTTGATCAGAAACGTCTGTGTAAATCTCATTTAGGATACTGATTGTACTCTTCAAAGCAGGAATCAATTCCTCGCAATTATGTCTCCGAATGATGAATAGTGCTTGCATCTGCATTTGGAATCGTTTCTTTCATAGTTGTTATTTACACTTCATGCTTTTATTTTCAGCTCAATCACTTGTTGTTGGTTTTTTACTATCTTTCACGTTATCCTGACACAAACAGAAATCTTTTGGAACATTTTGATAAAAAGCATGTCATTCAAAAATACACATTAGGTTCAATTGAAATAGACTTTACCTTATGAATTTGTGTTGATTCCAGCATTTCCCAAAAATTGTTTGAAATACATAGATTTGTGCTTCAGAAAATTCATTTCACAAGTAAGCCAACTATTTCCCTGAGCTAAAATTTTACTGTACAAAAACTATGCTAGATGAGTGTGTAACAGCTTGATAATTCTCAAAATGAATTTTGTCCAGTATCTTGTACCGTGCAACGTGCAGTTTACAAGCAACAATCTTATTTTTTTTAACAGTGAGTTTCATTGCTCCCTTTTCCATGAAACCATCTGTGTACTCTAGGTCTCAGCTGGCGTAATATTTCTACACATTTACTTCAAACAACTACCAGCAAAAACTCTCCTTTGGCCATTTGGGCACACTTTCTCATTCTATTTTACTACTTACAGACATTCAAATTAGCGCTTTGTGCCTACGTACGTCGGATATAGGCAGTACAATCAGCGAATATCCAGTAAGCGTAGGTTGAAGGACCGGATATGCCAATTAAGGACACTACAAGGATGCATTCATGGTTCAGTTGGAGGATGTCGTTCCGTTTTTTTTGTAACAACGTATCCTGATACTCTTAACCCATCTTCGTAATAACATTCGACTCACTGGACGGTCCTAATCATGCGGAGACTAGCCTAACCCTTGTGTACAGACAATGAAGATAGAATTAATTTTGCCAGTTCCACTTCGTATTTCCAACACTACTGGGATTAGCCATGAATGGTGCCGACCAACCGGATTGGCTGTCCGGTCAAACGGAATATATAAAAAGCGGGTCAGCGCCGCAGCCGCACGGACATTATCATTTATCGAAACGACTATTGGAAATGAAGCTCTTTTGTGAACGACTGCTTAATCGGACATGAGGTTTATTTTTCGAATTCGCAATGAGATTAAACTTTAAATATTGATTCTACCTTAATTTTAGTAAAAATCAGAGGGGTTGTGTCTTGTACATGACTGCATATGCAGGTGACGCAGGACTACGTAAGTCTCTTTGTAGTGATAGTCGCATCCAGGATGTATCCATCCGTGTAATCATTCGATTCTTCATATTTACATGCTACATGCGTTACATACAACAGTATGTATAAGTAGTAACATTGTATACGTTCAATCCTCAATAGATTACAGAGTTATTTCTATGTGCATTTGGAAACAATTTAACAACATTAAGAATACAAACTATTGCTTTCCTACTACCTTACAGAAATTAAAGATTGTTTTGACGTGGGACTACGTCTTACGGCAAGGTTTGGGATAGAGTGCCATTCCAAAAATCGAAAAATGCGAGCGTCACGAAAAATGAAAGATTTTAAGCGCTAATAGCTTAGTGGTTTCCAGGCCGATTTTAAATATTTTCACGCCAATCGATCGAAAATCTTCTACGCATCCACACCAATAAAGAAACCTGTTGATTTTAAAGCACGTACTATTGAAAAATTGAACATAATGAAGCATTATCCAACTGGAAATCCTCGTTTCGCGATTGGTTGGATGATTGTTTACGATGATCTAACACTATATACCAATTTGATATCTGTGCTTGGGAAGTAAACCAAAACAAGTGACAAAGTTCCCTCGTATCAACAAGATTTCTTAACACCGCGATTAGCACCCCTATTCTGTATTTCTAACGAATCTTTATTTCGTTTGACTTGTTTCTAACGAGATGTTTTGCCCGTTTGATTTTGCTGGCAAAAATTTCGTTCGAAATACCAATCCGTTCGAAATATAGAATAGCAGTGTAAACCTAGACCATTTTCATGTCCTTGCTTGGGAAATACGGCAGAAAGAGTGACAAAGCCCCCTCGTGCCAACAAATTTCTTACGAACGCGATTAAACCTAATCCAATTTGATGTCTGTGTTAGGAAAGTCTGCCAGAAAAAATGACAAGTCCATTGTCCCAACAGATTGTTATTTCTTTGCGGCGATCGGCGAGACGATTAAACCTAGGCGAATTTGAAATTTGCGTTGGAAAAGTGCGCTACAGCTGTAGTGTTCGGATATAATATGTTTCTGTAAGGATACGTATGTTTGCCGTTTTATTGGAAGTGTAGTGAAAAGATGTGCTGTTGATAAAACGGGATTGAATTAGTAAAATCCCTTCAACGTGGGGAACCACTGGTAATAAAAATCAGAGAGGTTGTGTACAAGACACGACCGCATATAGGTGATGCAGGACTACGTAAGTCTCTTTTTGGCGATAGTACCATCTTGCGCTACGAGACTTACCTTGGCGTGATCCAGCAAATCTACCACCATATCCCGAACGTTGTCGTCTTCTGGGTCTTCAAACACTCGAGCGGCGTAGGAAGGTTCAGCAAGCTGTATGTGTAGCAAAGATCCTAAATGGCGAGATCGATTCACCGACAATTCTATCTGCTTTGAGCTTCCGTGCGTCGCAACGCTCCCTCCGATCAACCGGACTACTGCAGCCGAGTTTTCATCGAACAACTTTTGGATGCAACGAACCAATAACTGCCTGCATTCGAACTTTCTCTACAGTTGAAACCCTCTTTGAGTTCGGCGAACCTTCACATAAGTTTGCACAGAAAATATGTAATAGTAGTTTTTTATAAGCATGACTATGACTATATTATTCAATAAGACAACTGTGTCAGTTGAATTTCACAATAAAATAAACAAATAAACAAATATCCATGCATGTAATAATACGATTCTTCATGTATACATGTTACATGCAGCATATATAGGGTTTGTTGAGACTGCAGGTTGAGAATATTCAATTATTTTCGAATAAATGTTAATAGCGCTTCAAATCTTACTTCAACATCAAACACTATTTAATTGGACATTTATGTATTTATGTATTTGATTTGATGATATCAAAAATTTGTTATGTTAAAATGATTTGGTTGTGCTGCACGTTGAGAAATCCAAATTATTGCAAGTCGATAATTTTTTACAACGTTTTATTAACTCTAATGATTAAAAGCTACTAAATAAGTTAAAGTTGTTTGCAAAATGTTTTGTACCTTACTGCCTTATACTGAATTGACATTAAAATAAATATTAGCATCACTACGGGTCTCTCCTGCCTTGTCTTGTCCATTATTTTTGAAAGAATTTAATAATGTAATGCTTGACTATGGAAACTATGTAAAGAATTGCCAGCAGCTAACTGATGCAAAGCAGCAAATGAAACGTTTAAAACTGTTCTCCGATAAGAGAGTCGCTGATTTGAGAATTCTGCGTCACGTCATATGCACAAATGCAAGCCAACAGTTTCGAACAACTTCTTGTAGTACCTACAGCTATATGGATACAATGTAGCAAAAGGAAAGGATGATCGCTCACTTTTCGGAGACATTTCACCTTCAGGACATCAATTTTGACTAATTTCAATCTTAAATGTTAAAGGCGGTTGAAGAAAAGGGGTGGTCTTACACTTTATGAAAATTGTTTACCTTCAGGACATCACATTGGACCGCAAAGCTATTAGCGTTCAAAACCTGACCACTTTTCGAGAAAGATTTTTTGGAAAGACACCCTACCCAGCCAAACCTTGCCGTAAGACATAGTCCTACGTCAAAAACAAAAACGCTAGAAAAGGTAACTTTTTTCAAAGGTGCGTAGTAATTAGCTGTTGGAAACCCCTTGCGTGTATATACATTGGGCAAAATTTTTTGGCATATTGGATATTGGCAACCGTGCCTCGTTCAATTTTATTGTCCATTTGGTTTTGGATTTGATATGAACCTTACCGCACCTAGGAAATAAGAAATGATAAGTTAATAAAAAAAATTGAGTATCTATTGATATCTTTTAAGGTGTATTTTATTTTTCAGTTTTGCGCCCGATGCGGCTTGTTCGTAAAGCCGCCTAAGAAGGCGAAAACAGTCATAAGTTTAATTATTATAAATTTTTCTCTTAATTTAATTTTTTTTCTTAGTTTTGTCGTCAATGTGTGTTGAAAATGCCCGCAGAAATATCGAAAACGGCGAAGACACCACCAGTGAAACGATAGAGGCTCCGGTGGCTCGGGCACCGCCGGTGCAGGGGTCGTAGCCGCCGCAGGTACCGGTGGCTCAGCCGCCCTTAGCAGTTCCGCCGGCATCAGTGGCACTGGCCGTTCTTACATGGAGCGCTGTTGATAGAGCCACAACTACCGCCGGTTTTTTTGCCATTCGGAAGAAAGCCAGCCGATGGCCTGGCGGTGGGCGACCATTGCATTACCAGTCTATCCACTGGTGAGCCCAGCAATTGGCTTTGCCTCCGGTGTCGCCAAAGCCGGCGGACTTGCCAAAGCCGGCAGCATTGCCGAAGTCGGCAGAGTTGCCGAAGCCGGCAGAGTTGCCGAAGCCGGTAGAGAGCCGAATTGATAGAGCCACAACTACCGCCGGTTTTGTTTTGCCAGCACATTCGGAAGAAGCCAGCCAATGGCCTGGCGGTGGGCGACCGTTGCATTACCAGTGTATCCACTGGTGAGCCCAGCACGGTAGAGATGGTCGGGTAGCGGAAAATTTGCCCGAAACTCGCACCCGTACCCGTACCAGCCGGGTTCGGGTCGGGTTCGGGTATTGAAAAAAAATAATTTGCGGGTTCGGGTCGGGTACGGGTTCCTAATGTTTGTTTTTGAAACCGGGTACGGGTCGTGTCGGGTATCTCTATTGACCACATTTAACACTCAGGATGGTCGGGTACCCGGGCCCGTCCCGTACCCGACGGTTTGCGGTCGGGTTCGGGTATCAAAAATAATAAACTTGCGGGTTCGGGTCGGTACGGGTTTTTAATTTTTTTCTTAATCGGGTACGGGTCGGGTTCGGGTATTCAAATTTCCATACCCGACCATCTCTACGGCACGGCCATTGGCTTTGCCTCCGGTGTCGCCGAAACCGATAGAGAGCCGAATTGATAGAGCCACAACTACCGCCGATTTTTTTACCAGCACATTCGGAAGAAAGCCAGCCAATGGCCTGGCGGTGGGCGACAGTTGCATTACCAGTCTATCCACTGGTGAGCCCGGCACGGCCATTGGCTTTGCCTCCGGTGTCGCCGAAGCCGGCGGACTTGCCGAAGCCGGCAGCATTGCCGAAGCCGGCAGAGTTGCCGAAGCTTGCCGAAGAAGCAGGAATTTAATAAATCAAACAACAATGAAATGAAAATTAAAAAATCAGACGGGTTTGTCTACAAGACATGACCGTATATGTAGGTGACACAGGACTGCGTAAGTCTCATTGTAGGGATAGTAGCATGTATACATGCATGTAATCATCATCATCTCATGTAACACATGCTATATGCAGCATATATTTATTTTTTTAACTTTTTTATTTTTTACTATTGAAAAAGTGAAAATAATGAAACATTGTCCAATTGGAAATCCTCGCTTCGTAATTGGTTGGAAAATTCGCTACGATGATCTAAACCTATACCAATTCGATATCTATGCCTGAGAAGTAAGCCAAAACAAGTGACGAAGTCCCTCGTATCAACAGGATTTTTTAACACAATTTTCATGTCTTTGCTTGGGAAGTACGCCCGAAAAAGCGACAAATCCCTCTTCTGCCAACAAATTTCTATCGAACGCGATTAAACCTAGTGCAATTTGATGTCTGTGTTAGGAAAGTGTGCCAGAAAAAATGACTGAAGTCCATTTTCCCAACAGATTGCAAATTCTTTACAACGAGACGATTGAACCTAGGCAAATTCGATATCTGTGTTGGAAAAGTGCGCTACAGCTGTATAGTGTTTGGCTGTAATATGATTCTGTTTGGATACGCATGTTTGCCGTTTCATTAAAAGTGTAGTGAAAAAATCTGCTGTTAATAAAATGGGGTTGAATTGGTAAAATCATTGGCGGAACTAGCGCTCACTTCTAGGGGGGGCTATAGCCCCCGGCATTTTTTCGACCATTTTATTACTTTGGCATATTAAGATTAAATGTACATTGATGCATAGGAACTTTAAGTTGTGATGCATATAAAAATTACTCTTAGGTTTTTATTATGTAAAGTTATCTAACTATAGTTTTTTCTTAAATTTAAAAATCCAGCTTAAATTTTCTAGGGGGGGCTATATGTCTTCTAGGGGGGGCTTAGCCCCCCCTAGCCCTTCCCTAGTTACGCCAATGGGTAAAATCCCTTGAACGTGGGGAACCGTTGATAATAAAATCAGAAGAGTTGTGCACAAGACACGACCGTATAGATGACATAGGACTACGTAAGTCTCTTTGTAGCGATAGTAACATGTATCCAAGTATGTAATATGTAATACGATTCTTCATGTATACATGCTACATGCGTTGTAAGTAATGTTTATCAAAGCAGAGCCGGCGTTTAGGCCGGCAAACCCGTGCGGTAGAACGGATCCTTTCGCTTCAAGGGGGCCTCGCGCTTGGTGATGACTATAGAAAAATGCTAAAAATTCTAGTGGACAATCCCTGGCTGTATTCAACACAATGGACTGTTCAGATATATTTGTATACTTTGTAATGTTGCCTTTTCTCTTTAATTTAAATGTTGAGTGTAAAGTGTTAAGAAAAAATCGATGAAATTAGACCTTGCTGCTTTGAAATGTGTCGTTACAAAATGTGCCAAACGACTCGGCTCTGCTTGCACGCCGATTGTTTACGAAGGAGTCGATCAAGAAGGCATTTAGCTTTTTTGAACCAATGAAATCTCCAGATCAGGATGGAATTCTATCCGTTTCTTACAGAAAATGAACAGCATTATAATGTCCGAGCTTATTACCATTTTTCGATCCAGTTTCACTTTGGAACATACATATCCCGGAAAATTGGTAGAACTTAGGCAGATACCTAAAAGCATACCTGAGACAGATAAAAAACCATGCAAAAGGCTTTCAGACCAATAAATTTGTCATCAATGTTTCTCGAGTGATAGAAGAAATCGCGGATAACTATATGCGCAATGAGTTTTTAAAGAACTTTCCATTGCATGGAAATTCACATGCATACTAACACGGTGAATCTACGGAAACTGCATTGCTCTGCCGTGTGACATTAATTGAGAAATAGCTCATATATCAACAAGCGGCACTTTGGGTTTCCATAATATTGACAGTGCTTTCGATAACGTGTCTTTCGTTTCAATTTTTACGGCACTCTTTCAAAAAGGAATCAACTAATATAAGCTAAATTCTAGCAATGCTCTCAAGCAGTGAAATCAGCCTCATTGGGAGATACATACATCGCTTAACATTTTCGGCGATGAAAGGAAGTCCACAAGGAGTTCTCTGACCCTTGCTTTGGTCACTGGTGGTCGACGCATTCCTTCACAAGCAGCGCATGTTGGTTACGAGACTTTTGCTGCCGTCGAGGGCGTACCTAGTACTTATCGTTAAAGGCCAACCTAGATTACCTTTAAGAAAACATCTCGTTGGAATCAAATTCAGGGTTGCAGACTAAACAAAAAAAAACGAAAACAGACACTGAGGAAGCCTGCAAGTCGTAGGCGAAATACGTATCTGTCATTGAATAAAATACACATAGTAGAATTAAATTGGATAAGTTTTCTTATTTTTTATTTTTTTTAGACTAAACAGTTAAACAGTGAGCTTCGCACAATCAGGGGACTCCTAACTGGACACAGTGCCGCTCTTTATCATTTAAACAGTATCGAATGATACCGACACCTTCCGCTTTTGTAACTCTGCACTTGAATGTTCAGTGCATCTGCTCTGCAATTGCAGGGCTCTTGCTTTATCTAGGCATAACTTCTTTGGATGTTTGCTGCTTAATCCAAACCGAATCCCAAAATGTCATTCACGGTATAAGATTAAACTCTCTAACTCAACTTCAGCAACGGGTATGAGCAACCCAGAAACTGTGTACAGCAGTCGAAGCCTGCACCAAAAGACGATCATTAAGACTGTCACAGTGGCCTTTCAACCCATTACCCTTCTGGCATACAAAAAAGGGTCTCGCTGCTTAATCTGCGGAGATTTCGGAGTTACTTGTATGAATTGATTGAATCTATTTTATTATAACAAATCGAAGTCACACTAAACCAAACAGTAAATAAATTTTCATGATCTGTTTCTACTTTGAACAGTGCTTTTCCTCTTCCTTCCTTTTCCGCTGAAAAATTTGCGCGAAACTTTTCTACGGTTTGCAAAAGAAGAACACTGATAATAAAGCATTTACAAGTTGCAGACGTTTTGGATGTGGCAGAAAATGTCGCCCGTGGCCAGAAAACTTATTCCCGCCATTTGCTGGTCGTGCACAACGGCGAAAAGTTCAACTTTTCCCACGTTGCCTGTGTTATTATGGTATTAAATGGGCAAGAAAATATAATAAACTCTTCAATCGTTATGTGGCCCTTAAAAGGACCGATTGTTGTAAACTTGCACTAACGCACTCAGCGTAATTTTGTTTTTGGTAAATTGGAGTATCAATAACCACAAACTAGGCACGACTTGTTACGACGAGCCAATCGGAAAGGCTTATGCGATCTAAAATATCGACGAAGTCGCACGATGAAATACCAGTCCGTGAGGCCAGCTGCATGTGATGTGGGATAATTCTGATCTTTTGTTGTCGCGAGTAGCATTTCCTACCAATTCAAGCAGCAAGATAAACTGGAGCTCCAGCTCCAATACGCTCAGCATAGTTTCCTTTCCTCAGCAGTCGGTGAATACGACCGACCGGGAGCTGCAGACCTGCACGACTCAAGCGTGACTTTGCATTGCCCTAGGGTTTTCCTCCTTTGGCGCGTCCAGACATGTCGTTGAGATGTTGACAGTAACTCAGCTAGCGTTTGAATAACGCTGTTCACCGGCTTACCTCTTGTTATATATCAGAATAACTATGCCAAGCAGCAAGCCGTTTTATTCGAATTCAGTCCCGGCGTAGTGGTTAGCATTCACGCCTCTCACGCCGAGGACCCGGGTTCAAATCCCAGCCCCGCAGAAGTCACGAATGACCCAAAACTGGTTAAAGTGACTATAATCTAAACAAATAAAAAGTTTATTGGGCCAGCAATTATTATTAAAGCAAAACATTGGATTTGGTTTTAATTCATTTTCTTGCGCATTGTTGTGGTGATTTAGTGTTTCATTTGGTGTTAACTTGGTATCAATCGCTATCACTTGTTCACGGCAGGCAATGTTTCAATGTGACGATTATTGAAATTAAAATATCTGCGGCACCGCTCGCGTTGCCGTTGGTGGCACAGCAGAACAAGGAATTATCAAAGCAAATAGCAATCAACAGTAGGATTCCATTTAGTTCTCTTGTAACTTTATTATACATATTACTGTTTTCCAAACATTCGTACAATAACAACATGTAAAGTAAGCGTAATTCAAACAGAGCATTTCAAACTAGAACGTTGAATTGCATTCCTCGGGCCCGACAAGAACCAGCAGCTTGGCTCTATTAAAAATATACCAAAGGTTTAATCTACGTAAAAGCACAACTGACTCGTTTTGGCGCAGTACTACCTACAGTAAATGTATTTAGTTAACAATTTTTACAACAAACTTTTGAAGCGCATTTATTTGGCATTTTAACAGCAAAATTACCTCTATTAAGGAAATGTACGCAGATGAACATCATCTGCTGTGGTCATGTTACGAAACGGCTGTTACAACATTCCCTTCGGAAGAGCCCCAGTAATTGCTTAAAGGGCGTTTGCTGTTCTCATATTCACGGAAAAAAGAATTTGAATATGGGTGGTATGTATGTAGGTAACATCGTATTATAACGCGTGAGCATTTCCTCAAAAGAAGGTAGACAGCTCCTGTAAAGTTGGCTTCAGTACAAACCACCAGGAAAGGTGTGCTGTGAGTGAGTTTCCGTGAAACATTTACTTGCATGCTAACTATATTGTGAGGTTTACGCAAATATTGTCTCAAACAGCATGACAGTATGATAACCGCAATGCAGAAGTTCAGTTTTAATATTTTCTTTTGTTTGTTATTAACAAATTTCAATTAATGTGTACTGTATCGTTTCTTTGTAGCTGTTTCCAGTGTGAATTTTCACTATTCGAGAAAAAAAAATTGATGAAACACAGCCATCCGGTATCAATCGAATACGATCAAACAGACGGATTCGAACGGCACGCCGCAGGGAAATCAAAGAGCCATAATTGCTCTTCCCTGTATGCGATGGGACGATTTCAAATTTCCAATGCTTCGCTTCTCCAGTCGATGGTGGTAAATCAGGCTGCATTAACACTGTAGGTACCAACTGAATCGTTTCAGCGGAAATGAATGGCATCAGTTGTGGCGGTTGTGTCATTTATTTTGCAACCCAATTTTCTCCGCTTTATTTCAATTCATAAATATTTATTTTACGCCGCCTGCTCGGGTTGAAACCGCTAAATAGAGCGGAAAAGTTATATCCGGATGTTGGGAGCAATTGCATTGATTTGTCTATTCCTGTGGGAGGAAAATCATCAACTTTGAATCGTTTAATATCTGATTGTTAACCGAAGAGTTCAATGTGGATCGCAATAAATGAAAATGATGACTCTTTATTGCGACACGCTCTTTTTCAGCTTAACTATTTAAATAATTTAAGTTTTATTAAGAGGTTTATTGGCAATTAAAGATACTTGGCGTTAGTTCTTGATAGATCTTTAATAAATTCATATTACCAAATAATTTATTGTATTTGTATTCATCATATTTGTCGACCTCTCTAAGGATAACATCAGATACATGATAGTACTAACTCACGTTGGGCATTTTGAATAGCCAGCTTCAGGCTAGGGTAAAAACAAAGCATCACCAGGTGACTGTCAAGTGTCTGAAGGTGAGGATACAATAAACTAAATTACTGGACGCAATGAGACACCATGCATGTCATTGAGATTCAGATTAAATGGCGACGATTCATAGCTGGCAAAATGATCTATTGTTCTTCATACCAGCCGGAGCAAGGAAAGTCACGTAGACGCCTCTTGCATCGAGACATCCATCGCTGCTGTAAAACCGGAGAGATAAATTCTGTTTTCCAGAAGCTTAGCATAGCCATTCCTGTTATCTCGTCGAGAGACAAAAGAATTCACAGCAGTCAGACGGCAGCATAAAAAAATATTCACTGAGCATTAATATGTCATAATAAACGGAGTACTAAACGAGGACGCAAATGGAAGTGATACTTGGTGACAATGGTGCCGCCGGTATATTATACCAATTCAGAATAAGTGTGAAATGACTAAGGTGCTGAAATCAGTTGTCATCAATCAGCTGATGGATTAATGTGAACTGGATGGTGGCCATAATAGTAAAGAAGTAACACTGTAGTACCTCTTCAATCATCCATTGTTTCTCGGGAAATAAAATTCTCACAGAAATTCAATAAGTATTTGTAAATATTAGTCCGGAAACAGAGATTACTGTTATTAACTCCGTTACCTTTGATATTTTCCGATCGAGATTGACAGCTTGGAGCGTTGAACTCAAATCTATATATATAAGCACCTTGTCTGTAACCAAAATCAGGCCCACATTAAGCAAAGGCTCAAACCAATTATACCAGATTGCATTCAACACCAGCAAAAGTAACGTAGTTACATCTCATTGAGTTACATAGCGTATCTCCCATTCGCTTTCAATTAGACGCGAGGCGACGCACGCGGGTTACAGCTAGTATTCGATAAATGCTACTTGTTATCGTTAGTTGTAAACAAGAAAACAAGTTATCAAAATTAAAAACAAGGAGAATAAATTTACTATGCATTACAGTAAGCCAGCCCACTTGATTTTATCATGCCTCGTTTTCGGCAACATGAGTAGGTTTGTATATCACTCCTACTGAAATCTGTTCCGAAGATCGTTGAGAAGTTACGCACTTTGTCGTCCGAACCAACTTCTCCAATTCTCCAAATCTGGTGTAAGTCTGGAAGTTGAAACCGCCGAAGGTGGAAAAGCTGGTGAGCTTCCTTCCGTTCGGGACTGCAGTGGAGCAGTTTTGCGACCACATGGATGTAGCCGAACTCAAGCATCATCTTGTGAATCCACTACTAATTCAGAACCCGCGTGGTGAATGGTTAAAACCACTTTAAAATAGAAAATAATAATCCAGGACCTGGGGGACAAACTCCCCTACAATTCCTTCCTTCAGCAATTTCATTTCGGAGATTGTGTCGGATGCTTACAAGGCAAACGTGTGGGCTACAAGCCGCTGAGCAAACCCGTTGCGAAAGTTCGACGGGGAAAAGTAAATGCGAAGAAGAAAGGTACAGTTTACAACCATGGTGAAGATTCAGGTGGGGTCGACAACGAAGATCAAAAGAAGCAAAAGCCGTGCAGGGTGTTCGAGCGCACGGACCACCAACTGCAATACTGCGAAGACTTCAAGAAGCTGCCGTATGTTGATCGGATGAAAATAGTCGATCGTTTCAAGCTGTGCCTCAATTAGCACGGTGCTATGTCGGCGAGTGCAGAGGAACCCACAATCCTCTTCTACATCCGGGGCAGGGCGTAGCCAGCGCTCATATCCAGGCCAACAGCATTACGTTGTTTCAGATGATTCCTCGGAACCTTCACTGCGGCGAACGGGCGATTACAGCTCTAGCGTTCCTGGACGAAGTAGTATCAGACACATTCCAGCGTTACGGGACACTTTCCCTACTATGCAGATCGCTTCCTGTTTCATCAAATTGGAGAATAAAGTACTCTTTAAACAACTATTTTAGAAGGTGAAAGGTCGCCAGTCGCCTGTCACCTTTTGCCTGCCGCCTGTCACCTGTCGCGTGCTGCCTGTTGTGTGTTGCCTGTTGCATGTTGATGTTGCCTGTTGTCTGTTACCTGTTGCCTGTCGCTTGCTGCTGTTGCCTGCTATTGCTGCGTGTTGCCTGTTGTCTGCTGCCCGCTGTCTGTTGCCTGTTGCTTGCTTTCTGTTTTTTTGTTGCCTGTTGCCTGCCCCTTCCTGGCAACAGGCGACGGGCAACAGGCAACAAGCGACAGGCATCATGCAACAAGCAATAGGAAACAGGCAACGGGCAACAGGAAACAGGAAACAGAAAACAGGAAACAAGCAACAGCGGGGAAATAGGCAACAGGCGACAGGCAATAGGCGACAGGAAACGGGAAACAGGCTACGGGCAACAGGCGACGGGCAACATGCGACAAGACAGGCAACGGGCAACAGGAAACAGAAAACAGGCAACAGGAAACCGGAAACCGGAAACCAGAAACCGGAAACAGGCAACGGGCAACAGGCAACAAGCAATGGGCAACAGGCGACAGGCAACTTACTTACTTACTTATGTGTCCATGTCTGCCGGTCCGGCGGAGCAAAGGGATGAAATCAGAGATCTCCACTGCTGACGGTTACCCGCCATGGCTTTTACCTGTCGCCAGGACAGGTTCTCGTCTACAGCTCGGATGTCGTTGGCTAGGCTGCGTCGCCATGAGCCTCTGGGTCTGCCTCTTGTACGCTGTCCTTGTGGATTCCAGTCGAGTGATTCTCTGCAAACCTCGTTCGCTCCTTTCCTAAAGGTGGGGCCGATCCACTTCCACCTACGTTCTCGAATTTCTGTGGCTATCGGCCGTTGATGACACCGACGATGAAGTTCCTCATTGGATATCCAGTTATCAGGCCACTAGGCACGAATGATGTATCGCAGGCACCGGTTAATGAATACCTGCAGTTTTTGCGTTGTCTCCGCTGAGACGCACCACGTTTCGCAGGCATGCAGCAGTACGGATTTAACGTTTGAATTAAAGATTCGGGTTTTCGTACGTAGAGTGATCTGGTTTGAACGCCAAATGTTTCGCAGACCTGCAAAGGCACCCCTGGCCTTCCTGATCCGTGTGGCTATATCAGTCTTAGTACCACCATCGGGCGTTGTTTGGCTACCAAGATATTGAAAGGCGTCTACCTCCCCAATTTGTTGTCCCGCTGTTGGCGGAATTGTCAGTGTTCACTACCATTGACTTAGTTTTCGCTATATTGACTGTGAGACCTGCTGCCTGCGAGCTCTCGGAGAGGTCGTCTAACTTGCTCTACATATCGTTTCGGCGTTGTGCGAGCAAGACAATGTCGTCGGCTAGGTCAAGGTCATTTAGCTGCTCCATCGTTAGAGGATTCCAAGGCAATCCTCGATTTGATCTACTGTCAATTGCTCCAACTAATATCTCATCCATAACGATGAGAAAAAGAAGCGGTGATAAAATGCAGCCTTGTCTCACGCCATCAATTACCCTTATGGGGTCGAACAAGACGCCGTCGTGCGAAACCTTACACAAGAATGCCTCGTACTGAGCCTCGATGAGATGGACTAGCTTATCTGGAACTCCTCTACGCCTAAGTGCGCCCCAGATGTTTTCGTGGTTGAGTCGGTCGAACGCCTTTTCGAAGTCAACGAACACAAGCAGAAGAGAGTCCTGGAATTCGTTGATCTGCTCCAATATAATGCGGAGCGTTGTGATATGGTCTACAGATGATCGGCCAGCACGGAATCCAGCTTGCTGCCGCCGGAGAGTAGCGTCAATCTTCTCCTGGATCCGGTTGAGGATTACCTTACAGAGTACTTTCAGAGTAATATAGAGCAACGTGATGCCACGCCAGTTACCGCATTCCGTTAGGTTTCCTTTCTTAGGGACTTTGACCAATATGCCCTGCATCCAGTCCACCGGAAAAGTTGCGGCTTCCCAAATATTGCTGAAAAGCTGATGCATCATCTGGGCTGACAAAGATGGGTCAGCTTTGAGCATTTCGGCTGAAATACGATCTATCCCTGGCGCTCTATTGGATTTCATACTCTTGATGGCTGTTACAATTTCATCCAGCGATGGCGCCTCCGAGTTCACGCGATTTATTCGACGAGCTGTAGGCGTCGTACGCTGCTGGTTTTGTTGGTCTCTGACATTTGAAACTCGGAAGAGTTGTTCAAAATGTTCAGTCCATCGCTTAAGCTGTTCTGTACGGTCAGTCAGTAGCTGACCAGCACTGTCCTTTAGCGGCATCTTTGTATTCATCCTGGCACCACTAAGGCGGCGAGAAATATCGTACAACAAACGGCGGCGGCGGTTTCTCCTTGTTCGGCTAGGGAGTTAGTCCAGGCTCTCTTGTCCCGCCTACCAGCACGTTTAGCAGCCCTTTCCAGTTCGGTGTATCGTTGACGGGCAGCTGTCTTAGCCGATCTGGTCCGCGCTCGCTCAATGCCGGCTTTCGCCTCTCTCGGCTCGTCGATCTTCCTCCAAGTTTCATCCGAAATCCACTCCCTCCGCCTGCTGCGCGCTTTTCCGAGGGTCTCATCACTGGTCGTGATGAAGGCGTTCTTGATGCCGGTCCATTGCTCTTCGATGGTTCCACCAGGTGGCAGCTCCGAGACTCGAGATTCAAGTTGTTCGACAAAGGCCCTTTTCACATCAGGATTCTCCAATCGGCGGACGTCGTAGCGGCACCCAACTTTCTCCTCCCGTCGTTGGACACGTGCGACGCGCAGACGTATCTCAGCGATAACAAGATGATGGTCGGATGCAATATCAGCGCTGCGTTTGTTGCGTACATCAAGAAGGCTCCTTCTCCATTTCCGGCTGATGCAGATGTGGTCGATTTGGTTTTCTGTTCGGCCGTCGCGGGAAACCCACGTGACTTTATGTACTGGTCTATGGGGGAAGAGCGATCCACCAATGACCATGTCGTTATTACCACAGAATTCTGTAAACAGCTCCCCGTTTTCGCTCATCTCTCCTAGGTCATGGTGTCCCATGACACGTTCAAGGTCCGCGTTGTTTGAGCCAATCTTCGCGTTGAAGTCGCCCATGTGAATTTGGATGTCCCCCTTCGGGATTTTCTCAACCACGCTGTTCAGCTGGCTGTAAAAAAGCTCTTTCTCCTGCAGGTCGGCAGCATCTGTTGGCGCATAGCACTGGATTGCCGTAAAGTTCCTAACCCGTGTTCTGAATCTGGCAACAATTATTTGCTCATTTATCGGCTCCCACTTCATCAGGGCCGCATGTGCCCCTGGGCTCGGTAGGAATTCAACTCATCTTTCTCGAGTAGCATTTTCACCTCGTATGCCAGAGTAGAGCAAGACTTGCCCGGATGATGTCCTGTGTTCGCCAATACCCGGCCAGCGGACCTCGCTCAGCCCCAGGATTTCAAGCTTCAGGCGGCTAGCTTCCCTTGCAAGTTGAGCCAGCTTGCCCTGCTGGGCAAGGGTCAGTATATTCCATGTTCCGATTCGTGTCCGTGTTTCATGCTAAAGGTCGTTGCCAATAATCCAGAGAGATTTCTTCTTTCATTTTCGGTAACTTGTTCTGGTACCAGGAGACAGGCAACAGGAAACAGGCAACAGAAAACAGGCAGCGAGAGAGGCAATAGGCAACAAGCAACAAGCGACAGGCAACAGGCAGCAGACAACATGCAGCAAGCAACAGGCGACAGGCAACATGTAACAGGCAACGGGCAGCAGGCAACAGGCTACAGGCGACAGGAAACAGGAAACAGGCAACAGGCAACGAGCCGCAGAAAACAGGAAACAGGCAACAGGAAAAAGGAAACACGAAACAGGAAACAGGCTACGGGCAACAGGCTACTGGTGACAGGCAGCATGCAACAGGCAACAAGCGATAGGTAATAGGCGATGGGTAACAGGAAGCAGGCAACAGGAAATAGAAAACAAGCAACAGGAAACAGAAAATGAGCAACAGGCAACGGGCAACAAGCGGGGCAATAGGCAACATGCAACAGAAGCAGGTGACAGTAAGCAGGCAACGGGCAGCAGGAAACAAGAAACAGGCAACAAGTGGGGCAATAGGCAATATGCAACAGGCGACAGGCAACAGGCGACAGGAAACAGGCAATGGGCAACAAGCGACAGGCAACAGACAACAGGCAGCAAGCAACAGGCAACAGGCGACAGGCAACAGGCAACAGGCAACGGGCAACAGGAAGTGGGCAATAGAAAACAAGAAACAGAATGAAATTAAAAATGAACATGAAAATGAAAGTGAAATAATGTGATAACATATCTAAAATGGAGTTGTTCTATTTTAACACCAATATGAAATAATATGAAAAAATGAACACTGGTTTGATGTTATTATCTTTTTCTTGTCCCCCTCTTCAACAATATTTTGAGACCAGGACATAAACTTTTTTTTTATATTTGTATAAGCCTTATTAATAAACTTCTCAGAAGACACCACCCTTGAAGAATTACGAATCTTTTACCCAATTGCCATAATCCGCTGGTTTTCGAAACTGGACAGTTGGGACTGGTGAGAACAGTTAGTGTGTTAAGTTTGAAAATCTGGTGATATCACAGTTATTGGAAAGAAGACACATATGCAAAGAAGACACAGAAAATCTGACGAAGACATTTAGGGTATTTTGCCTATCATTGAACGATTCCAATGATTGGACAGCGTCCAATAAAACGTTAATTCTAGAATACATATACGCTCAAATCCTATCAAAGTGCACGAATTACTCACTTTGATCAGTTGTGGATAATTTCTTGTAACAATAGCGTTACATAAGGCAAGATTTAATAACAAAAATTCAAGTTGAACTTTGTCATATACAATATGGGCTATAACCCTGCATTTTGTTAGCATTTCAGATAAGAAACATGTCTCACTAATTAACGTTTAAAATAATTATATTACCATATCATGCTGTTTATAGCTAATGATATTCATCTATGCACTATTTGTCAACATTTTCAAGCAAAATAAAAAATTATTTATAGTTTTTAAAGTATTAAAATTTGACTGTTTAATCATTGGACAATAAAGCAACGATGGTCCTAAGCTTGTACAAGAACTGAAATAGCATGAAAAAACCGCATTACTTCTCATTATGCATGTGTATTTGACAGTTTTTATATTTATGGCACTGTTTAAAAATGGTTTTCATTTGTATTGCAAAAATCTTCCGTTGAAAATTTATGTAATAGTATTATTTTTTTATTTTATATACATGCTTTTGTTTTTTTTTGTTTTAATACAACAATTCCACGAAAAATAGTCCTATTGCGAATTGAAGCTACTCCAGATTTGTTTAAACTATGTGTACTTGAATCTTATCTGAAAAATTTTATTATCGTGTATTTTATTTGGCCTGCCATGAATTAAGGTAATCACAAAAATCAACATTTTAGTCTAAATACTAAAGAAAATATTAAGAAGTTTAAATCACCGAATTGTTCCGGTGTTAATGGTACTGACAGCAAACGTTAGATACTTCTATGAATATTGTAGAATAATATTGGGTTGAAACAATTTTTTTATATAACGTTGTAAATATTTTGTATTCTAACGGGTGGCAACTTAAATTTTGGAATTTTTTTCTCAAGCTGTCAAAAAAAGACAAAGATACATGAAGAAGATCTGATTTACCGAAATTAAAGATACATTATCTATTGTTGAAAAAAAAGTGTACATTTGAAAACGGTCCGTAATCGGCTGTTCGGCGAAGCTTTCGTTTGACATCGAAACAGGAGCGTTGTACGGCCGTCATGTCAAATTTGCGAATGCATCTCTTGATTCTACCAATCAACTGTTTGTAATTCGTGGCTCTCCAGTTATTTTTGTACACCAAGAAACTCAAAATACCGAAGAAATATTCGATTGGGCGCACTGAGACAGGTTTTTCGGATTGTGGGTTTTGGGTAAAAATGGGATTGAATGGGTATTCAGGAACGATTGTGTTTTTTTTTGCATAATGCGATGATGCTCTATCCGGCCAAAACACGTATTGTCTATCTGCATGATGTTTTTGAAGAAACGGGATCAAAATTTTCTTCAAACGTTCGTCTGGTGCATCTTAATTGGTAGCCAAACCAGAGGGCTTGTTGTTGAAGAAACGAGAAAGAGAACGATGTCCTTCTGCGTCCATAATTTTGGCTGGTCTTCAACTACCTTGCTTGCGAATAGTTGTTGGGCATCTTAGGATATGGTAAACAGTCGAAGCTGCAACATATTTACTTTTTGCCGCAAAAAAAATCCAAAATTTTAGTTGCCACCCGTTAAATTCTAGCCAACGAACTAGTTTTTCATATTTTTTGAGAGCTAAATAATTTTTTATCATTACTTTTGAAAAATTCTAAATATTATAATTTGATTTCTTTTTATAAATAAAGTTTCGACGATGAGACGAAGATGAATGGTGCATTTTTTCACCTGCAAGGAAACGGATATTCGCAGTTTTTCAGAGTATTATCTTGCTAACAAATTTGTTTCGAGGAACCAGGAGAGAAACAAACATAGTTTCCCTTGTAAAAAACAGATCTTGCCATTAGACCGTAGGAAATATAAGTAAGCTCGAGGAAACCGTAAAGAGAGAAAAATTTGCGGGAAAGCAACAGAAATGAAGGATAAGAGCATCGTAGATTAGAAGGGGAAATTAACATCCCTTAAGAAACAAATTGTAATTAGTAACATGTTCACTAATTGCTGATTATTTTTAATGAATATCGGCACCAACGCCGATATATCTTAAAATGTATTCATTCTTAATAGTAAGCTATCAAATTAACTTCAAGGTCGGTGCAATATATTGCATGTCCAACTATTGGACAATAAGTGTCCAACTATAGGACAATACGGTTTTAGAAGTGTTCAACGATTGGACATTCAAGCGTTGTCAAAAAATCGCATATTTTCCACGAAAGGCTTATTTATTTCATGAAAATTGCCATGTAATGTGAACATATTTTGTATCTGATTCAGATTTTCATGTTTCTGTCTATTTGTAATTATTTGTTTGGAAAATATCGTTAAAACTAAAAACACAGGGGCTTAGCTGTGCGATCATTGGCAAATTACCCTACAGCCTTAAAAAAGATTTTTAACGAAGAACTGAAGCAACTCTACTCTCCTTGAAAAAAACTAAAACAAATAGTCGAAACGTCACATCGCACAGTGGGACGGCTTCAAAAATAGGCGGACATCAGCTTTTGCGGAGAAACTATTAAGTTTTTCGCATTAGTGTCTTTGCAAAAGTTTCTTGGTTTTTAATGTATTTTTTTGTTAGATAAAAACAATTTACATTAAGGGGGTGAATCAATAAATAGAAAAATTAACTTTTTTATTTTAGGTTCAAAATAAACAGTGCCTAAGGAAAAGTGGTAGAGGACATTATTTCAAGAGTATTTGGTGAAGGAAGGAAGTTACTATCCCTTAAGGGAAAAAAGATATTGAGCTACACAATAACAAACCCCCTTAATATCAGTTTTCCTAATTTTACTTGCTTATTTCCGTTTATACATCGTTTTGATGTTCAGTAAAATTTAAGATATAGTAAAAATACATCTTTTTGCTGAAGAGAGCGAGGCTCTAACCTTATGGGATTTTAAGCTGTTAAAGTTTTTAGACAATTTTCTAGTCAACTTTGAGGTGATTTATTTCAAAAAGGCGCAAGTATGCGCAGCCAATCTCAGCGACTTTATTTGTTGTAATGTAATGGCTTTCATTTTATGTATATGTCACGGTGGATCACGGTGGAACATTCGAGCAAACTGCGACTAAAAATATCACGTTTAACGCCTGAAAAATTACATAAAATAACATAATCGACCAAGACAAATGGTATAAACCCATTTAAAATAAAAATAAATTTAATAATAAATGATTTAAAAATTCAATGATGGTATATTTCTAAATAACTGTTCATTTCTTTATCGTTAGCTTCGGAGGAGTCAAGAGTACCGTTTACCGCAAAATCTGGTTCATTATACGGATGGTACAAAATGCCAGCTAGTATGCACCGAATTCTTATCCATGGTGCAGATATTATCCAAGCATCAGTGCTTCCTATCGGTGCCTTGTCAGAAGAACCGCAAGAATGCCGGAATAAGGACGTCAAAATGTTCCGGGAATATCGAGCGCGAAAATGTTCAAGGTGCATATTAGTTATCATATATGTTGTTTTGTTCCTAATTGCATACGCTTATGTTCACAGAGTATCTACAAATCAAGATATATTTAACCGTTTAATGGTATCATCTGATCCGATAATTTCATCAGTGGGTAAGAACACAAAACGGAAGAAAATGCCATTCAGTGAAGCAGCACTGAAATTATTGCGTGAACCAGATTTTGCGGGAAACGGTACTCTTGACTCCTCGGAAGCTAACGATGAAGAAATGAACAGTTATTTAGAAATATAACATCATTGAATTTTTAAATCATTTATTATTAAATTTATTTTTATTTTAAATGGGTTTATACCATTTGTATTGATCGATTATGTTATTTTATGTAATTTTTCAGGCGTTAAACGTGATATTTTTAGTCGCAGTTTGCTCGAATGTTCCACCGTGATCCACCGTGACATATACATAAAATGAAAGCCACTACATTGCAACACATAAAGTCGCTAAGATTGGCTGCGCATACTTGCGCCTTTTTGAAATAAATCACCTTCAAATTGACTAGAAAATTGTCTAAAAACTGTAACAGCTTAAAATTCCATAAGGTTAGAGCCTCGCTCTCTTCAGCAAAAAGATGTATTTTTACTATATCTTAAATTTTACTGAACATCAAAACGATGTAGAAACGGAAATAAGCAAGTAAAATTAGGAAAACTGATATTAAGGGGGTTTGTTATTGTGTAGCTCAATATGTTTTTTCCCTTAAGGGATAGAAACTTCCTTCCTTCACCAAAGACTCTTGAAATAATATCCTCTACCACTTTTCCTTAGGCACTGTTTATTTTGGACCTAAAATAAAAAAGTTATTTTTTCTATTTATTGATTCACCCCCTTAATGTAAATTTTTTTTGTCTAACCAAAAAATAAATTAAAAACCAAGAAACTTTTGCGAAGACACTAATACGAAAAACTTAATAGTTTCTCCGCAAAAGCTGATGTCCGCCTATTTTTGAAGCCGTCCCACTGTGCATCGGAGCGAATTGAAAAAGCTTGGTTTAATTTCCGGTCAGAAAAAGCATAGTAAAAATTGTGAACAAACTCAGCTAAATTGAACCATTGTATTGGGTATGACTGCACATCAGTACATTTTAATTTGTATCTTTTGCACTCTACAGATTTCTTGCTTGACACAAATTGTAAACTTTTAGAGGTGACGTAACTCCGTCAACGCGAATAGTGCTTACGTTGCTGATAGAAATGTATAACATTGATTGCCAATTGTACAGAGTACCTACTTACAATCGATCTATCATGAGGATAAAAAGTATTCCCAAAGTTGTGCAAAACTTTCTTGGGAATGCCTAGGGCTGGTAGAGTTTGCCTGTTTACAACGTGATAGGGATAGGTGAGGGAAGTTTGTACCTAACCGACATAAGGAAAGTTGAGAAGAATTCGTGTGTCAGTTCCAAAATCAGAGTGTATCTTCAAAACTTTCAATCTTCAGTAGACAAGAAAGCACACCTTTTGCTAATGCTTGTATCAATCAGCGTTGCAAGTTTTATTCGACACAACGAATACACTTCAGCAAAACTCAACTATGAGTAAACAACTGATTTCTAGTGAAAAAATACAGCTTTAGCGAATAAAGATTGTTTCCGCTTGTCAAAGAGAAGCTCAATTTAATACCTTTGATGTTAGTATTACGTTTCTGCAGATGGTTTTCAACGGCAGCATGGCATTTCACACTAGTGAAAGATGGTTATTAATCACGTTTATTTAGAGCCGCCGTGAAAGCATTTTACTGCAGCAATGGTATGGCATTTTCCATTTTGTATAAACATGAAGTACATATTGTTTTGATCTACCTAGTAATGTCGGTAAACTTTTTTCGTTCTCTCTAAGGAGTGGATTCCGCTTCCGCGAACTATAATGGTCAGTTTTATAGTCCGAATCTAGAATTTTGAAGTTAAATTGTTATATGTCAATTTATATGGAAGTTGTGTAAGTAAATCTAATACGTTTAATGATACTTCAAAACTAATGATTGTTATTGGTAAAATGTTTTGGTTAAATGTTAAATGGTTGAATGGTGGTTGGTTATATGTTGAACATTAGAGTTAGCCAAATTATTTGAAAACAGCGATAGAAAAGATCAAATAGAAAGTTAAAATCTTTGCTGTCAACTTTGGTACTTGGGAAATTAAGCTAAAATGAAAGATTGTGACAAAATGTGCTTGTTTCAGACAGAGAAAAATGTAAAATCAATAGCTTCAACATTTTTATTTTATGGAAATTTATTCATATTTGTAAAATATAACAATTTTTAATTAATAAAGAACATATTTGAAGTACTCTTCTTCTTGTATTTTCGTAAGGACAGTGTTTTCGTGAGAGTCATTCGAGAAAACGCATCAACCAGTGCAATTAGTAGGAATGAAATCTAGATCATAGCAAAAAAGCGTTGAAGAGTCGCAGCTGTGCTCAAAGTGCGATTAAGAACCCTTTCTGCAAAAGAAAGGCAAAACCGCTTTTGCGGAGTATAAACCACCCTGTGCCAGTAATTGAAAAGAAAATCCTGGCTGGTTATACTGAAGACAAACTTGGTGCAAGGGTGTAGCCAAAGTATGTACCAGACCAGTATGGCGAAACGCAAAATGCATAAGACCAGAGGCTGTCACTGTCGTAGAAAATAACAAAACCAAGTGAACAAGACGACGGTGTTGGTTACTTTTTGGGCAGGAAAAGCACTGACGTGTTGAGATGTGATGGCAGAAAATTTGAAAACAAAAATAAGATTCAGCAATTTTCTCAGACGCCTAACCCGGAAAATAATCGTTCTGGTTAGTAGAGCTTTCACCGACCTACGGTTCCACATGGAAAAAGATACGTCCATTCGCTCTAAAGAGCTTTGCTGCTCTGCTTGGCTTGCTGCTGGGGCACATTAAAATAAACGAGGTCCTGGAGCTGAGCAAAAAGGGCGGGAGGACTGCTGGCATGACATGCCTCTTCTCTAGTTTTCCTATGCTCCATAGCTGGTAATGTTAAGGAACAAAATTTCTTGTTCGCTTCATGTTTACAAATATACACACAGTAAATTGTTAGCCTCTGGAGGCGATACGATGCGATGCGATGGGTGGAATTTTAAATGCCAACAGCCGCACCAGCCGCAGCATGTTGTAGTGATTTTTGGTATCCTGTTGAAACGAGTTTTCTTATGTTCGCTAATTAGAAACATATTATACCAAATTCGCAAAGAAGTGGGGTTGACAGGGGGCATACGGTAGACTGAAAGCGGTAAAAAATTCCCCACAGTAAAGAACGAAAAACGTGTCAGTAGAAAGCCGTTGGGTTCCACACCGGTGCGGTGCCGGGATTGCACATAGAGCTTCATTATCGCTAATTACGTTAAAAATACCGCATTGGATAGGCTATTAAACAACGCGTCGTAAATTTTTGTGCATTTCGGCAGCGAAGTTGTATAATTTGACGCGAGTTTTTTACCCGGAAAATTGGAGTAATCTTTTTTTGCGACGTGAACCATATACGATATTTTAAAAACGAAAGCACGAAACCGATTCGAGGTACCTGCTGTTTTTCTTTTCGAATAAAAACCGTAGCATTAAGTATTGTGTTTCATGGGCACCATACAGTGACGATTCAGATAGCAAAAATTAGTCAGCGGATGAGAAAGAAAATGGTTTCGGCTAGGATGTCTTAACCTACACTACTAGTTAATCATAGACCCGCTGTTGATGGAAAAGAGAACCAATTTTTGAAGCTCCTACAATGAATGTAAATATAAATCGCCCAAGTACCCAAGTTGATCTTAAAGTACGACACTGTTGTAATTAACAAGTAGTCACGTAATCGAATCATGACCGGGAGCAACTGTTATGATCAGAAGGATCGAAAGACTAGCCCCGCAATTGTCGTATACTGTAATAGCTGACTGCGAAGTCTGTCGAATGAAAAAAGCGAAATGTATTGCTTTTTGAATGGTTATAGGAAAAGAAAACTTAATTCCATTTTACAAGTTAAATTTTTTACATCATTCTTCTAAAAAAGGAAGGTGTAGCTTTTTCGAAAACCCTATTTCACAGAATATTACATGTTAAATAATAAATGTTAAATGTTAAATCTGGAAAATAATAAAAAGAATAGTTATCCAATTTACATTTACATTTATTAACATTAATTCATCTGACCACAACGTCTACATGAATAAAACATTACTTTACAACTAACTATAGTACATTTAATCTTCGTAAGTGGCGTCTAAAACTATCACTAGAACAATGAAAATCAAAAAGACTGTACACACGATTAAACAAGCAACACATAGCTCATTTTGGCCGTACTAGGTTCGTCGGAAGTCCAGGCGAAGAAATTGCGTGTGTCGAAGCGCACGTGGTGTGGCATTGAAATTGATTTGAGCGAGGATGTTTGGAGAGTCCAATTCGCCCACTAAAACTTTCTTGATTAACAAAACTCGTTCAGTTTTTCTCCTATTGTCGAGAGTTTCAATGTTGAGTAAGTTGCAGCGGTCTTGATACGGCGGAAGCACTAAAGGATTTCACGCGGGTAAAAATCTCAAAGCATACCGTAAGAATTTGGCTTGTACTGCTTCCAACCTGGAGGACCAAATTCCAGTGTAGTGGCTCTAAAGTACAGCAGCATACTCTAGGATAGAACGCACAATAGAGAATTACAGGGCACGTAAACAATATGGATCTCTAAATTCTTTGGATACCCTAAATATGAAGCCCGAATTTTGATTGGCTTTAGATATTATATATGAGTAGTGTTCCCGAAAACAGAGGCTCGTATCAAGAAGCACTCCCAAGTCTTTGATTACATAAACTCTGTCCAGTACTTCATTGCTGATGTGGTAGTTCCATATAATGGGTTCTTTCTTGCGACTAAAAGAGATTACCGAACACTTGCGCACGCTAATGGAAAGCTCATTCTTTAGACACCAATCCGCAAAAATGACGATTAGTTTTTGTAGTTCACAGCAGTCTTCAATAGATTTTACCGGCACAAACATTTTAAGATCATCAGCGTACAGCAATCTGGTTCCTCGTGGAAGTACAGCACAAACGTCGTTGAAGAATATGGAAAACCATAATGGTTCGAGGTTGCTTCCTTGTGGAACGCCGGAATTTTTTTTTATTTTTTTTGCCATTTTGGCTAAAAGCAGGTTGTAATCCACACAGTCGAAGGCAGCTTTCAGATCCGTATATACTGTGTCGATTTGAACACCATTTTCAAGGTTTCGTATGCAGTATGATGTAAACTCCACCAGATTAGTGATAGAAAATCGCCTAGGGTAGAATCCGTGCTGATCACAGGAAATGTGTCGCTTAGCTTCGTACATTAGTTGCTTGCTCACAAGAATCTCAAGTAGTTTAGACCCACTGCTCAAAGAGGTAATTCCACGGTAGTTGGTCACGTCGCCACGATCTCCCTTTTTATATACCGGGAATAAGATGGACTCCTTCCAAACATCTGGAAACGTCGATTGCGATATAGACTGATTACAGATAGCAGTGAGAGGTGCACAGAGAGCATCACAGTGAGACAGCGGGATGGAAGAGTTGGGATTAAAAGTAAATGGTGCTATAAATGATAGATTTCTCGGCTTTGAAAAAGCTATGCTTGAAAAAATGAAAAATATGGCTGGGTCATTTTTTGAAATGCAACGTAAACAGGAATTAGTTGTTATGAACGAACATGTTTTAGATTCGGAAAAATTGAGCGTGAAAAGTAAAAAGCGTAAATTGAATGATAGCGGTAGTAACGCGAATAATGAAGAGGAAGAGGTAACCTTTGCTAGCGTATTGAAAGGGAATGTAAAGAAACGTAAAGCTGGTCCAGTTATTGTGATTAAACCAAAAGAGTCCTCCCAGAGTAGTGAGGCTACACGGGATTTTTTAAAATCGAAATTAAATCCAAAAACACACAAGATAAGTAACTTTAAAAACGGGAAAGATGGCTCGGTTATAGTTGAGTGTGCAACAAAAGATATTGTGGAACACGTGAAAAAAGGCATTGAAAGTAATCTTGGTGAGAGTTACACTGCTGTTGTTCCCATTCCCCCGGTGCCAAGGTTAAAAGTAATGGGCATGAGTGATCAGTATTCTTCTGATGTCTTCATTGACTTTTTAAGAAGTCAAAATGAGGATATTTCCATAGATCAAGTCAAGGTTGTTAATATGTACGAGAATCCACGTTTCAAGTATAATAAGTACAATGCGATAATTGAAGTTGACAAACAGACTTACAACTGTTTATTGACTTCAAAAAAAGTGAATGTCGGTTAGGATCGATGCCATATTGCTCCGGCAATTAATGTTTTGAGATGCTTCAAATGTGGAGAATTCGGTCACAAAAGTACGGATTGTAAGAATGACGAAACGTGCTCTTTGTGCAGTGAAAAACACAGAACATCTGATTGTACGTCCACTGTTTCGAAATGTGTTAATTGTATTAAATTCAATAAAGAACGTAAAATGAATTTGGACGTTAACCACGCAGCATCTAGTTCAGAATGCTTAGTTTACAAGAAATTGTATGAGCAAAAAAAAGGCAGTTTACATTTCGATAAATAGCAACCAAGCTCCAAGAGAAATGTGAATCAATTTGACATAATGTATTTGAATATTGCTGGGTTATCTACAAACTACGTTGCATTGCGACAGATTGTAGAGGAAAAACGTCCATCTTTGATATGTTTGTCAGAAACACATATTGTAGATATTGATGCATTTGATCAATATTCTATACCGGGATACAAAATATCTGCCTGTTGTTCACATTCAAGGCATACTGGAGGGGTTGCTATTTATGTCAAAGAATCTGTTCAAATTATTCTTCGCTACAACGAAGCAATCGTTTGTAATTGGTTCTTAGGCATAACAGTGGAAAGCGGCATGAAGATGGGAAATTATGGTGTTATTTATCACTCTCCCAGTTCTAGTGACCAACGATTTATAGAGATTTTAGAAAATTGGTTTGAGATATTCGTGGATTGTAGTAGATTTACTATGATTACGGGAGATTTCAACATAAATTGGCGCGATAACTATAATTCGAATCATTTGAAGCGATTAGCGGAATTCTTTAATTTAAAACAAATAATTGAAGAATATACGCGTATTTCCAGGTTCAGTAGAACTTTAATAGACCACGTTTACGTTAACTTTGACTCTGTTTTGGCAGTGGTGTGCCCTGAGTTAAAAATTACTGATCATGAGACGATAGTAATAAATATTGATCGTAGCATGAACAGTAGTAGTAATCTGGTGGAGTTAAAGACCTGGAAAAATTACTCAAAACAAAAGGTATCGGAACTTGTTGCACGAAGCTTGGATTCTCCATTAACAGGAAGCCTTGATCAGAAAACGGCGGTGCTTAATAACACCTTAAAAGCATGTACCAATCAGTTAGTCAAACAAAAATTCGTTGTTATACAGAACTCGAATAGCTGGTACAATTTGGATTTATTGCGTCTTAAACGCAAAAGAGACAAATGGTACAAAAAGTTTTGTAAAACAAATAGAAGTGATCATTGGTACAATTATACCGTTTCGCGGAATATGTATTCACAGTCTCTAAAAAAGACACGGAGTGAATATATACAGAGGAAAATTGATCAACACAAAAACAATAGCAAAGAGTTATGGAGAATACTAAAGTCTTTGTTAAAACCTGGCGATTGTAAGCCGCGGTCCATAACTTTTAACGGCACTGAAGAGCAATCTGAACAAACAATCGCTTCTAAGTTTAATTATTATTTCATCGATAGTGTTTCTTCAATTAATCAATCTATTGAATTAGTTGATGAACCAGATGAAATAAAACAACCGATTGCCACTAACTGTTGTTTTAGCGATTTTCATCCAATAACATTAGTAGAACTTAAAAATATTTGTTTTTCGTTACAAAAAACGACTGGAATTGATAATGTTAACGCTAGAGTCGTACAAGATTGTTTTCATGTCATTGGACACGACCTGCTGAGCCTTATAAATGAATCATTGCAAACTGGGCACGTGCCACATGTTTGGAAGGAATCGTTAGTGGTTCCGATTAAAAAAATTGCTGGGACGATTAAAGCCGAAGAGTTTCGCCCTATCAATATGTTGCACACTTTAGAGAAAATTTTAGAGCTTGTTGTGAAAGGCCAGCTGTTGAACTATATTAATAATAACGATTTGCTAATACCAGAGCAATCAGGATATCGGGAAGATCATTCTTGTGAAACTGCATTGAATTTGGTGTTAGCAAAATGGAAAGAGAATATCGAGCGTAAAGATACTATTGTTGCGGTGTTTTTGGATTTGAAACGTGCTTTTGAAACGATTTCTAGGCCCTTATTGTTGCAAACAATAAAGCGCTTCGGAATAACGAGTACTGCATATAAATGGTTTGAGAGCTACTTATGTGACAGAACTCAAAAGACAATTTTTAATGATTTTATCTCAGATCCCGTGACGAATACTCTAGGTGTACCTCAGGGGAGTGTATTGGGGCCTCTATTATTCATTATGTACATTAATGACATGAGACGAGTTTTACGTTTCTGTGACATAAATCTTTTCGCTGATGATACTGTGTTGTTCATAGCAGCTAAAAATCTCGATTATGCCATAACACACTTGAATGTAGATTTGCGCTCGCTGAGTAGATGGTTGAAATTCAAACAATTGAAGTTAAATACTAGTAAAACCAAATTCATGGTAATATCGCGCAACCGTTTGAATGATCACGTTGATGTAGAGATTGACGGCGAAATCATTGAACGGGTACACGAGATTAAATATCTTGGTGTTATTATTGATGACAAACTCAAGTTCAATACTCATATTGACAATGTCATCAAAAAGATTGCCAAGAAGTACGGGATTCTCTGTCGTTTGAAAAAAAGAGCTGAATACTTTCAGTAAGATTCATCTCTATAAATCAATCATCTCTCCCCACTTTGACTTTTGCACTTCCATATTATTTTTAGCGAATGAATCACAAATATCGAGGTTACAGCGTTTGCAAAATAAAATCATGCGTTTAATTTTGCGTTGCAATAGATTCACTTCCTCAACGCTGATGCTGGATGCTTTGCAATGGTTGTCGGTGAAGCAACGAATTGTTTTCTTGACAATGGTGTTCATATTTAAAGTAGTTAACGGATTGCTACCTCGATATTTGTGTGATCGAATTGTAAGGGGTAGTGACATGCGGCAGAGATTAGAACACCTAATTTTATAACTGGTGCTTCTCAAAATTCTTTGTTCTTTAAAGGAATTAAGATATACAATTCGATACCTAGGCACATCAGACGTACAACGACGCTATCAGAATTTAAGAGACAATGCATTTCACACGTAAAGGCTGTATTTTGAGCTTAAATGATATTTGACGAAGTTCTTGCAACTGATTATTTAATTTTGACACCTGTTATTATAGTATTTTTTTTTAGAGATTAATGAAGCACAATGAAACTATTATGTTCGTCATCATGGTGATGATGGATTTTGTAATTGTTAATGTAGTTTTTAAAAAAAAAAGAGAAGTCTTCAAAGGTTTGAGAATCGCGCGCGATAAACAGATATAGAGGACTGACTTAAAAATTTGACTGTTCTTGCTATTAGAAATATCTGACTTAACTACTAGTAGTTGACAAATTCGTGATTGTTCAGGAAGATTTGGATGCTTCTGCTTGTTATTAGATGTATAATTTCCTAGCCAGTCAAGGATTTTTTCGGGTTGGAAATTTTCTTGATTTCCCTGGGTGGGGATGCTCTTATAAGTCTCATACTAAGTTGAAGGTTGGACTTGTGCTTTGCTTGCTGATTACAGCGGGAATGGCCTCGTCGGGACTGCTTCGATTTAGTAGCGGACTAAACTGGGTATCAGCTTAACCTAAATTATATGAACATCTTGGTAACTGACAGTAGGTTGCAAATTGGTACTGAAGATTCTTGGTTTGGCAATAACTTGAAAAATTATATATTTTTAATAGTTATAACTTGTATTTGAATACTATCGAAGGAATTTATATCTGTGGTAAAAACCAGATCGTTTTGTTTGTTTACCTGGTTCAAATGTATATTCACTAATTATCTATTAGATAAATCGACTACCTCAAACCTTTGTAGGGGAACGAGGTGGGCTCCATCATCACAGGCGGAATACCATCTGGTCCAGGTTGCCACGATGATTTTAATTTGTATATCGCACTTTTAATATATCTGCCTGGGAAAACGTTAGGATCCGCATTCCTAGAATTTAATTCTACTATGTATATTTATTCTTGATACGTATTTCGCCTTCGACTTGCAGGCTTCCTCAGTGTCTGTTTTCGAACTTTCGAACTTGCATTTATTTGTTTGAGAAGGGTTCGATTGTTTGAATCTCTGCTGGGCGATGCTGCTATAGAGTCAGTAGGATCGTTGCATTAGTCACGTAATTGTCCTATACTCTAATATGTAACTGGCTACGAAGTCTGTCGATAAAGAAGGGTTAAGTTCTTAAGGACATTTATACCCAAGGCCTTGTTTTGCAGAGCTTAATCAACCTCAGTTTTTGCGATAACATATCAAAAACTTTTCCATTTTTTCTCTAATTCAGTTACTCGCTGCTGGCAGCTCTCCCAAATATTGTACAGAGTGAGTAATAAAAATGCCAGTAAAGTAGGGTTGCGGAGCCACCTCGTCATACGTAATCACAATTCACACTTTATTTCGAGTTTTTAAAGGAATTACATCCACAAGTACTCAAGTTTTTGGCACGAGATGAATCTTCCACCTCTTGCTGGTACATGTACACCGTTTTAAACAGATAAAATATTTCGCAATTAGGTTGATCTTGAATGGACCTGTTTAGCGCTTTTTAACACCACCACTCACACTCCTGCTTAATTTGCTCGTCATTTATAAATAACTAGCTGACCCGACAAACTTCGTATTGCCACAAATTAACCTGTGTTGTACATAAATCATGAATCTCGGATGATCTTTATCACTTCTCGAGTTTTGCAAGTCCCCCAGTGGGCGGCGCTTCCGACGGCGGGTCACCGGCAACACTCGCGACCGGCTCGTCCTGAATGATCTAGTGTTACTATAGATAGTTTTTGTGGTCTTGTTATTGATTAATGTTTTATGGAAGAGTCTCGAATTTCTCGAGTTGGATTAGTTTTTGAGTTTCGCCAAAATTTCTGTTTTATTTGTATGAGAGTCCATATCCCCCTACCACAGGGGTGAGAGGTCTCTAACTATCATAAAATAAATTCAAGACTCAAAAATCTCCTACATGCTAAATTTGGTTCCATTTGCTTGATTAGTACTCAAATTATAAGGAAATTTGTATTTCATTTGTATTGGAGCCCCCCCTTCTAATGTGGGAAGAGGTCCTAATTCATCACAGAAAAAATTCTTGCCTCCAAAAACACCTACATGCCAAATTTGGTTCCATTTGCTGGATTAGTTCTCGAGTTATGAGGAAATTTGTATCTCGTTTGTACAGGACCCCCCCTCCTAAAGTGGGGAGGGGTCCCAATTCATCATTGAAAAAAAAATTGTCTCCAAAAACACACACATGCCAAATTTAGTTCAATTCGCTTGATTAGTTCTCGAGTTATGAGGAAATTGGTATTTCATTTGTACAGGAGCCCCTCCTCTTAAAGTGGGGAGGGGTCCTAATTCACCATAGAAAATTTTCTTGCTCTCGAAAACCTTCACATGCCAAATTTGGTTGCATTTGCTTGATTAGTTCTCGAGTTATGAGGAAATTTGTATGGAAGTCCCCCCTCTTAAAGGGGAGAGGAGTTATAATTCCTCTTATAAAGAGGGGAGGGGTCTCAATTCACCATAGAATAAATTCTTGTCACCAAAAAAAACACCCACATGCCAAATGTTGTTCTATTTGCTTGATTAGTTCTCGAGTTAGGAGGAAATTTGTATTTCATTTGTACAGGAGCCCCCCCTCTTAGAGTGGGGAGGGGTCCTAATTCACCGTAGAAAATTTTCTTGCCCTCGAAAACCTTCACATGCCAAAGTTGGTTCCATTTGCTTGATTAGTTCTCGAGTTATGAGGAAATTTGTATGGCAGCCCCCCCTCTTAAAGGAGAGAGGAGTTACAATTCCTCTTATAAAGAGGGAGGGGTCTCAATTTACCATAGAATAAATTCTTGTCACCGAAAACACCCACATGCCAAATTTGGTTCTATTTGCTTGATTAGTTCTCGAGTTATGAGGAAATTTGTATTTCATTTGTATAGGAGCCCCCCCTCCTAAAGTGGGGAGAGGTTCTTATTCATCATAGAAAACATTCTTGCCTCCAAAAACACCTACATGCCAAATTTGGTTCCATTTGCTGGATTAGCTCTCGAGTTATAAGGAAATTTGTATTTCGTTTGTATAGGAGCCCCCCCTCTTAAAGTGAGGAGGGGTCCCAATTCAACATAGAAAATTTTCTTGCCCTCGAAAACCTTCACATGCCAAATTTGGTTCCATTTGCTTGATTAGTTCTCGAGTTATGAGGAAATTGGTATGGAAACCCCCCCTCTTAAAGGAGAGAGGAGTTATAATTCCCCTTATAAAGAGGGGAGGGGTCTCAAATTACCCTAGAATAAATTCTTGTCACCGAAAACACCCACATGCCAAATTTGGTTCTATTTGCTTAATTAGTTCTCGAATTATGCAGAAATTTGTGTTTCATTTGTATGGGAGCCCCCCCTCTTAGTGGGGGGAGGGGTCTCTAACCATCACTAAAACCTTTCCTGGCCCTAAAAACCTCTACATGCAAATTTTCATGCCGATTGGTTCAGTAGTTTTTGATTCTATAAGGAACACAAAACAGACAGACAGACAGACAGACAGACAGACAGACAGACAGACAGACAGACAGACAGACAGACAGAAATCCTTCTTTATAGGTATAGACTAGCTGACCCGACAAACTTCGTATTGCCACAAATTAACCTGTGTGCTTCCGACGGCGGGTCACCGGCAACACTCGCGACCGACTCGTCCTGAATGATCTAGTGTTACTATAGATAGTTTTTGTGGTCTTGTATTGACTAATGTTTTATGGAAGAGTCTCGAATTTCTCGAGTTCGATTAGTTTTTGAGTTTCGCAAAAATTTATGTTTTATTTGTATGAGAGTCCATATCCCCCTACCACAGGGGTGAGAGGTCTTTAACTATCGTAAAATAAATTCAAGACTCCAAAATCTCCCACATGCCAAATTTGGTTCCATTTGCTTGATTAGTTCTCAAGTTATAAGGAAATTTGAATTTCATTTGTATGGGAGTTCCCCTCTTAAAAGAGGAAGGGGTCGTAATTCACCATAGAAAAAATTTCTGCCATCTAAAACTCCCACATGCCAAATTTGGTTCCATTTGATTGATTGTTTCTCGAGTTAAGAGGAAATTTGCATTTCATTTGTATGGAAGCCCACCCTCTTAAAGGGGAGATGGGCCATAACTCGCTTTCTAAAGAAGAGAGGGGTCTCAATTCACCATAGAAAAAATCTTGCGTCCAAAACCACTTACATGTCAAATTTGGTTCCATTTGCTTGATTAGTTCTCGAGTTATGAGGAAATTTGTTTTTCATTTGTATAGGAGCCCCCCCCCCCTCTTAAAGTGGGGAAATCCATAGAAAATATACCATAGAAAATATTCTTGCCTACAAAAACACCCACATGATAAATTTGGTTCCATTTGCTTGATTAGTTCTAGAGTTATGAGGAAATTTGTATTTCGTTTGTATGAGAGCCCCCCTCTTAAAAAGGTAAGGGGTCCTAATTCATGCCAAATATGCCAAATATGGTTCCATTTGCTTGATTAGTTCTCGAATTATGAGGAAATTTGTATTTCATTTGTGTAGCAGCACCTCCTCTTAAAGTTGGGAGGGGTCCTAATTCACCATAGAAAATATTTTTGCCTCCAGAAACCTCCACATGCCAAATTTGGTTCTATTTGCTTGATTAGTTCTCGAGTTATGAGGAAATTTGAATTTCATTTGTATAGGAGCCCTCCCTCCTAAAGTGGGTAGGGGTCCCAATTCATCATAGAAAAAAATTTTGTCTCCGAAAACACCCACGTGCCAAATTTGGTTCCATTTGCTTGATTAGTTCTCGAGTTATGAGGAAATTTGTTTTTCGTTTGTATAGGAGCCCCCCCTCTTAAGGTTGGGTGGGGTCCTAATTCACCATAGAAAATATTCTTGTCCTCGAAAACTATCACATGCCAAATTTGGTTCCATTTGCTTGATTAGCTCTCGAGTTATGAGGAAATTTATATTTCATTTGTATAGGAGCCCCCCCTCCTAAAGTGAGGAGGGGTCCCAGTTCATCATAGAAAAAAAATTTGTCTCCAAAAACACCCACGTGCCAAATTTGGTTCCATTTGCTTGATTAGTTCTCGAGTTATGAGGAAATTTGTTTTTCGTTTGTATAGGAGCCCCCCCTCTTAAGGTTGGGAGGGGTCCTAATTCACCATAGAAAATATTTTTGCCTCCAGAAACCTCCACATGCCAAATTTGGTTCTATTTGCTTGATTAGTTCTCGAGTTATGAGGAAATTTGAATTTAATTTGTATAGGAGCCCTCCCTCCTAAAGTGGGTAGGGGTCCCAATTCATCATAGAAAAAAATTTTGTCTCCGAAAACACCCACGTGCCAAATTTGGTTCCATTTGCTTGATTAATTCTCGAGTTATGAGGAAATTTGTTTTTCGTTTGTATAGGAGCCCCCCCTCTTAAGGTTGGGAGGGGTCCTAATTCACCATAGAAAATATTCTTGTCCTCGAAAACTATCACATGCCAAATTTGGTTCCATTTGCTTGATTAGCTCTCGAGTTATGAGGAAATTTATATTTCATTTGTATAGGAGCCCCCCCTCCTAAAGTGAGGAGGGGTCCCAGTTCATCATAGAAAAAAAATTTGTCTCCAAAAACACCCACGTGTCAAATTTGGTTCCATTTGCTTGATTAGTTCTCGAGTTATGAGGAAATTTGTATTTCGTTTGTATAGGAGCCCCCCCTCTTAAAGTGGGGAGGGGTATAATTCACCATAGAAAATATTCATGCCCTAGAAAACTTTCACATACCAAATTTGGTTTCATTTGCTTGATTAATTCTCGAGTAATGAGGAAATTTGCATTTCATTTGTAAAGGAGCCCCCCTTCCCAAAGTGGGGAGGGGTCCCAATTCATCATAGAAAAAAATTTTGTCTTCAAAAACACACACATGCCAAATTTTGTTCCATTTGCTTGATTAGTTCTCGAGTTATGAAGAAATTTGTATTTCGTTTGTATAGGAGCCCCCCCTCTTAAAGTGGGGAGGGGTCCTTATTTACCATATAAAATATTCTTGCTCTCGAAAACTTTCACATGCCAAACTTTGTTTCATTTGCTTGATTAGTTCTTCAGTTATGAGGAAATTTGTATTTCATGTGTATAGGATCCCCCCCTCCTAAAACGGGGAGGGGTCCCAATTCATCATAGAAAAAAATTTTGTCTTCAAAAACACACACATGCCAAATTTGGTTCCATTTGCTTGATTAGTTCTCGAGTTATGAGGAAATTGGTATTTCATTTGTACGGGAGCCCCCCCTCTTAAAGTGAGGAGGGGTCCTAATTCAACATAGAAAATTTTCTTGCCCTCGAAAACCTTCACATGCCAAATTTGGTTCCATTTGCTTGATTAGTTCTCGAGTTATGAGGAAATTTGTATGGAAACCCCCCCTCTTAAAGGGGAGAGGAGTTATAATTTCCCTTATAAAGAGGGGAGGGGTCTCAATTTACCATAGAATAAATTCTTGTCACCGAAAACACCCACATGCCAAATTTTGTTCTATTTGCTTGATTAGTTGTCGAGTTATGCAGAAATTTGTGTTTCATTTGTATGGGAGCCCCTCCTCTTAGTGGGGGGAGGAGTTTCTAACCATCACTAAAACCTTTCCTGGCCCCAAAAAACTCTACATGCATATTTTCATGCCGATTGGTTCAGTAGTTTTCGATTCTATAAGGAACATACGGACAGACAGACAGACAGACAGACAGAAATTCTTCTTTATAGGTATAGATATGTGGGGATGTTACTATTTGTTGGAAAGTACCACCTTTTTACTACATTATCAGTACTTTAAAAATGTATAATTGATGAAACTTTTATTAAATATATCGTTTTTTGCCAAAGCCTTTTTACCTTTGTTATACTATAACAAAGGTTTAAAATTTGGTCGAAAAACATGAAATTGATCCGAGGCCCGGAGGGTCAAGTCACATATACCAATCGATAGGGTTCGACGATTTGAGCAATGTCTATGTGTGTGTGTGTGTGTGTGTGTGTGTGTGTGTGTGTGTGTATGTATGTAATGATTTTTTCTATCGCCTGTTTCTCAGAGATGGCTGAACCGAATCGTTCGCTATTACTTTTGTTTGAAAGGTATTATTGTCTAGTAGATCACTATTGAGTTGTTTCGTGATACGACGTTTCGTTTAAAAGTTATAAGCAAAAATGTGAAAAATACGTGACACGGGTTTCTCCGGAACTACATGACCGATTTCAACGATCTTAGTATCAAATGAAAGCCCTTATTAAAGCTAAATTGATCAGGATTTTTTTATTGAAAACAAATTAGTAGTTTAGAAGTTAGCCTTAAAAACCTGTTTTGACAAGGTAATAATTATCGCCTGTTTCTTAGAGATGGCCAAGCCGATTTATGCGCTATTAGTCTCATTTGAAAGATAATATATCCTAATAGATCACTATTGAATGATTTTTTGATTGGACGTTTAATTTGAAAGTTATGAGCAACCGTATACACCACACCAAAATTAACAATAATTTAGAATGATTTTAAGAAGAAAATTTACCTAATTTCAATTATTTTAATATCAAACGAGAGGTTTTCACACTACGAATATATATGCAAAATTTCATAAGAATTGGTTTTACCGGTCAAAAGATGTTAACCCTCGAACACTCGCGCCAACTTTTGTAATACAGTTACTCGCGCGCAAAATAATCCCAAACCAAAGAAAACGTGTGCAAGGGAGTTTTGACTAGGAAAACTTGGTTTTAAGTTTATTAAACCATTGTAAAAGTTTCTTGAAATTGAAAGCTCTATCGTCTGGTAGAGTTTAAATTTTGATTAATCCCCCTAAAAGTGAAATAAAAAATTTATTTTTCTTCAGTGTCAATATAACACATTGATGTGTTCGGCAAAGTTATAGAACATATTATTACAAGAAATTTTGTTGAAGACTGTAACCTTCTATCTCTGCAGCGAAGATAGAAAAATCTTATTTATTGTATATGAATTTGTAAAATCAGTTTTTCTATTTTTGCTCTTTTTGTAATTGTTGTATAACTTTTATATGTACTACAAAATTGTACAAATAATAAAAATACACAACTTTGCTGAAAATAGTATACATGTATGTTTGCTTGTTCAGGAACTGTAGAACTTTGATTATAAAGAATGCCCCATTTTTGACTCCGAATTACTCGACTACCAGCAGACGGATACATTTTAAACATTTTACATTTGCTGATAGTTTTGCTGCATACATTTTCCCAACAGTTTAAATTATTAATGCATTGAATAATTATGACATTTTGCGCACAATAAGTTTGTTGAAGAATATACGTTAGTTAAACAACGTTTTGTAACTTTATAACAATATGGCGTTGGAAAACCTACACGTGTTGTATCAAATACAACAGCGTGAGTAACCGAAGGTTAATAAAAATTGATGAAAATTATACAAGAAAACTCTATTGATGTGATTCAAATAGAATAGCCACAGAGAACAGACATCCAAGCAAAAGGTCCCCACTTGGATAAAACTTATGTCAAATTAGTTGGGAAACTATAGTGATGATGTCGCTGAAGGCGCATAAAATTCTACACTAAACTCACAACAGCTAGCTTCTGGCGCTAGCATAACGCTTATAGTCCATATAAACTAGCGCCAGAGGAGCCAAAGGTTGTCAGTGTGCAAATCAAAAGAATCATTTAGTTGGGAAACTATAGTGGTGGTGACGCTAGCATATTAGGTGATTTTAATTTGAAATTTTATCCAACAATTCCCAAAAAATTTGTTCGTGAATGGATGTCTGTTCTCTGTGGAATAGCATTACAGGAAACTATGCATAGTTCAAAAACCTATAAACTAGACCTTTACTAAGCAATGTATATGTTAAAGAATAAGATTTCCTCTTACAACTTACTTTTATTTGCACTTACTCAGATTAATAACAACAGATTAATAATAACTTACTTATCCTTACTCAGCAATTTCATGAAAAAAGGATCTATTAAAATTTAAAAGTGTTCTTATTTTGATCAAATTTTGTAAACTTATTCAATTTTCAAAAATTTTATGTAAACCAACGCACTGCGTAACGATAACCAATAGATGAATTATGTTCCGAAGCCGTGTCGATTTCTATCTCAAATAGCAAGTAAGACCGTATAACAAAGGTTCCTTTCACCACTAGGTGGATTAAATCGGGTTTTTTGATCTTGAATGGACCCAACATGATCTTGATTGGACCAATTTCTAATTTTTGAATGGACCTAAATTAAGATTGCCATAGTTTCTACCATGCAAATGAACAAAATAATAACAAAGATTTGTTTTTCAATAGTACAACTATACTACTGCTATTTATTAATAGGACACAAGGTTGAACAGCTTTTACCTTTCTTATACTCTGTTAGAAAGATATCAAAGTCGTTTGAAAAATAAGAAATCGGTCACAGTCGCTCAACAATTGAACAATGTCTCAATGTTTTGCTATGTGTTGTGTAGGGAACTGTGTGTTTCATTTGTATATTGGAAATTTATTATTGTTCAGATTCGGTTAAAACGATTTCCATAAAAAATTTATCTCGCCTATTAGTATCAAAAATTTAAACCATTCGTTAAAAAATACGTAATAACTTGTATTATACGTAGTTTATCAAATAAAGCGAGATTTTAAGTTTTTGTTTATTGAATATTTCGAAAGCTAAGATTTTTACTGACGTAGGACTACGTCTTACTGTAAAGTTTCAAAAGGTTTACGACAGCTCCTGTCGAACTTTTTGGACATAAAACCGTAACAATCGTGAAAAATTCGTTGATTAGTGGTATTTATTCAATTTTTGACACATTTATATGCATTTTTTTCAGTTTAAAAATGATCTAGATGATTTTGCCGCGGTTTAGATTTTGGCAACATAGGTGACACGCATTTATTGTCAAATTCGAAATCACACTGTAAATGGTGCTTGATAAAATTAGCCTTGGTAATTTTACTAGGTTTATAGGTTAGGTTTGAAGATAGGGTTTAATTCTAAATGATAATCGATGAAGAACTATATCAGATAGAAAGTAGGAAGTTTCAAAAATGAATATATCTCAGGGCCACTCAATTTAGGTGGAGATTTTTAATCTATCTGTCAATCGACTAAAGGGTAATGTGAAGTCAACCTGCTTACGGAATATAATTTTACTTTATTCAGAGCCTTACAATCATTTTGACTATGTAGAAAATTATCAAATATAATATTATTTCTTTTGGCAAGTCTTATCACCAGATCCACCAGGCAGCAGATCATTATCCAGGCCTTTACCTAATTTTGTGATTTTGTAGGTCGGTTGGGCATCGCAGAGTTTCACGAGGGTGACGAAGTTGGCATTCTTGACCATCAGAAGTGGCTGCTTCTCTTTTTGTTTTGTGACTACAGGAGCTGGTTGATTTTTATTGACCTTAGGGTTTTCGGTGAGCATGCTGAAGGTGTTTTGGAGCTTTGGTACATACTTGATTAACGTGTTTAAACTATTTCTTGTCTGAGTTTTGTCAAAACTTAAGCTAATTTGTTGCTGTGTTTATATGGAAAATACAGGACGTTATTCGTTCATGAAAAAATTTGTTTGATTCCAATAATTTTTACCATTTTGCCCGTTAAGCCTGTAGAGAGTTATGCAGGGATAACCACTTTAAATAGAGTTGGGAATATTAGCTTCGTAACTTATTCCGAAATTCCAATACAATAAGGCTATAGATAAATCTGCGGAATCGTATTCTCAAATAACTTCATTCATTCTTTGTGCCTACTTTTAACGATACAAGAACTGTTTCGTTTAGCATAATTTGGGATTTTTTACACAGGGCGGCCAAATTGGGAAAATTTTACTCTACTTATGTAGATTACCAAAAGTGTTTCGTGCTAAAACAAATACGTAAAATCCAATTGAAAAACTTAAGTGTAACTGCTTTTCTGCTAAATATGAATGACGCAAAAATAGCTCTATTTTAACAGAAGGCAATTAGTATCCCTCTTATCTTTTAATTCATCTTATCTTTCAATCAATAAGAGTTAAAATTTTTGCACAATACTGAGAATAAATTAAGTTTACATAATTTTATGCATAAAATGACATATGTTATGCTAACTAATTAGGAAGACCTTTTTGTTTCAAAACTAGGGCGTACAATGTACAAACACTGTGAAGCAACTACGAAAAAGGATAAGAAATAGTTTGTTTTATCAATAAGTTTTAACTAAGTTTTAATTCGGGTTTAACTAATAAGTTTAACTAAGTTTTAATTTGGGCTAGAAATTAAGCCTACTTTCAATATACCCCGATACGGAGATACAAGTGACAACAAGCAGTTTCAATGAATATACAACGACGTGTTCGTTTGTGGTAGGTAATGATAGCTACCGTTAGTGATATCTCGAAGCGCAAAACTAGGTCCATTATAAAATCAATACTAGGTCCATTCAAGATCACAAAAGAGGGTTAACATTTTCAAGGAATTTGAAGATTTTACTGGTTTTACTGAAATTTTAAATACCTAAATTGAAATTACACATATTTTAGCATCATTTTAAGAGTATTGTTTTATTTCAAACCAGAAGGGTTCCGGGTAGTAACAGTTTGAAAATACTCTATGGTGACTGCCAAAACGCTGAAAAACAGCTACTTTTAAATACGCGGCAATAAAGTCGTTTTGGCTATAATTTTAATTTAATTTTAGTATATTTACGTTCAGAAATGATTAAAGATAAACATAAAAGTAAAATACAGTACAAACACTTGATAGGTATATCCTAAAATTCTTATTTAAAAATAGGTCCATTCAAGATCAGAATTTGACTAGGTCCTTTCAAAATCATTTACCCTAACATTTTTCACAGAAACAAATTTTCTTGTTCAGCGGCAGTTCGTCATACGGAAACTGCACTTCGTTATGACGAAGTTTTGCTTTCGTCTACCCAGGACAAATACAATTGTTTACAAAAATCTATGCATGTATTCGTTATGCCATGTACACGAGTTATTCAACTGGCACTAAAACAGTGCAAGTAGTTTGAATCTGAGCTCATATTTCGATGTTTTTACTCCTAGTAGGGTAACCAACGTACTTTGGACCCCCCCAGCAGCTGTACATAATTTGGACACTTACAGCAAAATCAAATGGAAGTGTCCAAATTATGTACAGCTGCTGAGGGGGTCCAAAATAGGTTGGTTACCCTAATCTGCTGATCTGCTGCTGACGTTCTTCGTCATATTCAAAGCGAATAGTAAAACCAAGAGGACTTTTATTTTTGAAAAAATACGCGTAAAATAGTGGTTTTCTTACATTATCTTTTATCGATTACGAAAGAACATTACATAAATATTAATGCCAAGTATTAATTTGAATGTGATTCGCCTCAAAGTCAGTTAAAATGCTGGTTTTTCGTACCTATGTCGGAAAATTGAAGGAAAACCCGCCGTAGACGAAGCCGTCCTGCACCCTAAATGGTCACAAAAATAAGACGCTCGCATAAATTTCAATTTTGAGTCTATTTCGTGTAAAGTATATCCATAAAATTTATCGTAAATTAGTCCAAATCAAATCTTTCTCCCTTTGCTTTATTTACTAGTCGCAATCGTTGTTGATAAGCGTTACTGCTGGCTGGCGTTGAAAGTATCCACAAGTAATCATTCAGTGCTCCCCATTTTGCCTAGCATATGACCCCATGCATGGAAGTCGAGATGATTTAAATTCTGCGAAGAGGCGGACCACTCTTTCGAAGAAATCCGGAAAATTTTTCAAAGTCAGGCAGAGATATGTTATCGCTTGCAAGGTGCAAACTATGTTGATATTTAAATACACTCTAAACGAAAAATATGCAGTCACATCTGTGATTAACCCATTTTTAATCAAACGTCAGTAATATTGACAATTATTACTACTCGTTTTGCATAAACATCCTGCTAAACATTTCAAGCAAATCTTCTAATATACCGTAAATATCAGGATGCCTCAATACCGAAACAAACTTGTTAATTGAATAGTAGCTTATCCGATTGTTAAAATTATTTTCCAACTAAATGAAATAATAAAAAAAGTTAAAACATTGATATTTGTAAAAAGAAATAACACTCCTCACTTGCCTCAAGACGCCACTGAGGATATTCTACTAAAGAGTAATTTTTTGTGCTTCAGCGAAAAACTGGAACAAAAACTGTTTGCTCTTCAACACACAATTCTTTTTGTCTATTCCTGAGCAATCAAGCACAATGTTATGAACAATTGAACATATAAAAGCATAGACAACAGCAATGTCATCGACAACGACAGCAACTGCTTTGCTATCCGAAACATGATAGTCAAACCACGGACAAACAGACGCGACTCTTGCGGTAATTAATTGCATCATCCATGAAAAAAGAATTCATTTCTTTAACCCCATGTTTCGTAACGTATTAATGCTCGATTACTTCAGCTTGGAGTTCTAAATGCAAAATAATGCCTCACAACATGCATAACAACAACAAGCCAAATACGTCGGTCAATGTTTTTGAAAGGATTTTCTTCAAAGAGTCATGTCTGAATATTAATGGTTAAACCGTACAAAATAAGAATGCCTTAAGCGCAGTATCGTCTTTTTAATACTTTTAAATACTTAACCTAACATATTCGAAGTGTTGCATTTTGTTTTGTTGTTTCCTGAAATATATTTACTTTCAATTAAAGCATATGTTCTTACTAATCATTACTTGTGCGTCATCAATAGGGTTTTGCCTATTTTAACAATAAAAAGCTTTTATTGCGCTTTTGTAAATTTATGAATGGTAACCGCTACTTCGAATCAACATATTTTCACCTGAAATATAACAGACGATATGCTGCCTACGTAGGACGCATGCGCGCTAATAATAGCGGATACAATCCAAGCGTTTGCTGCACTTGCATGCAATATAGTACGTTGTGCTTACGTTAGAAGTGTTTTAGTTTATCTAAAAGCTTTTACAAGCTTGGATAATCCCCAGAATAGTAAATTCAAAGTTAAGTTTTGATTGCCGAGCTAGTAAAGCTAATTAAAGAAAGTTTTAATTTACCGGTTTCAATGTTACGTTTAATATATATTGTTTTAAGAAATTAACTTCTCATATTTAATATGAACCAGCTGTTGTACAATAAGGTAAATACAATACCTGTAAGATAAAATGCATTTCCCAAAAGCGAAAATTTATGTTGAACTTAAAAATTAACTTAAACTTGAAAATTATTTCAAATTTCCGACAAAAATCGTTGCAATCCTCCATTGCCATGATTAGGTCTCTTATAGATCATAAGTTAGCTACGCTATTAGGTTAAGATTTTATATATTTTTTCCTTACATGTAGGTTTTAATACCTACTGTTAAATTTGGGTAAAACTTTCAACCAATTTTGGTTACTTGCTACCGATAATTGAATTATTCTCTATGACAAATAATGCACTTTTAAGTACCTACTACCAATTTTTTGGTTGAAAAACTACTCAAAATCTGAGTTTGTACACTTTAAGGGCATTTTGAGTAGTTTCAACCTAGCTTTAACTAATTCCGACCTATTTACAGGTAGTATCATTTAAGAGTGTAGATAAAAACAAACAAATCTCTGTTTTCATGAATGATTTTGACATATAAAATCACATGCTAATTTTTTGTCTTTTTTGTTGATTTTATCATATTTAGTAGCTAAGTACCATTTAAACTACGAAAGTCAGAACTATCCGGTATTGGGAGCTGTCCGGCGTTGGGGGACTTCCCCCTACTTACTTTGTTGGATTTACCGTCCTAAGACAAAGCCTGATGAATAAAGTTGCTCAAATTTACTTGGTTGTGGGCTACCACTCCCCGATTCCTTGGACACCTCGTACTCTCCGCCAAATCTCGCTCCACCATCTTGCTCTCGGCACCCCTGGTCATCTTGGTCCTACCGGATTTGAAGCAAACACCATCTTTGTCGCGTAGTTCTCCAGTATTCTTGTAACATGCCCTGTTCATCGTATCCGTCAAGCTTTAGCCACCTTTCGAATACTGGGTTCGCCTAAGAGCTGTGCGAATTCATTGTTCATCATTCGCCCCCCATACTCCGTTCTTCTATACGGCGTCGAAGTTCGTTCTGAGCTCGTGGCTAGACTGATGAAGTATTCCAAATCCACGGTGTGGAATGTTTTAAACTGGGCTGGAAAGCGTCTGATTATCAACAAGTCGTAACGCAACATCTAGAGACAGAGAAACTCTCACGGAAGCTCAACTGGAATTTGCTGACGCTATACCATTTCATGGTTATGAATTATGAAACATTCTAGAAGGCATTCTAGACAGATTCCAGAGCAAAACTTTCATCGTTCGATCGGCAGAAGGCAGAAGGTTCGAGTTTCGCGCTTTCGTTTGACAAGCAATTTGCAGGTGTGGAATGAAAAGTGATGTTCATCCATCCATCCATCCATCCATCCATCCATCCATCCATCCATCCATCCATCCATCCATCCATCCATCCATCCATCCATCCATCCATCCATCCATCCATCCATCCATCCATCCATCCATCCATCCATCCATCCATCCATCCATCCATCCATCCATCCATCCATCCATCCATCCATCCATCCATCCATCCATCCATCCATCCATCCATCCATCCATCCATCCATCCATCCATCCATCCATCCATCCATCCATCCATCCATCCATCCATCCATCCATCCATCCATCCATCCATCCATCCATCCATCCATCCATCCATCCATCCATCCATCCATCCATCCATCCATCCATCCATCCATCCATCCATCCATCCATCCATCCATCCATCCATCCATCCATCCATCCATCCATCCATCCATCCATCCATCCATCCATCCATCCATCCATCCATCCATCCATCCATCCATCCATCCATCCATCCATCCATCCATCCATCCATCCATCCATCCATCCATCCATCCATCCATCCATCCATCCATCCATCCATCCATCCATCCATCCATCCATCCATCCATCCATCCATCCATCCATCCATCCATCCATCCATCCATCCATCCATCCATCCATCCATCCATCCATCCATCCATCCATCCATCCATCCATCCATCCATCCATCCATCCATCCATCCATCCATCCATCCATCCATCCATCCATCCATCCATCCATCCATCCATCCATCCATCCATCCATCCATCCATCCATCCATCCATCCATCCATCCATCCATCCATCCATCCATCCATCCATCCATCCATCCATCCATCCATCCATCCATCCATCCATCCATCCATCCATCCATCCATCCATCCATCCATCCATCCATCCATCCATCCATCCATCCATCCATCCATCCATCCATCCATCCATCCATCCATCCATCCATCCATCCATCCATCCATCCATCCATCCATCCATCCATCCATCCATCCATCCATCCATCCATCCATCCATCCATCCATCCATCCATCCATCCATCCATCCATCCATCCATCCATCCATCCATCCATCCATCCATCCATCCATCCATCCATCCATCCATCCATCCATCCATCCATCCATCCATCCATCCATCCATCCATCCATCCATCCATCCATCCATCCATCCATCCATCCATCCATCCATCCATCCATCCATCCATCCATCCATCCATCCATCCATCCATCCATCCATCCATCCATCCATCCATCCATCCATCCATCCATCCATCCATCCATCCATCCATCCATCCATCCATCCATCCATCCATCCATCCATCCATCCATCCATCCATCCATCCATCCATCCATCCATCCATCCATCCATCCATCCATCCATCCATCCATCCATCCATCCATCCATCCATCCATCCATCCATCCATCCATCCATCCATCCATCCATCCATCCATCCATCCATCCATCCATCCATCCATCCATCCATCCATCCATCCATCCATCCATCCATCCATCCATCCATCCATCCATCCATCCATCCATCCATCCATCCATCCATCCATCCATCCATCCATCCATCCATCCATCCATCCATCCATCCATCCATCCATCCATCCATCCATCCATCCATCCATCCATCCATCCATCCATCCATCCATCCATCCATCCATCCATCCATCCATCCATCCATCCATCCATCCATCCATCCATCCATCCATCCATCCATCCATCCATCCATCCATCCATCCATCCATCCATCCATCCATCCATCCATCCATCCATCCATCCATCCATCCATCCATCCATCCATCCATCCATCCATCCATCCATCCATCCATCCATCCATCCATCCATCCATCCATCCATCCATCCATCCATCCATCCATCCATCCATCCATCCATCCATCCATCCATCCATCCATCCATCCATCCATCCATCCATCCATCCATCCATCCATCCATCCATCCATCCTACGTCACCCTTTCCTAAAACCCTTGGGGCTGTATGTCTTGTAGTTTTTGGCTTTTTTAAAACATCTTATTTTTAAATCTTTTGAAATGGGCAACTTTGACGGGTTGTTTTAACATAATTTTTTTTCTATCTAAATTTTGTTCACAAATCATAAAAATATAGACAATTTACTGCAAAAACAATTAATCAGATGTAATCCTACGTGCAGTGTAGTGCAGCTAATTACGTAGCTAATTAAAATATTTGAATATTTATTCTTATCTTACTCGAAAAGAAGACAATTACTATTATCGCGAACATTTAAATCATTCTTCCTCACATGAGCGCGGATTTTTCCCTTACGCATTCGAAGAAAAACATGGAATCCCACTCTCATTAACCATTCACCATGTCAACAAAACGTGTCTTCCGGAAATGGTTAGCTTGCAGATAAAGGACAAAAAATGAATTCTTATCTCACTACACCGTGTTTCCGACTTAGTTCGTACAAAAAGTCTTCAGCGCAATGCTATCATTGTAACTGTTTCAAGGAACAGTATAAACCGCGGAGCACAGCATATAAACGTAATTCAGCTATGTGTCTGTAAAATATCCGGTACACAAGTAGATTGTGGTTACAATGTGTGCAGTCGCGGAAAGGTACATGTATGTAACCGTGCAATTAATGTTTTTATCATCGGCGGTAGGGCGGAAAAGTTATGCTTCGTTGAAACAGCATGAACAAATACCGCTCCGCGTGGACAGGCCGCCGCGCCCAAAAACGGCTAAATCATGTTGAAATATGACTCGGTAGTAATTTATGGTACGAGAAACGTGTCACCGTGTGTCATGCACTCGGCGCACACGTACAGTCCGCATCTAAACTTGACGAGATAATGGATTGTAACTATAACTCACGGAGTAGCGTCTTGTACGCTTGAAGGACGTTTTCTGCGGACTGCCAGCCTGAGCTTACGTGTGACCGAGAGTTGCAACATTATCCGTCATTATCCTTCCAGGTTAAGTTCAAGAAAAGGATTTGCCCGCATACAAGCAACCTCAAGAGCGAGTGTAGGCGACGCAAGCATGATATCATTACTTCTGAGAGCATTAATTATTGAACACCATTGCTTGTCCTTGCAAGGCACCAGCAGAAGTTAAAAAGATATACCGTTCCTTGCTGTATCGTCTAAAGTGAATTATTTAGTCCAGCTTGGTTTCAATTCCAGTTTTTTTTATCTGCGTGCTTGATGTGCAGCATGTGAAATGGAAAATTTATTGATATTATTTTTACACCAATAACGGTAAACCATACCGGACGAAACCACATCACTTGGATCCAATTATAAAAACCACAGCATACTTTCGACACGATTTCAAACGTGAACGTTCGGTACCATTTTTCTCGTGGGATATCATCAACATAATGTTTACAGATCATTTCCATTTCCAGATTCCGATCCAAAATGTTATCTATTGGAATCAAACATGCTACGTTTACCGCAAAAGCCCAAAACCGGGCGTAATTCAGTGCATCTTGTTACAGCCTATTTACGTTATATTGTGAGAGAAAACAGAATCTCTGTCCGCCCCCTGCCTATGCTAGTCTTGCTAAACAAACATTAGGAGCATTAATTGGTTACATTCGTTTGACCTCTCCCGGAAGAGTAGTTCGCCGGCACCGCAATCGACAGGCAGACATACAGACAGACAGACAGAGTTCCATGTTAATCGCTTTAACCGAACTATGTTGGGATGCGTTGGATGGTAAAGTTGTGTATTGAATTCAACGAATCAATAATGGGTCAGGAAAGTCCCCGTAACAAGGGAAAGAAAATAAAACCATGATTGTAGTGCGGTCGTTGTGCATAATTTTGCTTTTGTTAAACAATAATAAAGCCTACATAAATCGTTCGAAAAAGCGTGAAATCAATCCAAAAGCCCGAAGGGGTTAGTTTAATGCACCGATGAACTCGGTTCGATGAATTGAACTGCTCCCATGCTGTGCATACTTGCATGAGTCTCGTATTGATTTGTATCATTTTTATGTTAAATATACGAATAATTTCTGAATTTGATGCCAAAGAAAGGATTGACACGAAAATGTATATGCACAAGTTACAGAAAATATCTCCTGGTCGCTTGTTGAAGTCCTGTGCGGGTGTTTCATTTCTTATTCAGAAAGAAACGGAATCATAAACTAGAATGATGCATTATATTGCATTACAGGTATTTTTTTCCGATCGGCACACACATAGGAAAAACTTGATTTATTCAGCTTGTATGATAAATAAATACCAAAACAAAATTACGAATCAAACCATTTAGCCTTGGTTTGCTTATTTTCGCACTAAAAACAATGACACTCCCGGTTATTTCGATGGAAAAACATCGGCCAAGTAAAGCAAACAGAAAAACATTTGTCCTGTAACAGAAAATATTTTCAATCCTGTTTTTTTTTGAATACCATTGCAACCAGCTGAATCTGTCAATTGTGTCGATTTTTTATATGTCTATTTAAATACCCTACTCATTGAACTTAGGACACCAGAGGAAAAGTGGAAAATACTAAACAATCCACACACACGAGAAACGTTGACATGCATTTATTTTGTGATCAAAATTTTTCAAAATTTCATTGCATTACGCTACCCAGTAATAAATTCAGTTTTAATGAGAGAATTTTTGAACACTTGCTCCATTAAACGGGTTATAAAACTTGTAATTATACAAAACAGTAATATAACTTTAATATAACGGTCAGTAGACTCTTATAAAATTAGAGAGGCCCATACTAAAGAAGAATATTAAGAATATTTCCAAAGGTCCTCTTAAACAACTTCTATCATTTTGTATCGACTTATCAAGTTATTTTGTAGGGTAATGTCGTTATCATCGGTCCACTGTTATGGTCGGGCTACAACGATTTTTCCAGTTTTAGTTACTTGTGTTATCTATGTACAAGCATTGTAAAATTTCTTACTGTGACGACAAACTTTTTACAATATTGTGAGTTTCAATCGTATATTCAAAACACACGTACCGAATTCAGTGATTGAATCTTACAAAAAAAAATCCAGGCTCCGTGAACTTTTTTTCAAGAAATGATACATGAAATGCAATTATCGAGATAAATATTGAAAATGGTGTGTTGTGCTCTATGAGAGGACTGTAGAAAAATCCGCTCCAGTAAGGGGTATGGGTAGGGTGCGGCGAAATGCTGCAAAAGCGCTTATTGTAAAGGCCGGGCCACTTGTGTAGTCATGATTGGGCCACCATAATTTATAGTGCAGAAGCGCAATATTCGCTAGAGAACGTCAGTCTCGTGAAATGTGATGAAATAAAGTAAAATTAATACAATGAAAACCTAGATTGTTGTTGTTTATTCATTGAAGTAGTACACTTCAGAAAAGGCGATTATTGTAATATTGATTTCAAGATCGCCAAAATTTCGCAAACATGTAATTTAAAATATGATATTTGTACTTATATGGGCTGTTTTTCATGGAATTCGTCCTTTCATATCTCTATGTAGAATTTCAATAAGTATTTCTCAGACTTTCAGCGGTGGCCCAACCTGTACAACATGGCCCGACTATGACAACTTTTTTTGTCTTCACCTAAATGCCTATAACTTTATTATTTTTCAAGCAATCAGTTGAAGATTTTCCAGAAACATACCTTGTTCTTAAACCTTTGCAACAATGTGTTTAGATTTCCGAAATTCATCTTGAAACGGATGCTATGGGCGAAAGCCAAAAGGTGGCCCAACCACGACGACATTCCCCTACTTCTTATGAGGGAGTAATTGTATTTTTTATGAAGAACCAACATTGGAAGATCTAGGACCCACCTGGACAGTCAATTATTTTTTCCAGTTCTTCCAATGTCCACTTAAAACTTATAACTTTATCGACATCTATTTATAGCGACCTTCAAGAGTCGCTTGAAACTATAATAAAACCACCTCAAGTGTAGACGGTTTTGTGGTGCTTCTCTTAAGGTGAAACGGTACTGGATCGCAACATGGCCGAAAAAATGACATCCATGTGAGGATATGGGTGCCATCGATCCGGCCATGTTGGGATTCAGTACCATTTCACCTTAACGACAAGGTCGTCAGAGTAGAGTATTGTCGTTATCGTCGGGCCACTGTTATGGTCGGGCCATCCCGATTTAACAATTTTAGTAACTCATGATATCTATGATACAACCATTGTGAACGTCTTACTGTGATAGCTAACTTTTCACAATATTGTGAGTTTCAATCGTGTATTCAAAACACCCGTACTGAATTCAGTGACTAAATCTTGCTAAAAAAGTTTTCCAGGCGCAATGAACATTTCTTCAAGAAATGATTCATGAAATGCAATTATCGAGATAAATTTTGAAAATCTATGAAGTGTGTTGTGCTGCACACGAAGACTATAGAAAAAATCCCCTCTAGTAAGGTGTTTGGGAAGGCTAAGGTGAAATACTAGAAAAGCGTTATTTATAAAGGTCGGGCCACTTGAGTAGTCATGGTTGGGCCACTATAATTTTAAGCGCAGAAGCGCAATAATCGGTAGAGAATGTCAGTCACGTATAATGTGATGAAATAAAGCAAAATTATTACTATAAATACCAAGATTTTTGTTGTTTTTTCATTGTAGTTGTACACTTCGGAAAAGGCGATTGTAGCAATATTGATTTTACATGATCGCCAAAATTTCGCAAAAATGCAATTTAAAAGAGAATTTTTGTACCTATATGAGCCGTTTTTCTCGGAATTCATTCTTTTCATGTCTCTATAGAGAATTTCAATACGTATGTCTTAGATTTCCTGCGGTGGCCCAACCTGTACAACATGGCCCGACTATGACAACATTTTTTGTCTTCACGTAAATGCCTATAACTTTTTTATTTTTCAGTAATCAGTTCAAAACTTTCGGGAAATAAATCTTATTCTTAGACCTTTGCAACGATGTATTAAGATTTCCAAAATTCCTTTTGAAACAAAAATTATGGGCGAATTCCATAACGTGGTCCAACCACGACGACACTCCCCTACATATATGGCAGTCAGTATGGCACCGAATATCACCCTTCCCTTCCCTTCTTCAGTGTACCAACATGCTCCCATAGACTCGGGAAACCATCACAAAAAAATAAAATCAGTTCAACTAACCTGCTAGTCGTAATAAGATCTTGCAACTCAAAGCACTAAACATTGGATTCTATAGGTTCTATTACTTTTTAAGGCATAAATTACGCTAAATATTGAGATTTCTGCCCAATCAAAATTCATCACTATATTTTCACTTTTTCGCCGTTGATTTTTCATTAATTTTTTTCGGCCGTTCCATTCGTCCAATCTCTCGCGAAACTTAACTTGAGGCACAGAAAACTTTAATTTACCACTGGAACAGTTATTTAGTAAGATATTATAATGATTTTGCCCAAACTGTTCACTGGAATTGATAGGAAAAATTCCACTTCGTTTCGATTGCAATTCCGAATCCGCGACGGAACGGAACGGAAACATTTGAGCATGGAATTGACCAACTATTTTCGCTATTAAATTAAAGGTCGTAGAGTGTCGATAATCTTTGTCAGCCCAGATGATGCATCAGAAACCGCAACTTTTCCGGTGGACTGGATGCAGGGCATATTGGTCAAAGTCCCTAAGAAAGGAGACCTAACTGAATGCAGTAACTGGCGTGGCATCACGTTACTCTGTATTACTCTCAACGTACTCTGTAAGGTAGTCCTCAACCGGATCCAGGAGAAGATCGACGCTACTCTCCGGCGCTACGCTCCGCATTATGAACAGATCAACGAATTCCAGGACTCTCTACTGCTGGTGTTCGTTGACTTCGAAAAGGCGTTCGACCGTAGCAACCACGAAAACATCTGGGGTGCACTTAGGCGTAGAGGAGTTCCAAATAAGCTAGTCCTTCTCACTGAGGCTCAGTACGAGGCGTCCCGTGCAAGGTTTTGCACGATGGCATCTTGTCCGACCCCATAAGGGTTACTGCTGGTGTGAGACAGGGCTGCATTTTATCACCGCTTCTGTTTCTCATCGTTATGGATGAGGTATTAGTTGGAGCAATTGACAGTAAATCGAATCGAGGATTGCCTTGGAATCCTCTAACGATGGAGCAGCTAAATGACATCGACTTAGCCGACGACATAGTCTTCTTCGCACAACGCCGAAACGATATGCAGATCAAGTTTTTTTCCTGTATGGACTCATCTCTGCGACCAGTATAGTTGATCTATTGTGATGTCGCCCGGGTGTTTGCTGTATAACCCGCACTGCATTTATTTTTGCAATAATCGCTCTTGATTGAGGGATATGCTTATTGAATTTTATGCGTGCTTGTGTGTACTTGGGTACCCTTCCTTCAATGCTCTTCTCTACTTTGCCCACCTCGTTCCACATGACAGCGCCCAGTCCCCTATTATAGCCATCCCTGGCGTGGCTAAACCAGTGTATTTTACTATAAGAGTCATTTTTGCACTGTCAATAGGCCATATTGGGATAATATAGAATTCAGCATGAAGGAAGGGTGAGGAGGGGCCTGAGAATAAACCCATGGCCTGATTCTACTAAGATTCGAACCCGTGCAGGGCAAGTAGGATGACCTCTCCGAGAGCTCCCAGGCAGCAGGTGACACAGTCAATGTAGCAAAAATTAAGTCTAGTGAACACTGACAATTCCACCAACTTCACAGTAGCGGGACAACAAGTTGCACAGGTAGACGCCTCTCAAGCCAGGCAGGCAAACCCCGATGGTACCAAGCCTGATATAGTCACACGGATCAGTAAGGCCAGGTCTGCGAAATATTTGGCATTCAAACTAGATCACAGTACGTACGAAAACCATAATCTTTAATTCAAACGTTAAATCCGTACTGCTGTATGCCTGCGTGGTGCAGGTATTTATTACGTGTTCCTGCGATATGGATCGGACATACCTTGAGGAAAGAACCGAACAAGGTCTACAGAGAAGCACTCGACTGGAATCCACAAGGATAGCGTAGAAGAGGCAGACCCAGAGGCTCATGGCGACGCAGCTTTTATTATTATTTATGCAGGGAGAAAATCTTCATACTCAGCACCTTCACGGAGCCGAATAGGATTCGCAAGGTGCCAACATGCGCCTACCTACTAAAACTCTCCTGCTGCCCATTCCTGAACCCCTCCCGGAACTACCGTCAGGTTTACTTCAGGATGGAGGACGTGCCTAAGCACTCCGACTTATCCGTTGCGTGTATGGGCTCACACAACACCCTTGTCACTTCAAACCGCCACTACCCTTCACCTAGGGCCTGGGCGACCCAATCAGCCCATTACTGACCCTAGCTAAGCTATGTCAGGCCCTGTCGTTGCAAACGTTCTAGCCGTTGCAACTCCGTTATCACCACCGTTGCCGCCCTATCGACGGCACCCCATGCGCGCTGCTCAGCGCACATTCTCTGCACAATGTTGTCGGCGTTGGTGGCTTCCCCAACGACCGCAAGCATCACCCGCCGAGTGGGGTCGACGCAGCTTAGCCAACGACATATCCGTGCTGTAGACGAGAACCTGTCCTGGCGACAGGTTAAAGCCAAGGCGGATAACCGTCAGCAGTGGAGATCTCTGACTTCATCCCTTTCTTCTGCCAGACCGGTGGACATGGACGCATAAGTAAGTAAGTAACTGACTATCAGCCGGTGCAGACAGGTAGCCAACCTATACGGGCCTATCTTGATGAGTTCCACTGCGATGCCATCCTTGCCAGCTGCCTTATTGTTCTTGAGCTGCTTGATGGTTTCGATCACTTCACCTATTGTGGGGGTTGGCACATAACCATCGTTCGCCGCACTGATGTAGTCATTCTCCCTGCTGTCTTGATAAGCCGTCTCCGCGCCGTTCAGATGCTCATTGTAGTGCTGCTGCCAGCTTTCGATCACCTCACGTTCATCCGACAAGATCCCTTCATCTTTATCTCGATAAGTTTCGGCTCGCGGCACAAAGGCTTTGCGGCTTATCCCGAAAAAAGTGAGTTTGCTGTCTTCGTTTCTGTCTATATCGTTCCACGTTTCAGCATCGACGCCCGCGCTGCATTCTTCTCATCTAACATCGTCTGGCATTCTTCATCGAACTAGTCGTTACGTCGACTTCTCTCATCGAACCCAATGGCACCTTCCGCTGCGCTGTTGATGGCTGCTTTGACGCTAGTTCTCGAGAGGCTCTTTGTTTAGCTCTCCGTCACCTGGCAGCACAGTTTCAAGGCGTTGCGCGTCCTCAGTAGCGACCTAAGGTAGTTTGAGTCGTTCCAGATTGTACCGTAAAGTGCTTCGACAAAGACCTGTTCGTTGAAGCACTCAGTGCAGAGAGCAGCCGGTCGTACCTGAGTGCTCGTGAGCTGACCAACGTCCTAGTACGGGCATGTGATACCACTATGCCCAGGTCGGAGCAACCAATGAACGGTCGTCGCTCGGTATACTGGTGAAGTGATACCATTGCCCAGCTCCGCTCCAGGTGCCACAGAGCGAGAAGGCTAGCGCAGAGGGCCCGGACCGATGCAGATGCTGAAGCTTGGGGGGTCGAACTTAGAACAGCCAGGTTGGCGCTCAAGAAAGAGGTTAGGCGTAGCCTAACCCCTATTGCCTAGTGGTATGCGAATTTGCAGACAAATGGAAAGTCCAAAAATTGGTACTGCTGCCAAAGCCGGGGAAACCGCCTGGTGATCCCTTGTCGTACAGGCCAATTTGCCTATTGGACACGTTAGGCAAATTGCTAGAGCGGGTAATCCTAAACAAGCTTACGCCTGTGGTGGAAAGTGATATCGGACTGGCAAGCTTGCAGTTTGGCTTCCATAAGGGGAAGTCCAGTGTGGACGCCATAAAGTCCGTGGTGGAGAGGGCCGAGAAGCCTATGAAACGGAAAAGGCGAAGCGACATGTATTGTGCCATAGTCACAATCGATGTCAAAAACGCCTTTAACAGCGCTAACTGGGGTGCAATCGCGTTAGCGCTGCATAGGATGAGGGTACCGGTTCATCTATGCAGATTGCTTAAAAGTTACTTCGAGAACCGGACGCTAGTGTACGACAAGGCGGATGGGGCGAGGAAGTACAAAGTGACGGCGGGTGTTCCACAGGGCTCAATTCTTGGCCCCACGCTCTGGAATGCCATGTACGGGTGCTGAGGCTCGAACTCCCCACTGGGGTCGAGATCACTGGCTTCGCCGATGATATCGTCCTTACAGTGGTAGGCGAGTTTCTAGAGGAGGTGGAAATGCTGGCATCAGACGCCATAAGCATAATAGAGGGTTGGATGGCGGGCGTCAATCTACGATTGGCCCACCACAAGACGGAAGCGGTGATGATCAGTAATCGCAAGTCGGCCCTAGAGGCAAAAATAATCGTTGGAGGACAAGTGATTGTATCCAAACGAAGTGTGAAGTACCTGGGTGTTATGGCAGACAACAGGCTGAACTTCACAAGCCATGTGGATTATGCTTGTGGTAAAGCGTCAACGGCGATTACTGCGCTGTCCAAGATCATGCCGAACGGCTTCAGTCCTAGCAGCAGTAAGAGACGCTTGATGGCCAGCGTTGCCATGTCGGTGCTACGATTCGGTGCATCGGTATGGGCCCCGGATTTCGAGAGTAAGCGCAATCAGGCATGTCTGAACAAGGTGTTCAGGCTGTTAGCATTGCGCGTTGCGTGCGGCTACCGTACCATATCGTTGGATGCGATTGGGGTTATTGCAGCCATGATTCCCATATGCATACTTCTAGGTGAGGATATCGAGTACCATAGGCAGAGGAACGTCAGGAGCGCTAGGGACAGAGTTAGGCTGGGCTCTATTAGGCGCTGGCAGGTGGAATGGGATCGCACCGATCACGGTAGGTGGACCCATAGGCTGATCCAGAACGCTTTGATAGGGCGGCAACGGTGGTGATAACGGAGTTACAACGGCTAGAACGTTTGCAACGACAGGGCCTGACATAGCTTAGCTAGGATCAGTAAGGGCCTGATTGAGCAGCCCAGGCCTTAGGTGAAGGCCGGTTAAGGCCCTAACACAGCGAGGTTAAGGCGCCGAACAAAGTCGCGTTCGACTTTGCGCGACTCCGTATAGCCACTACGATGGGAGCGGGAATTATTATCCCTACCTCCACGCGGTACCGGCCGGGACGCAACTGGGCCTAGGGTCGACCAAATACCAGTCTTTGGTTGCACCCTCAGTTGTGTGCTAACAGAGAAAGGGGGGCACGTTGTGCCTGAGGGTAGCGTGGCGTAGTGGTGTAAAGAGGCGAGCGGGGCTCAACTCCTATAAGCCAGCTGCGGGCGCCGTAGTGTTTGCGGTCAGCGTGGCGTAGTGGTGTAAAGAGGCGAGCGGGGCTCAATTCTTATAAGCCAGCTGCGGACGTAGTAGCGTCCTGTTAGAGCTCAGGACTTTAAGCAAAAAAGCCGGGTCAGGAGTGCCATGGGCACATTAGGATCGGTTCCAGGAAAATCCTAATTACGGTGTACTGGACGGGCGGGAATAAACGTTTGGATTTGGCGCTACAGGGCTGACGGCTGTGCTATTCTACTACCTTATGTAAGGAAGGCTGGTACCTTCCTGAAACGGCGAGTAGGCTAATGGTACAGCTGCCTTCCGTCCCGTTAAAACCGTAGCTGGTCTCTAGGTACGTTCAAAGCTCGTCACTCACGTCAAAGTGCGGTGGTGTAGGCTCAGATGATACATTCCTGACTAACGCTGATCGGATGCTGACATCCCTGCCCCCATGAAGGGTAGGGGGGAGTGTCCCTAGCCATGGCCTCCCTGCTTGCATAGATCACCATGGGATCGTTAATGCGACTACACAATTACGAGTGGAGATAGCGGCCTAGAGTTGGGACCCTTTCGAATGGACAAAGTTTTAAATTTTAAAAAGGGAGCGAATACGGGTGCTACTAGTGGCAAAGATGACATCTTTGCCAAAAGTAGTAAGTTGGCCAGGTCACCAACAGCAAAGACAGGTAGCCCCCCGTTATCGGGGGCGCAACCCAAGAAGGGAAGCCCGCCGAAATCGGGGGCACAGCCCATACAGGGAAGCCCCCCGAAAACGGGGGCGATACCGAAGAGGAAGTTGACTCCACCAAAGTCTAACACCCCAGTTAGAACGCAGGTGGCCACCGCAGCTAGCTCAGCCAAGAGGGCGAGCGACAGCGGTAGGCAAATGTCAACGGAGGGCGTGGTGCACCCTCTTGAGGGCGAAGTTGGGCTTCCTCCAGCCAGTTGCAAGCTGGAGGAAGCCAAAAAGTTGGTGGACGAGTTGTACTCGTTCATCAACTCAAGGTCAAATGTCCACCTCGACATTAAAAAGCTGGCGGTGAGCCTCCGCTCTACCGTCATAGCTGCCGAGGTGGAGAGGCAAGAGCTTCTGCAGCGATGCGAAATCGCCGAAGCTCTGGTCATAGCCGCTAAGGCTGTGGCCATGCCTAGTCAGGCGCGTACGCCGCTTGCCAAGCGCAAGGCGGCTACGCCCGACCATGGACCAACGCTGGTAGCCAAGAGGCAGCGGACTTCGGCTCGCGCCTCTACCAGCAAACGTGCGGAGGCGGTCCCGGATGGTGCTTCCGGGACCGGGGAGGAGGAATGGCAGGTGGTTAGGCGTAAACCGCCTAAATCGCCGAGGCCGAAACCGAGCGAGGCTGCGGCTGCAAAGCCAAAGCCAAGGCGCGTCCATAAGGGCGACGCCTTAGTAGTGAAGCTGACAGGTGAGCTGTCGTCCGCCGAACTACTGCGTAAGGTTCGAGTGGACCCCAAGTTGCAGGAGCTTGGGGCCAACGCACAATAGTCGGAAAATTGCAATTTTTGGCCAAAATTATTTTTTAGTTTCAAATTTATTCTAGGTTACATTTGTTACAAAAGAAATGATTTAAACTTATAAGAACTCATATTTAGGGTGATTTGGGGAAAAATTATCAAATGTGTACGATATAAATATTTGCTTGACAAAAAAACATTTTTTTTCTCGCAGGGACTCTCCCATTTTCTCATTGAAACTCTCTTCAGGTACTAAATAAATTTAGTAACAAAGATAATCAAATTTGTTGAAAGGGTACTTAAAATTTTAAAGACTTGCTAAAAATATGACCATTTTAAAATTATTTTTTTTTCGGAAAACGTCAAATTATAGCAAACTTTCAATTCATGTTTTGATACAAAATAGTTCGAGCTTTCAGACGCAGACAAGAGGCGACAAGTGTTGTTTTTTTGATTAAAGTTTATGAGAATTTCATTTTTATTATAAGTAGCCTATCGCACACCTCATTGAGTTTAAATTTGTTTTCATTTCATTTTTTGATGGGCTAAGGTATCAGTTTTAAAATGATATATAACAATAATATTTACACCCGCGATAAGTATTTAATTTTTTGACTTTTTTAAAATGACCTATTTTTCAAACTTTTGAAATGGGCAACTTTGACAGCTTATTTTTACATGATATTTTTTTTCTATCAAAATTTTATTCGCGGATCATAAAAATATAGACAATTTACTACAAAACCGCGTTTAAGCATGTGCTAAAATGTGAAATTTTACATTCGGCAATTTTGGCCGCTACTTTATATGGAGTCCTTCTTATGTGCAACGTAGTAAAGACCCGCCGAACCCAGGCAGGGGATATGCTCTTCGAGCTCAAAAAGGACCCAACGGTCCAGAGTTCGAATTACCAGAAACTGGTAGAGCAGTCCCTGGGCGAAGCGGGCCAGGTAAAGGCGCTGTCGCAGCGTGTTCTGGTCGAGTGCAAAAACCTCGACGAGATTACGACGACAGTGGACCTGAGTGATGCTCTGCGGGATCAGCTTAAGGTTGATGTGGCACCCGCAGACATCCGGTTGAGGAAGGCATACGGTGATATGCAAACTGCGACCTTAAACGTGCCAGAGGCAATCGCCAACAAGATGTTGGCGTCTGGCAAAATTAAGGTAGGATGGTCAGTGTGTACACTGGTGTCGAAACGGCGTATCGAACGCTGTTTCAGGTGTATGGGGTTTGGCCATCGGGCGGCCAAGTGTAAGGCCCCCGATCGGTCCAAGCTGTGCAGGCGGTGCGGCGAAGATGGCCACTTCGCCAGGGGATGTAGCAAACCCCCCAGGTGCATGCTCTGCACAGTCGATGCGGGAAATAAGCATGCCACAGGTGGCCCACTGTGTGCGGCTTATAGGCGGGCATTGCAACGATAAGGGTGCAGGTTATACAGATTAACCTAAACCACTGTGAAACGGCACAGGAGTTGCTTTGGCAAACGGCAGCCGAGACGGGGTGCGATATTGCCATTATCGCGGACCCTACCGGGTCCCCAGTGGAGGCGCTAACTGGGTTATCGATAAGGGTCGGATGGCAGCGATCGCCGTGATGGGTAGATACCCGATCCAGGAGGTGGTGTCGTCCGACCAAGAGGGGTTCGTGATCGCGGTGGTCGATGGCGTCTGCATCTGTAGCTGCTACGCTCCACCTAGGTGGTCGCCGGAGCAGTTTGACCGGATGCTAGACGTGCTCACTGACGAACTCACGGGCCGCAAGCCCGTTGTCATTGGAGGAGACTTCAATGCTTGGGCTGTCGAATGGGGTAGCAGGTGCACTACTCCGAGGGGACAAAGCTTGCTGGAAGCTCTGTCCAAGCTAGATGTAAGTCTGGCTAACGTGGGATCCGTCAGTACCTTCTGTAGGGGGGTACAACAATCGATCATCGACATCACCTTCTGCAGCCCAACGTTGCTTGCCAATATGGGCTGGAGGGTGTCAGATGAGTACACGCATTGCGACCACCAAGCTATACGGTACACGATTGAACGACGGGCGCTACGGCCACGCGGGGTGAAGTCGACAGGGAGGAGGTGGAAAGTGAAGTCCTTCGACAAAGACCTGTTCGTTGAAGCACTCAGTGCAGAGAGCACCCGCTCGAACCTGAGTGCTCGTGAGCTGACCAACGTCCTAGTACGGGCATGTGATACCACTATGCCTAGGACGGGGCAGCCAATGAACGGTCGTCGCTTGGTATACTGGTGGAGTGATACCATTGCCCAGCTCCGTTCCAGGTGCCACAGAGCGAGAAGGCTAGCGCAGAGGGCCCGGACCGATGCAGATGCTGAAGCTCGGGGAGTTGATCTTAGAGCGGCAAGGTCGGCGCTTAAGAAGGAGGTTAGGCGTAGCAAGAAATCCTGTTTCCAGGAGCTATGTCGCGATGCGGATTCAAACCCCTGGGGAGGTGCATACCAGGTGGTAATGAAAAAGATGAAGGGTACATCTGCGCCGCAGGAAACCTGCCCCCAAAAGCTCAAAGTCATCGTGGAAGGGCTCTTTCCGCAACACGATCCAGTTTGGTGGCCTCCGACCCCGTACGGTCAATCGAATGATGTCCTCAATCCGGTCACGAATGAGGAACTCATCGTAATTGCCAGGGGTCTAAAAACGAAGAAAGCGCCCGGTCCTGACGGGATTCCGAACGAGGCACTCAAAGCGGCGATCCAAGCATATCCCGATATGTTTAGAGAAACGCTTCAGAGTTGCCAGAGGTATGCGAATTTCCAGACAAATGGAAAGTCCAAAGATTGGTACTGCTGCCAAAGCCGGGGAAACCGCCTGGTGATCCCTCGTCGTACAGGCCAATTTGCCTACTGGACACGCTAGGCAAATTGCTAGAGCGGGTAATCCTAAACAGGCTAACGCCTGTGACGGAAAGTGATGTCGGACTGGCAAACACGCAGTTTGGCTTCCGTAAGGGGAAGTCCACTGTAGATGCCATAAAGTCCTTAGTAGAGAGGGCCGAGAAGCCTATGAAACGGAAAAGGCGAGGCGACAGATATTGTGCCATAGTCACAATCGATGTCAAAAACGCCTTTAACAGCGCTAACTGGGGTGCAATTACGTTAGCGCTGCATAGGATGAGGGTACCGGACTGGCTTCGCCGATGATATCGTCCTTACAGTGGTAGGCGAGTTTCTGGAGGAGGTGGAAATGCTGGCATCAGACGCCATAAGCATAATAGAGGGTTGGATGGCGGGCGTCAATCTGCGATTGGCCCACCATAAGACGGAAGCTGTGATGGTCAGCAACCGTAAGTCGGCCCTAGAGGCAAAAATAATCGTTGGGGGACAGGTGATTGTCTCCAAACGAAGTGTGAAGTACCTGGGTGTCATGACAGATAACAGGCTGAACTTCACCAGCCATGTGGATTATGCTTGTGGTAAAGCGTCAACGGCGGTCACTGCGCTGTCTAAGATCATATCGAACGGCTACGGTCCTAGCAGCAGTAAGAGACGTCTGATGGCCAGCGTTGCCATGTCGGTGTTACGATACGGTGCACCGGCGTGGGCCCCGGCTTTGGAGAGTAAGCGCAATCAGGCATGTCTGAACAAGGTGTTCAGGCTGTTAGCATTGCGCGTTGCGTGCGGCTACCGTACCATATCGTTGGATGCGATTGGGGTTATTGCAGCCATGATTCCAATATGCATACTCCTAGGTGAGGATATCGAGTGCCACAGGCAGAGAAACGTCAGGGGCACTAGGGACAGAGTTAGGCTGGACTCTATTAGGCGTTGGCAGGCGGAATGGGATCGCACCGACCATGGTAGGTGGACCCATAGGCTGATCCAGAACATATCGTCCTGGATCGGCAGAGGTCATGGTGAGGTAACTTTTTCCTTACCCAGTTTCTGTCGGGTCATGGATGCTTCAAGAAGTATCTACATACACGCGGGCGGGCAGATTCACCCTTTTGCCCCGTTTGTACGGTAGCCGAGGAAACGGCGGAGCATGTGATTTTTCACTGCCCGCGGTTTACGTCCACTCGGCGGGTGATGCTTGCGGTCGTTGGGGAAGACACCAACGCCGACAACATTGTGCAGAGAATGTGCGCTGAGCAGCGCGCATGGGGTGCCGTCGATAGGGCGGCAACGGCGGTGATAACGGAGTTGCAACGGCTAGAGCGGTTGCAACGACAGGGCCTGACATAGCTTGCTAGGGTCAGTAATGGGCTGATTGGGCAGCCCAGGCCCTAGGTGAAGGGTAGTGGCGGTATGCAAGGGTAAGGGTGTTGTGTGAACCCACACACGCAACGGACAAGTCGGAGTGCTTCGGCACGTCCTCCCTCCTGAAGTAAAACCTAACGGTAGTTCCGGGAGGGGTTCAGGAACGGGCAGCAGGATAGTTTTTAGTAGGTAGGCGCATGTTGGCACCATGTGAATCCTATTCGGCACCGCGAAGGTGCTGTCTATGAAGATTTTCTCCCTGCATAAACAATACAAAAAAAAGGCCTTAGGTGAAGGAGAGTGGCAGTATGAAGTGGCAAGGGTGTTGTGTGAACCCGCACACGCAACGGATATGTCGGCGTGCTTAGGCACGTCCTCCCTCCTGAAGTAAAACCTAACGGTAGTTCCGGGGGGGGGGGGTTCAGGAACGGGCAGCAGGATAGTTTTTAGTAGGTAGGCGCATGTTGGCACCATGTGAATCCTATTGGGCACCGTGAAGGTGCTGTCTATGAAGATTTTCTCCCTGCATAAACAATACAAAAAAAAGATTGTACTGTATGGGCGACGGTACCGAATATTGGTAACAACGGAAAATTTTCGGCGCATTTTAACCATCTAAAGGTCAGAATCAACTATCGCCACGATAGTTTCTAACGTCGATGATATCCGAGAAGTGCCATCCATCAATCAAAGTGTGGTCTATTTGCGAGTCCGTCTGTTGTGGTGATCTCCAGGTGTACCGATATGGGAGGCTATGCCGGAAGAAGGTACTTCGTTGGGCCATATTTTTGGAGGCGGCGAAGTCAATGAGTCGATGGCCGTTTTCGTTCATAGGCGAGTATGCGCAGAACTTTCCAATAACCGGTCTGAATTCCTCCTCCTGGTCAACCTGAGTGTTAAGGTCTCCGATGAGACTAAAAGGGGTTACAGTCAAAATTCGGCCAAATTAAACTTGACGCATTTCTTTAAATTGTGCATTGAAAACCCGATCGAATCCACCTAGCGGGGAAAGGCACTTTTGTTGTGCCATCTTACCTGTTATTTGAAATAGAAATCATCACGTCTTCGGAGCGTCATTCTAAAACTGTTCAATGCGCTACATTGGTTAGTTCATATAACTTCTACAGACAGATACTTAACGAATAATATGTATAACAAATAACCTTTCATTGTTGACACCAAAAGAAAATTGGTTCAAAAGATCTGAATTTTTATAAATAGAAAGCTTGGCTAAAGCGCTGATTTCTTTTGGTCATTCTAACTCAGAAAGAGGTAACCCAAGCGCAATAATGATGGAGGTTCTAACGACCCACGGCAAGACTGAAATTTGCGTAGCATCGGCATATTTTCCAGGAGACGTGGGTGAAATACCTCCATCAGAAGTTGTAAATTTGGTTTCTTATTGCAAGAAACAAAACAAAACATTTTTAATTGGATGTGATGCAAACGCCCACCACACTGTTTGGGCTAGCACAGATACCAATAACAGAGGTGAACTCCTTTTAGACTTTATATCATCAAATGATATAGATATATGCAATAAAGGGGAAAAGCCAACTTTTGTAAACGCAATAAGGCAAGAAGTACTTGACTTAACACTATGCAGTCCAACGATGACTGATAATATAAAAAACTGGCACGTATCGAACGAAGAATCCTTGTCCGATCACAAGCAAATCATATTTGATTACGAAGCTAATCAGCAACTTAAGGAAATTATAAGAGACCCCAGGAAAACAAACTGGGACCAGTATAATTTGAAATTGAAGGTTGGAGTCAAGAATTTGAAAGGTTGCTCAAGGACATGTGAAGAACTTGAGGACAACTCAAAACAACTTTCAAACCTGATCCAACAAGCTTATCACGAAAGCTGTCCTGCAAAGGAACGCTCTACGAATAGAGATGTACCTTGGTGGAACAAAACTTTGGAGAAATTTAGGAAGAAAACTCGGAAATTATTTAACCGGGCTAAACGAACACAACAGTGGGAGGAGTATAAACAAACTCTCACTGCCTATAATAGGGAAATACGAAGATCAAAGAGGATTCACTGGAGGCACACATGTGAAAACATTGAAAATACTCCAGCAACCGCTAGATTGCAGAAAATCCTCGCTAAAGATCATTCTAATGGGTTAGGTACATTGAAAAAAGAGGACGGCTCTTTTACTAACTCAACTAAGGAAACATTAGAATTAATGATGAGAACACATTTTCCCTGTTCAATCATTAATACATGCGGAGACCAAAGTGCACCGGCATTGAGAACTGTAAATCTTGAAACCAGGACAGACATTCACGAAATAGCGAATGAAATGACTGGGTTAGATAGAAACAGGAATGATGCTTGTACTTTGGCCAAGAAAATTTTTACGAGAAGCAAGGTTGAATGGGCGATTGACACTTTTGAACCCTTCAAATCGCCGGGTAGGGATGGAATTCTTCCTGTACTACTGCAGAAGGGCAAGGCGTTTTTAACACCTATTCTAACAAACCTTTTTCAATCAAGCCTGATACTAGGCCATATACCAGCAGTATGGCGACAAGTACGGGTCACGTTCATTCCGAAGGCTAATAAGAAGGATAAAACTTCACCTAAATCCTTCAGGCCGATAAGTTTATCCTCTGTTGTCTTAAAAACAATGGAAAAAATAATTGATGAGCATATAAAGTCATCATATATAGCTCAAGATCCGTTGAGCAAATATCAATTCGCATATCAAGAAGGCAAATCTTCGATAACAGCAGTACAAACTGTTGTAAAAAAAATAGAAAAGTCATTTGAAGCGAAGGAAATTTCACTAGCTGCCTTCCTAGACATAGAAGGCGCATTTGATAATTCATCTCATAATTCAATGATTACGGCTATGACGAAACGTGGTTTCGATATATCCATTATCCACTGGATTAGCGAAATGTTATCAAAAAGGGAGATATCAGCAAACCTTGGAAGCTCATCTGTAAGCGTTAGAGCAGTAAAAGGGTGCCCACAAGGAGGCGTAATATCACCTTTATTGTGGTCTTTAATAGTTGATAATCTTCTTCAAAAGTTGACAGCGCTAGGCTTTGAAATAATTGGCTTCGCAGATGATATAGTCATAATTGTTCGAGGAAAATTTGATTCTATTATCGCTGACCGAATGCAAATGGCTTTAAATTTGATTTCATCATGGTGTGATAGGCAGGGCCTCAGCATAAATGCCAATAAAACTACTATCATACCATTTACGAGAAGAAAACAATTTACATTAAACAACATCAGATTGAAAGGAACACTTTTAAAACTTTCAGACACTGTCAAATATCTTGGAGTATTTCTTGACAGAAAACTCAATTGGAACACACATCTAGAGCAAGCAGTAAACAAAGCTACAAATGCTCTATGGATATGTAAAAGAACTTTTGGTAAGCAATGGGGACTGAAACCGAAGATGATTTATTGGATCTATTCGGCAATTGTCAGACCCAGGATTACCTATGCCTCGTTGGTCTGGTGGCCAAAAACGAAAGAGAAAGTTACCCAAAAAAAGCTGGAAAGACTTCAAAGGCTAGCCACTCTTTCAATAACAGGTGCAATGAGAAGTACACCATCGAAGGCATTGGATGCTTTACTCTATATACTTCCATTGCATCAATTTATACAATTAGAAGCTGAAAAGAGTGCTCTAAAAATCAAAAGATCAATGAACCTCTTTGAAGGTGATCTAACAGGTCATCTCAGTATTCTAAAAACTATTAGTATTAATCCTATTGTAAATAATAATGAAGATTGGATGGAGAAAAAATACAACTTTAATCGAATATTTCGGGTATTTGAGCCTAGACGTGATTATTGGGAAGATGGTGGTCCCGATCTTCGTCCAGGCTCGACAGTTTTCTATACAGACGGTTCAAAAATGGACAATCAAGTTGGAGCAGGAGTGACTGGCCCAGGAATAGACATGTCAATTTCTATGGGCAGATGGCCAACTGTATTCCAAGCTGAAATACAAGCAATTATAGAATGTACGACTGTGTGCTTGCGCAGGAACTATAGACATTCAAATATATGCATCATGTCAGACAGCCAAGCAGCTCTAAACGCTCTAAAGTCGGCGACATGCACATCAAAACTTGTCTGGGAATGTATTCAATTACTCCAAAAATTGTCTTGTCGTAATCAAGTCAACCTGTATTGGGTCCCAGGTCACTGTGGAATCGATGGAAATGAAAGAGCTGATGCGCTTGCAAGACTCGGATCATCTCATCAATTTGTAGGACCTGAGCCCTTCTGTGGTTTATCTGCCTCTGCTTTAAAAATGGAGCTAAAAGCATGGGAATGTGCGAAAGTGGAATCAAATTGGAATAACACTTTCATTGCTAGGCAGTCGAAACGGTTTATCTCTCCAAACGTTTCAATGACTCGCAAAATCCTGGAGCTTTCGAAGAAAGATCTTAGCATTTATACTGGTCTTATAACAGGACATTGTCCGAGCCGATATCATCTGAAGCTAATGGGAAAACTTCAAGATGATATATGTCGCTTCTGTGGCATAGAAAAAGAAGACTCGGAACACCTGTTATGCCGATGTCCGGCAATTCTCAATAAAAGATTAAGGTTCTTTGAAAGAGGGCTGTTAGAACCCTCTGATATTTGGAGAACAACTCCCAGCGCAGTAGTGCACTTCATCCGAAGTGCATCACCGGGTTGGACAAATGCTATTAGTCAAACAATGACGATCACTTCTGATAGTGGTACGTCATCTTGACAACATAGCTATAATAAAACGGGGGATATATCACAATAGATCAAACAAATGGTCGCAGTGATAAAAATACCCAACATGGAAAAAAAAAAAAAAAAAAAAAACCCAAGCGCAAAAAAATAAAAATAAATGGCCCTACAATCGGAAAACGAATAAGATCACAACAACTTAATAATATCAGAGCACTTTTAAGTTTTGATACATCTTTTTTCCATGGAAGTGAAGTAAGTTGCTGTTGAGTTGAGTAAGTACAAGTAAAAGTAGGTTGTAAAATTAATTTTTGGCATAGTTATATATGTATAACCTCTTAGTTGTCTTGTTTATTGGTGTTTAATAACATTAAACTGCGCATAGTTTTCCTAAACATTTTCATCAAATTTTTATTACATAACTTTTGAATGGTAAGACAATTTCTTATGAAATTTTGCAGATATATGTACGTACTTCTCGTTTGATAGGTACTAAAATAATTGAAACAATGTAGATTATCTCGATTAAAATCGTCATAATTGTAAATTTAAATGTATTGTACATGATTGCTCTTAACTTTCGAATTAAAAGTCCAATCAAAAAACATTTTAATAGTGTTCTCTGAAGCTGTATTATCTTTCAAACAAGACTAATCATAAACCGGCTTGGTCATCTCAATTCGTCGAATCGCATCGATATGACACTTGTCTCTCTGGGCCTCGGTTTTATCTCACATTTTTCGACCAATACCGGAACGGAATCAATTTTTATAGACAAAAAAAACCTTTGTTTATTTTTTTTTACTTTTGGATATTACAGATAATACTAACTTATTGACATTGACAGTTTCTCTCAAATCGATAAACAAATTCAACCAAGCTCAATATAACTTCGTTTATTAAGTACTAATTTTGTTTATTACCAAGAACGAAAGACTATGCTTTAGGGAAAATCATAGTTTTTCTACGTGATTCTCATTTCATAGCTGCCGGTTAATGCTTTTCTGCTCTTCCCACTGTACGTACCGTGGTTTTCCTCACACGAGTCAATCTCTCTTGCTTAAATACCTGGAACTCATGTACAAGTCATCTTTTTGTGGAACTTTCCAGACGTGCAACAACGCTAGCGCATTTGGCCCTCAGGCATCTTTCAATGTCAGTCATAACCACCCAATTCAAACAGATGTTCGAAACGCGGTTAAGGACAGAGCAGTCAGTCAGCATTCGGTCGGTCTACTGCGGAAAGTTGATACATTCGTTCGGCGGCTTGACAGACCTTCCTGGAGGATTTTCCCCCTTTTTTTCCCATAACACGTAGCAACAGTTCGGCAAAAGCTAGTTAGATGTGGTTCTGCCTTTAATTTCTGAAAATCGCTTGTGCGTGCAGGAGCTGCTCCTGATGCGTCATACTTGAGTGCGTTTTGTTGAGGTACGAAATGTCTGCACGACTCGACTGAAACGGTGCTTTCTTTGTATCGTGTTTCGTTTAATCTGGTATTTAGGTTTCATTTTGATGTCTGGTTTGTATGACAACTATCAAGAGCAAGAGGAGACGGAAATATGCTTAGGAAGACATCAGTCATTCTCGAGATGCCCTCTAATGGATCCACCGACGCGTGATTGATTCTAGTAGTAGTGCCGGATTTGCTGTGGAATGAGAAGAAACGTTACTTAAAGTGCGTCCACCGTGATGATAAAAAGTATTTGCTGTGATGAAATTTTATTATTAAGGCAATTTCGCTAATACTCAACATGAGTATGAAAGTTTTGTTGGTCGTAATTTTTCGTTTTATTGCGGTAATCATTAGGCCACGGTAAAATCTTCATAAAATAAAATAAAACTAGAATCGGTTTAATATTTGTTACTTAGCAGACTAGTCCAGCAATTTTTTTCTACCTCGACATGCTTTCTTAAGTCGATTGAGAGCTCTGTAAAATTTTTGAAGTAATTTCTTTTGAGAATGAGCTAAAGATTTCCTTAAAAAAAGGGGCAGAAAATTACAAGTCGCAGTGCTATCAATGTTTCTACATCCAAATGTATTCTAGTTGTAAAGTTTAACAATTTCAATTGTTTTTTGGTTGAGATTTTCAAGCTCGATTTTTATTTTGTTCTTTTCAAAGGTGACATTTGTGTGACAAAGATACATATATGAAACTTTTTTCGCAGATCGAATATTTCTGCCAGACGATCTGTGCTGTGTCCCGTTAGGCGTTTCGTAAGTTTGCTTTCAAGGGAAAATCTTTACTACATATTTCACGTGTGATATTGGTACATGTACTTTAGTTTTACGCTTCTCCGCCAAAACGGGTTCTGTTTTCAAAAGTTTTGTTACCAATAAGTATTATTTTTAGAGGGCCCTTTGGATGGGCAATTTTAGCGCAATTTTGTACTCGTAGATAGTGAAGTTAAGTTTTACTCGCCAGCTGAGGCGTTTCATTTCGTTTTATATTTAATGGTAGTAATAAAATTCCTGTGAAGAAATGGAATGCATGGCTGCAAAATCAGATTCATCCAGATAATTGAAATTATCAGCAGACACTATGCAGAAGAAATCCAACAGATCCAGCTAATGACTAAGAAAGTATTTTTCGCTGGCGGTTCCAGTAATCCGCAAAGGAATTTACGTATTAGGTATCTACTCACGGCCCGGCGATTGAGTCACTTTGGCCAAAAAAATTTAACAAGTAGATGAACATGGTCCAATAATTTAGTACTCAAGAATCGATCAGCTAATCACACTGCCGTTCTCTGAAACGCTCCTCGCTAGCCATGGAAAACTTCATCAGAACTCGAATTTAAACGCTGGTCAACCGTGAACACGTTGGAACTTCTCTAGTCTCCGCAGTCCGAAATCTTTTATATAAATTCCTGTACTATCAGAACTCATTACGTCGTCGTATTCGACATGTCTACATTGTTCGATCCGCTCGGGTTTCTGAGCCTTCTGTTATAGTAAAAGTAAAGTTATTCGTCCGTGACACAGAAATCCGTGTGTCACGTTGAGTCGTGCATACTCGTCAATACTACCTACCTAATTAACTTACGGTTGCTGAATTTACGTCGTCTCTCGCAATGAATCTGGAGAGCTACAGAGTCTACTACTAGCTACTAAATCTTGTGTGACTCCATTATGCGAAAGATCTATCCCGCATCTGGAACTGTGCGTTGCTTTGCGTTGGAAGTCACCTGCTTTCCGATAACATTCATCAGTTAACCGAATTAGTTGTAAATAGAACATTTTAGGTAAACTCCACTGTCGTTGCTGTAGAATAATTGGAATTTGTACGTTTCAACCCGAATGGCAAATTTATATTTGAAAAAAAAAAAAAAAATCATACGTTTAAGCACGTCTCACCGGAGGACAACCCAGCTAATTGTATATCCAGAGAAATGATGGCGTGCTTTGAGTTTCCTCATAGCACCCGTCGACTTATCAGCTTAGCTAACTTCGCTGAAACTCACCATTACCATTACCTATTGTATGCGTTAGACACGCTAGACAATTTCGTATGCTCAGAGTTGTCTTACTGCCTTACTGTCTTGGGTCGTTTTCGTACATCCGCTAAGTGGACAGTACTCGTCGGTCGGTGTGGGGTCGACCCCGAAGTCTACGGCCTCTTTCTGTACTTTCTGGTAGTTTTGGTTAATCTATCATCGGGTATTGTAACCAAGCGCTCAGCTCATCACAGCCTATCACTATGTCACAGAACAGAAGTGGAAGTTCGAACGATTCGGCGATCAAAACTGATAACAGAGTCTTTTTGGTTTTTATTTTTCTTTGGGAAGGTTTTCGCATAGGCGAATAACAGCAATATAAGCAGAACACTCGCTGCCAACCGCCTAGCAGCTTTCACATGCTTTCGTGTGCATTTGTATGCGTTCGTAAGTATTCGTGGAAAAAAGTGACTCGCTACCGCCAGGTTCGCTAGTATCTGTAGAAAGTAGCATGTACATGTTTGGATTTCTACTTCCACTTCTGTTCTCTGACTATGTTCTACTTTCACTATATCAGCATGATTATATACTTGATACCGCTCGTGATTCTTGAGTTTGCGCTTTACTCCTTTTCTAGTTTGCCACTAAGTTGTTCGCAGAATTTTACGCTCGAAAGCTTCAAGTACACGTCGATCAACTTCTTTCAGCATGGGGCGAACCAACCAACGGTTGAAAGCCCAATCAAATAGTAAATAACTTCTTTAAGCGTTCATGATTCATATCCATAAAGGACCTACCGGGAGAATTAATATCCCCTAGATCGCCAGATTTGTGCCAATTTGCACACGACCAGACTTCAGCTGACTACGTAATTCGTAGAAAGCCCGATTCACTTTATTTTCACGATTATCGCTTTATTTCGTGGTTTACATTGTTGCCACTTTTTTTGTATTGTTTATGCAGGGAGAAAATCTTCATAGACAGCACCTTCACGGTGCCGAATAAGATTCACATGGTGCCAACATAAGCCTTCTTACTAAAAACTATCCTGCTGCCCGTTCCTGAACCCTTCCGGGAACTACCGTTAGGTTTTACTTCAGGAGGGAGGACGTGCCTAAGCACTCCGACTTATCCGTTGCGTGTGTGGGGTCACACAACACCCTTGTCACTTCGTACCGCCACTACCCTTCACCTAGGGCCTGGGCTGCCCAATCAGCCCATTACTGACCCTAAAACATCACATTCCGCCGTTTCCTTGGCTACCGTGCAAACGGGGTAAAAGGGGGAGCCTACCCGCCCACGCATATGTAGATACTTCTTGGAGCATCCATGTTCCGACAGAAACTGGGTAAGGAAAAAGTTTACCTCACCATGTCCTCTACCGATCCAGGACGATATGTTCTGGATCAGCCTATGGGTCCACCTACCATGGTCAGTGCGATCCCATTCCGCCTGCCAACGCCTAATAGAGTCCAGCCTAACTCTGTCCCTAGCGCCCCTGACGTTCCTCTGCCTATGGCACTCGATATCCTCACCTAGAAGTATGCATATGGGAATCATGGCTGCAATAACCCCAATCGCATTCAACGATATGGTACGGTAGGCGCACGCAACGCGCAATGCCAACAGCCTGAACACCTTGTTCAGACATGCCTGATTGCGCTTACTCTCCAAAGCCGGGGCCCATGTCGGTGCTACGGTACGGTGCAACGCTGGCCATCAGTCGTCTCTTACTGCTGCTAGGACCGAAGCCGTTCGGCATGATCTTGGACAGCGCAGTAACCGCCGTTGACGCTTTACCACAAGCATAATCCCTGTGGCTGGTGAATTTCAACCTGTTATCTGCCATAACACCCAGGTACTTCACACTTCGTTTGGAGACAATCACCTGTCCTCCAACGATTATTTTGGTCTCTAAGGCCGACTTGCGGTTGCTGATCATCACCGCTTCCGTTTTGTGGTGGGCCAATCGTAGATTGACGCTCGACATCCATCGCTCTATTATGCTTATGGCGCCCGATGCCAGCATTTCCACCTCCTCTAGAAACTCGCCTATCACTGTAAAGACGATATCATCGGCTAAGCCAGTGATCTCGACCCCAGTGGGTAGCTCAAGCCTCAGCACCCCATCGTATATGGCATTCCAGAGCGTGGGGCCGAGAATCGAGCCCTGTTGGACACCCACTGTCACTTTGTACTTCTTCGCCGAATCCGCCGTGTCGTACACGAGCGTCCGGTTCTCGAAGTAACTTTTAAGCAAGTCCGGTACCCTCATCCTATGCAGCGCTTATGCGATTATACCCCAGTTAGCGCTGTTAAAGGCGTTTTTGACATCGATTGTGACTATGGCACAATACCTGTCGCCTCGCCTTTTTCCATTTCATAGGCTTCTCGCCCCTCTCCACCACGGACTTAATGGCGTCTACAGACTTCCCCTTACGGAAGCCAAACTGCGAGCTTGCCAGTCCGACATCACTTTCCACCACAGGCGTCAGCCTGTTTAGGATTACCCACTCTAGCAATTTGCCTAACGTGTCCAATAGTCAAATTGGACTGTACGACGAGGGATCACCAGGCGGTTTCCCCGGTTTTGGCAGCAGTACCAATCTTTGGACTTTCCATTTGTCTGGAAATTCGTATGCCTCTAGGCAATTCTGAAGCATCTCTCTAAACATATCGGGATATGCTTGGATCGCCACTTTGAGTGCCTCGTTTGGAATCCCGTCAGGACCGGGCGCTTTCCTCGTTTTTAAACCCCTGGCAATTACGATGAGTTTCTCATTCGTGACCGCAATGAGGATATCATTCGATTGACCGTACGGTGTCGGAGGCCACCAAACTGGATCGTGTTGCGGAAGGAGCCCTTCCACGATGACTTTCAGCTTTTGGGGGCAGGTTTCCTGCGGCGCGAATGTACCCTTCATCTTTTTCATCACCACCTGGTATGCACCACCCCAGGGGTTTGAATCCGCGTCGCGGCATAGCTCCTGAAAACAGGATTTATTGCTACACTTAACCTCCTTCTTGAGCGCCGACCTGGCTGTTCTAAGTTCGACCCCTCGAGCTTCAGCATCTGCATCGGTCCGGGCCCTCTGCGCTAGCCTTCTCGCTCTGTGGCACCTAGAGCGGAGCTGGGCAATGGTATCACTCCACCAGTATACCGAGCGACGACCGTTCATTGGTTGCCCCGTCCTGGGCATAGTGGTATCACATGCCCGTACTAGGACGTTGGTCAGCTCACGGGCACTCAGGTTCGAGCGATTGCTCTCTGTGCTGAGTGCTTCAACGAACAGGTCTTTGTCGAAGGACTTCACTTTCCATCTCCTCCCTGTCGACTTTCCCCCGCGTGGCCGTAGCATTCGTCGTTCAATCGTGTACCGTATAGCTTGGTGGTTACTATGCGTGTATTACTCATCTGACACCCTCCAGCCCATGTTGGCAAGCCACATTGGGCTGCAGAAGGTGATATCGACGATCGATTGTTGTACCCCCCTACAAAAGGTACTGACGGATCCCACGTTAGCCAGACTTACATCCTGCTTGGACAGAGCTTCCAGCAAGCTTTGTCCCCTAGGGGTAGTTCACCTGCTACCCCATTCGACAGCCCAAGCATTGAAGTCTCCTCCAATGACAACGGGCTTGAGGCCCGTGAGCTCGTCGGTTAGCACGTCTAGCAACCGGTCAAACTGCTCCGGCGACCACCTAGGTGGAGCGTAGCTGCTACAGTTGCAGACGCCATCGACCACAACAATCACGAACCCTTCTTGGTTGGACGAAACCCCTCCTAGATCGGGTATCTACCAATCACAGCAATCGCTGCCATCCGACCCTTGTCGATTACGTCGAATATAATGGCAATGGCTGCCGTTTTCCAAAGCAATTCCTGTGCCGTCTTACAGTGGTTCAGGTTAATCTGTATAACCTGCACCATTATTGTTGCAAAGCCCTCGTATAAGCCGCACACAGTGGGCCACCTGTGGCATGCTTATTTCCCGCTTCTGCTGTGCAGAGCAAGCACCTGGGGGGATTGCCACATCCCCTGGCGAAGTGGCCATCTTCGCCACACCGCCTGCACAGCTTAGACCGATCGAGGGCCTTACACTTGCCTGCCCGATGGCCAAAGCCCATACACCTGAAACAGCGTTCAATACGCCGTTCCGACGCAAGCGTGCAGATTGACCAGTCCACCCTAATTTTGCCAGACGCCAACATTTTGTCGGCGATTGCCTCTGGCACGTTTAAGGTTGCGGTTTGCACATCTCCATATGCCTTCCGCAACCGGATGTCTGCGGGTGCCACATCAACATTAAGCTGATCCCGCAGAGCATCCTTCAGGTCAACTGCCGTCGGAATCTCGTCGAGGTTTTTACACTTGACAAGAACACGCTGCAACAGCGCCTTTACTTGGCCCGCTTCGCCCAGGGACTGCTCAACCAGTTGCCTGTAATTCGAGCTCTGGACCGTTGGGTCTGTGTTCGGTGGGTCTTCACTACGTTGGCCCCAAGCTCCTGCAACTTGGGGTCCACCCTAACCTTGCGCAGTAGGTCAGCGTACGACAAATTACCTGTCAGCTTCACTATTAAGGCGTCGCCCTTATGGGCTCGCTTTGGCGTTGGCTTTACAGCCGCAGCCTCGCTCGGTTTCGGCCTAGGCGGTTTAGGCGGTTTACGCCTAACCACCCGCCAGTCGTCATCCCTGGTCCCGGCAGCACCGTCCGGGACCGCTTCCGCGTGTTCGCTGGTAGAGGCGCGATCCAGGGTTCGCTGCTTCTTGGCCACCAGCGTTGGTCCATGGTCAGGCGTAGCAGCCTTGTGCTTGGCAAGCGGCGTACGCGCCGTACGCCTTAGCGGCTATGGCCCGAGCTTCGGCGATCTCGCTTCGCTGCAGAAGCTCCTGCCTCTCCACCTCGGCAGCTATAACGGTAGAGCGGAGGTTCACCGCCAGCTTTTTAATGTCGAGGTGGACATTTGACCTTGAGTTGATGAACGAGTACAACTCGTCCACCAACCTTTTGGCTTGCTCCAGCTTGCTACTGGCTGGAGGAAGCCCAACTCCCGCCTCAAGAGGATGCACCACGTCCTCAGTTGACATTGTCCTACCGCTGTTGCCCGCCCTCTTGGCTGAGCTAGCAGCGGTAGCCACCGACGTTCTAACTGGGGTGTTAGCCTTTGGTGGAGTCAACTTTCTTTTCGGTATCGCCCCTGTTTGGGCTGTGCCCCCGATTTCGGCGGGCTTGGTAACGGGGTGCTACCTGTCTTTGCCGGCGGTGATCTCGCCAGCTTATTACTTTTGGCAAAGATATCATCTTTGCCTCCAGTAGCACCCGCATTCGTGTCCTCGGTACAAATTTTTAAAAAAAATTCCAAGCTTATGGGTCCCAACTCTAGGCCCCTATCTCCGCTCGTATTGTGTAGTCGCCTTAACGATTCCATGGTGATCTATGTAAGCAGTGAGGCCAAGGCTAGGGACACTCCCCCCTACCCTTCATAGGGGTAGGGATGTCAGCAACCGATCGGCGTTAGTCAGGAATGTACCATCTGAGCCTACACCATCGCACTTTGACGTGAGTGACGAGCTTTGAAAGTACCTAGAAACCAGCCACGGTTTTAACGGGACGGAAGGCAGCTGTACCATTAGCTTACTCGACGTTTCGAGAAGGTACCAACCTTCCTTACCTAAGGTAGTAGAATAGCACAACCGCCAGCCCTATAGCACCGCATCCAACCGTTTTTACCCGCCCGTCCAGTACACCATAATTAGGATCTTCTTGGAACCGATCCTAATGTGCCCACGGCACTCCTGACCCGGCTTTTTCGGTTAAAGTCCTGGGCTCTAACAGGACACTACGGCGTCTGCAGCTGGCTTATAGGAGTTGAGCCCCGCTCGCCTCTTTACACCACTACGCCACGCTACCCGCAAGCACAACGTGCCCCCCTTTCCCTGTTAGCACACAACTGAGGGTGTTACCAAAGACTGGTATTTGGTCGACCCTAGGCCCAGTTGCCGGCCGGCACCGCGTGGAGGTAGGGATAAGAGTTCCCGCTCCCATCTTATTGGCTATATGTCGCGCAAAGTCAAATGCGGCTTTGTTCGGCACCATAACCTCGCTGGGTTAGGGCCTTTTTTTTTTTTGTATGCTAGAAGGGCATTGGGTTAAAAGGCCACTGCGACAGTCTTAATGATCGTCTTTTGTGGCAGGCCCCGATTGCTGTACACAGTTTACGGATCGCTCATACCCATTGATGGAGTTGAGCGGAATAGTTGTAATCCTGTGCCCTGGGTTAGGGCCCTAATCGGCCACTTTTTTTTTTTTTTGTATTGTTTATGCAGGGAGAAAATCTTCATAGACAGCACCTTCGCGGTGCCGAATAGGATTCACATGGTGCCAACATGCGCCTACCTACTAAAAACTCTCCTGCTGCCCGTTCCTGAACCCCTCCCGGAACTACCGTTAGGTTTTACTTCAGGAGGGAGGACGTGCCGAAGCACTCCGACTTGTCCGTTGCGTGTGTGGGTCCACACAACACCCTTGCCATTTCATACCGCCACTACCCTTCACCTAGGGCCTGGGCTGCCCAATCAGCCCGTTACTGACCCTAGCAAGCTATGTCGACCCTGTCGTTGCAAACGTTCTAGCCGTTGCAACTCCGTTATCACCGCGGTTACCGCCCTATCGACGGCACCCCATGCACGCTGCTCAGCGCACATTCTCTGCACGATGTTGTCGGCGTTGGTGTCTTCTCCAACGACCTCAAGCATCACCTGCCGAGTGGACGTAAACCGCGGGCAGTGAAAGATCACATGCTCCGCCGTTTCCTCGGCTACCGTGCAAACGGGGCAAAAGGGTGAATCTGCCCGCCCGCGCGTATGTAGATACTTCTTAAAGCATCCATGACCCGACAGGAACTGGGTAAGGAAAAAGTTTACCTCACCATGACCTCTGCCGATCCAGGACGATATGTTCTGGATCAGCCTATGGGTCCACCTACCGTGGTCGGTGCGATCCCATTCCGCCTGCCAACGCCTAATAGAGTCCAGCCTAACTCTGTCCCTAGCGCCCCTGACGTTCCTCTGCCTATGGCACTCGATATCCTCACCTAGGAGTATGCATATTGGAATCATGGCTGCAATAACCCCAATCGCATCCAACGATATGGTACGGTAGCCGCACGCAACGCGCAATGCTAACAGCCTGAACACCTTGTTCAGGCATGCCTGATTGCGCTTACTCTCCAAAGCCGGGGCCCACGCCGGTGCACCGTATCGTAGCACCGACATGGCAACGCTGGCCATCAGGCGTCTCTTACTGCTGCTAGGACCGTAGCCGTTCGGCATGATCTTAGACAGAGCAGTGACCGCCGTTGACGCTTTACCACAAGCATAATCCACATGACTGGTGAAGTTCAGCCTGTTGTCTGTCATGACACCCAGGTACTTCACACTTCGTTTGGAGACAATCACCTGTCCCCCCACGATTATTTTTGCCTCTATGGCCGACTTTCGGTTGCTGACCATCACAGCTTCCGTCTTATGGTGGGCCAATCGCAGATTTACGCCCGCCATCCAACCCTCTATTATGCTTATGGCGTCTGATGCCAGCATTTCCACCTCTTCTAGAAACTCGCCTACCACCGTAAGGACGATATCATCGGCGAAGCCAGTAATATCGACCCCAGTGGGTAGTTCCATTCCATGGCATTCCAAAGCGTGGGGCCGAGAATCGAACCCTGTGGAACACCCGCTGTCACTTTGTACCTCTTCGCCCCATCCGCCGTGTCGTACACTAGCGTCCGGTTCTCGAAGTAACTCTTAAGCAACCTGCATAGATGATCCGGTACCCTCATCCTATGCAGCGCTAACGCAATTGCACCCCAGTTAGCGCTGTTAAAGGCGTTTTTGACATCGATTGTGACTATAGCACAATACCTGTCGCCTCGCCTTTTCCGTTTCATAGGCTTCTCGGCCCTCTCCACTACGGCCTTTATGGCATCCACAGTGGACTTCCCCTTACGGAAGCCAAACTGCGTGTTTGCCAGTCCGACATCACTTTCCACTACAGGCGTCAGCCTGTTTAGGATTACCCGCTCTAGCAATTTGCCTAGCGTGTCCAATAGGCAAATTGGCCTGTACGACGAGGGATCACCAGGCGGTTTCCCCGGCTTTGGCAGCAGTACCAATCTTTGGACTTTCCATTTGTCTGGAAATTCGCATACCTCTAGGCAACTCTGAAGCGTCTCTCTAAACATATCGGGATACGCTTGGATCGCCGCTTTGAGTGCCTCGTTCGGAATCCCGTCAGGACCGGGCGCTTTCTTCGATTTCAAACCCCTGGCAATTACGATGAGTTCCTCATTCGTGACCGGAGTGAGGACATCATTCGATTGACCGTACGGGGTCGGAGGCCACCAAACTGGATCGTGTTGCGGAAAGAGCCCTTCCACGATGACTTTCAGCTTTTGGGGGCAGGTTTCCTGCGGCGCAGATGTACCCTTCATCTTTTTCATTACCACCTGGTATGCACCACCCCAGGGGTTTGAATCCGCATCGCGACATAGCTCCTGGAAACAGGATTTCTTGCTACGCCTAACCTCTTTCTTAAGCGCCGACCTTGCCGCTCTAAGATCAACTCCCCGAGCTTCAGCATCTGCATCGGTCCGGGCCCTCTGCGCTAGCCTTCTCGCTCTGTGGCACCTGGAACGGAGCTGGGCAATGGTATCACTCCACCAGTATACCGAGCGACGACCGTTCATTGGCTGCCCCGTCCTAGGCATAGTGGTATCACATGCCCGTACTAGGACGTTGGTCAGCTCACGAGCACTCAGGTTTGAGCGGGTGCTCTCTGCACTGAGTGCCTCAACGAACAGGTCTTTGTCGAAGGCCTTCACTTTCCACCTCCTCCCTGTCGACTTCGCCCCGCGTGGCCGTAGCGCCCGTCGTTCAATCGTGTACCGTATAGCTTGGTGGTCACTATGCGTGTACTCATCTGACACCCTCCAGCCCATGTTGTCAAGCAACGTTGGGCTGCAGAAGGTGATGTCGATGATCGATTGTTGTACCCCCCTACAAAAGGTACTGACGGATCCCACGTTAGCCAGACTTACATCTAGCTTGGACAGAGCTTCCAACAAGCTTTGTCCCCTCGGAGTAGTGCACCTGCTACCCCATTCGACAGCCCAAGCATTGAAGTCTCCTCCAATGACAACGGGCTTGCGGCCCGTGAGTTCGTCGGTGAGCACGTCCAGCATCCGGTCAAACTGCTCCGGCGACCACCTAGGTGGAGCGTAGCAGCTACAGATGCAGACGCCATCGACCACCGCGATCACGAACCCCTCTTGGTCGGACGACACCACCTCCTGGATCGGGTATCTACCCATCACGGCGATCGCTGCCATCCGACCCTTATCGATAACCCAGTTAGCGCCTCCACTGGGGACCCGGTAGGGTCCGCGATAATGGCAATATCGCACCCCGTCTCGGCTGCCGTTTGCCAAAGCAACTCCTGTGCCGTTTCACAGTGGTTTAGGTTAATCTGTATAACCTGCACCATTATCGTTGCAAGGCGCGTCTATAAGCTGCACACAGTGGGCCGCCTGTGGCATGCTTATTTCCCTCTACGGCTGTGCAGAGCAAGCACCTGGGGGGTTTGCTACATCCCCTGGCGAAGTGGCCCTCTTCACCGCACCGCCTGCACAGCTTGGACCGATCGGGGGCCTTACACTTGGCCGCCCGATGGCCGAAGCCCATACACTTGAAACAGCGTTCTATGCGCCGTTTCGCCGTCAGTGTACATACTGACCATCCTACCTTAATCTTGCCAGACGCCAACATCTTGTTGGCGATTGCCTCTGGCACGTTTAAGGTCGCGGTTTGCATATCTCCATATGCCTTCCGCAAGCGGATGTCTGCGGGTGCCACATCAATCTTAAGCTGATCCCGCATAGCCTCACTCAGGTCAACTGTCGTCGTAATCTCGTCGAGGTTTTTACACTCGACCAGAACACGCTGCGACAGCGCCTTGACCTGGCCCGCTTCGCCCAGGGACCGCTCAACCAGTTCCTGGTAATTCGAACTCTGGACCGTTGGGTCCTTTCTAAGTTCGAAAAGCATATCCCCTGCCTGGGTTCGGCGGGTCTTTACAACGTTGGCCCCAAGCTCCTGCAACTTGGGGTCCACACGAACCTTGCGCAGTAGATCAGCATACGACAGCTTGCCTGTCAGCTTCACTACTAAGGCGTCGCCCTTATGGACGCGCCTTGGCTTTGGCTTTGCAGCCGCAGCCTCGCTCGGTTTCGGCCTCGGCGGTTTAGGCGGTTTACGCCTAACCACCTGCCAATCCTCTTCCCCGGTCCCGGAAGCACCATCCGGGACCGCCCCCGCACGTTCGCTGGTAGAGGCGCGAGCCGAAGTCCGCTGCCTCTTGGCTACCAGCGTTGGTCCATGGTCGGGCGTAGCCGCCTTGCGCTTGGCAAGCGGCGTACGCGCCTGACTAGGCATGGCCACAGCCTTAGCGGCTATGGCCTGAGCTTCGGCGATTTCGCATCGCTGCAGGAGCTCTTGCCTCTCCACCTCGGCAGCTATGACGGTAGAGCGGAGGCTCACCGCCAGCTTTTTAATGTCGAGGTGGACATTTGACCTAGAGTTGATGAACGAGTACAACTCGTCCACCAACTTTTTGGCTTCCTCCAGCTTGCTACTGGCTGGAGGAAGCCCGACTTCGCCCTCAGGAGGGTGCACCATGCCCTCCGTTGACATTTGCCTACCGCTGTCGCTCGCCTTCTTGGCTGAGCTGGCAGCGATGGCCACCGGCGTTCTAACTGGGGTGTTAGTCCTAGGTGGTGTCAACTTCCTCTTCGGTATCGCTCCCGTTTTCGGGGGGCTTCCCTGTATGGGCTGTGCCCCCGACTTCGGCGGGCTTCCCTTCTTGGGTCGCGCCCCCGATAACGGGGGGCTACCTGTCTTTGCTGTTGGTGACCTAGCCAACTTACTACTTTTGGCAAAGATATCATCTTTGCCACTAGTAGCACCCGTATTCGATCCCTCTTTGAAATTTAAAAATTTTTCCATTCGAAAGGGTCCCAACTCTAGGCCGCTATCTCCGCTCGTAATTGTGTAGTCGCCTTAACGATCCCATGGTGATCTATGCAAGCAGGGAGGCCATGGCTAGGGACACTCCCCCCTACCCTTCATGGGGGCAGGGATGTCAGCATCCGATCGGCGTTAGTCAGGAATGTATCATCTGAGCCTACACCACCGCACTTTGACGTGAGTGACGAGCTTTGAACGTACCTAGAGACCAGCCACGGTTTTAACGGGACGGAAGGCAGCTGTACCATTAGCCTACTCGCCGTTTCGGGAAGGTATCACCCTTCCTTACATAAGGTAGTAGAATAGCACAGCCGTCAGCCCTGTAGCGCCAAATCCAAACGATTATTCCCGCCCGTCCAGTACACCGTAATTAGGATCTTCCTGGAACCGATCCTAATGTGCCCATGGCACTCCTGACCTGGCTTTTTTGCTTAAAGTCCTGAGCTCTAACAGGACGCTACTACGTCCGCAGCTGGCTTATAGGAATTGAGCTCCGCTCGCCTCTTTACACCACTGCGCCACGCTAACCGCAACACTACGGCGCCCGCAGCTGGCTTATAGGAGTTGAGCCCCGCTCGCCTCTTTACACCACTACGCCACGCTACCCTCAGGCACAAAGTGCCCCCCTTTCCCTGTTAGCACACAACTGAGGGTGCAACCAAAGACTGGTATTTGGTTGACCCTAGGCCCAGTTGCGTCCCGGCCGGTACCGCGTGGAGGTAGGGATAAGAGTTCCCGCTCCCATCGTAATGGCTATTCGGCCTAATCGGCCTAGTGGCTTAATCGGCCACTTGTCACGAGCGTACCGTATATGAGTACCTTTGCTAGTTCACATACCTCCCCATCCAGTTCCCCACCCAACACCATTTAAGCTCCCAAGTTTCCTTTCAGTTACTATATACTTCATTTTAGCAGTGTTAATGAAGAGTTACAATCTCACTGCTTTCAATTCAAAAGACCTAAAGGTCTCTTTCACTGCTTTGCAGTTGACTTCGATGATATTGACGTCATCCGCAAAACCAAGAACCATGTGCGATTTCATAATGATACTATGGGTCCTTTCCACGTTTGCTCTTCGTATTGCATCTTCCAAGATTATCTTGAATAGCAGGTTAGAGAGTACAAGCCGTTGGTTCAGTCTATCTAACGTCACGAAAGTGACTGAGGTCTCACTCGCTACACTAACTCATGTATTTTACCCAATCAAAGTTGCAAATTTCACTGAATCGTACGCCGGCTTAAACTCCACAAACAGATGACGCGTCTGCACTCGTTGAGAGTAATACAGAGCAACGAGATGCCACGCCAGTTACCGCATTCAGCTAGATCTACTTTTTTATAAACTTTGATCAATTAGCAATCCATTTATCCATTCCGCGAACGGAAAAGTTGCGGTCTCTGACATTTAAAACTCAAAAGAGTTACTCAAAATGTTCGGTAAGGTCAGTTACTAACGTTAACACCTATTGTTGTGATTAATAAAGGAAAAATTTTTTTGCTCGGTTTAACCGTTATGTGTGCGACAAAAAAAACACCTTTAGCAGGGCGACAAGGGTACCCGGGTACCCAAAATTGATATTGTTATAACATCAACAATTTTAAACCGATTTCGACGAAATAGGTGTCATTTGATTCGTTTATTTATCTAGTTTAGAATCATTTGGCCATTTGGCCACTAAAAGACATACGGGGCCCGAAAATCCGGAATTCCGACAGAGTGTCCGCTGTGAGGAAGAGAAACGATTGTATTGCAGGAAAATCAGTCATGCGGATATAAAAACTCTAAAAATTCATACAATGTACTATTTCATATAATGAGATGAATCAGGTTGGCCATTCCGGAGTAGGTTCCTGTTGGGTCATAGGTGGCCAGTCCAGGATTGGAGGTAAAACTTAGCAATATGGGTATTAAAGCTCTTGGAATTAGTTCGGTAGGTGATATTTTTTACATTTCGATGTATTCTGATTGGTTATTTCGAAAATGGTTTCTACGGGGTCACAGATGATACCGCAGGATTCAAGATAATGCTTAGCCTTATCAAAACCGTTCAAAATGTCGAACCATCCATTATACATTTGGAACCAGTTCCGAAATTATCAATCAGTACTAAAATGACAATTTCAGTTCAAAACATCTAAAAGATGCGCTAAACCAATTCTAATATTGGATTAGGCACCCAACTCGCCATCTGTATCCCTACAGGAACCAAATTCTGGAGTGGCCAATGCGAACTAAAGTCACCAATTTATATAATTAGATGAAAAAAGGGTCCACAGTGTCAAGTTCAAAGCTAATAGGTTTACTGAAAGCTGATATTCTTTCAAAACATGCGGCTTCCCACGTTTTACCGGATGTTGCTCCGGAATTACCGATTCCCGGGAACTACTTGTCATTTGATGGCCAAATGCTTTATCTAATCAAAACTAGATAAATGTAGGAATCAAATGCCACTGGTTTCATCCAAATCGGTTCAACATAACTAAAGTTATGAAGATAGTAAATCATGGGTACCCGGGTACCCTTGTCGCCCTCCTACGTAATAAAAAAATTCAAGTGACTCTCATTGCTAAGCCCCTTTATGGATATGCACCAAAAAAACCTCAATTACTTAAGATCAACGAGTTTTACGATGTCGCAAAATTTCAATAACGTATGTTTTAAATTGAATTAGTTATAACTATTTTAAAACTGAAAAGGTACCCGGGTACCCTGTCGCACACATAACGGTTAATTATTTCTTAACGACTGATTTTAAAAATTTATTTTGAGACCATAAATAGTAAAGGAAAATTGATATGAAATAACTATTGACAGTTTAGTTACAGCGAGATGCAGTGAGATTTCGATATTGGAATGCCTCGATGTTGGGCCGAGCAAAAGTAGGATTCGTTTTTGGCAACGTAAAATAGATTACTTCTAAAAATGCAATAAAATGCCAATCAATCAATCTCGTACGGTTTATTTATTTCCTGAACTGTATAATAGAACGAAAACGACCAACAAGTGGATCACCCTCTACTGCAAATCAATATCATTCAACATGGAGGAATGCTACTGATGACTTTTTAATTTAACGACCAAAACGACCAAAATGTTCGAGCAACACATCAAACAGAAAAACCGAAAGCAATTTGAAGATAACACAGCTCCAATTTAATAAAAAGAGCTGTATATTTGCACAACGTCTAAATTCGATTCACACTCCCGTGCGTACATATATCATTAACGCGTTTGAAGATAATTCATTACACTCCAATAAACAAAAAACCTTTTCCCGCGCGTTTGCCCGCGTCAATAACATTGAAGAATTACCACAATGGTACGGAGCATGCGTTCGCTTTGACTTTCTGCGAAACAATTTCGGAAAAACAAGAGAAATGGGCCAATGAAAAATCTATTAAGTTAAATGTTGGAACAATGTAAGCGAACCATAAAACTATTTCTCCGACAGGAGTGACATTCCCGGAACGATGTTTGAGCGACCTCCAAACGCCACCGAGATTTCCGCCACCGTTGGCTGCTGTTGACACCCATCGTCGTTTATGTTGTGTTATGTCGTGTTTCCTACTTTATTTCTCCCTATGCTTTGTATGCCGTGCTTGCCTCAGCTAAATTTTATGTAAATTTGTTGGGTTCCAGTAACGACAGAAGTCTGCCTTTTCATCCGTAGAATCCATGGCACGGGTTTCTAAAAATATAGCGATTTTTATCCGACTGCACACATAAGTATAAATTGAGCTAAGTAACTGCGAGTGATTAAGAGCACATGTGTACGGCATCTGGGCTCCTGTCCGGGAAAGGGGAAGAAGAGAAAAGTCAAATATTGTTTATGCATGCTTCACGTGGCGCACTCCTTTGCCCCGGCTCGCATTGATACTTTGACCCCATCATCGCAGCGGAATCATTCTGCCGTCCCGGAGCCGCCGACAAGGGACTGGATCTAGTTTCACCTTTTTTATGAGTGTTTATTTTTTGTCGGTTTTATACGGTACTTCAGAGGTTTGCGTTTTGTTTTAAACTCCTCATCCGAAAGGTCCGTGGCAGCTGCTTAACAAGGGCGAGGCCCAACGCAATTAATCTGAGATACTCTTAATTTGAATGCAGTTTGTTGATGCTTGTTTAAACGTAAATATTTCTAAAAGCTTTAATATCCATTTCAACAAATAACGGAAAGCTTTGGTTTAATCTATAATGTTTGCTTCGATGTTCTTGTGGGTCCATAAATTCTTTCCTGTCTGAAAGTTACAATTGATAATGCAAATCCAAATTCAGTTTCCCAATGTCAATTGAAGCATCATAGACTCGAGTGCTCTTCAACGTACATTTAATGCTTGACGCAATACACAGGATACAGTGGCAGCATAGAGATAAGTGATATACTCCCTATTTCTATGCACATATTCACTGCGTACGGATCACAAACATACGCCCACCGATGCATTTAGTCACGTGTTAGCATAAGCATCTTCCAGTGATACACGTGTTGCCGGCTGTGCATTCAAATGACGGTCAAGTATTTTATGCACTGCATTCTAAATGCCTTCGTATCGGTTCGTTTCTATATTGTCAAGTTTTAGCTGCACTCGTCCTGTTTATATGCACTAGTGCATACCTACATATCTGACAAACATGCAATCGAAACTACCGACCAAGACAAAGATATGCACCGAAATCCTAAGAATGAAAAATGCCATTGCTTGATTCTGCTCTTCAGAGATTTTTTTTTCGCTGCAGAATTTCTTTCTTTTTTTGCCACATGCACTCGAACATATGCCGTATGGGTTCAAGCATCGCAGGAAGACAGTCTCGTTTATTATTGGTTGGTGAAGAAGGATAAGTCATAAATATGAATGAATAATACTGAGCAAGTATTTGAATATATAAATGTTGCTTGTACTAGATTTATTGACCCATGATTGAATAATGTTCGCTGCAAAACCGGGCGGAGTTCTCTCAGGGTCATTGCTAGTAAAAAACGATTTTTTTCGCAGCCAGTAGCGTAACCATAAACGAATCGCAATTTCACAAGGAGAGATTATTGATATAAATCTTTTATGGAGTTTATAATATTTTATTGTGACGCAAAGTTTAGCAATTATGAATTTGTTTGTAGTCTCTGTTTTTAAACACTATTCGACATTTTTTGGAAAATCAAACAATCAAATATAACGGAAAAGCGGATAATTAACTTAAATAAAGTAGAAGAATAAGAGATAGATTAACACTTACGAATTGAATTTAAAAACTTTGGTATCGTGTCATTTATGTCTTCGATACTTTGGATCATAAATAGGGTTCGTGTGGGTATTTTCCGCCTGTTAAGCGGTAGCCTAAACAATATTCATGAATTACGTTGACACTATATTTCTTCGAGAAAAAGATTTTTATACCAGTTGGTTGGGTAGCATTTAATTAATATCTGAGTTCATTTCAGTCTTAATAAATAAAATACCCATTGGGTATTTGAAAATTTGAGTAAAAATACTTTAGAGTGTATTGTTTACACAGAATTTTTATCGCTGTCAGTTTTGTCGAAAATTGGAAGAAATAGCATCACTCGAAAAGCAACGTCGCGAATTGATTTTGCGCAAACACCTGGAAAATCCACAGCTCTCTCATCTAGGCATCAAGAAACAACTCGGAATCGTGCAGTCAACGGTGAGCCATGTGATTAAAAGTTACTACGAAATTTTGAGCATCGAACGCAAGGAGAAATGCGATCAGAATTGATGTTCTATTAGTGATCAGGATCACAAGCGTGTCGTGAACGCTTTTAAGCGCAATCCCAATGTTTCGGTCAGGGATGTGGCCAAAAAGTTGAATCTGTCCAAGTCTTTCGGTCAGAAAGCTAAGGATCTGGAGGGACTGCATACGTACAAAGTGCAGAAGGCGAACGGCAAAATACGTTGGGAAAGTCACGGGCCCGGAAACTGTACACCCAGAAACTTCAACTTCCTTTGTCGTCATTGAAGTACGAAGTTTGCCAGGTCCTCTAGTATTCTATATTTCCCAATTTCGCGATAACCGTTTTGCTTCAAGCAAAAAGTATATACTGTCTTTAGCAAAAATATACGTAAGTCTTCAATCTTTCAAACGCTTTTAAAAGATTCGGAACTTAACAAATCGTTCAAAAGCTATGACCAAACAACAGAACCAGATTTATTTTTACACATAACACATATAACATATTTTTTAATTCATCATTTTTGATTTAGCTGAAACTTTTCATAGCTGTTCTCCATAAAAAATGGTGTCATTTTATCATATCAGGTATTTTTTTAAGATGTCGACTGCTTTTTCAAAAGAGCCTAACCAAAAATGGTGCTAATCCATTAAATATTTTATATTGGAAAAATGGTTTATTTGATCGAAATGGTGTCTTCAGCAAAGTTGTAGATAATAAAATTGCCTTTCTAAAAAAAGTATGTGCACCGTAAAACATTTTGTTGTTGTTGAAAAATAAAAGAAAATAAAACTAAAAAGTTAAATATTTAAAAAAGTGCATTTTTTTGACATATTGAAGGTAATACAGTACTTTTTCTGAAAGTTTCATTGCTGGCGAATAAAGGCCAAATAAGTTATAATATTTTGAAAATTTCATGTTTTTTTTTATTTTCACCAAAAATAATTTTTTACAATGTATAACTTTTTCTAAAGATGAGAATCATAATACTTATTATAATTGTCTTTGCCAAACTTCTACCAATAAAACAAAAAAAAGTTTGTTGCGACTCGTTATGTAGTTTCTGAGAAAAAGGTACATAAAGTTTGAAAATCGTGTCTTTAAGGAAGCGGCGTTTTATTCCGTTGAAATTGTTCAACGCCGCACTGGAACGCTTAGATGTTCGATCGTTTTTCGACCACTTCTCGCGGTCAGCTCATTACAAATTTACTATCAAAATGAGCGGAAAAGACTGCAGAATCAAAATCTGAAATCAAAAATTTGTGACTTTTTCAAACATTGTAGTCGTGTATGTCCCCCTAAAAGACGCTTTTCGTTTGGGAGGTATGATTATTTTCCGCGGCAATGCGGGTAAGACCGGTACCCCTTAATTTTACTGGATAGCATCAATTAATTGTGTTTTTAAACACTGAATATGTTAGTATTCATTTTTTCAGATATCATGACCGATGTGATACATCAAATATCGAAATATATGAAAAAAATTCGAGTGCCGCAGATGCGCAACTGAATGTAATTACACGCGAGTAGGTTTTAAGCTCTAATTCTCAGAAGGAGTTTCAAGTTCATTTTTAGTCTGCGGCCAACACACCTTGAACGATCGGCAACTCGTTTACAGTCTTTTACAGAGAAAACAGATGTTATTACCTCTTATATACCGTCTATACAACTATTGTCCGTTCACCAATCTATTTCTTCTAAAGTATCCGAGACATGTTTACTTTACTCAAGTAGGGTAATCTACCTATTTTGGACCCCATCAGCAGCTGTACATAATTTGGACACTTGCATTTGATTTTGCTGTAAGTGTCCAAATTATGTACAGCTGCTTAGGGGGTCCAAAATACGTTGGTTACCCTACATGATTTTGCTTTCATCGTGCCTGTCTTTGAATTCTAGTGTGATTTGTAGTGTCACATAATACGTTTGGTTAATTTCAAATTGCGTTCATTTTCATATTCCGTATTTACTGAAAATTACTCTGGCCATATATTCGGAACTGATTAGCTGAATCCAACCATAATCAATGGCGACATAGTGGACATTATTGCTTTTCATTTCGCGGTTGTAAACTGACTGGTGTCAAAATTAGGAGCCGGTCTTATCCCCATACTGATTTCCATTGTTGCAAACCCGCACTCGTGTGGTCTAATTTTCTCACACGCGCGTTCTAGTTCTAACGAACACGCCGGCATGAGTATCTCCTACCGACTCTCGCTCTTATTTTTTTATGCACTGCGACAAGTTTTTGCGAGTATGGCTCGGCTACAGTCGCCGCTCTCGCTCGTCATTGCAATCCAAGAAACTGACCGATCACTCGCGAGGGCTCGCAGTCTTATCCGCGTGTGTAAGTGAGGGCGTAAGGTGAACAAAAAAGAAAAAACGCAAAATAAGTATCCATATATCCTGCTAGCCCGCACGGGCTGTTGGCTTCTCACTCAATCAGTCAGTCAGTCACTCTCTCAGTTGTTGGCTTTGTAAGCAGGCTGTGCAGAAAGACACTTCAAGGCTATGCGCTCGCTAGTAAGTAGGCAGGAGGATCTATGCACGTAGCATCGGTGGTTGCTTATCGTACGCTTGCGTCAGTTGCGTAAGCGCTGGATGCTGCATATACTCGCTCGCGTGAAACTGGGCATACTTTACTTCTTGCTCGACCCGCCAAGTTTTAGGCGCCGTCTATTATACGCAATGCATGTAATATCCCTTAATATCACTCTATAGCAATCGGACGTTCATATGTATGGCATAAAATCGAAAGATGGGGTGCGTATGCCAATCTTCCCTGCATTTTACGTACTAATGCCTACCATATCACGTATTCGCAAACATACAAAAAAAAATAATTAAAAGATTTAAGGGTCATTAAAATTCATTCACAAAATAAGCGTTATTAAGATTTGTTTTACTTGTCAACTTTAGTTTGATTTTTAAAAAGATTTTGCTTAAACTTATACGAAATGCGGTAATTTAACGATGTAAAATACTCGCCCGCCGATGCACGCCGCCGCGCCGATAGTAACGAACGGCGTCACGCCGCCGCCGCCGAATGAAAATTATTCCCTCGCCGCCGCCGCCGATAATCCGACCGGCGCACACCACTAGAATGACGGAAATTGAAACGATTAGTCGATATTTTCTTCTTCGTCGCACGAAAAAAACGTAGGAAATTTGGCTGGCAGGACTTCTTTAATGATAAAAAGCATTTAAATAGATCTCAGCTCACTTTGATTGATCGCGTATGATAGACAACAAACTAAAATATTAGGGAATAACTAGTTTTGCATTGTGTGTCATAAAAATGCTGATATTTTTGATAATTTGTGTTGGATAGGACGGGAACAGGCACTTACGACGAAGCAGCGACATACCCTACTTCCAACGTCTGTAAATAAATCATTATCTATGTATGTGGGAAGCGTTTGGTACGGGAGGTCCACGCTTGCTTCCTTCCCTTTGATTTCAAGGAGTTTAATGGAATTAGGTATTTTTTCTGGTTCCACTTGATTCCTTGGAATTTTCTCTGCGGTACATGTATGTGTAAATGTGTAAAGTATGTAGTCTACCTGAATCATCTGAGAGAGCCCCCCTAAAGACCCGGTAGGAATTTAACAAGCCCTTCCCCTTTTTCTCCATCACGCAAGTTCAGTAGCCGGATGTTTATGTTGAAAGGGATTCTCATCTTTCCTTGGAATGTGCGTAAGTGCCTCTGCTTACGAGTACACGTGAAAGCTGCTCGGTGTACAATTTCGATTCTACAGTCATTCTTTTTGCATACATAGGTAAATCCTTGAAGTAATGGTGGTACACATACATACATATACATATATGCGTAATAACCAGTGGTAATGAATAATACCGCAATAAAACGTTTATAAAATTCAAGTAAATCCAAGTGGCTTCAGAATTCTCAATCGGAAATGCACTGGGTACTGGGTGGGTTGGTATTTAGAGGGCCTCATCTTCACTTATGATGCAATCGGACAAGAACACAGTTCACCATATTGTATCTATCCAACAAATTGTTTTAATGAACAAAAATATCTGCATAAGTTTCTACAACAATTTTTATAGCTCAGAAAAAATTCTTAGCAATTGCTATTTTATGAATTAATATCCTCTTCCGATAAGATAAAGTACCACTAAATAAACTACTAGCCGCTAATTTTTGAAAATAATAACAAAAATGAGTGTGCGATTGCTTGCAAATTGATAAAATTTGTCGCTGCTGTTCGCGACGCGAGTAAATATAGTTCATTCATGACTAGTTGTACTATTTCCAAAAATAATTGCCAAAAATTAGTGGTTGGTAGTTTAATTAATAGTACTTATATTTATCGGAAGCTAATAGCAGCGCTAGCACACTTAAAACTTAGCGAACGCGCTACTCGCTAACTAAAATGTTAGCGGTTAGCTGATTAGCGGTGCCCACCTCTGTTTACGATACTCTTTTTATGAACTATAAATCACTAATATGAATGATAATCAATAAATTATAAATACAGGTATACCTCCATAGTACGTACCCTCGTTAGTACGTACCCTCGATATTACGTACCTTCCATAATACGTACATTTTGCCTCGATAGTACGTACATTTTCCAGCAATGATTTTTTTTTATTTTCTATGTAAAGCAGAAACTTTTTTATGAATATTTATAAGTCAATACAAGCAAATACGTATTCAATAATTCTAAATATTTCAATAATATCAGTTATTTCTGTTATGTAAAAACCATTATTTTAGAATTAAAAACAGTTTCTAAATAGTAAATTAATCAAATATACGTTCTAAATAACAGTTATTTTTTAGCATTCTGATTTTGCAGATTTTTGCTCAGGGAATTAACCTTTTCTGTGATGCACAATCTTTCCAACTGCGATGGGGGGAACAGTAGGTAATGTTATATTCCTTTGTTTGCAGATACTGATGTTCGTCAAATACGTGTAATACGATTACTACCCAAAAAGCGTAACTGCCCCATATGGACAAAAGTGAAGTGTGGAAAAATGAGACTGCAAGCAACTGACTAATTTATAAATATATATGTTGTGCGTCATTATACTTTCTTTGGAGGAAAAATCACGTTGCGCTAGTAATTAAACTATCCATATTAATTTAGTTGTAAAGTTAAACACAAATGAATATTTTTTTCAAAATTTCGAAGATTGGTCAGTTAGAGATTCGAACATTTCAGCTTATATTGACAACTATGTACCAAATCTTAACCTCGATTTATTCGATTAAAATATGTAAATTTTCAATTTGAGAGAGAATTTTGCAAAAAACTAAATGTTATTGGATTCCTTTTGCTTTACTTTTCAACTATTTTTTAACATTTGTAGTATTTTTTCTAAAATAATTTTAAAATAAATAATTGCACAAAGAACCAATTGAATGGTGCTTGGGAGTAGCATGACATACTCGTTGTGCAATTTCTACTGATTCAAAGGAATATTAGTCCGATACTTGTTGTTGCTAGAGACCACGGGTACCACTGCTTCTCCACAAGTATCACGGGATAGGATTTATGTTAGTAGGGGAAGGTACAGATCAGGGTTCATTTTGGTAGATGATATGATCCAACGAAACAACGCGTCAGCGATTATATTTCATCTCTACTTTTCGCGATCACCATTGCAAATAAATAGTCGTTTAGAAAGCGTGTGCGACGTATTTGGGCCTGAGTTCGTTTCGACGGTATGAATATTATGCCTTGGACATTTATTTCCGTAAGCAAAACATAAACTAGTCCCGCGCGAATCTACTGTGTGGACGGTGTAATATTGCATCCGTCTTGTTAGATGAGGATGAGGTTTCTCGCAAAATTAAGATAACGACATCGAGGTGGTCATCAAAATCACGCGTTCTAATTCGTTTACAAACCGTTACATACAAAAATTTGCTGCTCTGCGATCTCGGCCCTTCACTTGAGGCAAATATTATTGTGAATTACAGTACAAACTACTATTCCAAAGTCCAAACTACTGGTTCGAATTTAAAACTGGGTAATTGTCACCGCTCCGAAAAAATTTTGTTGTCAAAGTTTTGCTATGAATGATACACGAAAGCAAGCGATGCTGATCCCTCGCAATAAAATATTCCGAACTAGAACACCTTAAACACTATTAACGAAAACTGAGAATAAAAATTTGCTTCAATAATCATTAGAATTAAATTAAGAACATTGACCATTGCGAAACGATTCCAAATTCTTGGCAATTTTAATGAAGACGTAGATAATCACACATTGCTAACTGGTTACAATACCTGACAGCCAAAACCAGGAACATTGAAACCAATTAACCATTTCTTGAAGCAATTGGTTCCTAAGTTGATGAGCATTGCCGCTTACCAATCCAAATATGTAGAGATATAGCGCCCTACACGCTCCCAAAATAATTATTTATTTTATAATATATTAAAATTTGGAAATTTTAGGCAATATTTAACATAATAAAAACAATACTTGACATTAAAAATTGTGATTCGATATAACGTACGTTTCGATAGTACGTACGCTAAACGACACGCGGGTGTACGTACTATCGAGGTATACCTGTATATCAATTCGATTATAACTTGCACGACAGTAAAAACATACATCAGATCGTTTCACTTTCCTATCTAATAGTTTTTGTCGCTTTAAGAACTAAGACAGAACACAAAAATGGAAAAAGTAAACACACCGTGCTAGAACTGATTTCTCTATGGTTACGCAGCAAGTTATTGTATATATTTTGAATTTATGTACCTACATTCTTTTTACATGTTCTTTTGAAAGATCACTTCACTTCAAGTGGATTGCCGATATATTTATTTTATCTTTTTTTTTTATTTTTCCACAAACAATCACTGCTTTTAATCTAAGTTGATTTCCGATATCATCAGTCTCGAATGGGTTCTTTGCCGAAGGATAACGATTATTTCTCAGCAAACCATTCACCGCACGTTAACCACACCAGCTGGATATGTTCATCCGGTTTTCATTCTGCCGCGGCATTCATTCATTCGGGCGCATGCTCCGGATGCGATACGAATGGCCCATTCCATACACACAAGACAGAACAGATCTCTTGGCGGCATTTTTCCACTGTTCTGTTCTCTTCCCGTCGCTCTCGGGGGCAGACCGCATGCTTCAGAGTTCGATGATGCTGGATGCATGCAAATGAACCATTTTCCCCGTGTACAAAGATTTTCCCGGTGGCGGCAGCTGCCCGAAGCGATGAGCAAAGAGACCGGGCGGGCGCTGAGAGCGTGAATTGATGTGCTTTGGCCGATCGTGCTGTTTGCCGTGATTCAAAATTCCGTGCGTTTTGTTTATTGTCAGTCGAAGGTAAGGGTCTCTACGGTTCACACGGTTCGCGTGTGCGTTGTGCGATCGTGCAGTTGGCTAATCAATCGTTTCGTCGTGGTTTTCGTGGGATCTCCTTGCTTGGCTAGGAAAATAAAACTATTATCCCGAAAGGTGGCAAGTGGCAAGCGGCGAGTTAGGATTTGGGCGACGCGCTGTTGTTTCATTTGTCATCGTCGGTCAGTTCGTGCGGGATCGGTTCGCCATTGTCTGTCGAGGACGGGTTTAGCAGTGGTGGGTACGTGCGAGCGGGTTTTGTTTCGATTCGAAACCGACCTCGCGGGTTAAATCGTGTGTGAGTTTTGACGCGCTCTAAAAATAAATCGAAAACCGCAACACGGTTCAACTGCAGAGGAGCGAGCTAAAGCAGAGCAAAAGCTATACAGCAGCGAAACGAGTGCGGGACAAGACAATCCGCGCGGTGAATTCGCGAAATTCCATTGCAGGGAATTTGTGTAGAAATTGTCGGATATGTGAGCGTGACGGTAGATTTGTGGATATTTGACGAAGCGCTCCGTATGTTTTGGTTAGCAGTAGTGAAATAACAATAACAGTTTTCCTTCTCCGTGGATACGACAGCTTCCACGAAAGCAGCATAATTGAATGACGAAAATTGGATTACATTACAACTGCTGGAATAGGAGTGTCAAATCCGTTGAATCTAAAGCTGGGCTCTATTCAGAGTGATATTTAGTCCTGGCTGTCGTAATACTTAGTGAACGGTGAAGACGCAACCGTCTTGAGGTTGATGTAGAGCGTAGCCTGTGCTTCTTATCAAACATCGCTGAATCTCCATTATTGTGAGATTACAAGAGACATCCCTTGTCGGATTCTGAGTGCTAAACGCGGAGGTGCACGGTACAGATTTCTAAATGTGATGTGAGGTGGTGAATAGAAAAGCATCTTGAAGCTCTTAGTCTTTCCAAAGTGGGCGTATAATTAAAGTGAAATTCAGTGGCATATGCGGTAGATCCGTGTCAACAGTTGGCGCCCAGCAGCAGTAGCAGCATCAACAGCAACAACAGCAGCAGCAGCAGAAGTGGCAGTACGTATCAAGTGAAAAATGAGTCAAATTTATGAATTTAATGAAAAAGGAAATCCTCTGTCTTGGGTCCGGGTGCGCTCTCGGGCTGATGCTTGCTGTGAAATTGGTTCCAAATGTAATTAGAGAAGCTTTTTAAATTTAAGTTTCCTTCGCTGGCTGGTGGTGAAGCGCCATAAAGCAAAATTGTATATATTTGCATAGCGGAGATAATAAAGTTGACGGTAAGGATGGTGATTATGTTCGTAGTGTGATGCTGATGATGGTGATGATAACATTTATGGTGACGATGGTGTCGGCGCCTGTGACGATGATAAGCGATCAAAAAGGAGAAAGGATTAAGCTCATAAAAAAAGCGATGACAGTGATGATAGATGATACTTTAATACTCGGATCAGCTGGCATTTGGGAGGGGTGATGATATTGGACTAAATATTATTTTGATCTACGAACAAAATTCTGTGTACATTGGAAATCAGAATTTAGCAGTTATTCGAAAGGGTGTTTAACTCCTTTCGGAAGAGCCTGTGTGAAGTGTGCTGTGCTGCGCACATAATATTATTCTGTTTTTATTATTACGGACATACAATGTGCAGGTATCGTAAGTATATTACACCTGAAGACTATCGCCAGCCAAGCGGAGAAATGCTAAAGCAAAAATACTACGCTGAAAATAATTTATTCATACGTAATCTAAGTTTCATAATATTACTGCTGTTGGTGGTTGTTCTTTTGCTCTGGGATTATAGTGTGGTTTCTCCTGAGATCAATGTGTTTTCGTCTACGTGAGTATGAACCATGAAAGATATGGGAACATATTCTAGGATTTTTGTACATCACGGGGATGAAACCTGTACGTACGTCTCGAGGGATAAATTTTCCAAGATATACGAATTAGATTAGCTTCTGCTGGAAATCAGCTTCAATTAGATCCTAGATTGTTTACATTTACTTTGTAAAGCTAATCGAATCTCGCTTCAGATGATAAGACAGTTTGCTTTTACTGAACACATCAATTGTTAAGTTGAGTGCCGATGTTTGACTTGTTGATTGCAATTTGTCGGACTGTTTGAACAATGATCGGAAAGAAATTATTGAAGTAGGTACATAGTGAATGTGAAAAGTAAAAATGTAAAAAGAAAAATTTTAAACTGAGTAAAACGTGTACAGAGTGTTGTCCGTCACAAATAAAAAAGTATTCTATTTGGTATTTGTCCACTTGCTATTGCGTTTGAAATATGCTGAAGAGGAAGATGAACAAAATTATTGGAAATAAACACAGTGATGGTCACACTCCACATTCACAGTAACTGCTGCTCCATCGAAAACTCATTGTTTATATTCATGCATATCTTTTCCCAGGATCCAAACATTACATCATATTTTTTATAGTGGTAAAATTTGTTGATGACTTTGACTCACCAAAGTTCTTAAGAATAAATATAGAAAACTACATTGGTTAAGATCCATTTTGTATTTATTTTATTTCTCACTTTTGATGTTTTTACAAAATAAAAAAAATTGTATGCGTTGAAAATACATTATGAAAATTTCACATAACTTTTTAAAAGGAGCTAAGTAACACTGAAAGACTCTCTTTGCTGTCCCTCGCTTCCGATTATTACGGCAAAATAGATGCATTTCAACGAAAGTTTTATAAATGCAAAACTGAAACCCAGACACGAAAAGAATCTCTCATTGTTACTTAAGTCCTTTTGAAAAGTTACGTAAGAAATTTTGCATTAAATCATGATTTCTATTTTCAGTTTTCACATAAGATTTCAGTACATATAGATTTTTTCGATAAATTTAAGTAAACATAAATCCTATATAGATCAGTTAAGGCATCTCATTTTGTAACTGCCACAGATCGTTTCTGGTGCGAATGCCCACTGAATACATACGAGCTCCAAAGGCAAACTGTGGTGGTCTCAAAACCAATAATTAATAATCGAGTAACAAGCATTTTTCAAACTTCGACTGTAAAAGACTCTACAGGCTCAATGAGTTTCTACACAACTGTGCTCGACACCAGCAACTACAAGAAATAACCGTCCGCACTAGTCCGCAATATTCGAACCAAACATTTTCTCCACTGCAGGAACAACATCATGTTCAGATGGTGTCCCGACATGCGGTCGCGAAGTTTCGTTATTGTTCGACCAGCTTTTGAAAACTATCATTCGGAAGGAACGGAAATTCTATTTTATATAACATTGGAAATTGCGCTCGTATGTGGTTCAGTATATTTAAATCGTAGCGTCTTTTTTCGGCAAAATTCGACAAACAAATATTGTTCCAGCTCCACGTTACCCCACCGGTACTTGTATGTTTTCCACACGAGGTCATAAAGGACAACTCATAAGTCATCGAATGGTTCCATATTGTCAGGTCTCTAACTCAATATTGTTTTTAGGATAAAATAAAGATAAGACTATTGACATCCCCGAAATTTTTTTGTTAACTCTAGCTTCATTTTTTTAGCTTTTCTGTTAGTGTTCCTAGAAAAGAAAATGTAACAAAACTTGGATTTTGCTGATAATTTTTAACTTAAAAATGACCCAGCTAGCATTTTCATATGTATAAAAATGGTAAAAATCAGCATTACGTACAGATATACATACATAAATCGTATTTCATGCGCAAAATTGGCATATCCGTACTATTTTGGAGGCGATATACGTGATTACGAATAATTTTGAGCGTTACGACTATATAAGTACGATATATTATATACGATAATACCCGATTTAGCGCGAGTTGTTCCGTACTACTCTACGATTTTGTGCTGAAAATCGTATGTATGTCAACCATTATCATTATATACGACAGAAAATCAACTTGATCCCACTTTATCCAGCTTTAGTTAAGATTTCGAGTTTGTTATGAGATATTTACGATAGTTTTCGTACATTGATATTCGGGTTGGTGCTAGCTGGGGACTGAACTCTTTCTCAGTTGTTGACTCATCTTCGTATTTCCCGTATTCGATAAGAAGTTTTTGTATTTCAATTGAAAGAGATTTAGGAGGTTTATGATATTACCAAAAAAGCAAAGCCTAAGTGCTACATTCCGTTATCGAAGCTCGAACTTCTGTTTTTATACGACAGACTTTGCAGCCAGCTGTAAGATTACAGAACAAGCGCAAGGCCAGTTGCTACGACCCTATTGACTCTAACAGCCTCTCCCAGCTGAGATTCGGACATACAACGATTGACTTATTATAATATGATATTACCACAAAAACTAAAAATTATTCCACATATGCTACATGTTAAATCTTGTGCTGACGTAGGACTATATCTTACCGCATGGTGCTATTCCAACATTTAGATTCACGCAAGCGTTACGAAAGTTTGAAGACTTTTACACTTCCAGTTCTGGAATATTCTCAATTCTTTTTATACCAATCATACTAGCTGTAGCAATTGTGTTGTAATTAGTATAACATTGTTTTTATTTATTTATTCTACAGTCTTCGGCACACAGGGGTACAGTACAGACCAATTCTAGCTTAACTAATTTAAATTTTGAATTACATTCTTAAAACTAGATTTACTAATATGAAAATCGAACACGTGATTCACCACATTAAAAAATCTACAGCATACATGTAAGGGATTATTTTGTCCGTATTGGGTTCGATGAGCCGGAGTCTAAAGAAGCGTTCGATACCGGAGAGTTCGACGGGGCACATGTATATTGATTTCTTCCAGGAGATAATTACATTAGTTAACAAAATAAAATAAAAAGCGTGAACTCAGTAAGCTGAAGGTGATTTTTCATGTAAAATTGGTCGCTGAATCCGAAAATGTGGTCAGAAAAATTTAAAGTAGGATAGTTTTTGAGATATGCATTAAAGTTTAAATCTTGCTTAAAAAAAGGACATGCACATAAACACTAATTTCTCCGGCTGCGGTGCACCAATTTCAAATATCTTTTTTCCGTATTGAAGAGGAGGAAATTTGCTATCGTTTAGTTGAACTTTATTTTTCTGTAAGAATAATAGTACTGTAGATATTTGAGAATTTGTTCACAACAAAACAAAAAAGAACGCATTTTTTTGGAATAATTTCAACTGTTTCAAAGGTTTTATACAAGACGCATTTCAAAAATTTCATTTAATGTAGGTCTTAAAGGCCAATAAAAAACAAAGAAATTATGGGGTTAATGATAACAATCGGTTGAAAATTGTAGAAGTTATGACCATTTTACTAAAACAGTAATATTTGCCCATTTGAATATCATGCTCATGATCATGCTTGAAGATTGAATTCTTAATAGTAAGAATTGTGAAAATAGTAAGAACAGTAAGAAAAATGAGCGTAACAAAGCATGAATTTGAACGTGAAAATAATCCACAGAAACTCTGCTACGCCTGTGGAAACTATATTTTACAACCCCGGTTAATTTCACTGCTTCATTGCAAACTGCATTTTCATTTGCGTGTACATTTATATAGATTATGACAAGCAATTCGATAAATGTTATGCCTATTAAGACAATGCTTGTTAGTGTTTGGATATAAAGGGGCTATTCGAAGTTACTGTTTGGATGTAAAGACGCTATTGGGGAGCCCTATGACCCAGCGGCGTTTGGGATGGCGTTTGCTCATAGACATAGCGTTTGCTCATGGCGTTTGTTCATAGACAGCATTAAGCAGAGTTTGAAGACTGTATAGGATACCGCCGCTAGTTTCTGAAGATAAATAACAGAAGTTGGCGCTACTGTTTCATCATGCGTCATGTGTGAAAATATGCTTGAAACTGTTAATGTTTCTCTTTTGAATACAACAGATGTCGTTGCTTGGTAACGCATATTGTACATATTGAAAACAACCCAATTTTGCGCAACAAAAAATTTACTCAGCTTGGCAACAGTACTCTCTCTTTCATCTCTGTTTCTTTTGTGTTTACCGTTAAAGGCAGTATAACTTTTGACATTTGAACCAACAAATTGTTGGTAAATATTGTTTTTGTTTATCGCGTCCATGTCACGAAATTTAATTTCTTTGAAATGAAATGTCACAAAAATATTCAGCTCCCGGCTCTCGCACGGTATCAAAATCACCTTTCCGTGCTCACCGAAGAATGATAGTAAGATGCAATGGAGAGGTATAGGAAAAGTTTATTTTTATTAAAGTTTGGCAGAAGTTATGAAAATTAGATAATATTAGATTAGGTATTGTTTAGGGGGGTAAACATAGATAACCGAGAAATTTTGAGAAAAGCGTCATCTCTTGAAAAGTTGTTCATCTGGTATCCTATTACTACATCAGGGATACAAATAATCATCGATTCCCGTAGCCCATGCTACAAGTATGTGAATAAATAAATACTAAAAATACTAAGCATGAGTCAAATGGCTCTACATATAATAAAATACAGTTAAACATAATTGGAAAATTTGCTCCGACCTTAACGTTGATGCGTGTGTGTTTGAAAAATAAAGAGAGGAAAGATAGCTAGAGAGAGAGAGAGAGAGAGAGAGAGAGAGAGAGAGAGAGAGAGAGAGAGAGAGAGAGAGAGAGAGAGAGAGAGAGGTATATTTGTGGCATGCGGACAAGTAAGAGGGTAAAAGCTTAGTAAGAGGGTGTTTGCAAGAGCATGATATTCAAATGCTCAAATATTACTGTTTTAGTAAAATGGCCATAACTTCTACAATTTTCAACCGATTGTTATCATTAACCCCATAATTTCTTTGTTTTTTATCGGCCTTTAAGACCTATATTAAATGAAATTTTTGAAATGCGTTAATCTTGTATAAAACCTTTGATACAGTTGAAATTATTCCAAAAAAAATGCGTTCTCTTTTGTTTTGTTGTGAACAAATTCTCAAATATCTACAGTACTATTATTCTTACAGAAAAATAAAGTTCGCTTAATCGATAGCAAATTTTCTCTTCTTTAATATGGAAAAAAGGTATTTGAAATTGGTGCACAGCAGCCGGAGAAATTTGTGTTTATATGCATGTACTTTTTTTCTTTAAGCAAAATTTCAACTTTAATGCATATCTCAAAAACTATCCTACTTTAAATTTTTCTGACCACATTTTCGGATTCAGCGACCAATTTTACATGAAAAATCACCTTCAGCTTACTGAGTTCATAAATGCTGTTAACTAGTGTTATTGTCGATATTTCCCATTAAAAGGTCGTATATGACTAGTATCTGAGATGTTCGTCTTCTTTCGGTAAGCGTATCCAGTTTTATCAAACGACATCTGGTTTCGTAGGCTGGAACCCGTAGAGCAAAACGGATAAAAGAACGTTGGACGCTTTCAATGTTTTTAATCTGTCCTGTTTGGTACGGCGCCCACACTGGTGCGGCATATTGCAAAATACTGCGGACTAGGGAGCAGTACAAAGTTTTTAAGGCTTAGGTATCGCTGAAATCCGAAGCAGAAGTTTCGTCGAATAAAACCAAGCACAGTATATGCTTTAGACGTTATTGTACTGATGTGCTCATCGAACGTTAACTTGCTGTTAAGTGTAACACCCAAATCTTTGACAGAGCTGGTACGTTTTAATTCACTTCCGTTCATGGCATACGTTAAATGTAGAGGATTACGCTGGCGAGAGAAAGTGATTACGCTACATTTAGTTACGTGTACCTCCATTCTGTTTATATGGCACCAATTCACCAATGGATATTCACGTCGCATTGTAGACCATCCCGGTCGAAAGAAGCGGTGATAGTGCGAAAGGTTTTCAAATCATCGGTATATAATAATTTTTCCGACTTCAGGCTGTCACAGAGATCATTTACAAAAAGTGCAAAAATCAATGGTCCTAAAATGCTGCCCTGAGGGACCCCAGAAGGGATGTCAAAACAGTACGATTTGGAGCCGTTTAGATTCACAAAAGCAGTGCGGCCTGTTAAATACGATAACAACCAATTACTAATCCAGTCAGGTACGCCTGTGCGCTTCATTTTCTCAATTGCAAGCAGAGGCGGGACCTTGTCGAAAGCCTTAGAAAAGTCTATGTATATTGCGTCTATTTGTTGCCGTTTCTCCATGCATTTTGAAAGATTAGTTACGAAACTCAGCAGATTGGAGACCGTCGATCGGTTTCTAACAAATCCGTGTTGGTAATCAGTAATTATGTTGCGAATAGCTGCGTATAACGAATGGTGTACAATTTTCTCAAAAACTTTCGATATGCTGTTTAAAAGCGAGATACCCCTGTAGTTTTCAATATTATTCATACTGCCGCATTTATGAATCGGTGTAATTGAAGCATGCTTCCATGCGTTAGGAAAACCTCCGCTGTCAAGAGAGCTATTAAAAATCATTGCAAATGGCAGGGCCAATGTTGTAGCACATTGTTTCAAAAATAACGGTGACAATCCGTCGGGGCCAGGTCCTTTAGAGGAATCCACCGCGGCAAGAGCACTACACACTTCGCTGGTCGTCAGTGTGTCAATAGTGAAATTCAACGAAATGTTTCAGGGTCAAATTTACCCGTACACTTTCAGTATGATCGCATTAACGTTTCAAGCACGGGCGGCAATTCGACATTGACACACGCACAAGCTACTGGAATTTCGGTTATTTCCGTTTACGAAAAAACTGACAGAGTCTCCCCGTTCCAACAGGATGGAGATTATTTTTGTCACATGAACGTAGATTAATATGATGTCCTGAAAGTAAACCATTTTGGGAAAGTACGCTCACTTAAAAACGATTGTATTGGTATGCTGTTGTATTATGTTCAGAATTCTTGTAAGAAAGGATGATGAAAGTGTTGTAAATCTTGTATTTTGTCTTCGCGTTTACTGATTCATTCAGTTGAAATGCAGTTTAACAGCAAATATTCCTAGAATTAGTCACCTTATTGTAATAAATAATGTGTTTGAACTGCCATTGTTTTGCGGAACATGCTAGACGCAAATTAGCAGTTTGTAATGCAGTTCGGATGTATGGTAAGGACGGTAGTTAGCAGCGCAAGAAAAAAGCTGGATGCAAGTAGAGCCAAGGATGGTTCGATCACTTTGACTCAATTTTAATTCATTTGACAGCACCATCTAAATGGGGCCAAATATAACTAAGTTTTACATGGGACATTTGTAGAACAGGTTATTATCTATAATTTTGCTGAAGAAAGTTTTGCTGTATCTTTTGTAGTTACGGCGCTACAATGCTAATATCTTATTAGTGACTAAATGAACGTTCGTTTAGTCACTGATGAGTTACTAGTGTTGTAGCACCATAACTACAAACGATACAGCAAAACTTTGTTCAGAAAAATTGTAGATTAGAACTAGTTCTACAAATGTCCCATACATAACATTGTTATATTTGGCTCGGCTGAGACGGTACTGTCAAATGAATCAAAATTGAATCAAAGTGATCGAACCATCCCTGAGTAGAGCCATGTGAAGTCCTGCAGTCGAATTCCGGTGCTTCAAGAAAATTTCCGAAAAATCTCTACGAAAAGAAATTCTTAGAATCTCTTTCTCTTCCAATAATTCTCTTTTCTTTTTACCGTATTCCGAGCATCTAAAGAGAAAGAAAATTATGATGTCTGCGGAAAGAGAAAATGTAGTTTTTTCTATTCTCCGCTAGATGGCTTCGAGAGCTTTTCTTTAACTTCTCCCTAATATGCGTTGAAAAAATCATCCAACTTACTTTTTTACAGCTTTTGAATTCATTTATAATAACCAGAATGTTTCATAACATATTGTACTGCCGCCAAATTTCGAACAAAAAACTTACGAAGAGATTTTTTAAATTTTCTTATTTTGGAATTCCGGTGAAATGCCCTAAGAAAACTCTTTGACGTTTAAAAAAGAAAAAGAGATTTTTAATCTCTTCAAGATTTTTCGGGTCAGAGAAACCGAATAAAATTTTTACTTACATTGAAAATGTTTGATACATCTATATAAAACAATAAAAATGTATGCTCCGAGTAATGGAAATAGCAATTTTATTATATTTTTATTGTCATTTTGATGCAAAAAGGAGAAATAATCATCACGCAGCGGTTTAGATATCTAAACCGTGCATAGCGTGCAAACATCTGATTTTACGGAGGTGTCTTTGGTGAGGTTTATTAGTTAAAAATAGTCTATCTTTCTGAAAACTAGTTGTGTATCCACCTATTAGGGTAATGTAAGTTTCGTTTTTGTTTTTAATGCATGCAAAGTTGCTTACTTTAGTATGGCGTCACAAAGTTGTAGAACATATTTTAAATATACGTTTTCGGTGCTTTCAAATGTTCTCAATTGAGCTTGCTGGCGTTTATCGTTCGCACACATCGATGCGCGATTTGTTGTTGCTGTTTTACACGTTTTACACATTGATTTTACACGTTTGTTTTTGTTTTCCCCCAGTTATACCCCGGTAAAAAAACATACGTTTGAGTGATAAACGATAAGTTTTTGTAGCCTTTTGAACTGGGCTTAGCAAGCTCTATATGCTGAAATACATATTTTATAAGAAAGGCTGTTATCGTTAAAATGTATATTAGACAAATTATAACATATTAAAAAACACATTTCAATAAACAATCGCTCGTATTTTTAAACAGTTTATAAGATTACACCAACCGCAATCAATTATAGGGGTATTGTATTCAACAAAGTTGATAACTTTGGCATGTTTTGCAACTTTGTGAAGACTTTGTGTACATACGTTCAAATGGTCTATTTTTTATGTAATATATGCTGAAAATCAGTGATTCATTACCGCCATCTAGCGAGGTTGTTGCCGCAATTTATTAACGCTATCGAAGTAATAGCTTTACATCGAGAATAGTGTTCGACATCGGAACGTAAATTGAAGTCCGGGTTCCAGTCCGGAACCGGAACAGAGCCAAATTGGACCGGAATAAAGTCGGAATGAAAAAGTTCGTTCCGATTTTGATTCGGACCAATTTTCGTTCCGATGTTGATTCGATAATACTGCAACGCTTTAGCATTGACTATAAATATTGTGACTATGTGAAAAACTTATCATTTTGGTAATAAGATTATTTTATATCCTTAGTTTATTATTGTTAATATTTACTATTGCTACTATTTAAAAAAAACCAAAAAATTGATACTTATTGATATCCATTTTTACCGTGATTTCCCGTTACAGAAAAATAGTGATTGATGCATTATCTACAAACGATTGCTTATTACTCGCAGCGTAACAAAAACTAGGTTATTATCACCCTAATGAGTGGATATCTATAACGTCCACAGACAGACTATTTTTGATTAATAAACTACTCCAAAGATCACGGACTATCACTGACGAACTGACATGACATAGAAGAAAATGTTTTAAAAACTATCGTCCTACACGTTTTGCCTGCACACTGTACCCTCTGTTATGCATGTTACGGAGTAGCTTTTACTTGTATGGTTTTATACCGTAAGGTTTTTACATATGTATGGTTTCATACTAAAAACTCGAGTGCCGCGATGTGGCCATGTCGCGAAACATGCTTTTTTGAAAAATGAGTAGTTCTTTAATAGACGATGAAATTAACACGAGCGTCTCGTCTGTTTGTCTGCAGTAATATCTTCTTTTAGAATTAAAATCTCGATTAAAATGTGATAACATCGCTGTCTTCATTACTCTAAGTATAAATTTTTATTGTTTTACAATAGATTTAAAACACACTTAATGCAAGTAAAGAAATGATTCTAATTCTCTTACACGAAAAATTTCGAAGAGATTAAAAATCTCTTTTCCTTTTTTAACCGTTATGTGTGCGACAAAAAAAACACCTTTAGCAGGGCGACAAGGGTACCCGGGTACCCAAAATTGATATTGTTATAACATCAACAATTTTAAACCGATTTCGACGAAATAGGTGTCATTTGATTCGTTTATTTATCTAGTTTTGAATCATTTGGCCACTAAAAGACATACGGGGCCCGAAAATCCGGAATTCCGACAGAGTGTCCGCTGTGAGGAAGAGAAATGATTGTATTGCAGGAAAATCAGTCATGCGGATATAAAAACTCTAAAAATTCATACAATGTACTATTTCATATAATGAGATGAATCAGGTTGGCCATTCCGGAGTAGGTTCCTGTGGGGTCATGGGTGGCCAGTCCAGGATTGGAGGTAAAACCTAGCAATATGGGTATCAAAGTTCTTGGAATTAGTTCGGTAGGTGATATTTTTTACATTTCGATGTATTTTGATTGGTTATTTCGAAAATGGTTTCTACGGGGTCACAGATGATACCGCAGGATTCAAGATAATGCTTAGCATTATCAGAACCGTTCAAAACGTAGAACCATCCGTTATACATTTGGAACCAGTTCCGAAATTATCAATCAGTACTAAACTGACCATTTCAGTTCAAAACATCTAAAAGATCCGCTAAACCAATTCTAATATTGGATTAGGCACCCGACTCGCCATCTGTATCCCTACAGGAACCAAATTCTGGAGTGGCCAATGCGATCTAAAGTCACCAATTTATATAATTAGATGAAAAAAGGGTCCACAGTGTCAAGTTCAAAGCTAATAGGTTTACTGAAAGCTGATATTCTTTCAAAACATGCGGCTTCCCACATTTTACCGCATGTTGCTCCGGAATTACCGATTCCCGGGAACTACTTGTCATTTGATGGCCAAACGTTTTATCTAATCAAAACTAGATAAATGTACGAATCAAATGCCACCGGTTTCATCCAAATCGGTTCAACATAACTAAAGTTATGAAGATAGCAAATCATGGGTACCCGGGTACCCTTGTCGCCCTCCTACGTAATAAAAAAATTCAAGTGACTCTCATTGCTAAACCCCTTTATGGATATGCACCAAAAAAAACCTCAATTACTTAAGATCAACGAGTTTTACGATGTCGCAAAATTTCAATGACGTATGTTTTAAATTGAATGAGTTATAACTATTTTAAAACTGAAAAGGTACCCGGGTACCCTGTCGCACACATAACGGTTAAACGTCAAAGATTCTCTTAAAGCTTTTTGCCGGAATTCCAAAATAAGAAAATTCTAAAAATCTCTCCAAAAATGTCTTTTCTTTTACGTCCGGAATTCGGCTGCTGGGCCAGAAATTCCTACAAGCTTTCCCTCGTATTCCCTCGTTCCCAAGTGTACTTCCGTTCGAAATGTGCTCAAAATACTCTGGGAAGAGTAACAACGAAGACTAACGTTGACTGTACCGTAACAAGACAAGGAATTGACAAATTACATGCCGCAACTGTCAAAATAAGGGCCAGTAAATTACACTATAAAAAGGTGTGTGTTGGACGGTGAAATTTATGTTAAATTTGACTACGAGACGGTTCCGAGTGATCGCTGTCCGTGATGACCAAATATTAGTGATGCAAATAAATCCATTTTTATGGAATACTAGCTGACCCGACAAACTTCGTATTGCCACAAATTAACCTGTGTTGTACATAAATCATGAATCTCGGATGATCTTTGTCACAATCTCGAGTTCAACCTTAGATGATTAATTTTGGCAGTTACGTAACTATGAAAGCATCCCAGGTAACCAATAAGCATCTCCAATGCTATTCAAATGTAGGCCGATAAGTATTTAAGTCGCCTTAAATGCTACTTAAATGCGATTTTGGCAAAATATACAGCTACTTTACTGATAGCCTTCTTATAGTGCTGACAATGCTAATTTACAGCTAATTACCGACACGAAGAATTTGAATACAATTTTGGATGCTAATTTACAACACCTTTGAAGTCAAAAAGCTAATATACAACAACGTGCAGTATAAAATGCCAGATACGCTGATTTGCTGCCTATGTTAATGCTTATTAGTTACCAGGAATGGGTAGTTTAATATACAAATTTGCAATTTTTCCTCACAGTAAAGTAGAAAACAACTCCCCTGTCCCCTCATTGCATAGCCAGAAAGCGGATAGTAATATTCGCCATGATTGTACAACATTTCCCTGAATACTTACTTACTTAATTGGCCTAACGTCTTATGGCAAGGCCTGCGCAGTATAATTTCTCCATCTGTTTCGGTCCATGGCAACTGATCTCCCTGAATATCATTTTGCGAAAAACCTTAAGCGGAATGTACCATTTCACGGAAAACTTTTTTGTGGAAAGTACCATTTCGCGATCCTCTCCTTACTCGCTGTCGCTCGTTCCAGGAAACCCAGGTAGACCCAGGAAAACAAATAAACGGCGGGTCGCCGGCAACACTCGCGGCCGTCTCGTCCTGAATGACCTAGTGTTACTATAGATAGCTTTTGTGGTCTTGTTATTGACTAATGTTTTATGGAAGAGTCTCGAATTTCTCGAGTTCGATTAGTTTTTGAGTTTCGCAAAAATTTCTGTTTTATTCGTATAAGAGTCTATATCCCCCTACCACAGGGATGAGAGGTCTCTAACTATCATAAAATAAATTCAAGACTCCAAAATCTCTCACATGCCAAATTTGGTTCCATTTGGTCGATTAGTTCTCAAGTTACAAGGAAATTTGAATTTCATTTGTATGGGAGCCCCCCTCTTAAAAGGGGAAGGGGTCGTAATTCACCATAGAAAAAATTTCTGCCATCTAAAACTCCCACATGCCAAATTTGGTTCCATTTGCTTGATTAGTTCTCGAGATAAGAGGAAATTTGCATTTCATTTGTATGGAAGCCCACCCTCTTAAAGGGGAGATGGGTCATAACTCGCTTTCTGAAGAGGAGAGGGGTCTCAATTCACCATAGAAAAAAACTCTCCAAAACCACTTACATGTCAACTTTGGGTCCATTTGCTTGTTTAGTTCTCGAGTTATGAGGAAATTTGTATTTCATTTGTATAGGAGCCCACCTTCCTAAAGTGGGGAGTGGTCCTAATTCACCATAGAAAATATTCTTGCCTACAAAAACACCCACATGCCAAATTTGGTTCCATTTGCTTGATTAGTTCTAGAGTTATGAGGAAATTTGTGTTTTGTTTGTATGGGAACCCCCCCCCCCTCCTAAAAAGGTAAGGGGTCCTAATTCATCACAGAAAAAATGGTTGGTTAAAACACCCACATGCCAAATATGGTTCCATTTGTTTGATTAGTTCTCGAATTATGAGGAAATTTGTATTTCATTTGTGTAGAAGTCTCCCCTCTTAAAGTGAGGAGGTGTCCTAATTCACCATAGAAAATATTTTTGCCTCCAAAAACCTCCACATGCCAAATTTGGTTCTATTTGCTTGATTAGTTCTCGAGTTCTGAAGAAATTTGTATTTCGTTTGTATAGGAGCCCCCCTCTTAAAGTGGGGAGGGGTCCTAATTCACCATAGCAAACATTGCTGCCCACTAAAACTTTCACATGCCAAATTTTGTTCCATTTGCTTGATTTGTTCTCGAGTTATAAGGAAATTTGTATTTCATTTGTATGGAAGACCCCCTCTTAGTTGGGGAGGGGTCTATAACCATCCTAAAACCTTTCCTGGCCCCAAAAACCTCACGCCGATTGGTTTAGTAGATTTTGATTCTATAAGGAACATCCCGACAGACAGACAGACAGAAATCCATTTTTATAGGTATAGATATCGGCAGAAAGGCTGTGGTGTGGCAAGCGATTCATGAATGCGAAACGCTTTCAAAGCCATTCGCGACAACTGACACAATGAAAGCTGATATTTTTATTTGTAATTCTTGGTGCGGTCAACCGCCCAGTTGGCTACAGTTAATACGATGCTGGTCTAACAAGTCAGTCGTCGTATGTTCGAATCTTGGTTGGGAGGTGCACTAGCCCCATAATTGTCCTATACTTGAAAAGCCGGCTGCAAATTCTATCGATAAAGAAGGGTCAAGTCTTAGAAAAACGGCTAAGCCCAAGGCTTGGAACGGCGCCTGTTGCCCGTAATCCGGAAACATGATGTCCAAGTACTGTTTTGCCCATATTTGGCATCAATGCATAACCCGAAAGATACGCTAGCCTGGTACAAAGTCAATGTAGCCAAAATCATATCGAAGACGATGAATCCTCCAAACTGTCCCGAGGTTATGGCGATTGAAACTTTTTCGGGTTTGACGAAGCATACTAGCGAAAAGTGTATTTCATTGCAACTGCAAAAGATTGGGGGAAAATCCAAAATCATTGGAATATAGTCAGTACCGAAGCTAATAAGGTGAATAAATCTCAAAACTATTATGCTGAACTGTAAGCGCATACTGTAGAGAACATAAAATTGAAATAAAATCTGAACTTGCTTAAGAATCGAGCTGGTATTGTCATTTTAGGATCAGGCATAGATGTTTTGAAACACGACGAATGCAAGCAAACCATGCAAAATCCGCTTCCGCTAGACCGAATTGCAAAGCCCGAAGTAAGGTTTAACGATAGTTTTGCGCAAATCGGCAGGGTAAATGCTTGGTTTAGTGAATTTCCGTCATTCGAAAAAATAATGTCCGCTCAAAACGAAACCCTTTATTTATTCTGTTCTTTTTTATTTTTCAGTGAAATGGTTGAGATAAAAGAACAATACTAACAAGGGATTGTTCAACTTTCCAACCTTTAAACGCTTATGAATCGCTTGTTAGTCAGAATGTATTACCACAGTTTGTGATTACAGTGTTTGGTAAATTCACTATTTTGTTACGATGCATGATGTTTGTGCATTTTTCAGCAATAACGTCTGAAAATTTATTATCTTCTCTATTTTAATTAATACGTATTTAATTATTTTTTCGTTTAGACTCAACCTCATGTTTTTGTCACGACTTATAGTGAAGTATAGTAAAGGCATTCATAATTTTTATAACGGTAATCTTTCCAACAGACGGATAGAATTTGAGAAGAAAGCATTGAAAGCAAAGGTGATTTATAGTATCCCTAGAATGGGAGTAGACGTGAAGGAAAAATCTGATAAAGGAAGGTCATTGAAGCAACTACTACTAGGTTCGTAGTACGGCACTTTTAACCATGCTAAGGGATCCGCGGATTGAAACAAGTTATAATGGGAGCCAATTATAACCGGATTCGCACCCAACTTTTCCCTTCGGCACTTCGGCAATTCGCCGGTATTGTGTAACCCCTGAATTATAGAGGACTTTAGACAAAGTATGCGAAGTATTTTAATCTGTACCATCGCTGGTGGAGTTGAATTATTTTTAGACACAAATTGTGCCATGTCTGTTGCAGTCAATCACCGAACGAGAAGTTTTAATCAAACTGGTTTTCTGGACGAGGCAGTCGCAATTAGTATCTAAAAATAATTTAACTCTAAAATAACCAGAAGATAAATCGTAAAAAGAAACAGTCGTAAGGTATTTTAGAATGAACGAAAAGGGCGTCTGTAACCATATTTTTAATCCACAGTCTTTTAAATTCTGCTATACATTATTTGCAATTAGAGTGGTTCAATCAGGAACAAGGTTTCTTATTTCAATTTTGATATGAATCATATTTAACATTCTTTGAGGTAAACTAGAAAGTTTTTTGCTTTCAATTACAGTAATAAATTGGATGTTACCATTCTGCCGCTCCTCGCATAACAGTCCCATTTTCTGTGGCAGATTCGACTTGTAACGTTATTTTTTGGACTTTTAGAACTCATGTAAGGAAAAATTATTAAAAGGCACAATGGAGAATATTTGTTCTGAAACGAAATGATAAAATTATTCCACATCAATACTTCTGAAGCTGTGTCGGAAAATTCATTTTAAACCGAAAAAGGATACGTTCTCAAGAATTTACACTCGAGTGCTTCAAATCAGCAAACGGAAGAATATGCCACACTCGAAAAAGCCTAGCCTAACCTGACCCGACCAAAGCATAAACCATTTTGTTTCCAAAGCCCCGGAAATCTGTCTTATCTGATTTGCCCGAAAATTTAATCCAATTTAGGGAGCACTCACTGCGGAGCAATGAGAAGCGGTAATGCCGGCTACTGGCGGCCGGCTTGCAGGCGGTAATCTAATTACGAGCTTAGAATGCCTGATGGCGTGACAGGACCAAGTGGGAGGAACATAATACGTAGATAGTCTAGCCATCTTTTTTTTTTGTTAAATGTAAGGGTTGCTATTATGAGGCAATGGATTTAATAAAAAACTGCATTCATTTTGCCTGGCAGCAAATAGGCAGGGGAATATTATATCTCCTAATTGCATGTTGGCAGGCAGAAGAAAAGTATAGTAGAAAAAGAAGTTACACAACTTTTTATAGCTGTGGCAACAATGTCACTAATTAAAGTTATACGAATTTTATCCATAGAGGTTTGTATGAGAACAAATTGCGTGAATGGATAGCGCATAAATACGATGTGAGCATCATCCTCATCTTTATATGGAACATGCCATTTTCAGTTCATTATCTAACTTAATCATATAACGGATATAATTAATAAATAAACCTTAAAATAAATATATAGAGTAATTCTCGCTGAAACAGGGCCAGTACTGACACTAATTGGTTGAAAATGGTTAAAAAATAAGAATTACGCTTTTGATACCTCGAAATAGTGGACCCCTCGTGCGCCAAGGGGTCTAACAGATTAAAAAAAGCTAAATTTTGAGCAAACCTTGAGGTCTATATCATGTGATATTTCATAAATTTGCCATGAAACAACTAACAAATGGACCGTTTCTGTAAAGAAGAAGAACAGGGCTTTCAAATGGAGTAAAAAAATTTTTAGCGGCCATCTTAAATTTGGTCGCCATATTGAATTTTATCAAAAAAACACCGTTTTCACCATGAGCCCCCAAACCGATTTTCACTTTAAGACCACTATTGGGAAGCTGAGAAAAAATGCTACAAGAAACATTCATAAAATTAGGTGTGCAATGGCATTAACTGAACCAGTTGTTTGTAGCAAGGTTCACAAGGACACGGTTATGTAAAGAGGAGAGATAGGACTTATAAAAAAAGTGAAAAAAAAATTTGCGACCATCTCCGATTTGGCCGCCATGTTGGATTTTATCAAAAATCGGATGGGGGGCTCATGGTGAAACACACACATACGCACACAAACACACACTCACTATTCTTGTTCTTTCTGTGCCGTATTCAATTTCATGTTTCGTTTCTCCTCTTATTCCGTCTCATTCTACCTGTTTTGTCAGTTGTTTCCTCTTTCTCTGTTCGGTTTTTCTTCTTTCACTGGCCTATTTTCCTCCCTTTTCTTCAGTCCTGATTGTCTCTTTTGGTCATTATGTCCTTTTTCTTTGTTTTCAGGTGCACTTTTCCTCTTTTCCTACCTCGTTTTATGTCATTATTTGTCCCGTTACGACTTTTTTTTCGGTCCAGGCTTTCATCCTTTTCACTTTTTTATTACGTTAGTTTCTTTCTCTTATTATGTCCTGCTTTTTCTTTTTTTCGGTCACGTTCTGTTTTTCTTTTCCGATCGCTTTTAACTTCTGTTTCTCTTCTTTTCTTTTTCTGTTCCGCTTTTTCTTTTTTTCTGTTCTCATTTCTTCATTTTCCCACTCCCGTATTTTCTTTTCTTTTCGTCCTTTTCAATACCATTATTTCCTCTTTTGTCCCGTTATTTCTTCTTTTCTGTCCAGTTTATACTGGTTTTCCTTCTACAATTCTTCGATTTATTGATTGTTTTTCCTTCTTTTCTCTTGCTTATCTTCTTTTCTCTTTCGACTTTAATCTTTTTTGTTCAGTCTCCTTGTTTTTGCCTCTTTTTTCCTTCCGTTTTCTGCATTTCTGCGTTTTTCTGTTTTTAAGTCGCGCAAGTTAAAAATTATCTCGCAAATTTTAACATGAAAACATTTCTGATAAACAAGACTGACAAACAAGAAAAAACAATTTCCAAAAAATTTACATGTACAAAGCATATTGTTCCGATTTTTTTGGATCCTTCCTTCACCAGCACTTGACCTTTAAAATTTAAATAAATTGGTTTTAAATTGGACTTGAAACTAGACTTGATATTGAAGTTGAAATGGGACGTTAGATTATACTTGAATCAAGCTGGAATTTGGACTTGAAATTGAACTTAAAGTAGGAATTAAAAATGGGTATAAATAGAATTAAAATTACACTTGAAATTGTATTCAGATTAAAAGCAAAAGTAGAGTTGAAGTTTGACATGAAATCGGTGTTGTAATTGGGCATGGAATAAAAATTGAATTTGAATTAGAAATTCAGCTTAAGTTTGGTTTGAAACTAGACTTGAAGTTTAATTTAAAACTGCACTTAAAATTGGAATTATTTTAACGCAATAAAACTTTATAAAAAACTACTCTATACTCACCCTTTAGAGTAAACGACAATTACAGCTTTATAAATTTGTTTTCTTTATTTCGCTTCTGAAAATTGCTTCCACCCTGCGTTCGCTATTAATCAGTGAATCAAGTAAGTACAATCGGAGTTGATAAAAAATAAATCACATATTATTTATTTATGCAAGCAAAATATCAGTGAAACTGATATGATAATTCTTTTTATATTATATCAGGGAAAATATTTGCACAGCCGTTTTCCAGCCGGTAGCTTATTCGTACGCTTTAATTTTCATTACTTGCTTGCTGTTTATATTAATTTGTGCTCAAGTAAATACTCACGATGGGCAAAAGAATTATTCTTTCCAAATGAGCTCTTCCTCGTTCAATTGAGAAGCATTATAGGGCAAGCATTAAATGGCAATGCTATTTTTTGCATAAAATTCGTTTACTTTATGGACCAGCGCCTTGACAATTAAACTTTAATCACTTATCGTTACTGTTGCTCTGGTATGTTTATATAACATCCTAAGACATAATCAATATTTGACTAAATGTCTGACTTGAAGCTATTGAAAACTTACGGTAATAAGGAGAAAACTTCTGGAGAGAATTTCAATCGATCAGAAGCTCAAAAACTCGTTGAAAACTGTACGGTGAACTAAGATGTAGGTATGTATGCTTAAGCGAAGCCAGTGGAGGAAACGGAAGCTCACCAAAAAACGAAACGTAGAAAGCAACGTTGGCGGAAAACCGTCATCTCACTCACTCTCACATACTGATTATCGATAACTTTGGCTACTGAGGAAATTGTGCACGAATTGTGGGATTAAATGAAGTCCTTGAACGTTGTTTTTAGGTAATGATGCATCATTATCGAATATCGGAAGCAGAAAAACGTGCGTTCGGGTTTCATTTATCGCTTGATGAGAAATGTACCGATTCCCCGAAGTGCAGACAAAGTTATACTGATTTTCACAGGAAAAACAAAACCATCAATAACAGCAAAATTGGGTACATATCAATGTTTTGTCGGATTAAATGGAAGCTTTTCGGGAAAAATTGCATTAAAAAGAATTTTACGGTCAAGTTTCAGTTTACAAATTAAAACAATGCTCAAAAAAATATAACTTGGTTCATTTTAAATGTTCGAAACTTAAATCACAAATGTTCGATTAATTATTTGTCATTTGCACCGTTGGGGGTTCACCCATTAGTCTTACAAATTACTGTAGTACTAGAAGAATTCAATATCAATATCAATATCATTCAATAATATCGCCGATGTAATAACTATTCAATTTGATTCGATAGCTAAATTAGGAGGCATGATGATGACCATACCTAATTATTAGAGATGGTCGGGTATGAAAATTTGAATACCCGAACCCGACCCGTACCCGATTAGGAAAAAAAATAAAAACCCGTGCCCGACCCGAACCCGCAAGTTTATTTTTTTTGATACCCGAACCCGACCGCAACCCGTCGGGCACGGGTACGGGTCCGGATACCCGACAATCTTTAGTGTTAAACGAGGTCAATAGACCCGACCCGACCCGTACCCGGTTTCAAAACCAAACCCGTACCCGACCCGAACCCGCAAATTATTTTTTTTCAATACCCGAACCCGACCCGTACCCGGCGGGTACGGGTACGGGTGCGGGTTTCGGGTAAATTTTCCGCTACCCGACCATCTCTACTAATTATATAGTATTACCACTAATTTGCAAATCGATATGTATATTTTTAAGTTTGGAAAGTTTTTTTTTTGTTTTATCTGTTTGTTTCAGAGTACAAAAATGTTTTTATTGCCATATATCAACTGGGTTGAACGTGTATTGAGCAAATACAAAATCTAAACTAAGCATGTGCATGTACCGCTAGTGGAAAGGCAAATATATTGCATGTTTTGTTCAATTGTTATGTTAGGATGGCTGGTCAAATTATGTTTCCAATGAACAAACAGTTCGGCTAAACTAACGAAAATTGAAAAAAGATCCTGCGATATGCGTATAGTTATTTGAAATGCAGTCTAAAGCAGTTTTAAAATTCAACGAAACTTAAGCAAGCAGCAGAAGTAAATTCTAAAAGCACCCTTCTTTATAAATATCACCACGGTTGATAAGTAAAGTACTAAAGAGTGCTTTCGTTTTACGACATTCACCATACACGGGGGAGGATATTGATGCTTTCTTCATATGAAGTAGTTTACCAGGCGTGTAACTTCAAGTTAGGGACAGCATATTCTTGTTCCGGTATCAGACTGACTGTGTAGTCAGCCTTAATGTAAGTTTCATCGTTCGTGCCGTGATTTCTGATGTTGGAAAAGTGTGTAATTAAGTTAAAGCTTCTTTGCGCAGATTTTTCCTTTTTGCCGTTGACAGTTTTCAGCTGCCTTTTCACCTACACTGTTTGCTTGTGAAGCGCTTAGGTTAATTTTATGTCGTGGTACTTAGTGTCGATATGCTGTTGGAATTTATTTTAAAGTTGAGGTCTCATATGGAGTTAAAGCTGCAGAAATTTGTATAAAATTTCTAGTATTTCTAGTAGTAAAATTTTAAGTCATGATTCCAGGTGAGAGACAAATATTAATTATGCTCCGGTGTAAACATTATTGTGACAAAACGTAAATGGTAAGCAAGGAAAGCGAGACCACACATGCTCTAGAAGAAATTGTCATTATAAATCTTCTTTGTCCTGCAAATACCTCACTAGCGGTTTGTATTTAATCTGTGTGGATGAAACATGAAATTACATAGAGGACTTTTATCATCGTATCTCACCATGATCAGGGCTTGAAAAGGGATCGCAAGTTGAATGTGACTGCCGTGAATGCGAACTTTCCGCATTCAAACTCCGCTTTTTGAACGATCATTTGACTGTTTTTCTTATCCAGTCAATCTCCCGCTTGCGCTGCTGCCGTCTTACAATTCATGCGGCATCTCAGCAAAAGCAAACAGTCAATCTCCCGTTTTGCTTTGCGCTTTGAGAATATAAACTGCAAACTGACTGGAAGCATACGGTGACGTATTTTTTCGTTTCTCTTTTTGTCTCCAAATCGGCTGCTCACAGTAATAGTTTGTCACCCGGACGTCGGTTCGACGCAAGCAAAATATTCGTTTGTATTGGACGGAGTCCGACCGACTTCTTCCATGCACATGTAGTGGTTGTTTTTTTGTAGTATTGAATCATACGATTGTGCGGTTGCTTTTCGTTAGCATGGTGATTGCCAGTCATTTGACTGTTTTGCAGTCATTCGCTGCTCCAAACGGTAAAGGTAACTTGATCGAAACGAAAATGTCAAAAAGCGTTCATTCTGTTGCGTGCATTCGGCGTTTGACTGAGCAAACTGCCAGTTGTTTTATGCATAGCGTTCGTATTCCACCTCTAAACGGACGGTGTGAACTTGAATTCGCGTTGGTGTGACTGCGGTAGAAAAAAAGGATCGGTCGAAGCCCTGACCATGATGCAAGACCCAAATAAAAAATTTGTCAAACGATACCTATTTGTTTAAAATACCATTTTTAGATTGATAAATTCATTTCCCTGAATAAAACAAAAATTATCCTTAGAGCATCGTGCTATATGAGGAAATATGTAAGCTCTCGTAATCAGGCTTCATTTTCAGTTTTTGCTCAGTAGATGCTCATTTGACTGCAGCCCCTCAACGAAACAGAATTCGAAAAAGCAGTGTAAAAGGCAATTGTAGAGTTAATTATTATCTACATTATTGTTGAAGAAAGTATAGTTCTATCTTTTGTATTTACGGCGCTATGGGGATGCTACCGCGTTGGTAGCAAAAAGTGCACTCATTTGGCTACCAACGGGGTAGCAATCGCATAGCGCCGTAAATACAAAAGATAGAACTATACTTTCTTCAACAATAATGTAGATAATAATTAACTCTACAACTGTCTTTTCACTACTTTTTCGAATTCTGTTTCGTTGAGGCGCTGTAGTCAAATGAGCAACTACTGAGCAATAAACCGAGAATAAAGCCTGCTCGTAATTTGATCTTTTCATCATATTGGTTTAACTTCAATTACATTTGTTTAATTCCGATGTCCACAGAACCCAAAATCATACTGACCATTTCTTGGGTTTGAAGCCCAAGGGTATTTCAATTGAAAATCGAAGGAGACTCATTGATAATTTGTAATGAATTCAATACGGTTGCGGTCATATAAATCAACAAAGTGATATTTAGTTAAATCGACCGTTCTAAAAGTCAGGTGTGGTTTGTACTGATTGTCCAAAACATTAACGAGCACTGTGGTTCATCAAAAGGACGTTTCATTGTATTTTCCTTCCCAGATATAGTAACAGCTTGCCAAATGTATTCAAAACTTCATTTATTTTTCCATTGAACCTTTGTTTATATTAGTAATTTATAGAAAGAAATTCGAAAGAGACCAAATAGGATTGAATAGTATCAAACTACAAGCTTGCTTACCAGTGCAAGATCATTTCCGGTACAAAGTACACTTAATAAAGAACTCTTTAGATTTTTTGTGGACTTATTCAAGGTTTTCTTTGAAGCATTGAAGTCTATACCAAAATTGGGTAATCCTTTATCGTCAACGTTGCTATTATGGCTAAAGTATCACTCTATACTTCTTTTAGATTTCCAGCAGAAGGAAAATGGAAAACGGGATTTACGGTTATTAACAAAATAGTCATTAACACACGTTACACATTCCAGGCAAATGCTCTAATATGCTATAAATACCAGGGTGCCACACCCTCCCCCTGCATAAACTTAACAATTACTATTCATACTTCATTCTTTGATAGAACATGCATAATCGTTTCCGTATCTACCATATTTTGGCATTGCTATTGCACTTCTATGAACCTTGTTTTGCTGAAGTCAATGGTCATTCTACCTTTTTAACCTATCCAGCGTTTTAGTGTTTACATAGCATTGGGCTTGGACTCATCTCGACCCTATCTTCATAGTTCTTGGCTTTGTGCTTTTCTCGATTCAATCACAATACAAGTTGGCCATGGCCCTCTCGCCGGTTCAACTTTAGCACGGATTGACCATAGGCTTTTCCCGGCTCAATCATAATAAACGTTAGCCATAACCCACTTACCGGTTCAACTTTAGCAAGAATTGGCCATCGGCTTTTCTACTCTTTGGTCATGTCTCTCTCGTCGGTTGAACTTTACACGGATTAGTCATGAGTTTTTCTTGGCTCAGTCTTAATACACAATGGCTATGGCCCTTTCGCCAGCTCAACTTCAACACGAGTTGGCCATGGGCTTTTCCAGCTCAACCTTAATACACATTGAAGTTTTCTCGGCTCAATTTTAATACTCGTTGGTCATGTCCCTCTCGTCGGTTCAACGGACTGGCTCAACTTCAACACGCAGTGGCCATGTGTTTTTCTTGGCTCAATCTTAAGGGGGCATAGTACTGTTTCAATTTAAAAAAATCGAATTTTTTTTTATTGATTATTTCGAAAGATTAACATTTTGACCATATGTGTTTCAAGTCATTTCGATGAATTCCAAAAATTGACAAAATTACAGCTATTTGTACCGCGCATGTCTGGAGCGATTACACAGCGAATAAAAATTTCAACGTCGTTTTTCTCGAAACCAGGTTTTGAAAGTCGGTACCATAAATATCTCAAGAACGGCTGACGCAATTCTCATGATTCTTTTTTTGTTTCAAAGCTAACACAATTATCTAGTGTTTGACCCATCCTTTTTTCGATATTACAATTTTTGTATTTTTTAGAAATGTTTAAAGTCAATTTTTTCGGCTAAAAACCTTACTTTTATGTTTGAACGTCCGCCATTTTGTTATGCGTTCGAATTTTAAAAAAAGGATGGGTCAAACACGAGATAATTTAATATTCTTTCGTTTTGGAATTTTCGTTTGGAATGTCGTTTTGGAATTTTTCAATTCGGATAAGCCCCCCAGCGCCAATCCATGGTACCGCAAATCATGTTTTTTTCGAATGATCATGTTCAAGGAGCCGTAGAGGAGAGGGGAAGAGGTTCACATATGCAAACAAAACTGCAAATATTAGTATAAAGTGCAATGTTTAGCAAGCAATAAACCCGAATCGATTCGCTTTTCGCGTTATGGAGAAAAAAATATTTGAAATAAGGCAAAAAATATGGTGTAAAAAGTACTATGCCCCCTTAATATACATTGGCTATGGCCCTCTCGCCGGCTCAACTTCAACACGTATTGGCCATAGGTTTTTTCCGGCTCAAATTAAAGGAATATCAACGATCGGAAAGAGGCGAAAGCCAGCGTTGAGCGAGCACGAACCAGATCGGCTAAGACAGCTGCCCGTCAACGAGACGCCGAACTAGAGAGGGCTGTTAAACGAGCTTCTAGGTGGGACTAGAGAGCCTAGACTTACTCCCTAGCCAAATAAGGGGGAACCGCCACCGTCAAAGGTGATTTCCGTTTGTTGTACGATATTTCTCGCTGTCTTAGTGGTGCCAGAATGAATACAAAGATGCCGTTAAAGGACAGAGCTGGCCAGCTACTGAACAGCTTAAGCAATGGACTGAACATTCTGATCAACAGTTCTTCGAATTAATTGCGTCAGGCGCCATCGCAGGATGAAATTGAAGCAGGCATCAAGAGTATGAAATCCAATAGAGCGTCAGAGATACACTGTGTTTCAGCCGAAAGGCTCAAAGCTAACCCATCTTTGTCAGCCCAGATTATGCGACAGCTTTTCAGCAATATATGGATAACGGCAACTTTACCGCTGGACTGGATGCAGGGCATATTGATCAAAGTCACTAAAAAAGGAGACCTGGCTGAATGCGATAACTGGCGTGGCATCACGTTGCACTGCATTACTTTCAAAGTACTCTGTAAGGTAATCCTCATCAAAATCCAGGAGAAGATCGACGCTACTCTCCGGCGATAGCAAGCTGGATTTCCAGCTAGCATTTTCATATGTATAAAAAAGGTAATAATCAGCGTTACGTACAGATATACATGCTAAATAAATCGTATTTCATGCGCAATTTTCCGAATTTCATATGGAAATTTTCCGAATTTCAGGACTCTCTTCTACTGCTGTTGGTTGACTTCAAAAAGGCGTTCGACCAACTCAACTACGCAAACATCCGGGGTGCACTTAGACGTAGAAGAGTCCCAGATAAGCTAGTCCATCTCATCGAGGCTCTGCACGAGGCGTTCTCGTCCAAGATTTTGCACAATAGCATCTTGTCCGACCCTACAAGCGTTACTGCTGGCGTGATACAGGGCTGCATATTATCACCGCTTCTGTTTCTCATCGTTATGGATGAGAACAACTTCACTGTAGCGGGACGACAGTTTGAGCACGTGGAAGCCCTTCAATATCTTAGTTGCCAGACAACGCCCGATGGCGGTTCCCAGACTGATATAGCAACACGAATCAAGAAGGCCACAGGATGGATTTATTTGAAGTTTTATTTTGAAGAATTGGAGTTTATACCAAAATTTTGTAATCCTTCATCGTCAACGTTGCGCTTTATAATCGCCCAGAATTTTTCTACTAAGCGTAGCTCTATTTGGTCGATTAACCTCCTTCGGCACAAAAATAATATACAATAATGGCCGCGTAATGGCACGATGCCAGATCCGGCCAAAGCAGTGTGTCACCTTCGTGGGATCGGAGAAAGCGCAGCAGGTGCTTCAGTAGGCATTCGTCTTTATATATTTGACAGTTGATAGTGCCGGTCGTTGTGTAAGGCTTGCTCAATTTTCCGCATTCACAGATCGCCTGCCATACCAATTACTTCTTGGCAAATTTGTCGAACTTCTTTTTCCGGAACATCTCCGGAACAACCAGACGGGACTTCCCGGCACCAATCACTCGTGAGTCGTGATACAGCTTCCTGGCGCGGGATTTGACCACCGTATTTTGCTTATAGGTTCGGTTAGACGCCTTTCTTACCCTGAAGACATGAAATCTGGCTTGCTTCATTGTCTGCTGGTCGAACCAGGCGTAAGAATTGGCCTTCTTGGCCACGTCCTGAATCCAAAGATTCGGATTGCGCTTGAAGTAATCCCCCGCCTTTCTTACCTCCACAGGGACGTTCGTCTTTGCTTTACTTCCGCTGCCAGCTCGCCGCTGGGTCGTCTGAGTCTCCTCGAACGATTTTAACACACGGGACACGGTCGAATGGTCGATTCTCAACTGTTTCGCGATCACTGTTTACTTAAAAGCGATCTCAATGACCACTTGACAGATCACATGTAAACATTACACTCTGAACTAGTTTTATCAAAAACTCCAACAATTTTTCCCCATGGAATAATTTTTTTTGTTTGATTACAGTCACTTTAAGCAGCTTGGGTCATTCGTAACTTCTGCGGAGTTGGGATTTGAACCCGGGTCCTCGGCGTGAGAGGCGTGAATGCTAACCACTACGTCGGGACTGACCCCGAATAAAAAGTAATACGTAAACGAAAGTGTTGCATTTTTTTGAGTACAATCTTTACCCTCTACTTCTTTTGGATTTCCCGTATAGAGAAAATGCCATTTACGCATGGTGAATGTCTTGCAAAATAGGTAACAAATGAGTAATTCACGCTGAAACGGGGACACACTGACACGAGGTCTTCAAATATTGGAACTTTTGCGCTTAATTGGTTGAAAATGATTAAAAAATAAGAATTAAACTTTTAATACCTCGAAATAGTGGACCCCTTGTTCGCCAAGGGGTCTAACAGTTTCAAAAAAGTTGAATTTTTAGCCAAATTTGCCATGAAACAACTAACAAATGGCCCGGTTCTGTAAAGAAGAAGAACAGAGCTTTCAAATAGAATAAAAAAAATTGGCGGCCATCTTGGATTTGGTCGCCTTATTGGATTTTATAAAAAAATCGACGTTTACACCCTAAGTCCCCAAACCGATTTTCATTTTAAGACCATCATTTGAAACCTGAGAAAAAATGCTACAAGAAATATTCATAAAATTAGGCGTGCAATGGCATTAACTGAATAAAACAACCAGTTCACAATTTTCAAATAATTATTGTGATATTTCCAAAATTTGCTATGAAACCAACTACAAACGACGCGGTTTTGTAAAAAGGAGAGATAGGAATTATAAACGAAGTGAAAAAAATTGGCGGCCATCTTGGATTTGGCCGCCATGTTGGATTTTATCAAAAAATCGCCGTTTCGCTATGATCCCCCCAACCGACTTTAATTTCAAGCATCCGTTCTTATTCTTTACAGAACCGGGCCGTTTGTTAGTTGTTTCATGGCAAATTTATGAAATATGACATGATTTAGATATCAAGGTTTGCTCAAAATTCAATTTTTTTTAAACTGTTACGCCCCTTGGCGAACGAGGGGTCCACTATTTCGAGGTATTAAAAGTGTAATTCTTATTTTTTAACCATTCTCAACCAACTAAGCGCAAAAGTTCCAATATTTGAAGACTTCGTGTCAGTAGTGGCCCCGTTTCAGCGAAAATTACTCAAATGAGTCCATATGTTTCAGTTGTCTGTCAAGGATTAGGTGAAATTGAAACTAATTTGCGGTGTGGACACGATGTCCCGCAATTCCAGTGTTACGTTACGTTGTCTACAAAGACAAATGCGTTTATCAAAAATGGACGTTGAGTTTGAATCCCCTCTTTGCAAATTATAATCCTGAATGTGCTGTGAAATTCCGAGTTGTAATAATATTGTCAATAGTACATGTCTTACAGTTCATCTATTGGCTTGCGTTCGCGAAAACTGTGACAACTTTCTCAAATAAATACGCAACTTAAAACCGTCTTTGTATTTCTTCTCATTTGGACAGTCCAACTAGCTGAGTTGAAACGGGATGATCAATATCACAAGTCAATTCTGCGCTTTATAGCCTGTCGAGATATTTGATATTTCAATTTCCGGTTGCTACAATCTTATAGTGAACAACCCGACGAAGTACGCTGCCACAGTGATAGCAGAAATTTGAAGCATTGTTAAATACACAGAATATTCGCTTCATCACGTAATCACATTCATATTCATATAACTAGCTGAGGTTTGCTTTGACATGAAATTATTAATGGCACCGCTTCTATTCGCAAAGAGATGTGTTTATACCTTGTTTCATATTATTTGCAATTAATCATTTTGTTAGCGTAAATCAACCAAAATTGAGTAAACTTGCTGCTGATACACACGATCTGCTGGTTTAATACCAAATTGTACAACAAAATCCTTGGTGATCCACAACACAAATAAAACAATTAATGGTTATCAATGAATTTACATTCCTGGTTAAAAGCACAACACCCTTTTAGGTAAATACCCCAAAATGGTTCGCAAACCAGCAATTTAATAATCTAACCAAATTTTCGCTCAATAGCTGCTACCGTCTGAAACCGAATTGACCAACCGCCTAAACCAGAGAAATGGAGTCACTCCAACGTTTAATTAAATATTGAAATTCGCTCCGAACCACTCCAATGAGTACGCCAGTCTCGAATGCGGCATAAATCTGCACACCGCATAGCATTAATTGAATTGCTTACAAAGTTTGCCACAGACGGACATAACTCGGACCATCCGCAGAACGAAAGCAGAGAGCTATTTTGCATAATTGATGAAAAAAAGTTGTAACTAACTGCCTAGTTAAACTTGTCCCAAGGTCACCAACCGGACTGACCGGACCTACTGATCCTGGAAACGGGCGTCAGTTTGTTAGTGTTTGCGAAAGGCAGAAGAAAACTTTCAGATTTATCTTCCAAGGCAGTGCAATGCCATCCATTATGGTTTTGAATTAAGTGCCACAGTTTGGAATTCATGGAATCGAGCCGTGATTATTCATAATTCAGCACTGATTTTCCAATGTTCGGACCTTGGACCGGGGTGAACGGTTGACCAGAAAAGGAAGTACAAGCCATGAAAGTTTAATTTGATTTATGCTCAACTTATCGCTTGTTGCAACACCAGCAGGCAAGGTAAGAGGGTGACTTCTGGCTCGGTGGGGAACTGACGAGAATGGGTTTTGTCAACATGTGTTCTGTCCTAGTGCAGGAACGTCACCTGTAAGCAACAAATGGTACGAGTGGCTGATTACTGTCACCCGGATACATCCGCATCTGGTTCGGTCGGGTCGGTCTCTCTTAGGGTTGGTTGACTTGGCGGTTTCCGCTGGCAGATTACACAACGATGTGCACTGACAATCACAGCATCGATTGGGAAATCGACGGAAATGTACGTGCTTTTGTAGTTTAGTGTTGCCACAAGAGTATCGTTGAAATTTTTTGCAATAAATCCTACTTGATTTTGTCTGTTGAAATAATTTTTCAAATTACGGATGCTACCTTTCAAAATCGAAATTAAATATCACTGTTATTATAAGCTATGATTTCAAATTAGGATTTTGAATGAGTTCGTTACCTGCGGAGCGGCATAACAACTTCCTGATATAAAATGAAAACTGGTTCATATGCGGCGCCCTAACCAAACTAAACATCGCAAGCTTAATTATTACATGGCTACGAAGCGCTGAATCCTGCTAGGTAGAGCCGATTACGAGATACCAAATTGTGTAATTGGCAATTGTGCCACAGGCACACAATTAAGTTATACCATCTCTAAACCTATCATCCATAATTGATTGGATTCTAAGGATTTCCGAGAAACTCAGTTTCCGTTCATTTGTTAAATTACTGTTGCAGTGTTGTAAGTTGCGAGGTAATTATTGTTGAGCGTTAGTTATTTATTGCTCTAAGAGAATATATTTGTTTTGTAATTTTGTAAACTGATAGAAATAATAATTGATTAAAGGAATATTTTTAGGAAAAATGATCCGTCATTTAACATATCCATTAACCTAGCTGCATAAAAGCACTAAACGTATCCTTAGGTGCTATGACCTACTCAGCAGCCGTGACCGTAAACGCTAAGTAAACGCTCCATAAAGTGGTAGATTGTACCGCTTTCATCTTTGCCGGCTTGTGTATCTATACCGGTATACCGGTGAATCACCCTGTTAAGGATCTTGATAGCGAAAAGATATGGCTTCTTCACTATAACCCATTTACGACACTGACTACGTTGTACATACATATCTGCACATCTGCTAGCACACAGGAACTACAACTGCTTTGAACTACTGTTGTTTGCACAATCTGAAGTCACATTACAAAGCTCGCCACATGGACACAGGTCGGACCGGTGCGGTGCATGGAATCAAGTTTAGCTACGGCAATTGGCAAACACTGTCAGATTGTGATGAAGATATCCCAAAGAGTCTTTGCCTTCATCATATCTTCATCTTTCTTGTTCTTCTTTGAATGAATAGACTTAATCGTTCTATTGTGTTGTTGAACAAGTTACCGAGCATGTTCATAATCCTGAAAGTCTTTTTGAAATGAACTGCTGTTGCATTTTGAGATCAAATTTTATAATAGCTATTATTTCCAAATTTACCATGTAAATAACTGGTAGTTTGAAGGTTCTTAAAATAGTAAATCAAATCAACTTAAATTCTAGTGTTCATCCAACAACATTTTAAATGCACCAAAAATTATATCCAACCGCCCCAATGTGCTCCCAACATCGCTGTACATTTACATTAACTACAGAAATTCTTAGAAGCTCATACATATGGAAATTACAGCTTCTCCATAGTCATTCCTAAATTGGTAAGACATAAATTTTAAACCATATCGCAACTATGCATTTTTTTTAGATTAACTTTAAAAACTATCTGATTTTTCCACCGAAATCCATATATCACGGCAACAGCTTGAAGCCTTGAAGATTCATGCTTCAGTTCATGAACTTTATTTCCAGTTTTCTATCCTTATCTTTTTGTGCGAATCAAGAATAACGAGTTGGCAACCAAGCAAAAAAACCAATAGTGAATTAAAACCTGAAAACCTAAAATGGAACACCGACGCTCAAAGTTTTTAATCTACGGAGGACACTAGTCAAACTGACGAAGAAGTTATTCCTTTTTTTTGGAAAGCAATTTTCACCACATCGTTTGCCCCGATGATGAATTCTATGTAACGCACTGTTGCGCGTGAAGTTAGTTTTCAGTTTGTTGGGCACTTAAAGGCAAACACTCTACAGGTCGGCACAATGTTTACCGTTTACCATTCGTTGGTACATAATGGTGGTAAGCATGAGCAGTGCATACTGCTGTTACACAATACTGTATGATACTTATTGCAAGTGGTGGAAAATACTGTTCCAGACTGTGATAATACCTTTAAGAGGTCGCAATCTTACATGGTGCAATTGGCCACTGGTGTATCGACCAGGTCGCAAGTCTTGTAAAAATCATTACAATGAGTTTTCCTGGTTCTTTTTTACTGAAAATAACCTTATCCTGAGGAAAATCTTTACATTCATTTTCTCCACGTTCTTCCCTTTTCCAGGCACGAACGACAGCACACGGTACACGGTTTAATACTTTACCATTACCACTAATATTTATTTTCAAAGATTTGAATTTCCTAGAAGCTTTATAGAACGGTTTCATTTTTGGCAACAAAAAGAGCTCACCTCTTGAATGTATGGTGAAATTTTGTTCTTTTTTTCGTTCGTTGAAAGCTAAAAAAAACTTCGCCAGTAGTAAAACAACGATGCACCCGGAAAATAACCATGCGCCTCCTTTTCTTTGGATTCGTTGAAATTTATGACAATTTTCGAATCGTCGAAAAATGTACATTAGTGCTAGAGCTCGCCTTGCACAGGACTTGAAACTGAATGTTTTATTAACTTCTTATCTATAGACTTAAATAAAAACATATTTTCGTTTACTCATTTTGAGATTCCACTTCGAAACGGTGCTCAGGCTTAGGAACAACTCTTGATTATTTGTGATTTTGTCCTTTTATCTGCTATAGTTATGAAAACAACCTTGATTTTCCGCCAACTTTCCGGAATATATCTCTAAATTAAGGAAGTATGAAAAAGCTTAATGAGCTAGGATATTATGGTTTCATCTGTTTTGTTTTTTTTTTGTGCGAAGATGGGAACAATGCCAGCCGGACCTGGAGACTTTATTAGTTCAAATTGGCCAAGTGCCCAATAGATAGCAGCCTCCGTGAACTGTCGGCGTACAAACAGAATTGAGTCATTTGACACATTTGGATAACGACCTATTCTGCCGCATACAGCCCACGTCTTGTTCAGTGATCGGAAAGTTCTCGATAGCACTATGGTCGAAAAAGCAAAAATTCAAGACAAAAATCAATATCTCGAAAACTATTTGCCCTACAGATTTCATGCATTGATCTCGTTTTTAAAAAGAGACCTATCTTTTGGTATAGTTAGTCACTAGGGTTGTTCACTTTTGCTCGTTATAAAATTTTTAACTTTTTATTCGTGTGATGTAGATCAATATTTTCTAAAACAGATTTGTACATAATTTATTATGAAGAATCTTTGCTGAAGAAACGAAAATTGTATCTCATCTGTGTATCGCTATATCGCGAATTTTTCAGATTGTGTCAGGGTGGGTCTTAAAAATTAGTTTTTTTGCTTTAACATTTTTATTCGAAAACCAATTTGGAAACTGTAGTCGGAAGACTTTTAGGGCATAAAATGATGTCCTTTTTGCAGCTACTAGGTAGTTGCTATCTATTGTCTGAAAGAAGTTATACAAGTTTTTGTTCCAAAATATTTCAGTTTTCCACGACATCTCACACTTCCGTTGACACATATCTTCAAAAACAGAATACATGCTCTAAAAGTACGTGACTCTTCAAAATCCATGTAATGACATTTTTCCACCTTTCTCCTGGTCTGCAGAAAAACGCATTGAAAAAGCAAGTATTTTTACATTTACATGAGGAATTCCACGCCAACTCATCTATGTGGTTGGCTGCACCCCCTCAGAACTTAATGAAATATGTAAATCATGTAAATAAACAAGTTTGCATACTTAGTTTTCCAAAATAAAATTTACTATTCACGTTGATTGGTTTGGAGCATCCCGGCCTTCTCCGGATCTGCGGTACTGTCAAACAAGGCTACTTTGGACATTTTTTCTGTATATTTGAACTTCAACTGTCAAGATTTTTGAAACCAAACGTTATTCACTGCGTTAAATTAACACATATGTATCGTCAACATTCAAAATACCTACATAGGGTACGGGTGGGTATTTCCAGCCCATTAAGCGGTAGCCTGAACAATATCCAGGAATTACGTTGAAACTATATTTATTCGAGACAAGATTTTTATACCAGTTGATAGAATAATATTTACTGAATATCGGCGCGTATTTTGGTCTTAATAAAACGCTACTGAATTTGAGTTATAGTCTCGAGAAATGGTGAAGTCGCTGCGGCTAAATTGAGCCCATTTTCTATAGTGGTGTCTGTGTTTTTTAAATCCGACAGGCCGAAATAGCCAGCACAGCGATTAAATGCTTTTCAAAAACAGATCAAAAGAGACAAGAACAGAGAGACCGGTGTATAACTTATCGCTATTGCCTACATTCCGGGCTCATTGAAGATAATTAGTTTTGCAGTGACAACAGCTTGCTGCTGGCGCTAGTATATCATTGAATCGTTCATATACATTAGCGCCAGTTGGCACTCAAATACCAGCTATGTCAATACGATAGAAGCATTTCAGGCGTTTCAGGCCTCATATATTGATAGTAGTGTAAATAACGTACCATATGCTGGAATTAAAAACAAAATGCTGCTAATGGCTAGTGAATGAAAATTGATTTATATTTTCATATCAGAGGGGAATTTTTGTGTTCTTCCGTGATAAAAAGAAGTAGAATTGTTCTGTGACAGCATATTCACAGCTGTTTAGATTCTAGAATCGATTCTTCATGTATACATGCTATATGCAGCATATATACATGCTACATGCGTTGTATATACCATTTATCAAAGTAGTAACAATGTAAACGTTCAATCCTCATCTAGATTTCAGAGTTATTTCTATGTGCATATGGAAACAATTGAACAAAATCAAGAACACAAACTATTGCTTCCCTACTACCTTACAGAAATAAAAGATTGTTGCTATTAACAATGGTTCCCCCACGTTGAAGAGATTTTACCAATTCAATTTTATCAATAGCACATCTTTTCACTACACTTCCCGGCACTACACGACAAACATACGTATCGATACAGAATCATATTATAGCCGAACATTACAGCTGTACCGCACTTTTCCAACACAGATATCAAATTCGCCTAATCGTCTCGCTGTAAAGAATTTGCAATCTAATGGGACAACGGACTCATGTTTTCTGGCACACTTCCCTTACACAAACATCAAATTGAACTAGCTTTAATCGCGTTCCTAAGAAATTTGTCGGCACGAGGGAGCTTTATAACTCTTTCTGGCGTTCTTCCCAAACAAGGACATCAAAATGGTCTAGGTTTAATCGCGATGTTAAGAAATCTCGTTAAGACGAGGAAGCTTTGTCATTTGATTTGGCTTACTTCCCAAGCACAGATATCAAATTGATATAGGTTTAAATCATCGTAGAGAATCTTTCAACCAATCACGAAGCATGGATTTTCAGTTGGACAAAGCTTCATTATTTTCAATTCTTCAATAGTATGTACTTTTAAATCAATAGGTTTGATTATTGGTGTGGACGCGTAGAAGATTTTCCGATCGATTGGTTCAAAAATATTGAAAATCGATCGGAAAACCGCCAAGCTATTAGCGCTCAAAATCTTTCATTTTTCGTAACGCTCGCATTTTTCGATTTTCTGGAATGACCCGCTATACTAGTTACCTTCCTGAAAGACGTAGTCCTACGTCAAAATCTCTCGCTGTTTTTTGTGACGCCGAAATTTGGTTCGGTGGCCCACCGGGCATCTGCTCCTGCATCCCCTGCATTACATTACAGTACAGTATATTCGTAAGCGGCGTCTAAAACTACTACTAGGACAATTTAAATCAAAAAGACCATACACACAATTAAACAAGTAACACATTGCTCTAATTGGCTCATTTTGGCCGTATTCAGTTCGTCGGAAGTCCGGGCGAAGAAATTCTATCTCTCGAAGCGCACGTGAAGCGTATTAAAATTGATTTGAGCGAGGATGTTTGGAGAGTCCAATTCGCCCACTAAAACTGTTCTAATTTACAGAACTCTTTCAATTTTTACCCTATTGTCGAGAGTTTTAATGTATATATCTTGACGACGCGCTAGTCCCATATAATCGGTTCTACCTTGCGACTAAAAGAGTTGACCGAACAGTTGCGCACGCTAATGGAAAGCTCATTCTTTCGACACCAGTTCGCAATAATGTCGATTAGATTTTGTAGTTCATAGCAGATTTCAATAGATTTGGCCTATACAAACATTTTAAGATCATCAGCGTACAGCAATCTGGATCGTTGTGAAAGTATAGCGCAAACGTCGTTAAAAATAGTGAAAAATAGCGGTCCGAGGTTGCTTCCTTGTGGAACGCCAGAATGATTACAAACAGTGTTAGATAATTTGACAGCCTGCATGAAGGCGAATACAAAACGCATTCAGCGCATTCAGTTTTATCCATACGACGTGGCAGAGATTTCTAAGCACTGGTTACAAAATTCGCTAGAGAAGACATCGCCTAGTTTTACTCAGAGGCGACGCTTAACCAGGTATGACTTTAACCAGTTTACATAATTTGATGCCGCAACCATATGTTGGCTAAAAGCAGGTTGTGATCTACACGGTCCGTTATAAAGTCCGTTCAAACAAAATTACTTGATGTTTCCTCCATTCTTATCGATGACATCCTGAAACCACGCCAGAAGCCGGAACTAAGTCCTTCGACTGCCAAGTGTGCATTATGACAGACTTCAGGGTCTTTGATTGCTAGAACAGAGTTACCAGCATTGCTCAACAGAATTCGGCTACAGGTACAACCAAGTACTCTGCGAAGTCAAGGATGTTCATAACTTTCCGCATGGCGGAAGATTTAAAATTTTCTTCAAACATTCGTCTGGTACATCTTAATTGATAACCAAACCAGAGGGCTTACAATTAAAGAAACGAGAAAGAAAACGATGTCCTTCTGCGTCCATAATTTTGGCTGGTCTTCCACTACCTTGCATGCGAATAGTTGTTGGGCATCTTAGGATATGGTAAACAGTCGAAGTCGCAACATATTCGCTTTTTGAATGTTGTACCGTAAACTTTTTCCCGAGATTTTTGTGGAAGTTCATACACTGAGAAAACTTTTCGTATAGTTTCTATTTTTTATGTGTATAATTGCACATACTATTCATACGCGTATAATTTTTATGTGTATTTCTGGGGGGATTGTGTTTGTATGCGGCACATGATAATCATATGGAATTTCATATGAAAATTTACTATTAGTTATGTGCAGATTATTTTGAGTGTAGAAGTGTACATCGCGCTCGCAGAATGCTTCTTGTTTTCACGCCGTTTTAAGCAAAACTTGGCAAGCATATGCAGCGCCATAAAACCCAATTTTACCCTCCAATTAAGGACTGGGTCATAAAAGAGATGTTTCTTGGGAAAAACGCATTCCCAAGTAAACATGATTATCGAAGGAAAGGTTCTTACTTGAAAATTATCATGAAAGCGATAAGCACAGCAATAGCTATCGTACTTTATGATTCTGCTCGCATAAGATGTACAACCAACGCGAGGCAGAATTTATGATTGTCATCCGGTGAGGCATTCACCGTCTATGAAGGATCATAGAACTAAAATTATATTTACAATAAGTATATTTACAAATAAGTGGAATGAAGCCACTTGAACAGCGCGGCGACTCAACGACGGCCGACATCACATGTTTACTTTCGTCCTTTCTTCTGCTATCGATCTGGTTCCATATACGTTATCTGGAGTTTACGATCGTCATCCGGCGAGGATCTCTTGGGAGGGTTTGCTTATCCTAAGCAAACCAACGGAGCGCTGGCATATAATTAGTTCATATTGTTGTTTACGTTCGTTTTGTTTACGACCGACGCCGATGCATCGACGCCCATCGTGGAGATGCCGATGCTAATTAGGTAATGCTAGGGATAAAAAAATTTGTAGGAGGAGTTAGGATAGGTAGTTTTTAATTAGCCCTAAGTAGAGCGTGTAAAAAATAGGAATAATATATTTTAGGTAGTCGGGTTTTAACCCACAACAGGATAACACTGTTTTATTTTCTCGTAGAAAATTTAACAAGAGAAATCCTACCTGCGGGGTACCGCATTCGTGGTGACAAGCGTAAAGGCCGAAACCACTCGGTCACGTTTTTAGTTTATTTTCAACTAAACGATTCAACGGTAGTGCAAAGTGGCAGCTAATGTTTAATTCGAAAAACTAAGAGTCAGCTGTTTTTGCTCGTCCATTCAATTGTATAAAAAAGAAGGAGGAAAACCTTTCAAACGTAATATTAAAAGTGCATGGTGTAAAAAAAAAAGTTTTATAAGTGATAAGAGACATCCTAAAAGAAGAAAAAAGTCATCAAACGAAGAAGAGCAAGGTGAAAAGGACAAGACTTTAATGTATTATTTATACTAAATTAGTTGTACGAGGGGAAATTTACAGAAAGTGATTACAAGAACAAACACACAGTTGGACACAGCGGGCAAGAAGTGAAGTAAATCGCAATCAAGTGGCTCAAGTGAACTAAAGAAAAAAAAAAAAAGAGCAGCGAAAAGCCCATTCAGAAGAAATGAAATTTGTCAGGTAAGTAATTTTTTTTTCTCTCTCTCTCTTTTTTCTATTTTTCTATTTAATCAAAAAAAAAAAATTTTTTTTTTTTTAAATTTAATTATTATAATAAAAACCCATTCAATCCTCTAAACGCGAATCTCGCCTACTAATTCAGAGTGTGAAGACCGGAGTACCTTGGTACACCCGTAATCGACACGCTAAAATATCACAGATAGGCGCGAAACTAACCCTAATCTTCCAACAATTAATTTGTATTAAATTATAACCATAACCAAACGGTTAATTTAACAGCTGCCGGTCTGTAAATTGTACCGCAAGTTTGTTTTATTTTATTTTTTCCCGTGCGAGTCGAGCGACTTTAAACGGCGCAGGAAAAAATTAATTTTCAAATCCAGAAGGTTTTTCTTGTTTTTTTTAAACTAATATTCACTGAAAACAAACGTGATTGTCAGTTCGAACGTTGTGCTAATTAGCATTAATAACACTGAACGACGCTGAAAACAATATAAAACAATTTTTTTTTTCTCTCGCTCCCTAAAAAATTTGGTTCCACGCATAATACATTGACTTTACGTATTTCTTTGGCGATATTGTTTTCCTTTCTTTTTTGTGTTTGTTGGTTACTATATTGCGCGCGCAGTGTAACTATAAACTAAAAAAAAAAAAAAAAAAAAGCAAAAAGCGTCATAAAAAAATATGGAAGTAGTTGAATGCGAAGAAAAAGTAGTTCAGGTGTACCAGATACTTAGAAATCGAGTACAGAAAGTGGGAAAGATTTAATAGCGATCGACAAATTATTGGGAAGATAGAGTCGATAGCGAAACGGCGACTAGCTCAATCGATATATGATTGTGGCGTGTTAGCAGGCCAAGCTTTTATTGCCGAAGAATTTAAGATTAATTTAAAACACACTTTTAATAATTTGGTGGCGGAGATCGAAATTAATACTTGGTCTCGCGAACTTAATGAACAACAGGAACTATATGAAGCACAACGTGTCAACCAAGATTGGCCAGAACAGGTCGAAAATTTTTCAGAGGACGAAGTAGAGAGCGACGAGGGCTTCCGAACCGACGGGGAGGAAGAACAGAATTAAATTTTACTAGAATTCTGGAATTTTCTCGCCAAATTAGGAATCATTTTTTTTTTCTCCCCCTTTTTGATAATTTATTTTTTTTTTTCTCTCTGCCAATCATTTTTTGTTGTTGTATCTAAATTAAAGTTGAATTAAATGACCGATCGAATAATTTCATTACGAAATCGGGAAATTATTGCTTCAGGTTCTTCGCCAGGGAGAGTTAATGAATCTATTTTGTCGTCGACTTTAATTGCCGAAAATTTAAGCAATAGCGACGAAGAGAACCCAAGCGTAAGGAATAATTTACAGGGTGTAAGAAAGCGATTCGTTGAGATCAGTAAAGAATTTGAAGATTCTTTGCTAAGTTTAGGAAATAATAATAAGGCAGAGGGAGAATTAAGACAGAGGTTTGTAGAGATTAGCAAAGAATTTGAAGATTCTTTGCTCGATTTGAAATTAGACGACGATAAAGCGGAAACCATGGCTTTTCCTTTAGCTTTAGCTCACCAGCTTATCCCTGATTATTCAGGACAAGAGGAGGAACTTGAGGGATTTATCGGACAAGTAGATTATTTTGCGACTCTTATTCCAGAGGGCGAGTCACAATCCCCGCTCATTACAATTGTAATGGGAAAATTAAAAAGCAATGCAGCGAGAAAAGCCAATCTTATAAAGTCTGAAAATTGGGACGGTATAAAAGAGAATCTGAGAAAAATTTTTGGCGTCTCGGTGAAAATGGATGACGTGATAGCCAGAGTAGATAATCTGGAACAGGAAGAGGGGGAATCTTTTTCAGCCTTCGCCAATAGGGCGAAGCAACTTAAAATTCAAACAGAACTTTTTGACCCTCCAAATGAAATTCGAGAATCAATAACTGCCAGGAATTTGAAATGGCACTTTATTAGCGGATTGCGAAGTTCCCAATTAAAAGAAATGGCAAAGTCAAAAAAACAGCTAGACTTAGAAGAACTTATTGAGTTTCTAGAGTCGGAGCAACATTGGTGCGAACAAATAGAGGCTTTGGACTCAAAGATAATAGGGAAACGATTAGTGGAAGGCCGTATGACAGCTACAGAGGCATTCCCAGGCATTTCTCGTCGACAACCATTTTTCTCCAGAAGGGAGGGTAATAACATTGCGCATGGTAACATGTATCAGATGAATGATATGAATCGTGCGTTGAATGATATACCCTGGAGAACGCAAAGCGGGCGCAACCGTAACGCTGAGAACGGTTTCCCGCGTGGTCAAAACGGATCTAGAAATGATGGTCCTAAATTTTATAACAATTATAATAACAACAATAATAATAATCGAGCCTTTAATAATGGAAATTTTAATAATGTGGCATATCAAAATGTCAATTCTAGATATGCCCCTCAATTTGGCAATAATTTCAGGAATAATAATCGGAATATGCCAAATTTTGGAAATGGGAATAGGAATAATCACGATCAGCAACGGCCACTGCAGAGAGGTGGTGGTGGTTCGAATAACTGGCGTGATCGCCCAGAGCAATATAATCAAAATAATAGGCCACGACCTGAACAAGGTGCAGGTTACATGCGTAACCAGCCAAAAAACTAAATAATAAGGTGTTCGAGATTAGTAGCTCACGGACACCTCAAATTAATAAATTTATAATTAATAATAATATATGCGTAGCTAAGCGTATTTTTTATAATACTAATAATCAATTAATGATATCCTTAAAAGCTAAGGAAAATGCAAATATTAATTTAAATTTTATATTGGATACGGGCGCATGTGACAATATTTTAAGTGTTCACATGTTAAAGAAATTAAATGTAAGGGCGAATACTCGTGAAATAACCGATTTCCGAGGAATTGGAAATGGTTGGGCAAGAACAGAAGGTTCGGTAATTTTAGAACTTATGGTAGGAGACCTGATTATTTCCACCAAATTCCATGTATTAAGAGATTTGGCGGCTGATGGAATAATCGGCGCAGAATTTTTAAGGAAGAATACCTTATATGTAGGACGCAATTTCGACTATATTGTGTTTAAAAAGATTTTTAAGGAAGACGCAAGGCATGATTTAACGAATAAATTGTTGAAACAAGGTTTTCAGGAGAATTGTTTCAATACATTTAATGAATGCTTGTCGTTACAAAAACAAGAAGAGGGTAGTTTAATCATGAATCAAAAAGAAAATTTAACAAGGGAAATAGTGGCAGCTTTGCCTAAACTAGATTTTGATCCTAGACTTGATTGCGATTTACTAGAACATAAATTATTCCCAGAGGCAAAAGGGCGAGAGCGTATCAATCAGTTACGTCAAGTAATAAATTTAAATCACTTACTTGATAAAGAATTTTTTCAAGTTAAGCAAATTTTAGAAAAATTTAATGATGTCTTCTTTTTGGATGGCGACAAATTAACTACTACTGATGCCGCGGTACATAGTATAGAGACCACGTCAAACATTCCCATCAATAAACGGCAGTATAGATTTCCAGAATCTACAAAAAAACACATTAATAAGGAAATTGATGAAATGTGGAAGCAAGGTATTATTAAGCCAAGCACCAGTCCGTGGAATGCACCGGTATTATGTATACCGAAAAAGTTAGATGCGGACGGTAATAAGAAATACCGCATAGTGGTTGATTTTCGGTCGTTAAATGAAATTACAAAACCTTTTGTATATCCAATTCCTTTAATTAACGAAATTTTGGATAATGTAGGAGACGCGAAATATTTCTCCTCGATTGATTTAAAATCAGGTTTTTATCAGGTGCCAATAGATCCTAGAGATGCCGCAAAAACAGCATTCTCCACGCCTAAAGGACATTTTGAATTTACTCGTATGCCAATGGGGCTCAAAAATAGTCCATCAACTTTTCAGCGTTTGATGAACACAGTTTTATTCGGCATAGGGGAAGTTAAAGCATTTGTTTACCTTGATGACATTATTATATTTGGTAATACAATTGAGGACCACAATTTGAACTTAAGTAAAGTCTTGGAAGCTTTACGAAGACATAATTTAAAAATAGAGCCGACAAAATGTCATATTCAGAAGACTGAGCTGGAGTATCTAGGTCATGTAGTCACTAAAGATGGCATAAAGCCGACTAATGCTAACATAATAGCAATTCAGAAGCTTAAGCCTCCCACTTCAATTAAAGGTGTAAGATCCTTTTTAGGTACCGTGAATTTTTATGGTAAATTTATTCCGCATATTGCAAATAAACGTAAACCTCTAAACGATTTACTCCGTAAAGACTCAAAATTTATTTGGAGTACAGAATGCCAAAAAGCATTTGAAGATTTAAGAAGTGCTTTAGTATCAGAGCCACTACTAGTCCGGCCTAATTATAAAGATACATTTGTGCTTACAACAGATGCTAGCAACTATGCTATTGGAGCTGTTCTATCGAACGAGAAATCAACAGATAGGCCTATCGCTTATGCAAGTCGCGCATTAATAGGGGCTGAAGTGCGATATCACGCAATAGAAAAAGAATTACTTGCCATTGTATGGGCAACAGAATATTTTAGGCATTACATTTTCGGGCAACGTTTCATAATATATACTGATCATCGCCCACTAATATCAATTTGGAGATTGAAGGAAACTTCGCCAACATTAACTCGCTTAAGACTTAAATTACAAGGATTAGAATGCGATATACGTTATAAGCAAGGTCGGGAAAATGTAGTAGCGGACTTTCTTTCAAGAATACCGACAGAAGAAATAGCTACAGAGTCTGACGACTCATTGAAACCAATTGGGGTAATGACTAGGTGGCAACTTAAACAACAACAAGCTCAACATATACCTTCAGCTTCGGTTAATAATACTACAATACAACAATTGGCAAATATGGATATATCAGATAATGGAGACACAGAATCTGGTGAAACAGATTCCCATGAAGCTCTTTATGAAGAATATAAAGATACACTACACCAATTAGTAATTCCCGACGGAGGTATTAAAATAACCAACGTGATGCTCGAACACAATGAAAGTAAGCCTCACTTTGTAATATTAAACAGTCGAACATCTTACATGGAGATGTCGCAAATATGTGAATTGTCACATGGTTTGAAAGATTATCTGGAAAACGAAACATTATTAATTTCGGAAAAGAATATTTGGGGCATGATATTAAATGGTAAACATAATTCAATGATAGATTGCAAAAAATTTTTTGAGAAATTTTATACAAGCTTCGTGATAGGTAAGGATTTGTATAGGAACGTGGAAACTTTAAATATTACTTCCTTTAGAAAAATTAAACAGCAAGAAGTGTTCGATATAGTTAACTTCTTTGCGTGGAAATTTAATAAAAAATTTATACTCTTCAATGCTAATTCAGAGCGGATGAGTTTAAACGCCGAGGAGGTGGAAACTGTTTTGCGAGAATTCCACGATGCTCCACTTGGAGGGCATGTAGGAGCAAAACGTATGCACAAGAAATTGAAGTGCCTTTATTCCTGGCCGAATATGAGACGGGACATAGATAATTATGTTCGACAGTGTGATTCCTGTCAGAAAAACAAAATATGTAAAATGAACAAGATTCCGATGCGAATTACTACTACAGCTTCAGAACCCTTTGATAAATTGTATATGGATATTGTAGTGTTACCAGAGTCAGATCAGGGCAATAAATATGGCCTTGTTATGCAAGACGATCTCACTAGATATCTTATAATAGCACCGATGCCTAATCAAGAGAGTTATACCGTCGCGGAATCTTTTGTAGAAAATTATATATGCAAATATGGAACTCCGCTGGAACTCGTAACAGATAACGGGGCAAATTTTGTAAGTAATTTAATGAAAAATGTTTGTAAAATTTTAAAAATCAAAAAAATTACTACCAGTGCTTATCACCCTCAAGCAAACTTAGTGGAGAGATCGAATAGGGAACTTAAAACGTACCTCAGACAGTTTGTTTGTGGCAAGTCGCAGACTTGGGATAAATTTTTACCTTTTTTCTCATTTGAGTATAATACCACGATTAATTCATCCACGGGTTATACTCCCTTCCATTTATTATATGGTCGTAATGCACGAATACCTACATCGGTATATAAAAGTAGTTCCGCAAACGATTGGGATTATGATAACTATGTACAGGAGATGAAAAATAATTTCAGTGACATCCATAACATAGCGAAGAAAAATTTAATATCTTCTAAAGAGAAACGTAAGGAGTATTATGACAAAACTTCTAATGAATGGCAGCCTATGTGGGGAGATTTGGTTCTAGTTAAAGCTGTAACAACTGGAGTGGGTCAGAAATTGCAATCTACATGGCGTGGTCCATATGAAGTAGTTGATCTTCCGAGCGAACAAACAACTATAGTAAAGAATGGAAACAAATTAGAGAAGGTCCATAATAACCGATTAAAACGGTATTATGATTGATGGATATCAAAAAAAAATTTTTTTTTTTTTAATTGATTATTATTAATAAATGAAATTGGTGTGAAGTAGAATACCTATTATTAACTGGGAAATATATTTACCAATGTTCTAGGTTACTGATTATATACATCGCTATGGCAGGCGCAGAGGACATAGGAGCCTCCGTGAAGCCGTTGCCGGATACCCTTATCGAACGAGGGATTTTTAAATTAAAAACGAAACTGGCATTGGAAACTATTCAGATGGAAGATGAATTTCTGAAAGACGCCGAGGGACGTTTCAGGAAAGTGTGTAAGGATCTCGAAGCGATGATCGATTCAGTGCAATGCACACGGATAAATCTTCACATAAGTTCTCGCGTGGCGGAAATTGGAAGTAAGAATCGATTTATTAAGAAATTTATAATATCCAGGCCAAGACGGGGGATATGGTCTGCATTGGGTGCTATGGACTCAAATGATAGGGAACGTATAGATGTTGATTTAGACAAGTTGCGAGAGAATGAAGATCATTTGCAACATAGTCTGCAACATCAGACTGATGTTGTGGATGCAACTTATAGTTTCGTGAATCATTCTGTTTTAGATATTGACGCGAACTTAGTAATTGTGCATGAAGAGTTTGCTAAGCTAGGAAAGGAAATGGCCAAAAACAGGAATTTAACATTTCAAGTTAGACAAATTGTAAAACTAGAGACTAAATTAATGGAATTGAGCCTCTGGTTGGAAAACTTATGTTACAACCTAGAAAAAAAATTGGATGCTGTAATAACAATAATATTGCATAGGAAGACAAACGGTAATCTTTTGAAAAATATCTTACAACCCGAAGTACTGCATGAAATGTTGAAAAATGTCGAAAATTCGTTGGAGTATGGTGTGATGCTCCCAAAAGATGATAATGGGCAGCTGGCACCTGAAATATGGGATGGAATGGAGTTTTCATACTATTTTGAAGAAGGAAAAAGTTTATTTCTTGAATTTGATCTGCCTATTGTAAGCGTGGATCGTTTTAAATCTTTTGAAATTAATATCTTGCCGCGTCTGTTGAATAAAACGGTTCTCCTAACACACATTGAAAATGATGTAATTATGTTTAAGGAACAGGACATCTGGGGATATATCATGTCAAAAGCAGTTTATTCCCAATGTACTAAATTGAGGAATGTGGCAATGTGTGCTACAAGGAAAGTGTTGCAAAATTTACGCCGTTCAAAAGAGTGTGCAGCGTCGGTTGTTTTTGAAAAATCAGCTGATTTTTGTCACACAAAAGCTATATTACCAAATCATACACTATGGTTCGCAACAGACACAGCTAACGTATGGAAGTATCTTGCACCTACAGAGGTTAATTTAACAGTTATACATAATCGTAATATAACGTACAAGAGAATTTCAGGTTCGGGATTATTAACGATATTACCGAATATGACTATTTTTAGCGAATTCATTAAATTTGTATACTTTAGTGAAAAAGGGGAAATTTTGTCTAAATTTACGCTATTATCAGGAGAGAATCAAGATTTATGGAATCTTAATTCGGAAAAGGTTCCAGTATGGAATGATGTTGAGAAAATTTACACATTTATTGACAAAAAAAGATTGTTCGATATTGGAGTTAACGTCAATGACCTTAAGCATGATGCACCACTTCTAACAAATTTAATTTACGCACCGCTAGAAAATCCATGGACGAGCTTCTCGGTATTGGTGGGAGTTGCGGCTGCAATTTTATTAGGTCTCCTCGTTTGTAAAGGAAGATTGACCTGTTGTACTAGAAAAACAATTATAGACCCCTTTGCAAATTTGAAAGCATTAGAAGGGATAACTGAACGACAGAAAATATTGGAGGAAATATCAGAACCACGGAAAATGTTGGAAAATAGAAAGGAACATCGATTTCATAAAGCAGAGGAAAAAGAGGATATAGAGGCAATAGTGCAAACAAAATTAATGGAAAAACAGAATACTGAAAACCAGAAAACGAAGAAACTGGACATAGAAACTAGGGTTGTTTCAGAAAATAAAAAAACAGAAGTGAACGCAGTATGGAATAAAACACATGGAGTGACAGTTTCGTGGTAATCGACTTAATTATGATAGAAGACATCAGGAAGGAAAATATAAAAGATATAAGGTACGCGTAAAAAAAAAAGAGAAAGAATTGATGAAAATAGATGTTATACGGGAAAAATTGACATATTGACAACAAAAAGGGGGAAACAAAAAGAATGGTTCATAATAACCAAAACTAAGTATTTAAAAGACGACTGAATAACAAAAAAGACATATAAAAAAAAAAGTATTATGAGGGATATTAAAAGACAAAGATGAAAAATGAAAATGATTATGGTAATGACGAAAATGATGATGATAATGACGAAAATAATAACGGAAATAATGAAAATGGTATATGCTGATAATAATGACGATGATAATGATAATGAAAAAAAAAGGAAAAAGGTATAAGAGACAAATAAAAGACTACAAGAAAATTAAAATGAAAAATTAGTACAAACTGACATAAGAAGGGAAGTTAGCATTGAACGAAGATATAATCAACAAAGTAATTAGAAAGGATAAAAAGCGCGACATATAAAGTTAAAAAAAAAAAGACGGGGAAAAAGTCGAATTGACAATACAAGGAAGGATGAAACGAAGTATAGAGACAATGTCTCAGACGATTATACAAAGTTATTAAAAAGCATGGACATACTCGACATAGGGACTCGAATGGTAGCATTCTTATAGATAGTGATCTAGATAGATTGTGGGAAAATGATGATCATTTACAAAACAATCTACACTATCAGACCGACAAAAACTTTAAAATCAACATGAAAAAAAAATATTGGGAGTTTAAAAAAAAAAAAGAGGATCTTTTAGTACGGGTGAATTAGGGAATACCAAAAGGCAAAGACCTGAGAATCGAATAAAAGTTATATAAATGACAAGGCGTTGAAAGTAGAAGATAAAATGACAAGAAGAAAATTAGAAAACGAGAAATGGTAATGAAGGGGTACATACATCTCAAATAAATGAGATTTCCTAAAGACAATGACAAATAGACTTTTATATTGCCAGCTGGATCATCGAAAGAATAATTGTTAGGTAGTAGAACCTTCGAGAGGAAAAGCATTTGTTTTTTTTTCGGAAAATTGAGAAAATATGTAGTAAACTATGGTTGAAGGGAATGGCCATCCCACCTGTATGAATGGATGAATGAATGGAGGAGCGACAATTTTCTCTTTTATTTTTTTCAGAAAACCTGCGATGGTAGACGTACCATTTTTCAATCGAAGGGGGGAGAGGAATATGCAGTTACCTGCATATCTGGTTCACGTGAAGGTAGCGTTTCAAGCGGCAATTGACAAAAGAAGACTAATAGAGGAACTATAAGAGGATTCCAAATGGATTGGAGAAGCTAGAGCAAAAAACTGCCAAGCAATAAGTATACAGACTGAGTATCACTGTATTGTTTTTTGTGTGTTCTTTTTTAGAAATATTTGGTAGTTAACTGATTTAATTTTTTTTTTTTCTTTTTTCCTATTTTCTTTGATTACTCAGAAAATTCGAGAGGGAGAATCACCACCTGGATCTCTAAAGTACCTTTAAAGACCACCCAATTTTAATTTTTTTTTTGTCTCTCTTTCTTACCAATGTATTTTACTTTAATTCCCTATTGGGTCATTATCAGAAAAAAAAGAGAGGACATTGATTTTAATTACATTTAGATTTTCTTTTGCTAGACTTAGTAGATACAAAAAAAAAAAAAGAAGAAAATTAGTTAGATGAGTTCATTGGGTGTAACTGGTCTTTAAAGGGTTAAACTTATTATATAATTTACCATTTAGAAAAATTTGAAAAACTGTGACAACAGCAGTAGGGTTATCAGTTTAGATTCTTTTCTTGCATTTGAAAAAAAAATAATCAGACCTATTAGCGTCGGTAGGATGGAGGATGTACCGTTACCAGGTACCAACGAGCTCGAAGTTAGATGAGCTGGAATTAATGTGGGAGCATAGTCGATAGCAGAATGGGGCAAATAGAGGCCGCATTGGCATAAAACGCTGTATTCAGCATTAGTCTTTCGGAAATTTTCACCGAACAATGGGCGATAGAAATCAAGAACCAAGAAATTCGGAAGGCAATCCAGTCACGGATTTTCCACCAGCAGTCTTACCAACGCAAGACAAGTGCGTTGAAGCTCAGTAGTGGGGGCGAATGCAGCGCCATAAAACCCAATTTTACCCTCCAATTAAGGACTGGGTCATAAAAGAGATGTTTCTTGGGAAAAACGCATTCCCAAGTAAACATGATTATCGAAGGAAAGGTTCTTACTTGAAAATTATCATGAAAGCGATAAGCACAGCAATAGCTATCGTACTTTATGATTCTGCTCGCATAAGATGTACAACCAACGCGAGGCAGAATTTATGATTGTCATCCGGTGAGGCATTCACCGTATATGAAGGATCATAGAACTAAAATTATATTTACAATAAGTATATTTACAAATAAGTGGAATGAAGCCACTTGAACAGCGCGGCGACTCAACGACGGCCGACATCACATGTTTACTTTCGTCCTTTCTTCTGCTATCGATCTGGTTCCATATACGTTATCTGGAGTTTACGATCGTCATCCGGCGAGGATCTCTTGGGAGGGTTTGCTTATCCTAAGCAAACCAACGGAGCGCTGGCATATAATTAGTTCATATTGTTGTTTACGTTCGTTTTGTTTACGACCGACGCCGATGCATCGACGCCCATCGTGGAGATGCCGATGCTAATTAGGTAATGCTAGGGATAAAAAAATTTGTAGGAGGAGTTAGGATAGGTAGTTTTTAATTAGCCCTAAGTAGAGCGTGTAAAAAATAGGAATAATATATTTTAGGTAGTCGGGTTTTAACCCACAACAGGATAACACTGTTTTATTTTCTCGTAGAAAATTTAACAAGAGAAATCCTACCTGCGGGGTACCGCACATAAACAAAACCAAAAATACTGACAGAAAGAAGATAGAAAGAGCTGACACATACACACTCTCATTTCTCCCTGAGCTCGTTTGTTGTTAAGTATAGGGGCCTCGAAAAAATTCCAAAATTTTAGCTGTCACCCGTTAGTAGCCCAAACCAGGTATCTGACAGGACATCATAAGAGTCTTAGCGGTAACTAAAAACAGGCCCCTGACAGGACGTCATGCTATCGTAGCAATGTGGTCTGTTCTTAGTCACCTCACTGGTCGACTACTGGACTGCTCGATTGCTCATCTGGTCGACTAGACTGCTCGGCGGAACTGGTCGACTGACCGCTCAACTGAACCGCTCGATTCTATTGCTCGACTGGACTACTCGACTCAACTGCTCAACTCGACTGCTCAACTCGACTGCTCAACTCTACTTCTCGTCTCAACTGCTCGACTCACTACTCGACCCGACTACTCGATTCAACTGCTCGATTGAACTGCTCGACTCACTACTCGACTGCTCGATATAACTGCTCGACTTCACTGTTTCGAAACTTTTTCAGCTAGTTGTCCTGGTGCCTCTTTTTCACATTACAAACAATATTTTAGCGCGGATCAGTGATGCATTCTTCCCTGGTCGATCCGCTACTACCAATTTATTGTGCCTAACTACGCATATCGTCGACAACATATCTGCAATAACGCAAACCTACGTCATTTATACCGATCTGTATAAAGCTGCCGACCTTTACACCGACCATTTATACCGGCTCGTCATGGGACATGGGAGACATGGGATAAGCGGAACCCTCTTGCGTTGGTTTCATTCTTATCTAGCTGATCGTTAGCTGATGGTTGCTATCGGCGGATGCAGAACCAATATTTTCTGTGCTTATGTGTCCATGTCCGCCGGTCCGGCAGAACAAAGGGATGAAATCAGAGATCTCCACTGCTGACGGTTACCCGCTATGGCTTTTACCTGTCGCCAGGACAGGTTCTCGTCTACAGCCCGGATGTCGTTGGCTAAGCTCCGTCGCCATGAGCCTCTGGGTCTGCCTCTTCTACGCTGTCCTTGTGGATTCCAGTCGAGTGCTGCTCTGCAAACCTCGTTCGCTCCTTTCCTCAAGGTGTGTCCGATCCACTTCCACCTACGCTCACGAATTTCTGTGGCTATCGGCTGTTGATGACACCGACGATGGAGTTCCTCATTGGATATCCAATTATCAGGCCACCAGGCACGAATAATATATCGCAGGCACCGGTTAATGAATACCTGCAGTTTTTGCGTTGTCTCCGCTGAGACGCACCACGTTTCGCAGGCATACAGCAGTACGGATTTAACGTTTGAATTAAAGATTCGGGTTTTCGTACGTAGAATGATCTGGTTTGAGCGCCAAATGTTTCGCAGACCTGCAAAGGCACCCCTGGCCTTCCTGATCCGTGTGGCTATATCAGTCTTGGTACCACCATCGGGCGTTGTTTGGCTACCAAGATATTGAAAGACAGCTACCTGCTCAACTTGTTGTCCCGCTACTGTAAAGTTGGTTGAATTGTCAGTGTTCACTACCATAGACTTAGTTTTCGCTACATTGACTGTGAGACCTGCTGCCTGGGAGCTCTCGGAGAGGTCGTCTAACTTGCTCTGCATATCGTTTCGGCGTTGTGCGAGCAAGACAATGTCGTCGGCTAGGTCGAGGTCATTTAGCTGCTCCATCGTTAGAGGATTCCAAGGCAATCCTCGATTTGGTCTACTGTCAATTGCTCCAACTAATATCTCATCCATAACGATGAGAAACAGAAGCGGTGATAAAATGCAGCCCTGTCTCACGCCAGCAGTAACCCTTATGGGGTCGGACAAGACGCCGTCGTGCAAAACCTTGCACGAGAACGCCTCGTACTGAGCCTCGATGAGATGGACTAGCTTATCTGGAACTCCTCTACGCCTAAGTGCGCCCCAGATGTTTTCGTGATTGAGTCGGTCGAACGCCTTTTCGAAGTCAACGAACACCAGCAGAAGAGAGTCCTGGAATTCGTTGATCTGCTCCAATATAATGCGGAGCGTTGTGATATGGTCTACACATGATCGGCCAGCACGGAATCCAGCTTGCTGCCGCCGGAGAGTAGCGTCGATCTTCTCCTGAATCCGGTTGAGGATTACCTTACAGAGTACTTTGAGAGTAATACAGAGCAACGTGATGCCACGCCAGTTACCGCATTCCGTTAGGTCTCCTTTCTTAGGGACTTTGACCAATATGCCCTGCATCCAGTCCACCGGAAAAGTTGCGGTTTCCCAAATATTGCTGAAAAGCTGATGCATCATCTGTGCTGACAAAGATGGGTCAGCTTTGAGCATTTCGGCTGAAATACGATCTATCCCTGACGCTCTATTGGATTTCATACTCTTGATGGCAGCTACAATTTCATCCAGCGATGGCGCCTCCGAGTTCACGCGATTTATTCGACGAACTGTAGGCGTCGTACGCTGCTGGTTTTGTTGGTCTCTGACATTTGAAACTCGGAAGAGTTGTTCAAAATGTTCAGTCCATCGCTTAAGCTGTTCTGTACGGTCAGTCAATAGCTGACCAGCTCTGTCCTTTAGCGGCATCTTTGTATTCATCCTGGCACCACTAAGGCGGCGAGAAATATCGTACAACAAACGGATATCACCATTGGCGGCGGCGGTTTCTCCTTGTTCGGCTAGGGAGTTAGTCCAGGCTCTCTTGTCCCGCCTACAAGCACGTTTAACAGCCCTCTCCAGTTCGGCGTATCGTTGACGGGCAGCTGTCTTAGCCGATCTGGTCCGCGCTCGCTCAATGCCGGCTTTCGCCTCTCTCCGCTCGTCGATCTTCCTCCAAGTTTCATCCGAAATCCACTCCCTCCGCCCACTGCGCGCTTTGCCGAGGGTTTCATCACTGGTCGTGATGAAGGCGTTCTTGATGCCGGTCCATTGCTCTTCGACGGTTCCACCAGATGGCAACTCCGAGGCTCGAGATTCAAGTTGTTCAACAAAGGCCCTTTTCATCTCAGGATTCTCCAATCGGCGGACGTCGTAGCGGCACCCAACTTTCTCCTCCCGTCGTTGGACACGTGCGACGCGCAGACGTATCTCAGCGATAACAAGATGATGGTCGGATGCAATGTCAGCGCTGCGTTTGTTGCGTACATCAAGAAGGCTCCTTCTCCATTTCCGGCTGATGCAGATGTGGTCGATTTGGTTTTCTGTTCGGCCGTCGCGGGAAACCCACGTGACTTTATGTACTGGTCTATGGGGGAAGAGCGATCCACCAATGACCATGTCGTTATTACCACAGAATTCTGTAAACAGCTCCCCGTTTTCGCTCATCTCTCCTAGGCCATGGCGTCCCATGACGCGTTCAAGGTCCGCGTTGTTTGAGCCAATCTTCGCGTTGAAGTCGCCCATGTGAATTTGGATGTCCCCCTTTGGGATTTTCTCAACCACGCTGTTCAGCTGGCTGTAAAAGCTCTCTTTCTCCTGCAGGTCGGCAGCATCTGTTGGCGCATAGCACTGGATTGCCGTAAGGTTCCTAACCCGTGTTCTAAATCTGGCAACGATTATTCGCTCATTTATTGGTTCCCACTTCATCAGGGCCGCATGTGCCCCTGGGCTCAGTAGGAATCCAACTCCTCTTTCTCGAGTAGCATTTTCACCTCGTATGCCAGAGTAGAGCAAGACTTGCCCGGATGATGTCCTGTGTTCGCCAGTACCCGGCCAGCGGACCTCGCTCAGCCCCAGGATTTCAAGCTTCAGGCGGCTAGCTTCCCTTGCAAGTTGAGCCAGCTTGCCCTGCTGGGCAAGGGTCAGTATATTCCATGTTCCGATTCGTGTCCGTGTTTTCATGCTAAAGGTCGTTGCCAATAATCCGGAGAGATTTCTTCTTTCATTTTCATTAACTTTTTGTGTGTTCTGGTACAGTAGGCTGTTAACCTAAGGTCCTTATCCCGCTGATGGGGCTGCCATCTTAATGTGGGCGGGAGCCACTGTGCCCCCTTTCCTGTTAGCATACGACAACCGAAGTTGCGTACCCCAGCCGGCACCTCGTGGAGGTAGGAATAGGAGTTGATGAACAGAGGTTATGGAATGCACATGTTCACCCTTTGCCAGCCATATTTTCTGTGCCACCTCAGATATTCCCCAGGGCAGTCATCTCAGATCGCTTATATTCCTGCTCTATTTCAACGACATGGACCTCATGCTTGAAGGACCACAATTATCAAAAGACCTAGGTGTAATCTTCGATATAAAGTTAACATTCAAACAGCATCGTACATCGTCGACAAATACTCGAACCCCCTGGGTATCATCTTCAAAATTGCAAAAACATACACAGATTTTTACTGCTCGACTCTTGAGTAATGATTGAACCATTGTTTGTAATCCGCAGAAGCCAGAAGAGCGCCGAACGAATCAATTTCTCCCGACGTCGATTCCTGCTTTTCGTCGGTTGTTCCAGTGAAACCCTTACTACTTACCGAACTTCGAAAACCGATGTACACTAATCCACCTGGATACTGTATCCCCACTACACGGAGGCCTCCTTCATGAATGCAATATTAACTAACTTCCTTGAGAGGTTATATTTGAAATTATTTAGAAAGTCATGAAAAGTGTAATATTACGTCGCGTAGAAGCGCTCAATGCTATACCTGCATGCACGTCTCCATCTTCATAGCATGACTTGATGAAACTTTTGATGTATTGTTACAAATCTGAATAGCTGCAAAAAGTGACTGCAACGTAGGGGGATTTTTTTTACAAGCATTTCGAAACAATGAACGTCATGGGTATGCAATATTTGCTGAAGCTTAAATTGATTTTCAAAATGGAGCTGCAGCTGAGTAAATCAAATTATTTCCAACCCAATGGTCTGACAGTCACTCTGCTTTCTGCATTCAGCATAATGTTTAATGAAAGTAAACGGAAATCGTTGAACTTGAGTGAGTACGTATATGCGGATCGTACTACTGACTTGCTCACTAAATGCTGCTAAGATTTTCCAAGTTCTTATTCAACCTACGTGGAACACTGCGATTGCACCCCCTTGCCTTGGAAGCAAATAAGACGGAACTGGCTATTGTTTCGCACTCTACCATGCATGCACTCACGATTCCAAGAAATTCGAGCATGCAGAGAGACGCAGTGCTAGAGGGTTTCGGTGGAAGGTAAAATACACAAAACGAATCATTAAATATATGGAAGATTTATATTTCGTAAAGTTTCTTTATTTCCATATGAATTTAACATACCTATATTTACGAAGTTTCATTTATATAGCGCGGCTTAACAATGAACAGCCAGATTTCGTACAATCATCTGATAAACCACAAATGTTACCGTTGATTGAATAATAAAATTTAGTCATTTGTGAAACCGAATGAGAAATTGTTTCATTGGAAATAGCTTCAATGACAGTTAAGTGTGTTTATATTATTGTAACCATTGAACATGGTAATTTCGAAAGCAATTTCATTTTGCCTTTCTACGGGAAAACGAAATTTCCATAGAGTGAATCCCATGGTGAAAAGAAAAAAAATTATGTTGGAAGCAGTGATTGTTGGAAACGCTGGATATTACCCATCTCATATTTGCAGGTTTTCTACTTACACCATCATGCATCATGTCATTAAACTCATTCGCTCCTTCGCTTTCGGTTCCTTGTTGAGCCATAAAATCAGCATTTGTGTCCTGACAGAAGTATGTAAAACATTACACCCGCCCGGCTGCAAAAAATCGTACCACAATCAGGCGTAAGTAAAATGAGTTTCCGAATGCGGAACGGATGCAATTGGCAATTTAATATAACCGAAACATTTTGAGGCATTTCTCCTGCCCAAAACGTCTTCCTGTATACTTTGCAATTCTAATTTGTAAGGTTGCCAAACAAACAACAATCAGCTCGCAATTAAATTTCCGGAGCCATTTCTCGTTCGCATTCAAAATTTGATTCATGCAAATCACGTCATGTCCCAGAATTTATCAGTTCGCTTGTTTTCCAACGACTTTTCTTGGTAACCAGGCAACCGGTACCGGGCCTACTAAATACTGTCGGAACAGGTACATGTACATGACTGAAATTTATCTCAGCCCAAAATGTACCATATCTGCCATCTATTTGAACAGGCAGAATCGGTACGCCAAACGAATTCAGTCGCTCAGGTAGCAATCAGCGTTGTACCGGTGGATCTTTATTAAACTACTCCAGGCAACGAACCGGAATGGAACGGGACTTTGACTCGGTTCACCAAGTGAGTGGCAGATATCAAGCATTCTGGCCAGAATGTGATACACTTTTGCTATCTCAAGGCCATTTATTGAGATTAAAAGCCACAGTTTGGGAGATTGAAAGGATGCTGGGTGCGTCTAGCAGCAAAAAAGCACCCAACCAAGAAGGATGTGAATATACATACTTAGGACAAAACACGCACACAGCACTGCACGACGGCTGAGCTGGGATGGCAGAGCCGTCTGCCGTGTGGGAGGGCGGGCGTACGAAAGTCGACAGAAATGATTCAACCCCATCCTCATTTTGATTAGACACGAATGATGACTTCTCGAAAGTTGATGGAAATCTGACTACACGCAAACATAAATCGATCGTAATGATGATTACGGAATTTGGCCACGTAGACGGGGTTTGCCGTCTTATTAGTTTGGATTTACTAGTTGGGAGTGCCGCAAAGTAATGTACGGAATGGGATTATGGTTTCGAAATTCAAAATTTGAATTAAAGACTAGTGGCAGTATTTCTAGATTTCATTGAATACCCATCGTCATTCATTCAACAAGTCACTTGAAATTAAATTACTTTCTCTGATCGATTTGGTTTGTTACGTGGCGTTATGTTTCGCTTTTTCAACTATTCCTGTCTGTCTATGTGGAAGTGACAAATATATAACGAAGAAACAACCCATAAATATGGAGTCTTAGCAATAGTTTAAACGTAATTCGCGTCTAGTACCCTAATAATAAATTTAAAATTAAGTAGCATCTGAATATTTTTATCCTATATATAAATTAGCACCTAGAGCATAGATCGTCATTTTTACACATTAAACTAATTTAAAATGATTTATCACTGATTGACCTCTAAGTTAATCCGCTCAAAAAATCAAGACGTTGGTTGTACTGACGCAAACGAGTTCCATTTATAAAATCATATACTATTATGACAAATTTCATCGGCGTTTATTTGCCCTTCCTTATCCACCGGTTACTTGCTTATTCAGCTGGCACTATACTGGCTCTGGTGCAGCTGGTGTCGTTCAGCTTCAAAAACCATCGCCCCGGAATAGTACGAGCGCATTTGTTCGTGTACATATGTCTTTCTAAGGCAACAATTCGCTGCAAATCACAAACCAGTAGAACGTCACAGAACGCTAGGAAGCAGACAATTCCAAATTTAGCTCTGCATGAGTTATGCTTCATGTCGAACGAATACGAAATGCCTTGCTGATTAATGCGCTCTTAAACTGTGCAAAACACTTGCTTTTCTATAGTCATTCCTTTGTTTAAATTCAATGGTTTCCACATTTTTACCGAACGAATAACTTATCAGAAGTGCAATATTCGTGCTGGAATCCAGCCTGTTCGCTAAGGATTATTCTGATAAGAAGTATTTTCACAATTGCTTACAAGTAGAATAAAATAAGCAGTTGAATTATTCTTCGGCATTAAAGTTAAGTTATATTTTCTATTTTTGTAATTTATGAAATATTAATGGAGTAGCCTGTAACGCGTAACAGAAACAAAGTGAACGATGTCGAAGGCAGTCAGTTAACAGCTTCACGTGCAGACGGGGCTCAAGTCATTTGGTGCTAGATGGCTAAGCCGAAATATCTATACTTATTTCCGAAACTAAATTTTTTGAGAAGTTTGATTCTCGATTATAAACGTCTAAAAATGAGTAGTTAACGCTTTACGTCATCCGAAACGGTCTGTTCTTCACAACCTCACTTAGCAATCTAACAACTTCTTTTTTTAAGTAAAAATTCTCAGGAATTACTTCAAATTAATAATAAAATACTCCTGCACTACCACTTGGTTTCAATTATGTTTTTGTTTCTCTCCTTCAGTTCGCATTTATTCGTCGATGACAGTTCGTAACGATGATGACAGTTTTCACTTACTGTTGTGGTGCGCTTCTCATGTCAGGCAGGGTTCCCAGTGATGCCACAACAGCCCCACCCGGTAATTCTAGTGTGGGTCCACTACTAGAACCAAACTAATGATCACCCACTTCACGCACCGCCAACTTAGCCACCGGGCGTTTGTAGACACCCTTAGTCGTCCGCACTAGCGCTTGTCTGACGCGTCCGTCGATGGCCTTGAAAGTTTTCTCCACGATTCCTGAAATTCACATCTTCCACGGCATCCATATGGATTTTCGTTGGCGCCTGCAAAACTGTGCAGTTGCAGCGTTCAGTAGTCGAGTGCTAACCAGTCGTCGAAGTAGTACCAAGGAATTTACACCGCCTCCACATCAGCCAAGTAATCAAGCGCTTCACCTGCAATTACTTGATCCCACTCACAGCCCATTTTCCACAGAATTTAGATCAGTGCCTTCGCATAAAAGGGTAAAACAAATCATGAAGCATCTAAGTACTACACGCTTTGTAGGCACCTGTTCGTCGTACGAATACAGTAATTACGAGTCCCGCATGTTGTAAACGTGAAAACGTCGTCTCTTGTTTCCCAAACTATTTCCAAATCTCGTTCGGGATTGACCGAATTAATATGAATTGCCTACGCTCCAGGAAAATGGGGGAGTTGGATACCCGATTCTTGATTTCGAAGACCCCTTGGGAGTACTCAAATCGTACCTCATTCGCTGTCTGGACTCAAAGTAATCGTCCACGTAGTGTTGTAGCCCGCAGACCATCTAACCTAGTTTGAAATGGACGGCAATCAGTTCGCCTGGTTGACCGCTACGCGATTTCAATGGGGCAAATATCTCCATGTGTTTGAGCCCAATCAGAAGCAACGGTGAAGACAATGCGTAATCGGCTACAGGCAATCCTTCCAAGTGTCGATACTTTCCGGCGACACTCACGGCATTAGAATCGCTCTCGGACTCCCTTTTTTATTTTTTCATGCCCTGTGACGAGTTTTTGCGAGTGTGTATATATTCATCAACCACTAGCTGACCCGACAAACTTCGAATTGCCACAAATTAATCTGTGTTGTACATAAATCATGAATCTCGGATGATCTTTGTCACAATCTCGAGTTTTGCAAGTCCCCCAGTGGGCGGCGCTTCCGACGGCGGGTCACCGGCAACACTCGCGACCGTCTCGTCCTGAATGATCTAGTGTTACTATAGATAGTTTTTGTGGTCTTGTATTGACTAATGTTTTATGGAAGAGTCTCGAATTTCTCGAGTTCGATTAGTTTTTGAGTTTCGCAAAAATTTCTGTTTTATTTGTATGTGAGTCCATATCCCCCTACCACAGGGGTGAGAGGTCTCTAACTATCGTAAAATAAATTCAAGACTCCAAAATCTCCCACCTGCCAAATTTGGTTCCATTTGCTTGATTAGTTCTCAAGTTATAAGGAAATTTGAATTTCATTTGTATGGGAGATCCCCTCTTAAAAGGAGAAGGGGTCGTAATTCACCATAGAAAAAATTTCTGCCATCTAAAACTCCCACATGCCAAATTTGGTTCCATTTGATCGATTAGTTCTCGAGATAAGAGGAAATTTGCATTTCATTTGTATGGAAGCCCACCCTCTTAAAGGGGAGATGGGCCATAACTCGCATTCTAAAGAAGAGAGGGGTCTCAATTCACCATAGAAAAAAATCTTGCGTCCAAAACCACTTACATGTCAAATTTGGTTCCATTTGCTTGATTAGTTCTCGAGTTATGAGGAAATTTGTTTTTCATTTGTATAGGAGCCCCCCCCCCTCTTAAAGTGGGAAAATCCATAGAAAATATAACATAGAAAATATTCTTGCCTACAAAAACACCCACATGATAAATTTGGTTCCATTTGCTTGATTAGTTCTAGAGTTATGAGGAAATTTGTATTTCGTTTGTATGAGAGCCCCCCCTCTTAAAAAGGTAAGGGGTACTAATTCATCATAGAAAAATGGTTGCCTCCAAAAACACCCACATGCCAAATATGGTTCCATTTGCTTGATTAGTTCTCGAATTATGAGGAAATTTGTATTTCATTTGTGTAGAAGCACCCCCTCTTAAAGTTGGGAGGGGTCCTAATTCACTATAGAAAATATTCTTGCCCTCGAAAACTTTTACATGCCAAATTTGGTTTCATTTGCTTGATTAGCTCTCGAGTTATGAGGAAATTTGTATTTCATTTGTATAGGAGCCCCCCCTCCTAAAGTGAGGAGGGGTCCCAGTTCATCATAGAAAAAATTTTTGTCTCCAAAAACACCTACGTGTCAAATTTGGTTCCATTTGCTTGATTAGTTCTCGAATTATGAGGAAATTTGTATTTCATTTGTATAGGAGCCCCCCCCCCCTCTTAAAGTGGGGAGGGGTTCTAATTCACCATAGAAAATATTCATGCCCTAGAAAACTTTCACATGCCAAATTTGGTTCCATTTGCTTGATTAATTTTCGAGTTATGAGGAAATTTGCATTTCATTTGTATAGGAGCCCCCCCTCTTAAAGTGGGGAGGGGTCTTTATTCACCGTAGAAAATATTCTTGCCCTCGGAAACTTTCACATGCCAAATTTTGTTCCATTTGCTTGATTAGTTCTTCAGTTATGAGGAAATTTGTATTTCATGTGTATAGGATCCTCCCCCTCCTAAAACGGGGAGGGGTCCCAATTCATCATAAAAAAAATTTTTGTCTCCAAGAACACCCACATGAAAAATTTGGTTCCATTTGCTTAATTACTTCTCGAGTTATGAGGAAAATTGTGTTTCTTTGGTACAGAAGCCCCCCCTCTTAAAGTAGGGAGGGGTCCTAATTTACTATAGAAAATATTCTTGCTCTCGAAAACCTTCACATGCCAAATTTGGTTCCATTTGCTTGATTAGTTCTCGAGTTATGAGGAAATTTGTATGGAAGCCCCCCCTTTTAAAGAGGAGAGGAATTATAATTCCCCTTATAAAGAGGGGAGGGGTCTCAATTTACCATAGAATAAATTCTTGTCACCGAAAACACCCACATGCCAAATTTTGTTCTATTTGCTTGATTAGTTGTCGAGTTATGCAGAAATTTGTGTTTCATTTGTATGGGAGCCCCCCTCTTAGTGGGGGAGGGGTTTCTAACCATCACTAAAACCTTTCCTGGCCCCAAAAAACCTCTACATGCATACTTTCATGCCGATTGGTTCAGTAGTTTTCGATTCTATAAGGAACATACGGACAGACAGACAGAAATCCTTCTTTATAGGTATAGATAGTCGTCGCTCTCGCTCGTCATCAACCCGCGTAGTTGATACCAAACGCTCGTCCACGAGAGCCCGTGCTCTTGCCCGCGTGTGAAGCAAGGGCGTAAGATGAAGAAGAAAGGAAGAAACAAAGCGAAATCTGCAGCCATGCATTATACTAACGCTAGCGGGCTGTTAACAGCGCACGAGCTGATCTCGTGAGCAAGTTGCGCAGAACGACGCTTCGAGGCTACGTACTCGCGAATGTGTCGATAACAGAAAGTATGCATATAGCAACAGCGGTTGGTCGTTGTACGCGTAGATTAGCAGAGTAAGCGTTGGAATCTATGGTTGTCACATTCAATCGCGTATGGCTGCTCGGCATTATTTACTTGTTGCCCTATTTGCAACATTAAACCTAGCCCCCGGTTTTGCTCTGGTGTAGATTACCACTCCCATCCCAAGATTTCTAGTAACGATGTTAAGGGCGAAGGCTAGGAGTTGGCTACTTTTGCTGTAGATGGTTCCTCCCATTTCGAAGTCCTCTCGCCGGAACACACCTTCAACAGCGATGTTGTATATTATACACGATAGTCCACACGCTTGCCACAACCCTCGGAGGGATTCGAAAACACTCGAGAGTATCCTCGAAACACACGTAGCACATCACTTGCTCCAGAGTAGCCTTTGATCAGCCAAGTAAGTTTGTCCGGAAACCCCATTCTCGTGCATTATCTGCAACAGCTGTTCGCGTTCGACTGAAATGCGAAGTAATGCTACTTTACTTTACTGTCGGTCCTGGGCTGCCGTGCTGCACGTGCTCCCAGCTAGCACCAAATCGTACATAATAACCGAAAATTATCGTAAATAACTCATAACAAATTCAGAATCGTAACTAAAATTTAATAAAGTCCGCCCAAGTTGATATTCAGTCGTATATAATGATAATAGCTGACATACATACGATATTTAGCACAGAATCGTATAGCAGTACGGAGCGGGTCGGGCTTGATCGGATATTGTCGTATATAATTACTTATGTCGATGAAATGCGTACCGTCATCCGGGGATACTTGCAACACTTTTGAACTTTGACTTAGTATAACTTTCGAAGTATACCGTTTAGGTTTAAGTGTAAGTAGCCAAAACTTGTATAGTGGTGAGTACTTTTGATTTATGATTATGAGAAAAAATATAAACTAAATGAATCTGTAGAATGAACCGAAAATAGGGGTGTTGCAAGTTACCCAGTAAACGGGGTTACTTGCAACACTTTTCTGATTTTGCGTTTCTTATGATTTTATATCTGATTTCAAACCGCGAATGACTATTTTGAGATATTTTGAATGTATTTGTAGTAAAATGAGAGATACTGGAGGCGTTTTTTATTACCCAATTTCGTCTATCGCTTTTTTAAAGATATTCGGTGAAAATGCAGCATGTCGGCGAACTCCAAATTGTCGTTTCAAGGCACGTGGAATTTTTCACAATTTTAATTTTTCTGGAGATGGTGATAGACACAATAACATCGTACAGATTCAAATTTACTTTGTACATACTGTCTATTACGATAATTTTCATTTTTGCAAGTGCTGCAAGCCGCGCCATAGTGGAAGTAACAACACGAATTCATCGTTTCTTCTCCAAGTTCAAAATATAAACAAACTTCAAAGTTGCTATTTGTTAGCTTATATGATGCACTTATTGTGTACAGGAACCAAACAATAAAAAATAATTCCATGTCAATGAACTGACGCAACTTTGAACATCCATTTTTCCTACTCTGAAAGTGAAATTACTTTCTAATCGTATAAAAACAAGCAAAACAATGATGTAATGGATTAAACTTAACTAAACAATAGGTAAACATCCCTTCTTTAAAATGGCATTGGGCACAAATGGTTATGTTAACAAACAAATTCGTTAGAGCTGTCAGAAGCGCGATGCGCCAAAGTGTTGCAAGTAACCCCGGTGTTGCAAGTATCCCCGGATGACGGTATGTTTATTCCTCATCACGTATATCGACTCCAAAATAGCATGCTAATAAATTGGCATATCCGTGCCAATTTTGCGCATCAAATACGATTTATTAGCATGTATCTATGTACGTAATGCTGATTTTTAACTTTTATATACATATAAAAAGGCTAGCTGGGTATCGTCCTCGACAGCATATATCTATCCGGTGCGGGATCTGCGCCGAAGTCTACAGCCTCTTTCTGGTTCTCCTAAGAAAATAGTTTTGGTTACTCTTATGTCGGACATTTTTGCCACGTGCCCAGCCATCGTAGCCTGCCACATTGCACTATCTTCACTCTATCAGCATATTTGTATGTTTTATACGTGGTCTGCGCCACACTATATTTCCCATTTTGCCAGCAGGTAAAGGTCGCGGAATTTTACGCTCAAAAACCCTAAGTATTCATCGATCAGATTCCCTCGACTTCCTTGAATCATGTCCGTAAAGGGTCACCGGAAGGATTATTGGTCTGCTGCAGAGCACCAGTTTTGTATGAATTTCCAAACCACTGGACTTCAGCCGGTTACGTAATCCATAGAAAGCACGATTCGAGGTTGCAATTCGTCGTTTTGCTTAGTAGCTTACATCTCTGTCACATGTCACTAGCGTACCTAGGTACATATATGAACTCCTCCACTATTTCATATCGTTCTCACATTATTTCATGTAGCACCACCTCGGCTCGAACCCCATTTAGGTACCAATTTCCAACGTTCCCTGCAAGTAGCCGTGTTCTTCGTTTTGGCAGTGTTAATGATAAGTCCCAATCTTGCTGCTTCCCGTTTAAAAGCCCAAAGGCCTCTTCCACTGTTCTCCGGTTATTCCGATGACATTGACGTCACCCATAAAATCAAGAAGCATGTGAGATATCGTGATGATATTGCACCTTCCAAGGCAATGTTGAATAGTAGATTAGAGAGTGCATCCCCTTGCTTTAGGCCATCTGACGTTACAAAAACGGCTGACACCTCACCTGTTATCCTGATGCATAATCTTGACCCATCCAGCATCGCCTGAATCAGCTTCACTAGTTTCGTCGGAACATTATATTCTAGCATTGTCTGCCATTGCACGTTTCGTTTGATCGAATCGGACGCCGCCTTAAACTCCACAAATAGAAGATGAGTCTGCAAGTTGTACTTCCGGAACCTGTTTAGTATCTGACGCAAGATAAACATCTAATCCGCCTTAGAGTGAACCTCGCTAAGACCAGCTAAGACCAGCTTGATATACTCACCGACAAAGGACTCTGCTAACGATCTCAACCTATTGAACAGGATACAGGAGAGTACCTTATAGGTAGAATCGAGCAATGTAATACCACAGACAAACAGACATAACACTCGTTTTTCATTCTTCGTACCGATTAAACCGTCATTTCAAATTTGGGCTTAGTTGGGAATGTCTCCGTTTTGGTCAAAGTGGCGCTTTTTGACGAGAGAAAAGGAATTCCCCATAAAAAATGCTTGCTACTTCGAAGGATACCCATGTTGCTATTTGATATTTGGGAATGTCGATCATAGATGGTGCTAGTGTTCAAGCTAAATGTGAGGTACGATAATTTTTGTTGATTTTTCTTCCAAGAGTTATGTCTGTTTGTCTGTGGTAATACCTAGATAGTTTTCACACTTGTGTCATTTTTTTTAAATAGTGCAAATAGGGTCATCTAACCACTCCTCTGGTAATTTTTCTACCTTCCAGATCCTGACAATGATCTGGTAGATTGCGTCACGAAGTCGCTCGCTTCCCGTTTTTAGAAATTCGGCAGGGAAACCGTCTTTTCCGGCAACCTTATCGTTTTTCAGCTCTCTGATCCGCAAAACATTGTACTGTACTTTTCATACTATTCATTGCATATTTTTGTGAACAAAGTATTTCGCGAATTCCATTTAGAAGCACAAGACTACAAGACTGAAGAAAAATGTAAGTATAAGTCATACCTCGACTTCCAGCGGACAAAGTTAATCATAAAAACATAAATAGTTTTTGCTTGTCACGTACAATATCACGGACTGATATATTTCTTATACCGCTCAGTGTTAGGAGACTTCGCGCTCTATAAACCATAAAAAGCTAACACATAGTATTCTAGCAACAAGTAAAACATCACTTTCTACTAGTGATACGTACAAAACCTAGCTGTCCGGATTTCAATACAAAACAACTTCCCGTCCTTTCTACTCAAACGACCTATTTTTATCTCTTTTCCCTGTTTGTGTTGTACTTACCTCGGCAAGAATCGTATGAAGAGGTTCCGTCTCGCCATTCAATCTGCGCTAAAGTGGCGGTGACCGAGAAAGGCAACATTTTTCGCACACTGTTCTGTGTGTACTTGAAAATCACGGTGGAGTGGGCGGCTCGGCTGTAGCGAGAGCAGCCAAGTGGACAGATAAAAGGCTGCATTGGCAGTTTTGTTATGAAATATGTACGGCTGTTGTCTTCGCTCGTCAGATTTCTTTCGACGAACCTGGCTCGGTGAATGCTACTCGACTCGGCATATCGAACTTGCCCTGCCAGTGACTGTTGGCTCGGGCAAGGCCACAATAATGGCCGAGCTGGAACGGGAGATGATTTTTGATAAAATGAACCGAGCAAGAAACCAACCCACGCCTCGCTAATTTAGTTAATTACTGAAGCTGCTGGAATGCTGAGCACGCTTTTCTCGCCCATTTCGACTCAACCGGTTCCTTTGGCCGACATAGTGAATGTCAGTGCCGAGCAGCGGCATTATTCATTCTGTGTTTAAGTTCAACAAAGGGGTTTTAGTATTCGTTGAATCAGTTTTCCTCAAATTAGTTTGACGGTCAAGCGGAGATCAGATAACGGAATTTGAAGATTAAACTTTTTCTGACATGCAGACGTTGTCAAACGTGAATGGGACTTGTTTGTTCGGCGAAGATGACCTTGAAAATAATTTCTAGAACGGTGAAGAGACAATTCTATAAGTTCCTTTATCTTCAGATGATCTAAAATTGTCGTAAATTAAAAGAGTCTTGAGCAAACAAAAATAACTAAAAAAATTTCTTGAAGCCTTAGTCAAAATAATTGATATTTAAAGTGAATATTTGCAGAATTCGTTAGAAATACATCAGTACATATTGTCTCTATATTTATTCATTTTTAGTTTAACTTTTCACTGATCCCACACTTGCCCTTTCTGTTTTAGCCATACGTGTAAGACGACTTTTTGCTTCCAACCTCAAAACTAGTCAAATGCCTCGTTGAAAAACGCTTCCCGTATACGAGCAGAGCACTATTGCCCCATCTGGGAAGGTATTTTATTCATAACGACAACGGGCGAGGGAACACCGCACTCCCACCACCATTGAACAAAGTGGAAAAAACTGTGCGAAATTTTGCGCTGCTGTGGCTGTTCTTCGTTGTGTTAGGTTTTGTTCAACATGAAAAGTGTACTGTTACTGATGAGCGACAGCAATTTTGTTTATACTTGAGCTGTCATGATCCTTTCCGCGCAATGATGGTAATAAGTCGTTAGCGTAGAAGAGTATCTCGTAATCAACGGAGCTGCACAATTAAAGGAAAAATGGAGGATTTTCGCAAATGTTTTGGCAGATAGTCTGTCGAAACGAAGCATATTTTTGAAGTTCAATAAATATTCTGATTAATATTTGAAAACATTAGACAGTTGGAACAAGGATCAACATTTAAAAAAAAATTGAACGGTTTGTTACCCCCCTGGCTATGTACCTTTCGCCCATAGCTGTTTGCCTTAGATTTTATCGAGCGCTACCTTTAAATTCGCGAAAAATTATGTCATGAAGGCATGTTGATTCCATAAATTTCTGAATGATTTGATGTAGCGTGAAAAATTGATTATTAGTAGCACGGGCTACTAGTAAGGTCGCAAAGTATTGTCCTGTGAATTCTCAGGCTGCTCGATCCTGGCATACCCGTCGCTAATTCATTAAGCGTCTTGACACTTGCAAATCAAGTTCAACCTGGTCGAGCCTTCTGACACAGCCGTCCGGCATGTGTCCAACCTATCGTAGTCTTGCGACTTTTGCCACGTGTACGATGGGAATTTCTCCAAGCAGTACCTGCAGCTCGTGGATAGTCTGCAAAGCAACGTTGCCTCGAACACTCAACCCAATTAGCTCAATTTTACTTCTCGCAGTGTCGGCAACCGACCTTCGGAGGACTCGCGCAACCCGACTACTTACCAAGAACGAAGCGGGCCAATCAAAAGCGCCAGAGAAGGTTTTACAGGGAAATCTGGCTCTTCTGTTTAAAAGAAAGAGAAGGAAAATTCATGCATGCAGTTTTGTTTCTTCTGTTTGTTTCTGTTTTGTTGGGGCCCATTGATGGCCGAAGAACGGAGGGAGAGGAGACGAATGAACCTGAAGAGATGACCGCGATGATCATGATGACTGTAGATGGCTGTAGGCTCGCTTGGAACGTTGACAGGAATAGTTAACCGCAACGTCCACGTGCTCAATACTCCACACTCGTGGTAGAGTGGTATGTGGTTTCCGATTATTCCACTAAAATGGACACTACAAAGCACTGGACTTTGCTGCCGAATGACGCTGGTATTACTGGATACTCAGCTAACTATTATATCGAGATCTTCTCAGGGTTCACGAAGCGGGCTCTTGGAGGCCGCTACCACCACTCGCGTAATCGTTGACTATTCTAGGCCTGGACGCGGATTCGCTTAACCACCCTTCACGATTGTTTCTTCATTGTAGGACGTGGAATTAACTAGTCTCGAATCGATGTTTCCTCTAGTCGATCAGCCCGAACAGACTCGTTTCTCTCCTCTTGTCTCCTCTCTCCCTCTCCCTCTCACTCACCGTCACCCTCCGTAATCACGACCGTATACCATTTTTCGTGCAGTCCAAGGTGGTATAAAATTGGCTGTACGATCGGGAACTATTACGGGGGTTATTAATTTAGTGCGGACTCTTTGCCGTCTTTTCCGTTGCGGTCTTTCCGTTACAAACGCGTTTTAAAGGGCGTTACGGTCCGTGACTCAGTGGGTGATTTACGGAGCCTTTAGAGCCTCCATGTTAAGCCCCAACACCTGGTCTGGATATTCCGGGGTGGGTGTAGAAGGTGTCTTTTGAGCTTCTGAGTCATAAACGTAGACAGGGTCTCCTTAGGCTATTAAATGGTAACGCTCACATAAATCATTTTTTCGCAAATTTTTCGTCGCCTAATTAACAGATGAGTTTTTGGGGGTTAGTAAACTTAATCTATGTTAAACACAATAAATGTTCAAATGTTCGCCTCAAGGTTTCTGGTGGTCATGTCAAGGTCGTTTATGAAGGCTAGGAATTGACCATTTTTGCTAAGGATCGTTCCTCTCTTTTCGATGCCCGATTTCACGTTAAGAAATAATGTTGAATAGAATACAGGACAGTCCATCTCCTTGCCTGCAACCCTCTGCGTGCGTCAAAGGCCCACGAGTTTGCTCCCGAAACACGCACGTGGTACATCATTCGCTCCAGGTAACTTTGATCAGCTGCGCCAGTTTGTCGGAAAATCTCCCCAAAATTCTAGAAATTATTCAATTAAGTGGCATTTATTATTGGTTCCCTGCCATGGTTTTTAGTTCTATCGCGAACCAGTTCATTCCGCTAGCTCTACTGATATCTGTTGCCTATTTCTCACCAAGACTCCTCGGGGCCGGGATGCTATTGTCGTATGTGGGTAGTTCCATGCTAACTTCCGCTCCGCCAGCCTCTGTTATATCGCCATTGAGAGTCTCGTCGAAGAATTGCTGCTGCAGCTGTCGAGCAGCCCACGCTCATTTATAATCACATGTAATCACATCACAATCACATGCTGCACATATCAGGCTTCGGTGTGTAGCTCTTACGAGATGACTCGTCCACTCATCTTAAACTGGAATGCATTAAAAATGGACTAATTTCGAATGGTAATGTAAAAAATACTTCAAAAGATAATTCAATAGAACAATCTTTCCCAAAATCCTACGTTTATTAAGCTTTCCAAAAACATGCTTCGACGCCCTGCCGGTAACCTTAAAGTAGTATCTTAGACATGGCCGATGAAAAGATGGATGTCGGTATGTTCTTCAGTTCTTTCGTGGACTGTGTGACCAGCTGCTTCTCCGTTTTGGTACTGAAATTATTATAGTAGATCCTTCGTTTGAGGTTCGCCCAAAAATTTTGCAGCGGGGCGGCGGTCTTCAGAGCAACGTTAATCTTCAGCCGGTCTATCTTTTTCTGTGATCTCTTCGCATAATAGGTTGATGCCAGGTTCGGCCACAAGACCACATTCAACTCCACGTCATACTTCTTGATGAAGGCGGAAACTTCCGGTAGGTGCTTTGTAGTATATATCTCTCCATTCACCGCGAGCCCCGAAAGAAAGAACAGCGGTCTGGACATTTCCTTCTTGCTGATCGTTAGCCACAGAAGGATATTCAATGGGAACTTGGTATGGGAGATAAATTGGACGTCTTCGCTTACCTCCTGGGTGGCGGACGTAGTGTACTCGGTCCTCTGACTGTCATTGCCGTCTAGCGTCAAGTAGACCCAAGTAACAATTTGGTTTATTACACTCTTATGATGGAATTTAAGAGCAAAATTGGTCATGAAGACCGCCATAAAAGTACAATAAAACTCACATTGTTGCTTGGGAGATCTCTTCATCAATGGACCAAGATTATGCCCATGACGTCGCACTTCGCCGGAAAGATCTTTTTGACCAGCACCTTCAATCAACCATTCTAGGCGACGACCTGCTACTCAGACACGACCAGCCTCGAGTGACGCTTCCGTATAAAAATATCCATTTTGGTCAGGTACTTAATCATCATTTGGCTGATTGTTCCGGCCTCCAGGCTCAATGCGTGGAACGATGAGGTCACCTTGCTTTGGTCTTCCTCTTCAGCTTCTGTTGCACTTTACGGTCGCACATCGCTGTCAGACAGCTGGAACGACGCTCTCGCCTTTTTCCATAAGAAAGAGGTTATTGTAAATGAGACTGACTATATCCGGAGGACATGATGTACCCCAGGATGCCCATCTTTTTCGCTCCGGGATGAAGCTGAAAGTACGAACAAAGCATCGAGCGTAGTTGCTTGATTGTTTTCGTCATAGTTGCTGCAAATCATCTGATAACGCAGCTAATTTTTGACGTAGGACTACGTCTTACGGCAAGTTTTGAGATAGGGTGTCATTCCAAAAAATCGAAAAAATGCGAGCGTCACGAAAAATGAAAGGTTTTGAGCGTTAATAGCTCAGCGGTTTTCCGATCGATTTTCAATATTCTTACACCAATCGATCAGAAAACCTTCTAAGAATTGACCCAAATGAAGAAAAGTATGGATTATTGATGTTGAACTATTGAAAAATTGAAAATAATGAACCTATGTTTTACCAGAATTCTCGCTTCGTGATTGGTTGGAAGATTCTTTACGATGATCTAAATCTATACCAATTTGATATCTGTGCTTGGGAAGTAAGCCAAAACAAGTGACAAAGTCTCCTCATTTCAAGAAGATTTCTCAACACCGCGGTTAGACCTAGACCATTTCGATGTCCTTGCTTGAGAAGTACCCCAGAGAGAGTGACAAAGCCCCCTCGTGCCAACAGATTTCTTACGAACGCGATTACATCTATTCCAATATGATGTCCGTGTTAGGAAAGTGTGCCAGAAAAAATGATACAAGTTCGTAGTCCCAACAGATCGTTAATTATTTACTGCGAGACGATTAAACCTCGGCGAACTTGATATCTGTGTTGGAAAAATGTCCTACAGCTGTAGTGTTCGGTTATAATACGACTCTGTATGAATACGCATGCTTGCCGTTTCATTAGAAGTGTAGTGGAAAGATGTGCTGTTGATAAAATAGGATTGAATTCGTAAAATCCCTTTAACGTGGGAAACCATGGATAATAAAAACAATCTATAATTTCAGTAAGGTAGCAGGAAAGCAATAGTTTGTGTTCTTGATTTTGTTAAATTGTTTTCAAATGCACAATCTTTTGAGAATTGAACGTATGCAATGTTACTACTTTGATAAATGTTACCTATTACAACGCATGTAGCATGTATATATGTTGCAGATAGCATGTATACATGAAGAATCGAATGATTGCAAGCTTGAATACATGCCAATGTCACTACAAAGAGATTTACGTAGTCCTGCGTCACCTATATATGCGGTCGTGTCTAGTACACAACCCCTCTGATATTTTCTATACACTGTAGATTTTCTACAAAGAGCGATACATGTGTTGATTTTCTACCGGATGCCACGGTAATCGCATTCTAAATTGCTAAAATCAGTCCATTTTTTAATGCGTATGTTACGAATTAATTCGGTCCACTTAAATCGGGTCAGACGGTGATAAAACGAGTTCAGAAAACGAATCGTTGAGATCTTGCACAACCCGGGCGATCCATGTCCTATGATATGAATGTATCTCAATCGTTGAACAGCAATACCGTCGTCGTCGTCGGCAACCTAGAGCAGGGGTGGCTCGTGCTGTTTCAAACAGACTCCATCTAACTCGATCTTGGGGCGTTCGACGCTAATTTCCCTGTCGCCTCAGAAGTCTCAAATCACTTTCGACTTAGTCGAGCCAACTTACACGTTGAGCCCCCCTCTCCCTGGTGCCGGTAGTATTGTTGAAGAGAATTGTTTTCAGCAAACTGTCGTTCGGCAATCTTACAACCTGTCCGGTTCACCGTAGCCTATCGACTTTCGCTAGATGTACGATGGGAATCTCTCCAAGCGGTGCATGTAGCTCTTGATTCACACGTCTTCGTCAATTTCCGCTTTCAGTTTATACTCCGCCCAATATCGGCCACGGTACTTTCTGCTCGAACACGCCAAGGGCGCGTATGTAAGCAGCGTCATGGCTTCAAGTCCATAAAGAACTTTTAGTCTATAGAGGTTAATGAGGGTTTTGTACTTTGTCAGCTTCGTACGGCGACGTATGCTTCCTGATCGTAGCGTTTTACGAAGGGCAAAGTAGGCCCGATTTTCCGCTTGGATGCGCCGCTGGATCTCCTTACTTGTCCGCGGTCACCAGCGATCCCAAATACGCCAACTCCTCTACCACTCCTAGTTCGTCGCCGTCAACGATTACCGTCCGTGGGAGACGCGCGTTTTTTTTTCTTTGAGCCTCTTCCTTTCATGTATTTGATTTTCGACGCATTTATTATTAGCCCAATTCTCCTAGACTCCGCTTTCAGTCTGGTGTAGATTGCCTCCGCCGTCGCAAAGTTCCTGGCTATGATATCGAAGTCATCTGCAAAGCCTAAAAGTTGGCTACCCTTGGTAAAAATCGTGCCTCTCGTTTCGATGCCCGCTCGTCGGATCACCCCCTTAAGAGAGATGTTGAACAGCATACAGGATAAACCGTCACCTCGTCTCAACCCTCGCCGCGTCTTGAAGGGACTCTTAGAGATGCGTACGAAACACATCACTCTATAATGTAGCTCTGATCAGTCGCGTCAGTTTATCCGGAAAACCGTGTTCGTGCATTATCTGCCATAGCTTGTCTCAATCGACTGTATCGTATGCTGCTTTGAAATCAATAAATATGTGATGCGTGGGCACGCTGTACTCCTGACATTTCTGCAAGATCTGTCGGATAGTAAATATTTGTTCCGTAGTTGCGCGAGCCCCCATGAACCCGCCTGATTATTCCTGATGATAATAGTTGCAGCAGTCTAGCCGATCACCCTTTTTGTAGATGGGACAAACCACTCCTTCTATCCATTCCACTGGTAGCTTTTCCTCTTCCCAAATCCTCGAAATAATCCAGTGTAGAGCCTTTGCTAGCATTTCTCCGCCATGTTTATAAAGCTCTGCCGGTAGGCGGTCCTTCCCAGGGGCTTTATTGGTCTTCAGCAGCCCGATTTCTCGTTTGACTTCTTGGAGATCAGGTGCTAGGACATTACTATCTTCCATGGGCGCACCTAGGTTAATTTCCGTTCCGCCTCCTTCTGCGACTTCGCCATTGAGGTATTCATCGAAGAACTGCTTCCATCTGTCGACCACCTCATGCTTGTTTATGATTAGATTTCCTCCCTCGTCCCTACAATCCAAGTAGCACACTTAACCCAAGCAACCAAAAGTTCGGATTTCACTTAAGGAACGAACTCGGAAGTTCATATTTGGTTCAAATTTAGTTCCGCAGGACTTTCTTGCTGAACAACATGATACTACGTTTCCAAACCGAACTTAATTCCTAATAAAGTACCGTTAATATTTGTAGCAACTTGAAAGTTCATCATGCGACTTGAAAGTTCAATATGCGACGTGAAAGTTTAACATGCGATTTGAAAGTTTGAAAGAAGCGAAACTTCAACGCACTGAAACGGCATTTTGATTGGATAGTGAAATTTATACTCCGGTATTAAAACAAAACATGGATTTTTCTAAAACAATAAAAAGATATGGTTTGTTCTATGCCTGCGGTTAAGCGAGTGGTGGTTGCATTAGTATGGGTTGTGACAGTTGAATCAATATATATAGAATGCCAGTGTCGCTGCAGTGCTCGTGGTAAACATCACACATTTGAAAATTACGTATTTACACTGTATGCGCATATGTGTGAGTGATCGATTCGAAACGGGAATCTGATTGTCAAACTAAAAAGGCAGCCCAATAAAAAATCCTTCTACTTTTCCGTAAATCACGTAGGATAAATCACCCGATTTGGTCGTTTTGGGGTATTTCGTCGGCAGGAAAATTTTCTATTGGGCAATTTGACAATGTAGTTCCCGTATCCAAGACACGAACCAGCAACATGTTTGCCACCAAAATATCCATGAAACACCAGCGACACTGGCATTCTATATATATTGATTATACTGTTGTGACGGCAACGGTGCGGCGGTTAAGACCAAGGTAAAGGCAGAGCTGCACTATCCAGAACCAGTATGTTTTGAAAGCTCACAGGATTCTGGTTAACCTTTTTCTTGCGTTGGCTATTGGTTGGCCGCGCATTTGATGAGGACTCACTGGAGAGTTCCTCACATAAGCCCATCGCCTCATCGTAGGACCGGAAGCCATGCCATTCCGTTTGATTGTACATTTATATTTTAGCCATGCTTTTTTGGGGTGATGTTGGCATCCCGAAGCATTTTTTCACATCTTGAACTCGCTGTGAATTGGGCCACAGCATAATGTTTTTCCGAATTTGGAGCTTCGGATCCATTTTTCTGGCACCGTCGAAAGCTCATTGTGGCCCCTTGCGTTCATAGTCTCGACTACGGCAAGCGGCATATCTGTTATCAATGAAGCTGTAATTTATTTTGCGTCAGTCAATATTGTTTGCATTGTATATAATTACTAACCTGGATTTTGCGAAAAATGTTGCTGCAGAAAAATTACTGCTTGCTGCTGCTGAAACATTCAAAACAAACTGGTGAACTGTCAAACGCAAGTTCACATAAAGCTTCACGCCTATTTTTTTCGAACCATCCAGTTCGAAAAATGTTTCGCGCGTACTTTTTCTGAACTGTCACGTTCGGATGAAGTTTCGCGCGTACTATTTCAAAACTTTCTCGTTCGGATGAAGTTTTGCGCGTACTATTTCTGAACTTCAAGTTCAGATCATGACTTTCAAGTTCAAAAAGAAACCAGGGGCTGTCCTTGATGTTACAGTAAATGAGAAATCAGTACATCGAGAGAAATTTATGCAGATCTCATATTACAGCAATGGAGCAGTGGTATGTGTCTAGGTTACCAAGAGGAGTACTCGAGTTCGAAACTCGAGGCAAGTTATGAAAATAAATTAATATTAATAAAAGATCATTATTCTTCTGATCTAGGATTTCGATCTAAGCTTATCATTAATAACCAAAACAAATGGTTTAGTTAAGGAATAAACAGGGAAAAGTGGAAAATTACTTTTTAATTTTGAGATCATCGTAGTTTTTTTTCGAGCTGAACAGCGTTCTATACAGCGACCTAAGCAAACTTTTTGCGAACTTTCTAGTTCTGTTTGAAAGTTGCTTAGCATTCCTGCTTGAAACTTGAAAATACGGTTAGTTGCTTAAAAATTAAGCTGAATAGAATTCTATTCATGATAATTTGGGTAGCTGATTCAGCTAAAAAATCCACTTTTATCGGAACTTTTGGTTGCTTGGGAAGGTCCATTTAGTTGAAGCAACCGGATTGCGACTGAGATTAGTCATAATTCGGTTACCACAACTACTTTGTAACAACCGTGCTAGTAGGGACATGTCAGGTTTCGGTGTGTAGCTCTTCCGAGTTTGGTTCACCTTCTCATAAAACGTGGCATTAGCTCGGAATAGTTGTTTTAATTCTTCATGATCTCGGTCCTCCTTTTGACGCTTTTTCCTTCTTAGGATCGTGGTCAACTGGTTCCTCGCTCATCGGTATTTGACCAGGTTTTCTCTGTTGGGAATGCTTAGATAATTTTTCCAAGCAGTTTTTTCCCCTCCACCACTTGTCGGCATTCCCCATCAAATCAGTAATTTTGTGTACTCCGAGGCTCAATACTTAGTGTTGCGGTAGCGGCCTCTCCGATGGCCGAGCGTGTTCTGCCCCAACCTTCTTCGAGGCTTGAAGCCGAGGAGGGCGGCTTTGACGTGTCCGGTATACGGTGGACATCTTTGAGCGCACATATACTGCTACTAGGTAATGGCTGAATCAATATCTGCCCCCCGTCGGGAGCGTACGTTCGTAATGTTAAAGTGTGTTGTTAAAACCGGCCCTCTGTGAGAACGTGGTCAATTTGGTTCATTGTACGTTGGTCAGGTGATCTCCAGGTGGCTTTGTGGATATCCTTGTGCGGGAAAAAGGTGCTTTGGATCACCAGGCCTCGGTAAACTGCGAAGTTCATACATCGTTGGCCATTATCGTTTGTGTCGGTGTGCAGGCTATGGGGTTCTACAGCCGGTCTATATATTTCTTCCCTACCGACCTGGGTGTTCAAATACCCGGTGACGATCTTGATGTCCCGTGACGAGCAGCTGTCGTACGTTGCCTCCAGCCTTGCGTAGAATGCTTCTTTCTCATCGTTGGGTCTACCTTCGTGCGGGCAGTGCACATTAATGATGCTATAATTGAATAAACGGCCCTTTATCCTCAATATACACATTCTCTAGTTAATCGCCCTCCAATCTATCATGCATTCCACCCAACACTACAAAGCCCGTTCCTAGTTTATTGGTAGCCACCGCTCTGGTAAAACTGGGCCTTTCCGCCACGAATCTTCCATACCTTCTCTCCTTTGCGACAGATTTCCTGCAGAGCACCGATGCCTAGTTTGCGAGATTCCAGCTGTTCAATCAGCACCTGCTCGCAAGCTGCGAAATTTAGCGATCTGCAGTACTGAGTCTCCATTCATCGTCCTTATTCCGTCGCCTAGGTCGATACTGAATATTCGGCTCAGAATTTGCCTAAATTTTGTAACTGTGATTTAATTTAGGTGTGTAGTCGTACTGGGGCAACACTACCGAGTCTCGCGATGGGGCTGCCATCTTATAGTGCCGAGACTCACTATACCTCCTTCCCGGTTAGTATACGACCTTAGTTTCCACCGGGATTGGTTACCCGATCTCCGCTAAGGTTGCTCGTATTCCGCCTGGTACCACGAGAAGATCGGGATCGGAGTAGCTGGATAAGAGGCTAACGACCACTATGGGGTCTTTATTCCGCATTATCCAGTCATCTACCAGGCAAACCTCCTAACTTAGCTACTCAATCTTAAGAAAAGAGCATTACCGGGTATGACCACGTGGAGGCGCCAGGTAGGAACTTGGGATGGCTAGAGCTATGTTGGACGCATCTTCATTGCTTTCCCCTTTTTATACCCCCGAATATTCCGATCCGTACTTGTTTAAATGCTCGTAACAGTTTAATTTAGGTAGATTGCTTTACTATGGCCCCGCTACCGAGTCGCGAGATGGGGCTGCCATCTTGCAGTGACGAGACAACATTGTTTCTCCTTTCCTGTCAGTATACAATTTCAGTTTCCACCGAGGTTGGTTTCCCAAGCTCCGCTAAGATTGCTGGTATTCCGGCTAGTATCACGAAGAGGCAGGGATAGGACTTGCTGGATGAGAGGACCACTATGGTGTCTTTATTACTCATTAATCAGCAGTTCACCAACCACAGGAATACCACCTCACATCAGACCTGATTTGCAGCTCTAAGATTACAGAAATCAGTGAGTTCACAGAGTAACTGAGAAGCAGAAGAAGGTTAGAGTCATTCGAAGTAAGCAGTGGCAGTGACTACACGACAACAATGAAAACCTTTTTTTGATGAAAAAATATATTCGTAACCTACTAAATAATAGTGTATGAATACAACGAAGAGTTTAATGCAGCAACACAAGAGTACTGTCGTCAGAATTTATTCCATATCATTGTATCACAGTAGTGGCCTGCTTAAACATCTGATCTTAATCCTTTTGCATGGGTTACTTTGCATGGGGATTACTAGGATGCGCAAAAAGTCATATTTTAGAATCACTCGTTTGTTATTATTTGGGACGATATGCCTCATCAAATTGCCCGCCCAGTTAGCTCCGGGATACCATGCTGAGTTAACCAGCTGTACTCTAAGCTGTACACCGGTTGCGAAGCCTATCGATAAAGATGGGTCACGTTCTGAAGGACGTTATTTACACCCATGGCTTTGCTTTGATTTGCCTCATCATACCATGCGTCCACCACCGTACACACCACGCATTTGGCTATTTGACGTTCACACTAACATTCTGTTTGGAAATAAACACAAATATGAATTGAAAATTGTAATTATTTCACTTTGATATTTATTTCATTGTCTATGGTTGCCACCATTCTTTTATTTTGTTGAAAATTTATTCAGATACGACATGTCGAGCTTGTTTCATGTAATCAACCGTTTTAATTTACATTACATTAGTAGTAATATATCCGTGCATTTGTTAACACTTATCTCAAGTGCCGTTAAATTTCCATTTTATGCTCATTTTGCCTGAAAACAAATACTAACATCGTTTTGTTCGATAATGATTAGCAAATTCAATATTACGATACGATACGATTAGATACTTGACAGCGTTCTATTTCAGCTTTAATGAAAATTCCAAATGGACTTTGATCCTTCTATTACTAGTATCATTTTCATTATGATACAAGAAAAGATTTCCCAACTGTCACCGCTAATCCCCTTGTTGTCAGCAGGTTTAGAGTTAATTAAAACCATTTCATTTATTCGGTTAGCGTTCACGAGAGAACATTTTATATTGTAGCACTCTGATTCTTAACTTATATCACGTGAAAGAACGGGGACTCGCCAGCCGTAGCGCTAGCTCAGACCGTTAGACTCCACTATAGGTGTACAGTATCGCTAGCGAAGTGAACAAGAAAATGAAACGCAAAGGATTGCCGTCCGCCGAGCTGCCGCCGTGACAGCGACCGATCGACCCCAAACCTTTTTCGGAGTAAATTGGTAATGCGATGGAAAAGAACTTTCGCCGAGTGGCATCGTCGCCAAGTGGATGACTATCATTTATTTATATTTCTCGTGAAGATCACGACGCGGGCGGTCGGGCCCAAAAGGTCCTTTCTTTCGGGTGGACATGTGTAACGGCTATGGGCCGAATCGATAAAACGCGTCAGAGTTTTATGTTACATCAACTAGCGCGTAAAAGTAAAGCTTTTACTGCCACTGTCATTGATTTTGATTACATGCCATAACATTGGAATAATTTTTATTCGTTTTACTATTAAACACAGCAGCATACTCAAATTGAACAAGGTCGGGTGAAGTACCAGATAAAATGATTTATTAAAAAGAGACACTATTTTATGTAATAAAAATTTTGCACTAAATTATAATGCTTTGCTACTGATTCTAAAATTATGCAGTTTTTATTTTTCAGAGCAAAACTTTTTTAAACCAATTAATATAAATAATTACTGTTGGCATAACGTTTTTATTTCCTGAACAATAAATATTAGTGCAACGCGGTTGAATATGTATCTGCAAGCATGTGTGTATACATTTGTGTGTTAGTAATAACCAGAGCCCAAAAAATGTTAAACCTCTTTGTTGTGTTTACAAGTCCAATTCAGTTTAAATTGAATTAAGTTTTTATTTACAAATTTATTTAAAATGTATGTTTATTGGCTCGTCTTATTGTACATTTCAACTCCATTCTAATGAATACTTTTACCAATGAATTTCAGTGATTCGTGGCAGCCACCCATTTGATTATCGACAAAATATTCAAGAATAATGTGTATTGCAAAAATACCTGTCTGCCTAGCAAACAATTTCAGCATTTAATGTATGGAGGCGTAGAGCTCATTCAAAAAAAATCATCAATTTTAAATGAACCAATTCAATTACATAACCTCTCTGCATTCCTTTCATTCCCGTCAAGTGCCCGGGCAAAGTAATCACAACAGCCAAACAGCAATTGAACCAAATTAATGGCGGATACATCTTCCCTCGTAGGAATCATTCGGCTTCGTCTAATGGCACTATTTATGGACCGATATAACCATAAAAGAGAAAGATTAACATATTTCAAGCTGGAGTCCGATTTCTGGCGGATCCCAAAACCGGATGTAGTGAGCCCTTCTGAAGAATGACTCGTTGGAAAGGGCGCGTCGGGCCCATAGCGGCAAACTAAGTGAGCGAAACGTCCAATAGCATTAGCGGCAAATGGAGCTTCAAAGCCTGCCATCAAACTTTGATTTCTTTGAGGCTGACACTGGGGTATCATTTCCAGACATGGCGAGCAAAAAGAAATTGGCGGAATAGCAAACATATTCACATCGATAGAAATTCTTCCCACTCCGCGCCTGCGGAGGATAATGAAATATATAGGAGGCAAGGAATTCCATTCTTTTCACTGAAATAAGGCGTGAATATTAAGTAGCCTCCGAGAATGAATAAGGAACGTGGGAGGGTGGTTTAAACCGGCTCAAACCGTCACAGTCAGACAGACGGTGGTGAGCAAAAGTTGACGCAAAACAGTTATTATTCAAGAAAACGTTCGATTGTCACGCAAAATTAATAATTTGTCCTTTCGGGCATGACCGGGCGGGCGGACTCGGTTGTGCAAGCAAAGTTATTGGTTATTGCTTGGTTGCTCGGGATCGCACCGGAAGCAGACGACGGCTCTTCGGCGCAGACCGGATTCTAGTTAAATTATTCCTCCGGATCCGATTCTGATTTATTTGCGCTTCGTGGAATGTTACTGTCAGCTTGAAATAATGTGATCATAAATTTCCTGGTCTGAAGCTAGTGAATGTCGGAGAAAAAGATGCTCACGAATGTACTATTGACACCCTACATGATTTTTTCTAAATTCTAAAAGCCAGTGGTTTCAATTAGAAAATGATTAGGTTTCGACCGAAAGGCTGGACAAATTAAGATCATTGTTCTTAATTAATTGTGAATCTATAAGAGATGATTGTATTACGTACGATTTTTTCTACAATCATCTAGGACGGTATCATTAGGTGTCCTTTTTGTGAAATTATTTTAGTCTGCGTTCATCAACGAACATTTCGAGAACAATTTTCACCACGTAATTTCCTCATTAAAAATCGATGAACATTCCTTTGCCAACTTCCTGCAACAAGCAGAGGACAAAGTTGTCAGGAACGTGAAATGATTACACAACGGAGTTATGTTGGACTACGAGAGTGGTGTGTTAAGGAGAAATTTAAGATATGTATTCCCAACATTGGATCCTATGTGACAATTTTAGGTAAGCAGGTTGTTTTCTAACATTGAAAATGCTATCTACTTATCTAGGAGAAGAGCATGCATGCCAACTGCTAGAAGATACAAATGGTATTCAATCTATCATCAGAAAAATTTGAAAACGAAAGACATTGTGTATTGTTCCGGTCGTTTGACGAGAATAGAACTGATTTCAACTTTTACGACATGCTCGCATATACACTACGTTGAGTTGCCACTGCCGCCGGTTGTCGCAACGCGACGATGTTTTCGACAACGTAAATCAAATAATTTAGCAAAGTAAATGAAAGTGTCTCAGGCACTCAGCATAGTTTATATAGGAAAAAGTTTTTTGTAGTGTATAATTTTAGCTTTTAAACTGTGTAATTATTGAAGCCAACCCCGAAAAGGACAGATTGATTATGTTTTATTACCATAATCGGTTACACCGATTGTCTCTTTGGGCGATGGCAACTCGTAAAAGCAGTTTATTCAATTGTCCGTCATAATGAAATAGTCATTTTAATCTGTTTTGGCGCTAGATTTTCAACTATTGTGGAATCGTTACTAGGGTATGTTGCTACTTCGTCGTAATAGCCTATTCCCGTCCTATCCAACACAAATTATTAAAAATAACAGCATTTTTATGACACACAATGCAAAACTAGTTATTCCCTAATATTATAGTTTGTTGTCTATCATACGCGATCAATCAGAGTGAGCTGAGATCTATTTAAATGCTTTTTATCATTAAAGAAGTCCTACCAGCCAAATTTCCTACGTTTTTTCGTGCGACGAAGAAGAAAATTTCGACTAATCGTTTCAATTTCCGTCATCTATACCTATAAAAATGGATTTCTGTAGGTCTGTTTGTCTCTATGTTCCTTATAGAAGGGGTTTTTGGGGCCAGGGAAGGTTCTTATGATGGTTAGAGACCCCTTCTCCACTAAGAAGGGGGGCCCATACAAATGAAACACAAATTTCTGCATAACTCGAGAACTAATCAAGCAAATGGAAGCAAATTTTACATGTGGGTGTTTTTGGAAACAAGAATTTTTTCTATGGTGAATTGAGAACCCTCCCCACTTTAGGAGAGGGGGCTCCTATACAAATGAAATACAAATTTCCTCATAACTCGAGAAGTAATCAAGCAAATAGAACTAAATTTGGCATGTGGGGGGTTTTGGAGGCAGGAATTTTTTTAATGATGGTTTGAGACCCCTCACCCTTCCCTGTGGTAAGGGGATAAGGACTCTCATACAAATAAAACAATTTTGTTTTGCGTAATTCAAAAACTAATCGAACTCGAGTAATTTTAGACTCTTTCATAAAACATTGATCAATAACAAGACCACCAAAAACTTTAGATAATTCAGCGCGAGACGGCCACAGGCCGCGATAGAGGTCTGTAGAATGCGTAAAGCACTCGGGTACCAACCGAAAAATTGTGGGTTGGAGTCCCACTACCACAAATTACCCAATATTTTTAGCCGCAGATCGAAAATATCCCAGTATTCAGCCTAACATTTTTCGCACCAAACGATCCTCTGCTTTAATAAAAATAGAGAATTTACGTGTTTTCTGAAAACGATAAAGCTGATCCATGTCCGCGCACTCCATTTCTTCCATGCGGCACTTCTTATCCCGTAAAAACTGGGTTTGCTGTTTGTTTCTGTCTAAATCGTTCATCTTTTTGACGGGTCCCCTGCTGCAACATCGACGCCCGCGCTGCATTTTTCGCTTCTAATATCCTCGTCCCTACGTTGACTTCTTTCAGCGAATCCAATCCCAGATAACACAACATCGCAATAGAAAGTTCACATTAAATCGCATGCATGTCAATTTTACATTGGAATTGTATAATGATTAGAGTATGTCAAAACAAAGTTATTGTTCGCTTTGTTTCACAGTCGTGCGTATCTTCATAAACAACTCATGACTGTAAATTATAAAGCAGTATATAGATGATTGCAATATTAAGTTATATCTTAATCATATATTTAGGAGTATTAAGTTGCGTGTTATAAAAATCGCTGTATAAATTGCAAGATACAATTACAAATAATCATCAAAATTTTCACACGTATATTGCCTCCACTTTGGTACTTAAATGTTCTTATCTGGCGTGAAATTTAACCTTTTCGTTCAGATATGATGTCGTATTTCTCAGTTGCAATCGAGATATACAAGCCAAATGGTTTACTGGGATCGCTCCTTCTGTAGCGCTATTGATGGCTGATTTGGCGTAGTCCCGGTAGTCCTCGAAAAGGACTTCGTTTAGCTCTCCCTCACTCGGCAGCGTTACCTCAAGATTTAGCGCATACTCAATAGCGTTTATAGCTTAATGTTGCAACTTGGGGTCACAACCTTCTTACAAGTCGACTGTTGGTGACAGTAGACTCGTCATACGAGTAGTAGGTGCAGATTTGTTCGATGCGTCAACAAAATTTCGATGCTACGCTTTTCTTACTTGGATACCATCTAGATAATTAGAAAGCAAAAATCACAATCAAAATAGTGGTATCATTCGGCATGCACACCCTTACACCCTTTAGTCAAAGCTATCATAGTAACGGTCATAGTTGGTCACAGCTGATCTAGATCGACTATATCGTATGCTGCCTTGAAGTTGCTAAATATGTGATGCGGTGGTATGTTATATTCTAGCCATTTCTGCAAGATCTGTCGACTGGTGAAAACTCGATCGGCAGAGAGGCGCAAGCTCCCTTGATTTGTCTACAAACCGTGTGCTTCGATCAAGGAGCAAACGCCGCCGTACAAAGGTAACGATGTACAAAATGCTAATCAGACCGGTAGCCCTTTAGGGACTTGTTGTTGTTGTTATTAGTTTATTAAGACTTTTTAAACGCAAGGCGTTCATTCGAGTCCTACCTTTAGGGACTTGAGACAGTAACAGCTTACGAAAGACATACGTTTGAACGAAAGGTGTTGCGGACTATATTTCTATATTTGGTGGAGTACAAAAGGAAAACTAAGAGTGGCGCAAGCGTATGGACCACTAGCTGCAGAGACTTCTTGAAAAGATTCCCATCCTACAACTGGCGAAAGTTGGCAGACTACGGTGGTCCAGTCACGTTGCAAGGATGCCGGACGACTGCGCAGTGAAATGCGTTCTTTTGATGAACCTCACCAGGAGTAGAGGGATCCTACGTGCTAGATGGCTCGACCAGGTTGAAACTGACTTGCGTGTGTCGACACGCTCAACGAATTGGCGACGAGTAGCCCAGGACTGAGTATTTACAATTGAATTTTGAGTTCTTGGTACAGCACTACAGGAATTCTTGATACGGCAAAAGCCACCCAAGCTTTACGCTGCTGGGAGAAAAAGAAGAAGAAGATGAAGAACATATCCCAAGTAGCACACTTTAGGTCCATTTAGTTGAAGCAACCGGATTACGACTGAAATTAGTCATAATTCGGTTACCACAACTACATGTCAACGCTTATGACACAAATACATGTCCCTTAAGCTGACAGAGCAAAGTTAGCAGAACATTAGTTCATAGGAAAAAACAATGTTCTGCTAGCTTAACATTAAGCTAGCAGCGCAATGTCCGGAAATGGTACTTCTGGTGCAGATAGAGCTACCCAAGTATGACAAAATAATGCTCATTTAATGCTCTAGGAAAAACATAGTTTTGGTAACTTCGATGGTCGTTTTCCATGAAAAATCGTTCGAAAAAGAAAATGTTCTGCTAGCTTAAGATTAAGCTACAAATTTTCAAATGCTCATGCTTTCGCATTTTAAACAAAATTGACAAAATTCAGAGTCTCCGATTCGAAGGTGATCAAATGAAATTGTTCAAGCTTGCTTGGCCACTTGAAAAGACACAATCCACATACCTATCGCATATAGCACGAGACCATTTATCACAATTCCATCTTCCTGCACTTTATGATTTATAAACATTGTGGTGAAAGATGAATTATCTTCACACTTACCTTTTAAACTTATTTGACACTGCACCCGTCTAGATAAAATTCAAGAAAACTTACTACCATCATTGCTTTCATCGCCGTTGAGACTTAAGGACCGATATGCTTACCGGTGGTGGTGGCACACATTACACTCAGCAGCTAGTGCCCTACTCCGTCGATTGGACGAATATACGATAGAAAGCGGGCAACTGTTACCGACGACGGGTTACCATTTTCCCCAATAGAAGCCAAACTGGAATTAAGTGTAACTAGAAAATTACTTATTTTGAAGCGCACGAAAAAAAGGCTCTTATCACAACGATGCACCGGAAGCAGAGGCAGAGGCGACAGCTGGTCATATTTTCGCCCGAGCGTCGTGAAGCAAAACGAGCGAAGACATTCCATGGGGATTTAACCTATGTTTTCGACAGACTTCGCAGCAGGAACCTACATTTTTACCGTAGCGAGCAATTGTCGGGCCGGGATGTAAGAGTCCAGCTGGTGCTAAATATTGCTCTAGTTTGAGAATTCAATAAATTACACAAGCTTGATATAATAAACTAGTAATAGAAAGGGCTTTATTTGCACAGGAGGATGGTGAGTCTATCACACCTGAACGCAGAATTGCCTAGAACTTGGTAACTCTTTCCGGTATAGTTTTGTGCTTTGAAATATAATTTTTCTAGATATTCACTTTGTTGGTTTATCCATTAGTAAGTAATGCTACTTTTATGTAAACATCTAAAACCTTTTTAAATACAGTTAAAAATTTTAAAGGGTACCTTTCCCATCTTATCCAACCCACCAGCTTACGATACAAGTGCTCAAAGTTTTAAGAATATCTTTAAACACTAGAAATGTCTGCCCCAAAACGACACCTCTGCAAAACAAAATCTTTCAAACCGACGGGATACAGCAATACTTATGAAATGTATACGGCTTTTTTACACCTGCGAATTGAGTTTGCTTTTCAATTATAACGTTGCTCGGAAAAAGTGCTTCTAATTATCTCCTAAGCTCTTAAAACTCTTTGAGTAGACACCCAAGCTTCAATTCTTTTGTCCTTGCATATTTCTTAACCTTCGTCGTTAGGTCCGTTTTCTTTCCTGCAAACAACGGGACCGGTTTTTCTTTTCATCCCTGTCTCCCGCAAATCTTATTAATTTCCATTGTGGCATTCGAGATAAATGAGCAACTTTTCGGCAGCGATATTTATTTGCTCAAATAAAAAAGGGTTTTCTGCTTACTGGCAGGCAACATTCACAACGAAACAACGGAAGCCTCAGCACGACAGCCAACCGGCGGATGAGCTGGGTTTGATCGTAGAATAAATGTTTACAAGACCGAATAACATTTTCCTTACTCTGCCAATTTGCTTTTTGAGTTTATTTTAAAATCGTCAAAGCAATTCTATTGTCATATTTACCGCTGAACAACCGGTTGAACCCAATTAGTGAAAATTGGATAAAATGAGAGCACAAGCTGAAAAACAAATCTTTGTGTCCAAAACAATATTATCAGTATTATTTTTTCGCATACATATTAATTTGGCACGACCCAAGGTTAAATATATTGTAAATGCAAACAATAGCAAAGCAAAGCAAAGCCTAAGTGCTACATTCCGTTATCGAAACTTGACCTTCTGTTTTTATACGACAGACTTTGCAGCCTTCGACTTCGTTAGAGTACAGGACAATTGCAGGGCCGGTTGCTACAATCCTATTGACTCTAACAGCCTTTATAATGCAAACAATATATGTACAACAAAAAAAAGCAAAGCCGTGGATATAAACGTCCTTCAGAACTTGACTCTTCTTTAACGACAGACTTCGCAGCCTGTTTTAAGCGATCAGGAAAATTACGGGGCTAGTGCAAAGATCCTATTAACTCTATAGCGGCACTGCCCAGTCGAGATTCGAATATACGACGACTGGCTGGTTAGGTCAGCATCGTACCCCGGAGCTAACAATGGGAACTTGGGTTTCCAAGTCCGAAAATTTCAAAAACCGGCCGGTCGGTGCTGCCTTCAAAAACCTGCTTGGTGGGGGGGGGGAGTTGTGGCAGCATGTTACTAGAGGATTTGCCTGGAATGTGTAATGTGCGTTAATTATTATTTAGGTAGTCGGAATCGAAACCACAACGAACATTGCGTAGATTATTGAAGATACTAGAAGACAACTAGTTGCTTCTGGTGCTGGTGGACAATTTAATGTATATTACCACAGAGAACAGACATCCATTCAGGAACAAATTTTTCGGGAGTTCTTGGATAAAATTTCAAATTAAAATCACCTAATATGCTAGCGTCACCACCACTATAGTTTCCCAACTAAATAATTCTATTGATTTGCACACTGACAACCTTTGGCTCCTCTAACGCTAGTATATGTGGACTATAAGCGTTATGCTAGCGCCAGAAGCTAGCTGTTGTGAGTTAAGTGTAGAATTTTATAAGCGTTCAGCGACATCATCACTATAGTTTCCCAACTAATTTGACATAAGTTTTATCCAAGTGGGGAACTTTCGCTTGGATGTCTGTTCTCTGTGATATTACCACCAGAAGCAAAGTATTGTCACTGCAAAACTGGCTATCTTCAATGATCCACTGCTCAGGATTGCTAATAAATTTATCAGAAAATTTTACAAATCAGGAAAAAAGTACCAATCCGGCTTCCTATGTCGGAAAACCGGCCTTTTTGCAGGATTGACCGGCCACCGGCTTTGCAGGTGAAAAACCGGTCGGGCCGGCCAAAAACCGGCCACTTGGCAACCCAAATGGGAACACTTAATCAATGCGGGACACTTTCCGGGACGAATCCGGGTCGTCTGGTCAGCCTACTGTAATATCAAAGCAAATGCGGTAAACTTTCCAATTCAGAGTTACAAATACGGCAAATGACAGTGACAGATGAGACCTTGTCGATGTTCTTCAGGTAGTAAAGAGCGATACAGAGTCCGATTAAGTGCCATGATAATTGACCAAATTTCCAGAGAGATCGAGAGAGCGAGAGAGAGATTCCAATACTTGTTAATCCAATACTTGTTGCTAAAAAGACCAGGGAATCCTCTGCATGTAGACAAGCATAATCGAGACATATTGAAATGCCTGACTCTTCTTTCAAAAACCCAATATATTGGTAGCGAAAGCTATCAAGCATTGTTTACTTATCAGTATAAAGAATAGTATATTATCACTAAGTTACGCACGCGAAACTGATATCGTAAGTTCAATACATCGACACGAGAACGAACTCGAAGGCCGCCCGGCAGAACCAGCACATCTCGCTAAGAATCGAATGCTAGTGACAAAAGCAAAAACTCTCTTTTCCCCAATGATACCTCGCAACTACCAACAGCTATCGACAAGCGAGCGTTAGTTCGAATCTTAGTAGAATCAGGCCATTAGATGTTAAGCAACTTTAGCATGGGTTCATTTTCAGGTCCCTCCAAATTCTTCCTTTTTGCAATTACCAACAATGAAGTCTCTTACCAGGGGGCAAGATCTTGCTTGAGGTGTGAATGAAGCCTCTTGTCCAAGGACAAATTATAACTAGTCACCGCACTTCCTGGCAACAATTGGTTGAAAAGTAATAAAAAAAATGAAAGTAAAAAAAACTGGTGAAAAAAACTATACTTAAGCACGGATAATAAGCAGTTCGATCATTCTATAGCGATACTGCAAAAAGAACGAAGTGCAGAATACAACACTTAGACGATATCACAAATCACAATAGATCAAAATACTGGTCGTATCACTACGTATGTTATGTCCGTTACATGTTACATAACATGTCGGTTTTCTTATCAACTTGATCAGGGAGACGAGAGCCAAAACACATGGACGATACACATACAAATGCAAGTCATAGTGCGCCAGGCATACAGACGTCAGGCCTAAGGAACCTGAGGCAGAATGGACGGAAGCTATACTTCTAAAAGGCGTAATGACACATTTCAGCGTTACCGGGACAGAATTAATATCCATTTTTACTGCGTGAACTGCTTTCTGTTTCACCAATTTTTTGGAAAATACCTTGTAAAATAGTTGATTAACGAGGAAATTATCTGCCACTTGAATGCCAGGGATTTGATGAAATAGCAACTAGAAATAGATAGATTTGCATAGTAGAGATGGTGTCCCCTAACGCTGGAATGTGTCTAATAGACATAAAGCCGAATGGACACGAGTGAGAATGAGTTCACTTTTGACCTCTTACATTTTTCATTTTTCACTCTTCACCTTTCACCTTTTACTATTCACGTTCTGCTTTTCACTTTTGATTTCTGACCACTTCTCACTTTTCACTTCTCACTAACTTCTCACTTCTCACGTCTCACTTCCCACTCCTCACTACTCATTTCTCACTTCTCACTTTTCACTTCTCACTTCTCACTTCTCACTTCTCACGTCTCACTTCCCACTCCTCACTACTCATTTCTCACTTCTCACTTCTCACTTCTCGCTTCTCACTTCTCACTTCTCACTTCTCACTTCTCACTTCTCACTGCTCACTTCTCGCTTCTCACTTCTCACTTCTCACCTTTCACTTCTCACTGCTCACTTTTCGCTTCTCACTGCTCACTTCTCACTTCTCACTTCTCACTTCTCACTTCTCACTTCTCACTTCTCACTTCTCACTTCTCACTTCTCACTTCTCACTTCTCACTTCTCACTTCTCACTTCTCACTTCTCACTTCTCACTTCTCACTTCTCACTTCTCACTTCTCACTTCTCACTTCTCACTTCTCACTTCTCACTTCTCACTTCTCACTTCTCACTTCTCACTTCTCACTTCTCACTTCTCACTTCTCACTTCTCACTTCTCACTTCTCACTTCTCACTTCTCACTTCTCACTTCTCACTTCTCACTTCTCACTTCTCACTTCTCACTTCTCACTTCTCACTTCTCACTTCTCACTTCTCACTTCTCACTTCTCACTTCTCACTTCTCACTTCTCACTTCTCACTTCTCACTTCTCACTTCTCACTACTCATTTTTCATTTTTCATTTTTCACTTCTCACTTCTCACTCACTCACTTCTCACTTCTCACTTTTCACTTCTTTTCACAGCTTTTCACTTCTCACTTTCAGCTTTTCACTTCTCACTTTCAGCTTTTCACTTCTCACTTTCAGCTTTTCACTTCTCACTTTCAGCTTTTCACTTCTCACTTTCAGCTTTTCACTTCTCACTTTCAGCTTTTCACTTCTCACTTTCAGCTTTTCACTTCTCACTTTCAGCTTTTCACTTTTCACTTTCCATTCCTCGTTTCTCACGTTTCGTTTCTGTCTTCTTACTTCTCATTATTCACGGTGAGGAACCGAAACGGATCGTCGTCTTACCATCAATATGTGCCATAAACGCTTAGTAGACGATTTAAGGAGAGCTAGGCCGCGAGTTTTGCCGACGATCTACCGTCACAAGTCACCATCGCCAACAAAAATAGCATCTATCTAGGTTTATGAATCACCAATCCCTATTTAGTTTTCCCTAGTCCTCGCCTCGACCGACACATACGCTGATAAAACTACACGTAAAACTAGACGCGTATTGTATTTTGTAGAAGGAGGCGGAACGGAAATTAACCTAGGAGCGCCCATGGAAGGTAGTAATGTCCTAGCACCTGATCTCCAAGAAGTCAAACGAGAAATCGGGCTGCTGAAGACCCAGGTCCGCTGGGAAGGACCGCCTACCGGCAGAGCTTTATAAACATGGCGGAGAAACGCTAGCAAAGGTTCTACACTGGCTTATTTCGAGGATTTGGGAAGAGGAAAAGCTACCGGAGGAATGGATGGAAGGAGTGTTTTGTCCCATCTACAAAAAGGGTGATCTGCTAGACTGCTGCAACTTTCGCGGTATTACGCTGGTAAACGCCACCTACAAGGTACTCCCCTAGATTCTGTTACGCCGGCTGTCGCCGACAGCACAAGGTTTCGTACACTCAAAATAATCAAAATAATTTCGTACACTCAAAATAGTCATTGAATTTTCGAGCACAGCAGAGACCGACGAGGTCAACAGCGTTACTACAGCACAGTTTTCATCGCACCTCCTATTTATCCTGCATGCTGTTCAATTTCGCTCTTGAGGGGATAATCCAACGAGCAGGCATCGAAACGAGAGGCACGATTTTTACCAAGGGTAGCCAACTTCTAGGCATTGCAGATGACTTGGATATCATAGCCAGGAACATTGCGACAGCGGAGGCAATCTACACCAGACTGAAAATATTTTTCTCCGATGCGCTATTAAGCGACTCCTTCGACCATCGTCGTTGTGAATTGAAAACTCAGTTAGGAACAGCGCCAGATGTCTCAGACCACGTCGCCGTATCGCAAAGCATATCCGTATACGGCCCTCATCATTCTCTGAATCTGCCATCCAACAACCTGTTGTCGATATTGAAGTCTTGTTTCAATTCCACGTCGAAGTCAGAATTCAAATATTCGTGTACTTTTGGAAGAAACAACCGAAGAAAGACTTCATCGCCGAATTGTTAGCCCCGAAAAGGAGACAGAGAGAGAGAGAGAGAGAGAGAGAGAGAGAGAGAGAAGGTTCATTGCTTTTTTAAGAACGATATGAGAGGTTCTATAAAGTGATTAACGGTATTGGGAACCCGACCTCGCCGATTCCCGTTATGTGTAATGACAGGAAGGATATTCTGATTACCATTAAACTAGAAGAGGATGGCGTTAGAAACATCATTCCGCTGTGTTGTTAAGGGGTGAAAGAAATGGAATGTTTCAATGAAACAGATCGTAACGTTGGATGGTTTGAAGCAAGGTGACGGGATACTGAACTTACTATTTAACATCCCTTCACAAGGTTCTATACGATAAGCGCCAAAAAGTTATAATATAATCAAAAAGTTTCACATTTCACAATGAAGCTTCTTGTAAGGTAAAGTTACAAGAGATGTACTGACTCGACGTGCGTAATGGTGCCTCTTGTCCAAAGGTAAATTATACCAAAAACATTCCATCAAGAAGACTGGCAACTCTGCCAAAAGTCGAGCGACAGTAACAGCAATGCTATCTGCCGAGTTAAAGTTGAACTAGCACATACTAGTGTGTGTAAATCAAAATATGGATGTACACGAACACGTATGCAATGCATTGACATGCTCGCACACATCGTTTTCCACCTATACATGTACACACAGCTTCAACTTTTGTCGGGAGGGATGCGCTGTTGCTTCTGTTGCTTGTCATTTGTATGGGCGCGAGGAAGAGATGCCAGTCTTCTTGGTGGGATGTTTTTGATAATACCTAGTCTCCGCACTTCCTGGCTCTAAAGTGCGAGATTAGTCAAAGAGTAGTAAAAGCATAGAAGCAAATAAACGAGAAAACCACGACACTTAAGCGCGGATAATAAGAAGTTCACTCACTCTATTGCGATAATACAAAAGGAGTTTGGTATACTGAAGAAACACCTAGACCGTATCACAATAATTCAAAATACTAGTCGGAGTGATAATGTCTATACAGAAAAAAAACAAATAATTGAGGGGTTAGTGCTACGATCCTATCGAATCTAAAAGCTCTTCCAGTCTTGTAGTTTACGTACTTGGAGGACAACCAAGGGACAAGTCACCATAGAGAAAATATTTATCAAAACCTCTCCTGCTCCGAAGCCAAAATGTTTGTTAATTTTAGGTGGAAAGCATTCTGCATAACGCGCACAGAAGTGACATTGACAGTGATAGAAGCCTATAGCAGTAGTTGAAAGTGCCGAAATAGGATCCAGCGAAACAGTGCAACTTGAATTAACCTATCCAAATCAAAAGGCTACTCCAACAACTACCGCACCAACAAAATTATAAAGTTTTCGTTTTGTACTCGGTGTTTGTAATTGATAGCACAGACAGCACGACAGCAGAGTCTGTAATAATGAAGGACCACCATTTTCCCCGTGGTGTTCTACTTTCAGTTGAGAAATCATTCTTCTCGGAAGACTGTTTCGGTCTTTGCTTCGGCATCGGCAAATGCTTATCCCCGGAGCGCTTTTCTACCGAAATGCAAAAGTTTATGAATTCATTTTTTCTCCAGCACGGCAGGGAATTGCTGCGGGTTTCTGTATTTTTCCGTTCCACTCGGGCGAAGCAACGAGCGCAACTTCTTTGCACCCAGCACCTGACAGCCCGTCACTCCTTATTGCATGCATAAGCTATCAGCCACTCACTTTTCGCCCTTTTACCCCCGCGCGCACGGGTCGTTGTCTTTTTGGCGGCCATTGCATAAACGATGCGATGATAATGATGATGGCGAAATCACTTGGGCTGGTTTTGTCCCTTCCGGTGGGGATGGGGCGAACAAACTTTTCTGCTGCGGTTCCGCCAGTCAATAGGCGGAAGGAAGGGGGAAGTATTTCAAGATGGTTTTTTAATCCAGAAGAGCAGAAGAAATATGACGGGCTCCGGTCGAAGTGGTAGCCTTCGAGTGGATTTCTCCTTCCCTGCTGATGCAGATTTTTATCAGTCCAAATTAAAACAAGGTTAAAAATGATTTACGTTTCGGGCTGCAACTTTCTCAGATAAGCACAGAAGTTTGGGGAATGTTGTAATTTATTTGTTGGCTATCGCCCGCTACATCAGTGAGTGGAGTTGGGTAGGTTGGAAGTAAAAAAAACTTTCATTTATTCTTAATATTACAAATTATGCTGTCTGGTTTTGTTTGAAAAGATATTCGGTAATGATATACATTTGACTTATAGAATACTTGGCTTTCTATTCACCAGAGTTCTCAACCAACTGCGAGGTACCGTGAAAGCAACTGGAATGCAACCGAGTTTTAATTTAAATTTGCAAATTTTATCTAGTCAACTCTAAGCAGACTTTCTATGCTTTGGTATTATTTGTTTAAAAGGTTTTTAATGCATTTACCATTTTGGAGCAAAACTTATTCACAGTATACAACATTTCACCTAGATTTTATTCAAATTGACTCTGTTATCGTTTCTACTTTCCACTTTGCTCGGAGATAAACCGTTCGAATCTCCCGCCGGCAACATCATGATCAGATCAACATAATCTGTTTCTTTTGCGTTTGTATCGAATGTGCTGCAGGACGATAATAAATTAGCTCGGAAAGAGCACTCCTTTGTTATTCAATTCGTTTTTCAATGGCTTGCCGTGGCTTGCGGGTAATAGAAAGCCATTCCGTGCAGACGGCATAAATGTGTATCCATTTGTTCGTATTACAGCAAATCATCGACACTTCAGTTCTGCAACTCACGTCCTTCTGGTGGCGTTGCATTGCTTTTTGCTAAGCATACCATTCGCAATCACTACACGATGGATGATGTGGTACTAAAACTAGTGATTCAATCGTAAGATGGCAGTCGATCATTATCTAACTGTTATCCATCCACACAACTGAACTGTGCGACGGTTGAATCGCATGATGAACGTTAAATTAACCACCCGGTATCCTAGGCAGCTGTGCTCCATGATGAACACTATAGTAATCTAGTAGTATAATCGAACACCCCACAAGCCGTTTAAATGAATAAATTTATCGGGGACCTATTTGTCTTCTCTTGTGATATGCTTCTGCAAAACTTTAGTCTCACGTCGGAAAGGCATGCGTTGCCTAAAGCACAAGCATTGTATCATTTAAGTGAAATCGTTTTCACGAAGATCTTATCATACTTCCGTATAATGGTTTTTGCTGGAAAGATACAATAGATACGGTTTACCTTTATTAATTATAAGAACAGAAACACTGTTTGCGGAATTACTCAACACAACACGGTACACAATATTTTAAAGATTGGAAGTCCTAACCTAACTGATTGAAAGTAAACATTGAATGACAAACGAAAACGTTTCTGAAACATTAAACCAACAGCACCTCTCATACGAAAGATGGCTTGGAACAATAAAATTGTTGGTTTGTCATTGCGGAAAAATTAAAATAATGATGGCAATTAGCGCCCTGCAGGGTGCAAAGCATTAAAAACCAAGCAGCTGTAAAAAGAAAACTCTTCGCCAACGCGTGGCAGCACTGAGTTCCGCGAATGAATAAAAGCCAGACACTACAAAGCCAAATTAAGTCATCGTCATTTGAAAACTTGAGCGTCGAGAACAAAAAGAAACATGAAGAACTTGAAAAAGACATGAAATTAGCTTTATAGAAAGTGGGAAAAACTCTGCAACGTTGCCTGCCTAGAAAATTTTTACAACTAGTACTACCTTCCACAAAATAAAAACCGTTTTAGTCAACTTTTACAATATAGAGTTTTTTTCGATTAATAGAATATAATGTTAAGTTAACAACATTTCGACTAAGCTTAAACTTACGTATTTCTATAAAATACCGGCTTTAATTTGGCCTAAAGTGCTTAGGAATCGGCTTGGTTTAAAGTTTTTTCAAAGATCAATACTGCCGCTACTCGTCTCATTTTTAATAAAAAAAAACTCCTTAAAAACGGGACTATTATGTGAGTAGCAGCAGAATACATCTTGTAGAACTTTTTTGAAAAATAATTTACACAGAACTAGGGCTCTTATTAGCAAAAGGGCAAAATATTGTATCTCTGGTTTCCCCTTTCTACATGAGAAAATAACCAAGCGAAATCTCATTCTTTTAATTTCGCTTTTATTGTGAACCAAGCGCCCCCATTAAAACTCAGTTTTCATGACAATATTTAAAACACAAACGTGATCTCTATGAATTTTAGCAAAAAATTCAAGGACAATAATACCTCTCTGTTAACTACTAAGAAAGTTAAAATCGGTAAAGTTGTCTAGGGGAAATGACAATATAGTTTCACAAGCCTTGTTTGCTAATTTTCTGAAAAGATCCTCCGCGTATACTTGTATGACGAGTGCTATTTAACACTGTGTTGACACAGTTGTGTCACTTTATGTGAAATCCATACTGATGCATTATAAAATCAACTAAAATATGTGTCGGTCATCCCTAGTTGGCCTCGTATCTTCACTATTCAATAACCCCTCGGTTAATCGATCAACATCAACCTTGCCATCGAGATCGATGTTAAGCGCAGCTGTCAGTGGTGATGTGGTAGGTCTGTCATCGGTCCGGTAAGTGACTCAAAACAAAACAGATGGACATAATTAAACGTACTGACTATTTCGTGAAAAATTGAATACTAAATTTGGATATACAACTTACTACTAAAGTTTATACGCTACAGTTAGTTTTATACTACAATTTTTGGTAAATACTAATTATTTAATTTTCGCAGTAAGTATTATTACAATGGCTTATGTATTTATGCAAAACCTAAGGACTTACAATTCTTGGCTTCTACTGCTAGGATTTCTAATCTAAAGCTTAATATATAGGGAGATCAGAATCGTTGTTTTCGATTCCCGCTATTGGAAATACTTTATTATAAACAACTAGCTGACCCGACAAACTTCGTATTGCCACAACCTGTGTTGTACATAAATCATGAATCTCGGATGATCTTTATCACAATCTCGAGTTTTGCAAGTTTCTAAGGAGTTCAACCTTAGATGATTCATTTTGGCAGTTACGTAACTATGAAAGCATCCCAGGTAACCAATCACCATCACCAATGCTATTCAAATGTAGGCCAATAAGCATTCAAGTTGCCTCAAATGCTACTTAAATGCTATTTTGGCAAAATATACAGCTACTTTACTGATAACCTTCTTATAGTGCTGACAATGCTAACTTGCAGCTAATTACCGACACGAAGAATTTGAATACAATGATGCCAATTCACAACACCTATGCAGTCAAAAAGCTAATATACAACAACGTGCAGTATAAAATGCCAGATATGCTGATTTGCTGCTTATTAGTTACCAGGAATGGATAGTTTAATATACAAATTTGCAATTTTTCCTCATAGTAAAGTAGAAAACAACTCAACTGTGCCTTCATTGCATAGCCAGAAAGCGGATAGTAATATTCGCCATGATTTCGCCGAATATCATTTTGCGAAAAACCTTAAGCGGAATGTACCATTTCACAGAAAACTTTTTCGTGGAAAGTACCATTTCGCGATCCTCTCCTTACTCGCTGTCGCTCGTTCCAGGAAACCCAGGTAGACCTAGGAAAACAAATAAACCTAGACAGTAGTGATTTCTGCGTAGAGTTGTCTCCCTCCAGTGGGCGGCGCCTCCGACGGCGGGTCGCCGGCAACACTCGCGGCCGTCTCGTCCTGAATGATCTAGTGTTACTATAGATAGTTTTTGTAGTCTTGTTATTGACTAGTGTTTTATGGAAGAGTCTCGAATTTCTCGAGTTCGATTAGTTTTGGAGTTTCGCAAAAATTTCTGTTTTATTTGTATGAGAGTCCATAACCCCCTACCACAGGGTTGAGAGGTCTCTAACTATCATAAAATAAATTCAAGACTCCAAAATCTACCACATGCCAGATTTGGTTCCATTTGCTTGATTAGTACTCAAGTTATAAGGAAATTTGTATTTCATTTGTATGGGAGCCCCCCCTCTTCAAAGGGGGAGGGGTCGTAATTCACCATAGAAAAAATTCATGCCAACTAAAACTCCCACATGCCAAATTTGGTTCCATTTGCTTGATTAGTTCTCGAGATAAGAGGAAATTTGCATTTCAACCCTCTTAAAGGGGAGATGGGTCATATCTCGCTTTTTAAAGAGGAGAGGGGTCTCAATTCACCATAGAAAAAAAATCTTGCCTCCAAAACCACTTACATGTCAAATTTGGTTCCAGTTGCTTGATTAATTCTCGAGTTATGAGGAAATTTGTATTTCATTTGTATAGGAGCCCCCCCTCCTAAAGTGGGAGGGGTCCTAATTCACCATAGAAAATATTTTTGCCCTTGAAAACTTTCACATGCCAAATTTTCCTCCAAACTCCAAAAACACCCACATGCCAAATAATGTTCCATTTGCTTGATTAGTTCTCGAATTATGAGGAAATTTGTATTTCATTTGTGTAGAAACCTCCTCTCTTAAAGTGGGGAGGGGTCCTAATTCACCATAGAAAATATTTTTGCCTCAGAAAACCTCCACATGCCATATTTGGTTCCATTTGCTTGATTAGTTCTCGAGTTATGAGGAAATTTGTATTTCGTTTGTATAGGAGCCCCTTCTCTTAAAGTGGGAAGGGATCCTAATTCACCATGGAAAATATTTTTGCCCTTGAAAACTTTCACATGCCAAATTTTGTTCCATTTGCTAGATTAGTTCTCGAGTTATGAGGAAATTTGTTTTTCATTTGTACAGGAGCTCCCCCTCTTAAAATGAGGAGGAGTCGTAATTCACCATAGAAAATATTCTTGCCCTCGAAAACCTTCACATGTCAACTTTGGTTCCATTTGCTTGATTGGTTCTCAAGTTATGAGGAAATTTGTATTTCATTTGAATGGAAGCTCTCCCTCCCTAAAGGGAAGAGGAGTCATAAAGCCCCTTGTAAAGAGGGGAGGGGTCTCAATTTACCATAGAATAAATTCTTGTCAGCAAAAACACCCACATGAAAAATTTTGTTTTATTTGCTTGATTATTTCTCGAGTTATGCAGAAATTACAAATGAAGTACGGGAGCCCCCCTCTTAGTGGGGGGAGGGGTCTCTAACCATCGTTAAAACCTTTCATGGCCCCAAAAACCTCTACATGCAAATTTTCACGCCGATTGGCTCAGTACTTTTTCATTTTATAAGGAACATCCCGACAGACAGACAGAAATCCTTTTTTATAGGTATAGATTATACATTAGGGGACTAACGGGTGGCAACTAAAATTTTGGAATTGTTATCTCAAGCTGTCAAAGAAGACAAAGATACATAACGAAGATCTGATTTATCGAAATTAAAGATACTAAATTAAAGATTAAAGATATTAAAGATTTGTTTATTTGGTGTATAAAAATCATCTGACATAGTGTTTGTCTGAATGATAAAACTAAATTAACATAACTAACGGTACAATAAATACAGGCAATATAAAAACACACGAGAATACAGTCATCTACGAAGCCGTTCTTTAAATGACGATGTGGTGATGTTGAAGTCGAACAAATCTACCACCGCGTTGAAGCTTGCCGACATATATCGAATGGGATCATGTTGCCCATACGAAACACTTCGATGAGGTAGAAACAGAAGATTCCTGGGCCTCAAATGCCTTTCCGGAGCGTACAAATTCAGTTGATGCAAAATACTTGGAGCGTCGATTTCACCACGCAAAACTTTTGCCACAAACACAGCTTGCGCTTCGAACCGTCTGCGCTCCAAAGTCTGAATTCCGAGGAGCTGACAGCGCTCCATTGTTGAAAACAAATTAGTGTACATTTGAAAACGGTTCGTAATCAGCTGTTCGGCGAAGCTTTCGTTTGACGTCGAAACAGGAGCATTGTACGGCCGTCATGTCAACTTTGCGAATGCATCTCTTGATTCTACCAATCAACTATTTGCAATACATGGCTCTCCAGTTATTATTATACACCAAGGAACTCAAAATCCCGAAGAAATTTTCGATTGGGCGCACTAAGACAGATTTTTCGGGTTGTGTTTTTTGTGTAAAAATAGGATCTAACGAGTATTCAGGAACGATAGTGTTTTTTTTTTTGGCGTAATGCGATAATGATCTATCCGGCCAAAACACGTATTGCCCATCTGCATGATGATTTTGTAGAAACGGGATCAAAATTTTCTTCAAACATTCGTCTGGTACATCTTAATTGATAGCCAAACCAGAGGGCTTGTTGTTAAAAAACGAGAAAGAAAACGATGTCCTTCTGCGTCCATAATTTTGGCTGGTCTTCCACTACCTTGCTTGCGAATAGTTGTTGGGCATCTTAGGATATGGTAAACAGTCGAAGCCGCAACATATTTGCTTTTCAAATGTTGTACCGTATACTTTTTGCCGAGATTTCTGTTACAGTTCGTATGAGGGCCGCGAAAAAATTCCAAAATTTTAGTTGCCACCCGTTAAACGTGAGTAGAATAAAACATTACCTAAAATTAAATTCACAGCAGCTCACAGGAAATATACGAAACCTAGAGCAACAAGAACATATGCATACAATTAAAATGAACACTGAACTGAACAAACACACTTAATGCTTAAACGTAACACAGTAAAACATCTTAAAATTAAGTAGATCTAGTTGCATGATCTACTTAATTTTAAGATGTTTTACTGTGTTACTGTGTTTTAATATGTATCCTTGATTAGATACTTAAACGTCCCATAGGAAAATTAAAATATCTCTACGAATCCTAACTCGGGTTCTCATATTAAATTTACGGAGAAATCCGCTGCCCGTGTTGCCGTTTGCAACAATATGATATTTGGTCACACTCTACTCCCGATATTTCTGAAGAATTTCTCGGAGTGTTAAACTCTGATCCGCAGCAGCGTGGGTCTTCATGAATATCCGTTTTATGTTGTACGATCAGGACAATGTCATCGAGTAGATCGACGTCATTTAGTTGCTCCATCATTAGAGGATTCCTAGGTATTTGGTATCCGGTCCGATTTGGTCTATTGACTATTGCTCCAACAGCAGCGGTGACAAGATGCAATCTTGGCTCACACCAGCAGCAACTCTTATTGGCTCGGACAGGACGCCATTGTGCAACACCTTGACCAGAACGTCTCTATAGGATGGACTAGCTCATCTGGGACTCCTCTTTGCCTAAACGCGTCCCAGATGTTTTCGTCGTTGTGTAGGATAAATGCTTTTTCAATGTCAACATATACCAGCAGCAGCAAGTTCGTTAATTTACTCGAACATAATGCGGAGCTCTATGTTCTACACATGATCAGCCTGTACAGACTCCAGCTTGCTGCTGCAGAAGAGTAGTGTCAATCTTTTCCTGGATCCCATTGAGGATAAGAGTAACATAGAGCAACGTAATGCCACGCCAGTTACTGCAATCATTAGGTCTTGTTTTTTAGGGACTTTGAACGATATGCACTGCATCCAGTCCACCGGAAAAGTTGTGGTTTACTATATATCTCTGAATAGTTGATGCATCATCTGGGCTGACAAAGATAGGTCAGCTTTGACCTTCTCGGCTGACATGCAATGCAATATTGATTGTCTCAAAGCTGATGCGATTAATGTGACGAACTATTGGTGTCGTGTGCAGTTGGTTTTGTTGATCTCTGGCATTTGAAACTTGGAAGAGTTGTTCAAAATGTTCAGTCCATTGTTTAAGCTGTTCTGTGTGGTCAGTCAGTAGCTGACCAGCTCTGTCCTTTGAGGGCATCTTTGTATTTATTCGGGCACCAGGCGGCGAGAAATATCGTACAACAAACGGATATCACAATTGGCGGCGGCGGTTTATCCTTGTTCGGCTAAGAGTCTAGTCCAGGTTCTCTGGTCTCGACTACAAACTCGTGAAACAGCTCTCTTCAGTTGGGCGTATCGTTGACGGGCAGGTGTCTTAGTCGATCTGGTTCGCGCTCGCTCAATGCCGGCTTTTACTTCTCTCCGCTTGTCGGTTTTCCTCCAAGTTTCATCGGAAATTCACTCTCTCCGGCCGCTGTGGTCTGCCGAAGGTTTCGTAACTGGTCAAAATGAAGGCGTTCTTGATGTCGGTCCATTGCTTTTCGACAGTTTTACCAGTCACGGTATTCAAGTTGTTTTTTTTTGCATGCCAGAAGGGCACTGGGTTCAAAAATTACACTTCGACAGTTACGAAGATTGTCTTTTGCAGCTGGCCCCGATTGCTGTACACAGTTTACGGATTGCTCATACCCATGATGGAGTTGAGCTGGGTTGTAAGACTGTGCCCCAATTAGGTATCACATGGTTAATAAACCCAATAACCTTCTTGGGAAGAAGTTTCCATAGAGAGTATGGAGTTAATAGGTAGCTTCCGAAGAAGCTGTACCTGGAAGACGCAAGAGCTCCACAGGAGCAAAGCAAGTGCGCTGAACTTTGTCGTTCTAAATTGCAAAAGCGGCAAATGTCGGTTAAGACCTTGCCTTGGTAAAGAGTGGGACAATGTCCGGTGAGGAATCCCGTAATTGTGCACAGTTCCCTACGCGTTAAGAAAAGTAGCTTTTTAACTACTGCAGGGTCTGGGTAGGTAAACTGTTTAGCTTGTCTACAGCCCTGCGCTTGATACCAACTAAATGCTATTGCTAGCTTTTTCCTGGTCAGTAATTCGCTTTTGACTGCGGATATGGAGGTGCCCAGAAACGGTTCGGGACCAATGAACTGAACAGCAGATCCTTGTCTCGCTAGTCTGTCAGCAACCTCATTGCGCTCGATTCCGCAGTGTCCATGCACCCACAATAATGAAACTTTGTTCTGGCGGGAGAGCTCCCTTAAGGGGAAACCGAAAGTGGCTCAAAGATGGCTGGGTAAATGGCTACCATTCGAAGCATGTATTGTTTTGTACCTTAAAAATGCATCTGTATTGGCAGAGCACGCTTTCGCCACGTAATCAGTGCTTCCAGCGCTGTTATAATTTCCTAAAACTTGTAATTCAATTTATCGATCTGCTATGTCTCAATAAACGCTCAGCAAAACATAATTGCTAATGGAAAATAAATTTAATTGATCATATAGATCATAAAGTGTTCATAAAACGTATAATCTGGAATTAGTTAATAGATATTTGGTTGCGCACATATTTCGTTGAACTAGCGATTTCCGGAAAAGCAGCAACACAGTATCAATCTTTCGTCACATCAATGAGCTTTTAAAGAGCTTTCAACTTTCGCCGCATCGATGAGCTTAGAGTGAAGTAAACAAACAAAACGCAAACGCAGGAATCAAAAACGCAATCCGATGCAAGCGGATTAATTAAACATCCTAGTGATCCTACGCATTATTCAGTTGCTGCTGTTAATTTTGATTGAATCGGAATGCCTTGATAAAGAAAACAAACCCTTTTTTGGGATGTTTGTAGTCAGTGCGGTTGGCTGCGGATCAGCTGTTTATGTTTGCAAGCTCCGCTATTTGACATATATTACCAATACTGATACAATATTCAAATAAACGTTTAGGTTTTTGACGAACACATGAGATGTACAGTACAGTGTTTGTCGCACTAACACAATAACGTTAGCTACTTTCGGTTCCGCCTTAAGGTTATGCTGCACTGCCAAACTAATTTGAAAGCCTGGGATGAAAGTAGAAACGAATATAAATAACTTAATATGGAATATGGAATATGAAATTTACAATAATACAAATAGATAGACTCTAAACTGAGAGAGACCATTAGAGTCAATAGGACCGTAGCACTAGGCTCGCAATTATCCTGTATAATTACAGTTGACAACGAAGTCTGTCAAACAAAACATGACAAGGTCAAATTCGAGGAACGGAATGTAGTGCAAGGAATTTGCTTGAGGAAATAGTACATCCATTTTTTTTTTGCATTTACCTTTCCCCATTTGCCAATGAGCAATGCTCACTTAATCTGAGCTTTCATGGCATTGCAATGTTAGTGAAAGAAGTCTTAAAATGAGCAAACACTTTTGTCTCGGTGTACTTTGATCTTAGCTTTTCCATAATATTATTCACGGATGTGACACTGTACTGCAGCAATATAACCACTGGCAAAAATTGGCCTTCAAAGTGTTGCAAATGTTTTCCTAGTCTCCTAGTGACAAAAAAGAAAAAAGTTAAGTGTACGTCTACAGTTCCATTCCGATTATCGTTTAAGTCTGGACTGGCTCCAAAGTCGGTTTTCTATCACAGCCGACAACGCACATTTGATGGATCGTAAGGATTTTTTCCTTTGACTTCTCCGGCAGACCGAGCATTCAACGGCTGCTGCTCCAACCGAAACGGAAAGAAAACTGTAAAACAGGCCTGCGCCAGTTGTTGTTCGTTCTGCTAAATGGTTCAATATAAAATGACTATTATTTGGTACCAAACTTTCTTTTTAATCAGGGCAATTGCTTCACAATAGAAACGAAATAGAATGAATGGCTGCCTGATAATGAATAGACTGAAAAGATTAACATTCAAGATATTGAATTGATTTGAATGATGGAAACAGAGGGACTTGTTTTTCTTGTTCAGTATTTCGTGGACGGCAGTGCCTTATTCCAGATATAAATATTAAGTTTTAGTATACTACTTTAGTAGCAGCTTTTTTGATCAAAGCTAATTATAGACTGTTTATAGTATTCACAACATAATTGTGAAAAACAGCCCATCGAATGTTTATGGCAATTTATCATTAAGTGCAAAAGGCAAACCATCGGTAAACAGAAAATCTTTCTATTCGATCGTAATGTGAACCCGGCATTTTATTGACTTTTTCAACTTCCGATACGCCAACCTATGCTCTGTAGAACATGACACTGGTGTAGACAAGGCAGACCGCCCCGATGCGATGTTCGCCAGTAGGGAAGCTTCAGAGTCACATTTCTGAGAGCGCACATAATGGCATAATCAAGCTCCGGCCCGGTTCGGTTGGCTACAGTTGCTTTGAAACTCGACCATGGCTGTTAGTAGAAGGAAACTTGGAAAATTAGCAACGAAGTCTAGCAGAGGAGAACAGCACGGCCAACAAGACTCCCAGAAAATCAAATAAAGCGTTTGAGAAATACTCCCAATTATGTTCGCTTCGTACATAAATATATAGGGTTGAATGCCAGCAAAGTGTATTATTTGCAATTTCGACATAACAAATGGCAGCTGCTTATCGGTAGTAATCAGATGTTAATCGTTTCTAATTATAGGCTAAAAATAATCAACTTGGTTGGTAACGTTTATGTCACCATGAATGTATCGATACCCTAACAGTGAACTTTTTTTTTTCTCTCCCAGTATATATTGCACATTCCTTAGCCGCATTGTCCTGCAATCATGAAATGCTATTAATTTGGTAAATCAAGACAATAACTTTACTCGCCAATTTCCGTCCGACAATGTTTGATTTGATGAACTGCGCTGTGCTTTTGCCTGCAGGCCATCGAAAGCGAAAAGACTGTGACTGACTGTAATTGAAAAATTAGGATCGGTGATTCTGAACATCATTTTCGGCATTTCCAAAGCGGTGTTTATTTTTTGTTCTTTTCCATTCATACGTATAGGTATCAGAACGGTTTGTTAAATGCGCCACTTTGCCAATTTCCTACATGCCCGCTCGAACAGACCGAAAACTGAAATGAACAATCTCCGCAACGGAAATAGGATAGAACATGTTATTCAATCAATTAATAGTGGGGTTCACTCTAGCACATTAAACATCAATTTAATTATTTATCGACTGCTAATCACTGTTCGGAAAATGTTATAACACTGTTATGCAGAGTAAGTGTGTTATCTTTCGAAATTCTCGACGAATAGAACACTTGCTCATTGTCTGATTGCATGAACGATTATTTCAAGTACCGCACAAATCAATATTTAAGCCACCATACCAGTAAAATTAGTTTAGGTACGCCTAACACAAAGATGCATTATAGCACGGTAACTGAAAAAGCTGACCTTTAAAAAGCTTTTCTATTGTTGAACATAGAAAATAGATTGAAATCAAATTATAACATCTGCGATACTACTCTAAAATGCTCGTCGGTTTCTGCATACAAAGCTGATTTGAATTATTTTCAGAGCAAAATCTAAACAAGCGATTTTATGGGGGCAAAAAACGTTTAACTATTGAACTAATTATGGCTAGATCGCAAAACGTGCATGTGACCGCGGCAATGAAATGCTTCACTAACGATGCAGTATCGATTATAATACTGCCACAATAAAATACCTATTTGCCATCAAAATCAAATCGAAAACAGATCAAATGGACATAAAGAAACATTTATGAAACATGATTGAGAGTTTAGTAAGGTCGGTATATGTATGTTTCTAAGAAGTTATTTAAACGTAGTCTTAAAATTTTTTATATCATTGAATTTAAAGAGAAAGTAAAAGTAAAGTAAAAGAAAGAATAAATTTAATCATTTAAATTATCGTCATCAAAAACAACGCATAATAAATAAAATATTGGGTTGAACAGATAATTGAATCAATACCTCCTTTTGATCTCGGATTTTCTATCAGGTTGAGATTCAGAATGTTGTACCTCAGTTTAGTGGTTTTATTTTTATCCTCTTTCATCCTCTTTAGCCAACAACAATTCGAAAACAGTTTATGTCACAATCTCCCTCAATTCACTCACCCAAAATACCACGTCCTTTAAGTAGATTTTCTCCAATAATTGGATCCTGTCATCAGACGCCGGCGACGGTAAAACTATTTGTACTCGTCTTATTTGGCTTACAGTTCCAAGGCACGTTCCGCCATCCTTTTTATTTTTTTCATTTCGACGCTGCTATCCCATTGACCATGATGTTATTTCAGACAGGAAAGTGTGGTTTACTGAATTGCATTAATAAAATTAGAGTTCACATTTGTTCAGTGTCTCGTCGCGCCACTGATGCTAATTTGCTGTTTGGATAAATTGCGTTACATTTGATTTACAGAAGCTGCCTGAAAATAACGTTTTTCAAAACCCAGATTTGTGCTAAAACCAAACCAAAGCGAAATCGTTGCAAGTAAAATCTAGGATAAACAGAATTATAATATACATTAATCGGGTATTACTAATTCAAAATATATCACATTTGTAAAATTAATACTCAGGATAAACTGCATCTGTAATCTGTGCGATTAAACCGTACAACTGAAGTGCGCCTGTAACCGTAATTATCATTTTATCTCAAATGTCATTGTTTTTTTTGCACCTGATAAGACAATTATTTTAAAACATGATCGTGCAGGTGTCACAGCGCACAAAATCACCGCAGATTACAAAGTTAATTGAAGCAATGCTCATTAAATATGTTTTATTCAATATTCAATATCCGTACAACGGCACTTACGGCAAATTATAACACAATGAGAAAACGGCGATGGTTTTATTGAATTTGCCGGGAACACAATAATGGGCGATCTGTGGAAATTAATTTGAGATCAATTGTCACGCCAAGCATTGTGCAAGTTGATGTATGGGAAAGACGATTCTTTGCGTTTTACTTCAACAGCTCCGATCGAATTAGTTAAATGCAGTTTGTTTTCTCCAGCTTTCGAAAAGGTCTTAATCTGTACAAGCTAATAACAAAAACGGCAATTCCAAAGTACATTTGCCAACCTAATCTTATAATTTCATTCATCCAGACTAAAAATCCGAAAAAGGCTGTTGAGTTTTCTTTCTTACACAACAAAATGCGCCTTTGATCTCGTTAGTTGTTTATCTTGCCGGAGCTGCATAGCCCACTCAGCTCTACTAGTCATGTGAGATGCAGCCACTTTTCGAACATGTGTGCTTTGGATCTTGTTGGAACTAGGCAGTAGTAGTAGTAGAGGAAAGCCACCACCCTTTTAAGGGCTTGCCAATATATGTAGGTAGAATTACAGTAGATCCAAATTTGATTATCAAATGAATTTCACACTAATGCTGTTACAGAAGGGCCAAAAGGGATTGGGCGGATCCACAAGCAGAGGCACTTGTGCGCATTCCGGGGTTATAAGAGTCGCCTTCCAGCATTAGGATCCTTCCATGTAATAGTCAATTTCGCTATACCAACTTTAACCCACGTGATGATTGTTGGTATCCATGTGCAGCATTAAAACTCGTTTTGGCCAAAGTTTTTACTATATAGCAGGAGATGCTTCATAAGCTAAAACGAAAAAAAAATAATTAAAATGATATATTAGGCTTACTTATTAGCAAGGCCGTGTGGCTCGGCCGTCTGCCCAAAATCACGGTTTTGAGATCAGGTAGCCGGGAACCGCCCAGCATCGCACCTCCTAGCTTGGATACTCAATAGAGCATTACCAGGTATGGCCACGGGGAGGCGCTAGGCAGGGGCTTGGGATGGCTAGAGCTATATTGGACGCTTCTTATTTGCCTTCCCATTTTCATACTCTGGATCTTGTTGGAACTGGGTAGGTACTAAACGTGCATCGAAGCAGGTTGCGATTAAATTTGTTGATTCCAGTAGTCTTGCAATTATTTTTATATGATTTCTATTGAAACGAAAAATTCGTTTTCAACTAAGATCGATGCGATTCCCAGTGCATACTTTTACCGGTAAAAAAATTTAAACGACAATTTCTAATTTAAAAAATTGTTTTCTTAAGACAAATCACTACAAATTTAGAAACGTGTTGGCATGATCATGGTCTTTGAAAACGGTAGTTCTTGAAATGTTAACAGTTGATTAACCTATTGATTTATAGCTCAATAATCTGGTGTACCGCAAGGCAGCACTTTGGTATCAGGTATGTTTTGCACACCTTATCCATTAAAAGACAGAGACATCTGCTTCTTACAACGACCAAGTGACTTTGTTTTCTGTTCTACCGTTTGCCCTGCCTCCGAATGATGCAGGAATGCTGTTTTCTCTTACAACCACTCATCAGGCGCAGAAAGACACAACTCAAGTAGAGCAAATCTTTTAGTAGAGTAGAGAGTAGAGAGAGTAGAGAGAGAAAGAACAGATAGATTCGTCTTTTGCGCTTTGCCAGTAAAACGATGAGAATGTAGATTATTTTCAAAGCAAAGTACAAGCCTATTTGTCATTACTAGTACTATTATGATACTCCAATAATGGCTGGAAAATGGAAGAACATCATCACAAACTAAAATGCATGTTAATCCTGTTGAAAATCCATCGGCAAGGCGGTAAAGTCATCTAATACGTTGGGCTCCTCTACTTGTGGTGCCGGTGAAGTTCTTGAAGAGAACAGATTTCGCTGCACAATCAGCCGGCTTCTTTGCTACGTGGCTAGCCCACCGTAACCTCTGGACTTTCATCAGAGGATAATCAGAAATCCCAAATATATGAACTCATCAACCGTTTCCAGTTCATCGCCGTCAATTGCCACTGTCAGTGCGAGGCAATCGGTTTTTGACGTACTGATTAGTAGAGGTTATTTCTAATTCCCGTCGTAGTAAGGAAAGCCACTCTAATTTTCATCATTTCTTAGGCGGATTTATTGAATACTACAAAAGTTCTGCTGCTGATTTGACTCAAACACACTTACCTTCCGATTCGTGCTCTTTGAATTCACTAAAAAGCGATTATTAAAGCATTTTATTCAAATCACGCAACTGACTTCATATCTTAAATTCGTCGTACCGTTTCAAAATCCGTCCATCAAAATTTTTCATCGTCCGAACTAAAAATCACAATAATGTTTACGAAGCTAGCGCGCATGTATTTGTGTAGGACGACATGACAAATGTTATTCTGCAAAATTTCTGTAGGTCATGCAAGTTTTCCCGGCTGCAGAATAACGACAATGCGTTGCGTGAGTTATTTTCATTTTATGAATGACGGAAATTGAAACGATTAGTCGACATTTTCTTCTTCGTCGCACGAAAAAACGTAGGAAATTTGGCATTTGGCTGCTAGGAATTCTTTAATGATAAATGGCATTTTAATAAATCTCAGCTCACTTCGATTGATCGCGTATGACACAACAAGCTAAAATATTAGGAAATATTGCTGATTGCAAGAAAGATTGTCAATCAATAAGCGCACAATCGCTCATAAAAGTGCTATTTTGGCTTATGTCGTTTCGGTCTCTTCGGCGCGCTTATTGCTTGGAATGAGACGAAAAAGTGCGCCGAAGATACCGAAACAATTTAATGCAGGATCGCACTTTTATGAGCGATTTCGCACTTTGGATGGTACAATTTTCCTTGCAATCTGTAATAACTAATTTTGCATTGGGTGTCATAAAAATCGCTGATATTTTCAATAATTTGTGTTGGATAGGAATCCCGAATAGGCAATTACGACGAAGCAGCAACATACCCTAATTAAATTCTCCTAGTCTCCGTTTTTAGCCTGGCGTAGATTACCTCTGCCGTCCCATGGTTTCTAGTAATGATGTCAAAGTCATTTGCGAAAGCTTGGAATTGGTTACTTTTACTGAAGATCGTTCCTCTCATTTCGATGCCAGACACCACTCGCCTTGTCACACCTTTAATAGCGATGTTAAATAGCAATCCCCTTGCCGCAACCTTCTGCGTGATTCAAAGGGACTCGTCAGTGCCCCCGAACTACACACGTAGCACATAACTCGTGCCAGGCTTGCTTTGAAAACCGTCCTCGTGCATTATCTACTATAGCTGTTCGCGCTCGACTTTATCATATTTACTCACTTACTTATGTGTCCATGTCCGCCGATCCGGCAGAACAAAGGGATGAATTCAGAGATCTCCGCTGCCGACGGTTACCCGCCATAGCTTTTACCTGTCACCAAGACAGGTTCGCGTCTACAGCCCGGATGGCGTTGACTAAGCTGCGTCGCCCTGAGCCTCAGGGTCTGTGTCGTAATCAGCCAGGAACATAAGACCCATAGGCACCGCAGCGTTGGAGTGTGAAAATTTAATCCGTAATAGCATGAGCCATGAAACCCGCCTGGTCAGTATTTCTACAGTATTTCTTGCTATTGGGGATAGACGATGTAACAAAATCTGACAGAGTAACTTATAAGCTGCGTTGATCAGCGTAATGCCACGGTAATTACAACAATCGAGTCGTTCGTTCTGTACGTAGATAGGACAAATCATACCTGTCACCTACTCTTCCGAGGATAAACTCCACTCAAATGCTGGAAACTATCCAATGAAGTGCCGACGCTAGTCGTCGTATGGTTCTGCCAGTAGTCGATCCCTTCCAGCGTCTCTATTAGTCTTCAGCTGTTCAATTTCTCATCAGATCTCTTCAAGGTCGGCAGCCTGCAACTCCGCCAGTGACGGACCTTCGCTGATGAACCGCCACGGGTGGCTCCCTAAAAAGAGTGAACAAGTGATGGGGAAATTGGATCGGGACCCGAGCTGTCTGTCACAAGCCAGGATAAAGGAGGAGTGTTGAGATTTGTCGCTCGGTGTGCAGCTCCGGATGGCTCCATGGTAAGTTTATGGTGGATCCATCCGGAACTGCACATCGAGTCTCTTCCGCGGCAAATCTTGTAAAAATCTTTTGCTCTCAATGTAGCAAGTAGTCAAGGAGCATGCTACATTCTGAGCAAAGTGCGGAGGAGGACCCCAATCCTCGGTGTAACGCGACCCGTGCCTAGGGATGAATGCTTGGGGGGGTCTAATAAAGTTTCCCAAGGTCGAACGGAGCCTGCACGGTACCAGAGCACCCTGTGCAGTATATTGCTCCCTCTGTTCCAAGCTGGTAAAGAACCGTTGATTTTCTCCCCAGCAGAGTACAACCATCGCCATGGATAACCTTGAAACAATAATCGATGGGGCAACCAACGACCCCCAAGAGTTGGTGATAAACACCGGAGTAGGTGTAGAGGTGGCGCACGACGGTAGACCGGAAGTGCGCAGTCCGATCGGCACGGACAATACTGGCGAAGTAATGGATACAGGGATGGAAGAGGACTTTAACCTCGACAGCATGTCGCTGGAAGGAGGACTCTCGGCTTCATCTCTGATCCTGAATTCACCATCAGGGAATGCGGAGAGCGACGCGGATAACCTTCCCGATCCGGTGACGCTACCTGAAGTCAAGGGGCAACCTGGGACTTCCGGAGTTGTAGCCAAGCGTCTCTCCAAAGCGCAACGGCGACGGCAGAAGTGGTATCGGAGCAAGGGCTACTCAAAGGACGAAGCGGAGGAACTTGCCCTTCTGCCGGCCGGCCAGCCTAGCCAGCGGGACCTTGTCGTTACCAAAAGGCAACGATCCGCTGATACGGCGTCGCCGAACATCAGCAGCAAAGGTCCCACTAAAAAGAGACCACGCAGTCGAGCCTGCGCGGGTCCTTCGGCACCAAAACCATCCTCGGGGTGCACCTACAGGGAAATGGTGGATGCTTTCAGTGTAGCCATAACTACGGCTGATTATCCCGTTTCCCTGCTCACTACGGATCAGCTCCAGACTGTCCGCGCCGTTCTTCTGGATCAAATAGCTGACCAGGAGACTCCAGCCATTAGACCCAAGTTCAGAAGCTGCCAGTTCAAGAACGGCTACTTGATACTGGCTTGCTCTGACCAGAACACGGTCAAATGGCTGGAGCAAACGGCATCTACTCTCGTCCCGTGGGAAGGAGCACAACTACGGGCCTACGACACGAAGGACCTGCCGAAGGCTCACACCTTCATAGGGTACTTCCAGGACAGTGTCGGTACCACGGACGAGAAAATCCTGAGATTCCTCCAGAATCAGAACGACGGCTTTTCAACGCAAGCGTGGCAGATACGCCGTCGCATTGTGCGTGGAAATACCGTGGAACTGTTAATGGAGGTTGACCAAAAGTCGGCAAGTCAGATCACTGAGCAGCGCTTTACGCTAAATTTTATGTTTGGCAAAGCACGCATGCGACAGGTTGGTAGAGGTCTGATCAACACAGGCGCAACAGTCTCTGCTGCAAAGTCGAGGAAGGTACGAGCGGAACTCCCTTCTGGGAGCGCCCCGCCACCACCAAGACAATGCAATCCTGCAACGTTGAGGGTGGAAAGTGCGGAACTTCCCACTGGAAGTGCCCCGCCGCCACCTAAACAATGCAATCCTGCGAAGACTACGCGAGCGCCGCGAAAACCTCGCAAGAGGCGTACGCAGCAATCACCAGTCGATAGCAGACCTCAGAGGCTCAATCCGCCGTTAAGTGCGGGTCGGACATCTGTGGCCTGTCGCCTGCGGCAACCGAAGCCTGCCGGTGTGAGCGACCCAGCCGCTCAACTCAGCGAAAACGCTGCTGGTACCCGTTCGCCAAGGCTCGATCCAGTACTGGATCAAGCTGAAAACGGCAATCCTGCCTCCAAATGAGCAGCTTTCGCTGCATTCAGGTGAACCTCCACCATGCCAAGGGCGCGTCTAGTGTCCTATGCCGGAGGTTCACCAAAGAGCAGCTGAGTGCTGCTCTGATCCAGGAGCCATGGATCAACGATACCACGATCCTCGGTCTATCCGGCGCTAATGGTAAGCTGATCTATTGTAATACACAGTCCAAGCCTAGGACTGCCATTCTGTTAAATAAGAGAATAACATTTTCTCCAATTACAGAATTCATCCAACGCGACGTCGTTGCCATTACGGTGGTAGTCCCGACGACTAGAGGGAAGCAGGAGATAGTCGTTGCGTCCGCCTACTTTCCAGGGGACAAGGACGAAATACCACCGCCCGAGGTTGCTGAACTTGTGCGGTACTGCAGAGCAGTCAACAAGCCGTACGTGATAGGCTGCGACGCAAATGCGCACCACACGATATGGGGCAGCTCGGACACAAACAACAGGGGTGAGTACCTACTTGAATATCTTACTTCTAACGATGTCAATGTAATCAATGTAGGGAATGACCCCACCTTTATAAACGCTATCAGACAAGAGGTCCTAGACCTTACTCTATGTAGCGCCTCTATAGCTGAGAAAGTCAAAAATTGGCATGTCTCTGATGAACCAAGTTTATCAGACCATAGACATATCATTTTCGACATCGAGGCTAATCCTCTAAAGAGAGAACAATTCAGGAATCCGAGGAAAACCAATTGGAGTTCCTTTAGGGATCATCTGATTGCCTCACGTAATTCCTGTCACAATAATATACGAACTCCAGTTGAGCTGGATATCGCCGCTAGTGACCTGCAATGTAGGATCACAGACGCGTATAACACAAACTGTCCCGTAAACACGCGAACAGTTTGCCGTGATGTGCCCTGGTGGAATGAGACGCTTAGCAATCTCCGTCGGAAGGCAAGGCGTCTGTTCAACAGGGCCAAAATCACGTCTAACTGGGAAGACTACAGAGCTTCCCTCACCAAATACAACGCTGAGCTACGCAAAGCCAAAAGGAAATCTCGAGTTAAATTTTGCGAAAGCATTCAAACTCTGCCAGAGGCTACGCGTCTGCAGAAAGCGATGTCCAAGGACCATTGCAATGGTCTAGGGCAATTGAAAAAAGAGTATGGGAGTCTCACTGTTACCACCAGGGAAACTCTGGAAGTTCTGATGAACACGCACTTCCCTGGTTCGACAGTGACCACTGGGCAAAACATAGGCGGGCAACAGTGGAATGGGTCATTACACAATGTGCCAAATGATTCGGTTCTACTTGCACGCCGATTGTTTACGGAGGCCTCGATCAATTGGGCACTCAGCTCTTTTGAACCAATGAAATCTCCAGGTCCGGATGGTATTCTACCCATTTTCTTACAAAAAACGGACGGTGTTATAATGTCCGAGCTCATCAACCTCTTTCGAGCCAGTTTCACTTTGGGGTATATCCCAGAGAATTGGCGGAAAGTAAGGGTTGTGTTCATACCTAAGGCTGGCAAAAAAGACAAAACCATGCCTAAGGCTTTCAGACCGATAAGTCTGACTTCAACGCTTCTTAAGCTGATGGAGAAAATCACGGATAACTATATCCGCAATGAGTTTTTAAAAAACTCTCCGTTACATGTAAATCAACATGCATACCAACACGGTAAATCTACGGAAACCGCACTGCACTGCTTAGTGACGTTAATTGAGAAATCGCTCAAATATCAAGAGACGGCACTTTGTGCTTTTCTTGATATTGAAGGCGCTTTCGATAACACGTCCTTTGCGTCAATTAATACGGCTCTCTGTCAAAAGAGAATCGACCACACTACAATGAGCTGGATTCAAGCAATGCTCTCGAGCAGACAAATTACAGCATCATTGGGAGATACGTCGGTCACGATTTCGGTGATCAAAGGATGTCCACAGGGAGGAGTTCTCTCCCCCCTGCTCTGGTCACTGGTGGCCGACGCACTCCTTCACAAGCTGTCACAGCTTGGTTATGAGACCATTGCTTACGCCGACGACGTTGTACTTATCGTCAGAGGAAAGTTTGACGCAGTACTGTCAAGTCGCTTGCAAGGAGCTCTAAACACCACCATGTTATGGTGCTCACAAGAGGGACTTAATGTAAATCCCACCAAAACAGTCGTTATACCATTCACTAGGCGAAGGAAACATACCATTACTCCGCCTATACTGAAAGGTGTCAGACTGGGCTTCAGTAATGAAGTCAAACACCTCGGAATAATTCTCGATAAAAAACTGAACTGGGCTGCCCACCTAGATTATGCTGTTAAGAAAGCAACTTCGGCTATCTGGGCATGCAGGTCACTGTTTGGCAAAACCTGGGGATTGAAACCTCAACTAGCCTTCTGGTCATATACTACTATTGCACGGCCTAGGATAACCTATGCTGCAGTCGTATGGTGGCCAAAGGTGAATGAGGTGACAGCCCAAGCCAAACTAAACAAAGTTCAGCGCCTGGCCTGTCTTACAGTTACCAGTGCCATGCGTACAACACCTACTGCAGCCATGGAGGCAATGCTATGCTTACTGCCTTTGCATCTTCATGTGAAGAAGGAAGCAGAGCTCGGCGCACTACGGTTGCAAAGGAGTAAAACCATACTCGAAGGTGACCAAATCGGTCATCTTCGCATACTTCGGGAATTCAATCTGACACCCTTAGTAACTTCAGTCTCTGACTGCATGGAAGCCAGGCCCAATATGGACGTTCCATATGAGGTGATTGAAACAGATCGCTCAATGTGGAATAATGGAGGGCCAGATCTTCCATCTGGAACTATCTGTTTTTTTACAGATGGTTCAAAAATGGGGGCCTGCACAGGCTCCGGAGTCTACGGACCCGGCATCAGGGAAACTATCTCATTAGGAAAGTGGCCCACCGTTTTTCAAGCAGAAGTATATGCCATATACATCTGTGCGACAATATGCTTGAAACGAAAGTACAGGCATGCGAAAATCGGTATCTTCACGGACAGCCAAGCAGCACTACTGGCTCTCAAGTCCGCCAAATGCGTGTCCAAATTAGTTTGGGAGTGCAGCACAGCATTGAGGGAACTCTCCCGCCAAAACAAAGTTTTATTACTTTGGGTGCCCGGTCACTGCGGAATCGAGGGCAATGAATTTGCTGACAACCTAGCAAGACAAGGATCAGCTCAGCAATTTATTGGTCCTGAACCGTTTCTGGGCACCTCCACTTCCGCCGTGAAAGGCGAACTGATGACATGGGAAAAGCTAGAAATAGTATCCCGTTGGAATCAAACACAGGGTTGTAGACAAGCTAAACAGTTTATCTACCCAAACCCTGCAGTAGCTAAAAAACTACTCCATTTAACTCGTAGTGAACTACGCACGATCACGGGACTCCTAACAGGACACAGCCCCGCTCTTTATCATTTAAAGAATATCGGCAAGGTATCATCTGATACCTGCCGCTTTTGTAACTCTGAACCTGAAAGTTCAGCGCATCTGCTCTGCTATTGCGGAGCTCTTGCATTATCAAGGCACAACTTCTTAGGAAGTTTCCTTCTTACTCCATATCAGGTATGGAGCCTAAATCCCAAAACGGTCATTGGCTTTATAAACCATGTAGTACCGAATTGGGGCACAGGATTACAACTATTCCGCTCAACTCCATCAATGGGTATGAGCGATCCGTAAACTGTGTACAGCAATCGGGGCCTGCCACAAAAGACGATCATTAAGACTGTCGCAGTGGCCTTTTAACCCAATGCCCTTCTGGCATACAAAAAAAAAAAAGGTCGGCAGCCCGGACGCTATTATCCTCTAAGAATCTACCTCTCTATACTTCGGATACTTGTCTTCGGTTCCGCCTCTTTCTGTTATATCACCATTCAAATGTTCATTGAAGAACTGCTTCCACTTTCTCGGTTCAATACATATCAAGCTTCGTTATGTATCCTTTACGAGATTGGTTTGCCTCCTCATAGAACTCGCGCGAATTATTAGTCCGGAATAGCTACTCTAGCGCTTACCAATCTTAAGTCTTCCATCTGGCGCTTTTTCTTTCTCATGAACATAGTCAACGTTTTACACGCTCGTCGATCCTTAGTCAAATTTTCCATCATAGCAAATGCTTGTTCACCTCCCACATCAGCTGCGACCTCATTGAAGACCGATCGTACCCTGCTTATTCGTCTTCGAGTTTCGAAGCACGTAGCTTCACAAAGGAAGGTAGGTATTCATCCAGCAGACAAGCGTAGTTCTATCGGCAGCCTGCAGGTTGTCCAAAAGCCGATTGTTTAACCGAGAACGACGCGGAAATGTACTATCGATTGTTTTAAGCGCATATGTCCTACTACCATGTCATGATCCGAGACGATACCCGCTCTTCGCATACGCTCTTCGGAGCATACCTTGGTATTGTTCAATGATTCGGTTCAAATATTCATTGGTCAGACGATCACCAGATGACCTTGTGGATATCTTTATGGCAAAAGAAAGTTCTTCTGATCATGAGGTCTCCGGAAGTTGCAAAGCTGATGCATCGCCGATCGTTGTCATTCGTGTTTCTAGCTAGCTAATAGCATGTTCCGTGAGATTTCATGATGATGGTACCGCTTCTCCGCGATGTTAAATAGTTGCTTCAAACCATCTAACGACACAAACGAGTCCGAAATTTTGTCCACCTTTGAACTATCAAGGGTAGCACGTATCAGCCTAGTCAGTTTTTTTGGAAAACCATGTTCAAGCATAATCCACTACAGCTCATTCCATTTAATTGAATCGTACGCGGTCTTGAAGTCTGTAAACAAATTATTGAGGTGAACATTTGGTCCGTCGTGGAGCGTCCTTCTCGAAAACCGCGCTGGTATACACTAACCCTGATAGTTTCCTGCAACAACCTCAGTCCATGAAACAGAATGCGAGAGAGAATTTTTTATGCAGAATTAAGAAGAGTATTGCCTTGATAATTGCTGCATTCGAGTCGGTGCCCTTTTCTTTAAATACGACATATAAGATCTTCTAACCAATTCGTAGGTACCCAAGTAGCACACTTTAGGTCCATTTAGTTGAAGCAACCGGATTACGACTGAAATTAGTCATATTTCGGTTACCACAACAACTTTGTAACAACCGTGCTAGTAGGGTAGTTCCTCCTCAGTCCATACCTTTAGTATAACCTGATGGATGGCACAATACAGCCATAGCCTTTCAGAAAGTTCGGCGGGGTTGCCGTCCTTTCCAGCTGCTTTGCTGTTTTTTAGTCCTCGAGCGGCTTTTTTAACCTCGTCCAAAGTTGGTGGATCTACTGCTTGTCCATACTCGTCAATTGTTATCGTATTTCGGTTTATAGCTTCACTTTGTTCACCATTCAACAGTACATCGAAATGTAGTTTCCAATGCCTGGCCACCTCCGATCTTTCGGTAATCCGGTTTCCCGCCTAGTCGTTGCTCATTACAGGAGTTGGCATGGTCCAGTTCCGTTGATCGTTTCAAAGAAGCTTCTCATATCGTGCCTCTCGAAGCAATTCTTCGCCTCCGCAAAACCCCAATCCCAGTGCTGGCGTTTCTTACGATAGTAAAGTCTCTTTTCAGCAGCTCTAGCGTGTCACAATTGCAGCCTATATGTGACTTCTGGGTCGATTCTTCTCGTCAGTTACCCGTTGATACTCGGCGTCCACTCACTGGAAGTGGCTGCAGTAATAGTACCCAACACTTCTCGCGCTATAGTACTGATCGCATCGTGGATGGGCTTCAGCTGCTCGGTTCAGATTCCCTTCAACTTGTTCATCTATCCACTCATTGGTTTTCCGAGAGAACTCTGCCGATTTGAATACGATGGACAACCGGGTGTGAATCTTGCTTACTACAAGATAGTGGTTTGAGTCGACGTTTGCTCCCCGGAAGAATGAGAGTATTTCCAGATGTGCCTCGGATGTTCCATCGTACAAAATAGGTACTACAGTTAGCCGTTCCTTTGGCTGTAGGGAAGTTGATTAGCTTCAGGCCATTGTCGTTTGTGGTAGGATGAAGGCTTTCTCTACCAGTAACTGGGTGAAAAAACTCTTCGCGTCCGACCTGTGCATTTGTATCGCCGATGACTGTCTTTATGTCAGGTCCTAGGCACTCTCCATATGTCCTTTCTAGAAGATCATAAAACTCCTCTTTCACGTCGGGTTTGTCATTCATCGATCTTCTTCTTCTTCTTCAGCATAGAGCCGGGGTGCCTCGTGCTGTTTCAAGCACTCGTCTCCATTCAACTCGGTCTTGGGCCACTCGTCGCAAATTTCCTAGTCGTCTCAGAAGTCGCAAATCGCTTTCGACCTGGTCTAGCCATCGTGCACGTTGGGCCACCCTGTTCCTGGTGCCGGTGGGGTTGTTGAAGAGGACTGTTTTCGTCGCACTGTCGACCGGCATCCTTACGACGTCGGTATCCTTAGCGTCACTAGCGTTTTTACGCCATGTTTATAAAGCTTTGCCGGTAGGCGGTCCTTCCCAGGGGCTTTATTGGTTTTCAGCAGCCCGATTTCTCGTTTGACTTCTTGGAGATCAAGTGCTAGAACATTACTATCTTCCATTGGTGCTCCTAGGTTAATTTCCATTCCGCCTCCTTCTGCGACTTCACCATAAAGGCGTTCATCGAAGAACTGCTTCCTTCTGTCGATCACCTCGCGCTCGTTTGTGATTAGATTCCCTCCCTCGTCCCTACACATGTCAGGTTTCGGTGTGTAGCCCTTCCGAGTTTGGTTCACCTTCTCATAAAACTTGCGCGTGTCATTAGCTTGAAATAGTTGTTCTAATTCTTCACGATATCTGTCCTCCTTTTGGCGCTTTTTCCTCCTCAGGATCGTGGTCATCTGATTCCTAGCTCGTCGGCATTTGGCCAGGTTCTCTCTAGTGGCAATACTTAGATAATTTCTCCAAGCAGTTTTTTCCCATCCACCGCCTGTTGGCATTCCCCATCAAACCAATCATTTTGTGTACTCCGAGGGTCAATACCTAGTGCCACGGTAGCGGCCTCTGCGATGGCCGAGCGTATTCTGCCCCAACCGTCTTCGAGGTTTGAAGCACCTAACTCCTCGGAAGAAGGCAGTGCCTCATTCAGTATTCGCACGTTTTTCTCGGCAGCTTGCGTGTTATCTAGCTACCTGATGTTCAGCCGAGGAGGACGGCTTTGACGTGTCCGATATACGGTGGACAGCTTTGAGCGCACATGTACTGCTACTAGGTAATGGTCAGAATCAATATCCGCACCCCGCACAAGATGTGATACTTGAATGTTGTGCCCGTAATAGCATTTACTGCGCGGAATTCGCGTTCTCCCGTCTTTGTCCGTCGCACTCCCTGAATGGCTGCATCGTCGACCTGCATCTTCAGCAGCTCTCTTGCTAGGATTCCTGCACGTGCCGGTTCACGTAGAATTCTGGCATTCCAGGTACCAAGGTAAGCAAGCATTCCATATTCTTATTTCTTCGCCTTTGTCCATGCCGAATGTTCGAGTCCAATTTTCTTGATTTTCCGTAGTATTTCTTATTTTTTTATTTGTCGTTTGAGGGTTCGTAGAAAATTTTTCTATCGGTCGCCGCCAGGATCAACGCACAACGTTTGACTTCAGCTGGTCCATCTCCTGCAGTGATCTCCTGGCATAATGGGCCAAGATCAAGTCTGACCAACAGACCACATCCTCTTTTGCCTGATATTTCTTGATGAAAGCAGTAACTTCCGGTATACACGATGTCCAACTTCTTCGCTTCGGGTGGACCTGATAGTACGAACAAATCACCGAGCGTAATTGCTAGACTGTTTTCACCATGGTTGCTGAAAATAAACTGAAATTTTCGTTACCAAGTCTGGTGATCTCGCCTCCATCTTAGTTTTAGAGCTAAGACACTACATTTTTTAATTCAGCCACCCGCTCTGGATCAGACGCTGTCGTGAACCGCTGCTAACCTGAACTGCATGCGCTCACTAGATAGAGGAACGTCGAGCCGTCAATAGTTGCCCATCACATGAGGACAAGCGCAGATGGTTGGCAAAGCAACTCCTGGCGCTAACACTCAACATTTGCATGAATGCCTGCTTCCCTTTCCATATAGAACCTTAGGTTCCACCAGGTAGAGATAGAAGTGAAAAGAGTTCAGAAGTGAGATGCTATCAAATCATCGCAATTTAAAATAGAGAATATACATTTCTAGTAGTCGTTGATAATTTTTCGTCACAATAGATTACGCAACTGGTCGTAGTGGACAATGTACCCAAATTGCGTTTGCAGTAGCCAAAACCAAACAGAATGTCAAATAATTATTTGTATTAACTTGCCAATAAAAAGTAACTCTTCACTGTCTGCAATTTCCCGTCTCCGTTTTTAATCGATTTTAGGCGCAATGATTTTAAAACGAATTTTACTTTTTATAGGGATTATTTCTGCGTTCGCAACGTTCTGTGACATAATTTCCGCACTCATCTGCATGGAATTGAAGCTGAATCGACTTCCTGCAAGTCGTACCTCTCGTACCAGTTATTCGGATCACGACGAAGTAGGAAAAAGCAGACATAATATTCCAACATCTTGCCCCTGCTGGTTGGGACTCCATCAGCATAACACTTACTTTGTTGGCCTTCATCATCAACATCACTCGAACCAAACAACCAGGGGTGCGCTATTGGCACGTCCGATTGATTAATTTTCTAGTTTTATGCACTCAATGATTAGTGGCTCCTTCCCCTTTTATCACATTTTAAAACAAAAAAAAATACTAAAAATATATTTCAAAACATAAACAGCCCTGCGCAAAGTTGGATATCTAAAAATATAAAAACAATGAATATTATTTCTTTCCAATCCATCTCTTTCTCCTTTTCTCTATATCTCTTTGAGTGGAAATAGCTGTCCGATAGTACTAAAAAAAATTGGCAGCAATCCAACTATTTTGTTTAATTTGCATTCAAGCCAACCAAATCGGTATTTGCTGGATCGACAAGGAAAAGTACGGTTCAATATGCTACTTTTCCTGGAATGTGGTTGTAAAATTAAACTTTTTGGCTTACATCAATTTTTTTATGAGACATGTGTAGTTTGCGGGTTCGAAACTATCAGATTTATCCGCTCATTGTTTCCATTGCATTGTTAAAACTGCGTATTCCGTTCGCTTGTCAGAAAACTTTCGCTTGATTTCGGGCCAAGCTGTGGCATGCAGGAACATACCATCGAGCATGGAAAATCATATACGGAAACATTGAAATACGATAAGCAGGGTATGTATGGTGTGTAAACATTGCAACCAACGATACGATCCGCAGGAAAATTATATTATGAGAAGAAAAGAAAACACACGGATGAAATTACAATCCGCGACGCGTCGATCATAGTAACGACGCCGGTCGGAGCAATGGAATGCTTGACATTATCCTGTATGGTTTTCATCGTTATGGTTTGTTCCGCAAATTTGATTTTTTTTTTTTGTTGAAATACAAATAAAGCCACTTGGAAGTGTAATTTCCAAAATTTGTGATTATTTTAGATTTCGTGAAACCACAACATTACGCCTCTTACCGTAGTATACAGAGTGCACAATCCTATCCTGATTCAAAGATAATTACCGACGGCAAATAGATCGTTGATGCAATTTTGTCTGGCGCAACCGGACGCGCGTATGGAAATTGGACGCTTTAACCTTTCCTGACCGCTAACCAACCCTGTGGGGTGGGCAGCAAAAATATTGAAATGCTGAAATTAGTTTGCTGCAAATATTGCTGATATGCAACCATTATTTATGAAAACAGCACCTTCCCGACCGGGTGCCAGCAAAGGGTCGGATCGGCAATCGAGTGCGGTTGTTTGCACAATTTACAGTCAGCCCGCAAATAAGCCCGCATTGCTTCATTGGTATCAAAACCGGAATTGCACGCAATAGAGATAAAGAGTTGCAGTACCGCGATTTGGACTGTTAGGCTCCAACGGTTTATATTTGCAACAATTGCGATTTTTGAAATTTTAATGACTCGTAAAGAAAAACTGCCCTGTGCGAGGCTGGACAAAAGGCAATTATAATATTATAATTCGTCAGTGTGGCCTCGCTGCTACCAGCTCGTAATACAGTAAATGCATTAAATGGAATCGTTTTGTCAATAAATGCATTCTGAATGGTTTCAGTCAATAAAACTAAAACGTAAATAATCGCGAGCTCCGTTTCGAACCGATCATTGCGCAATATACTACGTGTGTTAAATGCCTCACGAAAAGGGTCCTTGTTGCCCTTGTTACAGGTAACTGATGTTGATGTTCATTGATGATTGAAAAAGAAATATGTAGGGTACCCCAACAAACACAGAAGCTGAATTAAAATGCTACTGATCTGGTCACAGCTGATTTAACTCTGAATACAGGTGGTAGACGCTGAATAAATTGATGTAAAGGCCTCTGTATTTTATAAGTGATTAAGCAGCCAACGAATGCACTGTAAATCAGCTGCTTCACATAATAGTGTCACAAGCAGATTAGGCGCATCTTAAACCTCTCCACAACCCGTCAATATTCTCAATAATTGTGCTATACTAGCTGAATAAACGATTTGTCATCTTAATAAACAGCCCTCCCACGAAACATTTATGCGATGATTAAATATTTTAGCAGCCATTATTATTCAGCCTTAGCTGAATATGCATCGAATAAAATTTAAGTCAACAATTCTACGATACTTATTCAACCGACATTGAAGAACTTATACAACCTATTTCGTTTGAGGCAGAAAAACACTTGTTAAGCAATTATATCGCCCTTTATATAACCTCTGTGTGCCTTGTTTCAAGCTTTGCGCAAATTGGTTATTTAAAAACGCGCCATTGCAGCTTCGAAAGCAGCTATTAGCAAGCCCAAAGCTTGATAAAATCACTGAATATACATGTTTAAGAGCTGAAAAAAGGTTTTTATTTCTAAAACCAAACCATAGTTCAGCCACAGGTAGAATAAATTCAGCTATAAATGCGTTTGATCATCTTTAAATTGTATTGTTGAAATGGAGCATAATAGAGGCTTTTGAGTGTTTTGAAATAACCAATTTGCTCAATGCTATCAATTCTATTTTTAGAACGAGAAATAGTTTCGCAATGCTTTTTCAGTCGCTTAGTCAACATCTCATCAACCTTTAAGCAGCCAAAAAATAATCTATATTTAAATTTCAAAAATGGAACGCGTCAAATTTATTTTGCTTTGGCGTCATAAGCTATATTTTAAATTTCGAATAACTTGAATTCCTATATGCAAGCCAATTAAAAATGCAAGTCGTCATCTTTCGGGAATTGAACCGCCATCTTCTGAAATTAAAAGCTTTCCAATTAAATTCTGCCATGTATATTTATTCGTGACAGATACGTATTTCGCGTACGACATGCAGGCTTTATCAGTGTCTGTTTTCGAAAAATCTTGTACACTGGATCGCCTTAAACCAACCCGTAAACAGCAAGAGCAATTGCCGTTTACGAGTTGGTTTAAGGCGAGCCAAACTGCATAAAGTAAGCACTCAAATAGTGTTCGACCAAGCGATGTTCAAGCTACTTTAAGTTTTTCCAAACCCGCTTTCCTCCAAAGCTGATAAACAAGCTTAATAGCGGATTTTTCTGCCAAACAATCCGCTTCTAAACAGTCATAAGCATAGAACCGTTTTACGGTCGCTTAAAGGTGTTAAAGTGGCTTTATAAACCAGTAGACGCTTTCATTGGGCTCATAGCTTTCAAACTTCTTCAAAGCAGCTTAAGGGTGCACTTTAACACCCTTACAAAGTAATACCAAGCTTTCATTCGATTCACAGCACACATACTGTCAGATCATAGAGTTTCGCAATTCGACTGGCAGCAAAAATATGTCAGTTATCGACATTATCGACTGCTTCAAGTGTAAAGATATTTTCACTGTCTGTTCTGCAGATGCAGATGGGGCGGATCACACGATGAGTGCTTATGGAGCAGAAGATGGCGGTTCAATTCCCGACGACATGCAATTTTAATTAGCTTGCATATACGAATTCAAGTTATTCAAAATTTAAAACATAGCATACGACGCCATAGCAAAATAAATATGACGCGTTCTATTCTTTTTCAAATTTAAAAATAGATCATTTTTTGGCTGAAAAGCATTGCAAAACTATTTCTCGTTCTAAAAATAGAATTGACAGCATTGTGCAAATTGGTTATTTAAAAACACGCAAAAACCTCTATTAAGCTCCATTCCAGCTTTGAAAGCAGCCACCCAAGTAACAATTCCAGGCTGATCAAACGTTTTTTAGCTGAATTTATTTAACCTGTGGCTGAACTATGATTTGGTTTTAGAAATAAAAACCTCTTTTCAGCTCCTAAACATCTAAGTCCAGCTTCGGGCTTGCTAATAGCTGCTTTGAAGCTGTAATGTAGCTTAATAGAGGCTTTTGCGCGTTTTCAAATAACCAATTTGCGCAAAGCTGGAAACAAGGCGCACAGAGGCGATATAACTGCTTAACAAGTGTTTTTTCGCCTCAAATAAAATAGGTTGTATAAGTTCTCCAATTTCGGCTGAATAAGTATTGTACAGTTGTTTACATAAATTTTATTCGATGCATATTCAGCTATGACTGAATGGCTGCTAAAATGTTTATTCAGCGCATAAATGTTTCTTGGGACGGGTGGGTATTTCCAGCCCATTAAGCGGTAGCCTGAACAATATTCAGGAACTACGTTGAAACTATATTTATTCGAGACAAGATTTTTATACCAGTTGATAGAATAATATTTACTGAATATCGGCGTGTATTTTGGTCTTGATAAAACGTTACTGAATTTGAGTTATAGTCGCGAGAAATGATGAGGCTGCGGCTAAATTGAGCTCATTTTCTATAGCGGTGTCTGTGTTTATTAAATCCGACAAGCCGAAATAATTAGCACAGCAATTAAATGCTTTTCAAAAACAGATCAAAAGAGACAAGAAAAGAGAGACCGACAGAAAACTTCTCGCTATTGCCCAATGAGGTTTAAAAAGGTGTGGCAGATGAAGACATTTGATGGTATTAGTAGCGAAAAATCAGAAAACGACGTCAAACTACAAAAACAAACCGCGTCGGACAATGGGGTTTGTTTTTGTAGTTTGACGTCACGCTTCATCGTGATTGGTCGATTTACGATTTTACCCACACCATGATGAAATTGCTTCATTGCACTAATATCACTTAACGAACATTGCCACACCTGTATATATCACATTGGCTATTGCCTACATTCCGGGCTCATTGAAGATAATTAGTTTTGCAATGACAACAGGTTGCAGCTGGCGCTAGTGTATCACTGAATCGTTCATATGCACTAGCGCCAGTTGTCACTCAAAAACCAGATATGTCAGCACATATATTGGTAGTAGTGTAAATAATGCACCATGCGCTGGAATTAAAAACAAAATGCTACTAATGGCTAGTGAATGAAAATTGATTTATATGTTCATATCAGAGGGGAATTTTTGTGTTCTTCCGTGATAAAAAGAAGTATAATTGTTCTGAGATAGCATATTCACAGCTGTTTAGTTTCTAGAATAAGTAAACGTGATCATAATTGTGTGTTTTCCAAACCATCATCAAGAGCGGATACGCGTTTTTTTCGCTGCTAGTTTTTTCAGCCTGGTCACGTGGTAGTGGAAAAACAGTGGTTTTGATGTTTATTGAATAAAATTAAGCAAACTACTTACATTTTTATGAAAATAGTTATAACACATTGAAGCCTATGAGTGCTACATTCGTTTCAGCATTGTCATATAGCGGCAAAGTTTTTATTTGGGAAAGTGTAGCCAAAAAAGGTAATGTATGCCGAAATTAGTAGCATGATGGGAATACCCTCCCGTACCCTATATAATTACAATTTATCGAATGGCCATTTAGTCATTCGATCCTAATCGATCATCCTTAATCATTTCAACAAACTGTTTTGTTTACAATGATGTTTCGCGTTTCCTAATCTGTGTGTAATTCCGAAACCAAGAGCCTTTCCTTTACAGCTAACAATATTGTAACGATTAAGTTTTGTCCACCAAACCACTAGTTGCAAATAGAATTTTCCTGGTAAAATCATTTGTTGAACCGGTTTTCAAGTACCAGAGAGCGGTCTCGCGAGGTGTGAGTTATGCAATAAAATGAATGTGCCATTCTTAAGGTCACCAACGCAACGCAACGCAACGGAACGAAGCAGCAGAAGTTGGATGTCAATTATTTATGTGCGTATAAATCTCGCAATGTAAAGGCACGTCCTCATATTGTCGTAAAACATATCGCATAAAGTTTCCTTACACTTTGTCTCAAATCGTCGGTACGCGATAAAGTGTAGATTTATATTACAATGAAATGTTTCGGGCTCGCTTTGCGAACGTTTACTCGTTTGCCAGGAAATTCGGGCACATAATTCCCTGCTGAAGAAGGCAGCAGACCGTTCACATGATTTTTTTTGGTAGCAAGCTTCCATCAAGATTCTAATTTCGTTTTATTTCCTCCCTACACATGCAAACAGTGGAGCCTTATTTGTCAGAAAACGCAGACTCAATAACAAATGAGCCCATTGGGACACAATTAGGTTGGTTGTCGAGGCAGCAATGTAGAAGTCAGTCTCTTTAATTTTATCGCAGCATTACACTGAGTACCGAAAAGTTCATGGAACGTCGCAGCGTAAGTTCACATAAACCAGAAGCACTATGCTGTACTATGCTAAGTAATGTCCGCTGCGCCGTTCATTGTTACAAGTGATCCAAGCCCGAACAATTTCTGACCCAACGTTCAATCGGATGTTTGTACTTGTACATTCATTATAAATGGTTTATTCAAGGAAACCTAAACGATAATGGTAAGTGCTCATTCGAAGCTGTACACACACACACACACACACAAGTTTGAACATCCGGGCAGACAAGAACGCTCTATTCGCTGGGGAGTGAATGGCACCGCTAACTGACAAGCACGAAACGAATAGACTGTATTAATACAAACCGAGTATTGTAGGTAATCAAATTTACTACAAAAAATGCTGTTACAAAAGTTCAATCACAATGCTAAAAATAAAATTTAAAAAATATTGCAGCAAGAGAATCAATTATATCAGAGTTTGAACTTTTTAATATAAAAGCGACATCGTTCCGAAATCAAATTTTAAAATCAAAATAATTTATACTACAAACACATGGAAACTAAAAAATCTTGTGTATTAAAAATATTAATATTATATATTTTCAATCTACATACAAGTTGACTGGGTTCTCAACGTAATTAGTCCGTACATCAGGATTGCGACTATGGCATTGAACATTACTCGGGAAATGAGCGACTACTAGCGAAAGTGGCAAGTCGATCAGAATCTGTTTTGCAGTATTCCCATGAGTCATCCGATACCGATACCGATATCGTAGATGTATCCAATTCACACACTGATTTGAAAACTTCCGAATAGAAAAAAAAAACAAACAATAATGTCAGACGCCTTTCACAAGGGGAATCCATCCGGAAAACATCAGAACTTGCTCCAGCTTAGAGACGACGAAGACGAGGGCCACAAAGAGGTACGACATATGATGACATTTGGCAGGAAAAGTCCTTCGCGCAAAAAGATATTTGAAGCTACGTGCGGACAGGTGGGAAAATGGCAACCTGTTAGTACAGTAAAATCTAACCAAACCATCTTCAACCTTGGTGTGTGCAACTTTTTTATGTAACCTCGTAAATAATATAGACAACTATTTGGCTGTTCTATTGAATGAAGATAGTATCATTCAATATGACAGCAAAATAAAATGTCTGAGTGATTCGAACAATTCAATTTATTTCGAGCTTGTTCGATAATAAGTATGATTAGTGTGAACCGTTTATTTCTGACGATAATGGTATTCAAATCTAATAGGGACCGTATATTTCATGAAGTGGACATCCATTTTTAGTAAGATACTGTTTAATTTCGAACAAATTTATAAGGTTAGGTTGATGAAAATGATTCTACGTTGTGATAGAATCAAGTGAAATACAAGATTTACTGCTTATTTCTGAAGAAAGCTCTAACTTTTCTGACGATGCCCTTCATGAAGTTTTGCACAACGTTCACTGAAACTTTTTGTACTGTTGCAGACCACCTTTTGTTGAAACTTTTAACAGTGTCTTGAGCATCTTTCTTAAGATTCCTTTTGATTTTTGCTCAGTGTCTTTCAATGGGCCGCAATTTCGATAGGCAGACGTCGTCTTTTGCTTTTCCTGTTCTTCCTGTTATCCTCGCTGATGATCGTTGGGAAATACTAAAAACTTTCCAATCCATTCGAATAGATTGCCAATTTGTCGTCCATCGAAATGCATTCATCAAACTTTTCCAGGAGAAGGTTATGCAAAATCAAATCAAATTTTTCTCGAGGAAATTAGCAAGACATTTTAGGTGCTCGTTGTTTCTTGATATTCTAACGTTATGGTGCTTGTTGAACTATATTTCCATTTCGCAAGATGGTTGGCCGTTCTGTTTGAACCTATTTATTAGATTTACTTTACCGTGTTGGTGCACCATGGAACAGGGCAACCAGATCGATACCATTTATACTGATTTGATGGCAGCATTTGATCGAGCCGGCCTTGATGGATCCTTTTATCCAAACTTGACAAATTGGTAGTTCTGCCTAGTATAATTTCCTGGCTAAGCTCTTATCTTCGTAAACGTAAAATTGCCTTTAAAGTCGGTTTTTCCCAATCAATAGTTACTGATCGATTCCGCAGTATCTCAAGGAACTATTTTAAGACCTCTGCTGTTTTTGTTATTTGTCAAAGATGTTGATTCCTAAGTTGATGCCTCCTAGAACAAGGTTCTACAATATGAATAATGTAAAAATTTGTCTGCCAAGTAGGGTAACCAACCTATTTTGGACCCCATCAGCAGCTGTACATAATTTGGACACTTCCATTTGATTTTGCTGTGAGTGTCCAAATTATGTACAGCTGCTGATGGGGTCCAAAATACGTTGATTACCCTAGGTCCGTTAATGATTGTACAACACTTCAAAAATTGGTTGATTTGTTTACGATACTGCGCACCGCTAACAGGATGTCAATTAACATTCATTTAGCTTTTGTCGTAAAAAACAGCCATTGATTTTTAACTATCGCATCAACGCAACGGTACCCAAGTAACAATTTCAATTTTAAGGTGCACTTGAAGAGGTTTCCAGCATTTGCTGCTTAAAACCGATCTCAAAACTTGTAATTCTACAAAACTGCGATAAAACAGCCATAAAACCCTTATAAGGCGAGGGAGGCCCACACTAAAGAAGGTTCTCAAGAAAATTTCCAAAGATCCTTTTAAAACTTGTAATTCTTATCGATATCTATTTATAATGACTTGTTGCTCATAAAAGAGAAATTTTTCATGCCACGATCGGTTTGTCGATGTTTTGTGACATGAAAGTTAGAAAATTTTAACGCGCTAGTTATTTGTGCTTGATTATTGAAAAATTAAATTAATAAAAAAATTAATGATTTTATGAAAAAGTTGATAGCAACCAAATTTTTAACTAATTGTGGCAAAAAGGCTTTTATATGTCTAAACATTTATTTAAAAAGATAAGATTACTAATGGCATTGCATAATACCATATTTATAAGCGCCCATATGCAATTGACTACAATTTCAAAAGTAATCAAAATAGCCCTGTTCGCCATTTTTTCAATGGTTTTATCTAAATCAACCCGAAAGCGCTTATTAGACTAACATTTCTTGTGCAAGACAAAGAAAATTTTTCCAAGAGCGCGATAAGTTCATCAATACTTATTGTATTCTTGAAAAAGACAAGTTGCGCTTGAATAAGAATTGTTTGAATTACTTGAGGGCACCAAGTTTTCGCAAGGTAACCATTCTAGTATAAACAAAGAAAACATCAACGAAGTATCGACGTAACGTGTTGTTTGTGCTGCTTGGACTGCACGACAGTTCCAACCGTTTATTTTACAATCGGTACAACTGTTTTAAAAAAAATTATGCTTCAACTGCTTCAGTGCCTTCAAACATTTTCCATACAAAGACATCTGACTTATGAACTCTATATTTAGTTTAAATAATACGAAAAGCTCTAGAGGAAACCCGCACCGCCTCTGGCAAATGCATCATTACGGGCACTGTCTTTCCCCAGTTCAGTTAGTCCTGAGATCTTTATTGTTTTGTGATTTCGCTGATTGTTCATATGAAAGAGTTTTTAAAATATTACACAGATTTTCGCTTAATTTTCGTTTACAAGATATGTATTCTTCAATTTTCTCCAGGTTCAGACACCCATTTTGACAGATTAGTTGTTTACGTTAGAATGTTCTTATTCAAGAGTATAATTTCCCTTTCAAGGATATACGATTTTAAGAGAGTTTTATGGCAGTATTGTTAAGATAAACGAATCTTGCAGAAGAATGTCATAAGTTTTTGTCAAAACTATTGTTAAGTTTCAAGGAGCGTCGTTTTTAAGCAAAAATGAAGTATCCTTTAAAACCCCTTATAAGGTGAATTACACTTATTGATAATTTAGTTTTATGGGTGATTCTTCAAGTATGCTTCAGACATACTTCAGAAATGTTAGTCAAATACGATAAAATTCACTTGAGGAGAAACATTATAAACCCTAACAGACTTTGAAATGCTCTGATAAAACTACTATAAGAAATGAATAAGACCAATTTGCTATTGGATTGTTACTTTAGTATAATAGTTTAGCGCAGTGATACTGTTACGGATCATGGCACTGTGTTGGACAGCCTCTAGACAACACTATACCTTATTTACCTAATTCGACCAGTAGAGAACCGGGCTGGCTCTTGCCATTCTAAGAATTCCTCTCCACTGTACTGAATACTCGGTCCTGGGATACTTGTCCCCAATTCGTTGAGCATCTCGACACTCGCGAGTCGGCTTCCACCTGGTTGAGCCATCTAGCACGTTGGGCTCGTCTATTCCTGGTGCCGGTGGGGTTCTTGAAAAGAATAGATTCTATTGCACAGTCGTCCTGCATTTTTGCGGCGGGGCCAGCCCATCGTAGTCTTCCAACCTTCTCCAGGTGTACGATGGGAATCTCTCCAAGTAATACCGGCAACTCGAGGTTCATACGCCTACGCCACTCTCCGCGGAGTACAACCAAATCTCCGCCAAAAATGGTCCGCAACAACTTTCGATCAAATATGGCAAGTGCATGTATGTGTTCTGTAAGCAAAGTTACTGTCTCAAGTCCGTAGAGCGGGTCAATCCCGGTGTAGTGGTTAGCATACATGCCTCTCACGCCGAGGACCCGGATTCAAATCCCAACCCCGCAGAAGTCACGAATGACCCAAGCTGTTAAAGTGACTATAATCTAACAAAAAAAAAAATCCGCAGAGAATTACTGGTCTGATTAGCGTTTTGTACATCGTCAGCTTTGCGCGACGGTGTATACTCCTTGATCGAAGCGTCTTGTGGAGGGAATAATAGGCTCGAGTTCCAGCTTGAATGCGTCGATGAATCTATTTACTCGTATTATTGTCGGCGACCAGAGATCACAAATATACGAACTCAACAACCTTTTCCAGTTCATTGCAGTCAATGATCTTTGTCCGTGGAAGGCCAACGATGTTCTCTCTGGAGCATCTTCCTACCATGTATATGGTTTTCAACGCATTGATTTGTAACCCAATCCTCCAAGCCTTCGTTTTTAGTCTGGTGTAGATTGCCTCTGCCGTCCCAAAGATTCTAATAATGATGTCGAGGTCGTCTGCGAAGGCTAGGAGTTGGCTGCTCTTGCTGTAGATGGTTCCTCTCGATGCTCGCTCGCCGGATCACACCTTTAATAGCAGTGAACAGCCCAGGACAGTCCATCTTCTTGCTGCAACCCTCTGTGCGATTCGAAAGAACTCGAGAATGTCCCCGAAACGCGGACTTAGCACATCACTCGCTCCAGAGTGGCTATAATCAGCCGTACTAGTGCATTATTTGCCATAGCTGCCCGCGTTCAACTGTATCATGTGCTGCCCTGAAATCCACGTAAATATGATGCGCAGGGAATGTTGTACGTCCCATATGGAGGATTTGTCGGAGAGTAAAAATTTGATCCGTAGTCCCATAAAATTCGCCTGATACTGCCTACGAATTCTCTTGCTATTGGAGATAAACGATGTAACAAAATTTGGAAGAGCACCTCGTAAGTAAGTAAGTAAGTTGTAATGCCGCGGCATTACAGCACCTACTACACCTTCAATCCACTCCTCTTCCCAAATCCTTGAAATTATCCAGTGAAGTGCTGATGCTAGTGGTTTTTGGTCATTTTTGTAGAATTCTGCCGGGAGTCGGTCCTTTCCGGTGGCTCTTCTATTCTTCAGCTGACCGATTTCTCGCCAGATCTCTTGTTTGTAGGCACTCCTAGGTTAACTACTCTTGCGTTTCTTTCTGTTATATCGCCGTTGAAGTGCTCATCGAAGAACTGCTTCCTCGCGCTAGTTTGTGATTAGATTCCCTCCCCAACCAACAATGTGAGTTTTATTGTACTCTTATGGCGGTCTTCAAGACTAGTTTTGGTCTTGAATGCCATCATAAGAGTGCAATAAACCCATAATATTACTTGGGTCCCTTGTTCCTACACATGTCAGGTTTCGGTGTATATCCCTTACGTGTTTGGTTCGCCTTCTCGTAAAACTAGTGCGTGCTATTAACCGGGAATAATCGTTCCAGCGTTCTACGATCTCTGCCCTACTTTTGGCACTATTTACTGCTCAGGATCGTGATCAACTTATTCCGCTTTACTTGGCTTCGATCTTCTTCTTCTCTTCTCCTCTGTTGGGTACTCTTGCCACTGCGTCCATTATTTTGAACTATTATGGTATGCCCCATTTTATTATTTTACTATACGCTTCAAGCTTACCTTTCACTTATTGAGGAAGTGACAGGCTGGTAGCTGGAGCGAGACATGTGCCAATCAGGGATGACTAGGTTTATGAACCTAGTACCGGCGATCGGCGACGCCAACCAGATTTTCCCTTTTTGAGATACTGCAGTCTGCGTATTATTTGTGCTCCACGATTGCAGAGCAAGTGTTCCGAGGTTAAATATCATCTTGTACGAAACTAAGATTCCGAAGATGATATTTACTCGGATGTTGTCCTGTCGCAAGACCGGTAAGCTTGCTGAGATCTCTCTAGCCCATGGGTGGATACTCGACGTTGTATATTTTTAGATTGTTTGAGCGATTGTACAGCCATCCTACTAGCCATACCTGTCGGCTCTCCTTTTGTTTCAGCCCACCCTCCAGCACACAGTCAGAGATTAGGGAGAGTGAATCTCGACCCGTGAGTAGAGAGTTGGAGCCACATCTTCGTTTGTCGACTCACAACGAGTTGGCGTGTTGAGGATAGACGAGGATCAGGACTGAACCCCTGCTAGCGCATCGTTTAAGTCCTGCTATTTTCCTACTCTCCACTCCACCTCATTCGTTTCTTTGGTTTTCGGCAGAGAGAGCGTGCATGGTAAGAAATCGTCCACTACATCAGTGACCGGCTGTGGAGGGCGCCCTGGTACTCCACAGGCTCCGTTGCGGCGAGAGAATTTATAGAACCCACCATTCTTCCCTCGGCATGGGTCGCGTCACACCTTGGATTAGGGGTTTATCCATTCAAGTTTTTACACAATAGCCATGGATAACATCTATTACAATCATCTCCTTTAGGGGCTTTGGATCCTTTGCTTTGGTTACTGGGAGTCAAGAAGAACCGTCCTGCAGGCGGAGAGTTTACACTTCAGCCTTCGCATGAGTGCCCCCTTCTCTGTCCGCATACGACCCTAGTTTCCACCGGTTGTTCGATTTCCACTAAGGAACGTATCCCGGATGGTACCACGAGAAGGTAGAGATAGGAGTTGCTGAATAAGAGGCTGTGGAACCTAATGGTGGTTCTGGAGCGCATTATTCAACCATTTACCATCCTTCGTTCAGCTTCGATACTTGGCCAAATTCTCTCTTGTGGTAATGCTTAGATAGTTTTTCCAAGCTCTTTTTTCCCTCTCCATCGCTTGGTGGCATTCTGTGTCAAACCAGGCATTTCGTGCGCTCGTTACCTAACACCGCGGATACGACTTAATTGATGGTCGAGCGTATCCTGCGCCGTCCCAATCTTTTTGGATTACATAGTGGTTAGTACATAGTAGACCGAACTAATGAATAGCAAATTGATTTCAACCAGTATGCTACACGGATTTCCGTTTTCAATCCTCATGATAAACCCCAAGTTTGTTTTTCGTTCTTGCGACAATGCAGAAAGTCTATTCGGAGTCGAACGAAACTCCTCGAAGGTCCTTGCAGATGTCCTTGGACAGTATGACAAAAACAAACTATGCAAATCAACAGCATACGTAATTCGACATCAAAGTGAAAGTTCTAGGCAGACGCCACTGAAGAAAAGCGAGAAAAACAGTGACATGTTTGCTAGACACTTAACCCTCTAACGGGTAAGGCCGTCTGTAGACGGCCTTTGCTTTTGGAGCTCCAGAGCCGCATACGAAATTTGTTTTGAATTGACAATATGCAAAATGTGTTCAGAACAGATTTCTTGACATTTTGATATTAATATCACAACATTCTGACTATGCATTCGAAAGTTATCATTTTTCAAAATCAAAAATTCCGAAAAATTTCGAAATTAATTAATGCGCGAATATTTCCTTTTTTACTTTTGATGAAAAAGCACATCTACAACAAAATGACTGACCTTAAAACTTTTCTATGAGTAAATTTCATGCATTATATCAATTTTGTAATGTATTTGAATTGAAAAAATATCTGGGTAGAGCGTTGGACATGAAAAACGAAATAGAGAAATTGGACTTTTTCTAACCTGGCGCTCCTCAAGATAATTATTTTTGCATGAAATTCAGAATTTAAGGTTCTTTTGAGTATACTTTCATGGTAAAACAGTCATTAACTTGATCGCATCGTTTTTACGATGTTGCCCGTTAGAGGGTTAAATACACTTAAATACAATTTGTTCTAGGTACACCCAATCGTAGGTTATTTGATGATCGATGATGATCTGTGCAGTTCATCCTCAGCGTGTATTTGCAAATTATGCTTTATCGAGTTCTTTTTAATTTCATAAACAAAAAGGATAACTTCATAGAATTTGATTTGGTTGAAGTTCAGTATAAAGTTTTTTTGTACTTGATAGAACAATATTATTAGAACTAGTATTATTAGAACAATTACCTTTACCAACCTCAGGCAATCGACTTGATTGTTTATCTCTAATGAATTTTTATAATCAAGCACTTCAACTAAATATGTACATATGGCACTATTAATTACAGGTGGTCCTGCTCACTTCAACAGAAGTAAAAGACTGGAACATGTCAAAATTAGTGATTTTACATACCATGCATGTAATTTTATCAGGATGTATACAAGCGAACATATTTGGTTTATTCTATTTTCCCATCTCATGAACAGTACATGAATTCTCACACTAAAGTTAATGTAATATACTTTTGATGATGTTTCGATATTTCCCATATTTTCTCTCGCCAAATGTGAACGGGAAGCTGCCCCGGCGCCGTTAAAAAATCATGAGCTTTCCTGCGTAATTTGAAATCGAAAAAATAATAACTCAAATAACACGCCTGGCAGTATTGAACTGGCAAGTCACCAGCTTACATATAAATTAATCCTCATTCGGCGAACCACACGGCCCACACTGGGATGGAAAACATTTATTTTATTTTTGTTGAAATGATGAATTCGCTAAAATGGTAATGACAGCATTATTGTGCGCGTGTTTCAATGTGAGAGGATTTGTACCGAAAGTACTTACACTGTTACACAAATTGCATTTCACTCCATCACAGCAAAAGCGCAGACAATGTGGTTGTAGAGACTAATTACAACAGAACGGGCAATACATTAATTATCCCACGATTTTAGAACAGACATGCTGGAAAACTCCACATTTAGAAGTGGAAATTCAACTAGTTCAGGTTCAGTTTTTGACAGAAACGATGAGCGACCTTGTCACCCCTGTGGTTAACGATACAGCGCTCACTTACGAGTATCTATAAAATACCTAGATCTTCCATTTACTGCAGAAACGTGCCGGTCGAACCAAATTACCGACAGGAGTCTATAAAAGTTTTGTTCTTTCTGGAACGGTCGAAGTACCAAAAGTGATTTATCACTATTGGCTATCTGAGCATCCCCATTAAGAAACAAACTGAATGCTGAACTGAACAGCATAAAGTTCGTGCTTTATTAGATAATTTCTGTACACTTTTGTTGTTATCGTTTTTCGGGGGTTCGTTAAGATTTTTACTTGTACAACAGCTATCAGGTCTTCCGTATTGCGATGCCTGTCGAGTCAATGAAGAAAAGCGAAAAAAATCATCTAACGATGAAAGGAGCCTTTGTTAGATCGTTACAGCTATCTAGGCCTTCAATTAAAATACAAGTGTGCTGTGTATTAATTTGTATTTTCATCGAAGGTTAACTCCATTGAGCATCTGTGACGAAACCTGTCTTGTTTTTTCACAAACGAGTCAATTTTCTATCAAAATTAAGCCTAAAGTTTACGACTGGGTTAAATAAATTTTCGTAAGAGAAGCACGGGTGTTTTGATTAAATAATGTTATTACAAATTTCCTTATGGTCGTCTCACTGTCAACCAATTATAAATAAATTATTATTCAGTTTATCTTAGCTAGCTGGTGTTCGTAAACAGCATGATATTTCCTTTGTGCTACTTTCCCTGCTTACTTTTTATCTGACCAACAAAGATGTATGCATATAAAATTTATTGCGTGGTAACACAAAATCTAATACAAATAAATATGGTGAGAGCTTATAGCAATAAACTTACTTACCGTCCCAAGACAAAGCCTGATCAACAAAGTTTCTCCAATTTATTCGACTGTGGCCTACCATTCTCCAATTCTTTGGACACCAAGTACTCTCCGCCAGATCTCGATCCACCTGATCTAACCTTCTTGCTCGCTTAGCCTCTGGTCGTCTTGTTCCTACTGTGTTTAAAGCGAACACCATATTTACAGGGTAGTTCTTGCAAGTTGCAACATGCCCTGCCCATCGTATCCGTCCAGGTTCAGCCACCTTTTGAATAGGTACTAGATTCTCCATAGTGCTGTACGAGTTCATGGTTCATCTTCCGACTCCATACTCCGTTCTCTTGTACGTCACCGAAGATCGTTCTTAGCACTTGTCTTTCAAAAACTCCGTGCACTCGCAGGTCCTCCTCGAGCAGTAGGGTGATTTATGTATTTTGGACAGGCGTTACGCGTACGCTATTGTGCACATTTACGGCTGAAGATTAAGATTCGACAAAATGCCAATTTAATCGCTTTCACTACCTATGTTTAGATTACAGAAGCAGGTATCAAGAACTTATACTCCATTGTACTCGACCTAGGCTACTCGTCGCCAATTCGCCGAGCTCGACACTCGCAGGTCAATTTCGACCTGGTTGAGCTATCCAGTACGTAGGGTCTCTCTATTCTTGATATCGATGGTACATTCTTGTGACATGGTTGAACCATCGTAGCCTCCCAACTTTCACCAGGGTACGATGCTCCGTTTTTAGAACGGCGTAGATTACCTCCGTCGTCCCAAGTTCTTTAGTAATGAATTAATGATGCCGTGGTCCTCTGCTAGGAGTTGATTACTTTTGTTGAAGATAGTTCCTCTTGTTTAGACGCCCGCTCACACCTTCAATAGCTATGTTAACCCTCTAACGGGCAACACCGTAAAAACGATGCGATCAAGCTAATGACTATTTTATCATGAAAGTATATACAAAAAACCCGAATTAATCCACCTAGCGGCGTGACCTAGCCTTTCTACTGCCACAATAATCATTATTTAATTTCTCAAGAACTTAATTGTAGATGTATAGATGTTATATTAGACTATATTTTTAAATATCCCTTCCGTATTCCTCAAAATCCTTATTTGCCAGTAAAATTCACAACGTATTGTGTAGAATAATTATATTTTCTTTCCTTGGGTGCGTAAATACATGTAAGCGTCATTTATGTTACTTGATGAACACCTTATTTAGTTTTATAATTTTTATAGAAAAATAATGTAAACACAAAAGATAATTTTTACAGACTTGAATGAATATGTATAGAAAATTAGAAATTAACCCTCTAACGGGTCTACAGACGGCCTTAACTTTCGGGCTTCAGAGCCACATACGAAACTTGTTTTGAATTGACAATATGAAGCATTTGTTCCATTTGCGCCATAAACATGCTTGAGAATGGGAAATATGATCGATATGATGTCCAGTGCTTGTCGTTTTTGATTTATTTATTAAAACATGATACATGACATAAGACATCTGTCCTTTAAAATGTCACTAACGATAACAAATCTTACAAAATTACTACCGTGCAACGTTTACTTCCTATTTTTCATATAACATTTCTAAGCTCTAGTATCTATTGATTGAAAAGAGCATCTATTGATGCGCAGAATTTGTTTGGAATTTGTACAAATTTATTTGGAAAAATCAACTCACTAGTATCTTTGATTCTATACACCACTATACCTACATGCTTAAATAAACTGCTTTTCTTCGCTTTTTGCTTTTCTTGTACAATTGTGAGTAACAGCAAGTGAAGAAAATGACAATTGAAATCTGAAATCAAATGTCGAATTTGTTTATTCAATCCGGATTGGAACTGGATGAACTTTTTGTGTTCATTTGCTCCTATCTGACAGATAAAATTCATCCAGTTTCAACCCGGGTTGAATAAACAAATTCGACAAAAGAAAAGAAAAAACTTTTCGATTGAATCCCACTATTTAATATTTATTTGCGACAGATACGTAGTTCACCTACGACATGCAGGCTTCATCAGTGTCTTATATCAAAGCGTATACGTATCTGTCGCGAACAAATATTAAATAGTGGAATTTAGTCGGTAAAAGTTTTTCTTTTCTTTAATTTCAGAGTTCGTATTCCACTAAGAGGCTTCAAAAACTTCAGACAATTGACATGTTTCTCACTTTTCTTGAATTTCATTGCAAATTTTAAAATTGCAAATTGTCATCACATACATACATACATACATACATACATACATACATACATACATACATACATACATACATACATACATACATACATACACACATACATCACACACATCTCATACATTGAATACAATCAACATTTGATTGATATGTTTTGATTTCACACGTTTTAACGGTTTAATATACGGTGCTTAAGTGTTAAAGTTTGAATAACTTTTGAATGAAGCGTCCGATTTTAAATAACTCGGTTTCGTTTGATAGATCTCAGCAGTAATTTTCAAATAATCATAAAATGTGTGATGTTTTGCCTTTCTACTATATAAATATATAGTATAAAGGTATAGAAATCACTCGAAAAACCGGAAATGGAAAGAAGGTCCTGCGGGCCGAATGTCATATACCATTCGACTTCGTTTCGAAAACTGAGCATTTTCTGTGTGTGTGTATGTATGTGTGTGTGTGTATGTGTGTGTGTGTGTGTGTATGTGACGCTTTTCAATCTCACTCACTTTTCTCGGAGATGGCTGTACCGATTTTTATGATCTTAGTGTCAAATGAAAGGTCTAGGTGTCCCATAGGTCGCTATTGAATTTCATACTGATCGGACTTTTAGTTCAAAAGTTATGTATAAAAATACGAAAAATATGGGGCTTCATTATCTCATAAGTCCTTCAACCGATTTGAACCAAATTGATTGCATATGAAAGAGGAGCCTTGCAAACCCTTAACTTCAGAATTTCATGACGATTGGACTTGTAGTTTGAAAGTTACATAAAGAAATGTGAAAAAATTGTATTTAAAACATATTTTTGTAACATATAAGCATTAATTCAATGTAAAGCATCACCAGATTTATTATCATTTGAAAATTACTGTTGAGATCTATCAAACGAAACCGAGTTATTGAAAATCGGACGGTTCATTCAAAAGTTATTCAAACTTTAACACTTAAGCACCGTATATTAAACCGTTAAAACGTATAAAACCAAAACATTTCAATCAAATGTTGATTGTATTCAATGTGTGTGATGTATGTGTGTATGTATGTATGTATGTATGTATGTATGTATGTATGTATGTATGTATGTATGTATGTATGTATGTATGTGTGTATGTATGTGTGTATGTATGTATATGTGTGTTTGTGATGACGATTTGCAATTTTGAAATTTGCATTGAAATTCAAGGAGAGTGTGAAACATGTCAATTGTCTGAAGTTTTCGAAGCCTCTTAGTGGAATGTGGAATACGAACTCTGAAATTAAAGAAAAGAAAAAACTTTTTCCGACTGAATTCCAATATTTAAAATTTATTCGCGACAGATACGTATACACTTCGAAATAAGACACTGATGAAGCCTGCACGTTGTAGGCGAGCTATGCATCTGTCGCAAATAAATATTAAATACAGTAGGATTTCGAATTTGGCAACAAATGCGTGTCGCCTATGTTGCTAAAATCGAAACCGTGCCAAAATCGAGACCCTTTTTGATATGACAAAATTGAATGTAAATGCATTGGAAATTAACTAAATGTTATTAATCAACGATTGCAACCTTTTTCACAAAATCCGCCAAGACCTATCCATGCGGTGTAAGTAAGTTTTTGGTGACCTACGGTAAGACATAATCCTACGGCAATAAAAATATTATTGTTCGAAACATTCTATGATCGCAAACTTTTTTTCATGTACACACTTAGGGCAATATTTTTTCGTCATTTAAAGTAATGCGGAAACTGACTGATATTTAAGCATCAGCATTTTTGGCTCGAGCGGCACGTTTCGATATTTAAGCATACTTTTGGAAGTAAAATATTTTGTGTTGCCAAAAACGGATACTTTTGTTGCCAAAATCGAACATTGCCAAATTCGAAATCCCACTGTAGTGGGATTCAATCGGAAAAAGTTTTTTCTTTTCTTTAATTTAAGATTTCGATTGTCATTTTAATAAATAAATAATAAATAAATAAATTTTCTTCACTTGCTGTAACTCGCAATTAGACAAGAAAAGCAAAAAGCGAAGAAAAGCATTAATTTAAGCATTTAGATATAGTGGTGTATAGGATTTAATATACTAATGGATTGATTTTTCCAGATAAACTTATATAAATTGCAAACAATTTTTGCGCATCAATAGATGCTGTTTCCAATCAATAAATACTAGAGCTTAGAAATTTTATATAAAAATAGGAGCAAAACATTGTACGGTAGTAATTTTGTACGATTTGTTTTCGTTAGTGACACTTTAAAAGACAGAAATCTTATGTCATGCATCATATTTCAATAAATAAATCGAATTGACAAGCACTGGAAATCACATCGATCATATTTCCCATTCTCAAGCATGTTTATGGCACAGCTTTTGCACTATTCGACCTCATCTTGTTTTCCTAACCCTCTAACGGGATACATTGTACAAACGATGCGATCAAGCTAATGACTATCTTTTCATGAAAGTACATTCAAAAGAAGCTTAAGTTTTGATTTTCATGCAAAAATAATTATCTGAAGGAGCGTCAGCTAAGAAATATTTCCATTTCTCTTTTTTTATATCTAATGCTCTATTCAGTTATTTTTTCTAATTCAGATATATTGCAAAATTGAAGCCAAGCAAACTAATAGTAAAATTTTGAGATCAACCATTTTGTTGTAGATATCCTTTTTCTTCAAAATCGAAATATGATAATAATTTTTCTGAACCCTTTTTTTTTCAAAGATGCTAACTTTTGAGCGCATGGTATTAATATCAAAATATCAAAAAATCTGCTATGAACACATATTTCATATTGTCAATTCAAAACAAGTTTCGTATGTGGCTCTAAGGCCTGAATGTTAAGGCTGTCTATATATATATATTCATTCAAGTCTGCAAAAATTATCTTTTGTGTTTACATTATGTTTCTATAAATCACGTAAATGTTATAAAACTAAATAATATGTTCATCAAGTAACATAAATGACGCTTACAAGTATTTCTGCACCCAAGGAAAGAAAATATAATTATTGTACGCAATAGTTGAATCAATATATATAGAATGCCAGTGTCGCTGCAGTGCTCGTGGTAAACATCACACATTTGAAAATTACGTATTTACACTGTATGCGCATATGTGTGAGTGATCGATTCGAAACGGGAATCTGATTGTCAAACTAAAAAGGCAACCCAATAAAAAATCCTTCTGCTTTTCCGTAAATCACGTAGGATAAATCACCCGATTTGGTCGTTTTGGGGTATTTCGTCGGCAGGAAAATTTTCTATTGGGCAATTTGACAATGTAGTTCCCGTATCCAAGACACGAACCAGCAACATGTTTGCCACCCAAATATCCATGAAACACCAGCGACACTGGCATTCTATATATATTGATTATACTTACGCAATACGTTGTGAATTTGACTGGCAAATAAGAATTTTGAGGAATACAGAACGGATATTTCAAAATATAGTCAAGTTAATTAGAGATGTTCCTGAGAAATTAAATAGTGATTATTGTGGCAGTAGAAAGGCTAGGTCACGCCGCTAGGTGGATTAATTCGGGTTTTTCATTAAATTAATGCTTATATGTTACATAAATATGTTTTAAATACTATTTTTTCACATTTCTTTATGTAACTTTCAAACTACAAGTCCAATCGTCATGAAATTTGGAAGTTAAGGGTTTGCAAGGCTCCTCTTTCATATGCAATCAATTTTGTTCAAATCGGTTAAGAGACCTATGAGATAATGAAGTCCCATATTTTTCGTATTTTTATACATAACTTTTGAACTAAAAGTCCAATCAGTATGAAATTCAATAGCGACCAATGGGACACCTAGACCTTTCATTTGACACTAAGAACATCAAAATCGGCCCAGCCATCTCCGAGAAAAGTGAGTGAGATTAAAAGCGTCACATACACACACACACACATACACATACACACACACACACACACACACACACACACACACACACACACACACACACACACACACACACACACACACACACACACACACACACACACACACACACACACACACACACACACACACACACACACACACACACACACACACACACACACACACACACACACACACACACACACACACACACACACACACACACACACACACACACACACACACACACACACACACACACACACACACACACACACACACACACACACACACACACACACACACACACACACACACACACACACACACACACACACACACACACACACACACACACACACACACACACACACACACACACACACACACACACACACACACACACACACACACATACATACACACACACAGAAAATGCTCAGTTTTCGAAACTGAGTCGAATGGTATATAACATTCGGCCCGCAGGACCTTCTTTCCATTTCCGGTTTTCCAAGTGATTTCTATACCTTTATACTATATATTTATATAGTAGAAAGGCAAAAAGCTTAAGTTCTGATTTTCATGCAAAAAGAATTATCTGGAGGAGCACTAGGTAAGAAAAAGTCCAATTTCTCTTTTTCTTTTTTCATGTCTAACGCTCAGATATTTTTTCAATTCAGATATATTACAAAATTAAAATAATGCATGAAATTTACTCATAGAAATTTTTTTTAGGTCAATCATTTTGTTCTAGATGTCCTTTTCCTTCAAAAGTAAAAAACGGAATATTCGCGCATTAATTATTTTCGGAATTTTTGTTTTTGAAAGATGATAACTTTTGAATGCATGGTCAGAATGTTATGATATTAGTATCAAAATGTCAAGAAATCTGTTCTGAACAAATTTTGCATATTGCCAATTAAAAACAAATTTCGTATGCGGCTCTGGAGCTCATAAAGCGAAGGCCGTCTACAGACGTTAGGTTAAATAGAATACGGGACCGTCAATCGACCGTTTCAATAGAACTAAAGAGTGATACCGAAACACGCGAACATCACTCGCTTCAGATAGCTATGATCAGCCGTGTTATTTAGTTTATCCGGATAATTATGCTTGTACACTAATTGTCACAACTCTTCGCACTCAACTATATCATATGCTGCCGTGAAATCCACGCAAATATGATATGTGGGCATATTATACTCCTGACATATCGGAAGGAATTATCTGAGTGTAGAATAGTTGTTCTGAGTATTCACGAACGCTGTCCTGCTCCTGACACTTTTTTTTTTCCTAAAGAACAAGATCAACTCACTCCGCGGAAGATCTAGCAACGCTTTTCGTCGGTGCGGATGTCTAATCGCGTGTGCTTTTCAATATCTTTTGATTTTTCAAAGCGGTTTTGAATGTTTTATAGTAGAAAAGTGTTCAAAATGTGCAATAGTTATCGGTGACTTAGATTCCAATGTGGGATCACAAGTATAGTGATAATGAAAAGACTTTTCATTAAAGGAAGCATCAGTTTTGTTTTTTTTTTGGTTCGACTGTGTTTCATTTCAGTTCATTCCTTTCGAGCCGTATCCCAAACGATCTAGAAGAGAGTAGCAACACATCAACGGGTGGCACATATTTTCGTATACTCTCGTTTGCGTTTTCGCAAGAAGAACCGATCAGCAGGTTAATTGTTTTTAACCGCACCTTTCTGCTCGATTGATAAACACGGAAAAAGGGGGAAAATTCTAGATAAACTGGTAGTCTGTTCCGTTTAAATGGTGTGGATCATATACAGTTCCGTGCTAGGAAAAAGTAATTAAACAATGCAAGTAACAGAAACAGATCGTGTACCTAGCACCAAAGCGTTTCCGTGCTGCATTTTGTTTTGCTGGAAATGTAACGTCGTGGCTGTGTGTGTTTGATCGCTGAAGTGAGATGAAAGAAGAAGCAAATTTCACAGGGTGCCCCACTAAAACCTAATGCACTTAAAGAATCTAAAAGTCATTGTGCATCTCTGTTTAAATTTTTGCTGTAACGTTAATTGGTTTGACCAGCGGTACGTAATGCCGTGCGATGGTTGGATTTTGTGTAATTCGACATGTTTTGGTGTTAGTAAGTTGTGTGCAGTGTGAGTGGTTGATAGAAGGGCTTTTGGTATAGTCAGGACTGTGGAGTGTAACCAAGGTTGCCAACAAGTTTTCCCGAAAATCTGGCGAACACGAATAAAAATGTCTGGCAAAAATCTGGTGGTCAATTAGTCCGATGGGGAAGCGTTTTCCTGAAAAAATCTTGCTCGTTTTGCTCACTGTAGATGCAAAATTTCGTCCAAAATTAGAAGTGGTGACCTTTTTGCAAGACGGTGGATCGGAAATCTGGCAAAAATCTGGCACATTGCCAAATATCTGAAGGATTTTGAGCTTTGTCTGTTTCTCTGGCCCGCAATCAAAAATCTGGCAAAACCCAGATTTATCTGGCATACTGGCAACCGTGAGTGTAACGCGGATTGTAAGGTAGTATATATATAGTGATGGCTTTTCATTTGCAGATTTTCACTACATTCGGATACCATTTTGAATCTGCTCAATATACAATATACGAGTTAAGTTGCTAACCAAATAATTCATCTTACTTCATATTTCGCTTCCATTTTTGCAGTTGTTTTGTTTGCTTGTTTGTTTTGTTTGTGCGAAATAGGCGCTATATATCACTGAACCTTTATTAGCAAAGATACTCCCAACGACTGTATACTGTATATTGTGTAACGTAAACTGTAAATACACCAATATCTTTACGGAAAGCGTTTGGTACGGGAGGTCCACGCTTCCTTCCTTCCCTTCGATTTCAAAGAGTTGAATCGAATTAAGTATCATTTATAATTCCACTTGATTCTTTGAAATTCTCTTTGCGGTATATGCTGCGCAGTTGGCCTGGCCGTTGACAAGAAAAATGATCGATTCAGACAATCGTCATTTTCCAGGATGGATTTTCCTTAGTTTTTCTCAGCTCTTTCCTCTTCATCGTTTGTACCGTCACATTACTTATCAAGGTAAATCCTGATCCTAGCTAAGCTAAACTAAGATCTTTTTTCCTCTCCAACGAATGCTGGCGTTTCTCGTCAAACCAACCATTCCAGCACTTGAGGTTTCTTTTACTAGCACCGCGGTAGAGGCTTCATCGATGATACATCGTATCCCGTTTCATCCATCTTGGAGCGTTGATTCACCTAGCTCCACAGAAGAAGTTAAGGCCCCCATACACGTACGTACATGTTGGGCGAAAATGTTGGTGAATTCATGCTCGTCCAACACGCTCGCCGGTGTGTGAGTGCCACGAACCAAGCTGACAGAAGAAAATGTTCGGCTCGCCGCTCGACCGGAATGACCCTCCAACATTTTGTTCATTACCAACCCAACATATGCGTACGTGTATGGGATCCTTTAGAGCCTCGTTTAGCAGGCGGGCGCATTTTGCGGGTTGTTTAATTGTTTATTCGAGGAGGAGCGTCGGAAGTTTTCAGAGTACATATACTAGAGCTAGGCAATGATACAGGCCAATATTCGCACCTCGTAAGAAACGTATGTTGATATTTCAGAAGCACCGGCGATGGGTATTTAATAGATTTAGTTCAATGTTCGTTGGTCAGGTGGCAGGTGACCTTGTGGATAACTTTGCAAGAAAATAAGTAATTCTGATCAGCAGGCCTCGGGAAGCTCTAAAGTTATCGGTAGTCTGGTATGCAGGCCATAAACCCGAAAACCGGCCTCGATACATCGCTTCCCTACCATTGGCGTAGTTAGGAAATTTCCCTGGGAGGAGTCTGAGGGGTGCCTTAAAAAAATCACTTTGTATGAAAATTTATATAAGCGTCATCGTCGTCATTGTCGTCAGCAGCATAGAACCGAAGTGATTTGTGCTGTTTCAAGCAGTCGTCTCCATTCAACTCGATGTTGCCAGTCGTCGCCAATTTTCCAATCGTCTCAGAAGTCGCAAATCACTTTCGACCTGTTCGAGCCATCCTGCACGTGGAGCCCCCTTGTTCCTGGTGCCGGTTGGGGACAACTATTTTCGTCGCAATGTCAGCCGGCATCCTTACGATGTGTCTGGACCACAGTAGCCTACCGACGTTCACTAGATGTACAAGCAGCTCCGGTAGCTCTTGATTCATATGCCTCCACCACTCTACGCTTTCAGTTTGTACAAATATCGTCTGTAGCTCTTTCCGCTCACACACGGCCAGGGCGCGTATGTCCTCCGTGAGCAGCGACTCGGCTTCAACTCCGTGAAGAACTACCCTACTGATCTCATAATGGTTTTGTACATTGTCAGCTTCGTACGGCAATGATTGTAGCTTCTTGAACATAGCGTTTTGTGACGCAAAGTTACTTGCTAGGAGTTGGCCCTTGGTAAAAATTATCGGATCACCCCCTCAAGAGCGATGTTGAACAGCAACAGCAACAGGGTAAGCCGTCACCTTGTCTCAACCCTCGCTGCGCCTCGCTGCGAAGGGATACAAGAGTGTCTCCGAGATGCACACGAAACATACACTCGATCCAATATAACGCTGATCAATTCAGTCAGTTTATGCAGAAAACCGTGTTCTTGCATTATCTGCCATATATATGGTCTCGATAGACTGTATCGTATGCTGCTTTAAAAACAATAAAGATGTGATTAGTGGGTACGTTGTACTTCCGATATTTCTTCAAGTTCCGCCGGATACTAAAAATATTGTCTGTAGTTGCACGAGCCCCGTTTAAGCCTGCCTGGTAATTCCCTACGAAACCAAGTGCTATCGGTGATAGCCAGTTATAACACGATCTGGGAGAATACATTGTAGGCGACTTTACCAACGCTATGCCTCTTCTTCCATCCATTTCCATCGGTTGCTTCTGCTCCTCACAAATCTTGGAAATTACCCAGTGTAGAGCCGTTGCCAGCGTTTCTCGGATATATTTATAAAGCTCTGCCGGTAAACAGTCCTTACCAGCGTCTTTATTGATCTTCAGCAATTCGTTTTCTCGTTTGACTTCTTAGAGATCAGGTGCTGGGATATTGCTATCTTCCATGGGTACTCCCAGGTTGCTTCCGTTCCGCCTCCCTACAAAACGATTGCCAAAAAACACAGCTTGTGCATCGAACCGTCTACGCTTCAAAATTTGAATTCCAAGAAGCTAGCAGCGCTCGATGTATGTTGGTAGCCGGAGTCGATTACCCCATGGTTGGAAACGTAGAAAATGTCGCACGAGCTTCCGCTGCACGGTTTCAATTCTTGCTATCCAGTTTGCGTTGAATGGATGCTAAACAACCAAGTTGGTCTCAAGAACAGATCGCACCATTTTACTCTAAGCAACCGTACAAATATAAGCAACCGCAATAATTTTGCTCTATTAACTATTGTTTTATTAACTATTAATATTATTAATTTTGATTCGTATCATTTTGGTATTGCATAATAATACCGCAATAAAATCTTTTAAAAAATTCATATGAAATCAAGCGGTTTTAGAATTGCTACTTGGGCGGCTTTGAGGAAGGACGGTCAACAACGGATCAAATATTTGCAGATCCACCAAAGAAATCGAGAGTACAGAGTTCCCACACACCATTTGATCGTTGATCTCAAAGCTACACATGATATCATCGACCGCAAAAATCTATGGAAAATCATTGACGAGAATGGCTTCCTCAGAAAGCCGAAAACTGAATCAATGGATGGTATACAATGCTGTGTCTGGATCTTTTGTGGACTGTCAAGTTCATTCGAATCACACAGAGCGCATCATCAAGGTGATGGTTTCCCATGCCTGCTATTCAACATATCGCCACAAGGTGCTACGAACTGAGCGAAAATCATCACGCAGGGCAAGATCTTCAACGCAACTAGCGAACGCGAAGTAGACAATATTGGGTTTAAGGTAGTTGCGTCTAAAACAAAGTACATGCTGGCTGGCGAAACCGAGGCCGACTCACGCCCCTGGGGAAGTTCTGAGGTAGATGACGTATTAGTCTATCTTGGCACACTGGTAACAGCAGGCAATGACGCCAGCCATGAGATTTAGAGGCGTATTATCAGTGAAAGTCGTGCTTACTCTGGGCTTTACATGCAATTGCGGTCGAACAGACTAAGCCCCAGCACAAAGTGTACCCTGACAAGACGCACATTACACCGCTTGTTCTCTATGAGTATAAAATGGACAATGCTAGAGAAAGACCTGCCGGTGTTCGGAGTTTTCGAAAGGTAATGCAGTATGAAAGCAGAAGATAAACCACGAGTTCCTATGATGCTACGGCCATGTGCGCAGGGCATGTTGCAAGAATGCCAGACAAGTACCGTGCGAAGATTGCTTTGTCTTCAAATCCGGTAGAATCAAAATGATCAGAAGTACAGTGAGCACGACGGTAAGACCAGGTGGAACGAGATCTGGTGGCACGGTATCTAAACAATTGGACAGCAGTTATCCATAACCGAGCCAATTGCCGGAATTTTGTTCGTCAGGTTTTGCCTTAAGACAGAAAACCTGTAAAGTAAAGCTCTCTTACATTTAAGAAAACCGTTGTTCATCTCCACTGCATTATTATGATTTCAGAACCAAAATAATAAAATCAAACTAGTCCCAAACTGATAAAAATGTTCTTTTTTCTGTTTGTGTGTTGAATGCACGAGTTGTAAGATCCTCTCAAGTTTTATATAATCTTGAGGATCCGTTGACTTTCCATTCATTGGCTTTAGTTTGTTGTCAAATGTTCGTAGTAAAATTATATTGTCGTTTTTCTTTCAGTATCTAAGATAAACACATAAATAATTCTCAAATAAGCCGCCCGGTCGGATCTGGTGTGCGTCGCTTGATATACGGACGCTCAGTCCTGGTAAAGCACTTCTACGTATTCATATGCAGCAAGAGACGTAAATAACCTTTTCAACTTCAACAGTGTTCAAAAGGGTCTTCAACAGTGTGTGCGTCAGATATTTCTGTTCAAACAAACTACAGTACAGTACAAACTTATGCTATGAAGGAAAAAATGACTTAGGCACTAATTTCAAAATTATCCGCGTTCACTGCGTGCTATGTCAAATGTAATATTAATAGAAACGGAAAGTAGTACAGATAACATTTCTAAGATAATAATCCTACCATAATTCATTGACATTCTAGAATGGCCTTCCGAAATCGGGGTTCTAGAACCCCGGGTTTGTCAAAATTTGAACTCAGAGCGAAATAGTATACGGAATTGCGTCAGGAAGGTCGCGAATCAAAAATGGTTGAGAACCACTGTTCTAGAATTTTTCGAGTATAGCTGTTCAGTAGTAGCGATTTGTAATTACACCAGTGACAAAACTCGTGCTAAACTTACATGACAAACTGCTACTAATACGAAGCGCTAGCGCCGCTGTTTTGGTTCACCCTATGGTCTCTTTTGAGCATCCAGTACTCCCAGCCTCCGACAAGCACTATTCATGATCCATAGTAAATATTTATTTATCGCGTTTACATCACTCACGAGCTTTATGCTGGCAGCCATAATAGCATATAAGTTCATTCACGTCATGCGCTTCGAAAACTTTTAATTACCCCACGGTTCTGCTCTACTGTGGTATGACTGGTATGGTATCTGACTGAGCGATTTATCCTTATTATGAAACCAACTGAAATCAAGAGTGCATGCAATATCGCCGGAAGGCTTTTTATGTTGCAATTTATGTTTGATTAACGTACACCCTGGCACTCGACAGAACAGCGAATACACCCGTGAACACCAAGTAGAGCAAACAATCAGCACGTTCCGTAAGCTTTCGGCCCAAGAGACTACCCTCATACCCCTCCCCCCTCCTCCTTCTCAGCAGCGACAAGATGAAAATAGTCTGCGTAAAAGTTTTACGAACGCAAATAGTAATAATAGCTTCTTTCTTCTTCCGTTCTGCTCTCGTTTCAGGATCGTAAGGTGCCGGTCGACTTTCATGCGGAGCTTTTGCGCGAACCGTAGGTGTTTATTCTAGCGGAACTGTCGCCTGGAGATGATTTTATGAATTCATTCCCATAACGAGCGCGGCTTGCAATAATGATAGACCCATATTCTTTTTTACGACGTGAAATCGCTGGCGCGGAACGACGTCGGGCAAAAATTGACCGGTGTAAACAAAAACGGGACTAACTTTTTTTTAATTCAATAGTAATAAAGTGAGCAGCATTGTGCTTTTAACGGGGCGAAAAACGTGAGATAATTAATCATTATAAAATAAAAACCACAAAAGAGCGGTAAAACCAGTACAGCGAATCTCGAAACGCAATAAATTCTGCCATCGGAAGCAGCGACAGTTTCGAAAGAGCGCGATCATATTTCGAAACTTCCGCCAACACTCGTAAAATTAACATATATGACAGTGCATTTTCATTCCACGTCCCATTAATTGATAGCTAGTAGTCAGAATGATTGCAACCACGCAATGCAATTATAATTAAAAAAGTGACCAGCACTCAAATACGTTCAGGCAGCGGAGGCAACCGTGAAGAAGATGTGCGGCGAACGGAAAAGTGGAACCGTAAAAACGTGGCCCGCAGTAATGGAATTGATACACATCAAATCAATACACCATCATTTGTTTTATTGGATACTGGTCTTCCTACTACTTTCATCGTCGCCTCTGGTGCTGCGAGCGGACCCGGAAACTCCAATTTACAGGGTAGATCCACTAGGTAAATATAAATAACATATCAATCATTTTGCTCTATGAATACGTTTTGATTGATCGGACATAAAATGCTACTGTATTTTGGGATCCCTATTGCTTTGGCATACAGAATTTTGTGCTTCATCGTAGTGCAGTGTTGTCGGGCAGCCATAACAGACAGCAATTACAAGTGACACTGTATGGAACTTGCGCGAGACCTGTCCGGAGATTAGATTTCGCAACCCCCCGTTTTTGTCCGACAATCGGCGTCCGATTCATCGGGTTTTGGGACCGGAGGAATTGATTGGAATCCTTTGCTATGTGATATTTCGAATGCACCATGCGATTTTTGATACCCTCTATTGAATTTTGATTGCCGTAACAAGCATACGTAGAATTGAAAAGTAAATATAGGTACGAAGCATTTTAAGCTTGAGAAGAAATAAACAAAATGATAAAACAAGATATGTGTTGCATAAATATTTACTATGGGATCAGTTGGTAAATTATTATGAGATAAGCAAATACTGTTCCCGCGAAAATAGCTTGAAAGCTAAAATTTTCAACTTTTAATGCAAACTGATACTTGGCTGAAATTATGTTACAAATTATATGTTATCTTCTAAACCGTCAATCATCTGTGACTTACCTGCGTAGACCAGAAACTTCACGTAACCTCTTAAAATATCCAACGGTGTCAATTCACATTACCTTGGATACCAATTCATCGGTCCATTACGAGAAATTATTCGTTCGTCAAAAGTATCCTTTAATAAATCACAAGTGACATGCGCGGTGTGGCATGTTGCACCGTCTCGTTGAAACTACAGCTCACCAACATAAAGAATTATCAATTGTGGTACAAAAAAGTAGATGGTCATGATCCAAATATCAAAAAGAGTTCCCAGCTAATAGATCTATATTTCTATCTAAATTATCCTTTTATATCATTTAAATGACTTGAATTGAAAAAAAACTTTGCATGCTGGTTTTAGCTCAAAGTTTTGTAATTTTAGATTCATTCACCATTTTCCCGATCATTTTAATATAAGACAAATCTTTGAAAACGGTTTACACTTAGCCTAGATTCCTCACACTCACATATTTTCCATAAAAAATTAATTCATAAAAGCAATGATGAAATATGACAAAGCATCGAAATCAGAGTACAGTGATTGTGCAGGGAAAACGAATATACCCTCCATGTAACATATGTATAATTATATGTACATACATTCAAAAGTTATTCAGCAGGTAAAAATGTAAAACCTCAACTGTAATAAGTCACAATGCACAATACTCAATTTATGAGTCCAATAAATCGCTTTCGTTTGTCCATCATGGTGAATATTTTCAGCAGCATAAGCATCGTTCAATGAGGTGAATATTTTTCAATTGATTCAGAGGTTGTTGTTTATGCAATGATGGATACTGTCCCGGCCGCAATTTATATGTGACAACTCGTAGTAAATGCGACAACTATCAACTGAATGAAATCTGCGCTTTTTATCTCGTATTATAAATATTTGGTTATTGAAATAAAAAATGTTTATGGTGATTCGTAAAGAATCCTAGAAAACCGTTTTCCGGTAACGCGACCCATTCCTCGTTTAACAGAAAAATAGTCCATCGTTGTAGCGTCTAACCCATAGTACCCACTGCATTTTCTGAATATGTAAAACTCAAGCTCCTTTTTAGGGATAGTAAATATCGAGCCAATGTCACAGGGGTATCTCAGTTTTAAGCAATGTATCAAAAGTGTTTGAGAAAATAGTACATCGCTCACTATACGAAGCTGTTCGCCATATCAGCATCGACTACTAACACGGGTTTGTTAAAAATACTGTTATACTGTGTCTTCTCTAAGGCTCTCGACAAGCTCCCGCATATGCTAGCTGTTGAGAAAATGATGCGTCTAGGCCCAATGAGGTTTGAAACAAAAAATCAGAAAACGACGTCAAACTACAAAAAACAAACCGCGTCTGACGATGGGGTTTGTTTCTGGAATTTAACCTTACGCTTCATCGTGATTGGTCGGTTTACGATTCCACCCACACCAGGATAAAATTTCTTCATTGCACCAACACCACTTAACCAACATCGCCATATCTGTATTTATCACATTGGTCTAGGCCTACCGGAGTGGATAAGCAATTGGTTACGCTCCTATCTATCTAGTCGCACTGCTTTCGTAAATGTACAAGGCGCTAAATCATATCGCTTTCCTATAGCATCTGGAGTTCCTCAAGGCAGTATCTCGGAACCATCAATCTTCATGATTTTTGTAAAAGGAAACATACAATATGAAATATTTATTGTTCAAATAAAACTGTTTAGTTGTACTGAATTTTGTCGATATTTTGACGACCATGCGCAGCCGTTTGTTCGAACAAAACAACACAGTTACAAATCAGCAACCTCTTTAGTAATTTTCGATAATATCAGCAACAAACTTGTATAACTCTACCTGGAGGTAGAACTGACGCACTTGAATGGAGCGACGGTGATGTGGATGTTTAAATAAACAGGAATGTCATATATCAGAATGTTTTAAAATATCAATAATTATCGGTATCCAAATATTGTAGCGGTATTACAAATTTATAAATTATATGCCTCTACATAAATTCCATGCTCTACAGATAAACTAAATTTGCAGTGTTTTACCGCAAGGCTCAGGACTTACTGTCGCTCTTTCTTACTTTCCTTTACAATACTTTACTGATCTGCTCTATCTGCAATGTACCGACGTCGGTGTTGTCTTCATTTACGTTCTTCCTGCGAGAGCACTACGGAATACATGCTCTCAAGATCACTGTTGACATCGTCGTCAGTGGCATAGAGCCGTGCTGTTTCAAGCAGTCGTTTCCATAGCAGTCCTTCGCCAATTTTCCTGATGTCTCTGAAGTCACAAACCATTTTCGTCCTGGTCAAGCCATTTTACACATTGAGTCATTCTGTTCTTGATTCCGGTGGGGCGAGAAGTGAACCTTACTTACTGAAGAGAACCTTACTTACTGTTACTGTCGTCCGGTATCGTCACGACGTGTCCGGCAGTAGGTTACTGACTTTCATCAGATGTACGAAGGGAATCTCTCTAAGTAGTGCCCGTAGATCGTGATTCATACGCCTCTACCACTCCCCGCTTTCAGTTTGTACACCGCCAAATATCGTCCGCAGCACCTTCCGCTCGAACACAGCAATGGCGCACATATCCTCCGAGAGTCGTGTTTTAGAATCAAGTCCATAAAGAATTACCGGTCTAATAAGAGTTTTGTATATTGTCTGCTCCGTACGGCGACGTATGCTTCTTGATCGTAGCGTTTGCGAAGGGCAAACTAGGTGCTTAATGCTTGAATAAGGCGTTGAATCTTCTTAGTAGTAGCGGTCACCAGTCTTGCGAAATATACGAACTTATCTACCACTTCTAGTTCGTCGTCCTCACGGGCTGCCATCCGTGGCAAGCGCTCGTTTGTTTCCTTTGCGCTTATTACTTTTCACTTCTGCCAGCAAAGAACCGTAGTGGTTCTTGCCGTATCAAGAATTCCTCTCCATTATACTCGGTCCTGGGCCACTCGTCATTAATTCGTTGAGCGTCTCGTTGCACGCAAGTCAGCTTCAACATGGTCGAACCTTCTAGCATGTTGAGCTCCTTTTATTCCCGGTGCCGGTGGAGTTCTTCAAGAGAACGGATTTCACTTTACAGTCCTTCGGCATACTTGCGACGTAGCCGACCCACCGTAGTCTCCCAACCTACAGCCTGCAACTTGTGGTTTATACGCCTCCGCCACTCTCTGCTATTCGTTTGTACTCCGTCAAAAATAGTCCGCAATACCTTTCGTTCAAATAAGACAAGTGTACGTTCGTCTTTCATAAGTAAAGTTACTCATAAGCAAAGTTATCTCAAGAAGACTACCGGTCTGATTAGCGTTTTGTACAAGGTCAGCTTTATGCGGCGGTGTATGCTCCTTGATCGAAGCGTCTTGCAGAGGGAAAACTAGTATCAACTTCCAGCTTCAATACGCCGTTGAATCTCCTTTCTCGTATTATTGTCGGCGGTGACCAGAGATCCCAAATACATGAACTCATCAACCGCTTTCAGTTCATCACCGTCAATACCCAGCAAGCACGAAATCGTACTTCAATAACCGAAAATTATTGGAAATAACTCTTAACAAATTCGGAATCGTAACTGAAGCTTAATAAAGTCTGCCCAAGTTGATTTTCAGTCGTATATAATGATAATAGCTGACATCCATACGGTCTTCAGCACAGAATCGTACAGCAGTACGGGGCGGGTCGCGTTTAATCGGATATTATCGTATATAAATACTTATATAGTCATAACACATATAATTATTCCTAATTACGTATATCGCCTCCAAAATAGTACGGATATGTCAATTTTGCGCATCAAATACGATTTATTAGCATGTATATCTGTACGTACTGCTGATTTTTATCTTTTTTATACATACAAAAATTCTAGCTGGGTAGTCACTGTCTGTGGGAAGCAAACATTGTTTTTCAGGAGCCTCTTTCTACTATATAGGGTAAGAACCCCACAATTCGCCCCCACTCCAGAATTCGCCCTCCCATTGGTATTCCCGTGATTCAACTCAATATATAGTTGAATTATCGGTTGTTAGTTTAATTTATATTCAATTTAACTCAGTTTTCAGTTATTTGAATATAATTCGTTGTGTTGTTTTATGTATTTTAATGATTTAATGTGGTTTGAAAAATAGGTATTGTATTTAAGACGCGATTTTTCCATTCTCAAGAACGAGCACGACAAATAAAATTGAGGAAAAGTAATGGAAAATCGTATCTCTTTGCACTTTTTACGCATCAATTTGGTTATATCTGTTTCAAATTTCATAATTGTGCTTTTATTTTAATATTTTATCGCAATTCTGCTGAAAGTTGTGAATAGACAAGTAGATTCCGCAACGTTCAAAGCTGCATATGACCCTGTAATCAAAAAACTTGGGGGAAAGAGAAATAGAAAGTAAGACATAGCAAAGAGAAAGATAAACGAAGTAGAACCTAATGGACGAAAAAGTGTAAGTTAAGAATTTGTAATATGTTTTATGTTGTAAATGTGCCTAATATAGTGGTTTACTGTCCGCAGATGATGAGCGAAGACCAGTAGTAGCTCGAAACGTCCGGACTAACTGGTAATTTAAATCTTCATACTTATTTCGCCGAAAAACGTCGATTAAATCGAACAAACAATTCTGCTGAAAATAGAACATAAATGCACTAGGCGAAAACTGGGTGTTGTAAATCATATGAGTTCCAAAATTCGCTCGGGTCGAATCTGTATATACATAACCGAACTTACTGCGTGAACCAGTTTTCGCCCTCATCTATCAAATATATGCAAATATGCCACACATAAGCAAAAGCAAATCAGAATCGATAAGGTTGTTCGCTGATTTATGTTTATCAAAATGGTAAGTAAAAGTATCGAATAAATAATATTTTGATGCAGAAAGCACATAATATCTTCATTTGAATTCATCTAACAAAAGAATTACCTGCTAAACATGGGCTAATGGGGTTTCTACCAAACGGAATGTTGAATTAGCAATAATCGCACGAATTAATAAGACGCGCATAATATTCTCAAAAATCACAATTTTTCTTTTAATGAGAATGAATCTGACTATTGGAAAATCACACGAAAAATCAGTCTACTATTTTAAAGCATATAAGCGCAATAAAATTGTTGTCTTGGATAAAACTTATTTTTTATTGTTCACAGTAAACATTTACTCTTTCCCAAAAAATTACTAAACAACGATATAAGTAATCATTAAGGTTATTTAAACTATTAAAATAAACATTGTACCATTCTGTAGGAACTGATATCCCACATATCAATAGTGAAAATGAATTCAACAAAGGACCAGAAAAAGCACCAACAGGACCATTCATTTTAAATATCTTTGACGAGTGTCAAAAGCCTTATTTTACTGCAATGAAAATAAACATTTAGTAAAAACCCACCTTCTCTGTGTTTTTTAGTTTTACTAAATCAGGTATCAGGAGGTGATCATGATCAGCCGAAGCAACACAGCTTGTTATAGAATAGTATAACATTACATACATCAGAACTTCTCTATTACCAGAAAAGCGCAAAAAATTGATGTCTAATGAAACAACAATTGAAAGAAGTATGTATCAGGTTAATTCGTACCATTTTAAACGTTATTAAAGCTACAACTTGTTCTTCCAGTAGTTTAAATTTAGTAATGGAGACATAATAAAAACTTCGTGTTGACATGTTGACAAAAACAAACGTTATTCATTTGATATGAGCTGTCAAATAAATTCATGTTATCACAAAACATCTCAAAACCTTAATAATAACGACACATGTTTTCAAAGTACGTTTATAGTACTCTTAAACGACTACTTTCCATGAAGATTATTTTCTAACTTGTTTTGTGTGTTACTTGGGAGTTTATTTCAATTTAGATTTACATTTAACGAATTCCTGATACAAATTGATTGCCATATTAACCACTGAATAGACATAATCTTAACGTTAAATAATAGTAACAACAATTCTAATAAAATAATTGAGGTTATTTGGGAAATTTGCAACTAATAACAAGTGGGCGAAATTTGGGTCACATGGGGGACGAATTTTGGATCGCTATGGGCGAAATGTAGTACAAGAGGTTCCTGCACAAAATTGGGTTTTTTTGCTATCAAATTTCAATTCTCGCGATTCCGAATAGCCAAAATAGATAGAATATTAAGATATAGTCCCACTTGTCTGAGTTCAGGGCTGATTTTATAATAATATGGCGATTTATTCATTTTACAGCATAAAAACCTGATAAAAGGGGCGAATTCTGGGGTCGTTACCCTATAAGGTTTTCGACGCATTGATTTGTAATATAATCCTCCTAGCCTCTATTTTTAGTTTAGCATAGATATCGAGGTCGTCTGCAAGTTGGTTACTCTTGCTGAAGATCATTCCTCTCGTTCCGATGCCCACTCGCTCTGATTCCAAGTAACAATTTTAAGTGTTTTTACGCTCTTCTAGTGGTTTCCATGACCAATTTCATAAGACCAGAACTTTCTGAGGACCGCTATAAAACTGCCTTCTGACCAAGTGGCCCACTCTTCGGAAGGTTTTTATAAACACTTTAAAAAGCAGGTCATAAGCTCTAGTAGTTGTATCACGGTCTGCTGAAAGTAGTAATAATATCGATTATGCTTTCACTGCTTTACAGACACCGCCTAAGCTAAATCGCAGACTTGAAAAAACATCCGTGAGCTGCAAAATTAAACTGTTACTGTCAGATCATCCTGTTAGATTTGATTTAGAGGGACCATAATAAAATATGCCATACAAAAATTAATAAATTTTCAGCAGTCTCTGTTGGTTTGCAGCATATGCGCATTAAATTTTATCGTAAATATTGATATAATATGTGAATAAAATCAACAAATCGCCAGTGAAATTTTGTATTTTTCGAAATATTCAATTCAGTCAATCTCAAATCAAACTCAAACTAAAAATCGCTTTAGTTGTTTCCTGTGACAGGAAAACCGATTGACAATAACTTTCTTTCTGCGAAACACTGCTGTGGTGAATTTTTGTTTGCGAGCTTAAACAAAATTCTAGAATATCGCAATATGACCTCGAATAAAAAAAAAATTTAGGTGTTGAACTTTAACATTCTTCATAATAGCATCAATACATCTGTTTGGTCAGGGTGTTACCGTTGCAATGGCTCTATAAAACAAACAGATTTTTTGCGATTTGACAAGCAATCGTAATAAGACCAATTTTGTGTGGTACGCCAGATTCTATTCCTAACGAGTGGCAACTAAAATTTTGGAAGTTTTTTTCTCAAGCTGTCAAAAAAGACAAAGATACGTGAAGAAGATCTGATCTAGCGAAATTAAAGATACATTATCCATTGTTGAAAACACCAAGTGACCATTTGAAAACGGTCCGTAATCGGCTGTTCGGCGAAGCTTTCGTTTGACGTCAAAACAGGAGCGTTGTACGGCCGTCATGTCAACTTTGCGAATGCATCTCTTAATTCTATCAATCAACTGTTTGCAATTCGTGGCTCTCCAGTTATTTTTGCACATCAAGGAACACAAAATCCCGAAGAAATCTTCGATTGGGCGGGTAAAAATGGGATCGAATGGGTATTCAAGAACGATTGTGTTTTTTTAGCGTAATGCGATGATGCTCTATCCGGCCAAAGCACGTATTGTCCAGCTGCATGATATTTTAGTAGAAACGGGATCAAAATTTTCTTCAAACATTCGTCTGGTGAATCTTAATTGATAGCCAAACCATTGCTTTTTAAATGTTGTACCGTATACTTTTTGCCGAGATTTCTGGTGCAGTTCGTAGAAGAGTACAACGCGCTCCCGAAATGCTTCTTGTTTCGACGTCATTTTTAATAAAACTGGGCAAGCATAAACAAAACAAAAAATATTAACAAAAAAAGGAGAGCGAGAGCTAACACATACATACTCTCATTTCTCTTTGAGCTTTTTTGTTGTTGAGCATAAGGGCCACGAAAAAATTCCAAATAACCCAGTGAGAGCCGTTGCCAACGTTTCTCGGTCATATTTATAAGGCTATGCTGGAAGGCTGTCCATACTGGCGACTTATTTATTTTACAGCATCCCGATTTCTTGTAGATCAGGTGCTGGAATATTATTATCTTCCATGGACACTACACTCAAGGACACTGAACAAATCGTTTCATTGAATCAGGTCAAAGCGATTCAAACAAAAGAGTATGTTGCAACACTCCGACGTTCGACTTTGGAAAGGGTCGTTCAAGACAATCTCCAAAGAGCGAAACGGATGAATCTTCGCTGCACTCACTCTACTCGATCAACTCCATTTTGGTATTAGGAACTCCGCACTGCAGCGCAGTACTCAATATTGCAGCGGACTAGTGCACAGTAGAGAGCTTTGAGGCAGTAGATGTCGCAGAAGTTCTTGGTGATGCGCATAATAAATCCATGGTTCCTGCAGGCCTTGTCGACAATAAATGCGATGTGTTCAAGGTACGATGCTAGTCTTACAAACCAGTCGTTTTGGCTAGGCGAACAAATTTGGCAAACTTCAAATCAAGCATCTAATCGTAGAAGAACTACAGCTACATCGTACTTTTTCTCATATTGTAGTATTAGCATCGGTGGCTCGAGCAGCACGTTCCTCTCAAGCGTGTGGAAGTTTTGTGCTTGTTTTATTGTAGATAGACAGCAAACCTGTACAAATATTACTCTGGAAAAGTGACTGTGATATGTACTGAGCCGCATTTTGTTTCATTAGCTTCAGGTCCAATAGATAATTTTCTCGAAGGAATGCAAACTTATTCGAACGAAAATTGAAATCTCCAGAAGGAAGCAAGATCGAACATAAATATCTCGCGCGTAGATTTATGGTTGTGATTCAACGAACAGCGGCGGCAATTCATCAGCCACAATCACGAAATCAAACAATCGTTATACGTTTCAACGCAATTGAACACGTCACTGGTGGCCATGAAATATATCTGTTTGTTGGCTGCACTATTGGGAATCAAAACAAGCAAGCACTGGACAAGGTTCACGATATATGTGATTGTTTACCACGTTCTGTATGTATTTCAACTCTGAAATAATGACCGTGCAATTACGCTTTATTACGATTTTGAATAATCGTATTACTCAACTGGATCCTTTTCGAGAATAATGAATTACGTTCCGATCGGAAGGATAGTGTTAATGTATGGATTGTTCTATATAATATGGAATCGTTTAGTATGTTAGAGTGATTTCTAAGCTATTTATCTGCTCAATTGGAACAATTATCCTGTGTATCAAAGCCGATTGTCTTTTATTATCTGTTTTAATACGCAGGTATTTGCTCCACTTAACAGGAAATTACTCCATATTAACAAATGATCAGCAAACATTGGATTCATTTACATCCCAAGATGATTATCGGAAGTACTCTTATATTTTATAAGCTCTGCAAAGCAACAGTATTTTATACGCACGAAAGCATATTACTTGGTGCATATAGCATAATCAATCACTACCGAGTGTACTCTCCAAACATTTCATTTTGATGGCCACTTCTCAATGCAATCGACAGTCCCAAATAACAATCAAATTAATCACGACGAGAGTAGCATGCAAGAAGTCCTTCTTGGCACGTGCGTCGGAATTTAAAATTGTGCTTAAGGTGAACAGCCCTCCAATAGGTGGGTGGGTGGTCTGGGTAGGTACCTACACAGCTTCATCATTAGCCCTCGTGGTGCTGTTCTGGCTGGTTTCGAAACCTTTTCTCCGTCGCCGTCGTCGTGTTTACGACATCAAAGCAACCCACAAGGATTTCATCGGTCGAGCAAATTGGAGCGGACGAAGCTCAGGTACGTGCTTAAAAATCAACACCTTCGCACGCCCAGCGTTAGAAGGTTCACCTCGTGTCTCACGCAGCTCCAATATATACAACTTTGGCCCCTGTGCCACCGAAGCAAGATCGCTCTGTCGTCGTCGTCGGTGGTTCAACTCGACGGGTTTTTCAATTTTCGATTTACATCATTCAGGTTAGTCGTTTTCAGTTTACAGTTTTTTCCCTCTGCTTTCTGAGTGAGAATCCGAAGTAAGTTTAATGTTTTTACTTATGCAGCAGTCCCCTCAGTAAGGACTCCCTCGATGGAAACCGCCTTATTAGAGTTTACGTACCGTATGGGAATTGAAACTGACTTAATTAATTTCTACATGGAATAACTCGTAACCCTGGTCGTGCAAAAGTTTTGTGTTTAATATAGAGTTGTTCAGTAGCCTATTGGCTGGAAAGGAGTAATTCAACATTTGTAGGTACACGGTACGTAGATTTGTCGGTTCCGTTAACACGGAACAGATATTATAGTAAAAATTTGCCCATTACGGGGCACTAGCACATATATAATATTATGTAATTCTTTTATACACTGTACCTAGTATTCCTGGCCAGTTTAGAAGTTGTTCTATCCGAGAAATCTGTTGAATAGTTTTTCAGATTGTTATTGAAACTACTCCAGATTTTTCAGATTAAGCATTTACTGTGTGTGCTGTTAATCATGTCCGTAATAATTTTAGAAGTTACTGTTTAAAAGGACTGTTCAAATGACTTCCAAAGAGTTAGGTATATGCAAAGTAATAAGATAAATATATTCACATTACTATGACCTCTTATATATTAGATCGAGTTTAACTGCTGAGTACTCCTGTAAATAATCCTGTAAAAGAAGCGTCAAGAGAAAGATCGCAACGGCGAGCGATGCAAGGTCTATATCTAATGACACACGGATGTTCGACAAGAAGTTGAAACTGCTCGCCGTGTAACCCCTCAATTACAGCCACAAAGAACCGCCTAAGTCTAGGTTGTTAACTAACTGCAGACGACCGACTGAGATCAACAAACAGGTCGTTGAACGTGGTCGGAATATAGCCGATACCGATGATTACCGACACGATGACGCACCGAACTGTTCATACCGTTTCTCGTGACAGTAGCACAACGTAATTTCGCCGAGATGGTGTATTGCGCGAGATATGTTCTGATGGTGGGATAAGCGATACTCGGTGTCAGGGGTATTCAACCCCAAACTCTCGGTATGTTCCGCAAGCTGATGTTTGCATAGGGTAGATACTTAAGTATTTGTGGTAGTACCAGTAGTGGTGAAAACTCGAAATATTCCATTATTTTTGCTGATTTTGGTACAAGTTTGATACTTACCAAATGATACAAATACTGGTAGTTTGATACCTGTCATACTTGTACCAAAACTTGAAAAAATAATGGAATATTTCGTATCTCCACTACTACCGGTACTACCACAACTACTGGAGCATCTATCCTAATGTAATATCAAAAGAAGGACTATTTTCAGATTCATGAAGCGGGCTGTTGGTTCATTCTGTGAGTAGTTTCTACTTCGAAACGGTGGCTCGCAGGTTCTCTTTCGCCATAGCGAGACTGGACTATCGTTCAATATTAGTCGGCTGGCAAGAGGTTGGCTGGCAGTTCGTCCTGGAAGAATATCCGTGAAAAACACGACGTCGGCTATCTGTTGCCTCGTGAAGACCGAGTCAAGATCTACCAGACAGTACAGGTTCTGGCAAGATGGTAACCGTTCCATCCGAGATTTCTAAGAGCAAACCTGACGAATCTCTTCTGGATTACTTCCACTCGCTGAATGTAAGTTACTTATTGTGGGTGCCATATTACGCTAGCGAAGTTCAATTTTCTTCTAACAAAACCTTTGTAGATTGCCAATATAGTATGAGGGTCATTGAGGACACGACCAAATCTTCTAACGAGCGAGAACAGTTTCGAACTTTCTTTGACTACGTTATCAATGTGGCTGCTGATGGAAAGCCCAGGTCATGAACATGTTCTGTGTTCAGCACTACTCTATTCCGGCACACGTTATCGAAGATCACGAGGTTAACTTTTCTGGTGAATGTCATTACTGAGTACTTGTATGTATTTACTTTTATTCCACGGGTTTTGCAGTACCTTCCAACGTGTCCTAGGTCGAGCTGCAATTCCAGGCAATCTTCCGTGGACTTGACAGGTAAAAAGATTTTTACATCGTCTGCGTAAATTAAAATTCTAGCGTGGGTAATATCATCAGGCATCTTGTTCATTATACTCACGAACAGCAATGGACCTAAGTGACTACCTTGTGGTACTCCAGAATGTACGGTAAATGAGCAGAATTTGTTGCACGAATTTTAACAAATTGTACTCTATGCTTTAGATACAATATCAACCAGTTGTACATTGGAGTATTATTTTTCAGATTAGCGTGTTGTATATAATCTGCTTTGTGCGGTGGCGTATGCTCCTTGCGACGGGATAAGTAGGTCTGACTTCGAGCTTAAATGCACCATTGAATCTCCTTAGTCGTATTATTGTCGACGGTCTTCAGCTGTCCAGTTTCTCGACGCATCTCTTTGAGACCGGAAGAAGAAACACTATTATTAGTTATACACACTCCCAGGCTTACATCCATTCCACCTCCTTCCGTTATATCGCCATTGATGTTCTAATCTAACAATTGTTTCCACGTGTCAACTACCTCGCGCTCGTTTGTGATCAGGTTTCCCTGGACGTGGCCACATTTCACAGAATAGTCCTTACGAGATTACGCGATTGGTTTTCCTTCCCCTGAAACGTGCGCATGAACTCTTTCCTCCTGTTGCGTTTTCTTCTGCTTAAGATCTTGGTCATCGTTCTGCGCTTGTCAACACTTTACCCTATCGCTAAGCTAAGCTAAGCTATCGATCGACATGTACCGAAAAGTAGTCTCCGCAGTACATCTCATCCCTCTTGGCACACGAATGAGCTACGCAGGCTGAAGTCATACAAAAGAGCAGCATTAAGACGATTCACGAAATTTCGTACGCTTTCACCAAAACTCCACTATACGAGAATAAACAATTTATACAGGCAAGTCAGTCGTCAATGCTTTTCGCGGTATCAACGCAGTATTCAACGAAGATTAAAGCATCACCCGAAGTCTTTCTGGAATTACGTAAACGAGCAACGTAAAGAGTCCGGGCTCTCATCATCAATGGAATACAATGGGGAATTTGCTGCCACTCCTCAGGATACATGCCGTTTCTTTTCCAAGAAGTTTGCAGTGTTTTCACTAATGAGGTGTTGAGCGCGGACCGTGTTGCCCTAGCAGCCAACAACGTTCTAATAAATGGTCAAACGCTGGATGCCATTGACATCAATGTCGAATGATTTTGAAGGCTGTGACCATGCTCAAGTCATCCTTCAATCCTGGAACCGATGGAGTACCTTCCGTATTCCTGAAGACACACATAGACTGCTTGCTGACACCGTTGCTACGTTTATGTCAAATGTCCATCTCCAGTGGGATTTTCCCGTCGTGTTGGAATTTTGCACATATGTTCCCTGTACACCAAAAAGGAAGTAAACGAGATGTAGACAACTATCGAGGCATCACATCCCTGAGCGCAGTCCCGAAACTATTTGAGCCTGGTGGTCATGGAACCTCTGCTTTCCCACTGTAAGCCATATCTAAGTGCTGATCAACATGGCTTCACGTTCTAGCATTCTACCACTACTAATCTGCTGTGTCTTATATCATACATAACGAAGGGTATGGCACAACGAGCTCAAACAGATGTTTTGTACACCGACCTGTCGGTGGCAGCCTTTGACAAGATAAACCACGCCATCACAATTGCAAAACTACATAGACTGGGGGTGTTAGAGGTAACCTTTTGCAATGGTTTCGCTCGTATCTCACCGATCGACACTCGACAGCTGGTGGTTGCCGTTGGAGATTATCGATCCGATAGCTATCCAGCCTCATCAGGTATACCTCAAGGAAGCCACCTAGGTTCTCCGATTTTTCTACTTTATTTCAACGACGTTAATTTGGTCAATAAGGCCCCACGACTCTCGTATGCCGATGAAATGTAATAAAATGTACTTCCGGATCCGCTCGATTGACGACTGGCACTTTCTTCAAAATCAACTCGAGGCCTTTGCCACTTAGTGCGACGTGAACTGTATGATAGTGAACCCGGAGAAGTGCTCAGCAATCACATTTTTCCGTAAGAAAGATCCGATCTTGTTTCGTTATGAGCTCGAGGGCACAGTAATTGAACGTGTTTCGCATATTAAAGACTTGGGCGTTATCTTAGATTCGCAGTTAACGTACAAGCATCACATCTCGTATGTTGTCGCTAAAGCCTCAAGGTCCTTAGGTGTTATCTTTAGGGTCGCGAAAAATTTCTCTGACATATACTGCCTCAAATCGCTATACTGTTCGCTGGAGCGGTCAGTTCTGGAATACTGTTCGTCAGTTTGGAATCCTAACTACAACAACAGCTCTAAAAGAATCGAGTCCGTTCAGCGTCGATTTCTTAAATTCGCTTTGCGAAAATTGCCATGGAGAAACCCGTTTCGTCTTCCCGGCTATGAAAGCCGCTGTCAACTGACCGATCTAGAACCTCTCGGTGTTCGTCGGGCTAGCTCCAGAGCACTGTTTATCGCGGATAGCTTACAAGGGAGAATTGACTTTCGACTTTCATCTGCCACGACGGATACTACAGGGCAGATTAACTCGCTTTTTTCGGGACAGGTAAACCTCGAAGAAGATACAGTTATTTTAAGATCTGTTTGTATTCGTTTGTATGCGTATACACCACCCAGTTAGCTTCGAGGTACGATGGTGGTCTAACAAGCCAGTCGTCGTATGTTCGAATCTCGGCTAGGCGGTGCTTGCTAGATAGAGTCAGTAGAATCGTTGCACTGGCCCCGTAATTTTCTTGTACTCTAACAGCCGGCTGCGAAGTCTGTCGATAAGGAAGGGTAATGCCTAAAGACGTTATGAACCCATGGCTTTGCTTTTTTTGTATACGTTTGATAGAATTTTACTCACATAATTCGACTTGACTATTTTTATGTTAACCTGACAATCATTAGGGCCAAATCGAGCCCGTTGATTAATAATAATAAATAAATAAACCCAAGAGCCCAAGTCCCCTTGTAGCAATGCTCAGAAAATTCCAAGCTCTTTTTGCACTTTGTTAGTATTCCCTGTCAAAGCAGTCTTTTCGTGCAGTCGGGATTTCTCCACCCAGCGTCAGCTACAATACGGCATCTCTGACATGTCACATCCATCTTTGAATGTAGAAGCGTCTAGCTCCCCTAGCTCTAGAGTAATGGATACTCCTATCAGAAGTTCGCTGACTGCTAATATCCAACTCTAAAGATCTGTATGTATCTGTATGATAGAAATTTTACGACGAAGTTTTACTTTGTCAATCCCCAGTTCGTCGAACTACCTTGTATTTCAAAAATTCCTTGGACCCTCTTTTTCTGAAAGATTTTAAGACAGTTGCTGTAAGTAAAAGGGTTCTACTTATGGTTTGATTCGAGCATGTAGACTAACCGTTTTCTCCCAGGGGGGCTTCCTATCCATCCGATGTAAAACGAGTAGAACTTTCCCCGGACGCGCATTGGCTGCTTGGCGGGCACGGGACCGTTGTTCTGCGGGCGGGGCTCTTCTTAGGTGAGCGACACGAGGCTGTCGCCTGCGGGGCAAACTCTTCTTGGGGGTGGATTTCCCATACTCTTAGCGCACTGACTGACACTTAGTCCGTCCACTATAGTGGCTACCACGTGCCCGGGTACATTTTTGGAATGGAGTCCTTGCACTGGCTCACCCGCCGATATTTTACGGAAACGGGCTATCGAGATAGCAGTTATTATTTTCGTGGACACACTTCACCTCAGGGCACACGGATTCTTCCTTCTCTCCTCGGCGTTTACACGGACTTCGCCCGAAAAGGCAGATCGACACTAAATCGTGTTGAGAACCCGCTCGCACGATTTACGCAGCGCGGGTGTAATGCGGTAGATTTAAGTAGCAGGGTTTTTTCCCAGGCTACGCACAGCACTTCACGGGATACGGTCGATACGAAGTTCCTTCTTGATACCGCATGGGAGTAGCAACTCGTTACTCCCACTCTTAGGCACTTCCGATTGCCTCGTTTGCCAGAACTCAAAAGCCCCGATCTCCTTGCTGATCGCAGGCAACCCCCTCTACCAAGCGGAACTACCTTGCGTTACGGCAGAACTCCTCCGCTCTCAGTCGGTTCGTGCGGTGGAGCCAAAGGTAACCACGGCGTCTCGATAAGGGGGTTTTATTATATAAATAAACAATTTTTTTTCCTTACTCCTAACATGCAATACAAAATACAATTTTTCCAACTATTTACAGTTACTATGGGACATGGTCACATGTTACATTGCTCCGAAGATTTCCTAGAAGTCTTAAAATATCCGTTAATTATAAGCGTTTACTTCACTTTTTGCGCTAACGTAAGAACTGACGACACTATTAACACGATACGTGTTGTGCCCCGTATTAATAGTATCCGTTAATCTCAATATTTTTCTCATTAGACATACTTATCTAAAAAGTTATGTTTCTTGTCCGGAAAAAACACTATATTTAAAATATTGGTGATAATGATTTCTATTTACACTATTCAAACTATTCGTTTATTTCAATAGTTTATCAAACTTATTTTATTTACTAACTCCGTTCAATAATATCACAGACATAGGGTTGCCAAGTCCGAAAATTTCAAAAAACGGCCGGTCGGTCCTCTCTTCAAAAGCGGGGGGGGGAGGGGTATGGTAGCATATTACTAGAGGATTTGCCTGGAATGTGTAATGTGCGTTAATTATTATTTAGGTAGTCGTCGGAATCGAAACCACAACGAACATTGCATGGATTATTGAAGATACTAGAAGACAACTAGTTGCTTCTGGTACTGGTGGACAATTTAATGTATATTCAGAAGCAAAATATTGTCACTGCAAAACTGGTTATCTTCAATGATCCACTGCTCAGGTTTGCTAATAAATTTATCAGAAAATTTAACAAATCAGGAAAAAGTACCAATCCGGCTTCCTATGTCGGGAAACCGACCTTTTTGTAGGATTGACCGGCCACCGGCTTTGCAGGTGAAAAACCGGTCGGGCCGGCCAAAAACCGGTCACTTGGCAACCCTATACAGACAAACAGACGAGAGACTTGAGTTAATTCCATCGTTCAAGCAAAACTCACTATTTTTTCCGAAAAGCATGCTTTGCAACATAGCCACACCGCAGAGCCTCAGTGTTGCTTCAAGTGTTGAGTATAAAACAGTACAAATGTAAAAATCTATTTATATAATCTATTTATATAAGAGGCGTATGTCTGTACCGAAAACCAGGTCTCTGACAGGACGTCATAGGAGGCTTATCGGTAACTAAAAACAGGTCCCTGGCAGGACGTCATGCTTTCGTAGCAATTGGTTGTATTCTCAGTCACCTCACTGGTCAACTGCTGGACTGCTCGATTGACAACTGATTGACTGGATTGCTCGACTGGACTGGTCGATTAGACTGCTCGATTTGATTGCTCGACTGGACTGCTTAACTGAACTGCTCGACTGAACTGTTCGATTCGACTGCTCGACTCAACTGCTTGATTGGACAGATCGACTTGACTGCTTGACTGAACAGCTCGATTTAACTGCTCAAGTGGATTACTCGACTTAACTACTCGATTCGTCTGCTTGTCACATTTGCTTGACTTACTACTCGACCCGACTGCTCAACTTAACTGCACGATTGAACTGCTCGACTGGACTGTTCGATTCGATTACTCGACTGGACGGTTTGACTAGACAGCATGATTTATCTGCTCGGCTAGACTGCTCGACTCAACTATTCGATTCGACGCTCGACTCAATTGCTCGATTCAACTGCTCGACTAGATTACTTGATTTGATTACTCGACTCAACTGACAGCTTGATTCAACAGTTCGACTAGACTGCTCGACTTAACTGCTCGACTCAGCCACTCAACCCAACTGCTCGACTCAACAGCTTGATTTAACTGTTTGATTCGACAGCTCGACTTAACTGCTCGATTCAACTGCTCGACTGGGCTACCCGACTGAACTGCTCGACTCAGCTGTTCGACTTAACTGCTCGACTAAACTGCTTGATCCGACTGCTCGAATAGACTGCTTAACTCAACTGCTCGACTAGACTACTCGATTTAACTGCGCGACTAGACGACTCGACTTAACTGCTCGATTAAACTGCTCGACTGGACTGCTCGATTTAACTGCTTGACTCGACCACTCGATTCAACTACTCGACTCGACTGCTCGACTCAACTGCTCGGCCGGACTGCTTGACTGAACAGCTTGATTTAACTGCTCGTCTAGGCTGTTCGATTTGACTGCTCGACTCGACTGCTCTGCCCAACTGCTTGACTCGATTGCTGGATTCGACTGCTCGACTCGCCTGCTCAACTCGATTGCTTGTCGCGATATCATATGGTCGGTGTTAAATCACACCAGACCAAGTCACAAAATTTTAAAAATGAATTAATGATAGCAAACGACCAAGAATTTTCTAAGCAACATTTTACTCTAATCAGACTACACAAATGTTGCAACCAGCCAGCAGTTTTTATTCAGTTAAATAAAATCCAATACGACCATAAAAACTATTTGTTTCAGTTTCCGGCTATGACTCTTTTATGTACAACATCTTAGCGCAATATTATGCAATATAAGAACTCAAAGAACTAATACAAAGATTCAACATCTTCGCGAACACTGGAATGTATCCACAGTTTTCGGAATTCTTAACAGACATTTCTATTTTCCGGATCGTAAGATTCGGGCTCAACTAATCGTACAGTATAAAACGGTATAAATGTAAGTTACTTCGCAAAATGCATAACAGAGGGTGCAAGTGTGCAAGCAATATATGTAGGACGACGTGCTTACTGGATTTTCTTGTATGTGTCATGTCAGTTTTTCAGTGGTAATACTATAAGGGCTATAAGTCTAAACTAGAAAACACAAGCTTAAATGATTCAAACCTGCTTTCTGTCTATTTTTTACAACGGACTTGATAAAAAATAATTTTATAGTCACCACACTTTGTTATTTTAAATTTGCTACATTGAAAATGATAAAACTGCTAATAACGCGCACAGAGGACCAAGTGTATCACAGTAATTCATTTAATACTAGTATTATAACTTTTGAAAGTAGTTCAATGTCATGTATTAACGATTTTATTCAACGTCAATTGCGACGTTATTTTTATACAATTTAGGTTGTTTTTCCTTCCTCGCTATTCCTAACACTGTGGCACGAAAAACATTTTTGTTTTTGTTAATATCCATAACGGACCAAAAGACTAGCACATGACAGCAAATGATCTAAGCTTTCTATTGTCCTTGCTTATTGGTACACGGTATGAACCGAAAACGAATGGCATCTTACGACTAACTCGCATGAAAGACAAACAAAAACTGACTTAGCGCCGTTTATGAATACTCGTAAATATTGATGTACCACGTATATCGTTGTATTGAATCTTGTTTTTGGCAAAATTGACCATGAAAGAACCTTGTGCTGTTAACTTTGGAAAGATGTTTTCCCAAATGCGTAGCACGTGAAACAGAATTACGTTTCGGTACAAACTTTGTATGGAAGCTTCTTCACTAGCTCAAGTAGGTACATGTGTATGTACTTGCACAAACACATTCAATAAGTGACACTAGTTGTAATTATTAAATGTTTATTCAAAGCATGCATTTTCCCTCGCTTTTAACATACTATTATCATTTATGAATGTGCTTAGTAAAAAGGTGATGTGACCGTGAGTTTTCCCTCCATTATATCACAATCATCGACTCCTTTCAGCAAATGTAAAGAGTTAATTTCTTTGCAGACGTTACTAGTGAACAAATATGGTCGAAACTTTGCACGAGTTACGTATATGTTGAAACACTGATATCAAAACATGACGTGATGGTTGGTTGGAGCAGAAAAATATGTAGAATATGCAATACCCATCCGCAAAAAAAAAACATAACAAATTGGCCTCTGTTATGCTGGCAGCTATGAACCACAGTAGTAGGTAAGAATACACCAAACGGGAGACCAAATGACGGAAAGGTAGAAACACTCTGTGGATCTCTCTTTCACTCTGTGGATCGCAACATCCAACGCAGGATAGTAAAAAGCCATCTCTCGTGAATGCATCAACAACATATATTTTGCGAGTTAGCTGCACCAGAAGTTACCTTTGCGCGCGTTCGACCTCGTTGCGGCTGAGGAGACACTGCACGGATGAGGTGTGTGCAGTCAATGCACTGAATTCTTGCCAGAAAATCACCAGTCGAACTAGGTCGACTTATTTTCCGCCAGTAGGCAAGCACTGAGTGACGGAAGTTTTCCTCCTCGGTCCATTGTAGCCCAGACGGACCTGCGTCGGTTTTGTGCGGGCTGGCTATTTCTTCTTTGCTTCCTTTTGCCATTCTGCTGCTGCATACGTGCATTATAATTCTTACTTCTCCGCATATCGCTCGAATCTTGGCATGGCGAGCGAGCGAGCGGAGGTTAGCTGTGCACACGGTGACCATGTACAGCCAAGAATCTACATATTGGAGCTCATGTGAAAGAGCCCTGGGATATTGATTGCTTCACATCAATGATGCGGACCCGGTTTTGCCAGGTACTTGCCGTAAGCATTATTCAGTGCCTGTGCAGTGGTTTATGATAGCTGGATGTAAAGAAAGTTAATTTGAAACTTTTGCAGCAGAACGTAACACGAGTAGGGCTTGTCGGGCTTTGGTTTTAAAAGTTTTCACTCTGTAACCTGGCACGTCAATTTCCGTTTGCATGTTAGTTTGTGTTTATTTCAAATAAAAAGTATAGGTACTTGACATAACGCAAGGTGCCACACAGGAAAGTATTAACAATATCATCAATGGCAATGTCGTCGGTTCGTAAAATGGCCTATACAAGCCAACTGGCATTTACTGTGTTGAAGGCTTTTTTTACAACAACGGTCAGCAGAACACCATGCAAAAGGCCGTTATCGCGGATCAACGAATGAAGGCTGCGTCTTTCAATGGCAAGATGTAATGATTATTCCCTTTCGTTCGCATCTCCGATGACGATTTTCATGACATCATATTTTGGGCTCTCTCCTTATAACTTAGCTCGAGCCTGCCGTAGAACTCGTAACGTAACGCTGGCACACATTGTCATTACACACGAGACACGACTATCATCACGAAGGGTTTTTCAACATTGCAACATCCCATAAAAGTGATTCCCTGCTAAGCATTGCTGAAAATTCTCCCCTCGATTGAGACGTAGCTACTTAAGTCCTTCTCACGATACAGTTGGAATGCAATACTCAAACGACGAGTGCCACTTGCAGACTGCCTGTCTGTGATTACCTTTAAGATGTAGCAATATTTGACACTACGTTTGGTAAACGACATTTACTGATGCAAATCATTCACAAGAGACACTTCTGCCCTGCGAAACGAAAGTACTTGTTTATCCAAGCGTTATAAACTCAAATAAAAGGATATTATAATAACAACGGCAAACGTTTCAACCAAACCAAACCTACACGAGACCGGTGACATACGGTTTGGGGTTTAACACTTGTGAATACCAAAACATCATTTGGGTTGTGCACAAGCATGTTCAAATTTCGATCACTTCCATGTGATTGAGAGCAAGTATTTTCACAAATTCACACCTCATTGTTACAACCAGCAGGATTTTAATTAGAAGCTGTTTCCCACCTGTAAACAAAACGCTAACTTTGTTGCACACCAATTAGCGTCCAGTGTCAAACTAATAATCGACTTTCGAAGTTATGAAACCACGGTGCACGGTGTGCGTGCATGTGCGTGTGCGTTCGTTAGCTTTTCCAGCTTGATGTTGCACCCAATTACTATGAAATCCCATAAGCTGGCATGACTCGAAAATATCAGCCCCGTTTCATTTTGATGCGATTTCCTTTCCTGGCAGAATAAAGTGTGCATGTTTGCGCCCCAGTCCTGGTGTCAGGCGATATGCATAATTCAACTATATTTATTCATTATATCTACAATTTATAGCACCACTGAGTCCAACCGGTTTTTATAAAAGTTTGCAATTTCACAGAGTTTCGTAACATCCGGTTTGGCACTGTAGCGATGGTTGACGCCAAAGGCACTGCCGACTGTTGCCTGAACAACGCGAAACATGTGCGGAGAACCGGAACGAACCGCAGGACTCATAGTGCCCGCCGGCAACGGCAGGCTCTCTTCGAGCAATTAATCCCTGCATTTCCTTGAAGTGGTGGGAAACAGCGTCGCTCTCGGAAGCCCAGAAATGCGCCCTGTCGTATTGTTAAAGTTATCTGATACACACAGCTAGGACGCTCCGGATACGGGCCACAGGCGCGGACGCAAATTGCAAATGGGAAATAGTTTGCTCTGTTTCCGTCGCACCATGAAATCGCTTCGGTTTGCGTTTTGCCAGCACTACTGCCGGCTACTGGGGTGCTGCTTTTCCGATGCTGTCGTTTTCCGATTTGCTCATTTCATTGGGAAAATGAGCGGCGCAAAAGAATCGAAAAATTACGGGAAAAGTGCTCCTCATTCAATTGGATGGTATACCAAGGAATTAACCGTAATTTGCTTCGTTTCGTCGTCATCTGCAACTAATGAGATTTCACTTTAGTTTTCGTTACTGTAGAAAGTATCATCATTTAGATGCAGTTGTGGCAGCTACCCGTTGCATGTACATGCTTACTTCGATGTCAACCGTAGCAGGACTCTGAATTAGTTGATGTTGGATAATTTGCAATATAAACTTTGGCTTTGTTCCAGAAAGACGAAATTCCAACGAGTATTAATGTTTCTGATTGCAGTAAAGCAGTATACCAATAGGTATGTGGTACAGCTTTTCCTGAAACAAAATTTTACTGTGCCAGGCATACATCCTTATGCCAGTGTGTATAAGCTAGTAGAGAACAATTGAAAGCCACATTTCTCCCTGCGAAAGAATGCTTCCAGTATAAAATTTCGGCAAAGGGAAATGAAATAATTAAAATTAATTGAGATATTCACCAGCTAGTAGTGATATCGAAATAAATGCATATTTATACATAAAAAAATCTAGTTTCTACTTCCATTCACCAATACATCAAGTATAAACAAGTTTTTTTCTATACCAAATTTTGCTAGATTCTCAATACCATGACCATTAAAGAATATGGAATCTGTAATAACCAATAGGAAGCTACTGAAGGTATATTTTCCACATAATATGTATGCATGTATGATTAACGTTGCACACCGGAAGTCCGCAAGCTTCTGAAGTATGCTCCAGAGATGAACCAATCAATTAGCATCTCTATAGGTACCTATCCACTTAATTGAATTGCGGCTATCAATAGTCTACTCCACAGGTGTCCATGTGAATCCATCTGTTTACGCTCGATGGAGGCGCTTTGTACTTTGATACAGTAGAGTTTGATGCAAGCTGTTCACCATCGTATTTTAATTGGATATTATGAAACAATCCAAATACTAACAGAAACATACTGCTACACATATTATAATCTATAAACCATAGTACATCAAAGTACAAAGTGTACCATTAGCAGGGGTGACATGCAGAATTTTTCTGAATATAAGTGTTCTGAATCCAATTCAGCAGACAGCCGTTCATTATGAAACATGTCAGGTATAATACTGTATGAGATTAGTCTATTTTTAATATTGAACTAAGCAAAATATGTTACAAAAATAATAATTTATTTGACGAGGTGTTTGATTAGGTCACTCAATATATAGGCTAAAAGTTCATTGTAATTAACTTAAAATTAAATATAGTTGTATGCACAATTATTAATTAATGTGCATTAATTCTAATTATTTCATTACAATTCAGAATTATTTTAACAATAATACATTTTTTGCTTTCCTATGTATAAATGTAAACCTGTAATTTGTGTGTTATTTGGAATTTTTGACGTAGGACTACGTCTTTGTTTACTATTCTGGGACTGGGTAGCACTTTGTGAAAACGAAAATAGAAGTGTAACGTTTGAATGAAAGATTTCAAAAGCTAATAACTACTAAACTACTGAACGAAACTGAACAATTTATATGTCGGTAGATAGATAAAATGACCAGAAATTTTTTATGGGGTAAGAGAGCAATTTTAAGGGGAGTGTACGAGGGAGGGTGGCGGCTCCTATACAAATGAAACACAAATTTCCTCAAAACTCAAGAACTAATCTAGCAAATGGAACCAAATTTGGAATGTAGGGGTTTCAGAAGGCAAGATTTTTTTCTATGGTAAATTAAGACCCCTCCCCTCTTTAGGAGGGGGGGCATACAAATAATATTCAAATTTCCACACAACTCGAGAACTATTCGAGCAAAAGGAACCAAAATTGGCTTGTGGGGGTTTTTAGAGGTAAGTTGTTTATCTATGGTATACTGAGACCAATTCTTCTTCTAAGAAGGGGAGATCTCATACAAATGAAATACAAATTTCTTCATAACTCGAAAACTAATCAAGAAAATGGCACCAACTTTGGCGTGTGGGGTTTTTTAGAGGCATGAATTTATTTTGAATTTATTTATTTTATGATGCTTTGAGACCCCTCACTCACCCGTGTGGTAGGAGGATAATTCATTACCATTTCAACCTTTATGATGCACACAAGTGATATTTAAAAGAAATCTCTATGTCTCAATGGTTACAGGCATTGTACTTATGAACCCCCGTACATGTATTTTTAAAGCCACCATTGCATTAAATGAAGAATTGAATCTGAATATTTCGCTCTTCTCTTTTAAAAATTCACTTAAACAATGGCACTCACAGATTCTTATAAACATACTTATGCCAGAAATGCAGTTTACATTAGTGTTTGATCTAATGATCTGATATAGTCCTACATCACCCTTTCGTACAACCCTTAGGGCTGTATACCTTGTAGTTTTTATAACGGTAGTCTTTTCAATAGATGAAGGGATTGGCAGATGAAAGTAATGAAAACAAAATATTTGTAGTACCCAAACAGAGTGGGGCAAGACGTGAAGGGGGAAAGACTGGAAAATTAGATAGGGGAGGATCATTGAAGCAATATATACTAGGTTCGTATATCGTTCCTTTTTACACAGGTTAACCGATCCCTGGATTGCACTAGACTATAATGGGAGCCAACAACAAAGTAAACAAAGTACGGATGAGAAAAATCTTATCAACCTATTTTACAAAATTTATAATCTAATTTAATTTTCTACTAACGTAGTCAATTTTTGAGAGCATCCTTGAAAATGATGATTGCATGAATCTATCATTTTTCTTGCCGATAACCAAGTCAACCGCGCCAAATGTACAGCAAAGAATATTCCACGACGTGTGCGGCCCACCGTAGCCTGCCAACTTTTGCCAGATGTACGATGGACATCTCTCTAAGCGGTGTCTATAGCTTGTGATTCATACGCTTCCGCCACTCTCCGCTTTCAGTTTGTATTTCGCCAGATATCGCCCAAACACAGCAAGGGCGCATATGATCTCCGTGAGCAGCGTCACGACTTCATGTCCAAAAAGAACTACCGATCTAATAAGGGGTTTGTTACATTGTCAGCTTCGTACGGCGATGTATACTACTTCATCGTAGCGTTTTCCAAAGCGCAAAGCAGGCCCGAATTCCCACTTGAATGTGCCGCTGGATCACCCTAGTAGTGTTGTTGTCCACGGTCATTCCAAATACACGAGCTCATCTATCACTACTAACCGTTGCTACGATCCTATTGACTCTAACAGCCTCTCCAAGCCGAGATTCAAACATACGACGACCGACTTATAATACCAACATCACCTGGGCTGCCCTTTCAGCCCTTTATCTGACCCTAGCTAAGCTATGTTAGGCTCTATCGACGGCGACCCATACGCGCTGCTCCTCACACATTCTCTACTCGATGTTGTCTACGTTGGTGTCTTTTCCAACGACCGCAAGCATCTCATGCCGAGTGGCCTCGAAACGCGGGCAGTGAAACATCACGTGTTCCTGAGTTTCCTCAGCTACCGTACCACAACGGGGCAAAAGCACAACCCTATATAGGTTAAAGTTTACCTCACCGTGCCTTCTACCGATCCACTTGCCATATTCAGCGTGATCCCACTCCCCCTGCCACCTCCTAATAGAATTCAGCCTAACTCTGTCTCAAACGTTGCTAACATTCCTCTGCCTATGGCACTCGATATCCGTACCTAGAAGTATTCATATTGGAATCATGCCTGTGACGACCCCGATTGCATCCAACGATATGGTGCGGTATATTTTGTTCAGACATGCCTGATTGCGCTTACTATCCAAAGTCGAAGACCATGCCGGTGTACCATATCTCAACACCAATGTGGCAACGCTGGCCATCGCTGTTGACACCTTACCACAAGCGTAATCCACATGACTAGCGAAGTTCAGCCTATTGTCTGCTATTACACCCAAAATACATTACATTACATTTATTATCACTTTGTTATCACTTGTCCCCCTACGATAATGTTGGCCTCTAGGGCCACGTTGCGGATACTGCTTCATCGCCATTGCCCGGCGTCGCTTTCCCTAACGGGCGTTAGCCTGTGTAGGATTACCCGCTCTAGTAACTTGCCTAACCTGTGAAAGAGCCACATCGGCCTTTACGATAGCCCGGCTTCAATAGCAATACTACTCTTTAAATTTTACATTTGTCTGAAAATTCTGGAGCGTCTCTCTAAACATATCAGGATATGCTTTGATCGCCGCCTGCAGTGCCTCGTTTAGAATCCCGTCAGGGCAGGGTGACCGGAGTGAGGGAGTCACTCGCTTGACCGTACAAGATCGAAGGCCACCTCACTGGACCTCACCTCACTTTCAGCTTGTGTGGGTAGGTTACCGGCGGAGTAGATGCACGTGTTGTTTTTTGACGTAGGACTACGTCTTACGGCAAGTTTTGAGATAGGGTGTCATTCCAAAAAATCAAAAAATGCGAGCGTCACGAAAAATTAAAGGTTTTGAGCGTTAATAGCTCAGCGGTTTTCCGATCGATTTTCAATATTCTTACACGAATCGATCGGAAAATCTTCTAAGAATTGACCCAAATGAAGAAAAGTATGGATTCTTGATGTTGAACTATTGAAAAATTGAAAATAATGAACCTATGTTTTACCAGAATTCTAGCTTCGTGATTGGTTGGAAGATTTTTTACGATGATCTAAACCTATACCAATTTGATATCTGTGCTTGGGAAGTAAGGCAAAACAAGTGACGAAGTTGCCTCATTTCAACAATATTTCTTAACACCGCGGCTAAACCTAGACCATTTTGATGTCCTTGCTTGGGAAGTACGCCAGAAAGAGTGACAAAGCCCCCTCGTGCCAAAAGATTTCTTACGAACGCGATTAAACCTAGTCCAATTTGATGTCTGTGTTAGGGAAGTGTGCCAGAAAAAATGACACAAGTTCGGTGTCCCAACAGATCGCAAATTCTTTACTGCGAGACGATTAAACCTAGGCGAATTTGATATCTGTATTGGAAAAATGTGCTACAGCTGTAGTGTTCGGTTCTAATATGACTCCGTATGAATACGCATGCTTGCCGTTTCATTTGAAGTGTAGTGAAAAGATGTGCTGTTGATTAAATAGGATTGAATTGGTAAAATCCCTTCAACATGGGGAACCATGGGTAATAAAAACAATCTTTAATTTCTGTAAGGTAGCAGGCAAGCAATAGTTTGTGTTCTTGATTTTGTTAAATTGTTTTCAAATGCACAATGTTTTGAGAATTGAACGTATGCAATGTTACTACTTTGATAAATGTTACATACAACACATGTAGCATGTATATATGTTACATATAGCATGTATATATGAAGAAACGAATGATTACAAGCATGAATACACGCTGCTATGTATCACTACAAAGAAACTTACGTGGTCCTGCGTCACCCATATATGCGGTCGTGTCTTGTACACAACCCCTCTGATTTTTCATCATCACCTGGTATGCACCACCCCAGGGCTTTGCTCGGTCCTGAGCTACTCATCGCCAATTTGTTGCGCGTCTCGACACACGCAAGTCGGCTTCAACCTGGTCGAGCCATCTAGCAGGTTGAGGGTGCCGGTGAGGTTCTTGACGAGAACGAATTTCACTGCACAGTCGTCCTGCATCCTTGCGACGTGGCCTGCCCACCGTTGTCTCCCAATTTTCGTCAGGTGTACGATAGGAATCTCTCCACTGCAGCGAATGACTGCAAACTTCCGACTAACAATGCGTCAGCAATTGCCTCTGTTGAGGACAGTCTTTGTTCCGGTCAACAATACGTCATCCATTGACTCTGTTGAGGACATCATTTGTACCTTTAATCAACAAATTCGCCATTGTGACGATATATCATCGATACCATTGCTACGCGAGGCGAGCGTAGGTGGTAGTGGGCCGATCAGGGATCGGCAATTGCTAAAAATTCATCGCTTCGCGGCCGTTAAACGGCCTGTGCAGAAATAGCCATCCGTAACACCAGCATAAGTAGATACCCGATCAGAAGGCCGATTAGGAGGCCAGAGGCCATACAAGATTATATCTGTTTTATAACACATTTTGATATTTTTATCATATTATGTTACAAATCGAAAATAAACTAATTAGAAAACAAATTCAAGTTTGTAACAGATTCAGATAGGGTAGAGGATCCATATTTCGCCAGGAGCCATATTTCGCCAGTTTGACGAATCCAAAGCCTTTTTGCATATTTTTGGTGCACTTAAAGGAAATTATCTGACGAATTGGTAAAATGTAGAAACTGTTCTACAGTTCCCCCACAATTATGGACCATTTAAGCAGAAGTATGATTTTAAAACAATCAATTGTAGCGCAAACTATTATTTAAAAGCAGTTTATAAATGTTTTTAGTTACAGAAATATGTAATCTTTCAGTTGATTCAGTAATTAAACCCATTTAGTGCAAGTTTTCCACGGAAATTAAGCTTATATTATGACTGATCAAATACACAATTATGGATCACTTTTGGAAGCGGTCACAATTATGAAACAATTTTCGCCATATTATGGATCAAAATAAAAATACACTTTTTGCAGCGAATTCTCTCAATGAACTTTATTCAAATCATGTAATAACATAAAAATAACATGTTTCAAATCGTATGAGAGACCTTGAGTGGCTTTTGGTCTGTCTTTAGATGCCTGCCGTCCTTCTTCGAAGACACCTACCGATCAGCCGTTGGGAATGCTTTTCGCGATTTCACGACTGATTTTTTGTCCTGGAAAAAAAGTCTTAGGCTCACCAGCTGCGTTGGCTCCGAAAAGACTAGTACAGGATGAAGTTTTCTTTTTTCCGAATTGTTATTAACGATGTACATACTTAAAAAACTCAGCAAAATTTGCCGAGATTTGGACAGCCGAGCGTTCGGTAAAAATTTCAGTTTTGCAAATCGACGTTTACGGATCTTTACTAACGTTTGGCATCATAAAAAATTTTACCGAACGCTCGGCTGTCCAAATCTCGGCAAAATTTTGCTGACTTCGGCACTTTTTTTAGGTGTGTAGGCACAGTGATCTCGGAAAAGTTATTCGATGCAAGAGTTTAATTTCATCGCTGCTATGATGCGATGTATGAAACAGTGGAAAGGCGACAATAAACCGAAAAAATGAAATATAAACATAGAAGGAAATTTTTGACCGAAAGCTCGAAGAACCAGTAAATTCAAACTCTTAAAAAAGTTAAGGAAAAAATTAACGTTTTAGATTGTTGCATGAGAGCTAACATTCGCTTAACTTTCGCGATGAACCGTTGCATATGTACCATCATAGCGTTTTACGGCCTTACGTAGCTTCATGTCCAAAAACTCAGCTCTGTGCAACTTTCGATTCTGCTTTAAAAATGTTTGTAATAGGTGCTAAACCGTTTGAATTTATGAAAATTACGTTGGAATCAAAGTGATCCATAATTGTGAAAAATTACCTTGTTTTGGTCACTATTATGGATCACTTTGAAAATTACTTATTTTTACAGGAAAATCATTGGCAACCACCAATATTTCGCTGAATCGTAAAGAACTTAGCTTGATCTTTATGTACGAGTCATTTTTTGCTCGAAAATTGATGATTATGCCACATAGCAACCTTATGAATGAGGAACGTACTGCTTATGCTGATTTAAAAAACGACAGACATTTTGATAGATTACGGATAACAACTTTTTTACGCGCATTGAAAAAGCATCAATGTTGGGATTTAAAGGATGTTTTCTGTGTTAAAAGCTAGTTAATAGGGTATATTTTGTTGCAAAAATGCTTCATTCCTTCAAACAGTTTGTTTAACTGAGTTATTTAACTTGAAATTCAAAAGTGATCCATAATTGTGGGTGATCCATAATTGTGGGGGGAGTGTACCAAAAATTATCACTACCTTTGGCTTTATACTATTTTATCAGGTAATATTCAGAATTTGAAAACACCACCTCGTACTATGGGTATATATTTTTACAAAATCAAAACTAGAGGCTAAAATATAATTGGAGAAAAATGTAATAAAACTGTTTCATTAATTATTTATTCCTGACTAATATAACACGGTGTACAATATTTCGACTAATTTTATACCGATTTCAGTTTAAACTTCTGATAATTTTGAAAAAATCATCAAAATTAAAGTGGCGAAATGTGGTATCCAATTTTAGTCATAGATCCAAATTTCGCCACTTGATTTTTTTAAACCTAATTTTGTCATTTCTTAAATGAAATTGCATAAATTTGAAAAAAAAATCAATTAAAAATTTAGTAAACTAAGTAAAAGCAGACTCGGTAGCCGCTAGGTTATCGAGTTTGCTTTGACAAGCGAATGGTCATGGGTTCGAATTTTAGTAGAATCCGGCCATTCGATGTCAAAGTGTCTTTAGCATGAGTTTATTCTCAGGCCCCTCATCACCCTTCCTTCATGCTGAATTCTATATCATCCCGATATGGCCTATTGACTGTGCAAAAATGACTCCTATAGTAAAATGCACTAGTTTATCCACGCCAGGGATGGCTATAATTGAGGACTGCGCGCTGTCATGTGGAACGAGGTGGGTAAAGTAGAAAAAAGCTTTGAAGGAAGGGTACCCAATAACACTAACTAAAATCAGAATTTTGGTGTTTTTTCGCAGTAGTCACATTCCAGCGTTACGAGACATAATTAGAAACCATTTTTACTGTGTAAATTGGCTCTTGTTTCACCAAATTTTTGAAAAACGTTACATAAACAATCACTTGAAAACAAAGCAAAATCTATATAATAACTGGATTTATTATGAATATAAAGAATTCAGTCTCAATCTGGCATTAAAGTCTACATAAATCCGAATTTTCCAAGGTGGCGAAATTTGGGTCTACAGGCTGGCGAAATTCGGACACTGGGTGGCGAAATTTGGGCCCAGAATATACGTCGAAATAATTAATATAACGAGAAAAATACACAATTCAGTATGAATATGATTACTGAATCAGTAAAAGAAATGTCCGAATTATATTGTTCACATGTTATCAAAAATCTGAACTTTAATTAAAACCTTGATCTACTTCGCTTCAAGTAAATTTTTAGGATAAAAGTGGCGAAACATGGATCCGTCACCCTACAAGTAGCACATTGAGTTATGAATTAGCTATATAGATTCCACCACTAAGAATGACACATTTCGCTTTAATAACAAAATATGTTACTTATTTTAATTACCATCATCATTTTAAAAGTGTATTAAATAAGTAGAATAAGTAGAATATATAGAATGCCAGTGTCGCTGTTTTTCTACAGGACTCTTAGTGGTAAACATGATGCTAACAATCTGTATCAAGTCTGTGAATCGGGAACTTCATTGTCAAAGTTGGTCATTGTTATTTATCTGTCCTTTATCTGTGCGCTGTTTGGTGCTGTCATCAGTGCGCTCATCGCTGTGTTTTCATGCCAATGAAATGTTTTTAAACGTTCTTTTTCTTTTCGTCCAGATGAATTGAATCCCACAACTGTGCTCTTTTGCCCCGATTTTTTTCAGAAATTTGAAGCAAGCGAAGTTTCCAATCACATTACTTGGCAGCCATACTTGAAATTTTAAACTGGTTGTCAAAGTTTGACAATGACATTCCCCTTTTGATGAATCTCAGGCACACACACATATGCATATATAATGTAAATACATTATCTGAACATGTGTGATGTTTACCACGCGCACTACAGCGACACTGGCATTCTATATATATATTGATTATACTATTAAATACGTCATTTCAAGTTACTAATACTTGCTAATATATCTTTATTTGCTGTGCTATTTTTGGAATATCTTGAAAATGATGACAAATAACCTTTAACACAATGTGTTACAATTAAGATAAATTCATTACATGGGTTGTTATGAATCAGGTATTAACTAGAGGCAGTTTAATTATAATTTTTGATATTTTAACCACTTGCGTAGGCTAATTTATACCAACGGTTGTTGTAATATGATCAAATATATCAAATTATTAACAACTGTTGTTAGAACATTTGATAACAAAATAACAAGATCTATTATAATTTTGTTAGGTCCTCCTGATCGGGTAGTCGTAAGATAAACGTAGAAGTTAAGACCAAACTGACGATTGTACGGGTGGGAAATAAACCGAAAATTGTAATTTACACTGTATTCTTCAGAACAGGGAGATAGCTCCATTTTGCACCATTTCGTGATTCCGTTTAGTTCAACTCGAAAAGAGTTAGTTGTATGTCGATTTGCTAATCATGGTTTAAGGTTCACTTTCGTATAGAGTTTTGAGCCAATAGCTTGGATTGACCTGTAATAATTCTTCTTCTGGTGTTGCATCGATTGAAGGTTCTCATTTCTTTGTTCCCTATCAGCGTACCCCGAGTCCGTGGAGAGTTCCAGTTTAGCCGGGGTCCGCTACTCAAAAATTCACTGACCTCTGAGAAAGCACCTTGCCGACGGTGTTGACCAGCGTAATGCCGCGGTAGTTACAGCAATCTAGCCGGTCGCCCTTTTTGTAGATGGAACAGACTACACCTTCCATCATCTCATCCGGTAGTTTCTCCTCCTCCCAAATCCTTTAAGTTATCCAGTGAAGTGCCGTTGCTAGTTGTTCTTGGCCTTTTCTGTAGAGTTTTACCGCGAGTCGGTTCTTTCCGGTGACTCATTTATTCTCTATTATTCCGACCTTTCTGTCAAACTTAATTTTGACAGTCAATGTCAAAGCAACACGTCGTTTTTGATAGTTGCGGCTTATCGCTGGCAGCCTATACTATTCTTTGATAAGGAAAAGCAGATTTTTCTTATGCCTACATGGCATAATTTGGAAATGTATCGGCAAAAGAATTTAAACACATTCTGCGTTCCAAAATTTTTCGACAATGAATTGTGGGTTTTGACGGTTCCGTAGTAATGTTGCGAGGAAATATAAAAACTGACCGAGGAAATACGCAAAGTTACTAATTTAACAGTGACGTACTGAAGTAACAGTGACCTACTGAAAATTTTTATCTGCAAATGCACAATAAGAAAAACTTCTATATTAATTGTATTGTGGATTTTCGGCTTTCCAGTCAGTGTTCCAGTCCAGTGTTCGTAATTTTGTAGTTCAGAAACCATGTAAAAAGCCTAGGATTAAAGCTAATGATGCGCCCCGACACGATCGTTTGTCTCTACTCTACAGCTTGCAATTACATGACCTCACAAGTATGCATAAACGATAGTCGTAACGGTAAATAGATACTTGCAACGACAATAGCTACATCGGGTAAATTCACGACAACGAGACATAACCGAGCGCGATGAATATTAAAATAAATTGCAAAGGAAATTAACTTTCGCGTCTAAATCTGGCAATTTTCAAGTGCAGAAATGATACAAACATTGACCTGAACTAAGACAAGCTCAAGCTCAAGCCCAAATTTCCAGCTAACGGTAAACGCAAAATAAAGTAATTTTTTTAACGATAGTTTCAACATTTTTTTGTTGTTCATTTTTTGAGTTCAATTTTTTGTCACATGAAGAATGTTTAATTTTAGTTTATTTACAATTTAAAATTTAAAAGCTTCTGATTGAAAGTAATTCTTTCTTTTTTAAATAAAGTTATTAAAGTTAAGTTATATTAGATTTTTTTGGTAAGTCTTCCCCAAAAAATTTTTTTTGGCTACGCCTCTGTACGTTTTTTAAAAGCGGCCAGTGCTCTCAAGTCCTTACCAAACATTGTCCAAGTCTTGTGTCCGCAGAAAAGTGCCTGACAGACCTGAAGATCTTGTGGAATTCATAGTAAACGCGACATTCGGCAAATTACATCTGAAGCTTTGTCAGCTTGTTGCTATGAAACGTCTCCAACGATCCAAGACATACAAGCTTCAGTTCGTGTTTGTCGATTAAAATACTGTCTATGCGAGCGCTTTCGAGCTCGAATTCTGATGCTAACAGATACTTGGTCTTTAACATATTAGACATCAATTCAAGCTTCTTTGCTAAAAAATTTTAGCTTGGCGTACTGCTCCACAATTATCTGGCACGTCATTCCAAGAATGTCCACGCCGTCAGTGAAGCAAACTTATTCAAGTGCTACCTGTATGTTTCTTACCGCGGTAGTAAGTGAAGTTGAACGGGTGGTAGAAATATCATTACTTGTCGAGGTCCCTTGCATCTTTCACACAGGCTTAATTACGCGACCGATATCCTCACACAGTACGAAACGTACTAATCTTGGCTTTAGTCAGTCTTGTCAGCTTCTCGGAAAAGCCGCACTCATCTACCGCACAGTTCACGGTTCACATGGTCGTGATTGATTAATATGTTTAAAATGGAGATCCCTACAATTCTAATTTTATTTCAAAATGGTTTGAACGTTCGATACAGCTCAGTATTTAAAATTGACGTTATGTCAGGGAAATCACGAGAACATTATAGCTAGAAGTGATTTCAAATGGCTTAATTATCTAACACGCTGTACAAGGCTCATTAACACACGCACTGTCAATACTCATACACCCGCGCAGTACATCCATCGACACGACGGATGCGGTTGGTTTCCTCCAGCAAAAGGCAACAGGATGGAAATGGAGTCGTTGGCTGTACATCATGTTGGCTACCACATAATTCTATTATTTTGCTCGCTTTGTCCACCGATCCCGGCTACCCAACATTTCCAGCGGATGCTAACAACTGCCGGTACAGAGTGTGTAAGTGCTTCAGGGCCGGCGCTGGCCAATTTGTCGCTCCATGCAAATTCTCAAAATAGCGCCCCAAGAACAAATGAAAAACAGGTGGCGTTGTTGTGTGCAGACAATTTACCACCTACACACTCGAAAACGCAGAGTCTCGTAGCGTCTTTCTGCATAACCACTCACGAGGCAAACAACTCGTGAGCAGCCAGCTGCCCGCGAGGGCTAGCGGCACACTGGGATACAGATTTTGCATTACTTGTTGTTTTTTTTTTCTTCATCTTACGCCCTTGATTCTACACGCGGTGGGAGCGCAAATCCTCGCGAGTGATCGGTATCAATTGCTCAGGCTGCAATGACGTGCGAGCGCGACGACCGTGGCTGTTAGCTAAATACACACTCGCAAAAGTCGTTGCAGTGCATGAATAAACAAGAGCGAGAGTCCGAAAGGAATACTTATGCCGGCGAGTTCATTAGAACGAGTACGCGTGTGTGAGAAAAATAGCCCACACAAGTGCGGGCTTCGCAACACTGGTCACAGTCAACCACCATTTCGAACAATTGTCGGTTTCTTGAAACCCATTATTAGAATGAAAAACCTTCAAAAACGAAAAAGTTCGGTTCATATTGCGGAGACTACACCTATTTAGACTCCCACGCGAAAATTAATAGCGTTTTTTTTCTGCGTCTCCCACACACAGTTGTAATTTAACAATTTGAACCACCAGTTTTTCGTCATTGCCTCATCTCTGTATCGCTCGTTGTTTCACAAGCTTATTTTCAATTTACTAGTAGGTACGGAATTATTATTACTCAAATATGAATTTGTGTTGGACTCGTATAATTGCAGCATGGCACAATATTTTTTTATTTATTTATTACTATAGTTTTTTAATGTAGGCGAAATGGCGCCCCCTCGAAGTTGCGCTCCAAGCAGCTGCTTGTTTTGCTTAAGGAAAGCGCCGGCCCTGTGAGTGCATGTGCGGCATGTGGCAATCATCCATCGGTGGCGGTCATTCGCAGTATTTACCAGCAAGCCTATGGCCCTTTTCGTCCGGTTAGGACCTTCCTTGTATGGTGTGACATGTCCGCAACATCACCGCCGCTCTGTTGGATTTATTTGCACTGCTGATGAAATTCGATTCATGCGCTGACATTACTCCCAGTTGTGCTGAAAAGCACATCGGGAAATCAAACCTTTGCTCTTCGATATGTGTGTACATACGACGAAACGAAATGTGTTTATAGGGACGAAGCTAACTACGGTCATATTATCCTTTTGTAAGGAATGATTTTCGAATCAAATTTTTAATTTTTTTATTGATTGATTATAATTTGTCGATTTATTAAATGTTTGATAAAGCTGAATTACGATATTTGTTTGTTTGTTTGTTTGTTTTTATCGAATCGTAGGGGCATTAAAAAATATTGCTCTTTTAGGAATGTTACAGTTTCAACACAACACAACACTTATAGTTACAGTGACAGGTCACAGTGTTATTATTTTCTGGCAATCTTATGGGCTATCGGTAATATATTTTTAATTAGATCACGGTATATAAATTAAACCGTATTTGATTGTTTGCTTTAAACGTCATCTAGTCTCTTCAGTGCATTGACTCATAAATAGGCTTTCCAAAGCTACCGACTTTTTCGAATAAAACCTGCAAAGAACACATACAACAGTATTGCAGTTTTCAACAATCTATGAGAATTTATGGATTCTTCGTGTGTTTTTGATGCACTTTTTACTTCAATCCGTTTACCAAGCGAAATCATAGCAGCTGGTTGCAACCCCATAGTCCTTCAACCATCCACCACACAGGGATAACCTATAGTTATGCCACAAATAAAGAGACAAACAAACAGCATTAATTCCATTGTCCATGCAAAAACCACTCATTTGCTCACAAAAGCATGATAATTGCAAAAGACAGTTGTAATTTTATTAAGAGATGTGGCTTTTCGATCTCAGAATCCTTGAAAAGCTTTATTCGACGTTTTCTGCTGATATTTCGAAGATCTATGTCTTCATCCTCGGAGCAACTATTATTATAAAACACGTACAATTATTTGAACAATCTTCATCGTTACTTATACAATTACTTATAACGTTAATAATTGTTTTCTTATTTAAGTGTTAGAATGTAAACATGAGAATGAGAATTTTGTTTAACCTTCGTCAATATCCATCAATATTGATATCCTAAAATATGAACGGAAACGGACTTTTTACAGACTTACTTTAGAAAAGTGCAACTTACGCTATAACCTTCCACACACATCACAATCCAATTTAATAATCCAATAAGTCTTATAATAATAGTTGCTCCGAGGATGAAGACATAGATATTCGAAACGTCAACGGAAAATATGAAATAAAGTTTTCGTAAGAAATCTGAGACCGATAAGCCACATCTTTTAACAAAAAAGCATATTTCGCAACTTGGCCGCACTGCACTGTAAATGTAAATAACGCCGATGGTTTTTAAAGAATTTTCTTTTATGTGTCATATATTTTATATCATCTGCTCTCGCTAGGATTCACATAAAAAAGAGTTATTTTAAATAGTATGTAAATATATCGAGCAGTGTTGGAATTAAAAAATATCGATGAGATGTTGAAAATGACAATTTTCGGGAAACAATTCAGCCCCGAAGTAACTCAAGGATACTACTACTGAATGTGGATGTGTAAAGTACTAATTAATTAGTCCAGTATAAGTCAAAATCAAAAATGATGAAAAGTTATCTTTCAAATGTATGTCATTTTTTATACAAATATTCCCATCTTTCTGAGATATTGTGGTATGAAAAAACACTATTTTTCATCAAAAAAGTCACAAAACCTGCCTAAAACTTCAAGATGTTACCAAGATACATTCAGAAAAATGGTGTGTTTTTAAAATATAAGCAACTTTCTAAAAAAGAGTGGGCCTTCAAAATGTCATCAAAACAAGTAAATCGAAATTTTTTAGTTTTTAGGTGTTGTTCATGCAAAAAAGTACTGTATTTCGTTTGTTTGAAGAGACAGAGCCAAAGTATCCTGGACAAAGTTTCTCTAAATTTATTTTATACAAGTTTACTGAAGAACATACCTTGTTTTCTTTTTCGAATAAATAAAAAACTAAATTTTTATCTCCGTCTAAGGTGGATCAATCAAAAATTTGGCAATAATGTAAGCTGACCAGACGTCCCGCATTATGCGGGACTGTCCCGCATTTGAATTGCTTGTCCCGGATTACTAAGCGTCCCGGAGAGTGTCCCGTATTGATTAATTTTTTAATCGAAACATGGGAAATTATGTTACATTGCATGAAAAACCTACTGCTGACACCGCTCATCAGCCGGTGCACACCCTCCACATCCCCAGTAGAGATGGGCGAACGCTTACGAGCCGTTCAAATGCACCGTTTCACAAGAAAGAGCGTTCAAATGAACGACTCTTGAAAAAGAACCACGGTTCTCCGAACACACCCGAAGGTTGGCTCGTGGATCGTAGCGAACAAACTGAACGAACGAACCGTGAACCATGAGCCACTGATTTGAATCGGTTCAGAGCTGCTCACACGAATGAGCCATTTGCCCTGCACTACTGCCAAGTCACGGCCCCGGCCAGCCGGCACTTTGAACTCCTCATCTGACCAATGTCGTTGGTGACTGTTCTTTTCATGCTTTCGCTTCATTATCCCCCAGTATTTCAATACTGGATAAATCCGGGGACAATTTGGTGCACTCAGCTCTTTTGAGATGAACTGAAGCCCATTGTCCACATAATAAGTACGACTTCTGCTGTTAAAACGCCTCCGAATCTCAAGGCTGGTATAATAGTTCGCCGTTACTAGTAAGCCATGAAAGACAAATTCGTCAACTACCTCAAACTCAACTCCGTCGATCATTACACTAATGTCCAAGTGGCGTCGGTCAGCCTCGGTTCCGTCGGCCATGCTGGCCATCCTTGGTTTTGGACGTATTTACCTTTAACCCAATCTTTTCTTTTTTGCTCTTTTATCTAGTGTACTGTTCAGATACCACCGCAGATCTTCTACTGATAATATCCGTGTCATTGGCAAAGCAAACTAATTGGTTTGTTTAGGCACGTGCCCTGCGTGTTGATATCCGCTCGATTCGTAACACCTTGCACTGTGCTCAACATCAGGCATGAAAGTCCATCACTTTAACAGCCCTCTCTGTGTTTGAAAGAACTCGACGGAAATCAGAACTGGGTATCATTCATCGTAGATTGAATCAATACGGTCAGCTTCCTGGCGAAGCCGTTCTCGACCATGATTTTCCATAGCTCTTTTCGGTCGATGGTGTCATATGCAGCTTTGAAGCTAACGAACAAATGGTGCATGAGAATTCTGAATTCACGGCCTTTTTGGGGATCTGCCGCAGTGTAAATATTTGATCCGTCATTAACCGGCATTCAACGAAGACGACTTGAACGAAGACGGTCTGTTCGCAATTGACAATATTCAGCGGAAAATGTTTTGGGCCAGCACTGTGTAGGTACCATTGAAAACAGTTATCGCACGATAGTTCTCACAGTCCCATTGTTGCCCGTCTTGTCTTCTAGATCGGGCAGATAATCCCATCCTTTTGCACTTCTGTAGTAGCTGTTCTATATTCCAAATTCAAATAACTAACCGGTACATACCGATTTGAATAAACTCCGCTGTGATGCCATCTTTCCTAGCCGATTTATCGTTCTTTAGCTGCCTTATGGCCTCCCACACTTTCGTTGGGTCTGGCAGCTGCTCTAGCTCCGCATATCCCTTTTCTCCCGGAAAAATGGGGTTCGCTGCATATTCTTTTGTTTGTATCTTTTCACATTCAATCGTGTGGCATTGTATATTTCTGCCGCACGCGCAGCGTTCTTCTTATCCATCATCCTCCTACATGCATCGTCGTACCAGTCGTTCCGCTTGATTCCATGCCACGTGCCCGATGATGCTCTCTGGCTTCGTCCACCTCGCCAGATGGCATGTTATTGCTACGTTCTCTCACATGGATACAATAAATGCGATGAGTGTAAAATGAAATGCCAACTAGGTACCCGGATTTTGGGTGATATATGATTGAACAAAGATTGTTGGTTGAATAAGAATAACGTAAAGAATTTTAATAAGCTAGTATGGCTAGTATGGAAGTTTAAATTTGTTGAAGAGCGAAAATTCGGTTGAGAAGAATGGCATTAAAACGGAGCTTATCAAAATGGACCCGAAATTCTGCATCTGGGATACAGACCAAATACCGGAGGAATGGTAGGATGGGGTTACCTACCCGATGTACAAGAATGGCGATTCACTGGACTGTGAGAACCACCGTGTGATCACTGTTTTCAGTGCTACCTACAAAGTGCTATCCCAAATGGTTTTTCCGCCGGCTCTCACCAATTGCAAGCTATTTTATGGGACTTTTTCAATCAGGCCTTGTTGAAGAACGATCAACGGCGTACCAAATATTTACGCTGCTGCAAGTCCTCCAGAAGGAGTTCCTATGATAATTCGTACATAGATTTCAAAGCTGCGTGGGTTACTATCAACCGCAAAGAGCCGTGGAGCATCATGGAAGAAAACGGAATGCTGAGCGCACTGACTGGCTTTGACAAACCGATGGATGGACGGTCGTGCTTACTGTTCAACATAGTTCAGACGACGCACAATGACACTAACCGTGAGTGACTGAAGTTTAATTATGGTTAGTTAAAATGGTTAGTTAAAAAGGTTAGTTAAAGTTATTATTCATATTCAAGTGTGGAAACGTAAGCATGGTACAATAAGATAATAAACAGATTCACAAGTACATTAACGTATTTTACAACTTTCGCTAGTCAACTATCGCAAAGCTAATTAAAAACACTCAGCCGTTTGAAAATCTATTGTTGTTGTAACATGTGATCGAACACTGTAGGTACTAGCCTGTTTATTGCAAACAAGTCCGGACCGTGTCATGACAACCTCCCAGTGCAAACAAACGATTTCTTTCGCCACAATTCATTAATAAAACATGACAATTTCCCGGATTCCCGGTTTCATCCGTTCTGAAATTGAATCGAAGTGTAAACATTAATTCCGTAAATAATCATACCTAAATAAAACAACGATGCAAAAATAACGGTTGCATGAAAACTATTTCGATATTTTATTTTCTGTTTTGCTGTTTTCCTCACCTGGGGAAGGCTATAGTTTCGCTACATAAATAAGTATTTTTGTGCAATCGCTTATAGGATATTGTTTAATACACCATATTGTCTCAGTTTCGAAAATTAATCACTGCTGTGCATGTGTTCATTTATGTGTGTCGGTGTTTGCCCATTATTCTCTACAGCTTCTGAACTGACGCACTATGGGTTAATTGGTAATTTTCTGACTCAATGTTCAATTCAAAAACTAAGGGGAACAATACAAGATTCGTTGTTAAATGTATTGTAGGTATTGCTCCTAAGGATAAATTAGGTATGCGGCTCGATGCAATGAGGTTTAAAAAGGTGTGGCAGATGAAGACATTTGATGATATTAGTAGCGAAAAATCAGAAAACGACGTCAAACTATAAAAACAAACCGCGTCGGACAATGAGGTTTGTTTTTGGAGTTTGACGTCACGCTGCATCGTGATTGGTCGATTTACGATTCCACCCACACCATGATGAAATTTCTTCATTGCACTAACACCACTTAACCAACATTGCCACACCTGTATATATCATATTGGGCTCGATGCGGTTAAAATTGTTAAAAACAAATATCAAGAGAGAAAAAAATCAAAATCGGTGGCTCTGTAATTGGGCCGATATGTTACAAATACGGTTGGATATAACAAACTTTTAGATCTTTCTTTAAATCACCTGTACCTACGTTGTGAAAATTCATCTCACCTCGTTTATTGCAAACGACTGCTCATTTTGACGTAGCTTGCACCTGTAGGAGGAAAGCAAATTTTCACCGTTAGGTGGATTAAGGTCACTTTTTTTTGCGCCCGCTGATACAAACCAGCAGAAATGCTCACGGTCTTTTGTACCCTAGGAATTCCTCGCAACTTTCTGTTTGCACTATTTTCCCATCCAGCGTTTGCCGGATCAGTCGATCCGAGTCATTGTCGGGTGGGCGGTCTCTTTCTCTCACCCTCGGTGCAAGTGGCATTCTGTTTCGCGCGCGTAAATGTTTTTCTGCTCGCTAGCTGCCCTCACCCTTTGCCCGGCCGGCCGACTCGCCGAAATCCAATTGCAGCGGCACAAAATCGGCTCGCTGTCTGCACGAATAACAGACACTTCACTATTGTACGAATTTAAAACGATAAAAATACATAAAACAACATTCATTTGCAATTTTCACATCTGTCTTTTTGGCGGAAGAATTCCCGTTGGCAGCCGGTATCGGTTAGCTCGGCAGCATGTATCATTCCCAAGCGCCTTTTCGGAACCGCAATATAACTTATTATTTTATGGTTATGTTCAAGCCTTCCTCCCACCCGAGCAGCTTTTCATTTGGCTCTTCCGTCATATCAGTAGCATGATAAATGATGTCCGGGCTGCCGATCTGCTCGAGTTTGAGTTTCAATAAAGTTTTATTAACACAGCTAGCTTATGTTCTTATGAACTTTCGAATTCCTGACTCAAAAATATAAAACATTTCGGAGCCACACCAGAGAATATTTGCCACCGAAAATAATTTACGTTCGAAGTTTGCTCGAATAATTATACCTACACTCAGAAGCGCGAACCACAGTTTCACTTTGTGAGTTTTACAAATTCGAACAGTATCCGAAACGATAGAAAACGATCCTGGCAAATAGGATAAATATTTTGCTTCTTGCTTCAAATATGAATATTTTCTCTCGTCTCCTAAAAAAATATTCAAATAGTTGCGGTCTACTTTTTCTTCGACTGCAGCCTCGTTATGTACCTTCATCTTTTCACCGAAGTCATCGTTTTTGGACAGATAGGAAAGCAGAAACGGGAAAAGGAAACCGTTGAACTCATCACGTACGATAAAAGGATACCCAACTCAATTCGGGCTAACGGTTTATATTCAATATTCGATTTGGCAAGTCGCAAGCTTGCTAAAAAGCTCTGTCTATTTGGAAGCAATATATTTAAAAGGGTAACATTTACTCAGGATGCATTGAGACTAGAATTGATGGTCTGCTAACATTGATACTGTCACTGATTCGGATATTCTTTTTTTTTGGCTTGCGTGCTTACGAAGCACGAAGTGTTTCGGGCGTTCATGTTTTTATTCACGCTGTAGCTAACCCAAACCCTGAACAAGTTATTGCACCAAATTTTTGCAAGATTCAGCAGACTTTTAGAAACATAATTCAGCTTACGGCTGAGTCAACAGTTTTTAGTTTTCAAAATAATCGTTAGTTTAACTTGTGAGTGAAAAAAGTGCTATCAAAAGTAACGAGTTAAGGCGGTTGCATTTGACATTTCTTTAAAAAGTACTGGTTATATAACCGAAAAACTGACAGTCATTTGGATGATACTAGCTGTAGTCCGCGTACGTGTAACTGAGAACGAATCGGAAGTACCTAATTTTTCAACCTAATATTTTGCGACTTCGGCGAAAATACTGTTTTGATGTGTTAGCCCGTATGCCCTCCGATAGAGATAACCAGGCTATTTGGCAAAAACACCCGAATATACACTGACTTTCTGAGATGCAACGACGTTGTTACGGATGCTTGACAGGAATGCAATCAAGAACAGTAACGCTAGTACAATTTGTACAAGGAATCACTCAAATCGAAGCAAATACTGTTTTGGAAAAGAAATTCATTTTTACAAGTAACATTGTTGCAAACCAAATCCAAGTTCAAGTTTTAGTTTAAGTCCAAGTCCAATTCCAATTACAAGTCCAAGTTCAATTCCATGTCCATGTCCGAGTTCAAGACCAAGTCCAAGTCCAAATCCAAATCCGAGTTTAAGTCCAAGTCCAAGTAGAAGTCCAAGTCCAAGTCCAAGTCCAAGTCCAAGTCCAAGTCCAAGTACAAGTCCAAGTCCAAGTCCAAGTCCAAGTCCAAGTCCAAGTCCAAGTCCAAGTCCAAGTCCAAGTCCAAGTCCAAGTCCAAGTCCAAGTCCAAGTCCAAGTCCAAGTCCAAGTCCAAGTCCAAGTCCAAGTCCAAGTCCAAGTCCAAGTCCAAGTCCAAGTCCAAGTCCAAGTCCAAGTCCAAGTCCAAGTCCAAGTCCAAGTCCAAGTCCAAGTCCAAGTCCAAGTCCAAGTCCAAGTCCAAGTCCAAGTCCAAGTCCAAGTCCAAGTCCAAGTCCAAGTCCAAGTCCAAGTCCAAGTCCAAGTCCAAGTCCAAGTCCAAGTCCAAGTCCAAGTCCAAGTCCAAGTCCAAGTCCAAGTCCAAGTCCAAGTCCAAGTCCAAGTCCAAGTCCAAGTCCACGTCCAAGTCCAAGTCCAAGTCCAAGTCCAAGTCCAAGTCCAAGTCCAAGTCCAAGTCCAAGTTCAAGTCCAAGTCCAAGTCCAAGTCCAAGTCCAAGTCCAAGTCCAAGTCCAAGTCCAAGTCCAAGTCCTTGTCTATGTTTATGTCCACGTCAATGTCCATGTCCATGTCCATGTCCACGTCAATGTCCATATCCGTGTTTATGTCCCTGTCCATGTCCGCGTCAATGTCCATGTCCATGTTCATGTTCATGTTCATGTCCATGTTCATGTCCAAGTCCAAGGTCAAGTCCAATTCTAAGGCCAAGTCCAAGACCAAGTCCAAATTCAAGTCCAAGTCAATGTCAATGTACATGTCCAAGTCCATGCCCATGTCCATGTCCATGCCCATGACCATCTCCATGTCAACGTCCATGGCAAAACTATTGAATTACGCCATCTAAAGACTTTGAAAAAGAAAATCTTACGGAAATTTTCCTATCTCACACCTGTTTCGCCTATCTCTGAACTGCGGTCGTTTCTCAGAAGCAGGGAAGAAGCTTATATGTTCCCAGTCTTCAAGAAAGGGGATCGGAATAAACTCGGCAACTACAGGGGAATATCAGCTTTTTGTGCAGCATCCAAGCTGCTCGAGTTAGCAGTCATAGAGCCTATTTTCTCCCACTGCCAACGAGCGTTAGCCAACGAACAACATGGATTTCTCCCCAAGGGATCTTGCTCTACGAATATACTTTGTTTTACTGAATACGTAACTAATAGTTTCACCGAACGCTTTGAAACCGATGCAATTTTCACAGATTTGTCTGCTGCCTTCGACAATGTCAGCCACCGTATTGCCGTTGCAAAACTAAACCGACTTGGATTTAATGGAAGTTTGCTAAATTGGTTTGACTTCTATCTAACTGGACGAACTTTGCAAGTAAGAATCGATCAGGAGATTTCCAGCCGTTCTCTGCTTCTTCTGGGATCGCTCACAGCAGCCATCTGGGTCCGTTGGTTTTCCTGCTATACTTCAATGACGTGCACTCACTTCTTACGAGGGACGTTGCCAGCTTCTTCAACTTGCCACGCTTCAGCTACGCCGGGACGCCTCCCGTGCAATAACCGTCGCTGATGTTTTTGCTGCTCGCATCGACTGCCCAGATTTACTCCAGCGGATCAACATTAATGCTCCCTCTAGAGTGGTAAGGATGGTCCCAACTTTGCGCCTATCATTACGACGCACCATATACGGTGCCAACACCGCAATTATTGGCTTGCAACGAGTCTTTAATAGAGTATCGTCCAAATCCAAGGTCAAGCCCATGTTACAGTCCATGTTCAATACTAAGGCCAAGTCCAAGTCCAAGACCAAGACCAAGTCCAAGTTCAAGTCCAAGTCCAAATCCAAGTCCGAGGTCAAGTCCAAGTCCAATTTTAAGGCCAAGTCATAACCAAGTCCACATCCAAGTCCAAGTCCAAATCCAAGTCCAAGGTCAAGTCCAAGTCTAAGGTCAAGCCCAAGTCCAAATTCAAATTCAAGACCAAGTCAGTGTCAATATCCGTGTCCAAGTCCCCAAGACCAAATCCAAGTCCAAGGTCATGTCCATGTCCAATTCTAAGTCCAAGTCCAAATCCAAGGTCAAGCCCATGTTCAAGTCCAAGTCCAAGTTCGAATCCAAGTCTAAGTCCAAATCCAAACCCAAGTCGAAGGTCCAACCCAAGCCTAAGTCCAAATCCAAACCCAAGTCTAAGGTCATGTTCAAGTCCAAGTCCAAGTCCATGTACAAGTCCAAGTTCAAGTTCTAGTCCAAGTCCAAGTCCAAATCCAAATCCAAGTCAAAGTTCAAGTCCAAGTTCAAGTCCAAGTTCAAGTCCAAGTTCAAGTTCAAGTCCAAGTCCAATTACAAGTCCAAGTCCAAGTCCAAGTCCAAGTCCAAGTCCAAGTCCAAGTCCAAGTCCAAGTTCAAGTCCAAGTCCAAGTCCAAGTCCAAGTCCAAGTCCAAGTCCAAGTCCAAGTCCAAGTCCAAGTCCAAGTCCAAGTCCAAGTCCAAGTCCAAGTCCAAGTTCAAGTCCAAGTTCAAGTCCAAGTCCAAGTCCAAGTCCAAGGCCAAGTCCAAGTCCAAGTCCAAGTCCAAGTTCAAGTCCAAGTCCAAGTTCAAGTCCAAGTCCAAGTCCAAGTCCAAGTCCAAGTCCAAGTCCAAGTCCAAGTCCAAGTCCAAGTCCAAGTCCAAGTCCAAGTCCAAGTCCAAGTCCAAGTCCAAGTCCAAGTTCAAGTCCAAGTCCAAGTCCAAGTCCAAGTCCAAGTCCAAGTCCAAGTCCAAGTCCAAGTCCAAGTCCAAGTCCAAGTCCAAGTCCAAGTCCAAATCCAAGTCCAAGTCCAAGTCCAAGTCCAAGTCCAAGTCCAAGTCCACGTCCAAGTCCAAGTCCAACTCCATGTCCGTGTCCAAGTCTAAGTCCACGTCCATATCCAAGTCCTAGTCCAAGTCCGAATCCAAGTCCAAGTTCAAATTCAAATCCAAGTCCATGACCAAAACCCGAAACCAAAACCAAGTTCAAGACCAAGATCAAGTCCAAGTTCAAAACCAAGTCCAAGTCTCATTGTCATAGTACTACGTAAGTGATGCGACGATGTCTAATACAAAACTCTTCTAATTTTTATTTCTTGCCATAGCCTGCAGTTTTTAATTCAATCGTCCAGTTGAGCAATAAGTTAATTTATTGTATAGAATAAAATCCAGTGACAAATAATTATCTATTTCAATAATATATTTCCAAAATAAAATATGCCCCTTAGTTAAGTTAAATAATATGCCCCTTAGTTTTAAGCAATGCTTAACAAGGTTTCGTTAGTTGATTGTTTATACTACCTTTAATGCCAAATCAGGCTTAACTTTCCTACTTCAAATAACATGGTTTATCATCCGATAAACACAATTTAATATCAGTGATAGGTATCTGACTTCGCAGCGGAAGCAAAAAAAACTCCTTTTCAAATCAACCAACGTGAATAACAAACCATCCTAGTCAGACAATGAGTTGTATCCTGTGCACTGCCCGTGGAACAAATCAACGTCATCTGATCGGTTCTTATGGCCAGACCGGTGGCTGCGGTTAGTGCGGAAACCTTTCAAAGAATGTAAAAGAGGAAGGAAGAACCCACTGGAATCCGGCACCGGTGACATGGGATTTGATCGTCATGGTTAAGTCGGGGAGACGCCACAGTTTTAATGCGCCAATGTAAATGCACAATGAACAAATTTTCAGAAAGGAAACACTAAAGTATTCAATAGCACCTAGCAGCTCGCGTATTAAATTTCGCTTGGAAGGTCGCCAAACTAAAATGTCTATGGAATTATACGCCACGAATTGAGATAACTCATGTGTTATATCTACCTGATAGAACCTAGAATGCTCACCATTTCGCAAATGATTGTGCGCTCACGTAATCTCAAAATAAAAATAAAAATTAACGCTAAAGTTTGCCACGATAGTGGTAGGTGTTGGCATACGATGGAATGCGCCAAACATAAATTCCCTTGCTTTTGTTATTCGTTTCTATAAAAATTCGAGGAATGAGCTTGCATCAAATCTTTAGCATTTACGTAACTCAATTCGATATTGATATCTGTTTTTAATTGTAAAACTGAATTAACCATAAAAACCGCAGATACTTATCGTATGATTCAGTAGTCATCCAAAGTTTGCTGCAATAATATAAATCACATTTTACAACCACCCTATCAGAACCATTTTACCGAATTGAAACCGTACCATAATGTACACTCCCAAGCGATTAGTCATCGTACAGTAAAACCTGCTCGAGAATCATCGCATACCGTACACTCGAAACATGTATGCCTATGCGACACCGCTCGGTATCTGTGGGATGAAACAGCATAAACAAATCCGTGCACGATCGAGAGATGCAGCATGAAAATTAGGCGAGCACAAGCATACTCGAAACCGAGCGAGACACCAGCTGGGCCGTCGAGCGGCCTGGCAAAAATATGCGACCGCCGTCGTTCTATTTTCGTAGTATACTTCTGTCAACGTTTTGCACCATTTGTCTTTCGGCTTTGGCAACCGGGAACCGAACGGTGCAAAGCGAGATTAGCCATCGCGTGCAATTATCGATGAGTGTCAAATCGAATGCGACCGTGTTGCTCCTTTTTGGCAACGCTGAGTACAACGCAAATCAACGCCAAAAGACCTGACAGTGCTGATGACGATCATGATTATGATGGGAATGGTTTTAGATTTGGATACTTTGTACCGCTTCTCAGTGGAATTATAGCTCCTGAACGAAATGGATTGCGCTTATTTAGGTCTTCCGGTTGAACAATATTTTCAGAAGTGAACACTTAGGAGCTACGCTACTTTGAAAACTTGCTGTGTAGGTACTGTTTAACCACGGGGGCTTTGAAAATCAGTCATACGAAATGTCGATCAAAATGAATTGTTTAATTGCTAATTGCTGAATAATCGAAGTATTGTGTATTAATTCAACTCTGAATTACGAACAGTTATTTTCTTCGGTGTATTAAGGTAACAGAGTATAGATTAGTCAACTCTATTGGATTTCTTACTCTTGATGTCTGCTTCAATCTCATCCAGCGATGGTGCCTCCGATGCCACTGGTTTTGTTGGTCTCTCACATTTTAAACTCGTAAGAGTTGTTCAAAATGTTCAGTCCATCGTTTAAGATGTTCTGTACGGTCAGTCAGTAGCTGACCAGCTCTGTCCTTTAGCGGCATTTTTGTATTCATCCTGGCACCGCTAAGGCGGCGAGAAATATCGTACAACGAACGGATATCACCATTGGCGGCGGCAATTTCCCCTTGTTCGGTTAGGGAGTTAGTCCAGGCTCTCTTGTCCCCCCTGCAAGCTCGTTCAACAGCTCTCTCTAGTTCGGGGTATTGTTGACGGGGAACCTTAACCGATCTGGTACGCGCTAGCTCAACGCCGGCTTTCGCCATTCTCCGCTCGTCGATCTTCCTCCAAGTTTTATCCGAAAACCACTCCCTCTGCCCGCTGCACGCTCTGCCGAGAGTTTCGTCACTGGTCGCGATGAAGGCGTTCTTAATACTGGTTCATTGCTCTTCGACGGTTCCACCACGTGGCAACTTCGAGGCTCGGGATTCAAGTTGTTCGGAAAAGACCCTTTTTTCCTCAGGATTTTCCAATTTAACGGCACTCAACTTTCTCCTCCCATCGTTGGACACGTGCGACGCGCAAACGTATTTCAGCGATAACAAGATGATGCTCGGATTCAGTATTAGCGCCGCGTATGTTACGTACATCAAGAAGTCTCCTTCGCCATTTTCGGCTGATGCAGATGTGGTCGATTTGGATTTCTGTTCGGCCATCGCGGAAAACCCACGTAACTATATGTGTTGGTCTATGGAGAAAGAGCGATCCACCAATGTTGTTATTACCAGAGAATTCTGTAAACAGCTCCTCGTTTTTGCTCATTTCTCCTAGCCCAAGGCGTCCCATGACACGTTCAAGGTCCGCGTTGGTTGCGGCAATTTTCGCGTTAAAGTCGCTCAAGAGGATTTGGAAGTCCCCTTTCGGGATTTTCTCAACCACGCTGTTCAGCTGGCTGTAAAAGCTCTCTTTCTTCTGCTGGTCGGCAGCATCTATTGCCACATAGCACTGAAAAGCTGTAAGGTTTGTAACCCGTGTTCTGAATCTGGCAACGATGGAAATGAAAGAATACTTATCGGTTCCCACTTCATCAGGGCCTCATGTTCCCCTGGGCTCAGTAGGAATCCAACGACCCTTTCTGCTACTCGAGATACCTCGTATGTGAGAGTAGAGCAAGACTTGCCCGGATGATGCCTTGGGTTCGCCAGTACCCGGCCAGCGGACCTCGCTCAGCCTCAGGATTCTAAATTTCAGGCGGCCAACTTTCCTTACAAGTTGAGCCAACTTACCCCGGGTAAGTGCTAGGCAAGGGTCAGTATATTCCATGTCTCGATTCGTGTCCGTATTTTCATGCTATGGGTCATTGCTAACAATCCAGATTGATTTCTTTTTTTATTTTCATTAACTTTTTTGTTTTCGTGTACAGTAGGTTGCTAACCTAAGGTCGTTATCTCACTGACGGGGCTGCCATCTTAAGGTGGGCGGGAGCCAATGTACGCCCTTTCCTGTTAGCGTACGACAACCGAGGTTGCGTATGTCAGCCGGCACCACGTGGATGTAGGGATAGGAATTAATGGACAGAGGTTATGGAATGGACATGTTCACTCTTTGCCAGGCCATTGATATGGTTCCAGACAACTGCCGCACCGTGGGATGAAACCCAAATCTAGGTGGACAAAAGTAATTACGCTAAAACCGTTAGTCCTAGGTATATTGATTCTTTTATGTCAAAAAATATGTATTTGACAAATGAGGGTTGATGACGAGCCGTCCGGATGTTCCGGAGTCATGGTGTAACATATATTCATACTCACATTCCTCGTCCTCCCTGGATTATGGATTTGCAAAATTTGCTATAAAACGAACAACAATCGATATGGTTTTATAAAGAGGAAGGACAAGTTGAAAGCCCTACGCCCTGAAGTGAAAAACTACAAGGTATACAGCCCTATGGGTTGTACGAAAGGATGGCGTAGGACTCTATCAGATCATTGAAGCAAAGACTAATGTTAATTGCATTTCTAGCATTTGTGTGTTTATAACAATCTGTGAGTGCCATTGTTTAAGTGAATGTTTAAAAGAGAAGAACGAAATATTCAGATTCAATTCTTCATTGAATACAATGGTGGCTTTGAAAATACATGGACGGGGGTTCATAAATACAACGCCTACAACCATTGAGACATGGAGATTACTTGTAAAAATCACTTATGTGCATCATTAAGGTTGAAATAGTAATGAATGACCAACCCACAGATTATTGTATTAAATATGATTATGCGTAGCTTGACTTTAACTCGCTTGTGACCATTAAAAGGGTCATTCATTACAAATAACAATAAAGCCAAAGCACGTTCATCGCAAATATGATGTGCCAGGCGAATGTCCTTCTCTTCTGTCACGAATGGCAACAGGCACGTAAGTTAGCGGCGTCGGCTCACTGTCTCTTGCTCCGAGAAGGTTTTACTAGTTTACTTTCACAGCTTACCGCTTGTTACATAGCAGAAAAAATGACACATCCGCAATAATTTCTGTTTTATTTGTATGAGTGTCCTTATCCTCCTACTACAGGAGTGAAGAGTCTCAAACCATCATAAAATAAATGCATACCTCCAAAAAACCCCACATGCCAAATTTGGTTCCATTTGCTTGATTAGTTCTTGATTTATGAGGAAATTTGTATTTCATTTTTATGAGAGCTACCCCTCTTAGAAATGCTACCCAGTCCCAGTATAGTAAACAAAGACGTTACGTCAAAAAATTGACGGTCATCTTAGATTTGGCAGCCATATTAGATTTCATCAGAAAATTCGCCTTTCTGCCATGAACGCACCACTCGAGTTTAAGTCGAAGCTAACCATTGGACAGCTGAGCGAAGGGTCCACTGTTTCAAGATGACTAAACATGTGATTGTCATTTTTGACGTAGGACTACGTCTTTCAGGAAGGTAGCTGGTAAAGGGGGCAATTCCGAAAAATCTTTCTCGAAAATTGGTCAGGTTTTGAACGCTAATAGCTTAGCGGTTACCCGATCGATTTTCAATATTCTTCCACCAATCGATTGGAAAATCTTCTAAGAATTAGCCCAAATGCAGAAAAGTATGGATTCTTGATATTGAACTATTAAAAAATTGAAAATAATGAACCTATGTTTTACCAGAATTCTCGCTTCGTGATTGGTTGTTGGAAATGACGTCATCAAAGTGGAAATGCGTTTTCACACTTCAGCTTATAATTCAGTCAATTTTCAATAGGTTTCCAAGATATTTAAACCAATTGATCGGAAAATCGATTTGGAAAATAATGGAAAATAAAGAAAACTATTGATTTTCAATGCGCGTCATTGAAAAATTGAATTATTTTCATATTTTTGCCTTCCCTCGTCAGTGCTTCCCTAGCACGGATGACAGAAATATATATGATATGAGCTATGGGCTAAGCTTCATTATGATTCTAATTAATTTACGCTCTGTAGAATCCGATCAAAAATTGTTGAGCTTCAGCTGTTGCTGCTTCCCCGGATGAGGCAACGAAGACATCCAAATTCACCAAGCGAAATGCCAACAAACCGAAGAATCCATCGACTCATCTGCCAGTGAACGATATGGTTTTGGCTGGTATGCCTTTTACTGTGCATCGTCAGTCGGTCAGCGGCTTTCGTAGGCGACATATCGGCAAGTAGCTAGCTTGCGACACATCGGGCAGGCAGCTTTCGAGTCACATCCGTGGCATAATTTTAAAGGTTGTATTTGAAACATTGTTTGCCTTACAGTGCACGTCGTGATCGTGGTCGTGTTCATCGGCTGCTGAGGAAAGGAAAGTATGCTGAGCGTGTTGGAGCTGGAGCACTCGTATCGCTGCCGTGATGGAATATCTGGCTGCTGAAGTTCTGGAATTGGCAAGAAATATGCGCGACAACAAAACGACCAGAATTATGCCATATCACTTGCAGTTGGCCACCTGGCCAGGACTGCTATTTCATTGTGACTTATGACCATACACGAACGGCTTCGTCGATCGCATAGCTGCTGAGGCTTTCTGGCTGGTCCGTTGCAACAAACCGTGCCTGGTTAACGGTTATCGGTACTTCAATTTACCGAAAAGAGAATTACGTTAGGTGCGTTAGAGCAAATTTATTGCAATCTAGAGTAATGATAATCAAACAATCGGTCTTTTTAAGGATTACACAACAATTGAAGAGTTTATTATATTTTCTTGCCCAGTTAATACCATAATAACACAGGTAACGAGGGAAAAGTTGAACTTTTCGTCGTTGCAGACGACCAACAAATGGCGGGAATAAGTGTACTGGTCACGGACGACATTTTCTGCCACTTCTAAAACGTCTGCAACTTGTAAATGCTTTATTATCAGTGTTCTTCTTTTGTAAACTGCAGAAAAGTTTTGCACAATTTTTTCAGCTTTTTGAAAACTCGCGCGTACAGTCTTCCGATTACCAGAGGAAAAACACTATTCAATGTAGAAACAGATCATGAAAATATATTTACTGTTTGGTTTAGTGTTACTTCGATTCGTTTTAATAAAATAGATTCAATCAATTCATGAATATATCTCCAAAATCGGTTGAGGATTGAACGTATACAATGTTACTACTTTGTTAAATACTTCAGTATACATGAAGAATTGTATTATTACATACATGGATACATCCTGTTATCGCTACAAAGAGACTTACGTAGTCCTACGTCACCTATGCGGTCGTGTTTTGTGCACAACCCCTCAGATTTTGACCCATTTTCAACCATGGATCAAGTGCAAAAGTTCCAATATTTGAAGACCTCGTGACAGTAGTGGCCCCATTTCAACGAGAAATACTCAGATATAGTGGGCATCGGAGTAACCAGTGTCCAATCCTTTGCCATTCATCTAATGAGATATAAATTTGTCATAATTTGGCTTATGTTATGTTGTATGCACTGTACTTTTAGTGTAGAGGAAATAGACACCAACGTTAGACTTCCACTACAAACCGACAAACTATGGTGGTAAAATACCCCAAAAAATTGAAAATTTAATTGATTTCCACAGAATAGTACAGCAAATTATGTAGAAATTAATATATAATTTTGGCTAAAGAGAGCCTGTTTCATAATATTTTACCTATTTCGGTTTGACAACTTTTACGTTCGTTCCCAAGCCGGTCTCGGTTGTAGTGAGTTGAGCACGTACGTGACTGTCTTTCGTTTCACTTGTTATGAATTTAATTTCAGCTAATCTGAGATGAGAAATCTCTGGATCTTACCTTATATTCTAAAAAGTGGGTGTCCCTAGGTACACATTAATATAATTCCAGAATTTCACCAACATCCATGAGAGGTCGTGGAGCTTTATGAAACCTCTGCTAAGTAAATGTTGTATTCCTCACCTTTTTTCGTCAATTTTTATCCTTTTGGAAAGGATAGATCCTAATCCATAGTTGATCCAACTTTACTATCTGTTTAGTGACGAATAGAGACTTGTTTTCCCGTAACAATAGTTCCGAACTCGTACCATCTACAACACTGTACAACTTGATCGGTGCTAATACTAATTTTACGGTCGTAAACTATTATGACATTAGCTTCAGCCGACTGTAGGTACAAAAATAACAGTGACCCATGCATTAACGACAAGCGCCATTATGGCACATCGTCACATCGTAACCCAGCACGTAGCGAGATTGATTTTATTTCTTGTTTTCGTCATCAAATAAGAGCCGCCGGAAAACGTTCTCAATGGTTATGGCCTTTCCGGTGCTTGTTTCACTCTGTTTTGAATGCTGATGAATTTATTTTTGTGTTTTCAACCTTTGAGTGGAAATTATTATGCATTTATAGGATTTGTCTTTTGCTAGTAAACCAATATAGTACAGTTAATATAGCACATGAGCAATGTTCAAAACTAAAGCAAAAATTCTATGATGAACTAGCTTAGACAGCAATCTAACCTCGAGGATAGTTATTTCTACCATACAACAAATTATGGAATTTCAATACAATTAAGATAATTATAATTATTTCGTTATGCGTTGAAACATTGAGAAATTAAAGCAATATATAAATAGCGGTTCAAATACACCATCAAATACCAAAATAAAATGGACCCATCATTGACACTCACGAAATATTTTTCGAACGAGCCAAAGAGTTGAGTTTATTCAAAAGAGAATATCAACAGCTTGCATCCTTCGAAGGTTCATTTTAAGTCAAATTCCGTTGTGGAAATACCTCTTTGAAAGTTGATTTTGATTGATGCTAACGCTTCGGAGCGACGATGGCCGCAGGTTCATGGAGACTTATCCGATTTGAATAAAATCTAAACGAGACGTATTAAATGGTGTGCTAGATTTAATGCAACCCGAATCTCTTTATCTTTTTCCAGTTCAAAAACCCTTCACAGGCGTAAAATTCCATACGTACGGCGATCATCCTTTCACTTTACCCGATGATGGGGCACCTAGCGTCCGCAGCCGTCGTTGTTGCCCGACACCACCCGCCCGATTGAGTCTCAATTCAACTGGATAACACAAGTTACAAGTACCCGGAACAAGGGTCCAAATGAATGTGTCGGCAGAAGTGTAAGGGCCGGGCTGTCCACCGAAGCGGGTAAATACGGTCAGGCTACGATGGAAAATGGTATTGCTATGTCTTTGATGTTAAGCTCCGAAGCCAAAGCCGTTGCTTTTGTCACCAACAGAAATGATCGGTGCTTGTTCGGTGTATAGTGCGGCTGCAGCCGACGGAGACGATAAGCGGCCACTGGACAGCTTTGACCATTCAGCCGGAAGTTCACTCATGTGTTAACTGGAAACATCCGCATCAACACAAATACTCTAGCACAAACACACACACTTTTCAACTAGCAACAAATATGCGGCGCTAGGTGTTTTTTTTTTGTCGATTCAAATTCCTGCCACTCTGACTCTGACTAAAGGTTTAACATCCGATATCGGACCAAAGCCTATGGCTGGGTCAATGTACATAATTTTGATCGAAAATAGATGTTTCTACATTAGAAAAAAATAGGCGCTTGCGTAGCACATTGTTATAATGAAACATCGATAAGATAAACTGTAAACATTCACGAGAGACATACCAGGACGGTAATGGATTTCTCTATAATTTGAATATTTTAATTTGCACTTGTATTGACTTTATGCAGCAAACATTTTCAATACTGTAGCCATTTTTTCCTGAAGTGAAATGAAACTGTGATTTTTACTCTCAACATTGTCAATTTATTCCTGGATAAAAGATTAACGGGATTGTTTTTAACATTTAACATTTAACAACAACAACCAGAAATCGAATTCACTACTATAAAGGACTCCTGCCTATTATATTTGCAAATGTACCAACAATTTCAAAACTACCTATGTGAGATTGACACAAGCTTTTGGCACAAAAACAAGTTTGCTCTTAATTGTTTTTATACATGGTGTTCTACACGCAACAACCCGCGGTGATGAGATAACATTTAAACTAAATTCAAGTTACAGCTGCACACGTGCCTGACGTTACAAGTTCCATTCGCTGGGAAATGCTCGTTCAACCCATTTATTTCTAGCACATCAAATAATTTCTATTGAACTCTTAATGAGGCTTACGATAGTTTCAACAGCTCACGGTGAAAGATTTATGGCACGAATTCTTTCACAGATAAATTATTCCCTTCGGGGCGCATTCCTTCGGGTTGTCCATTTCCAACAGCAAAAAAAATAAAACGGCTAACTCCCTTCCTTGTACTCAACGCAAACGCACACACACACACTCATTTTCCTTCTTTTGTTGAAGACAAAGATAAATCTTTGTACTTTGCATCTTCACGAATGTAACAGAAAACGATTTCTGGTCGGTACGTTTTGTTCCAATTCGAGTGAAGGCGAAAATATTCTTCCGTTTTTCTTTCATCTGCCGTTTTATTTTTACGGTCGATTTTATTTTCCTTAAAGAGTGGGCATAAAAATGGTATCAGTTTATCTTCTGCTCAACCTTACCCGGGAGCCGGATAAACAGTCATCAAGTGACATGTGCATCGTCAAATCGGCTCAGCCGAGACAGAATAAATGCTAGGGTGGATAACTTTTCAACTTAACCACAGTAAATGCAGTTTGCTCTTTTGCATCCTCGGACAGTTAAGCATGACAAAAAATAATAGCGTGTAAAAATTCCAAACATTATTTTTAAACAGAACATAAACAACAATAATGTTCGTCAGTAATTGTGCGGTCTACGACCGCTAACCACCCTGATATGTCGAACTCATTATTGGTGATACGTAACTAAAATTTCGTCATAAAGACAAAACGCTGCTTCATCTTAACCCCATCGCCCAGCCGCCATCGGTCGGGACATCAGCCAACAGCAAAACGCAGTTTTTTTTATCCAACAGCCAGCTCTCCATGGCTGACGTGCGATAATCTGACATTCACCAAGGGTTAAACCGCAAAAATAGCGTTTGGTAGAAAATAAAATGGAACACGTGATAGAGCAGTTAATCGCGTGCCGGGCAAACGTGCTGCCAGAGAGCAAGGACAAATTTACGGCGTTTTCCAAGCGTAATTCGTGATAGGATTAAGATAGAGACAAAACGCGCTTTCTCATTCTCGTCGTTAACCCGTGGATGGTGAACAAGCAGCCTCTTATCGCACCCGTCGCTGAAGATGATGTTTGATGCGATGCACTGTCGCGCATTCATCCTTGTTTGTCTTATGAATTTTCAGCTCCAGACCTGATGTAGAATCTCTTTAAGGATTCAAGTAATTTTGGCTGCGATCGATTTTTTTTCGCACCACTAACTATCGTACTATTCAATGGAATTTAGACTTCAATATACCATGGGATAGCAGTAGAGAGCCTTAGAGAGTCGCCATTTGAAACAAATAATCTTGCAACAATGCAGCTGCGTATGTCAGTGTTGCCACACGCACAGATTATTCTGTGATCAACAGACATTTGGAATAAATAACTTTTATAAAATCTGGATATGTAATTCCTTTTCATGATAATTTTACCACAGTTAATGGTCGTACCGTAAATAGTTATGCTGCTGTTGTCTGTTATTGTCAATTCTTTTGAGAACCAGCGATTTAAATTAAAGATTTAGAGTTTCTCGATGCTACATATAATAATAACATGCTCAAGGAACCTTCCTCTGAAGCTTTTATCTTTGATAATTCATAAAAAGCTGCTAAAAATTTAGAAAAATCTACTCAAAAAATGTTCTTGATTTGAGATGGCGTCTCTCTACCTTTAACAGGCTCTCTAGTCGTTACTCTTTTTAAGGCTCTCTAATCGGTGTTTTGACAAGTCTCCTGTTCGATTGGACTTACTTTTGACAACTGATTCTGTTCGATTGGAATTTTCGGTTTAAGATGGCGACTCTCTAAGGCTCTCTAGATAGCAGGAGTTTCCTAAAATTTTCCATTCAATAACATGGATTTTAATGAAGTATTTGATTCGATCGATATAGCAATGCTATTATGTAAAATCGAAAGAACTTGAATCCAATTCGTTAAATTTTTAGTGTCACTCAAAATTCTCATTGAAGATCTTTTCCTTTTATTTTGTACGTCAGCGACATCCCTTAATAAAGAGGAATAAAACTAGAGGCATAATAAGCAACAACTAAATTACCTACAGGATGTTCAATAAGTTCAAATACAACTTTTCGTCGTTGTGTAAGTGCGCATCATGTGCATTCTGTGTATTGGTAATGGTGTCAGCTTTAGCCTTATATGTAAACTAACTGACGCGCAATTGACACCTTGCGTCATTTGATGACATTTGTTACTTGTTTACCGCGCGCGATGAAGGAGTACCGCAACGTCGTAGTAAAGTTGTTTGTGAGAGGTGAGCGACCCACGACATATTTCGGCGGTTGGAATCCCACTGAGCGAAGCGGAATTTCATCTATAACACCATCCATCGGTACCGGGAGACGGGCTTGGCCAAGGACCGTGTGGCCGCGTTCGGCGAGGTCAAGGTGATGCGGGAGCGGGTTCGTCGATCGGGATTGCCCACACCATCATGGCGAAGGACCCGAACAAGAGATGCATGGTTCACGGGGTAACGGAGGCTACAACGAATAAGAGGCTGGACAGAGCAAAACTGATACTTTCGCGGTACGCTGGTCAGGAGTTCGTGTTTTGTGACGAGAAACGCTTCATCTTGCAACAGCCGCACAATGTCCAAAAGGATCGGCTATGGGTGCCGACGTTGGTCAGGATCGCACCGTCCCACATAAATATCCCGCGGTTCCAGAGCGTCGCGTCGGTGATGGTTTGGGGGGCCGTATCCAAGCGTGGGAAGCTTCCACTGGTGTTTATCGAGAAAAACGTGAAGATCAACGCGTACTATGTGACCGAGATTCTGGGGAAGGTTGCGGCCCCGGCAATTCTTGACCTATACGGAAAAGATCATTACGTGTTTCAATAGGATAGCGCACCGGCCTTCACGGCGAATATCATCCAAGCGTGGTATCGGGAGAATTTGACTGATTTTCTCGATAGAACTTTGTGGCCTCCCAGCTCCTCGCATCTTAATCCCCTGGACTTTTATGTATGGACGTACATGCTGGCCAAGCAGAGCGAACATAAAGTGAGCACTATGGACCAATTTAAGAAGCTCATTTCCAAGATCTGGGAGGGATGCCCATGGACCAGGTGCGTGCCGCGTGTGTTCTTTCGAGAAACGTCTCAAGCTCATTATAAAGCACAAAGGGGGGTGCTTCCACCAAATATGTCGTAAAGGTTCTCAATGAACACTGCTTCAATAAAAATTGACTCAGAAAAGAATATCTTGTATTTTCATTTTTTAAACACATTATTAAAATGTACTCAAACTTATTGAACACCCTGTAATTCATAACACTGATAGGAAACTCTTCAGAAATAAGAAATTAATTCCAGAGTGAATTACTGCAAATGTTAATTACATTAGGAAATTAAACTCTAGAAAAATGTGAAAGAGTTAGGGAGCTAGGAATTGTCTTCACAAAGCAAAATCAACATATTTTTTACGACATATTTTACAATAGTAAAATATAGTTGAATAGGTGGAAACACTGCTTCTAGTCTCAGGTTTTATCTTACTTCGTCGCAAAACTTCTAGTAATAGCATCGTAATCGTCTGCAAAGTCTAGGAATTATTGATTGCCTTTATTGACCCTTGTTGGAAATTGTCGGCAAAATCACACACTCAATGAAAATAATAACATACAAAACAGTTCAGCCCTCGCCGCCGCCGCCAAATTTTGCGAAATTCGAAAGAACTCCAGTGTGTCCTCGAAATATGCACAAAGTACATTACTAGTACCAGATTAACTTGAATCAGCCACGTCAGTTTATCCAGAAAATCATATTCGTGCATTATTTGCCGTAGCAGTACCCGTACGACTGAATCGTACGCTGCCCTAAAATCTCCGCAAACATAAAGTGCGTGAACATTGATACTCACAATATTTGTTGGAGTATCTAGAACGGGCTGTCAAAGAATAAACAGTTGCAAACCCAAGTAACAATTCTAAAGCCACTTGGTTTTTACTTGAATTTTATAAAGGTTTTATTGCGGTATTGATCATTACCTCTGGTTTTATTGTGGTATTGCGCAATACCAAGAGGATACGAGTCCAAAAACACTTATAGCTAGCTAGAAAACCATAATAAAACTATTAATAAAGCAAATGTATTGTGGTTGCTTGTATTACCACGTTAAAACTTGTTGGCTGCACCTCTTACAAACCTACCATACGTGTGGCGTATCAATACAAAATGGCGCACCAATCAAAATTAATCTTATCGCGGTTACTTGTCAAACCGCAATAAATCTGTTAGTTTTATAGAACTATTAAAACGGTAACACCCTGACTAAACAGTTTTTTGCTGCTATTATGAAAAATACCAAAGTTCAACACCAAAATCATTTTTTTTTATGGGAAGCCATATTACCATATTCTAGTATTTTGTTTTAGCTCGCAAACTACAATTCATCAAAGTAAGGTGTTTTTCAGAAAAAAAGTTATTATCAATCGATTTTCCTGTCAGACGAAGCAACTAAAATGATTTTGCTAGAAATTGAGATTGACTAACTGAATAATTTCAATTTGTTAAAACAACCAGTTGTCGAAAATTGCTAAATGTCAGTGGCGCGCTCATTTTATCGACCTATCATATCAATATGCACGATGAAATTAAATGCGCACATGCTGCAAGCCAAAGAAATTGCTCAAAATTTAATAAATATTCTATGGGATCTTTTATTCGCTATAAACCAAATCGTTCAGAATAATATGTCAGTAAAACCTAAACTTTTCTTCTCACGGATATATTTTCAAGTTGACAAAGCTAGTGAACTTATTTAGCTTTTGCCAGAAAAGCGAAATGCGAAATACGAAAAGCGAAATGCGTAAAGCGAAAAGCTTTTTTAAATTATGGCGATGGCTGTCAAGCAGCGAAAGCTTAATCGGTTTTATTACTGCTTTGAGCAGAGCGTGATACGACTACTTGAGCTTATAACCTGATTCTTATAGCGGTTATGAAAACACTCTGAGGAGTGGGCCACTTGGTCAGAAAGCAGTTTTATAGCGGTCATCAGAAAGTTCTGGTGGAGCTCATAGTTTTATTAGCGGTTTTATGAAATTGGTCATGAAAACCACTATACGAACGTAATAAAACTTGGAATTGTTACTTGGGAATCTACCTCATCTGTCCACTAACTACTATCCCAAGTAACAATTCCAAGTTTTATTACGTTTGTATAGTGGTTTTCATGGCCAATTTCATAAAACCGCTAATAAAACTATGAACTCCGCCAGAACTTTCTGATGACCACTATAAAACTGCTTTCTGACTAAGTGACCCACTCTTCAGAATGTTTTCATAACCGCTATAAGAATCAGGCTATAAGCTCAAGTAATCGTATCACGCTCTGCTGAAAGCAGCAATAAAACCGGTTAAGCTTTCGCTGTTTGACAGCCATCGCCATAATTCAAAAAAGCTTTTCGTTTTTCGCTTTTCTGGCAAAAGCGAAATAAGTTCGCTAGCTTTGTCAACTTGAAAATATATCCATGAGCAGAAAAGTTTAAATTTTACTGACAGATCATTCTGAACGATTTGGTTTATAGCGACCAGAATAAAATATCCCATGGAATATTTATTAAATTTTAAGCAATTTCTTTGATTTGCAGCATGTGCGCATTTAATTTCATCGTGCATATTGATATGATAGGTCGATACAATCAGCGCGCCACCGAAATTTTGCAATTTTCGAAAACTGGTTGTTTTAACAAATTGAAAATATTCAGTTAGTCAATCTCAATTTCTAGCAAAATAATTTTAGGTGCTCCCTTGACAGGAACACCGATTGATAATAACTTTCTTTCTGCAAAACACTTTGCTTTGATGAATTGTTGTTTTCGAGCTAAAACAAAATACTACAATATGGCAATATGGCCTAAAAAAATGATTTTGGTGTTGAACTTTGGTACTCTTCATAATAGCAGTAAAAAACTGTTTGGTTAGGGTGTTACCGTTTCAATGGCTCTATAAAACTAACAGGAGCCTTCTTAAGGCCCAAACACAATGCATACGGATTTTACTACGTTGCGGATATTTGACAGAAAACCCATGGAAAAACTATCAAATTGCCGCAACGTAGTAATATCCGTATGCATTGTGTCTGGGCCTTTAATGTGCGCAACAAGCGCAGCGCTGATATTGCATCCCACCATCACGTTGTTATCGCTGAGATATGTTTGCGCGTCGCACGGTTCTAACGACGGGATAAGAAAGTGGGGTACCGTTACGACGTCCGCCGATTGGAGAATCTCGAGGTGAATAGCGTTTTTGTCTTGGGCTTGAATCTCGAATCTCGGAGCTGCCACCTGGTTGAACCATCGAAGCAGGACAGACCGGCATCCTGAACGCCTTCATCACGACCAACCCATTGGCGTAACTAGTGTTGGGGGGGAGGGGTTTCTGGAAGAGCTTTAGCCCACTAGAAAAATTGACCGGTTTTTTTAATTTAAGAAAAACTATAGTTAGATAACTTTAGATAATAAAAACTTAAAATGAATCACTGTTATAAGATCCCATACGTTATTGTGCATTTAGATTTAATTTTAATTTGCCGACGAAATAAAATGGTAAAAAACTACCAGAAGCTATAGCTCCCCCTAGAAATGAGCGCTAGTTCTGCCAATGGACAAAACCCTCGGGAGTAGATTACGGATGAAACTTGAAGGAAGTTCTGAAGTCCATTACTTACGATTAAGACAGCTTCCTATCAAAGATACTTACAGCTGGAAAGGACAGTTAAACAAGCATGTACGCGAGACAAGAACGCATGGGCTTACTCCCTAGCCGAAGAAGCAAAAATCGCCATCGTCAACGCTAACGAGTGACAACTAAAATTTTGGAATTTTTTTCTCAAGCTGCCAAAAAAAGACAAAGATACATGAGGCAGATCTGATCTATCGATATCGAAATTAAAGATAAATTATCCATTGTTGAAAAAAAATAGTATACATTTGAAAACGATCCGTAATCGGCTGTTCGGCGTAGCATTCGTTTGACGTCGAAACAGGAGCGTTGTACCGCCGTCATGTCAACTTTGTGAATGCATATCTTGATTCTACCAATCAACTTTTTACACCAAGGAACTCTAAATCCCTAAGAAATCTTCGATTGGGCGCACTGAGACAGATTTTTCGGGTCATGGTTTTTGGGTAAAAATGCGTTCGAGTGGGTATTCAGGAACGATTGTGTTTTTGACGAAGGACTACCTCTTTGTTTACTATACTGGGACTGGGTAGCACTTTGTGAAAACGAAAATAGAAGTGTAACGTTTGAATGAAAGATTTCAAATCCTAATAACTACTAAACTACTGCACGAAACTGATCAATTTATATCCCAAGTAGCACATTTTAGGTCCACTTAGTTGTAGCAACCGGATTACGATTGAAATTAGTCATATTTCGTTTACCACAACAACTTTGTAACAACCGTGCTAGTAGGGATGTCGTATTTATTATCGAACAATTTATATTTATTTATATGATAGATAAAATGACCAGCAATTCTTTAGAGGGGTAAGAGAACAATTTTAAGGGGGGCCTAAGAGAGGGGGCTACTATACAAATGAATCACAAACTTTTTCAAAACTCGAGAATTAATCAAGCAAATGGAACCAAATTTGGCATGTGGGGGTTTCAGAAGGCAGGATTAATTTTCTACGGTGTACTGAGACCTCTTCTCCTTCTAAGAGGGGGAGGGGTGGCTCCCATACAAATGAAATACAAATTTCTTCATAACTCGAGAACTAAACAAACAAATGGCATTAAATTTGGCGTGTGGGGTTTTTTGGAGGCATGAATTTATTTTGTATTTATTTATTTTATGATGCTTTGAGACCCCTCACCCCTGTGGTAGAATAATGGTGGATAATTCATTGCCATTTCAACCTTTATGATGCACACAAGTGATTTTTAAAAGACATTTCTATGTCTCGAAGGTTGCAGGCATTGTACTTATGAACCCCCGTCCACGGGATTAAATTAAGAATTGAATCTGAATATTTTGCTCTTCTCTTTTAAACATTCACTTAAACAATGGCACTCATAGATTCTTATAAACATATTTATGCCAGAAATGCAGTTTACATTAGTCTTTGATCTGATGATTTAATATAGTCATACGTCACCCTTTCGTACAACCCTTAGGGCTGTATACCTTGTAGTTTTTTGGTGTAACGCGATGATGCTCTATCCGGCCAAAACACGTATTGTTCATCTGCATGATGTTTTTGTAGAAACGGGATCAAAATTTTCTTCAAACATTCGTCTGGTGCATCTGAATTGATAGCCAAACCAGAGGGCTGTTGTTGAAGAAACGAGAAAGGGAACAATGCTTGCTTGCGAATAGTTGTTGGGCATCTTGGGATATGGCAAACAGTCGACGACGCAACATATTTGCTTTTTAAATGTTGTACCGTATACTTTTTGCCGTGATGTCTGAAGCAGGTCGTAGAAGTGTACTACGCGCTCTCGAAATGCTTCTTGTTTCGACGTCATTTTAAGCAAAACAAGGCAAGCATTAACAAAACAAAATATATTGCCAAAAAGAGGAGAAAGAGAGAGCTAACACAAACATACTCTCATTTCTCTCTGAGCTCGTTTGTTGTGGAGTATAGGGGCCCCAAAAAAATCCAAAATTTTAGTTGTCACCCGTTAATATCCGATTGTTGTGAGATATTTCTCGCCACCTTATTGCCAGGAGATTAAGATACCACTAAAAACAAAGCTGATCAGTTACTGACTTATCGTACATAACCGCTTAAGCAATGAACTAAACATTTTGAACAAATCTTTCGAGTTTCAAATGTCAGAGACTAACAAAACCAGCAGAAAATGACGCCAGTAGTTCGTCCCATCGCATCAACTCAGGGGTATCAGCACTGGATGAAATTCAAGGGGTCATCCACTTGCATACTTCAATGGTGACGGTCCGTTATGCACCGTACGAATTGTGGTCCTCCAGTACTGTCGGTCCTGGGCTCCAGTTCTTCAATCCCCTCGAACAACAGCTAAACGTGCATCGTCCATCCGTCCATGCTCATCCATCGGGAGCGGGGTCTACCTCGAAGTTTTCTTCCTGGTTCTCTGCTGAAAATAGTTTTGGCTAGTCTTTCGTCGAGCATTTTGGCCACGTGCCCAACCCACCGAAGCCTGCTACATTGTACTACCTTCATTATATCAGCATGTTTGTGCACTTAATACAGCTCGTGATTCATGCGTCTGCGCCGCACTCAATCTCGTCGTCGTACTCGTCGATCAGCTTCCTTTAGCGTTCACGTTCATGATTCATGTTGGCTGTTGGCCTACCGGGAGCATTAGTGTTCTGCAGAGCGCCAGTTTTGACTGTGAATTATGACATGCTCGATCTGGAAGCTAGAGTTACCATTTGGATGCCTACAGTTGTAGATCCGGATCCAGATCGAAATACTCTTCGACGGTAGTAAGCTGGACTCCATGCTAACTGATCATGTATAGACCATATTACAATGCTCCGCATTATACTGAAGCAAATCAGCGAACTCCAGCGCTCTCTTTTTCGTTGACTTCGAAAGAACATTTGACCGACTCAACCACGGAAACATCTGAGGCGTAGATACAGGAATTCCGGATAAGCTAGTCCAGCACATCGAGGCTCTGTACGAGGCGTTCTCGTTCTAGATTTTGCACAACGGCGTGTTGTCCGACCCTATAAGGGTTATTTCTGGTGTGAAACATGGCCGGAATTTACCCCCGTTGCTGTTTGCCATCGTAGTAGATGAGAAATTAGTTGGAGCTCGACTTAGCCGACGATATTGTCTTGCTCGCACTAAACCAAAACGATTTGCAGAGCAAGTTATATGACGAGAACTCCCGTGGATTACCGAAAATTTGGATGAGTTACATCAAACGGGATCACCTTGATGATGATAGAGGCTATTAAAGGCAATGATTTAGATGCCAATAGTTACCACTAAAGTAAACTTTTAATTTGTAAACCATACTTACTTCTCAACTGAAAACACTTCCGTCAGCTACTATTACCTGTTTACCCAGCAATTTCAGCTGCATTACTTATTTTCAAAAGTTGCACAAAGTTACGTCCAAATAATCATTCGTATTTTTCTTTTCATGAGCTCGGCTGCAACCGTTGCTGCCGTCCGTCTTTCTCGGAAATATTAAATTTCGAGATGAAAAGCGAATTCTCATTTAACTTAGTTCGAAAGCTCGGCAACAACGGGGAGCAGCTGGCTGGTGCTTTCAACAGGGTGCATAAAATGCAAGCGATTCACTAGCTCACGATAGTAATTGAGGGTTGATTGAGATAGCGGTAGAAAGTGCAGCAAACTGAGTTTTGTTTTTTGAAATAACATTCAACGCAGCTGAATTTGTTTGCTCATGGAAGTATAATCAAACTTCCACGAGCAATTAAAACGCAATGCAATGCATGAATGTGATTAGATTGTTCTGGGAATATAATGTAACAAACGTGCTAAATATTGTTTACATACATACTGATAGATTTATTTTACATATAGCTAATACCGAACGTCTTTTATAGTACAATACAATTACTCTAGAACTAAATGTTTCAATTCAATCATTGGAGTATTTCTATAGTTGAATAATGAAACGGGAACGGAACAAAGATACAGAACACATTTTACAACTTTGAATGCAATTTAAGGTATCTGGAAATTTTGTGTTTCGGTCGGTGCACCGACCCAGTTCTGATAGATAAATGGTAGCATATCTGCCGAGCCGATTGAGATTCCGATGTTTGCTTTACTCAACGCCATGTGCAATTCTTTAAATAAAATCGTATGCATCATGTTTTTCAAATTTTTTAAAAATTATCTAAGAAACAATAAGGATGTCAACCCTAACCTTCAGATTCCGTTTTATTTAGGTGTCTCGAGTCAAACGTCTGCGGTCGCGGTGTCTGTATTCAATCACATAATAAGGGAGAGTGCCTCTTGAAAGCTGAAAGAGAAAACAATTTTCCTCAGTCTTAATGATCGAGCCACAGGCAAGTTAAATAGAGAGCACTTTTATATTTCTGCAGTTTGATTGGTTTCAATTTTCTTTCCTTTACCATCGCTTCGATTTTGTTTGGAAAAGGTTGCATGGTTGAAGAGTCACCAAGTCCATGCAGAATGCGATGGTTTTTGATTCGTTTGATTTTTCACAATAGTTCTCTCCTCAGTCCATATGCTTGGGTTGAATTAGGGGTGATTAATAGATTGCAATTTAAGCAACACCATGTCATTAGTTACAGAACCAAACATTCAAAGGAAATATTCATGGTGAACAAAACAGGTCACGTACAGGTCGCAAAATGTTTGTGAAAAGTTAACAGTTTGTCAAACAATATTCTTCCATTTTCGAAGCATTTAAAAAAATAAGTTACAAAATTCAATGTATCGATGACGTGGTGTTTGAAAAAGCATGTGTAGTGAGCGCTCATGTGTTCAACAGGACCTCATGTTGATATTTGCAGCGCCCAAATGGAACGGGACCTGGGTAAAAGCAACTTCAAACAGTAAAGTGTAGTCACAAACCGGACCCTGGAGCGAAAACAATAATTAAGCGAAAGAAAAGATAAATTGAAAGCAAATACAAAGCGAGCTTGGTCAGATGAAAGGAATGTTTAGCGGGGATTTCTAGAACCAATTATGCTATCTGGTAGAACTAGCTGCAAGCACCGAAGACGAAGGATTTCCCCTTCCAGGCAAAAACTTTACCTCAAACTCGTTTTTATCGGATGAATAATCATTCTCTGCCTGCTAATACAACCGGCGAAAGTTTGCTGGAAAAAGTGATAGGGAAATCGAATACTAAACTTGTTTCCAACTATCTCCAGGCGCAGTGTTAATTGGCAGGGCTTATAGCATCGAGCACGACGCTTGCGTTCGGATGTACCCGGCCCGAGTGGGGCAGATCTGACGGAAGGCGTTCTTTATGCTTGTTTAAGGAGCTACTTTTGAGGCGAGGAAATTTATTGGAAAACGTTTCAACTGAAAAAGAAAATTTCAAAACGAGCGAGTCTCCTCTTGACTTGATAAAACTTCTTATTGCTGAGTATGAAAAGGTTGCGCTTCGTTTAAGAAATATTCATTTTATTAAGTGAACACTTGCTTTTCAATGGTTCAAGGTTAACTGTTAACTAAAAATTAAGAAAACTATTTGAGTGTTTATATAAAATACTCATTATATAGCGGAAGTGGAACACCCAATAACTTCTTATTTCTAGCAGCATAGAGCCGCGGTGGCTCTTGCCGCATCTAGCATTCCTCACCGCTGCGCTGTACTCGGTCCAGGGCTACTCATCGCCAATTCGTTGAACGTCTAACACACGCAAGTCGGCTTCAACCTAGTCGAGACATCTAGCACGTTGAGCCCTTCTATTCCCGGTGCCGATGGAGTTCTTGATGAGAACGGATTTCATTACACAGTCGTTCGGCATCTTTGCGAGGTGGCCGGCCCATCGTAGTATCCCAACTTTCGCCAGGTGTACAATGGGCATCTCTCCAAGTAGTGCCTGCAGCTCGTGGTTCATACGCCTACGCCACTCGTTGCTTTCCTTTTGGACTCCGGCAAAATAATTCGCAACACCTTTCGTTCAAATGCGGCAAGTACACGTATGTCTTCCGTAAACATAGTTACAGTTTCAAGTTCGTAGAGGACTACCAATCTGATTAGCCTTTTATACATCGTCAGTTTTATGCGGTGGCGTATGATCCTTGATCGAAGCGTCATGCAGAGGGAAAAGTAGACACGACTTCCAGCTTAAATGCGTCATTGAATCTACTGACTCGTATTATTGTCGGCGATGACCAGAGATCCCAAATATATGAACTCGTCAACCACTTCCAGTTTATCGCCGTCAATAATCACTGTCCGTGAGAGGTAAACTTTGTTTTCTCTAGAGCCTCTTCCTTCAACATATTTGGTTTTCGAGGCATTTATTTTTCGCCCAATCCTTCAAGACTCCGTTTTTAAAATAGCGTAGATTACCTCCGCCGTCCCAAGCCACCTATACTTTTGCCGAAAGTCGTTCCTCACGTTTCGATGCCCGCTCGCCTGATCACGCCATCAATAACAATGTTGAACAACATGCAAAACTGTAACTATCGGCTTAGTCTCTGCCCAAGATTTAGGTCGCGCGTGTAAAATATTTTATGAATGTCATGCAATAAATTGTGACGGGTAGTTGGAACATCCTATTGCGAACAGCCAGGGCCGGCGCTTCCCTTAGGCAAAATAAGCAGCTGCTTGGAGCGCCACTTCGAGGGGCGCCATTTGAACCAAGCGCCACGAACCAAGCAGGCAAAAGAAGATGTTGGGCTTGTCGCTGGACCTGAATGACCAGCCAATATTTTATTCGTTTCCAACCCAACATGTGCGAACGTGTAAGGGGCCCTTAAGACCGATAAAGGTCTAGAAGAGAACAGATTCACTGCACGGTCATCCGGTATTCTTGCGACTCTCCCAACTTTCAACAAGTGTACTTTGAGAATCATTCCAAGTAGTGCCTGCAGTGCATGGTTCATACGCCTACGCCATTCTTCGCTTTCCGTTTGCGAAATTTAGAAATTTTTCGGGAGAGATTTTCGAATCTCTTCAGAATCCGCCATCAGCAGATTCATTTTCGATGAAGTAGCAAGGTAAGAGGACGAAGTTTCTGAAGTAACAGGAAATATTGTGCCATGCTGCAATTATACGAGTCCAACACAAATTCATATTTGAGTAATAATAATTCCGTGCCTACAAGTAAATTGAAAATAAGCTTGTGAAACAATGAGGGATAAAGAGATGAGGCAATGACGAAAAACTGGTGGTTCAAATTGCTAAATTACAACTGTGTGTGGGAGACGCAGAAAAAAACCACGCTAATAGTTTTCGCGTGGGAGTCTAAATAGGTGGAGTATCCGCAATATGAACCAAACCTTTTCGTTTTTGAAGGTTTATCATTTTAATAATGGCTTTCAAGAAACCGACAATTGTTCGAAATGGTGGTTGACAGTGACCAGGGTTGCGAAGCCCGCACTTGTGTGGGCCATTTTTCTCACACACGCGTACTAGTTCTAATGACCACGCCGGCATAAGCATTCCCTTCGGACTCCCGCTCTAGGTTATTCATGCACTGCAACGACTTTTGCTAGTGTGTATTTAGCTAACAGCCACGGTCGTCGCTCTCGCACGTCATTGCAACCTGAGCAACTGATACCGATTACTCGCGAGGACTCGCACTCCCACCCGCGAATAGAATCGAGGGCGTAAGATGAAGAAGAAAACAAAAAGTAATGCAAAATCTGTATCCCAGTGAGCCGCTAGTCCTCGCGGGCAGCTGGTTGCTCACGAGTTGTTTGCCTCGAGAGTGGTTATGCAGAAAGACGCTACGAGACTCTGCGTTTGCGAGTGTGTAGGTAGTAAAATGTCTGCACACAGCAACGCCACCTGTTTTTCATTTGTTCTTGGGGTGCTATTTTGAGAATTTGCGTGGAGCGACAAATTGGCCAGTGCCGGCCCCGTGAACAGATTTTCCCGACGACATACACAGCCATGCGTCAGCAGCTTCCAGCCACCCGGAAACTGGAGCAAAGCAAACATGGATTGCGGGTGGCGATAAAGAGACACGAAAATGATAAGCGAGAAACAGAGGAGGTTTTAGCGCGAAAAGGTTATAAGTCGTTGGACATAAGATAGCCCGAACGATTACCTTGCCTGAAGTCAAACAGTACGGTATCGAAAAGCGAAATATAGTCGCACAGTTGAGGCAGTAAAGATAGAACTAAAAAAAATCTGAGCTGTGTATGAAGCTACGTATCAGAAATTATCTTAGTAAAAGACCACAACAAATATATAAAGTTTCAAAGGAAGACTAGAGAGACGTGCGAAAGGAAGCAAACAACAGAACCCTTGAGTTTTCAGTGTTTACTCTGACTTTCCCGACGTTTACTTATGTTTGGCCTTGAGCATTACACGGTACCACGGACCATCTGTTGAGCACCGCCGTCACCACCACTTCCGTCTACCCCGTAGCTGAAGGAGTGTCCCTGGCATCGACGCCATCGCAGTTACGCCGCGTCGTCGCCATCACGCTTAACCAGAACGCCAAGTGCGTCCGCAGCCAGAACACCAGGAGTAAGCCATCCCATGCCAACAGTCACCGACCTGACCGCAATCGGTCAGCATCTCCACTGGAAGCACTACCCCATAAACCAAAAGGTAGGAGTTATCCAAGAGAAATCCGTGAATAAATGGAAAAGTTAAAGCAGAAGGGTCTCAGGTGTTTTCTTGATAATAAGTCGCAAACGTTTGCCGCTCCTGAAGCTTGGTTTAGGGGGTTTGCTAAGTGCTGGGCTGTTACGACCGCGTCAGTTACAGGACAGTCGCATGCATAGAATAATTTACACGATAGAATTTTGACATGAGCTGGGGCACTTCCCGAAGCTGTTTGCAGTAGGAATATTATGGAATATTATTGCTAATATTAGCAATAACAAATTTCAAACACCCGATCCTTTTCTCCATTCATTGCTCCCCTCTCACTCCTACATAAACGAGTCCCAGCTAATATCATTCTCGTTAATGACGAAACCGCAAATTACTTCATTGCCGCTACCCTTGCGCGATACGAAAAGACTCGAGAGTGCCTCAAATACACACAAGAAGCACACCACTTGCTCCAGGGTAGCTTTGATTAGCCGCGGCAGTCTGTTCGGGTAAAAGTTCTCAGGCGCCATTTGCCATAGCTTTTCGCACTCAACTGTATCGTATGCTGCCATTACTTACTTACTTAGTTGGTTTGCCATCCTAATACAAAGCGTGATGCAGAAAGTTTCTCGAATTCACTCCGTTATAGGCTACCGCTCTCCAACTCCTTGGACACCGCGTACTCTTTGCTAGATGCAGCTCTTCCGGGAGACAAGGCGTATGCTGTCATGAAACCCCTCAAAACGCGATGCGTGGGTAAGTTGTAGTCCCGACATCCCGGAGGGATTTTCTGAGTGTGAAAATTTGCTCTACGGGCCCCCATAAAGGTCACCTAAAACTGCTCTACGGAATATATTGCTATCCATTCACTCCTCCGGTAGTTTCTGCTGCTTCCAAATCCAGAAAATTATCCAATGAAGTGCCGTTGCTAGTGGTTCCTTAAAATTTTAGAAAGGTTTTGCCGGGAATAGATGCTTTCCGGTGACTCTATTGATCGTCAGCTATCCGATTTCTCACCGGCTAGCGATTTCTGTTATATTACTGTTGAGATGTTCATTGGTGCTTCAACTGCTTTCATTTATCGTACACCTCACACTCGATTGTGATCAGATTTTCCTCTTATCGATATCAGATTTTGGTGCCTAACCTTTACGAAATTGGCTCACCTTCTCATAGAACTTGCCCGTGTCGTTATCCCGAAATAATTATTCTAGTTCTTCCTGATCTCTGTCCTCTTTCTGGTGCTTTTTCCTTCTCAGGATCGAACTTTGCATACATGTACTACACCTGGGCAATGATCCGAGTCGATATCCGCCCTTCATAGAGAATGTATTTTCCTCTACTTTCTCTATTTAACAATTAATAAACTAGTCATCATGCGTTAAAGCTTATGCATAGATTCAACAAATTCAAGTATTGTTCAACACGACTGACAAGGAAACATCACTATCGGTCACAGGCTTAGAGCTTAACCATATACACCATAGTGTAGTCCTGTCGATCCAGAATTTCACTGCACTGCTCGTATAGATGTAGCCTATGGAACTTTTTTGCGAAAACACTTGAAATTTGTATGGGAATTTGACTTAATGGAGGCACATGGTACATTGTGAATATCCGGAACGTTTAAGTAACAGATCAAAAAGAAAATGATATTGTTTGAAAAAGGATAATTAGCTTATGCAACAAGCTTTTCTAAAATCCCTTTTTCGTTCACCTGGAAGTATTATTAAACTTTTCTCCTCGTTAATTCCGGTACGCATGTTTGGTGTGCTGAATTGAAACTAGAAATGTAATTGAAAAAGCAAAAATTCGTGCAAGATTGTTTTTTGCATATTACATATCTTGAAAAATCAAAACAAAATTGTGCTGGTGCATTAAATTTATGTGAATGTTCATCAATGAAGTCGATCCGATACCATGAATACTATGATACCATAAAAACTTTCAAGCCTTGGTACCAAACCATGTCTAGAATTGCCAATACATTGTTCCGCTTTGTCATGATTGTGATGCTATTGATGCCACTACGGTTAATACCGATGTTACCGATGTCATCCGCAAACGCTAGGAGCATATGAGATTTCCAATCCAATGTTGAAAAGCAAATCCGGTAACGCGTCATCTTGCTTCAAACCATCTAACGTCACAAACGAGCCCGATGTTTCACCCGCTATCCTAATGCTTGATTGGAACCATTAACAATAGAACGTTTAAGCCTTATCAGTTTTGTTTGAAAACCATGTTCGAGCATAATTTGCCACAGCTCAATCCGGTTAACTGAACCGAACGCCGCCTTAAAGTCTATAAACAAATGGTGAATCTGCAAATTAAATTCCCGGAACTTATCGAGGATTTGTCACAAGGTGAACATTTGGTCCGTCTTGGAGCATCCTTCTTGACCGCACAGATATTCGCCAACAAAGGTTTCCTGCAATGGCATCAGTCTGAGAAACAGGATACGGGAGATAATTTTGTATGCATAATTGAGGAAAGTAATGCCTCGGTGATTGCTGCATTCGAGTCAATGGCCTTTTTAGTAAATAGGGAACATGAGACCTTTTAACCAATTCTTAGGAATTTCCTCCTTAGTCTATACCTTTTAGTATAACCTGATGAATTGCGCCCGTTCTTTCAAAAGTTCGCACCGACTTTCAAAAGTTCAGCTGTCATCCTTTTCAGCTGCTTTGCCATTTTTCAGTCCAAAGTTAGTGGATCCACAGCTTGTCCATCATCTTCAGTCGTTCACCTATTTCTGTTGAGAGATTTTAGAAATGCTTGTTGCGTAATCAAATCATCCTTTTCCAAGCCATATCATTTTCTTTTTGATCTGTTACTTAAACGTTCCGCATATTCACAATGTACCATGCGCCTCCATTAAGTCAAATGCTCATACAAATTTCAAGTTAAGTTTTCTCAAAAAAGTTGCTTAGGCTACACCTATACGAGCAGTGCAGTGAAGTTCTAGATCGACAGGACTACACTATGGTGTATATGGTTAAGCTCTAAGCCTGTGACCGATGTGATGTTTGTTTGTGAGCTGTACGTCGATGATTTGTAACTCCTCCGCACTCGTTTAATTCGAAAATTCCAATAAAGTTGATGCGGAGTCCTCATTAGGCACACATTTTCGAACCAAAGAGCAATACAGTACTTTAAGGCCGTGCGGGTCTTTAAAATCTCCTCCAATTTTTGCAATACGCCACATCGTCCAAGCGCAGCAGTGTGGTTTCGTCAAGTTTTGATCGTTTAACATTCGGGTATGACTTTTCTCGACCGTATTGTTTTTCGTCACCGTTTGAGATCTTCTAAACCTTGAACGTACGTAATCCAGCTCGAGTTTTGGCCTTCTGCGCGAAACTATGGCTCACATTCATTTTTTTACCACATCTCGAACGGAGGAATTTGGATTCCGGGCAAAGCCCCCAACTACGCTTATACGCTTATAATTTTTAATACTATATGGACGATTTTTTTCCCGCATATTTGCTTACAATCAACAGTAAGACGTTCTTCAAACCGTTTTATGTCACGATAAACTATAGCATTCGGGATTTCCAACTTTTTATCGATAGCACGATCTGACAGATTCTTATTTTTTAATGCATTTGAACCTGAGACGAGACGTGTCAACTCGTAGCAGATCTTTAGACCATTTTAAACCAGCCGCTGATTGGCCGAATTTGGCTGCGTGGTACCCCTGAAAAAACATAAAAAGGACACTCAGCATGTTGTCAAGTACAATACATGTATAGATTTTCGTAAAACTGCTAGGCAATGCGTTAAAAGTATAGAAACTTTGCTGTATAGAAGATAAAGAACCCAGATAACACAAGATCGTAATAAAAACTTCATATTAAGTCAATTTTACATTTTAATTGTATAAAGTTTAGAGCAGTGGTGCCCAGGCATAGGCATGGTGCGGGCCAAACGAGATCACCCCATGATGTCGCGGGCCGCAAATTCCTCTAGCCATTCCTGCGCGTTTGAGTGACCCCTGTGTCATCAAAATAGTTACTCATAAGTCCACCATCACCATTACCACCATCCGCGGGCCGCACAAAACATCTTGAAGGGCCGCATGTGGTCCGCGGGCCACAGTTTGGTCATCACTGGTTTAGAGAGTCCCAAAGCAAAATGAACAGTAAGTGGGTTTTCAATCGTGCGTGTCCTCATATACCTACAACTCATGACTGTGAATTATGAAGCAATATAGATGATTGTGATATGAGGTTACAGTAGGATTTCGAATTTGGCAACAAATGCATGTCGCCTATGTTGCCAAAATCGAAACCGTGCCAAAATCGAGACCCTTTTTCGATATGAAAAAATTTAATATAAATGCTTTACAAGTTGACTAAATATCATTAATCGCCGATTGCAACCGTTTTATGTTTAAAAAATCCGACAAGAGCTATCCGTCCGGTGCAAATAAGTTATTGACACCCTGCGGTAAGACGTAGTCCTACGCCAATAAAAATATTTTTGTTCGAAACCACATAACTCATTTTTTCGTCATTTAAAGCATGTATGCGGAAACTGATTGATATTTAAACATATTTTTGGAAGAGAAATATCTTGTGTTGCCAAAAACGGATACTTTTGTTGCCAAAATCGAGGCATGCCAAAATCGAACCATGCCAAAATCGAACCATGCCAAATTCGAAATCCAACTGTATATCTTAATCAAATAATTTAGGAGTATTAAGTTGCGTGTTCTAAAAACCACTGTATAATATGCAAAATATATCTATATATGGTCGGTGTTAAATCAGACCGGACCAAGTCACAAAATTTAAAAAAAATGAGTTAATGACAGCAAACGATCAAGAATTTTCTAAGCTACATTTTACTCTAATCAGACTATGATGCAAACAACCAGAGTTATGAGATGATTTCGAACGATCGATAGCCTGTAAACCATACAGAGTAGCAAACTTTGATCGCGTTTATTTCGAAATCAGAGTTTTGTCACTTGGTTCGGTATGACTTAACACCGACCAAACACATTCTAGAGAGTTACAAATGATTGCCAAAGTTTCGCACGTATATTACCTCCACTTTGGTATACTTACAGGCTGTGTGAAATATAACTTTTTCGTGCAGATTTGATTTCGTATTTCTTAGTTGCAACCGAGATATACAAACCAACTTGCTGGGAAACCAGTTGTCGCGTCTCGTTTCAGCATTGAACTTTCTCCATGCAAAATCTAAATTAATTTTACCCAACAGTTCGAGAATAAGCGCAGTTCGAGTTTATTGCAATTTTACCGTGGATACCCTTTATAGGCGATTTGATTCGGTGAAACGTGATAATCTCGCATTTAGAGACGTTGATAGTCAAGTTATTCACTTTACACCAATTTACAAATATATCCGAAAGAAGTTCAAGACGATGACAAATCTCGATGAACAGAAACGTCAAGTAAATTTTAAAATTGTCAGCATATACCAGTCTGCAGCCTCTTTCAAAGGTCGTCGTTAAAGAATAAAATGAATAAAAGTGGTCCCAAGTTACTGCCTTACGGCACACCAGATTTGCTGTGGACGGGGAGGATACCGTCGAGCCAAGTTTCATTTGTAAACATGAGCGTTACCATGTGATGAACTGTTGCGAAACATTCAGTCATGATATTTTGGTAAGTAGTATGTGATGATTGATACGATCGAAGGCAGCTTTCAAGCTAGTATGTATAACGTCTACTTGTACCTTGCGCTCCATTTTAGTAATGTAATTACAAGTAAAGTCAAGTAGGTTCGTCGTCACGAAGCGGCCAGCCAAGAATCCATCTTGGTTGGAAGAAATGTAGTGTCTAGTAACACGGATTAAAGCGGCGCAAATAATTTTGGTTGTATCAGATAAACTGATAATACCACGATAGTTTCTGACACTTTGGCGATCTTCACACTTGAATGCCGAGAACATGAATGATTGCTTCCAAATGTCCAGAAATTTTCTTTGCGAGAAAGATATGTTTAAACAAATGTTTATGTTTAACAGAGTTGTGCAGTGGTGGTGGTGATGCAGAGTGGCGCGTGATAAAAATTGGTTGGAAAAACCGGTCATCGACAAGAATTTGGTAGATTTGGTTCAATGTTCGTTGAAATATCTTTGCGGTGCCAGACCTCAGGAAGCTGCAAGGTAGATGCTACGCTGGTCATTCTAGTTCGTATCGGCATGCAGGTTATGGGCCCAGTCAGCCACCGGCATTCCTGCCCGGCTGCCCTGGGCGTTCATATCGCCGATAACGATCTTGACGTCCCATGGCGGACAGCTGTCGTACGTTCCCTCAAGCTGCGCTTAGAACGCTATCTTCTCCTCGTCAGGTCTACCTACGTGTAGACAGTTTAAAGCTACAAATAAGAAAGCTAAAATGTAGAATATGACGTACGAATATTTATGAAGAAAAGATTGTACGATTTCGCTGTTGCCGCGCTTAGCCTTTGGCCATTTAACTACGAAGAAACGAACTATAATATCTAAGTGTTTTGTCGCGAAATCATCATATCAGTTTTAAAAATAATTGAAGTACTTGTTATGTTGTTGAGCATTTATTTGGAGTACGTGCCGAGTACGTTCTCTACGCTACTCGGGTGTCAAATCACGAAAAACCTCTTAAGTGTTCAAACCATCCTATATGTTCTAAACCTGGTGTATAACGTCGTCATTCGCCGGAAAATACGCTTAAAAGGATTATTGTCACAATAACAACTACATAATTTCAAACAGTACATAATTCAAAAATTATGTTCTGCCAGAAAGTGGTGCAATAAAAGTCATTTCAATTAAAAGCATCGCTTGAAAATTTCGTTAATTAACAATTAGCTTAAAAACTCGCCAAGTCACAGTTTCAAGTCGCGTGAAAATACGTACCTAATACGTGTACAACCCGAGGAAAGGAAACATTGCCACCACAATCCCTTAATGGATTTTCTCGGCAAAAGTGCAGTGATACAAACTTCGTAGCGATTTATCTGTACGCAAGCAGCTACTGTTCGCTGCTATATAAACAAGCAAAGTTTGCAAATAAATTTCGCTCCAACTAACTGCTCGTTCAGGGAACGTTCGCAAATTGTACGATTTTTCGTGGAACGGTTTAATTCGAGCTTGCTATTAAGTAGCACATATTTGATCGTTATTCGGCGTGCATTTCTATATTTTATTGTACTGACTTTGACGATGATGAACACTGTACAGCTGCCAGCATGAATACGATATGCAACCCCGGGTCGCAATTTTACGCAAGCAATATCTATTTCGTTGTTGGATTTATTTACGAAGATGTTTCGCCATTGTGATTGGAATATATCTTATAGAGCGTTTCAATTTTGTAGCTTGTTAGTGGGAGTAATATGCAATCGCTATGGCATGCACATCAAATTGCATACTTGAACCAGCTTACAGCAGCGTCACCCCGGCAAATACCTCTGATGCGAGTGTAGATTGAGACGTCGTGGAACAAATAGTTATACATTATTCATCGAATTTTCAGATGCACTCCTGCGCTCGGTTCACTACGACCGTATTGGCAAGTCGTACTGGGAAAGCTTGCAACAATTTATCGAATAACGAAGAAGGAACCAGTATCGCCATCGTTGTCGTCATCTGCAGTCGCTGTAACATCTGAGCACGGATTAAACTTTTCTACACGCTCTGACTCCGGACTCGATGGAGTCGTTGATGGAAATAGCGCTTGCACATGCAATATGCTACGGATGGCACGATTTGGTGAAAAATTGGAAATTGGTTACGAATTCATCAACGGAGCAATAGTCTAATACGCTTCGCTGGAGATAGGTCAGGTGGTTTTCCGGCACCGAGCGTTTAGCTTTAAACTATTCAAGCAGTGCAGGGCCACCGCGCATCTGAGTATGCAGCACGATGAATTTTTATGCTGATTTATTGCCTTGTAGCTTTCGCAGATGTGCAACAGTTTTTCGTCTGAAAACTTCAACAATAAAATTGTCCAACTAGAAACGCAAACTTCGCAAACAATTCTTGTGATTTAGCAGCTAATGATGCCTCTATTTGTACCTATCAAATTACAAACAATCTACTTTAAATAGTCCTGGACTGGTATCCTTTTGCTTTATTTTTTATTTCAATTAAAAATTTCAAAAATAAGGAGGTTAATTATGCATGAAAACAAATGAAAATAATGACCACTTGGCAGACACAATTTCCTCCAGAAGTAATGCAAAAGAAAATGATTTCATTGATTTCAAAACAAAGAAGCCGTAGCATTTGAGAGCATTCAATAAGGTATAACGACTTGAAGTAATATTTCTATTCAATAATGGTTCTCCGGGAAATTTTCATTTTCCAACGTATATATGGCTTCGTAAAATAGAGAAGCATTGGTGGCCTACATTCAATTTTAGAGAAACCAGGCGTTCCGTTTCGGTGAACTTTGCAGCCGATTATAGCCGAGAATTGTAATTGGTTAGAATTTATTTCGGAATGAATCACAGAATATCATCACTCTATTCAGGTTCTTATAATAATGCAAACTTCTAAGGATACTCCTCAATCATAGAAAATTGATAACAAAATCAATGAACGACCAACATAAGAAGCATTATTAACAGAATTTCATTGCTCGTATCCCTTATATTAAGGAATGCTGGCACCACACTGGCACGACAAACAACCGAGGCGGTGCGTGCGAACAGGGGGTATATTCTTATAAAAATCTTCGTTCTTAGGTTGGGCTCAATTCTGCGTTTGGAATGAAAGAGAATTTAATAAGCATTGATTTAAATGTAAAATATTTCGATTGCACACATCAGAAGTCAGCGGAATTTCAGAAACAAGCGTATTGGTTATTTTTGTATCGTGTACTTATAAGGCGTATACCGTTTAAGCGAAAGCCACCATTTCAATGGAAAACCTTGTCGATTGAAATTCAATCCATAATTGAAATATGGTCACCCATCCAAAGGCGATATCGGAAACAGGATACTTTATGTCAACAACAAAGTCATTATTTTCAAAATTGGATTGAAGTTTGATTCGCAAACCCGCTAGCTAAGTTAGGTTCAATTGCGGTTTTCTCATTTAGAATGTTCGTACAGTAAATAATTTTTCAACTCAGAAGTGGATCACAGAGTACGATACAAACTGCCCAACCCAATTTGTTAAAATCGTAAAACGTATATGTGTACTTTATGGCATACATTTGCTTCGGATGTTTTCTTTCCAAGGCAGTACATATGACACTTCTCTTTGCATGTGGCACCCCCTGCGGGTATTACGATTGCAGCGGGTTTGATGAGGTGACCTTTTTTGATTTATACAATTACCATGTGTATCCTCTTTCTGCACATTCTCGAGTTGTTCTCATATTAAGCTGATATATCAACTTTTGATTCAAAGAATCAAGGATAACAAGCAATACAAATATGATTAAGCAAGCAGTAAAACTCTTGTTAATCGGTTAATCGAATGTTTGTATTGATAATCCTCAATTTAAAAAATTGTTGCTGGATAAATTACCATATGCTTTACTCTTTTCTGTACACAATAATCAGGCTACAGAAATTCAAGCCAATGTATACCAACTGAATGGTTTTGTTTTGATTCGACATACTAAAAACTAGGATATTGAGTTATTCAGATTCACTACATTGCACCCATGTCACTTAGATAGTTCAATTGTTGAAAATCTAGTGCATTTCAAAATACTTTCCGACGCTTTTGGTTGCACTATTAGCTATGATTCTAGTATATCCCCTATACTCAATTCTGTCATACAGTACTTGTATGTGTGCCTCGCCGAAGATTAGAGTGCTGTACCACTCTGGCCACATATTGCTTCTAAGCTTGATGCACCGCATGCAGCTTTCGTTGGTACCGCACGGCACATAAACTAAGGAAGCAGCAGCAGAATATGGTTGTGAATACGGAGGTTAACTACTGAACAAAGAGATTCCAGACATCACACATCGATGTGTGATTCAGATCCATCCAGAAAATGATCGGAGGATGGAATGTCTTTACATTTAGGTATATTTGGCATTCAGAAAGTTTCACGGCGAGGATTCCGCTGGAGATTTATTTGTGCCTGGATTACAGATAATTTATTAAACAATACATTTAGCTTCCGGTAGGTATACAATTCGACTCCTGTGCACCTGCTTGGCATAGAAACTGGTGAGTTTTATTTTTGCCTTTCGTTCTGGGCTACGGAACCGTCTACATAGGGAGAAAGGATAAAATAAAATATACAACCTCTGTGAGCTATTTAACATTTCGAAAATCGTTTAATGCAACAAGCAAAATTTTCAATCGATGCTATTAAAATTGTGGAAGAACTATTTCGATACGGTTGGTATGCAAGCTATAGAATTATATTTCAAATTAATTTGAAAATTTAAAACCAAACATTTACGTTAATAGCAAAACTGTCATCTGAATTCATATGATTTGGAAATAATTTCTCTAAAGCTCTCTTGTTGAACATCTTTGTATAACCTACCAGAGTAATTCTCGTTGAAACGGGGCCAGTACTGACACGAGGTCTTCAAATATTGGAACTTTTGTACTTGATTGGTTGAAAATAATTAAAAAATAAGAATTACGCTTTTGATACCTCGAAACAGTTGACCTCTCGTTCACTAAGGGGCCCAATAGTTTAAAAAAAGGTGAATTTTTTGCAAACCTTAAGATCTATATCATGTGATATTTCCGAAATTTGCAATTGAACACCCAACAAATGGCATGGTTCTGTTAACAAGAAGAACAAATCTTTCAAATGAAGTAAAGGGTGGCAACTAAAATTTTGGAATTTTTTCGAAGCCCCTATGCACAACAACAAACGCACAACAACAACTTTCAATGAGGAGAACGTGCTGCTCAAGTCACAAGTACCGATGTACAACAACAAACGCGCTCAGGGAGAAATGACAGTGTGTATGTGAATCGTTTGTTTGAGAAACCCCACAAGTCCACTCGACACTATTGTTGGAAAACAACAAAAAACTGATTTTCTCAAAATTTTGAACCAATCCTTATATTGTTTGGTATTAGGTTCTATGATAGTATCTAAAATACATTATGTAGACTTATCTTTTGATCAAAATAATGATTCCAGCTAAAATTACAATGCTTTAAAGTTGATGGATATTTGGGGTTTCTCAAACAAACGAGAAATTGACAGTGCACTTGAGTAGTTTTAAGTCGTTTTTATTCAAACTTGTGATCTTTCCATGTTCATAGTGTGTAATTTGCTACCATATATCACTGGGGATGTTAATTTAGTACGTACCGCTAAAAAGAAGAAGAATGGAGGAGCGCCAAATATTATTTATTAAAAATTTTGAAGTAGAATGCTACAAGTTTTAGAATAAGTTTTGTACTTTTTTAATCGAAATTTTATCATGGTTTGCATTTACCTAAAAAAATAAAAGGTAAATGGAATAACGGCGGGTTTTGAATTGCATAAATGGACAAGAGTAACACGAATTCACATCGCAAACAATACCTTGATACTTTGCTAGTAGTAATTAGAGATATTATAACCAGAAAATAAGCATTTTAGATCTAGGATAACAACTGTACTAGGATTATGGAACAGAATCTGAGAATAAGGGTCTGTTCTCAAATTACGTTATACCAAAAGGAAATGGAGATACGTGAACAGCACCTTTAATACTTCAAACGGATAAACTATTGATTTTACAGTGACTCGGGAGTGCTCGACGGATTAAGGCCCTGCTGCGAACGGACAGAATGCTGCGTCAACGCATCCGTTAGCGTCAATTTGACAGTAAACCCACGGGAAAACTGTCAGAATAACGTTGACGCAGCATTCTTTTTGAATATGAATATGAATATATGGTACTACCACCTGCCTTAGCAGAACATCCGTTCATAGCAATGAGCCTATCATGTCAAAAAGAGTTGAACATATTCAACGATTGGTCATGCTTTCCAACTCTTGTATGAAGGGACAAAAGGGAATTGGTCGATAAGCAACATCACTTACACGTACCAGGGATTTAGAGAATCTCCTTCCAAGGGCTAAGTCACCTGAGTCAATCGTTGAATAAACCGTCTTAATGCAGAAGGACTCCAGCAGGTGGGGAGAAGAGCCCGCTCATTATCCACGATGTGTTGTTAATCGGGCCAAGATTAACCCTAGAAAGTTGACTGTTTCACTCTCCCTAGGCCTACCGCTTCAAACAAGTGCTCTGATGGTCCCTCCCTCTTCCCGATTCTAGTTTATTTATGAAATGTGGTATATATGGGTAAAAATAGAACAATCTCACCAGCAGTCATTCGAATGGAACAGAGTTGCGTCCTTTTAGTTTCCATAAATGCTTCTAATAATTAATTTAATTTTTCTTCTGGTATCCAATATCCATGTGCAGTATTAACACTCGTATTGGCCAAAGTTTTCACTATAAAGCAGTAAATGCTTCATAAGCTAAAACGAAAAAAATAATTAAAATAACTTATATTATGCTTACCAGATCGTGTGGCTCCACCGTCTGCCCAAAACCTCGATTATGAAATCAGGCAGCCGGGAACCACACAGTATCGCACCTCCTAGCTTGGCTACTCAATAGAGCATTACCGGGTATGGCCACGTGGAGGCGCTAGGTAGGGGCTTGGGATAGCTAGAGCTATATTGGACGCTCCTCATTTGCCTTCCCCATTTCATACCCACGTTGACGCAGCATTCTTTTTGGGCCTTTACTCACATTAGGAAAAGCAACGAGTTAACAAAAAAGATAAATATAAGATTAAACATTTTATTTATATATTGTGCTATTATTAACATTGTATAGTAATTAGTGGGTTACTGCTTTTGTGAGAAACGCATGTATAGTTTAGTCTGTCGATTTCCGGAACGAGATTGTTACGGTTTTTACTGTATCTAGATTACAAGAATGGTTTATTTACGTTTGTCTTGTCGACCAACTAATTCAAGCTTATCTGCATTTGCTATCAGCTCTCACTTTTTCAGCTAAAACATTCTTTTCGTTTTGATTTCATACGCCGTTCTTTTATTTTTAATAACTTTCGTCTTGTATTCTGTAGTCCGCCGAACACTATGTTTCTTCTTTTTGACTGTGTCCAACTCGTAATTTTTCGATTCCAAAGACATTTTTATAATATTGAATTATGTTGCGAAAACTGCTTACAACATTGCACGTAAATATTGAATGATAATTTTGTACCTATCGCAGCGCCGCTCTAGGTGATTATCGGAAACATGGATATTTGGGGTTTCTCAAACAAACGGATATTTGCAACCCCAATTAAAAGGGGTTCGTGGAACCAACTTTGTCTGGAATTTTGAGGGAAGGTGTTATCCTCAAGGATTCGAAAACTGTTAAAAAGTCAATTTTCATAAAAATGGTGTTTGTGGGGTTTCTCAAACAAACGATTCATGTGTTAGTTCTTACTCTCCTCCTAAGTTTTGTTTAAAATGGCGTCAAAACAAGAAGCATTCCGCGAGCGCAATGTACACTTCTACGAGTTGCGCAAAGATCTCGGCAAAAAGTACCTATACGGTACAACATTTTAAAAGCGAAACGTGGCAAGTCATCGGGTACAAAGGCAACGAAAGGAGTAATAGAAGTAGATCCGGTAAACGTAAACGTTCATTAAGGAGGGAAATAAAGGTGAAGCGCTATTAGTCAAAGCAAAAGGTGACTCGTACGAAGATGTTCTGCGTGCCATCCGGACGAAGCCGGAACTCAAGGCGCTAGATTCAAATGTACATAAAATTAGACGCACCCGTAATAGCGAGATGGTCCTCGAGCTCAAAAAGGACCCGCAAGTTAGTACCTCTTCTTACAAAGAGCTAACTGAAATGGGTGACGCGGTGGAAGTGATACCTCTGCGCCCGGAAACGACTCTCTAGTGCAAAGATTTGGATGAGATTACTTCGGAGGAAGAAATCAGATTAGCCTTGAACGAGCAATGCGAGTTGGGGAAAGTCCAAATGACCATTCGCTCGAGAAAGGGACCTCTTGGAACGCAAGATGCTTCAATAAAACTTCCTATTGAAGCAGCCAACAAGGTATTGAAGACTGGACAAATTAAAGTGGCCTGTGTTCGGACACATGGCAAGAAATGGCAAAGGACCTCTTAGAAGCAAATTATGCAGAAGGTGCGGTGAAGATGTCATAAAGCTCATGACTGCAGAAAGCCACCGAAGCGCCTGATGTGTCCAAATGAAGAAGCAATAACCACGTGACAGGAGGCTCGAAATGTCCGACCTTTAAATAGGCGGCAGCTAGGTCACAGTGCAGGTGACCGAATTAAACCCGAATCACTGCGATACAGCACAACAACTGCTTTTGCAGTTCGTGGTGGAAGCGCAGAGCGATATAGCTATCATCTCGGAGCCATATCGAATCCCATTCGGTGATGGGAACTGGGCAGCTGACAAGACGAAAATTTGGACGGTGGGAAGATATCCTCTACAAGAACCGTAGCACATACCGCAGGGAAGACCGGGAGTCCATCACCGATGTCACCTTCTGCAGCCCTGGTGCGGCAGGAATTACGAACTGGAGAGTGTGCGAGAAATATACCCACAGTGACCACCAAGCGATTCGGTGCCGCATTGGAAACGGGACGCAGATGGAATCATATAGGGGATTGATAAGCGAGCGTAGGTGGAAAACGGCGGGCTTTAACAAGGATGTATTTGTTGAAGCGCTCAAGTTTCAAAGCATGCATTCCTTCGAACCTAAGTTCGGTAGGGCTGACAGCAGTATTAACACGAGCGTACGATGCCACTATGCCGAGGGTATGGAAACCGAAGAACGGTCGCCGCCGAGTTTACTGGTGCAAATTGGGGAAATGCTTACAGAGTTGCCATGTCAAAGATTAAAGTTCCTTCCGTACCAGCCGAAAGGTGTCCAGAGAAGATGAAATCCATTATCGACGGGTTGTTCCCGCAGCTTGACAACACCCTGGCCAAGCCCACCGTACGGCGAGGAGGCGAAGTACGTAGAGGAAGCTTGAGTCACCAACGAGGAGCTAATCGAGCTGGCGAAGGCCATGAAGGGAAAGACGGAATTCCGAAACTCCCTGAAGATCCCTCAGCGTATAGGCCTATATGCCTGTTGGATACGGTAGGCAAGCTGCTAGAGAGAGTAATCCTGAATAGGCTCACTAAGTAAACGGGGCGGCCTGTCAAACAAGCCTACCGCAGCATATCACTGGAAGCGGTCTGCGTCATTGCCGGCATGATCCCCATTGGATGAGTATTAGAGGAGGATCTGTAATGCGACAGAAAAACAGGCATCCGCGGAGCACGAAAACGAACACGAGTAGATACATTGCGTAAGTGGCAAGTAGAATGGGATAACGCGGTCAATGAAAGATGGACACATGGGCTGATGCCGAATGTGTTCTCGTGGATGAACAGGAAACACGGGGAAATCAACTTCCACTTGACACAATTCCTGTCAGGCCACGGTTGCTCAGTAAGTACATAGATTCGGCCACACGGTGTCGCCTCTCTATCCGGAGTGCGCCGACGTAGAAGAAACCCCGGAGCACGTAATATTTGTCTGCCCAAGATTTGGTGCTATGCGAAGCGCAATGTTTGCCACCAGCGCAGCGGTGAGGACTCCAGCCCAGATAATGTCGTCCAAAAAATGTGCCGTGACGTTGGCATGTATGTAATTAACCGAACCATGACACAAATCATGTCAACGCTGCAGCGAAAATGGCGATCAAGAAACGAGTCCTTAAATAGAGTCGCGTGCAATCTGTTTCGGGGAATGTTTCACCGCCGGGGAACTTCTCGTCGGAGTAGGCTAGCTCTACCGCCGGGCACTACTCGACTCGACGAAATCAGAGATGAAAGTTGACAAAACAACACGGAAAGAAATCCTGCGAGGGTGGCTGTGAAGGGATGGACGTTAAGTTGGTCGCCATCGCAGCATCGGTGCGCATCTCGACAGGTAACGAAGTAGTGTATCGGCACGCCCTCCGCCCGAAGTAATGCCTGGTGGCGATCCCGGATGTAGTAAAGTTTTTAGTGGGTTAGAGTCCCACACCGTTGAGCATTGAGCTTTTCCTGCTTTTCCTCGCGATAAAAAAACACAGAGAATGCTCAGTGTTTGAAACTGAGTCGAATGGTACCTGACATTCGGCCCGCAAGATTTTCTTTCCATTTCCGGTTTTCCGAGCGATTCCTATACCTTCATACTATATAATACTATATAATGTAATACTTGTAATACTATATATTACAAATTCTTCATGGATACAGATGTCAATCGTTATATTACAATTAGCGATACCACCAAATAAATGGAGATTCGTGAGAGAGAGCGCTGTTTTGCCAAGGAGTCAGTCACTCGGCACACCTGTTTTTATGTTAAGCGTGCCGAGTTGTACCGAACATTGCTGAGCTGTGCCGATATTGTGCAATTCCTGTGCCGAAACTTCCGAAAAAGAGTACCTATGAGTAAAGCGACGACATGTCATTTTAAACATCTAGAAGAGATTAACAAAATCAGATATTTCGTCCGAAAAATCAGTATTGCAATTCAATTCAATTCAGGCGAGTAAAACTACGCCTGAATTTGTAAAATAATTTCTTGTGGGGTGTGTCCAGCTGAACCTTTTTACTTCTGTTATCTATAATTCATGTACCCTCACTCTGTTTCTAGGCATTGCGTAATTGTATCGAAGATGTGCCAGTGTGTGCCGTAAACTGTACCGAAGTATGCCGAAAATATAGCGGCACAATGTACTGAGTGACCGACCTTGTGTGTTTTGTGCTGAGTAAACTTATTGTCGCGCAAAATTGGGTTGTTTATGATATTTACTATACTCATTGCCAGGTAACGACTCTTTCCAAACTCGTGTTTTAGTCTTTTGACCTTGAAATGCGGTCAGGCATACATTAATTTTTTTTTTTTTTTTTGAGGCGATTCCAAAAAAAAGATAACTACTTATTCAACTAGAAACACTATTAAACGCTAGCGCCAGCCTCTGTGTTTTATTATCTGAAACTAGAGGCGGTGTCCCATTAGGCGTCAGGAGGTATCACAAAGGAAGCCAATTTCGCCAGTTCTGATGGCTCTCGTCGGTCAGGGAGTCAACTCACGCTCACTCGTCTTTTCTGCAATAGCGCTTGACTACTTTTTCTAGAACCGCATACCATTGACCGCTACCACTTTTTAGGTCAACTGGTTGTCGACCGCTCAATCGCAGTTTTTGCACCTTAATCTTGAATCCAACGAATGTGATAATTAACCTGTTGTGTGTTCTAAATAGCTAGAAGCTATTTTTTCCATTCCTGCTTCGAAACCATGACGTTCCACGACGCATTCATAGTCCGTATTGTTGAAACCGATCTTCGCGTTGAAGTCGTCGGTGTAGATCGTGATGTCACCCTTTTGAACCATGTGTACGATGACATTCAGTTGAATATAAAGACCTCCTTATTCTGTAGTACAGCAATATCGGAGGGCACATAACATTGGATCATCATAAGATTATCGTAACCCGTATTCTAAATCCCCTTTTTTCTCATTAGCAAGTCCCTATTTGATCAGTGCAGTTTGTGCACAACTTCATCTTCATAATGGCATGATAAATTTTCAGTTCGACTCGAATATAACAGTACCTTTTCCGACGGTAGCTTTTGTTCTCCATAGTTGTTCTCACTCGATCCAATGATTTCAAGATTCATCAGTTACGCCATGTTGGTAAGCTGTATCAGTTTTCCTTGCTGAGCGGTCATTAGCGGCTACAATTTCTGTCCTATTTTTCGCGCTAAAAGTCGTTGGTGTATAGCTTGTTTGTTCTCGGTTGATATTTGTAACAATTTGCAGTTTCAGTGGCAATAGATAATTAGCCTATGGTTCTTTCCTTTCCATTTTTGGCTTCATGATGAAACAGAGGCTCAGGTTGGTGAAGCCGCCGTGTTCTGGTAATTATGAGAAGCCACATAAAAACACTAGACGACTACAAAGATCATTATTACGTTTGAAAATAGAATGCGTACAATTGTTTAGTACCATTCATCGGTTCATACTAAAAATATGGAACGAGGATAACCAGATGTAAACTGATGGACTCCGCTTACCTAGCTATAAGCTTGGTTATCGATTCCGCATACAAAATTCTTTCTCCCGCTTCCCGTTCAAAAGGTTGACTCGATTGCAGGAATAGTTTATCGACGAATACTAAAGCGATTTTCAAGGAAGCCAAGGGCATAGACTTCAAGACTATATGCGATTCAGTTAAGCGAAAGGACTTATCGGAGGATATAATTAAAAATGGATTCCCAACAAAACTTATTAATATATATTGACATCATTGGCGACAAATATTGAGCTGTCCAAGAGTCTTTCAACCGCTTCAAAATGGAAGCAACGATAAGTAGGCTCACCATAAACTCTACCTAAGCAAAGTATTTGGTGACTTGTAGATATCGTGGAAGCTCTTTAGGCATTACGTATTACCACACTAATTACTAAAGAGGTGGTATTTTACATGTAGTAGTTGTAGAAGTAGTTTATAAATTAGTTTATCTTGGTACACTGTTGACGTGACATGTCGCAACATTATGAGCTACGAAGTAAAAAGGCGAAACCAGCTGAGGTCATTGGATAATTAGACCTAGTAATTGGAGAACCCAACACTGAACGGTTTGTAAACAATTTCTGGAGGTGCCAAAAAACCGGAAATTGTGAAGTAAATAAGAAAATCAACAACATTAAATAAGTATTATCAATTTTTCAAAATTTGCCACTCCACCCTACTAGAGCAACCAGTTGCATTACATCAAACATTATTCAATTATAAACAACTGACACTTAATATCAGCATCGCCTTAGCCAATTTCAATTATCAGGTTCCAGCAAACAGAGTTTTTAATGTCGTTTTTATATAAAAGAAAATAAAATAGGGCACGGGAGGGTATTTTCAGCCCATTAAGCGATGGCATCTATTCTTTCGGCCTATGGCCTAGTTCTAGTGGAAAAACAGGTGGTTTTGATGTTCTTTGAATAAAAAATAGTAGATTACTTACAGACTTCAGAAAATAGTTATAACATATTAAAATTGTATGTCGGCAAAGTATTTTTATTGGCGAAAGAAGAGGCAAATAGGCTGAATTTAGAAACCTGCTGAAAATACCCTCCCGTACCCTATATTCTTCGAAAATTTTCGGATAAAACCAAAATTGAAAGTTATAGTCACTTTATTACTAACTGTTCAAAAACGTGAAGAGCGTTTTGAAAAATTTCTTGCCACAGAATCTAATTTTATTCCTTGATAAAAAGAAACCAGTGCCATTAACAGCACCGATAAATCAATGAAGACACCATGCAGCTAGCTTCTAGCATTCTCTATTGCGAGATTCGTTTTCTAGAGGCACATCTTGTTATTAATACTATCTTCTGTGCTCTGCCTACGCAGACGGCCAAGTGTCAGGTTTGGCTAATGAAATTTGACTAATATCTAATTAACTGCATGTACACAATGCATGCGTCAATTTAGAGCTGCTAAATGGAACACTATAAATTACTGCAATATTCAATAGCAAAACTATAATTTTACTGCCTGGTAAACAAAACTTGGCCAACAACTATTGCATTTAACAATAACAATGGTTGAATAACATTTTTGTGAAAAAAATCATTTTCTCTGTAACAGACTGTAAAAACTTTCTCGTCCCTCTTAGCATCGTGAACAGCAGCACACCGCTCGCTCTAAGCACATATTCCCATGATGTGCGATAACGATGGATCGCAGTTTCAGAATCACGTACTTCACTTATGATTATTAGTACCTTCCGTCTCCGCTCTTTTCAACACGTCAACACACTTTCGATCCGCCACCGAATGGAGTGATTCCCGCAAGTAGCTATGATGATAGTAACTTTTCTCTTCCGAAGCTTTTGCTTGTGCACCTTGCACTTGCACCGTGTATGCGCGACGCTGACGAAGCGGCGACGACGCGCCAAACTGCATAATGATGTTCGAGCAGCTCGGAATTCTTACAACAAAAGGCAAAGGAGCGCCGAGTGGATCTGTTTCATCCCATCTAATCCTGGCTTTTCACGTACACTACAGAGCTGCATTACTATTGAATTTTGCAATTGCATTTTTCTCTTTACTTCATGGCACTTCATCTTCATTGGATTATGGCAGCCGTGCTGCAGCGCACACAACCACCGTCCGACACCGGTATGGATCCTGACATGCCAAGCATGATGCACCAGAATGACAGCGGTAGATTATGTTCAGCTCTTGGCGGAAGTGGTCGTATTAGCGCGATAAACGAAAATGTCGTAAAATTCGTTTTAGAAGTAATTTAACTTGGCTCCTACGTGGCACGAGTAAGGAATAGAAGCGACAACTAGTTTTACAATTGAATATTTATGTGGGACGATGGAAATAGAATCCATTCTGTTTCTTTTATAGTTTCCTAAGGTTGTGGGTTTATGAAGCTTATGCACTTTAAAATCAATTCTATACATTTACTACCGAAGCCAAATAATTGGACGAATTAGGAAAACAATTGTAAATTATTTTCGAATTCGAATTCACGAATAAACTAGAAAAAATTGGAAAAAAAATTAGAAAAACAGATGAAGGTTACAAGTCGTAACCGAAATATATAAAAACGTTTTCATAAAATATAGTATAATTGAAACGATTTTTCAAGTTTGTTATCGCAACCAGTTTTGCGCATCGAATTTTGGATACATACCCCTAATACTCATTTGTAACTTCAATATACATATGAAACTGCAAGCTGGGCCAACAAACTTTAATATATTCGTGTAAGTAACAATAAAATACAATCTTACGCTCCTATTTCGTACAATCCCTTCGGGTTACGATAAAGTTCTAAAATTGGGAACTATCCTTTACTCCTAACACACATAAAAATACACACCAATACATTCCAAAAATCACGATGAACTTCTTCGAAAAGCACGAGCAAGACAATCAACACTGTTAGCCGCGTGATTCCTATATGCCTTTCCATTAGAAAAGAGGAAAACATTTGTTTTCAGCATTGGCTTCACAAATCGAAAAAGCACCAGTTCGAGTTTTCAGCTCATTGCCAATGATGGGAAAACTACCGACTAATCGGCAGCAGTACAGTCTAGCCCACCAACAAATAAAATTTCGAATGAAACTATCATCACTGTGGTGGGGCATGCCCGCAGGAAACAGTAGTCGACTCAAAAGGACGCAGCAGCGGTAGAATCAGTGCGGATGTGCTTTCGTTATCGTCGTTCTTTCAGATTCACCATTTGTAAACAGCTATTCAAGTCAATTTCCTTAACCGACACCAGCCTCGGTTCCTTCGACCCCGCCCGGTGAGGTTTGAATTTAATTCCTAATACAAATTTCGTTCGGATTCGGTCTGTTTCTCAATTTTCAAGGGAGATGAACGGAAAGCCGAAAACAACCAGACTCTAAAAAGAGGGAATGTTCAAGTTTTCATTGGCAGATTATTGAAAATAATGTTTTAAGAAACTAATAATAATAATAATGATTTGATAATTTACTTACTTCTCGTTCAGTATCTAAATGGCTTTGCTAAATACATACATTTTAAATAAATGTTCAGAAAATGTTTATTTAACTGTAACTTGACCTTCCCTAGTCAGATTACAATCCAAGTAAAGTAAACATAATTTGTTGAATCATAGTCATAGTGCCTATTCCTAGCGACAGAATGTCTGCTGAAAACATTTTACAAACATATTCCCTTGCACTATACTTATAGATTTTCCCGGTCATATCATCGCATATATTATGTCCGTCCTCATCGCCCCCAAAAGATATCCTTGCCCCAACTTAGAGGCTTATTAATGTAATCCTTATTCATGGCCAAGAAATGGATTAACTATTCTCGCTTATGGTATTGTTTATTTTGAATTTTCTCTTTTCTTATTGATATAATCATATTCAAATAGTGATTCTTTTTCTATTTGCCTATGTTGATCATGTTGATTCCTATGCTATTATTACTATAATATTGATTCAGCTATTTTTGACAGAGCGTTACGCGAAGATATTGTTACGATACCGCATATACGGCAACACTGCCCAACATCGCAGATGACGTTTATGTTGGTTAGAGGGGAAATGAAGAGTGAATATAAATAAAAACTCCTTCGCAAAGTGTTCTGAAAAGCAAAATAGAAAGTGTTTCGAGGCTAGTTATAAATCATTTCAATCAGTTACCATTTTAACGTGCGAAATAGTACAGGGTTAGCGAAATAGTGCCTGATAAGTGGTAGAAGAAAGTGATTTAAGTGGTAAGAAAGAACGTATTCAGTGAAATAATGTAATAGCAAAATGTAAACAACACCTGTTACCTCCAGATACAGCAACCGTTGAAGTCCACCAGTAGCCCGGGATACTTACCTGTAAAGAATTATTACCGTAACCAACCGTAAATCCGTTGTAAGTAGCCTGAAACAAAATGTGTAATATTGTATACTTACCAGATTCAATCCGTTCATTGTATTTACAACCGCGAAAGTAAAGTAGGGTAGCGCACCCCAAGTTGACCCTAAGCAGAAACGCACTTTCCAAGCCGTAAGTTGTAGTAAATACTAAGGCAAAATAAAATAAACGAAATTAGATATTAATAGGTATACTGCGATCGGCGTAGGATAGGAAGAAGGTGTAAATGATAAACAGTGAAACCACTTCTTGTAAGTCGAATGTATATATTTTCTGTATTTAATCTAACGCAAAAATACATTACAGTTTGAGCATTACCGAAAAATAATCGGTTGCTACATAAAATTGGTTCGTATCCGAACAGATATATTTGGACATTTGCGGCAAAATATTATCGAAGTACCCAAGCAAGATACGCGTAACGCTTTGTCCAAAATAGACACTCATTTTAACCTTCCTAATGCATTAGAAAAAAGTTACATATTATGCATTAAGGGTCGAAAACGACCCAAGTTTTGAAATTGCTCTCATTCATCGGATTGAAAATGGATGATTTCGTTTTCTTTACCTTGTTTGAAAGATATGGCCAAAACCTAGCACCCAAGGTATGTTGGGGAATATTTGTTGACTGATGGCCACTTCTGCGTCGGTTCCGGAACACCCACTACCAGGTCCCGGGGGACATTTTTATATTTTGAGATAATTCATTTTGCGGCACATCAAATCACATTGGCTTGATAAAATAAGATTAATGGAAGTTCAATGGGAGCATTTTGGACCCAAGCGGCTATTTCCTTATTGGTTCTGGAACATCCGGTACCCGGTTTTTGAGGACAATTTTGAATTTTAGGATGATTTATCTTGCGGCACGTCAAATTACATCAGCTTGATAACGTAAGACTATTGAAAGTATAATAAAGACATTTTGAAGGCAAATGGCTACATTAGGATTGGTCTCGGAACATCCGGTACCCGGGTTTTGGGGCCAATTTTGCATTTTAGGATAACCCATCTTGCGACACATCAAATCACATCGGCTTGATTAAATAAGACTGATGAAAATAAAATAAGGTCATTTAGAAGCCAAATGGCCATTTTACCATCGGTTCCGGAACTTCCGGTACCTGGTTCCGCGGGATATTTTTGGATTATGAAATAATTCATCTTGCGGCACATCAAATCACAACGCCTTGATCAAATAAAACAGTTACAAGAGCTATGGGGACCATTTGAAGACAAATGGCCATTTCATCATCGGTTCCGGAACATCGGGTGCACGGTATATGAGAACATTTTTGGATAGGATAATTCATCATGCGCCACATCAAATTGGCTTGATGAAATAACACTAATGGAAGTACAATGTAAAAATTTTGGAGCCAAAATTACCATTTCACCATCGGTTCCGGACTATCCGTTATCCGGGTTTTGGGGACATTTTTGGATTACAGGGTAATTCATCTGCCCCGGTATAAATACCGGGTACCGGATTATATGCGACTGACGCTCCATTATACTTCCATTGTTGTTATTTTATCAACCCGATGGTATTTGAGGTGCCGCATGGTGAATTATATCAAAAGCCAAAAATGTCCCCCGAAACTGGTACCGGATGACCCAGTACCGATGGTAAAGTGGCTTCTAAATGACATTGTTTTACTTCCATCAGTCTTATTTTATCAAGCCGATGTGATTTGATATGTTGCATTATGAGTTATCCTAAAATACAAAAATGTCCCCAAAAACCGGGTACCGGATGTTCCAGGACAGATGCTGATGTGGCCATTTGCCTTCAACATGTGTTTATTATACTTTCAATAGTCTTATGTTATCAATGTGATGAAATTTGACGTGCCGCAATAGAAATCATCCTAAAATTCAAAAATGGCCTCAAAAACCAGGTACCGGATGTTCCGTAACCGATTGGGAAGTGGCCATTCGGGTCCAAAATGTCCCCATTGAACTTCCACTAGTCTTATTTTATCAAGCTAATGTGATTTGATGTGCTGCAAAATGAATTATCTCAAAATATAAAAATGTTCCCCGGGACCTGGTAGTGGGTGTTCCGGAACCGACGCAGAAGTGGCCATCAGTCAATAAATATTCCCCAACATACCTTGGGTGCTAGTTTTTGGCCATATCTTTCAAACGAGGTAAAGAAAACGAAATTCGGATTGAAAATGGATGAATGAGAGCAATTTCAAAACTTGGGTCGTTTTCGACGCTTAATGCATAATATGTAACTTTTTTTGCTGTGGCTCTTCTAGATGTCGCTGAAAGCTGAAACTCCCCCACAATGCTAATTTTCCAAAGTTAGGAAAAGTCAGAAAATTTCAAGTCTCTAGCTCGTACCGTTACTGAGTATCAAGCTTTGTAAGTATGCCGATGGGTCGAAAACGACCCCAATGCACTAGGAAGGTTAAAGCTGTATTAGGCTTGGCAAGCTATTTTCGCTTAGATTTTGATCTTTTCATTACTACACCTCAGCAATGCCGAATTGGAAAAAGTGGTGTACGAGACATTTGTAGAATTATTTATTATCTGCAATATTATTGTAGTAATCATTGCTATATCTTTGGTATTTTTGGCGCTGGTAGCCTGTTGGTAAAGAAAAGAGCACTCTTTTTGCTACCAACGACATTGCCCATTGCCCATTGCCCATAGCGCCGTAAATACAAAAGATTAAACTTCACTTTCTTCAGCAATTACGTCTTATGTCTGCTGGTTCCCAGTTCTCAGCACCCAGTGCTCGTCAGATCCCACTCCACCCGGTCCTCCCACCTCGCTAGCTGGGCCCCTCTTCGTCTAGTTCCTACCGGATTCAAGACGAAAACCATTTTTGCAGAATAGTTGTCCGGCATTCTAGCAACAGGTCCTGCCCTACATATCCGTCCAACTTTCTGAATGCAGGGTTCTTCGTAGAGACGCGCGAGTTAGTCATTTTTCCCTTCCATACACCCTTCTCTTGCACACCACCAAAGATAGTTCTTGACACCCGCCGTTCGAAAACTCTGAGTGCTCGCAGGTCCCCTTCTGGTAGTGTGCACGTTTCTTGCCCGTAGAAGACAACCGCTCAATTAGCATTTTGTACAATGTCACCTTGAACGGAGGCTCAGATTATTCGACCGCAAGTGTTTTTAAAGTCCGTAGTAAGCCCGACTTCCACTACTAACACGCCTTTTAATCTTACGGCTGGTATTGTTGTCCTCTATTGTCAGCCAAGGTGAGCCAAGGTATACACACTATTCGACTACCTTAAACTCATCCCTGTCGTTTACCACGGCACTGCCTAAGCGGCCCCTGTCGCGCTCGGTTCCGCCCGTCAGCATATACTTCGTGTTAGACGCATTTATCCGCAACCCAGTCTTCCCTGCTTCGCATTTTAGTTAGGTGTACTGATCTTCCACCGCCTCAAATGTTCTATCGTCGGCAAAGCAGATCAATTGACTGGTTTATTGAAAATCGTGACCCGCATTTCGTTCGCTGCTCGTCTTGTAACACCTTCGAGCGCAATGTTGAATAGCAATCAGGAAAGACCATCTCCTTGTTGAAGTCCTCTGCGAGGTTCGAATGGGTTAGGCAATCCACCCAAAATTCTCTCCCAGCATTAAATCCCATCCATCGTAGCCATGATAAGTCTAGTAAGCATACCTGGAAAGCCGTTTTTGTCCAGAATTTTCCATAGCTCTTGTCGATTTATGCTATCATTTGCGGCTTTGAAATTAATGGACAGGTGGTGCGTGGGAACTCGGAGTTTGCGTCACTTCTGGAGTATCTGCCGCAGAGTGAAGAATTGGTCGGTTGTAGACCGACCCTGCAGGAAGCCGACCTGACAACTTCCCACGAATCTATTGGCTATTGGTGATAGTCGGTGGAAGATGACTTGGAAAAGCAATTTGTAAGCGTCATTCAGAATAGTGATCGCTCGGTAGTTTTCTCAATCCTCTCTTGTAGATGGGGCAAATAAACCCGACTCTCCGCTCCTCCGGTACCCCAAATGTTGACAATGAATTGATGCAAACAGCTCGTCATCCTGTCCGGGCCCATTTAAATAAGTTCCGCTCCAACGCCATTCTTTCCCGCTGCTTTGTCCTTGATAGCTTCTTCTCCTGGAATAGTCGGGTTTCCTGTCTTCGCTTCTGTTTGCATCGCTCCACGTTTTGACGGGCATTTGCACCCGGGCTGCGTTCTTCTCATCCAAAATCTGCTGGCACTCCTCGTTAAACCATTCGTTATGTCGATTCCGTGTTACATAGCCTAAAACGTTCTCCGCTACGCTGTTAATGGCTATTTTCACGGCACTCTAACAGTCCTCAAGAGTGGCTTCATTCAGCTCACTCTCTTCGGGCAGCGCGGCTTTGAGAGCTAACGTATAGCAAATAAGCCGTAGCTCAAATACTTAAGCTCGATGTTGAATGTGTGCTATTAAAACCGGGTGCCTTAGATGCAGTGATTTTTCAGGAACCATGCTATCTGATCTTCGGCGACTTCTTCATCGACAGAGTATTCATGTGGACTGACAATATTGTATCCCAGATTGTGAGACATTGCAAACTGGTGACCCAGCACGTCCGTTTTGTCACTTGGAATAAGCAGTAAAATTCTATCATCTGAATCCACAGACGAGACAAGATGTGGGATAAGCTTCGATTTCTTCTTGAGGATCTTTGTAACGGACCAGTATGGTTTTGAATGACATAGATTTGCTCTGCCGGTTACTAGTTCGCTGGAATGGGCGGCGGTAAATATTTCCCAACCGTATTATGTGTTTGGTGGTGAAATCTGTTTGAAGAGAGGTACTCATCTGATGTTGTTGAACAGGGACCGCTTTTGCCCGGGCGACGACAATCGCTCGCTAGAGGGATTTCACCACCTGGTCGATCAGCCTTGGTGTATCCAGAGACTCTTCGTAATCTACGAATTCGTTATCATCACACACGGCGTGGCGCGATACAATAGCTGCCAATGTTGGTAAACATTAAACATTTGGGCATAATCGATAGGCAAACCATTATTGCCGAATAAGCTATAATTATGTATAAAATAGAAAGGTTTTGTCAATAAACTCGAGCAGTAACTTAGAACCGTCCACAGTGGACACTTCTACTTTGAATCAGGATCTGTACGCAGACACCCCAGACGCCAAGAAATCCATACTGCAGATTCCTAGTAAGCCTGCTAAAGTCGTCCGCGTAGCAATCTTTTCTACGACGTGACCCGCGCAAAGGGTTAAGTTACCATATGGAAGATGGACAACAGTTTGGCTGACGGTAACAGTCCAAATTAGCATAACCCCCCACTTCATACCTAGCATTGAGATCGCCGGTAATGATACTTACTCGTCGCCGAGTTAGTTTGCCTAAGTCATATTCCAAATGAGCGGCACTAACGCCTCTTTCTTACTAGTTTGGTCGAGTCTCAAAAACTGAAAATCGGAAAGGTAGACACTTAACGCTCAGCTTGAGGTTTGGGTTTCCGTGATGACGACCTTCTTCACGTTAAGGGATTTGGGCAGCTCGATATGTTTGCTCTTCAGAGAACAAGCGTTCCAATTAACTATGGAGAGGGCCATATCTGCTGACGATAAATATTACAGCTAGGAGCTGCTCAGCTGAAGTCTCACAGAAACGCTGGATGACGATAACCTCCGAGATGAGTTGGACGAGCTCTTTCGCCTTCTCAGGACGCTAGTACACCGGAGATAAAATCGGCATACGACAGTCCGGGCGCGAGCGTAGAGCCTAGATTTAGAAGGGCGGCTGCTGACCCGTGGTAGTGCTAGTCCGAACGGGAGTTGATAGTGGTTTGATGAGCTGCTGAATGTGTGGCGGCGATTCGTTGGTTTCGAGATGAAACACAGACAGATTTGAGATCTGAACGAGGCTGAAGAGCTTCTCTTCTTCTTAGGTGGCTTGCCGTCCTAAGACAAAGCCTGTTGAACAAAATTTCTCCATATAACTCGGTTGAGGGCTACCGCACTCCAATTCCTCGGACACCGAGTACTCTCCGCCAGATCTCGCTCCACCTTGCTCACTGCGCTCCTGGTCGTCTTGTTCCTACCGGATTTGAGGCGAACACCATCTTTGCAGGGTAGTTGTCCGGCATTCTTGCAACATGCCCTGCCCATCGCATCCGTCCAGCTTTAGCTACCTTCTGGATACTGGGTTCGCCATAGAGCTGTGCGAGTTCATGGTTCATCCTCCGCCTCCATACTCCGTTCTCCTGTACGCCGCCGAAGATCGTTCTTAGCACTCGTCGTTCGAAAACTCCGAGCACCCGCAGGTCCTCCTCGAGCATTGTCCATGTTTCATGCCCGTAGAGAACAACCGGTCTAATAAGCGTCTTGTACAGGGTGCGCTTTGTACGGGGACTTAGTCTGCTCGACCGCAATTGCTTGTGGAGCCCATAGTAAGCACGACTTCCGCTGATAATACGCCTCCGAATCTCACGGTTGGGGTCATTGTCCGCCGTTACCAGTGAGCCAAGGTAGACAAATTCATCGACTACCTCAAACTCATCGCCGTCGATCAATATACTACTGCCCAAGCGGTGTCGTTCGGCCTCGCTGGCCAGCATGTACTTTGTTTTAGACGTATTTACCTTTAACCCAATCTTTTCTGCTTCGCGCTTTAGTCTGGTGTACTGTTCAGCCATCGCCACAGATGTTCTGCCGATAATATACATGTCATCGGCAAAGCAGACGAATTGACTAGATTTGTTGAATATCGTGCCCTGTGTGTTGATATCCGCTCGGTTCATAACACCTTGTAGCGCTATGTTGAACAGCAGGCATGAAAGACCATCACCTTGACGAAGCCCTCTGTGTGATTCGAATGAACTTGACAATCCACCCGAAATCCGAACACAGCACTGTGTACCATCCATCGTAGATTTAATCAGTTTGATGAGCTTCCTGGGGAAGCTGTTCTCGTCCATGATTTTCCATAGCTCTTTCTGGCTGAAGGCTGAAGAGCAGGATATTCGGTATCCGTGATCCGGAGGATGGTGACCGGTGCACCTTGAACCGGGCTAGTTGTTTCCCGATGCTTATTGTCGGATCCGTTTACAGTATAGTTTTCCTTCAAAAATTTCAAGAAATTCGGTAACACCCAGCTTCCAAGTATCACTCAACCCCCCAAGTAGCACTTGTAACTAATCATAAAAATAAAAAAATACAAAAAGGTTGCACAACAGTTACATTTAGGATACTTGTAACGAGTTAGGTTACATAAAATTAAAAATAGTTACTTTTTAGTTTTCTAGTGACAAAAATCTCAAAAAGTTACCAGGTAGTTACCAAATGACCAAATTGAAACCTTTTTTTCGAACTGTCAACAACTTGGTCGTCGCAAAACAGTCACCTTTCAGTTACGAGTTAACAAATAGTTATCAAGTGACACAAATGAAACCTTTTTCCAAACTGTCATCAACTTGCTGGTCGCAAAACAGTTAATTTTCCGTTACGAGCAGTTACGAAGTCAAAAAAAGTCGGCTAGTAACATTTTCGCAACAATTTGTTCACTGTTCCTTGTAAACACAACGGATTAAGGAAAAACTAGACCTGAAGAATATTGCTAATGGTAAAGATAAACAATTGGTACACGGGTTGTGAAATGCTCTTGTAAATGCGTTTATTTACTTAATTGATGGTACTTGGAATCTTCTCCGCCCAGACATTGGTATTAAGTAAACAAATGATGATTATTCTCAAACGTCAAAACGATCAAGTTACATCGAAACGAAACCGGCAATGAAAATAGGTTACAGTGTAACTTAGAAATGACGACATAAGAAATAAGTGACTACAACAGATTTAATATTGGTTACCGTATAACCGATACCGTAACCAGGTCGAAGGCTAAGGTTACGTACAACTAGAATGTAACTGAAATGTAACCTTCTATGATTAACACTAGTGGTAACTGTTTTATTCAAACTGAAACTATTCTTTGATATTAAATTAACACTTTCTTTTCACAACAATCACTAAAAAATACCTTTTCCCGATATCAACAATGTGAACAATGAACAATGGCTGCTTAAAATCATTTCATGCAATATGCCGAAAACGATACAAAACTTCAAGGACGATGGTGTAGTAGTTAGAACCAAAGGCAAAATGGCTATGAATTTTACTGTGATAGAAGTGATAGCGAAAACAACTTGATTTTTAATGGTTTCTAGGTGAATGCTCCACTAATTCATTATTGCTAAGAATAAATTTAAAAAATCAAAAAATTAAAATTTAAATTTTTATATTTGATTTACAAAACATCAATTTTTCAAAGAAGTAAGTAACGAAAAGCTATATTAAATAAGAGCGCGTGAATTTTTCAAAGCTGGAATCATGCATTTCACCATAAATTTGAAACTGCATTAAAATTTGTGTTGAAATAATAATTTATACACTCTTCTATATTCAACAGTTAAATTTACTGCTTGACGTTGACAGCCATAGATTGAAATAATAAACCTGCTACATTTTCGCTATGCAATAAAAGTTACAAGATATCTAATTTGCCACCAATTGAAAGTCAATTTACAGTTTATGTGTAACTTCAATAGTAACCATTTTGTAACTATACATGTTACATATTGGTTATTGAGTAACTGTTAATGCAACCAGATTTAGTTACATAAGTTGCGCTATTTCGGTTACACAACTGTTATATTTTAGGTTACTGTAACCGAAGTTTTACTTTTAAATTTGTCGCATATCAGCCGCTGCGACTCAATTGTGACAACGTGTGCTACTTGGGCCCCGCTAATATGAAAAACACCTCGTTCAGATTAGGCGAATTCATTTTTAATCTGAATATTTGGTAACTCTATTGATTTTCACTTACGCGAAAGGCGCACCCTATGAACTAGTTGTTTTGATATGATGAAAACAAACGTTTTGAAAACATTTCGAATATGCGCGAGTTCTGAGCGTCTGGATTGGCTCGACAGTTTCAACTAAAATGGTTTATTTCGGGTGCTGGAGAGAGGTGAGTTATATATGAGCTATATTGCCAAAGCTACTAAGCAAGAGGAAACGTATTAAGTTTTTTTTTTTTTTTTTTCATTTTTCCAATTTGTTCGGTCAAGTTAATCGTCAATTGCTGTCAACCGTCAACCGACGCTTGACCATGTTTTAATGTGAGCGCATTCATAATACCGGGGTAGAGATTAAAAATGTTCATATTATAGAGGGTCATTTCAGCGGGGGTATATGGTATTGATAACAGGGCATACAAGGTTGATGGTTTCAGAAGTACACTCAAGTACTTTTTTACACCGTTTAGTTTTTTGAGTATTAAGAACGGGGTAACTTAGAGACCATTCATTTATTTCTCAATACATTTGGGAGTAGCTCGACATTCCTCACGTAGATTGTAAATAGTTCCTTAGCTGCACCGTTTTCGAGTAATCGAAAAAAACAAACCGTGTAAAAAAAGACTTGAGTGTAATGGGATGTACTTCCAGGGTTAAGCTCTTAAAGCCGTTTATACCCATGGCTTGGCTTTTATATGCTTTCTACAAAAAACCTATTGTAGACACGAGTCAACGAAAAATCGAAATTGATTTTAAGTCTATCTATCTATCTATCTTCTATATAAAAGAGCCTTCTCTGTAACGAAAGCCAGGTCCCTGATGGGGCGCCATATTTTCGTGGTAAACATCACCCGCATTAAGCGAAGACTCAAACCAATTATGCCAGATTGCATTCAAGACAAGCAAAAGGAATTTATTTCCATCTAATTGAGTAAAATAGCGTTAGCGTTACATAGCGAACCTCCGAATCGATCTTAATTTGACGCACGCGGGTTACAGCTAATGTACTGTTATACATGTTAGCTTGAATCTTATAATTATTATTATAGTCAAGTCAAAGTTGTTGAATTTCGAATACAGCGGAATTCAGTTTTTTCTACAAATTTTGTAAATAATTTAACAATGTTTGCGACACCCAGTTTTGCAAAACGTTTAAAGGTTAAGTAACCTAAAGGGTCAGTTCGCCTTTCGCTGCTATGTACTTACTATTTTGGCAATAATCAATAAGCAGTCGTAGTCATTTCGTTCCTATCTCAAGAATAAAAGTATTATATTTATGTGGAGAATCGTTCAAACTGCACTGTACTCATTATTTCCGTTTACGCATTTATTTTTCAAGTCAATCATGTCACTAGAAGCACAGTGATCACAATTATCGATGGTGGTTAAACGAATCTGAGCATAACAGTGCCACACTAATTGTATTTCCTGACAGTTTTAATCGGCTTATCGGGTTTGTATCTCTTTGTAACTAATTGATTATTGATGTGTTGAATAATAAACCGTTCTCTCAATTACAATTTCCACAATGTTAATTGGTAGTAACCAGCTATTCTGATTGAAATGTTCGATTACTGTGCTATTAAAACATCCAACTTATTGGCGACACCTGTTTCAATACATCATGCCGGCCGGTCCCAAAATGCCCCGCACATACCCTGTAACGTCTCATACCACCCAGAAATATTTCACACCATTATATTAGAATTAATTTCCATCAGACAGGGAGATAAAATATTGTTTTCAATTATATTATATTAGTCATTGGTCAGTTGAAAATTGCTCACACTAGCACATGAATGCTTCCCAGTTAGCCTCGAGGTACGACAGTTGGTCTATCAATCCAGCTGTCGTATATTCGAATCGCAACTAGATGTGACTTTCTGTTTTATCGGAATGTAGCGCTAAGCGCTTCCATTTATTTCGCTATGTAAGCACAAATCGATCTCTTGTACTCTCATGGAACTGCCATATGGAAAGTTTGTGAAGATTTGTCTATCCTTTTCACTCTTTAACAAACCTGTCCACCGACTTCACAAATAGAACAAACTTGGGAAGGTGGCAGCACCATTTCGCGCACATAGCGAATATTCTTAGTGACAACCAAATTAGATATAGCAACTGAAAAATGCCAGTGCCTTTCTTGCATTCTGAACATGAATCCGGCCGTAAAAGACAGTAAAGTGCAATTTCAATGGCACCAACTACTGACGCATCCCCTTCCAACGTGCTCTTTGCTATGGACGGTTAACACAAATGACAGAATGGCGAAGTTAACTGTCTTGAAAGACAAAGAAGAGTAGATTTAGAGCAACAACGGTGCCGACGTAGCTGAGAAATAATGAAAAATGAATTCATGCAACTAACGCAGCCAACGTCCCATCAACGCATAAAAAATTCAAAATCAATGGAGAATGATTTTTTTATCTGTCCTTGTTGTACCGCGAGGCGAGCGCCACAAAGCGAATATGGCAACATTTTTCCATCTCGAAACAATGTTTTTATTGAAATATTTTCTTCCCCCACCAGTGTCCTCAAAATGAAATCATGCAGAAAGTTTTTTGCGTGCGATTTTTGGTAGTAACGCAAAATAAACGGCGAAGAAAAGCGGGAAACTGGAACGCATAATTTACAACCTGCTCTCCAGTTGTCAATGATTTATCAAGGACACAGCTGCTTAGCCTATCATTCGGAGGCAATGGCTTAGCCTTGCGTTCCGCACGCAGGACAACGCCCCGAAGAGGAGTGTATCAGCAGTGGTGTCACGTAAAACGAGTTCAACCAACGAACCTTGCTCTCCAATTGGAGTAAAGACGAAAGTAATCATTTCTAACGTACCCCACTGGCTGCTGGTTCTCGGAGAAAAGTTATATTTTCCGAATGGGCAATTGGATAATACAATCACTGTTACTGAACTGGGAGTGAATTTCCCATAAGTGTTTGATTACTTTTGTTCCCCCAGGGGAGAATCCGTTGCAATCCTTATCAATTTGCTCCGTCAATAGTGTGCTGGTGATGTGAAATATGGGCAAACGTGATAGAAGTTCGTCGACGGCAAACCATATGACTGACGCTCAAGAAACCCATTTCTGATTGAACTTCCCAATTACTCTGCTCCTCTGCTAAGTAATAGGTCTCTATCGAATTTACCGTTGACTGACTGTGGAACATAATGGAATTCATATGATTCATAAATTGGACAAAGCAATAAAGTAACTCTCTTCGAGAGAACTTTTCTGTTCTTTGACATCACAAATCTTTGCCTTCATCAAATGCTTGCCTGAGACGCTCGGATTTTACACTGAACCCGCATTTGAATTGATTTATTTTATTTTGCTAGTACCAGTGGTACCAAAGTTACACTTTTTAATTTGGTTTGCACGACGTGCAAATTAAAAATGGTTCAAATATCATTCTCAACATGACATCATTTGCTTATACAGACAATCCACATAAAGACGATTTGTTTGTACTGACCTAGCGTGATTAATCTGTTTCACATTCCGTTTTCCCAACGATTATGGTAAAAATCCGTTCGGAGAACGAAATATTCGCTGCTTTATAAGTCTTGGTTTGAACACTCAACCCAGCTAGCTCAATATAACTTTATCTCAGGGTCGGCAAGCGACCTTCGGAGGACTCGTACAACCCGACAACTTACCCGAAACGAAGCGGAACCACCAGAAGGCGTCAAAGAACGGAGAAGAATGGAATACTGGCTCTATTTTAAATATAAAAGAAAGGATTTTACATGCATGCAAGCTTTTATTACCGATTCCTCGATGCAGCGCTGGATGTCACATGTTGGGGCCCATTGATGAACGACGAACGGAGGGAGAGGAGACCTACTTAGATGACGGTGGCTCTTTCTGGATCCCCAATCCCGTTGCTCACGGGATGATCGTACCGCTACTAGTTCGAGGATGATTCCGGAGGATGATGTCTTAGTAGGGGACCAGGATACCCGTGGCGAGTAAAGTGACGCCAAATCTGGTCCTGGTCGCGAAATGTTCGGCTCACGTGGTCGCCCGATGAATTTGTCGTCGAAATAAACTTCTCGGCCGCTTTCGTTCTGGTCCACTCGGTAGCACCCGGGGAATTCCCGCTCGTGCTGGTTAACACGGGATTCTCCAGCTCGTGGAACCTCGTTGGTGCTTGAATAGGTCACTTAGCCGCGTAAACGTTGTAGTGATCCGGATTACACCGGATTCTCAGGCATATTTCCTGACACTTGGCACACGTCGAGACTACCGACAGGGAGTTAACGTTTTTCCCTTCCGAGCGTGATAACGATCCATTCGCAACTGTCCCGAGTCGATCTCTCCGGCCTGCGATCAACCCGAACAAACTCCCCTCCTTTCCTCTTGTCTCCAATCTCCCTGCCTCCCTCTCCCTCTGTTATCACCACCGGATACCACTTTTTCGTGCAGACGAGAGTGGTATAATTTTAGCTGTTGATGATCAGGAACGTTTAAGGGGTTATTCATTTAGTGCGGACTTTTTGCCGTCTTTTTCGTTGCGGTTTTTCCGTTACAGAGGGTTTTAACAGGATGTTACCATTTAATGAGTGAGGCTGTCTCTGACTTAGGTTATTTCTTACGGAGCCTTTAAGAGCCTCCGTACTAAACCCCAACACCTGGTCTGGATGTTCCGGGGTGGACGCCGAAGGTCTCTTTTAGGGTCCTAAGTCATCAATCAGACAGTGTCTCCTCACTCCACTAAATGGTAACATTCACATCGATTATTTTTCCGCAAAATTTTCGTAGCCTGATTATCGGTTGGGGAATTTAAGAAGGGTTAGTACATACTTATTCTATGTTAAACAAAAATACAAAAATATCAACAAAAGGCAAAACAAATCAAACTAACAACAATCAAAAAGAGCCAGTTAGTTGAACAAACAAAACTAATTTATGAATTTTCTTACAAACTACACTTAATAACTAGACTTACACACTACAAAAAAACAAAACCTTGACGCCCTGGCATTGGTACCGTTTCATTTTAAAATGACCGGTAACAGCTTGCATCTGCCAACTGAATCAAACCATCAAAACAATAACAAAGAGCAGGGCGGCCAGTTCATACAAGTTTCAGCATATTTGGGGTGGCCAGTTGTTCAAATTAAAAAGTAACCTGGCAAGTTTGCATGAGGAAGCGTTCAAACGAACGTGGGTCCACTGTACTATACTGTCGTAAGTCAACAAACACCTTCCGTCTCCCGCTCCCGCCGTCGTCGCGTGTTGTGAGCATTGTAATTCCCACTAATAATTTTGACATCGTGCTTTTGGTTTTGTTTGAATAACCATGCCTTTGACTTTTTGAGTAGCTTCTGAAATTTATCAAATACACCGAAGGCAACACGCACCATGTATGACCACACAAAATAGGTCGAGTTTCGATACACTATTGTGCGATTCACCAATTTTACCCGCTCGTGCACTTCTGCGTGAAAAAAGCTCATTCGACTCCCTCCATTGTTGGCTACCTCTCTCAATAGACCAAACCTCATGTTTTCGTCTTGACTTTGAAATGCGGTCAGGTATATATTAATATTTTTTTGAAACGTTGGCTCTACAATTGATGAAGGGACAGTAGGGGAAAGTAATGAAGAATGTTTTGAATGGAGAGGAAAGAGTGAAAAGGTGAGGGGGGGGCGGCTAGTTTATAGCTTGGTTCGACCCATGCACCTTCCAGCATTGAACAAAATGTAGGAGCCACAATGACAACTTATTAAGCGTAGCTACCAATAACCCCCCCCCCCCCCCAACTCTCACCTTTCCACTCTTTCCCCACCATTCAAAAAATTCTTCATTACTTGCCCATACCGTCCCTTCATCAATTGTTGAACCACCGTTTTAAAAAAATATTACCTCTCTCAACTTCCATGGACACCGTAAGCTCGCTTCCATATATTGCCCCACTTGGTCTAATTCTCCACCATTTTTGCAACATGCATATAAGCTGTTGTTTCGAAAAAGCACAGTATCCCGGAACGGGGGCTGTCAAAGCTCCGTCTAGGAATTGTGCGTATTTTGCTTCCGAATTCCAGGGTGTTGAGATTTCAGATGTGTGTTGTGGAATATGGTTACTGTACGGTCGTTCGATATATCTGCAACGCAAATAAATCGCGTATCGGCTCGTGTTTGATATGGCCAAAACTTGTGACGATCTGGTTACACCTGGTCTGGGCTACACAGCATGTCAATCGACGTATCGCTGGCGTTCGGTGAGATTAGGTCGAAAGTTGGAGACTGGGTGTCGTTTACCGTAATCCCGTTATCACGAGATCGATATCCATAGTGTTAAATAGGGACTTGCGATGGGGAAACCAGTTGCGATTTCCTTGCTTCCTTCTTCCAGCATAGATTCCTGGGCTACTCGTCGCCTATTCATTGAGCGTCTCGACTTCGACTCACGCAAGTCGGTTTCAACCCAGTCGAGCCAACTAGCACATTAGGCTTCTCTATTGCAGCTTGAATGCGTCGTTGAATCTCCTTACTCATATTATATTCCTAAACTACTCATGGATTCCCTCCTACAAGACCGCCACTCTCTTCTCCGGGCACACTCCACACAACCGACTTCCTCACTCAATCAATCAGTTCAATCAGCTACCGACGAACAGCGCCGTAGCGTGCAGTTGGCCAGACTGGCCCCCGCCAAAAGTGCTAGCTCTTGGGGGCACCAAAAATAATCTGCATTTTAGTAAACATTAGCAAAAACAAACGCATTGGATTGAGCGATTTTTCATGCCTCGTTACCAGTGATTTGCATGCTGCAGCCATGGCGAAAACTGTCAAACAATTACGCTCGATGATTTGTTCGTACTACGAGCTCCACTCCGTAGCGAAGAAGTTGGTCATGGTGAAGCCCTTCGTATCCGCTGAATAGAGCCAATTTGCACTTACAACATCCTCCCCTGCGAGAAAGGCGAAAGCATTGAACAAAAACCAGGTTCCAGCCACCCGACAGTGCTGCGCGACCGTAACGCGCAGCAGCAGCTGAAGATGAAAACGGAGAGCAAATTGGTCTTATCGTTCCGCACCTTAAGTCGGGAGGTCAGAGCAACCGGCTAAACGACAAAGAAGTGTGGCATAAATGGACATTTTTATGCAAAAGCGTCAGTCGATGCTGACTGTGTCGAAGTAGCATGCAATCGCCCAGCGAACGGCTAAAGGTGCTGGAGAAAAAATCTTTCCGGTGAAGCACGATGTCACAATGGGCGACAAAAACTACTTGACGCAGGGCGGCAACAACTGGCAAAGTACCAAGTACTTTAATCCTCGGTCAAGAAGATAAGCGATGACTTCAATTACGTAGTCGTGCTAACGTAAGAACTAGTATGAATCTTAAATAACTTTGGACAGTTTATTTTTTGTTCTTACAATAAGTATAAAATTACCTTTGTGCCGACCGTTTTCTGGTAAGTAATCCCATCTACCCATAGTTAGACTCGGTCCCATAGATGTACCCGTACTACTTACCCGAAAACGGGTGGCACAAAGGTAATTTTATACTTATTGTAAGAACAAAAAGTAGTGTCCAAAGTTATTTAAGATAAGCGATGCCGTCTAATATATCTTCTCAAACAAGATCCTTCTGCGGCTGACAATCAGCGAGAAGAGAATGTTGAAGCCGTTCTTGTTACGTTCGGGGTTTACCGTGAATGAGTAGATACGAAGATACAGTGTCACTAGAGGAGATGAACCGGCCGAAGATAAACGTGGTACCGACGAACACCAACGCCAAATTATAACCTTGGATGGAACACGGATTTAGGAAACAAGGGGGGTGCCAAATTGGGTTTGCGCCAAGGGCGCCACAATGTCACGCTACGGTTCTACCGACAAACAATAACAAAGTTGACCTGCAGTATTCGTCCAGCATTACCCGTTTTTTGAATACTATGTTCGATGTGAAGCTGCGCGAGTGCATGGCTCATGAAGGGTTGATTTTTTATGGCAAGGCCTGCGACACCAACCCCTTGTGTCGTCGGAGAACCATCCTGCGCAGTACTGTTTATAGTCTTACCTTTGCGCGGAGACAATGATCGGCCACTCTTAACAAAAAGATCAGGCATTCTTTTGAGCCGTGTGACCATATTTTGCCACGGTCACAATAAAATCCTTTGGTCACTGGGCCAGCTTGATTATTACCCTTATTTATATTGTTATTTTTTTGTAAATATTGTAAGTAAATGTCTGAATGTAAAATAAATGTCAGTTCTCTGTGCTTGCATGTTTGAGAGACGTTTATTTTATGTTTAATAGCCCAATTGGTTGGTGTCCTCGAATATTATTTATTAAAAATTGTTTTCCCTGTTATTTATTTAAATTATTTTCCTTTTTTTTGTTATTTATTTGTTGCATGTTATATTTTTTGGTTAGTTTAGTTTTGCTTGATATTATTTAGGATTCAATTTTATGGTTAGGGATAGATTAAATAAATATTTTGCATGCAACGTTACTTTAAAATTATCATACAGTTAAAGTTTGATCGGGACACCAACATAAAACGATAAAAATTGTTATAGATTTAGTACCATCAGCAGCCGTAGGAAAAACAACGGGGCAGCGGGATGAAATGCAAGGGGGTTCAGGGCGGAAAACGGACCGAGGATGGTTAAAAGCACCCGCAACTGCCGGCGTGGGAGATCTTGTAATTAGACCGTGAACCCGGAGGTATACAGTGCGCGAGGTCAAGGGACCCACCGAATCAGGCCAAACACAGTGTCGTGCGAACGCTAAGTCCACCGATAGCCTACCCGAACAGTACGAGCCGTAGCTAGTGAGCCAGTGTTGAAATCGCAAAGGGGACTAGCTTAAGGTCAAAGGACCGATCGAAGAGTGTCGTGAAAATTCGTCCCACGCCAGTTTGGACGCTAATCCGCAGTTTTATTTGTGCGCAGTGCTTCTGGGTTGCGATTCGGCCGTTCGTTATTAGGCCTAGATACGCTACAGTGCCCCCGTCGGTGAATTACTGACCGTCAGATGCAAACAATTCTTGGCCAGCTTGGCTAAAACTTATTTACGGCCGTGACTATTGGTTTTGTGCACCCTGTCATCATAGCGGGACGCCGCTGCGTCCGTTTGTACCTCCTGTAGTGGATTCAACCCCTGGATCACTCCTCGCATCACCCGTCACCAAAGTCGACCAACGAGCAGCAGCAGCAACCATCCCGGCACGCGGGGTGACAGAAGGAAGTTTTCCGGCGAAAATTGCGCAAGTAAAAGTGACCTACTAACCCTTGTTTTAAAAATAATAAATGTATGGTCGGTAATTTTCGAGCTGTAAATTTATTTAAATTTGCACTTCCTTTTGCTTGTCTTTGAAGTTTGCTAGTTATAGTTTTATTCCGCTCAGTGACCATTGGTGTTGGCGTGGGTTGTAAGTCCGCCATTTTGTAGTTTTTTCCAGGAGACCAACCAAGACGACCCAAGCCGGTAAGAAACAAAGGCTATTGTGATATTGTATTCAAAAACCTCATTGTACAAAAAGAATTGTAACAGCCGTTCCTAACATGGAAAACAGACGCTCGGAAGCCTGTCACCATACGGCCTTGGTTTCTACCGGGGTTAGTTATCTAATCTCCATCAAGGTTGCTCGTATCTCAGCTGCTACCACAAGGAGGTAGAGATGGAAGTTGTTGGGTAACAGGCTGAGAATCACTGTGGGGTAGGACTGTCCTGCTGTATGTCTTCCGATTTTACTTATTTTTACGTACCACCTCAGCCAAGCTAAATTTGATTAACTTATGTATGGAACACTTATAGAGCTTATTATAAAGTATCGAAACCGTCACATTGTAGTCAGTAGATTGCTTGCATAATAAAGAAGTTTCGTGGGAATTTTGATTTGCTTATAGTCAAACGAATGTAAAATTCTTGCTTCAGTAAATTTGTTCGAAATGGTCTCGCACAACGAAGCAATCTTTACAACAATTTCGAAAAACTTCCTCGAGCGTTTCTTTGTCTTCAGATTTTACGGGCCGGTACAACCTGTGCCGTGAAGCCTCCTTAGAACTGCCGTTTTCAGTACTTTCTGCACATCAGTTTGCGAAACTCCTGCCATTTTGCCGCGTCTTTCGATGACAACTTCGTGCTCCGTTTGAAAACGGCCACCAATTTCGAATAAGTTGTAGCACTGACGAACTGACATGAAACATAGAAGAAACCGCTTTGATACACATCGTCATACATATTTTGCTTGCACACTAACACCCTCTGTTATGCATATTGTGAAGCGCATTACATTTGTAGGGTGCGAACGGTGTGCGCCGTGCGGCCATGTTGCGAAAAATGTTTTTCGGATGAGTAGTTTTTGGACGACGGAATTAACACAAGAATCTCGTCTATTTGTCTGTGGTTTTGAGATCAGCTACCTTTGCTTTTCTGCCACATACACAATAATGAATTTTCACCAGTAGATTTCCGGCCTAAGCTTTCAACTAATTCGTTACCTCTCAATTAGCACCACGATAAAACTAGAACTTAGCGATTTAAAATCTACTGCTTACCAGTGGGAGTTTTAAACGAAGAACTTTTTGAACTACGTATTTTTCTAAAGGGGAGTGCACCTCTGAGTGCACAAACTATTACAGGATTAGAGTTACACTCAAGTCTTTTTTTACACGGTTTGTTTTTTTCGATTACTCAAGAACGGTGCAACTTAGGAACCATTTACAAAATACGTGACGAATGTCGGGCCTCTCCCAAATGTATTGAGAAATAAATTAATGGTCCCTAAGTTGCCTCGTTCTTAATATTCGAAAACACAAACCGTGTAAAAAAAGTACTTGAGTGTACTATTACACACCATGAGAACTGTTTTCTAGCTTTACTTGTTTTTTCAGAAATAAAAAATCTTGATTTTATTAAAACGTTCTCCTGAAAGAGTGCACTACATACGAAGTGGAGATAAATTGGAGTAAAAAACCGATGGTTTATTTGCGAAAATCAATTTAAATTATTTTCGAAATGAAACTGTAACTGTCGCTCATCAAGGAAGAGAATAGTAAAAGTTAAAAAGATTTCGCTTTCGTGTGAAGTTACAAGCAATATCCATACACAATCTTTTATGAAGAAATTGACATAAGGAAATTGTTTTCTACCTTCAGTTTCACTCAGAATGAGAAAATCTTACAAAATCAATGTCAGGAACTGTAAAGTGTGTCATCGTGACACTGCACTAAATATGATTTCAAATGGAATTTAAATTAAAATTAGTTCAAAAATGCGTATCACAGAGTTGAAATAAGTTGGAAAAGCTTTTACAAGAATCATTCGCTGACCCTTGCATGATGAGTTACAAGAGCCAAAAAGAGCGAATATTTCAATACAAATATTATAACTTGGGCAAGTGTTTACCGTGCCGGCAACTCCATTTCATTTATTTTTTAAAACTTCATCATATGTTACCCAACAAACATTTTTGTTGAATAACAGCTTCTCAAACGCTTGTTACTTAATAATAAGCTATACAATGGTTGAACAAGCTACTATTCAAAAAAATTGTTTGTTGGGTTAGTTCAGATAACAATTTCTATTTTGTGGTGCAACTGCAATTACGTTAGTATCAATCAATTCAAGAAACTGTTTGGTAAATAAAGATTTTCTCCGTGCCGCGAATCAACTATTGAAAGTCCCAAGCTCATGAGAGGAATTCTAACATATAAACGGAATAAAGCTCCTTCACATTGTTTCTGGGCGAAAATGCAATAGACTGGGGAGTAACTAATCAATTTGGAATTTTCCATTGCTGCGGCATGCATTTTGTTTGGAATTCAAGTGTGAATATAAAAATATGCTCGAGAAACATTAATTCAAAAATTCCATTCCACTAACTAAAGCAGTCTCCACTCTAGCGAATTTTACCGTTGAAGCAGGAACATTTCAATTGGATATAAAAATTGAATCTTACCCATAGAAAAAACCAGCAGCCACTTTTTCGTACAAATCGCAGCCACATTCAAACAAGTTTAATTACCTCTCATTTGAAAACATCTTTTCTACAGCAAAAAACGAAAATCAGTGGTAATGGATTCGAATCTAGAACTTGCTTGGAACTATAAAATGGGTACCAGTATAACAATAAAATTCCAGCTTTCTATGCAGAACTTTTCACTCCATACCTTGCATTAGTCTCCAGAAGGAGAAAAAAACACAGAAAAGTTTTAATACGGATAGTGCTGGTTTATTGCTCTCAGGTGCCTGAAGAGCCAGGTGAATTGGATTACACTTGCACAACTCAGGGAGCGAACACAAAATTCAACCACCAAATCATTGCGTGCTGAGCGGAAGACCATTGACAATTCCAGTAGGTACCAGAGTTGCATTGATTTTCAACCACGGTATTCACTTCTTTCCGGCTTTATACATACACTTCCGATGGATAGGCAAGGGCTGAAACACGACACGTCTTTTTTTTTCTACTTCCGAAATAGCTGAAAAAAGCCAAATTCATGTTCCTTGGGAGAACTTTTTTTATTATGCCGGTTGTCTGTGTGCATTGTTGCTTCAACTTTGCCGACTTTCGCTGCCGGTAGTGGGGGAAAACCAAACAGGCCGGAAAGTGAGATTGAAAAAATAAACGTGAAAAGCTTTCAAATAGGATTAAGGTCCAGTACGGTAGGATTTCGTGTTGATGGAAGGATGGATGAATGAATAAAAATTTTATAATTAAATACTACTCGGCTAAATCTCCATTATATCGTGGGTAGAAAGAAAGGTGTTTGTTAGTCAATTGAGAGGTAATGCTACTCAAGCTTTTGGATAGTCAGTTTTTGCTTCTGATGGTTTCACTTAGGGAAGAAAAATATTTCTTATGCATCGTTTGCAGACCTGTTTAATGGAATAACTTACTAAATAAACGCAAAACAAGACTTTCAAACTGACTTATTCAGAAGGGCGTTCTCGCTGGTTTATCCCTTTTTATGGGAACAAAACCGTTGCAGATCCTTTTCGGTTTTCAGGCGTACTTAAAGTCAATGACCGTTGAAGCAGATGGGATGAGAGTTTCGTAGAGCACTTACCTCCCTATCCCTCCCGGTTATTCACCATAATACCGAAACCAAACCAATGTTAAACCTTTTTCTATTCTTCATCGGTTTTTACTGAGTTCGTCTGGTTTCTGGTTAGAGTTGTATGGAATACAAAAAATAGTTTCCACCAGTTGTATCATGCCCAATAAAAATATGCAGTATTTTGTTGAATAATAAGTACATTTTTGTTATTTCAAGAGACACCAATGTGTTTTTACACAATATTATGATGGTCGATTGTTTGATTTGAATACAATCTTTTGTTATTGTTCGATCGGTGCTTCAAGCTGTGACAAAAATTCGGTACCCACCACGATTACTCAACAAATCGGAAATATCAATTCGATTGGCCCAATAATGCTCCGGTGGTTGATGAAAAATGGGCATAGTTTCCTAACGAACTGACGGTGTGGCCATCAGTGACTCAACAAAAGCGCTTTCAATAAATCAACATAAGCTGCCAAGCGACCCGAGAGCACAGAATAGCATTATTTGTAGCTCTCTTAGAGCAACAATCAATCCTGCCAAATGATTCCGTGTCCAGGCACTGCGGTAGAGTGAGCTAATAGACGATGATGAATTTGATTTTCGCATCACGTCAGCCTTTCGAAACCGTTTCAGCAGTCTTAATATGCGTGCATACACAGCCCTACACAGAACTTCCGCCCATGGATCCGCCTGTGGGTCAAACAAAAACCATCCGGTGAAATACATTCATATTTGATGTAAAATCTGGACCGAGTGCCAATCTCCGCTTCCAGCACAACACGGCTAGCCTACTCAATTTTGCTCGCCTCAAGTGATTCAACGCATTTCCGAAACAAAAACCCTTTATAATACACCTAAACGGCCTAGGAGACCTTTGTCATACTAACGTAACCTTTCTCAACTAAAATGGAAACTTTAGTTTTTTAGCTTCTAGGTAGTACCATTGTGAGATGTGCCTACTCTATTGGCTTGTCGAGGTATTGATAGTGAAATATTTTATTGAAATTTACCGTTTCTCCGTCCCATATAGCCCAAGTAGCGCTGGTAGCCGTTCAAAAGTAAATAAGAACCTATCCGGACGCTAACATTGATTCGAATCACTACCCGAAACATTGATTCGAATCTCTGGTAAAGATACGTCAAAAACTCTCTGACGCGACTGAACTGGATGTCACCGAAAGCTACACGTTGTCTCTCAAAACCGCGCTGCCGGAAGAGGGTGAGCTGGATGAAGCCCCTCTTGAGATTCTTCGATCTCAACGCGCAAAGCGGCAGAACGACTGTTGACTTTTCTTCAGAGGTCGCATGAATTATAAGACGGCAGCAGCGCAAGCGGCAGATTGACTGGATTCAAAAGACAGTCAAATGATCGTTCGAAAAGCGCAGGTTGAATGCGGAAAGCGTACGCATTCACGCAGTCACATTCAACTTGCGATCCCTTTACAAGCCCTGGCGGAGAACTCCTTAGGCCGTGTGACACCAAATCGACGTAACGAGTGGTTTGACGACGAGTGCCAGCAGCTGAAAAGGATGAGAAGAACGCATCGCGAGTACAAATGCTGCGTACAGCCACCCGTCAAAATGTGGAGGATACAAACAGAAGCGAAGATAGCAAACCCGACTCTTCCAGAAGAAGAAACGCCACCAGGAGGAGAAGGAATGAAGAATTCGAGCAGCTGTTCCGCATTCACGACATACACACACGACAAGTTCAATCAGAGATTCAACGAATCTCGGAAGGACTTTATGCCGCGGGCTGAAATGTGCAGAGATAAAGATAGAGATATCTTGACTGATGACTTTTAGTGATCGTAAGGTGGAAGAAGCACTACGATGAACACCTGAATGACGTGCAGGCGGAAGACCATGATAATGGAGGAAGTGACCTCATTGGTGTAGCAAGCAACAAAAGAGCGGGAAAGGAAGCAACTGAATATCAAGATTTGGGATACGGAAGGACTACCGGAGCAGCGGAAAGAAGAGGTTATTTACCCTATCTACGAGAAAGACGATAAGCTGGATTGTGAGAACTACCGAGCGACCACTATCCGGAATGCCGCCTACAAAGTATTATCCCAAGTCATCTTTCCTCGACTATCGCCAATTACGAATAGTTTTGTGGTTATCAGACCAGCTTCATGGAGTCCCCACTCATCACCTGTTCACTGATTTTCAAGCCACATACGATAGCGTAAATTGACAAGAGCTATAGTAAATTCTGGACGAATACAGCTTTCCGAGTAAGCTTACTACAATTATCATGGCTATAATGGATGGGATCCTACGCTGTGTGCGATTTTCGGATAGATTGTCGGAACTATTTGAATCTCACAGGGTACTTCGACAAGGAGATGGTCTTTCCTGCCTGCTATTCAACATTCCGCTTGAAGGTGCTATAAAACGAGCGGAGATCGAAATTTGGGGCACGATTTTCAATAAATCCAGTCAATTTATCTGCTTTGTTGATGACGTGGATGCTGTCGGCAGAACATTTGAGGCGGTGGAAGATCAGTACACCAGATTAAAACGCGAAGCAGGGAGAATTGGGTTGAAGATAAATACGTCTAAAACGAAATATATGCTGGCGGGTGGGACCGAGCGCAACAGGGCCCGCTTGAGCAGTACCTTGGTAGTCGACGTGGATGAGTTTAAGGTAGCCGACGAGTTCGTATACCTTGGGTCACCGGCAACAGAAGACAACAATATCGGCCGTGAGATCAAAAAGCGTATTATCAGCGGAAGTAGGCCCCTACGGACTCCACAAATAATTGGGGTAGAACAATCTGAGCCCCCGTACAAAGTACACACTGTACAAAACGCTAATTAGAGCGGTTGTCTTCTATGAGCATTACTGCTAGATCTACGAGCACTCAGAGTTTTCGAACGGTGGGTGCTATGAACTATCTTTGGCAAGAGACCGGTGTGTGGAGGCAAAGAATGAACCATGAAGCTCGCGTGTCTCTACGGCGCACCCAGTATTCAGAAAATGGCTAAAGCAGAACGGATACGTTGGGCAGGACTATGAAAACTGGAATGCCGAACAACTATCCTGCAAAAATGCAATGCGAAGACCATTGAATCCGGTAGGAACAAGACTTAAAGGGGTACGCGAGCGAGGTGGCAAGAACAGTCGTGATTGGCGGAGATTTCAACGCTTGAGCAGTGGATTGGGGATGAAGATGTACCAATGCAAGAGGCAACAGTCTACTATAAGCACTTGCGAAACTGAATGTCAACATAATGAAAAAAAGCACCACTATCCGCAAAGATGAGCGAGAATTCGTTATCCACGTCACCTTTCGCAGTCCGTCGCTGGAGGCAAATACAAAATGGAGAGTTGGCGAGGGTTACAGTTAGTCACAGTGGCCATCACGCGATCCGATACATCATAGACCAGCGAAACGCTGCGCCTCAATAGGGGCCTTGATGCACTACAAGCAGATCAGAGTGTGAACCAACAGTCCGGAACGCAGAAGAGTTGACGGAAAGGCTAGCGAGAGCCTATGACACAACCATGCCTAGGAAACTGGTACCCAGTAGGGATGGGAACTATCATTAAAAATCGTTACTGATAACTATCAGTAATTTCAGTACGTAACTGATAACTATCAGGAAATACCAGTAATTTTACTCATCAGGACATTGAAGCAAAAAGTTGTAAATCGTAATATTATAACTTCTTTGTAAGTTTACTTTGTAATTTACCAAGCGGGCTTTTTGGAGGCTCGCGCAACTACGGACCAGATTTTTACCACCCAGCAGATATGTTGGGAGCACATCGTGCCTACGCATCACACGAACCAGTCGATCAAGACCAGCAATTGCACTTATTGGATGAACACGGTTTCCCAGATAAACTGACGCTACAGATCAGAGCTATTGGATCGAGTGGTGTGTTTCGTGCGCATCTCGGGGACACGCCCTTCGAGACGCGGCGAGTGTTGACAACGTGACAAGATGATTGATATCATAGCTAGGAACCTTGCGATGGTGGAGGCAACCTACACCAGGTTGAAAGCAGTAGTCTAGGAAGATCAGATTAATAATAAATACGTCAAAGATCACATACATGAAAGGAAGAGGCTCCAAGGAACTAAACGCGTGCCTCTCACGGATGGTAACCCTTGACGGCGACGAACTAGAAGCGGTAGATGAATTCGTGTATTTTGGACTGCTGGTGACCGCGGACAACATTAGTAAGGAAATCCAGCGGCGCATTCAAGCGAGAAATCGAGCTTACTTTGCCCTTCGCTATACGATACGATCAAGAAGCATACGCTACCGTACGAAGCTGATAATGCACAAATCTCTTATAAGGGCAGTAGTTCTTTATGGACTCGTAAGGTCGCTCATAGGGGTATATACGCGCCCTTGCCGTGTCCGAACGAAAGGTACTGTGGATATTTGGCGCAGTACAAACTGAAAGTGAAGAGTGGTGGAGACGTATGAGTCACGAGCTACAGGCATTGTTTGGAGCGAATCCCATTGTACATTTGGCGAAAGTCAGTAGGCAACGGTGAGCCAGACACGACGTAAGAATGCCGGATGATAGAGCTACGGAAACAGTTATCTTCAATAACCTCACTGGCACCAGGAACAGTGGGCTCAACGTGCAAGATGGCACGATCACGTCGAAAGTGATTTGTCACTTTAGAAACAACAGGAAAATTGGCGATGTGTGGCCAAAGTTCGAGTTAAATTGAGACGACTGCCTAAATCAACACGAGCTACCCCGGCTTTAGGCTACTGACGTTGACTACGATATATTGTGGCATCCACGTTTATCGTACGCAATTACCGACCAATAAGTTTAATCTAACTAATTTTTCTAACGGGACAACGTAACTATATCAGTAAAAGCAAAGCCTAGGTGCTACATTCCGTTATCGAAACTTGACCCTCTGTTTTTAAACGACAGACTTCGCAGCCAGCTGTTAGAGTACAGGAGAATTGCAGGGCCAGTTGCTACGATCCTATTGACTCTAACAGCCTCTCCCAGCCGAGATTCGAACATACGACGACTGGCTTATTAGGCCAGCGTCATACCTCGAGGCCAACTGGGACGCAACTATATCAGTAAATATCAATAATAGCGAAACCTTACTGATACTTAGTCATATTATTGCTTACTGATAGCTATCAGTAGTTAATGATAGTTTTCCCATCCCTAGTACCCAGGTACAAACCACGACCAGCGTACTGGTGAAATGATGCACTAAGCGTCCCTCAAGCTAGCTGTCTCAGAGCCAGAAGACGTGCACATCAAACAAGATCTTACTTTACTTACTTATGTATCCATGCCCGCCGGTCCGGTAGAACAAAGGGATGAAATCAGAGATCTCCACTGCTGACGGTTACCCGCCATGGCTTTCACCTATCGTCAGGACAGGTTCTCGTCTACAGCCCGGATGTCGTTGGATAAGCTCCGCCGTCATGAGCCTCTGGGTCTGCCTCTTCTACGCTGTCCTTGTGGATTCCAGTCGAGTGCTTCTCTGCAAACCTCGTTCGCTCCTTTCCTCAAGGTGTGTCCGATCCACTTCCACCTACGTTCACGAATTTTTGTGGGTATCGGCCGTTGATGACACCGACGTTGGAGTTCCTCATTGGATATCCAGTTATCAAGCCACCAGGCACGAATGATGTATCGCAGGCACCGGTTAATAAATACCTGCAGATATTGTGTTGTCTCCGCTGAGACGCACCACGTTTCGCAGGCATACAGCAGTACGGATTTAACGTTTGAATTAAAGATTCGGGTTTTCGTACGTAGAGTGATCTGGTTTGAGCGCCAAATGTTTCGCAGACCTGCAAAGGCACCCCTGGCCTTCCTGATCCGTGTGGCTATATCAGTCTTGGTACCACCATCGGGCGTTGTCTGGCTGCCAAGATATTGAAAGGCATCTACCTGCTCGACTTGTTGTCCCGCTACTGTGAGGTTGGTAGAATTGTCAGTGTTCACTCTACCATAGACTTAGTTTCGCTACATTGACTGTGAGACCTGCTGCCTGGGAGCTCTTGGAGAGGTCTACAGAGCGGCTAGGGCCACACTGAAACAAGAGATCAAGCGGTGCAAATCTAACTGTTTCAAGGACCTATGTCGAGATGCTGATGCCAACCCATGCGCTTACCACATCACCATGGGAAATGTTCATCGATGGTGAAAGGTTCATCGATGCCTGCCGAAACATGTCCAAACAAGCTGAAGGGGATCATCGAGGGACTCTTTCCGCAGCATGCCCCCAACACATTGTCATGAGCGATAGCATGGCAACACCATAGAAAAAATACCCAGGTAACAATAAGCATTAACATAAACAGTAAATCCTTCGCTTATTGGCATATCTGGCATTTTTACTGCAGGTTGCGGTAGATAAACATTTTGACTGCATAGCTGATGTAAATTGAGATACAAAATTCTATTCTAGTTCTTGTCGGTAATTAGCTCCAAATTAGCATTGTCAGCACTATAAGAGGTTTAGCAGTAAGCTAGCCGTATATTTTGCCAAAGTTGGATTTAAGTAGCATTCAAGGTGACTTAAAAGCTTATTGGCTTGCATTTAAATTGCATTGGTAGTGATTATTGGTTACCTGGGTAGTTACCAACGAGGAACTTGCTGTAGTCGTCAAGGGTTGAAGGCGAAAAAAGCACCCGGGATAGACGGAATCCCCAACGATGCTTTGAAAACGGCGATCCTGGCGTTTCCGGAGACGTTTAGGTCGGTGATGCAGAAATGCCTAGACAAAAGTCACGGCGGGAGTTCCTCATAGCTCGATCTTTGGTTCAACGCGTTGTAATGGTATGTACAACAACGTGTTGACAATAAAACTGCCTAAAAGTGTCGGTTTCGCGGATGACGTAGGACTAACGGTCACTGGTAAGTCGCTAAAAGAAGTGGAAATGCTGGCGACCGATGCCACAGACATGATAGCAAACTGGATTCATAGAGTGAAACTCTAGCTAGCTCACCACAAGATGGAAGTACCAGTGGTTAGTAACCGTAAAGCAGTGCGGCAGGCACAACTTACCGTCGCAGATCATGTCATAATCTTGCAATGGGAGCTGAAATATCTGGGAGTGATGTGTGACGACCGGCTATGTTTCAATGGCCACGTTGACTATCCATGCGAGAAAACGGCGAAGGCCACCAATATAGTTAGGATAATGCCGTATACTTCTGGACAAAGGAGTAGTAGAAGACGTTTGCGGGCCATTGTATCCTCGTCGATACTAATGTATGGCTGTCCCGCTTGAATTGCAGCGTTACATACTAAGCGGAATCAAGCGAAGCTGAAAGGTACATTTGGACACATGGACATGTGAGTCACAACATGACTATCTCGTCGGAGGCAGTATGCGTTATCGCGTATGATTCCCATCGGTGTAATCCTGGGTACCCATCGGAGTACCTGTAATCCAGGGTGCTACAGGTGGAAGGAAACCAGGGGCTTAAGGAAACTGGTGCGAGTGAAGTCTATAGGTAAGTGGCAGCTACATTAGGACACAGCGATGAACGGTAGATGCACGCCTAGACTACTACCGAATAGAAAGCACGGCGAAATTAACTTTCACCTGACACCTGACCTGTTTCTGTCTGATCACGGCTGTTTTAGAAAGTTTACATCGGTTCAACATACAAGGTAACCACTTTGTCCGGAATGTAGAAACGTGAATGAAACGCCAGAGTATGTAGTGTTCGACTGTCCTAAATTTGGGGCTGTGCAAAGAGAGAGAGTTGCCTGCTCTTAACCCAGAGCCTTATCTCTTAATATTGTCGTTGTCGCTGAAATGTGTCGTGAGGGACCACATGGAATGCCGTTAGTACAGCAGTGACGCAAATTTTCTCGGAGCTTCAAGGCAAATGGAGAAACGAGCAGTGATCCAGCATCGGCGAGTTGGACACAGCGCAAGCAACGGAAGAAGTCGGTTCGCGTCAGGGAACTCCCTGTCGGTGTAGAATAAATCCATCGCCGGGGATTATTCGAATATCTACAAACGTGCATTTACAGCAAGAAATCCTACGAGCGACGGAAGTCATCCTTATATCGGCTTGATGAAGTGCAAAGGCACATCACTCGAAGTTGCGTATATTCAGACAGCTACAGACGCTTATGGACACACACTTGCACTCATATATTTGATACACTGGGACTCACTCACACACTGAAAAACATACATCCACGCAGAAGCATTCACGGAAACACACCCTTACTCATAGATATAAACACGCTACACTCACACAATAAACACACGCAACATTCGAGGTCAAGCTCTCACACACATACTCGTGTAGCGCCTCTACCCCACGTGTCCTATTTCTTTACTTTATGAAGACCGGATGCAAGTCCAGGAAGATATTGACCGAGAGTCTTTTACGGTCCGCACAGCGTTGACCTAGTTTGTCATTCCGTTGAAGTCACCAAATATGTGCATGTCGCGTTTATTACTATTCTTTTCGCTACGTAGGTAGTGCAACAGTTGGACTGTTTTTGTTTGTCAATAGCGAGCCACCGCGCATTTCCTATATGTAACATAGAAGGTAGAGCTCAACGATAGGTGTAAAATTATGATTAAATGAGTCGTAAGTCACCCGTCGGCCCATCAGGTTGACAGGGGTGAGAGAAAGTAATCGCGTGTTTACTATACCCGGTTAGAAGAAGTCCGTAGAGTAGCTCGGGCTACCCTGCACTCGGGCACATAATCACGTAAACAGACGTACAGGTCACCCGCGCGCACATGAAGAAAACCTGCGAGGATGGCCGTGGAGGGACGGACGCCAAATATCTTGTCATCCCCGAATCGGTACACTTCTCGACTGGTAATGAAGTAGTGCTACTCCTCCTCTCGAAGTAATACTTGGCGGTACTTTCGAAAGTGTAAGGAGTAGACGGAGGTGCGCACATCAGTGTGCGCGCTGAAAGCCGTCCCTCGCATGGCCAAACTAATGGAGCGATGCTCCAAGTGCTAGCGCTTCGGATGGTTCGGATAAATCCAAATCATTCTGGAAATGTTGCGAAATGGACTATGGTAACCCAGATCAACCTCAAACACTGCGACACAGCACATCTTCGTCGTTGTGCGACGTCGCAATTGTAGCTAATTAATTAAAACGATGTTTATTCGTGAGCTACTCAAACACTAATAATATATTTTTCAATGATTGTCATCCTTATATAAACTTCTACTCTAAGCTATGCCTACTATATCTCCTACACAATAATTAAACTAATTATTCTAAAGGTAACTTTTATAGAACAGTCAGACCGTAGAAGGTGTCAAACTAGCTTTTCAGAAACCAATTTCTCTAAAAATCTAATTGTAGAAAAATTTCTAATCTGCTGATGTAAAGTTTCAGCAATGTTTCAATATTTCATGGAGCAATGTTTGTAAAATTTATAAAAATGTCTCAGTTTCAAAATGAAAACCGGAAAGGCATTATGCTGCATCGATAAAATAAGTTTTCCAGCAACATACTATCGTATCAGTAATGCTTTTATGATAACAGCTGATTCTTTTGTTCTGTAAATTTTTAACCTCTATACGCATAAAGTATAAAATAACAGAAATAAATTTGTCTTATTTTCTCATTAGGATTTCATATTAAAATACAAAATTTCCAAACGAAAAGGAAAAACTTCTAGGAAAAGAAAAGGCTAAGCCATCGGATATCAAATGAAATGTGTATTTTTCACTGGGGAGTTTTTTGTAATATTGTTAAATCTCTGTTTATGTGCACTACCCTGGGAATAGTCCCACGATAAACGACAGTGCTATCAATTAAATAGAAGATACTCAGGAATAAAGCTGACACCCACTTTTTCTAGGACTCTCTCAATAACAAGCTCTACACTTTGCATCCTTGAGCACGCATGGCATTTGATCGTCGAATAATGATAACAAACTGCAGCAATAACTTTGGCGTTGCTTTAATTTTTCTTCATCAACAACATCTTTACACAAAAAATACAAAGAGCTACAACCACCCTTGCCGAACCCAAATTATTTTAACTCAATGATAATGAAACCTATTCTAATGAAATTATTCTGCAACCAACGGAACCACAAACTAACAAAAAAAAGAAGAAATCCTTCTGTGAACAGCATGAAACTGAATGTTCATATTTGCCACCAATCGCGTGACGAAAAAACGGAATCAATTAGCAGTTATTTGACTCACAGCCCAGCGTGCTCAGCCTGCCTCCTCTGTTTCCACTTTCGCTCTCAATGGGCGGCGGAGCTTTTTGAACCTGTGTATGGTTATTATTATGGTACGGAGCTGCTACCACGGAGCTGCTCGTGCAAAAGGGGGTTGATAGTGATGATGCAGACTTCACCCAGATAGGGCTGCCGCCTGCCGTGGCCTGCAGTAACTGGATGAGAAGCTTCGTAACGCTTGCACTGACTGTCGTCGACAGCATCATCATCGTCGCCCACGACGTCGCACAGCATAAATCTTTATTCTACTAATTTGTTCGTCTAATTGTACGGATGAAACGGAGCTAGATGCTGGGAGAATATGATGAACGGGAGCTATAAATATTGCATACACCATAGGCGTTATGCTACATCGTGTGATAATCATAAATTATGTGATAATGTGAAATGGAGATTTATTACGGAAATCTCGGTTTGGCTGCCTTTTTCCGGGTCACTCTTTTTTCACTTGACGTCCACCGAATGATTACTGTACTGTATTTTTTTTTCTTCAGACCACACCACACTATAGGCAGGATCGACACCAGAATTAATATTTCATCGTCACCTCCCAGAAAGTGTCCAGATAAATTAATGTGCTAAAAGGACCTTCTTTCTACCTTATTCTTATTTCAGCACTGCTATCTGGTACCCTGCGAACATATCAACGAGCCGGGTGTGACCGGGAATTGGTCACATTGAGCTGCCCCCGAGGGACGAGCATATCGATAGAGGTGGCTCAGTACGGACAGAGCGGTGGTAAGTGTGATTCCTTTTCGCCGAATTCTCATTTTGCTAACTGACGTCGGGTTTTGCCAGAGGTGTTATCTCATGATTTACTTTCTTTCCGGGAGAATACATTTACTGCGCTGGCAGATTCACATTTGACCCCGTCTGTAGAGCAAACTGTCACATCCCGTTGAGATTTCGATCTCTCTCAGATAAGATTCATGTTAATTTATTTAGGAAAATTTCAAATAGATATTTTTTTCTTGTTAATCATTGACTTACCTTATGTCAAGTAAATTTAATTTATCTTAAAAAATGCAATACCGCTGTTATAAAGAATAAAAAGTATGAGGGGCTATACCTATAGGTTTACGTAGAATTACGAAAGCAGATACAATACGACTATGCTTGATATTTTGAAAATTTTCAACAGTTTGTTAGATACGCCCCAAAACATTATTGCACAATTAGTAGAGTTTTCACCTTTTCTCAACGGTTTATTATGTTAAATGTAATTTGATTCGCTTCCCACGGACAGTGATTATAGATAGTGATGTACTGGAAGTGGTCACCGCCGACAATAATACGGGTTAGGAGATTCAATGACGCTTTCAAACTGGAAGTCAAGTCTACTTTCTCTCCGCAAGACGCTTCTATTAGGAAGCATACGTCGCCGCATAAAGCTCACGATGTATAAAACGCTAATCGGACCACCCCGGCTCTACGCTACTATAAAAAAAATTACAAGGTATACAGCGCTAAGGGTTGTACGAAAGGGTGACGTAGGACTATATCAGATCATCAGATCAAAGACTAATGTAATATTCAGATTCAATTCTTCATTTAATGCAACGGTGGCTTTGAAAATACGAGGACGAGGGTTCATAAGTACAACGCCTGCAACTTTTGAGACATAGAGATTTTAAAAATCACGTGTGTGCATCATAAAAGTTGAATGTTGAATGGTAATGAATGACCAATTTCTGTTTTATTTGTATGAGAGTCCTTATCCGTCTACCACAGGGGTGAGGGGTCTCAAACCACCATAAAATAAATAAATTCATGCCTCCAAAAACTCCCACATGCCAAATTTGATTCCATTTGCTTGATTAATTCTCGAGTTATGAAGAAATTTGAATTTCATTTGTATGGGATCTCCCCTTCTTAAAGAAACCAAACTTCTGATTCATCATAGAAAAAATTAACCACACCTACCCCCCACCACCTGTTAAAAGACGGATGGGCCTCATTAACCAAACCAAAATGGAATGATCGCATAAAATGTCGCCAATGTAATAATTCACTTGTGTGTCCTTGCTCACTGCGAATGTTTCTACGATTTCCATCATTCAAATATTCTTCAACTGTACGATATTGTCCAATTTTTTATTTCAATAAAATATTTTATGTTCTTTGCGTTACAATAATCCAATAAAACAATACAGAATTTGAAAAATTGAGTTATTTATCTTTATAGCAAACGTTTCACGTTTTTTCAGCACTCAGAACATTCGAATAATACAGACAAAAAATCCAAGATGCATATAAAAATTTCAGTTGAAGCTCATTATGACTAGTTCCATAAAAACTAGCACTGTTACAAATGTTTTGAAATGGATGCCTCGAATTAAGTCGAAAAATTTGATTTCGCAACTTTTTTCCGCTCAAGTGCCCAACTCCGTCAATTGGCGGGTTACGAATTTTTATAAATAATCAAACTATTCCTGAACTTAGTGACTAGAGAATATTTTGACGTTGGACTACGTCTTACGGCAAGTTTTGAGATAGGGTGTCATTCCACAAAATCTAAAAATACGAGCGTCACGAAAAATGAAAGGTTTTGAGCGCTAATAGCTCAGTGGTTTTCCGATCGATTTTCAACATTCTTACGCCAATCGATCGGAAAATCTTCTAAGAATTAACCCAAATGAAGAAAAATATGGATTCTTGATGTTGAACTATTGAAAAATTGAAATTAATGAACCTATGCTTTACCAGAATTCTCGCTTCGTGATTGGTTGGAAGATTCTTTACAATGATCTAAACCTATACCAATTTGATATCTGTGCTTGGGAAGTAAGCCAAAACAAGTGACGAAGTTTCCTTGTTTCAACATGATTTCTTAACACCGCGGTTAAACCTAGACCATTTTGATGTCCTTGCTTGGGAAGTACGCCAGAAAGAGTGACAAAACCCCCTCGTGCCAACAGATTTCTTACGAACGCGATTAAACCTAGTCCAATTTGATGTCTGTGTTAGGGAAGTGTGCCAGAAAAAATGACACAAGTTCGTTGTCCCAACAGATCGCAAATTCTTTACTGCGAGACGATTAAACCTCGACGAATTTGATATCTGTGTTGGAAAAATGTGCTACAGCTGTAGTGTTCGGTTATAATACGACTCTGTATGAATACGCATGGTTGCCATTTCATTAGAAGTGTAGTGAAAAGATGTGCTGTTGATAAAATAGGATTGAATTGGTAAAATCCCTTCAACGTGGGAAACCATGGATAATAAAAGCAATCTTTAATTTCAGTAAGGTAGCAGGAAAGCAATAGTTTGTGTTCTTGATTTTGTTAAATTGTTTTCAAATTGTGCATTTAGAGAATTGAACGTATGCAATGTTACTACTTTGATGAATGTTACATACAACGCATGTAGCATGTATACACGAAGAATCGAATGATTACAAGCAATGTTACAAATTTTCATCACGATGAAGGCTCATCACCTGCTCATCAGCGATTTAAATCTTATCAACTGGCAACTCTATCGTATCCTGATTGCTTGCGATGAATCGCCGACGCAAAAACTGGTGAGCAAAATACGAATTGATTACGCTCGAATATACTCGCTCGGTATCTCTGTCTTACACTCATCGCTAATCATCGTTAATCGCTGTCATCCAACCGAGAATGTATTTTGCGATGAAACGTAAACAAACATATTTTTTGGCAAATTACAAAAGAAATATTGCTCGTTCAAATATAAAACGTTATTCGTATCACATATAATAATTATGAACTTGTCAAACGTAGTATCTCAGGTGTTAATAGTCGAACTGAAAAACCAACATAAATGTTAGGTACATGTTTTTTGACGGTATAATTCAATATCCGAAAGCGCTTTTGCCTGTTTTCCAAAATTGATAAATCATAGCTACTCATCGCGATGAGTCAAAATGCGAGGTATTCGTTTTTGATTGGCATCACTAGCGATCAAATCATTGCATGAAAAAGAGTGAGTGGTAATTCGCTTTTCGCTCACTCTCATTAAATAATTCTCAGCTAGAAAAGCATTGCCAAAGAATTTGACGTTATGGAATCACCTTTGAGTGTGTTTCGAACCGAATCAGTACTTTTATCGCTGAATAGCAACATTGATTACAAGCATGAATACATGCCACTAATCACTACAAAGAGACTTACGTAGTCCTGCATCACCTATATATGCGGTCGTGTCTTGTACGCAACCCCTCCGATTTTTTTATTACCCATGGTTCCCCACGTTGAAGAAATTTTACCAATTCAATCCTATTTTATCAACAGCACATCTTTTCACTACAGTTTTAATGAAACGACAAGCATGCGTATTCATACAGACATATTATAACCGAACACTACAACTGTAGCACATTTTTTCAACACAGATATCAAATTCGCTTTGCGATCTGTTGGGACAATGAACTTGTGTTATTTTTGACGTAGGACTACGTCTTACGGCAAGTTTTGAGATAGGGTGTCATTCCACAAAATCGAAAAATGCGAGCGTCACGAAAAATGATAGGTATTGAGCGCTAATAGCTCAGCGGTTTTCCGATCGATTTTCAAAATTCTTACACCAGTCGATCGGAAAATCTTCTCAAAATTGACCCAAATGAAGAAAAGTATGGATTCTTGATGTTGAACTATTGAAAAATTGAAAATAATGAACCTATGTTTTACCAGAATTCTCGCTTCGTGATTGGTAGGAAGATTCTTTACAATGATCTAAACCTATACCAATTTGATATCTGTGCTTGGGAAGTAAGCCAAAACAAGTGACCAAGTTTCCTGATTTCAACAAGATTTCTTAACACCGCGGTTCAACCTAGACCATTTTGATGTCCTTGCTTGTGAAGTACGCCAAAGAGAGTGACAATGTCCCCTCGTGCCAACAGATTTCTTACGAACGCGATTAAACCTAGTCCAAATTGATGTCTGTGTTAGGGAAGTGTGCCTGGATAGGATGTCAGTAACTTTTTTTAAAGATGTGTAGTATTCATTGCTGTTGGAAACCCCTTGCTCTGCTACGAGCAACTCATTTTTACCGAAAAACTGGAATTACTGGATGCTAAAAAATGTAATCCTAGCAGCACTGAATGCTATATATGGCGCCGTAGTGCCCCAAAATTATAATAAGTTAGACGTGTTTTAAGCCGCTCCGAAAATTAAGTAAATTTTTGTGTGATTTTTTACGCGTGATACTTAATTCCAGGTATGCAATATTCCTTTTATTTCTTGCATTATCCTAGTATTGAAATTGTTGATGATCAACCGGTTTGATTTTTCAAAAAATCCTAATTCACGAATCTAAGATGCCTGACTGGCACGGAAGACGAGTTTATTTTCTTGTGCCACTCACCCATCTATCAGAATGCGTATCCTGACTCAGAAAAATATAAACGTATATGCTAATAAAAAATGCCCACGTTTTATTATGTGGAAAGAGTGAAAGGTGAGAAGGGGTAGGGGGGATGGATATTGGTAGCTACGCTTAACAAGTAGTCGTTTTGACTCCTACCATTTGTCCAATGCTGGAAGGTGCATGGGTCGAATTAAGCTATAATCTGAGAGTCCTTGCAAGTCGTAAGGACCTGCATAGTGTCGTCGTCCTGCCAGTAAAAACAAGTTAGATTTAACAAGTTCTCGGTCGGTCGTTATCTACAGCAGACGGAGGAAGAGATTGGTAATAAGCACCATTATTCGTGGCTGTTCGAAATTTGAATAACTCCTCAAAAAGTGATTCAAACTTCGAACACCCACGAATAATATCCGGTTTTTCCGGATCTTCCTTCGGGAAAATGAATTATCTGCATTGTAAAGCTGTACAAAGTTAACTTGTTTTAGTTGTGGTACATAAATAACGGATTAAAACTAATTATTGTGTGAAAAATTTAAATCATATTGTTAGGTGGATTTAAAAGGACAGTGTTAGAAAAAGAATGCAATTTCACTTATTTAAGTTGAATGATACTAAAAACATTAATACTTTTCAAAGTAATACAAGTGTTCGATGTCTGAGACTGAAATATTCGAGCTTTGAATGTCGACCATGAAAGTGTTCGAAGTTTGAATCAAAACCGATCAGCAGTTTTTTAGTGTTTTTCAATGTAAATTAACATTTCATCCTCATTTTTAAAATTTTAACACGAAAATAATTAAATTGTCATGCTATTAAACCATTCATGGGAGTAGAATAAAGATGTTTTCGAACATTTTTCTTTGAACAAAGTTTCACCATAGCTTATGTGTTCGAAATTTTAATCAGAACGGTACTCCGCTTTCCATTTGTACTCCGCCAAATATAGGCAGCACGTTCCGCTCAAACACGGCAAGAGCACGTCAGCCTCTCGTGAGCAGCTCACAGTTTCTAGTTCATAAAAAACTCCCGGTCTAAATGTAGGTTTACTGTCTAATCTCCCGGTCTAATTGTAGGTAGATTGACAGCTTCGGACGGCTGCGTATGCCTCTTGATCAACCTTTAGCCTAGGTCTTTAGCAACCCGATTTCTCGTTTGATATCTAGAATATCAGGTGCATCTGTAAACATTTCTAGAGATTAACTTCCTTAGGGCCTCCTACTGCAACTTCGCCATTGAGTTGTTCATCGAAGAACATAATGTTGTTGAAAGTCGTTAAGAAAGAAAAACAAAATCTGCTAAGCACTGTGTTCTCCGAAGAACTAATGCCACCATTGCAATTTTGTGCAGTAAAATACCAATTTCATCTACCTACATAACGTATTCTTTTTTATCGGTACCTAGACTCTGCTTCCACATCTGCAAAAAAACATTTTCTGTCACGAATGACTTGCAATTATCAATTAATGTTGTAGGAATTCCCCCGAAATCGGTAGTCGTTGTAAATGCGCCACCACATGTAAGCCTTTTTAATTCGCCCGTTCGTTCCCATTTCAATTAGCAATGTTTTGGTTTCCCCTTATTTTTCTGAAAGCAGGGATGTGGGGATAATATCAACATAAATTTTATATTTTCCTACCCCCGATAATTGTATTGCCCCAAAAAACCCCAGAGAAATTGATGCTGTGCGCTCCCCGCTGTTCGGATGCGATGTGTAAGGACAATTGTGATACCGCACCATGGTTCCCGCAAGCGAGAAAGCACCCAAAATGCGAGACTCACACCACAGGCTGCACACTAAACTTCAGTGTGTTAAGAGTCTGGGCGTTTGAATTAGCCAAAAGAGAGCTTTAAATTTTGTAAATTTAGGTCATTTTACAAATGATGCGGATTTCACATAAGGATAATTTCTTCGCTTTATGAGTGACGCAAATCATCTACGTCGTCTTGAAAGAAAACGAAAAAAAGACATTTTTACCGTATAACAACTTTTCAGTGTACAGCTGTAAAAATAGTTCCATTTTCTCATATTATTTTCTTCCTTATGGTGCAGTAGAAGCAAGCGTAATATAATAATCAAATAAACCAAGTAATTATTAGTTTTCTCTTATCGTCTATTCCCGCACTGGTTTGGTAGAATAACGAGCAACCATAAGCAATGCTTCGCTGAGAAGTTAGCACGCTTAAGATGAATGATTGAATATAGTTTCAATATTAAAACTTACTGAATATTTCAACTTACAAAATTTTATTTGTTTCGTATTCCATGTACAATAGAATACAATTGTACATGCCTACCAATATGTTTGTTCGTGAAAATTGAATTCATATTTATCTTCAAACACATACTGTTAGCTTACGAAAAATTCTTGATGATAAAGGCTGTACCGAACTCCTACCTTTGCGGTGTAATAATTAATCATTCACGTTCAAATTAGTGAAATGTACCATAAAAAATAAATAATTGATACATATCAGCAAATCACCAAGCATCTGCAAATTGAATGGCGTCTCTTCAGAAATTTATTAGTCAAACATCTGTTATTCTTGCCATCAGTTTTTTGTTTCGTTCACGAAACAAAGCGATAACTCAAGTAAAACAAAAATATACAACCTGAGCAGTTGGTGTATAAAATATTAACTTGTTTTCTGTGTTCTTTGTAGACGTGCACATACACAGAGGGGAAAATGGGCGAGCAAAATCATTCCGCCGTTAGAAATTAATGGGACAAAATCTTTTTGCGGGATCCATCGCGCCGGTTGTTGGCGAAACCTAGAACGGAGAAATTATATCGTATTGCTAGATCAGTGTTTGTACATATGGTGGTATAATTACATGGGATATCATATTAATGAGTGCTTAATCAATTTGAGAAATAAATATGAGCGGCTGCAACTGGATATACGCTAACGTTATTATTACCTAATTAGTAGATGATTTCTAATACGATATCTAATATATGTGACTGTCTATAAACTAGATTATTGTTTATCGTTTATTTTATGTTTTATCGACAAGTTTTTGTTTCGTTTCAATAATGCTGATACAGAATTGAACAAAAATGCACATTTCGCCGAAATAAATACAAATACAAAATAGGGTAAGGAACGAGTTAAGCAGTGTTACCTATTTTAATCAGTTGAACATAAATGATCCGAAAATGCACTTTTTTATTCATATTTTCAAAATCTTTTGATAGGATCATCTTCACAAATCACTTAACCATACATTTGATGATTCACACAAACACAATTTACTGGGTTTCCGACAAGAAATATGATGAATTAAAAATTGTTGTCCAAAAACGAACATTTTTCAGCTGCTCTTCAGCAATCGCCACCTCGCTACTAACGAATTCATCAAATTTTCAGCACTGATTACAACCACTCTGAAAGTCAAGCACTCAATTGTCACATACCATATTATTCACTCTCTTTTTTTCTATTATCTAACGCTTTGTCACTAACCAAAAGTTTTATTATTTTCTAACAAAACTGAAAACAAATTCTGAATTGACGGAACCTGTTCACCACTAGCAGCAGCTGCAGCACAACTGATGAACTATCGTGTTGCTAAGACACTGTTTCGGTTCTGGAAATAAGAATTTTAAGTTTGAAATTAACTGAAACCTCCTATGGTGAAAACGTGGTTCAATACTTTCAAGAGAAATGTATGTTCATAATTAATTTTTCTTTATCAAAAACAACACAAAAGACAGCTTTTTCAATAATTTTCGAAGATTTTCTCAATGATTTAATAAAGCAACGATGTGTTTCAATGTTATTTGCTTTGACAACACTGTTCTGAGTCGGATCGTTTGTACTGCTATATGTTTACCTCTTTTGTTCTCCCACCATCCTTATGAACAGCGAGTGAGACGTGAAACTCGCAGTTTCCCATAAGAGTACCAGAGAATAAAAGAGACGACGAATACCGTTTGCCGAACGGTGCGGTTAGTGTATGCCCCGATAAACAATTTGGACAGATGGCATTTTACGCATCTATGCCGATACGCTATGCCGACTACGCATCAGATGCCGATTAGTAGGTCGCGGCTAGGAACGCGAACTTACTGAATAGGGGGACAAGTTAGAGGGATTTTTTAAGGGGACGTAAAAAAATTCAGATTTCAGGATTGCTTAAAAGAGCACCTTGCGGGTGAAAATGGGTTCGGTCTGTTCAAAATTAGTTCCGCCGCTCCAACTTTTAAAGCGAAAAATCAAAAGTTTAGCTCAACAATAGTGTCTTCCAATGGTAACAGCTTGAAGAACTAAAGATAGCAAGAAGATTGGTATGCTGATATCCCCCACTTAGTCAACCCATCGCTTGTAATAAGGTAAAACAATCAGTGACCCGCTTAGACTGCTTAAAACTAGTTCTTTATCCTATAACTAGATACGTGCATGAAAAAATGGCAATGTTGCGTTTTCAGCGAAATATCTAATTCTAATTGGGACCCAACTATCAACTTTAGTTTTTTTAATTAGTATCCAACATTGTTAATTCGATACAGATTTATTTCACCGGTAACAAATAAACATATCAACGTATTATCGTGAAATTTTTGTATCAAATACGTTGTCACCTGATGTTTTATCTTTGGTTACTATAGAATAACTTTATCTGACAAAAACGATTAAATTATTGTATTATTTTACAACTCAACATGTTACAACTGCTTTGTATAGTTATACTTTCTATGCTACAAGGATCCGTAGCGAAAGCAATACACATCATCCTGAACAATGCATAGATGTAAATTCGTCATTACGTAAACAAGTTAAATGTAGCTTCAATTTGACGAACACTTAACTAACAGTTGGCGTGAAGCAGCACTCTTGGTCACCGCTACTTGGCCAGGAAATACGACATCACTGAAGCCTTTTTGTTGCTATCCAGTTGCCTTTTTCTTATGGCTCAAGGTTTACTAAAGCTGTTGTTGGCTGCTAGACGAGTGGAAAAGTCTCGTGCAACTGTTAAATTACTAATGCAAGCCGTTTTGTGGTGGACGAATTGCTATGGTGTATCCAAAATTTGACATTATTAAACGATAAACTTTCATTTAAATTATCTTTAAGCTCAGTTTCTCCATTGCATTAAATCATTTTACACGCTTAAATATTTATAAATATTCCTCTATTACAAATTCATTCTGTGAATGAGAATAGGAAACATAACGTTGAAGAGATGAAAAATGGCAGACTGCGTTCTTGTAATTAATTAAAGAGTTTTTATAAACTGCTCTTATGCCTTGAAACCTTTTTTTTTTCTTTAGGTAGGAGCTAGGACTATACCTTATCGTAAGATGTCTTTCCATAATCTTGATTCTGGTTACTGTCATGTCAAGATTTTAATCGTTATTAGCTGCCAATTTTGAATGAATTTTAATAACTTTCTTATTACCGTCGATTCAAAAAAGATACAGTCATTACCTAGATTGTTTTTTAATTGTTTAGTAACAGAAAGTTTCAAGGACAACTTTCTCCGTACATATAGTACTGAGCTCCATCCATTGTAACCATGACCAAACTAATCAGCTTTACTGGTAAGCCGTTTTTGTCCACAATTTTCTGGTCTGTTTACATTATAAAAACTGTCCTAGAAAGTATGAAGGCACCCAAGGTTTAGTAAAAATAAAAGAAAAATGTTCAGTTTTTGTTAGATATGCTATTAAAATTAGATTAGCATAACAGTTTATGCCAACTGGCGCACCTTTTCGCGAACGTTCTTCATGAGACTTCTTAAGGGCCAAACATAATATTGCGTCAACACATCCATCAGCGTTATTCTGACAGTTTTCCCATGAGTTAATTGTCATGTTGACGCTTACAGATGCGTTGACGTAGCATTATAATTAATGTTTTATAACGGCTGGTTTTCACAATCAACGGAGGGAATCTCAGAAGAAAATAATGAAACAAACGTTTTGCTAGTGTCTCCAGAGCAAGACAAGTCGTAAAGGGAAAAGAACGGAAAATAAGGTAAGGGAGGGCATTGAAACAACGCTTACTCTTCTACTCCATTCTGGTGGGCCATTTAGCGTTAAGTTTGTTTCAGTCCTTTTCGAATTGCTGAATGGTTTCTGCTGGAAAGATATGTTTCCTGTGTTTTAACGGGTGGCAACTAAAATTTTGGAATTTTTTTCTCAAGCTGTCAAAAAAAGACAAAGATATGCAGAAGATCTGATTTACCGAAACTATAGATACATTATCCATTAGGCCATTGCAAATCATATTTAAAGTTTTTGTCACCCCCCCCTTGGAAATTGGCTTGAAAAATCGGAGGGCGAAAGAATAATTTGTAGTCAAATTTCTTTTTATAAAATCAATTATCTGTGGGCTCTACAGTCTGAAAAACTCGAAAAATGAGTCTCCGAGTTGAATTTACGCTTCTAGCAATAAACAGAAATGGAAATTCGAACAATGGAATTACCGAAAATCGTCCAAAACAATTTTCCTTCGGTTTTGTCTTTTGTCGTATATTTTTGCATAGAAAATAATAACGTATATATTATAAGCAATAGATTCGGTTTTCACGTTTAAACCTTAAATAAAAATTCTTAAAATGCATGTTTTTTTTTGCTCGATTAAAAAATTCTTTTTGTTTTTTTTTCGCCCCCCCCCCCCCCCTTTTCAGTGGCCGAACACCGGAAGGACAAAAACTTTATAAAATATTTGTAATGGCCTAATATTGCTTAATAAACTGTATCGTATTTTTGGTAGGTGAGCTATTTTGTATTGCAAAAATGAATATTTTGGACAGTGCCGAAATTGGAGTGTTGTAATCTCCTTTACGCGCCCAGCTCTTATCAAAATTGTAGGGAAAAATTTAAGTATTCAAAATTATATGTCATTGGTATTGCTTGATCTGGCTTAATCTAAATTTAAATATTTGTACATTTACCGTACGTTTATCCGCAGACAATTATCAAAATGCAAACCTGTCATACAGATGCCATTTAATTCTATACATTCCTGTGGCTGCAACTGGCAAGTCATGATAATAGATTCACATAAGCCAGTCCATGACTGCATAAGTCGCTTGTTTGCAAGCGTTTGTTATTTAGCAAGCAAAAAACCTTAACCTCTCAGTTGGCCTCAAAGAACGATGCTGGTCTTTCACGCAAAACGTTGTATGTTCGAATCTTGAACAGGATAGTCTTAAAAGCCAATAGAATTCTAGCGCTAATCCTGCAATTATCCTGTACTCTTACATCTGGCTGCGAAATATGTCATATAAGAACAGAAGGTCAAGTTCCCACATCGGAATGTAGCACCTAGATTTTACTGTGCTTTCTAGACAATAAAAAACACGTTCCAAAGTGAAGTTTTTCAAGTTCAAATCAAAGTGGAAAGATGCAGGGAACAGCTTAGAAGTTAAGTTGAGAATGAATGACGATAATGGCTCTGCTTTCCTTTTTATTTCATTTCAACAGTCTTTACATGTCAACACGGTGGGACTACACAACCACCGTAAATTTATTTTGGTTCCTTATCTTGAAACAGCAGCACCAGCCACAAGCTTGGTGTTTGTAATGGTAGTCCGTGTCTGGAAAGCAAGGCTAACACATGGAAAATGCAAGGAAAATATTTTAGCTTGAAAGTTTTCGTTAATTTTTACTATTTAGCGATTGGAAAACAATCTTCTCCGAACTACCATAAAATTGCTGAATCTTTCTTTTGCTGCTCTCCAAGTAGTGCCTGCAACCAGGGTTGCCACATGTAGATTATCCTGTGTTTAACAGATATTTGAAAGAAATCGCCTGTACAGAATCTGTATGCATAGAATACAGATTTTTGCCAATTACACAGATTAAACAGATTTTTGAACTTTTACATGAAAGTGAAAGAGACAAAAATAGTCAGCAAAATGACTCTCCATCTCTTTCACTCTGATTGTTTTGCATTGGACAGATTTTTGTACAGATATTTTTCCTCGCTGTACAGATGGCCAGATTTTTCCAGCAAAAAACACAGAATTATATGTGACATCCCTGCCTGCAACTCGTGGTTCACACGACTCCGTCATTCTCCGCTTTCTCTTTGTACTCTGCCAAAAATAGTCGTCTACAACACCATTCGTTCAAATACGACAAGTGCAGGTATGTTCTCCGTAAGCAAAGCTACTGTATCAAGTCTGTGGAGGACTACCGGTCTGATTAGCGCTTCGTCAGCTGTACATCGTCAGCTTTGTGCAGCGTCGAATGCTCCTCGATCGAAGCATCACGCGGAGGGAAAAGTTGACTCGTCTTCCAGCTTGGATACGTCGTTTATTCGGTATTATTGCCAGTGATGACCAGAGATATGAACTCATATATGAACTCATCAACCACTTCCAGCTCATCGCCGACAATATTCCTGGGAGTCCGTGGGAGGCGAACGACGTTTTCTCTACAGATTTTTCGACGCATTGGGTTGTAAACCAATCCTCCTAGCCTCAGTTCTCTCGTTTCGATGCCCGCTCGCCGAATCACACCTTCAATAGCGATGTTGAATAATTTAGAATCCATTTGCATACCGCGCTTCACAGGAGCTCAGAAGTGCCCACGAAACATGCACGCAACACATCACCCGCTGCAGAGTAGCTTGGATCAACACGATGCAGTTTGGTGGCCTCCGACCCCATACGGTCAATCGAATGATGTCCTCATTCCGGTCACGAATGAGGAGCTCATCGTAATTGCCAGAGGTTTAAAAACGAAGAAAGCGCCCGGTCCTGACGGGATTCCGAACAAGGTACTCAAAGTGGCGATCCAGGCATATCCCGATATGTTCAGAGAGATGCTTCAGAATTGCCTAGAGGTATGCCGGGGAAACCGCCTAGTGATCCCTCGTCGTACAGGCCAATTTGCCTATTGGACACGTTAGGCAAATTGCTAGAGCGGGTAATCCTAAACAGGCTGATGCCTGTGGTGGCAAGTGATGTCGGACTGGCAAGCACGCAGTTTCGCTTCCGTAAGAGGAAGTCCACTGTAGACGCCACAAAGTCCGTGGTGGAGAGGGCCGAGAAGCCTATGAAACAGAAAAGGCGAGGCGACAGGTATTGTGCCTTAGTCACAATCGATGTCAAAAACGCCTTTAACACGCGAACTGGGGTGCAATCGCGTTAGCGCTGCATAGGATGAGGGTACCGGACCATCTATGCAGGCCGCTTAAAAGTTACGTCGAGAACCGGACGCTAGTGTACGACACGGCGGATGGGGCGAAGAAGTACAAAGTGACAGCGGTTGTTCCACAGGGCTCGATTCTCGGCCCCACGCTCTGGAATTCCATGTGCGATGAGGTGCTGAGGCTCGAACTACCAACTGGGGTCGAGATCACTGGCTTCGCCGATGATATCGTCCTTACAGTGGTAAGCGAGTTTCTAGAGGAGGTGGAAATGCTGGCATCGGACGCCATAAACATTATAGAGGGTTGGATGGCGGGCGTCAATCTACGATTGGCACCACAAGACGGAAGCAGTGATGATCAGTAACCGCAAGTCGGCCTTAGAGGCCAAAATAATCGTTGGAGGACAGGTGATCCAAACGGTGAGTCTCCAAACGAAGTGTGAAGTACCTGGGTGTTATGGCAGACAACAGGCTAAACTTCACCAGCCATGTGGATTACGCTTGTGGTAAAGCGTCAACGGCGGTTACTGCGCTGTCCAAGATCATGCCGAACGGCTACGGTCCTAGCAGCAGTAAGAGACGCCTGATGACCAGCGTTGCCATGTCGGTGCCACGGTACGGTGCACCGGCATGGGCCCCGGCCTTGAAGAGTAAGCGCAATCAGGCATGTCTGAACAAGGTGTTCAGGCTGTTGGCATTGCGCGTTGCGGGCGGCTACCGTACCATATCGTTGGATGCGATTGAGGTCATTGCAGCCATGATTCCCATATGCATACTTCTAGGTGAGGACATCGAGTGCCATAGGCAAGGGAACGTCAGGGGCGCTAGGGACAGAGTTAGGCTAGACTCTATTAGGCGTTGGCAGGCGGAATGGGGTCGCACCGATCATGGTAGGTGGACCCATAGGCTGATCCAGAACATATCGTCCTGGATCGGTAGAGGACATGGTGAGGTAAACTTTTTCCTTACCCAGTTTCTGTCGGGACATGGATGCTTTAAGAAGTATCTACATACGCGTGGGCGAGTAGGCTCACCCTTTTGCCCCGTTTGCACGGTAGCCGAGGAAACGGCGGAGCGTGTGATGTTTCACTGCCCGCGTTTCACGACCACTCGGCGGCTGATGCTTGCGGTCATTGGAGAAAACAGCAACGCCGACAACATCGTGCAGAGAATGTGCGCTGAGCAGCGCGCATGGGGTGCCGTCGACAACGGAGGTGATAACGGAGTTTCAGCGGCTAGAACGTTTGCAACGACAGGGCCTGACATAGCTTAGCTAGGGTCAGTAATGAGCTGATTGGGTAGCCCAGTCCCTAAGTGAAGGGTAGTGGCGGTATGAAGTGACAAGGGGGTTGTGTGAATGCACATACGCAACGGATAAGTCGGAATGCTTAGTTACGTTCTGCCTCCTGAAGTAAAACCTAACGGTAGTTCCGGGAGGGGTTCAGGAACGGGCAGCTGGAGAGTTTTTAGTAGGTAGGCACCTTGTGAATCCTATTCGGCACCGTGAAGGTGCTGTGTATGAATATTTTCTCCCTGCATAAGCAATACAAAAAAAGAGTAGCTTGGATCAACCCCGTCAGTATATCCAAAAACCATTCTTGTACATTATCTGCAAATGCAGCCTTGAAATCCACGAAAATATTATACGTGGGCACCTCCTGACATTTCTAAGGGATTCATTGGAGAGAGAAAATTTGAGCCGTACTAGCGCGGGTTTCTATAAAAACCGTCTGGTACTACCCTATGAATTCTATTGTTATTGGGGATAGTCGACGTAACAAAATCTAGTAGAGCACCTTGTAGCCGACGTTGACCATATTGTAATTAGAGCACTCTTGCCGATCGCCCTTTTTGTAGATGGGACAAACCATACCTTCCATCCATTCCTCCGGTAGTCTCCCTTCCTCCCAAATCCTTGAAATTGTCCGAAATGTCGTTGCAAGCGGTTCTTTGCCATTTTTGTAAAGTTCTACCTGAAGTCGGTTCTTTCCGGCAGCTTTGTTGTTCTTCAGCCGACCGATTTCTCGCAGGATTTTTCCAAGATCAGGAGCCGACACGCTGCTGTTATCATTTATAGGCACTTCTAGGTTAACTTCCGTTCTGTCTCCTTCTGTTATATAGACGTTGAGAAGCTCATCGAAGAACTGCTTCCACCTATTCACCACCTCGCACTCGTTTGTGACCAGGATTCCCTCCTCGTCCCTACACGTATCAGACTTTGGTGTGTATTCTAAACGAGATTGGTTCAGCTTCGCATAGAACTGACGCGTCTTATTAGCTTGGAATAGTTGGTCTAACTCTTGACGATCTCGGTCCTCCTCCTGGCGCTTTTTTTGGGCTAGCATCATACCTCGAGACCAACTAGAATACCGAAGTTACGGGTTTCTAATTGATCGAGCAGCACCCTGGTAGGTAGGTAGGCTCAGGTACCAAATATTCATACCATGTCCTTCTTTTGTCGCTTTCGTCCATGCCGAACATTCCGAGTCGAATTTTCTTGATCGGTCGTACTAGAAAGAGTTAGTTAGGTAGCCTTACTAGGGCCACAATACCGAGTCTCGTGATGGGGCTGCCATTTTATAATGCCTAGACAAGACAGTGCCTACTTCCCTGCCAGTATGCGGCCTTAGTTTCCCAAGGAGTGAGTACCACGAGGAAATAGAGAGTTACTTGATAAAAGGCTAAAGACCACTATGAGCTCTATGTTGCGCATTATCAAGTCGTTCACCAAGCCCTAGTCAAAATACATTTTTAAGCATAACTTTTGAACAACTTGTTCTATTTAAATGAAACTTTGCATAAAACTTGCAATAAAGGGTGTTCCATATCAAATTGTATCACGGAAAATGCTGTAGGAAATTATCCATTGGGTATTTTCTCTTGAAAATTTGAGTAGATGTTGTTTAGAGTGTATTGTTTACACTGTACTTTTATCGCTGCCAGTTTTTCGATAATTGAAAAAAGGCAGCACTCGAAAAGCAACGTCGCGAACTAGTTTTGCGCAAGCACCTGGAAAATCCTCAACTCTCTCATCGGAACATCGAAAAACAACTCGGAATCGTGCAGTCAACGGTGAGTCGTGTGATTAATAGTTACTACGAAACTCTGAGCATCGAACGAAAGGAGAAATGAGGTCAGAATGGATATTCTATTAGTGTTCAGGATCACGAGCATGTCGTGAAAGCGTTTAAGCGGAATTCCAATGCTTCGGCCAGGGATGAGGCTAAAAAGTTGAATCTGCCCAAGTCTTTCGTTCAAAGAGCCAATGACCGGAAGAGACTGCATACGTACAATGTACAAAGGCTAAAAATCGTGACAAACGGCAAAATACGGTGGGAAAGTCACGGAGTTGGAAACTGTACACCTAGATGCTGACGAAGTACAACTTATCTCAATCTAAAGATATTTTCCAGCATGATATAACGGAAAAAATAATTAAATACATAGGTCAGAAATCAGTATTTTACGACCTTACTAGCTGTAGCCCGCGTGCGTTGCTTCACGTTTAACTAACTCTTTACATTCATTGCCATTAAAGATTTCATTCTGCAATTGATTCACTTGCTGCATATTTCATGTAATTAACGTTTCATGGTTATTTCTACGCTATACTATTATCATACTTAACGTAGCGCTGCTACGGCTTTTCATTGCTATGCTGAAGAGGACCACTTCCACTCCATACTATAAGCAATTCATTTCTTATGTAGCCCAATTTACACAAGCGACAGGAAAAGTTCGCCTTCGTTTTCTTCTATCAAACAGCAATAGGAAATGCCCTTGTTAGAAATCAGGGATTTGTAAAAATCACTTCACAACTTATTTCCCGACGACGACGACCATAACTGTTGATCGTCTGACCAATGTTCTCGCCTTCGCAGAAGCCCTGAGCCACAGCATGGTTAACACGTAGTCAATGATCCTGTTATGTTCAATGAAAATGATAATTTCAAACAATGTCATGCTGGAAAGTTAACCAATTTTGCAGCGAAGTAACTAGTTGAGTGGCAGCAAAAAGTACTCGTACCTACCCGTACAAAAGCTTTAAATTAATTTTTCATTGTGTATTCCCAGACGCGTCTGGAAAATGGGAAAAGTTCCTGAAGCAAATTGTTGTTTGCAGTCAACTACAACCGTCGACATAGACAGCGACATAATCCTCGCCACTGTGACACCTATCTATTCCGTCTTATTTCTGAAACTGGCAGAGATTTTTACATTTTGCTGAATCTTTAAGAAAATCTTTTAAAATTTGTCGAAAAAACCTTTTTTTGTTTTACTCGGTTCACTTATCTGAACTAATTGAATATGCGTTTGTAAATAATCATATATCTATAATTATGGAGCTTACTTACTTTACTCACGAAATAAATTAGATACCTTTTGGAAAGCAGTTATGTTTTATCAATAACTAAAATTTGACGTGGCGGAAAAAAGAGGGCTGTTGCACACTTTTCTCCACGTAGTGATGCTCTACAAAATTTCCATTCTGTCGCGAAAGCCAACTGGCACAAAGAGCTTCTTAAGAGAAAGTTTTCTTTTCCTTTTTTGTAAATTTGCAAACCAATACAATTCTGTTTTGCCAAACTTGTTGAATATCTTGCACATTTTTCCTTCACATTCAAAGTGCTCCATTAGCCATCATCGCTTTAAATTACAAGTGCTCAATAAATAATGTCCTTCACGTTGAAAATTTTCATCTTTAATTATTTACAGATGCAAATGAGCAGAGTTTGTGTCCAGTAAGCACCGATGACAGCATCGAGATCAGTCTTCCCGGAACCGAGATCGAAATCAAGGCACCCGAAAGCTGTACCTGGCCGAACGCTTTGCAGGTAAGTAAATGAACACATTTTCCCCTGGTCCGGCGGCAAGAATCCTGCCAAGTAAACTATAACTTTTCAAAGGAGCCATGAACGTGGGCGCGATGACAGCTAAAAAACGCGTTAATTCCTATCTCGCCGACGCCGAATAGGCGGCACTGTTGGAAGCAGTGCGAATATTTAAGGCCAAACTGAAGGAGCCACATCGCAATTTCCGAGTGTCTGAAGGCAATTAACGATCTCAGCGATAAATTATAATTTATGTTAATTACGAAACTGCTGTATAAGTCAGCACCTATTATTTATTAGCAGGAATATATTCACCGACTTCAGATTTGTGCACTAAATGGCTTTCACTGGAGTATGTTAACTAAGCTAAAGTACCGGGCAATTTTCTATCATGAAAGCTTAACTTCGAGTGACTGGTCAAACTTTCTAGTAGCTCATTATTTGGAAATTAATGTTTCACATTTCTGATGTTTAAAACCCTGTTCAACCATTGACATTGGAAAATTGTTTCTTTCTAGTACGTTAACGTAGAATGTGAAAAAATTACATTTACACCCAAAACAAGATTAATGTTGGGTGAGTTGGTTTAATAGAAACACAAAAGTGTGGGAAAAGTAATTTCACTGTTGCATTCAAACATTTGAGCATCATAATGGCTAATATGTCACCAAACGCCAAGCGGATAATTTAATATTTACCACCAAAGTACCAACGCAATGAAAAGAATTTTTTCTTTGAATTTTCTCTGCTTGAAACTTTCTGACAGTTTCTCCAACCATAGATAGCTCGAATGTACCAACGCAGACAAAAACAAGAATAAATTCGCAATAAACGAAAAGTCACGCGGCCTGGACAGGAGCAAGCAGCACCCGAAGAATCTCAATGAGCGTGCCCAGCGTAAGCCGGAGATGACAAAGTTTACCATACAGCTTTCACGGAACAGTTCCATTACGTTTCCAATAGTTTACCAGCGGATTACGGCGATAATATCATCTGTCGTGTCCTCTAGCGTAATAACAGGATTATAAATAGCCAGCCCATTTCCGTTTCCTGGTGGAATATATTCGCTCATGCCTTCCCGGCGTCGCTCGATGGCTGCAGCAAGACGGAGAACTTATTTGCGGTGAACACATAGCCCCACTTACACTCGAACCATATGCTGTTTGCACGAGTGTTTGCCAGTGTATGATCTTGGTGTGCCGGTGGTCAGACAGCATTTCCGCTGTGACTGTCTCCTATCGAACCGGCAACCGGCGAGTTTGATGCAGCCAGGAAAGGATTAAGAGAATTTCCTTAAGGTCTGTTCTTACGAAAAGGAGATCCGTTTTGCAGGCTTTCCGCGATACTGGATGACATTAACCCAATCTGAATAGCGGTCACCGCACAACTTTCCTTCTCCCCTCCATAACCCATTCCCAGGCTAAGTTATAAAAGTTGGAAATGGAATATAATATAGTTGGGAAATCATGTGGTATTATCTACAAACTCGCCATTCTGGTTGGGAGCATCGTTTCACCCAAGTACCGCGCTGGTTTTCATAGTATTATTATTATATCTGCCTTCCAGCGTGTTTGGTAATAATTGAAGCAATTTTAAACGAAAAAAACACTGGAGTGCTGGGCAAGCAGAAATGCATTGACTTTCGTTAAAAACATTCTTAATTTACAGTAGAGTAGTACGGAAATTTAAGAGAAAACTTTATTTTTCTGAGAAACTATATGAGATAGCCTTGCAGCCTTGCATCAGAAAAAAAACTATGCTTTATGAAAGACCATTCATTCGGTATAATTGACGATTGAGGTTGATACTAATTTTGTTGATAATTGCAAAGCTAACTTTTTTGTTTAACGAGCAACGGCATTTTTTAGCTTCGAAAACAATTGCGCATTTTGGGTTTATTCTCAGGCCCCTCATTTATCCTTCCATCATGCTGCATTCTATATTTACCCTTTGAAGCCTCTTGACAGTGCAAAAGTCTCTCCTATAGTTAAGTGTACTGGTCAGAGGAACGAGTGAGTCCTCGCCAGGGACGGCTATAATATGGGATAGTTCTAGCAGCGAGGAATAAGTGGGTAAAGTAGATCAAGCGTTGAAGGGAGGATAAACCCCAATACACACAAGCATGCGTAAAATTTAATAAGCATGTCGCTCATTCAATAGTGATTATAGCAAAAAGAAAAGTGTAGGTCATAAAGCAAACACCCGGGTGATATCACAATAGATCAACTATACTGGTTGCAGTGATGAGTCCACACATGGAAAAAATGACATGACAATATGCAGTATTTTGACTGGTCGCTATGGTGGCTAAAAAGCTGTGTTTAAGGTCTGATTTATTAGCGCGCACTTAGGATTTAACGTATCATTACAAAAATAAATCTAATTGTGTCCGATTGCACGAGCTTACTGGCCGAACGATAAATCAGTCAACTAAAACTAAAACTTGACACATTCCTTTTTGCATTTAAAAACGTGTGTGTTTGCATGCAGAATGATGAAGGAATTCCTCTATATTGAATTTGACATTTGCTCTTCACTTATCAAAATGGCGTGTTTGCAAGAGAAGCAACGTATCAATTTTTTTCTTCCATATCGTGCAAATCTGAATTACTCGAATGTCGAGTTAACGAACTCATTAGAAGTGTCGATAGCCAGGAAGGCTGTGTCGGAAGAATTTGAAAGTCGTAAGTCGCAGCGATGATAAACAGAATGACCAGCGCTTTCAAGCGAACTTCAACTTCTTCGTCCGAGATGTCACAAACAAACTAGAAATGTCGTCTACAACCGAGCACTGCGCTGAGAAGCGAGCCGGCCTCTCGACTTATAAAAAAGGAAGTGAGACATTTTCAAGCATCTGAAGCTGTCAAAGTCTGCTAAGAATTATCTGGTTTAACAAGCTATCTGTAGTAAAATTTTTACTGCAATCGAGACCATCAACCAGGAAATTTACGTAAACGAGTAGCGTAAAGTCAAATAGGTGACAACGCACGCCAAGCTAAACAAAGTTCAACGCCTTGCATGTTTGTCAGAGACTAGCGTCATGCGCTCAATACTAACTGCAGCCATGGAGGCAATGTACATCTTCATGTAAAGAAGGAAGCCGAACTCGGTTCACTAAGGTTGCAAAGGTGTCATAACATACTTGAAGGAGGCCAAATTGGCCACCTTCGCGTATTAAGAGAGTTCAAATTACCACCCCTAGTAACGATAATCTCTTACTGGGTGGAGGCACAGCATAACATGGTTATTCCATTTACCATATAGTAGATATAGTATAATTGATACATTGATACGTATGGAACAATGGAGGACCCGTTCTTTCATCCGGAACCATCTGTTTCTTTACAAATGGATAATAAATTGGGGCTTGCTCCGGAGTCTACGGACCCAGGATAAAGAAGGCTCTTCCACTAAACAAATGGCCCTCCGTTTTCCAAGCGGAAGTATATGGAATATACATCTGCGCCAAGCTATGTCTAAAACGAAAGTATAGGCATGCAAAAGTCGATATCTTTACGGACAGCCAGGCTACATTGGCTCTCAAGTCCACTAAATGTGCATCCAAATTAGTTAAAATTAGTTAAGGATAAGCTCAGTAGTTCATTGGCCCCGAACCGTTTCTGGGCACCTCCATATCCACTGTCAAAGGCGAATTAGGTACTAACCTGGGGAAAAGCTAGAAGTAGCATCCAGCTGACATCAAGCGCAGGACTGTAGACAAGTTAAACAATTTATCTACCCAGACCTTGCAGTAGTTAAATAACTACTTACCTTAACGCGTAGTGAACAGCGCACAATCATGGGATTCCTAACCGGACATTGTCCCTCTCTTTACCATTTAAAGAGAATTGATAAGGTCTTTTCTGACATTTACCGCTATTGCAATTTAGAACTAGCAAGTTCAGCGCACTTGCTCTGCTCCCGTGGAGCTGTTGCGACTTCCAGGTACACTAATTTAAAAGTAACGTGGTTTCGAGATATTCAGCATGCAAGAGGAAAAATGAAAATAGTTGTGTGAGGTCACCTGCAAGATTCATCAGCGTCGGCTCTGGAGCTGGCGGGACTGACGGATTATCCTAAAAGAGTGAGTAATTGAGCCGTCCAAAGAAATTCTCAAGGCTGTCCGCAAGGCGCAAGCTAGACGTCCCAAGCAACACAGTTTGTTATAGAATAGTATAACATTACATGCATCAGAACTTCTCTATTACCAGTAAAGCGCAAAAAATTGAAGTCTAATGAAACAACAATTGAAAGAAGTATGAATTAGGTTACTTCATACCATTTTAAAACGTTATTATAGCATAAGCTACAACTTGTTCTTCCAGTAGTTTAAATTTAGTATAATGGAGACATAATAAAAACTTCGTGTTGACATGTTGACAAAAACAAACATTATTCATTTGATATGAGCTGTCAAATAAATTCATGTTATCACAAAACATCTCAAAACCTTAATAATAACGATACATGTTTTCAAAGTACGTTTATAGTACTCTTAAGCGACTACTATCAATGAAGATTATTTTCTAACTTGTTTTGTGTGTTACTTGGGGTTGGAGTTGAACTCTTGATCGTCAACTGCGGTTGAGGGTCATTCGGAAAATCAATGCTGATCTCTTCATCACGGATTGTGCTTTGGCGAAAAAACTGAATAGGGACCGCTGTACTGTACGGCGAATCCGTTACCGAATAAGTGTGTAGCCTAACAGAAGCTTAAAACAATAAAAAAGCAAAGCCATAGGTATAAACGTCCTTCAGAACTTACCCTTCTTTATCGAAAGATTTCGCAACCGGTTATTAAAGTACAGGAAAATTACGAGGCTAGTGCAAAGATCCTATTAACTCTGTAGCGACACCGCCCAGTCGAGATTCGAACATACGATGACTGACTTGTTCCACTGGCACTTTCCGTGACGCTTAGTAATCCGGGACAAGCCATCCAAATCCGGGAAGTCCCGCATAATCCGGGAAGTCTGGTCAGCCTAGGGTATGAGCAATTCGTAAACTGTTTACCGTTCTGATTCAAACTTAGAACAGCCTCAAACTGCGAACAGAATAAAATGCACGTTAATATCGCTAATATGATAAAATATTATGCTTATCGTACACCACTGTGTTCGTTGGAATGTCCTCTATCCGGTAAGGAATGATATTGAACTGTAGGACTTCTTGTAAGAAATCAGCAGACGCTGGAAAAAAGTGAGAACTTAGATTTTAACTTGGTTCGCATGCTCTTAGCATTTCGTGCAAAAGTAGCTGTTATTTCGTAAGCCACTCTCAATGCATCCCCAGTAAACAATTTGGTTTGTATATTTCGGTTGCAACTGAGAGATACGAATTCATATCCGCACGAAAAAGTTATATTTCACACCACATAAGAACATATGAGTACCAAAGTGGAGGCAATATACGTGCAAAAATTTTGATAACTCTGCCTTACATTCTATACAACAATTTTTGGAACGCGCAACTTAATAATCCTTAATATACGATTAAGATATATCTAAATGTTACAGTCATTTATACTACTTTACAATTCACAGCAATAAGTTGTATATGACGACACGCACGACCGCAAATCAACTTATTGTACACTTCGCCTTGACATACTCTAATCATTATGCAATTCCAATGTAAAATGGACATGCATACGACTTAATGTGAACTTTCTATTCCGATCTAGTGTTATCTGGGTCGTCCTGACGCGGGTTTAGGCAATTGTGGTGCACTTGTCCGTCCGGCTCGCTGCCTGCCGGGCGTTGAAGATGTGGAAGCCGGCACGATTTTTGGACTAACCAGAAGAAAACATCTACCTCTGCCACGTCGCGAATTGAAGTTTCGGCCGATCCTTGAACAAACTCAATACCTTCCTGGCCTTCGCTAGATCTTACTTACTTACTTATGTGTCCGTGTCCGCCGGTCCGGCAGAACAAAGGGATGAAATGAGAGATCTTCACTGCCGACGGTTACCCGCCATGGATTTCACCTGTCCCCAGAACAGGTTCTCGTTTACAGCCCGGATGTCGTTGGCTAAGTTGCGTCGCCATGAGCCTCTGGGTCTGCCGCGCAAAATGACTCATGATTTCAGGTTTCTAGCTTATGTTTTATGAAAATACACCATGAATAATAATCATGATATCACGAACTTCTTGTAGTACAATACAACGCAAAATCATGAACTATTATTCATGGTTTTGAGCTGCCTGATATGGAAGTTCAATCTTGATTTGACAGCAGTTCAAACTTCATGATTTCAAGATTTTGTTCATGGTAGCGGAATCAGATTTCTTTCCGTGCAGCAGTAAACCTAATAGGGTCGGGCAAGACGCCGTTTTGTAACTCTTTGCACGAGAACGCCTCGTACTGAGCCTCGATGAAATGGAACTCTACACCTAAGTGCACCACAGATGTTTTCGTTGTTGAGTCGGTCAAACGCTTTTTCTAAATCAACGAAGACCAGCAGAAGAGAGTCCTGGAATTCGTTAATCTACTCCAATATCGCGGATGCGGATCCAAATGCGGATCGTTGTGATACGGTTTAAACATGGCCAGCACGGAATCCAGCTTACTGCCTTCAAAGAGAAGCGTTGATCTTCTTCTGGGTCCGGTTGAGGATTACCTTACAGAGTACTTTCAAAGTAATACAGAGCAACGTGATACCACGGCAGTTATCGCATTCAGTTGAGTTTCCTTTTTTACGCTTTGCATCCAGTCCACAGAAAAAATTGTGGTATCCCATATAAATATTGCTGAAAAGCTGATGCATCATCTGGGCTGACAAAGATGGGTCAGCTTTGCGCATCTCGGCTGAAATACAGTCTATCCCTGGCGCTCTGTTGAATTTTATACTTTTGATAGCTGCTTCAATTTTATCCTGTGATGGCGCCACAGAGTTGACAGTTGACCCGATTAATGTGACGAACTATTGGCGTCATGCGCTACTGGTTTTGTTGTTCTCTGATATTTGAAACTCAAAAGGGTTGTTCAAAATGACCAATTCGACTGCGTGAATCTCTACCGGTCTCCTTGAAAGGCTTCACCATATAGGACACCGTCAAATTATGGATTTCCAGGTGGTTTCCGATCCATCTATGGAATTCACGTTGGAGCACCATTTACCAGATTGTGATGAAATTCTGCCAACGTAAACATTACATTCTTAGTTAGTTTCAGTCGAAACTTCATCAAATTTTACTCGCTAAAAAATTGCAATCTAACCAACGAGTCGTACATTTTTCGAGTGCAGTCTCAAGCTTTAGGCAGATTTTGAAAGCATTCGTAATAGTTAAGCGTAGATTTTCTGTTGGATATATATATTCCTGCATTATTTTGGGTTAGGACATGACATGATATACATCCCAGTTGAGTGTTATTTTACCCGGGTTAAAAAGAGACACAACTTTTTAAGGAAGGCTACTACTTTTCTACTGAGGCATATTGCCTGCTGCAATGTCTCCTTCAAGTTGAATACCTACGTAAGAATGCCACAGCCTCCCTGGCTTTGGCTCATTTTTAGTCAACAATGAAAAATTACTGAATATTGACGGTACACCATAAAACCAACGAGTTTATTAATTAAAGAAAGAATACAAAAACATTTAAAAGCATTGGTAGTCCAACCATGTTAGGTACATATCGGTTTAAACATATTTGGTACATTAAAACGAATATTTCACCGTCCGGTTCGGTCCGGCGATGTAATGCTACTGAAACAAACGATTTTGAGCTTTTGACCTAGCTCTAGAGAGTAACGACCGATTTCGTACCAACGCACCAGTTATTACTCCCGACACATAAATCTTCCAACACTCTTCTAGTACAGTTCGTTTGTAAGATCCTTGCTGAACTACTTTTTGAAAATGGTTTATTGTCGCTTTAGTCAGTCAGGTTCGTAGTCAACATTTTTTTCAACTGTGTTGTTAGTATAATTATTGTGCAATTTTATTACCAATAGTGTAAACTCAAGTCTTTTTTACACGGTTTAGTTTTACGATTTTTGAATTAACGCGGTGTTTTATGACGATCTTTAAATTAACACGGTTTATTTTATGACGATTTTTGAATTAACGCGGTTTTTACAACATTTTTCGAATTAACGCGATTTTTTTTAAACGGTTTTTTACACAGCACGTATCCCCCGTGTTAATAAAAACTTGTATGTATGTTTTAAATAATATGACATAAATAGATATGGCAATTGATGGTAATTATGATCTCGAGTTGTCACTGTGGACCGGTTTGTTTTTCCCGCACAAGGATGCTCAAGAAAATAAAATCGTATAAACTAATTACTTTGATTACAAGACAGAAATCTGCTCAGCTCTGCCATGTGATAATATTTACTTACTGACAGACAATAAACTTTTCTCAAGAACATAGACGTCATGTGCAGCGTCACTGTCTAAAGCTATTCGAATTGGATTGATTTATCATTACTACTATTGAACGTGTGGCAAATATTCGTCGCAGTAATCCATTTAGTTTCCTGCATCTCCTGTACCTAGATGATTCAATTTGTCACGTAAGAAAAACGTGATAGGAATTATCGATTCAGACACGATGCTCTTAAAACGTGTTGATAAAGAAAATGGTGTTCAGTGAGGTATACCTAAAGACAACGTGATCTAATTGATTCGATCTGTTTTATGTTTTTCGCGCCTTATAAAAATTTTGAAACAATAATTTATAAGTTGTCAAATGAGATAATTGAGTCCACAAAGGATAATCTCAAATGAATTAAGTTAAAAAATGTGTAATTAAAAGGTTATTGTGTGCCATAATATCAATGAAAACTATTCAAGTTTTAAAAAAACTATCATCTTGGGCAATAAACTAACCTAGCTACGTGCCTGTATCTAATCAAAATGGTAAGTTCTATTGGTACTAAATTCGTACATCGGTTGCGAACTTCATTATCTGGATACAAGAAAAATGCGATGGTATTTGTGGTAAAATATTGCTTTTTCATAATCAACTACCGGTCGTCCCTCTCGTTAGGAACTGTAGAACAGACAGCAAGCCGGACTCAGCTGCTACGTTTGGTACTGAATTGCATTGTGTTGATAGATCGGTAGGCGAGGCAAAGTTTTACCGTGCCGTAAAACATGAACCATTATGGCACAGCCGCACATTCTGTACGGTTTAATCCTTTAAATTAAGCTTCGACTGTCGTTATAAACTTTACCGTTCTTGAAATGTGACTGCCGCTTTTTAGACGCAACGGCAAGCCGGAACGTATCACTAGCGACGGAACTCGGTGATGATGAACACAGCCTGGCTGGCGGGTCATAATTTTGAGAACGTGAAAATTTGCCTCGATGATATGACCAGATCCGCTTTGGAGAGAAGCTGCTTTCTCGCACGTGTTATGTCATGTGTGCTTTATGCCACGTGAGTTGTGATGAGAGCGCTTGTTCCTGTCGAGATTCCTTTGTCTTCCAGTCTAGTACACGGCACGCTTCGCCGAAAAGCGAAATGATACTGTCATGTTTTGATGGATGACGGGGCGACGGTAGTGGCGACATAAGCAGAGTACGCTAAACCGATTTTCCCGCCAGCGTAATTCCTGGCGGGTTGCTCTAATTTTCAGTTTATGGCCAAATAAATAGGCAATCTGTGCATTTAAATATTAAATAACAGCTGCCGGCGGACGAGTATGATGTGAATTGGTACCTATGTGTTTATGTGCATATTACGTTTAATAAAAATAAAATGGAAATTTTTATGTTTGAATATTTTAGCATCAACAATTCAAGTTGAATCGTGCAAGTTAAATCAGTACCCTTTTCGATTTTACTACTAAGTACCAAGTTTTGACATCATAAACTCTTAAAGCTTGAACTTATGAAATTGCTAAAAGAAATGACTGCCTTCAAAGGGGTCTACACCTGGAGTGGCTAGTCACATGCCAACATATAAGCAATTCGTGCGCGTTTAGTTTGTATTGTCGCTTCAAGCCATGTAGCATCGGAAATATATCACAAATCTCTACGAACAGAGTTAGTTCGCCCTCCACGAACTGTAGTGTTAGTTGTTAGTTTGTGTCACTACCACCACACTGCAACACAGTTTTGGTACTTTTAGTTGCAATGATTTATTCATAACCGATAATAGACATATAATTAGTAATAATTAGCAACAACACCTTTATAACAACTGTGTTAGCAGGGCGGGCTAGGTCCAACTCCAAGCTGAGATCCAATTCCAAGTCCAACTCCACGTTTAGAGCCAACTCTAAGCTCAACTCCAAGTTTAATTCCAAGTCTATGTCAAACTCTAAGTTCAGATCCAATTCTAAGTCTTGTTGCAAAAATCTGTCTAACGTAGTACATTATCAGCCAGTCCTATCTGTTATTTTGTCATTATTTCCATATATCATACTTGAAATGTTTATTAAAAATCCGTAAATATTCAATCTTCTCCTTTATCTGCTCAGAGCTGGAGTGACTCGTGCGGTATCAAGAACTTGACTCCATTGCATTGTACTCAATCTTGGGCTACTCGTCACCAATTCGTTGAGCGTGTCGAACACGCAAGTCGGATCGAGACATCTAACACGATGAGCCCTACCATACCCATGTGACGTTGACCAGGTATACGATGAGAATCTCTAGAGGTTGTGCTGGTCGCACGTGGTGGGCTTATAGGCTTGTTCCACTCTTCACTTTCAGTCTAATTCCCGTCAAAACTAGTCCGCAACACCTTTCGGACACAGGCAAGTGCACGTACAGTAGAGATTTCTATAACGCGGATTTGTAGAACGCGGATTTCTATAGCGCGGGTACCATGATATTTCTATAACGCGGTTTTCCGCGTATAACAAATACACGTAGCATATGGATATTGAGTTAATTGGGGCTAAACTCGAATTTTGAGCGTTTTTGAACAGATATGACCATGGTGTCTTTTAAGAAGTTGTAGGGCATATAACAGTTGACTCTCTAAGTGATATACGGAAACCACAAAGTTACGGGTTGGCCTGCTGGAGATTCCGGAATATCCGTTGAAATTATCTTATTGGTAAAGTTGGTTAAAATTGGTAAAATATTTTTGAAGTAACTAAAGTCGGGTAATTGATACGAATTAAAAACAAAGTAATAAATAAGCGACCTTAGAAAGCCATAAGGTGGTCCTCCGAAAAATTCAGAACATATCGTGAATATTTCGAGTGTAATTTGACTACACTAGAAGTATATTTCGACTATTTGTGACTCAATTTGGCCATTGGATGGTTTACCGGGAAAAAATTCGAAGCTTACCTGAAATTGGTCACTGGAAATGCAAATTTTTTTAATTTGTAACAGATCAAAATGAAATGGAATATCAGCAATCCTCAACTAAATAGGCCGCTCACGACACGACACGACTCGACATTGCCGCCAAAACGTTCACTGGAAAATTAGGATTTGCCGTCAAAGTGAACAATAAGTGAAAATTCTTGTTGAAGTCCGCGCTACAATTTGAAAAAGGTTTGTTATAAAATGTTCGCTGACAAATAAACGAGGTTATTTCGCCAGTTTGTTGAAATTTCCAATTTTGCTAGTGTAATTTGATAGATGTGGTATAGTAAACTGAACTTCCGGTAACATTTACTATACTTACAAATCTAATAGCAAATATATCAACTTTTGTATAAACTCTTCACCAAGTATTGTGCATTTCTGGGAAAATTTTAACAGAAATCTAACCATCGTAGTTAGCCATGGCCATTCCGAAATCCGCGTTGACGGTATCTAATATTTTTATGGATTTTGCCTGAGAAAAAGTGAGAGAGAAGTGTTATTGCTTTTGTTTTCACCTTTTCCTGCACAAATTCAGAATGGGGCTTCTTGTAAGAGCGAACAGGCTACGAAAACTTTGTTGCTTTCGTCAACGCGATGAATTTATATTCCCATTTCATATTGTTCAATTCGAGGTTGGATAAACATAATTCCGAACTCAAAGAACAATTTCGCTCGTTGACCACTTTTACGGATGTTCCGTATTTGTCGGAGAATCGCATGTTGGCTTTGGAATAGCACGTATTGTTTACTTTTCTTATATTACGCCAAATAATAAGCCATAGGAACTTTAAAAAGAATTTTGAAGCTATGAGAAGACTTCACAGAAATGAAAATTTACCGGATGTTCCGGAAGCTCTGGAAGACCAAGAGGCGATTTTTTCTGTCTCACCAAGCATCTGTAAGATGGAAAAATATATACTTGACATCTTTCCCAAAGGAACCATGGTCGTGTTGATTCGAAATTTTGTAAAATTCAGGTATAGCCCCAATTAACTCAATTTCCATATGCTACGTGTACTTGTATAACGCGCTTCTTATAACGCGGTCCCAATTACCCGCGTTATACAAATATCGACTGTATATGTTTCATAAATTACTATGGAGGACGCCCTGGTACTCCACAGGCTTCGTTGCGACAGTATATTTATAGAACCCTCTTCACCATTCATTCCTCGGCACGGGTCGCGTCACACCTTGGATTAGAGGTTTATCCATTCAAGTCTTTACGTTATAGGCATGGATAACAGCTATTAAAACCATCCTTGTTTTTGCAGGCGTAGTTACAACTCCTTACTTATGTTGTTAGCGGCGGTAACCAGATATGCCACATATACTAACTCATCAGCCACTTCAAGTTCATTGCCGTCTATAATCACTGCCTCTGGGATACGAATGCTTTGATCAGCTTGTCCGGAAAATCGTTCTAATGCATTAACTGCCACTCTGCCGGAGCTCTTTGTGCAACTGTATGGTGCCCTGAAGCACGTTGTATTCCCGACGTTTCTGAAAAATTTACCAGTGCCTGAAAATTTGATTCGTACTGGTACAGGCCCTCATAACGTCCGCTTAATACTGCCCTAAGAAATTTTTGAAATTGGGAATGGACGACGTAACCAGATCTAGAAGAACACCTTGTAGGCGGCGTAAATCAGTTATTACAGCAATTTCTTGTTGTAGATGAAACAAACGACACATTTCATCCACTCATCTGATAGCATCTGCTTCTCCCAAATCCTGCTAATTGTCCAACGAACTACCGTTCTGCCGGGAATCTATCCATACATTCGGCTCTATCGTCTTCAACTGCTCGATCTCGGTGCCGCGTCACTATTATCATTTGTAGCCACTCCCATGCTAATTGCTTTTTCACTTGAGGTACTTACTTGTCAACCACCTCGCGCTCGTGCAACCGTGAATAGTTGATCTATTTTCGTGGTCAACTCATATCGGGCTCGTCGATATTTGGTCAAATTCTCCCTCTTGTCAAGCCTCATTCAGTAGGGGCGTGTATTCCTCGAGTTGTCTAATTCGAGTCGATAGTTTTGAGCGCACGTGTATTGTTTCTATGTAATGATCCAAGCCGATATCCGCACATTCGTTGGCTAGATGTGGATATCTTTAACCTTCCTAGTGCATTGGGGTCGTTTTCGACCCATCGGCATACTTACAAAGCTTGATACTCAGTAACGGTACGAGCTAGAGACTTGAAATTTTCTGACTTTTCCTAACTTTGGAAAATTAGCATTGTGGGGGAGTTTCAGCTTTCAGCGACATCTAGAAGAGCCAAAGCAAAAAAAGTTACATATTATGCATTAAGGGTCGAAAACGACCCAAGTTTTGAAATTGCTCTCATTCATCCATTTTCAATCCGAATTTCGTTTTCTTTACCTCATTTGAAAGATATGGCCAAAAACTAGCACCCAAGGTATGTTGGGGAATATTTGTTGACTGATGGCCACTTCTGCGTCGGTTCCGGAACACCCACTACCAGGTTCCGGGGAACATTTTTATATTTTGAGATAATTCATTTTGCGGCACATCAAATCACATTGGCTTGATAAAATAAGACTAGTGGAAGTACAATGGGGACATTTTGGACCCGAATGGCCATTTCCCAATCGGTTACGTAACATCCGGTACCTGGTTTATGAGGCCATTTTTGAATTTTAGGATGATTTCTATTGCGGCACGTCAAATTTCATCATATTGATAACATAAGACTATTGAAAGTATAATAAACACATGTTGAAGGCAAATGGCCACATAAGCATCTGTCCTGGAACATCCGGTACCCAGTTTTTGGGGACATTTTTGTATTTTAGGATAACTCATAATGCGACATATCAAATCACATCGGCTTGATAAAATAAGACTGATGGAAGTAAAACAATGTCATTTAGAAGCCAAATGGCCACTTTACCATCGGTACTGGGTCATCCGGTACCAGTTTCGGGGGACATTTTTGGCTTTTGATATAATTCACCATGCGGCACCTCAAATCACATCGGGTTGATAAAATAACAACAATGAAAGTATAATGGGGCGTCAGTCGCATATAATCTGGTACCCGGTATTTATACCGGGGCAGATGAATTACCCTGTAATCCAAAAATGTCCCCAAAACCCGGATAACGGATAGTCCGGAACCGATGGCGAAATGGTAATTTTGGCTCCAAAATTTTTACATTGTACTTCCATTAGTGTTATTTCATCAAGCCAATGTGATTTGATGTGGCGCATGATGAATTATCCTATCCAAAAATGTTCTCATATACCGTGCACCCGATGTTCCGGAACCGATGGTAAAATGGCCATTTGGCTTCTAAATGACCATATTTTATTTTCATCAGTCTTATTTAATCAAGCCGATGTGATTTGTTGTGTCGCAAGATGGGTTATCCTAAAATACAAAAATGGTCCCAAAACCCGGGTACCGGATGTTCCGAGACCAATGCTGATGTAGCCATTTGCCTTCAAAATGTCTTTATTATACTTTCAATAGTCTTACGTTATCAAGCTGAAGTAATTTGACGTGCCGCAAGATAAATCATCCTAAAATTCAAAATTGTCCTCAAAACCGAGTACCGGATGTTCCAGAACCAATAAGGAAATGGCCGCTTGGGTCCAAAATGCTCCCATTGTACTTCCATTAATCTTATTTTATCAAGCCAATGTGATTTGATGTGCCGCAAAATGAATTATCTCAAAATATAAAAATGTTCCCCGGAACCTGGTAGTGGGTGTTCCGGAACCGACGCAGAAGTGGCCATCAGTCAACAAATATTCCCCAACATACCTTGGGTGCTAGTTTTTGGCCATATCTTTCAAACGAGGTAAAGAAAACGAAATTCGGATTGAAAATGGATGAATGAGAGCAATTTCAAAACTTGGGTCGTTTTCGACCCTTAATGCATAATATGTAACTTTTTTCTAATGCATTAGGAAGGTTAAAGGGAACGAAAGCGCTTCTGATGACCTGACCTCATGAAGTTCCAAACTCGTGCTGTTGTGGCCGGCTACCGACCTGAGCGTTCATATCCCCGATAACTAGTAAAATATGATCTTGCCGTCACAGATCCTCCACATCTCGCTTTTGTGACAGGTCTTCTGTATTGCCCCGATGCCGAACTTCCGGGGTTCTGCAGCTGTTCGAACAGCACCCAGTTTACATTTCTAGATATCAAGCATCCACTGCATGTCACCTTCGTCCTTGCCGAACTTTCCAAGCCAATTTTGCTTTTAGTTTTCAGAGTGACTTTATTTAGGTAGGTTGCCTTAAGGTCCAAACACAATGCATGCGGATTTTAATACGCTGTCGATAATTGACAGAAAATTCATCAAAAAACTGTCAAATTGCCGGAACGTAGTGAAACCCGTATGCATTGTGGTTAGGTCTTTTTTAATAGAGCAGCGCCATGTTTCTTTACAAGGCTGCCCACTCCGGGTCAGACGTTGTAGTGAGCCGCTCTTAAGCTGGAGTGCAAGCGTTCTCGAGGTTGAGGAAACGTCATGCCATCAGCAGCCGCTGCTGAATTGAGATTTTATGGCTAACCAGGCAACATTTGCAAAAGTGCTTCTTTTCCTGTCGACATACGGCATCTTAGTTTCCATCGGCGTTGGTTACTCGATCACTGGTTCCACGACGAAGTGAGGATAGAAGTTACTAGATAAGAGGCCGAGAACCACTGTGGGGTCTATTTTATACCTGCACTATCTAGCCGTTTACCAACGTTTACCTTTGGAACTATTAAATCGATTTTGATGAAATTGATAGCAAAGGTATTTTATTGAGCAATGCACGAAAAATATCGGACTGCAACTTAGGGTTTTAACCCTTTCAAATTCCAAAAACAATCTCTTGGTATATATGTGTTTGTGTTTGTCCAAATCCTTCATCCACCTCTTCCTATTCCTCCTGTTTTCTTTCCCGTCCTCATCAGGTAAATGATGACACGGGCAAGATGGATAAGGCACAAATCTTCTACATGATTGTGAGGAACTTGCTACTCGAACTAAAGATGCTAATACCTGATAGCTGATACAGGAAGCTAGGTTGTAATTCCAATAAAAATCTAAAAATGCGAGCGTTACGAAAGGTTGGTGTGTTGAGAGTTCTAATAACTTAGCAATTTACTAATCGACTTCAATTTAATCATTGTCAATACCTACTGCTGCAGCCAAGTGTAAAAAGAAGAGTAAATTATATTACGTTTTTACTCGCTTTTGAAAATTTAATTGAAATCCTTGACAACGAACCTTCTCGATTTTACGACAAACTGCACCCGAGATATTGAACAAAAAGCGCAAGTCGATGTAATCTATACAGACCTGAAATCTGCATTCGACCGAATTGATCATCACATCCTGCTTAATAAAATTTTACGTTTGGGAGCTTTACGGCGGTTTGTTACGTGGATAAACTCATTCTCATGTGATAGAGTGCTGCAAGTTAAGCTTGGTTCGGAATTATCACCTACATTTACAAACAAATCTGGTGTACCGCAGGGTAGCAAGCTTGGCCCTCTCCTTTTTATCATTTTTTTCAATGACGCAGCAAATGCCATAAGAGATAGTTGCCGACTAGTTTACGTTGATGTCTTAGAAATCTATCTGACGATTCGTTGTATCGAGGATTGTTATCATCTCCTGTCTTTATTAGATAAATTTGTGACGTGGTGTAAACTAAATTCGCTGATGAGGTGATTACATTTCACCGGATTCAATCGCTCATTATTTTTGAGTATAGTATTGTTAAGCAGAGATATCCACAAAGCCACCTGGAGATCACCTGACCAACGTACAATGAATCAAATTGACCACGTTCTCATAGGGGGCCGGTTTTTCTCTAACGTCACGAACGTACGATCCCGATAGGGTGCGGATATTGATTCTGACCATTACCTAGTAGCAGTACATGTGCGCTCAAAGCTGTCCACCGTAGCCACCCTCTTCGGCTGAACATCAGGAAGCTAGATAACCCGCAAGCTGCCGAGAACTACGCGCGAATACTGAATGAGGCACTGCCTTCTTCCGAGGAGTTAGGCGCTTCAAACCTCGAAGACGCATGGGGCAGAATACGCTCGGCCATAGGAGAGGCCGCTACCGCGGCACTAGGTACTGAGCCTCGAAGTACACAAAATGATTGGTTTGATGGGGAATGAGAACAAGCGGTGGAGGGGAAAAAACTGCTTGGAAAAACTATCTATTGTATTGTCTTTAGAGATAACCTGGCCAAATACCGACGAGCTAGGAACCAGTTGACCATGATCCTGAGGAGGAAAAAGCGCCAAAGGGAGGACAGAGATCGTAAAGAATTAGAACAACTACCCGAGCTAATGACACGCGCAAGTTTTATAATAAGGTGAACCAAACTCGGAAGAGCTAACACCGAAACCTGACATGTGTAGGGACGAGGGAGGGAATCTAATCACAAACGAGCGTGAGGTGGTCGACAGATGAAAGCAGTTCTACGATGAATATCTCAATGGCAAAGTTGCAGAAGGAGGCAGAACGGAAATTAACCTAGGAGCGCCCATGGAAGATAATAATGTCCAATGTCCTAGCACCTGATCTCCAAGAAGTCAAACGAGAAATCGGAATGCTGAGGACCGATAAAGCGGCTGGGAAGGACCGCCTACCGGCAGAGCTTTATAAATATGGCGGAGAAACGCTAGCAAAGGCTCTACACTGGGTTATTTCGAGGATTTGGGAGGAGAAAAAGCTACCGGAGGAATGGATGGAAGGAGTGGTTTGTCCCTGTGGTATAACGCTGGTAAACGCTGCCTACAAGGTACTCTCTTAGATCCTGTTACGCCGGTTGTCACAGATAGCACATTAGGGCTAGCGCAACCACGGACCAAATTTTTACTATCCGACAGATCTTGCAGAAATGTAGGGAGTACAACGTGCCAACGCATCACACCTTTATTGATTTCCAAGCAGCAAACGATACAGTCGATCGAGACAAGCTATGGCAGATAATGCACGAAGACGGTTTTCCGGACAAACTGACGCAACTTGCCAGAACTACATTGGATCGAGTGATGTGTTTCTTACGCATCTCTGGGACACTCTCGACTCCCTTCGAGAGGCGGCGAGGGTTGAGACAAGGTGACGGTTTATCCTGCATGCTGTTCAACGTCGCCGACGGGGTGATTCGACGAACGGGCATCGAAACGAGAGGCACGATTTTTACCAAGGGTAGCCAACTTCTAGGCTTTGCAGATGACTTCGATATCCCCAGCAAACATTTTCCTACGTATATCAAAGTAGTCGAGGAGTTCGTGTATTTGGGATCGCTGGTGACCGCGGACAACAACACCAGGAGAACCAGCGGCGCTTTTAAGCGGGAAACCGAGCCTACTTTACCCTTCAAAAAACGCTACGATCAACAAGCATATGCCGCCGCACGAAGCTAACAATGTACAAAACCCTTATTAGACCGATAGTTCTTTATGGACTTGAAGTCGTGACGCTGCTCACGGAGCACTTCTGCGTCCTTGCCGTGTTCGAGCGGAAAGTACTGCGGACGATATTTGGCGGAGTATAAACTGAAAGCGGAGAGTAGCGGAGGCGTACGAATCACGAGCTACAGGCACTGCTTAGGGAGACTCCCATCGTACATCTAGCGAAAGTTAGCAGGCTACGGTGAGCCGGACACGTTGTAAGAATGCCGGACGACAGTGCGACGAAAATAGTCCTCTTCAACAACCCCACCGATACCAGGAACAGGGGGGCCTAACGTGCACTATGGCTCGACCTGGTCGAAAGCGTTTTCTGAGACGACTATGAAATTGGTAACGACTGGCCCCAGACCGAGTTGAATGGAGACGAGTGCTTGAAACAGCACGAGTCACCCCGGCTCTATGCTGAAAAAGAAGAAGAATGCAATGGAGGCGCATTGTGTTTTACATACGAAGAGAGAGCCGCCATTATGCGCGCGAAAAGGTGGATAGGTTCGTAGCCGCCACTGATGGTGATGATGAAGCATGCAAGTCGTAGGTGAAATGGGTATCTGTCAAAATAATAAATCAATGGTCTCTATCTGGTAAATGTTCACACTTCGAAAACATCCTTTGAAATTACATCTTTTGATATGCACATAAATTACACGTAGTGTGAATTGCATACAAGTAGGCTCATTAGTTACATTTCGTTTGATGTGAAAATGTATCTTTTAAAACAGTTTAGGCTATGTAGGAATGCTTAATTAGATGGAAAAATATATGTGGTTTATACCTATTACGTATACGTTAATTCACATGCATTGCAGTTTGAGTCGAATGTGAGTTTAATTTTTTCGTTCTGTGTTTACCTTAAGCATTTAAAACACATTTTGTTTGAGTCCTCGGGGCAATCTCATTGAATTGCTGTGTTCGTCCCCAGTAGTTCTCTTATTTGGTTTAAGCCACTCATAATATACCATTGTTAATAATCAAACTGATCCAACCAAATAAACAACATGAAATTATTTTCCACGAGCATTTGGTATGACTGTCGATGGTAAAATATGGCCAGAAGCAATCCCATTATTTCTTCTTCTGAGGGTTATCGTAGTGAATACAGTGACTACAGGATGCAAAAATAACTCCTTCGTTCATGCATGTCAAGCAGCGTTTCACATGTGGAATGTCGGTTTTCATCTCGTACGAACCCAATTTCCTTCCTATTGAATCGTTCGCAATGATTTTAAACACTGTGAAATGGCTTGCATAGTCACACATAATGAAAATATAAATTCTTCTTGCTTTTTTACTAGCATTTTCATTCTCTGGTTATGTTCCCAATCCCGTGTCTTTGTAGATTTTTTCGTTTGGCTGGGCTCTCTGCTTTCGGAATCGAATATATCATTCTTAAGCTTCCGGAGCCACTCATGAAAACTCTCTCGCTTCATGAAGTCTAATAATACACATACTTCTGCAAGCAATCTGTGTGCTTGAACTGCAGTTTTCTTTAAATCAATAGTTTTGGAGGTCGGGGAATATATTTAATATATTGTTGAGTTAATATATTGATATTTCTCCATACAAAATTTAAATTAATCGTTAAAATTTCCTAAACGAAACTATGAAACAATTACGAAAGCTTATTGTGTTGACACAGCTTGTTTTCTTATAGCGGTTATATTTGTTTGATACAACTTGTTAGATCAATAGCTAGATGATACCAATTTTAGTATACTGTCGCTACTCTCATAACAGTCCCATTTATGAAGTAAACTCCATAGAGAATGGGAGTGTTATGCGAGTAGCGGCAGTATATTTCTTGTCGAGACTATTCAACTGAAATTGAGAATTCTATGATGTTTTACGCATTTTAGATACTTTTTTATTCCTAGAGTTAATTGCTGTCTATATCTACAGCTGTTAAATATCAAATTAAATATGTGTAAAATCAACCACAAACTTTAAAGAATGTATTCAATTACATTACATGATATGCACTTAGCAAATGAGCGTGGCACAAATCAGCCATAGATATGTTTGCATTGAGGTTTCTCCCTCTCAAACGTGTGAATTCTACATCCAGCTTAACACCGACAGAGATAGCTCGATAGTTTTTTTCTTCTTTTTTTACAGAAACGATTTCGTTGCAAAACATCGGTACAGAAAGTGGCACTTAAATGAACCACTCGAAAGAATAATGCAAGTGCATCACGTTCTCGTGAATAGGTGATATGTGCAAAATCTGTCTAGAATTCTCCTCGAAGTACATATCCACAAACCAGAAGCGGAGAACGCTTCAAAGCAAAATCCATCAACAAAGGAGTAATGCTTATGCACAGACAGCCATCCAAACAGTGGAAAAATGTTATGATTTCACATCCGCTTCATGTATCAGTGTGTTGAAAAGCTTATTTTTATCCATCTAGCAGTGATATCTAGTCTCTAACATTTTCTTATTTTTAGTTATTAATTATAATTTGTAAACTTTAATAATCAAACTACATTTATAATTTCGGAAGAATTCTACGTACTTTGGAAAAGACTCGTAGACTCGATTTTCACAGCAATTGTTGGACCTTTCTATACGAGTGCCAAAAAAATATCACAGAATGTGTTTTCCATGGCGCGTTGAAAAATATGCAAACAGCAATCATGGTGCAATGAATTGTGATAACTGTGAAACAATAGCTGCAAGCGATGAACGCATAGATACTCGAGCAAATTCACCCTAGCGTTCGCTATTAATGCAGCTAAACGGATTGCTTCGGGATCTTGAATGCCGCCGGACGGATGCTGCTGATGAGATGCAGACACAGCAAATGGCAATCCATTTAAAAGAGCATTCTAATTGCTGTGGGAGCAAAGAATATGTTTGCGCTGGTGGGCAATGTTAACGTCCGAATCGAGGTACTGTTGCTGTGCCTAGAACCTAGAGTTACGAGCAGTTAACTTAAAACACAGATCACCAAACTGCAGCTCGTTCTGCACAAATTGCTGATGAGATTTTCGCCCAAGAGTCTCTTCAGGAGAATGGAAGGCAACAACAAAGAGCCCGACTGCCTTCGGTCGTAAAAAATGCATAAGCCTTGAAATGAGAATTTTTTAATTGTATCATGCATTCTGCAGTTGTACAACCCAGAAGAATGTAATAATCGAGGTGTCGGAGTGGAGCATGCAGTTTGGCTATCCGGTATCCTTTCGGAGGGAAGTTTTAGCAGTTTTAGAAAACTTTATAATTGCATTCATTAAAAGCGTGCTATGTGACTAGGCGTAGACTATGATATACTACAGAGTGCAAGAGTAATTCACAGTCACACTTGTGCATTGGGAAACAGTAGTTAAAAAATAGAATATTACGAAAATTTGTAACATGCAACTAACTCGGAATTGAAGAGAACTAATGAACACATCAACGTGAGTACTACAGAATTAGAATTGGGATCTCGCTTTTTGTTTGCTGCCCGGTTGCCTTTTTTTCTATTGATTCGTTTTCGTCTGTTCTATTTTACCCTTTTATAATGTTCTGATATTCCACCTCTTCTGACACGTTCTATTTTTCTTTTCCGTTTTCACATTTTCTCTCCTTTTTCCTCTTTTTGTTATCGTTTCTTAATTTTCCTGTTCCTCCTCCTATTTTCTCCTTTTCTATTCTGTTTTTTCACCCTATTTTCTGTAATTTTTCTTCTTTGCTTTTCCGTTCTCCTGTATTATCTGACCAGACTTCCCGTTTTTGTCTCGTTATTCGTTTTATACCCCCTTTTTATTTTTTCCACTTTTCCCTCGCATTCTGTCAAAACTTTTATTTCGTTTTTTTATTTCAAGCCAGGTTTTCTCTTTTTCCGCTGTCGCGTTTTCCCTCTTTTACTTTTTATATCCCGTTTCTCCAGTTTTTGTCACCATTCTTTTCTCGTACTCCTTTCCGTTTTTTTCTCCAAAACCCCCAGGAGACGAATTATCATTAGATTCATCAAGTAATCAAGATTTTCTGCCATAGTTCTGGAACAAGAAAAAAATTATTTATATAAGAAGCTTATGTCTGTACCGAAAACCAGGTCTCTGACAAGACATCATAAGAGGCTTATCAGTAACTAAAAATTGGCCCGTGGCAGGACGTCATGCTTTCGTAGCAATGGGTTGTATTCTCAGTCACCTCACTGGTCGTCTGTTAGAATGCTCGATTGCTCAACTGGTTGACTAGACTGCTCGACTGGACTGGTCGATTAGACTGCTCGATTTGTTTGCTCGACTGAACTTCTTAACTGAACTGTTCGATTCCACTGCTCGACTCAACTGCTTGATTGGACAGATCGACTTGACTGCTTGGGGACGATTCAAATATGACGTCCATCAAATTTCTGCTTTTTAGACCCCCCTCCTCCTCTGTCCGTTTGTGTCACAAAACTCAAAATACCCCAAACGGACGTCACACAGCCTCATAAAAATAAAAAAAAGTTCAAAGTAAAAAATTCCTTATTCTTTTAAAAGTTTAGTGTATGATTCATTAAAAGAAAATAACAGTCGCAAAACTAAAATTTAAATTTTCCAATATATTTTGGATAAATTGAGCATCTCAGAGTAATAGTTCTTTACCAAAATTATAAAAAGATTCCACGTTTGTTTTGCTATTTTGTTCCATCCGGCGAATAGACATTTGCAGATTTTTTAACAGTTTTTTCTATCAAATTTCCAAAATAAAAAAAAATACTTATCTATACCTATAAAGAAGGATTTCTGTCTGTCTGTCTGTCTGTCTGTCTGTCTGTCTGTCTGTCTGTCCTGTGTTCCTTATAGAATCAAAAACTACTGAACCAATCGGCGTGAAAATTTGCATGTAGAGGTTTTTGGGGCCAGGAAAGGTTTTAGTGATGGTTAGAGACCCCTCCCCCCACTAAGAGGGGGGGCTCCCATACAAATGAAACACAAATTTCTGCATAACTCGAGAACTAATCAAGCAAATAGAACCAAATTTGGCATGTGGGTGTTTTCGGTGACAAGAATTTATTCTATGGTAAATTGAGACCCCTCCCTCTTTATAAGGGGAATTGTAACTCCTCTCCCCATTAAGAGGGGGGGCTTCCATACAAATTTCCTCATAACTCGAGAACTAATCAAGCAAATGGAACCAACTTTGGCATGTGAAGGTTTTCGAGGGCAAGAAAATTTTCTACGGTGAATTAGGACCCCTCCCCACTCTAAGAGGGGGGGCTCCTGTACAAATGAAATACAAATTTCCTCCTAACTCGAGAACTAATCAAGCAAATAGAACAACATTTGGCATGTGGATGTTTTTTTTGGTGACAAGAATTTATTCTATGGTGAATTGAGACCCCTCCCCTCTTTATAAGAGGAATTATAACTCCTCTCCCCTTAAAGAGGGGGGACTTCCATACAAATTTCCTCATAACTCGAGAACTAATCAAGCAAATGCAACCAAATTTGGCATGTGAAGGTTTTCGAGAGCAAGAAAATTTTCTATGGTGAATTAGGACCCCTCCCCACTTTAAGAGGAGGGGCTCCTGTACAAATGAAATACAAATTTCCTCATAACTCGAGAACTAATTAAGCGAATTGAACCAAATTTGGCATGTGTGTGTTTTTGGAGACAATTTTTTTTTCAATGATGAATTGGGACCCCTCCCCACTTTAGGAGGGGGGGTCCTATACAAACGAAATACAAATTTCCTCATAACTCGAGAACTAATCCAGCAAATGGAACTAAATTTGGCGTGTAGGTGTTTTTGGAGGCAAGAATTTTTTCTGTGATGAATTAGGACCTCTTCCCACATTATGAGGGGGGTTCCAATACAAATGAAATACAAATTTCCCCGTAACTCGAGAACTAATCAAGCAAATAGAACCAAATTCGGCATGTGGAGGTTTTTGGAGGCAAAAATATTTTCTACGGTGAATTAGGATCCTTCCACACTTCAAGAGGGGGGGCTTCTACACAAATGAAATACAAATTTCCTCATAATTCGAGAACTAATCAAGCAAATGGAACCATATTTGGCATGTGAGAGTTTTAGATGGCAGAATTTTTTTTCTGTGGTGTAATACGATCCCTTTCCCTTTTAAGAGGGTGGGCTCCCATACAAATGAAATACAAATTTCCTTATAATTATATAAGGAAATTTGTATTTCATTTGTATGGGAGCCCACCCTCTTAAAAGGGAAAGGGGTCGTAATACACCACAGAAAAAAAATTCTGCCATCTAAAACTCTCACATGCCAAATTTGGTTCCATTTGCTTGATTAGTTCTAAAGTTATGAGCAAATTTGTATTTCGTTTGAATGGGAGCCCCCCCCCCTCCTAAAAAGGTAAGAAGTCCTAATTCATCATGGGAAAAATGATTGCCTCCAAAAACACCCATCAAGCAAATGGGACCAAATTTAGCATGTAGGAGATTTTTGAGTCTTGAATTTATTTTATGATAGTTAGAGACCTCTCACCCCTGTGGTAGGGGGATATGGACTCTCATACAAATAAAACAGAAATTTTTGCGAAACTCAAAAACTAATCCAACTCGAGAAATTCGAGACTCTTCCATAAAACATTAATCAATAACAAGACTACAAAAACTATCTATAGTAACACTAGATCATTCAGGACGAGCCGGTCGCGAGTGTTGCCGGTGACCCGCCGTCGGAAGCGCCGCCCACTGGGGGGCTTGCAAAACTCGAGAAGTGACAAAGATCATCCGAGATTCATGATTTATGTACAACACAGGTTAATTTGTGGCAATACGAAGTTTGTCGGGTCAGCTAGTAATTTATAATTAAAGTTTATTTCTATGGTGCTTATTCTATGAACTACGAACCAGGATGTAACCACAACGTGATCGTCAATTGCAAATTGTCACCTATCAATGAAGCAATAAAAATTTGGTTTCCAAGTGAAGTCAAAACAGGCTCCAACCTGCGTCGGTGGAGCAGGTTTCACTACATTATGACAGTAGCTTTAAAAGTTTAAATTGTTCTTTTCTATTAAGTTTTTAGTACAAAGGTAAAAACTTTGAATGCAATGGTATAATATGAAAAATCTAGTCATTGACAAATTGACAATTGACATTGACAATTGACAAATCGTGCCTGACTTTCAATCGCCGTCAACTGAAACAATCATCAGTTTCAATTGAAGCTTGCTTGAATAGTTCTATTCAACAAGAAAAACAAGTCGCTTCAAGTTGTAAAGCGAAGGAAAGTCAGAATCAGTTTCATTTATTTGTTTCGATAATATCGGGCTACAAGTTCCTAAAGTAAGATATGTTCGAAAATCAAAATAAATTGGTGAGTGATGAATGGCTGGAAAATATATTTTTGTAGCCTTTATCTAAATAATTTTTTTTTCGATGGATGTCACATTTGTCTACACCCCCTCCCCCACAACCTGTCACAAAAGTGACACCCCCTCCCCCCATAAGCCGTGGACGTCATTATTAAATGGTCCCTTGACTGAACAGGATGATTTAACTGCTCGAGTGGACTACACGACTTAACTACTCGATTCGACTGCTTGACACATTTGCTTGACTTAACTGCACGATTGAACTGCTCGACTGCCCTGTTCGATTCGAATGGTCGACTGGACTGCTTGACTGGACAGCATGATTAATCTGCTCGACCAACTGTTCGACGCTCGACTCAACTGCTCGATCCAACTGCTTGATTCCACTGCTCGATTGGACTACTTGACTCAACTGCTCGAATGAACTGCTTGACTCAACTACTCGATTGGACTATTCGAACCGCCTGCTCGACTCAACTGCTCAAGCCGATTGCTCGATTCAACTGACAGCTTGATACAACAGCTCGACTAGACTGCTCGACTTAGCCACTCAACCCGATTGCTCGACTCAACTGCTTAACTGTTTGATTCGACAGCTTGACTAAACTGATCGATTCAACTGCTCCACTGGACTACTCGACTGAACTGCTCGACTCAACTGTTCGACTTAACTGCTCGACTGAACCGCTCGACCCAATTGCTCGACTAGACTACTCGATTCAACTGCTCGACTGGACTACTTGATTCGACTGCTCGACTTGACTGCTCGACCCGACCACTCGATTCAACTGCTCGACTCAACTGCTCGATCGAACTGCTTGACTGAACAGCTTGATTTAACTGCTCGACTAGACTGCTCGATTTGACTGCTCGACTTGACTGTTCGACTCAACTGCTCGACCCAACTGCTTGACTCGATTGCTTGATTCGACTGCTCGACTCACCTGCCCAACTCGATTGCTTGTCGCGATATCATATGGTCGGTGTTAAATCAGACTGAACCAAGCCGCAAAATTTAAAAAAGTAAGTTAAAAAAATAAGTTTACTAAGCAACATTTTACTCTAATCAGGCTTCATAAATGTTGCAAACAGCCAGAAATTTTTATTCAGTTAAATAATATCCAATACGACCATAAAAACTATTTGTTTCAGTCTCCGGTCATGACTCTTTTATGTACAACATCTTAGAGCTATATTATAGAACTCAAAGAACTAATACAAAGATTAAACATATTCGAAAAAACACGCCAATGGAATGTATCTGCAGTTTTCTGAATTATGAATAGACATATATTTTTTCTGGATCGTAGGATTCGGGCTCAACAAGTGTTATTATAAAAGATTAGAAATTGACAAACAAGAAAAAAATATTTCAAAAAAAAAATCCAGTTAATTTTCCGACCTTCTTTGGAGTTTGCCACCATCACGTAACTCAAAATTGAAAATGAATATAAATTGGTCTTAAATTTGGCTTGAAACTGGATTTGAAATCGGACTTGAAGTTTAACTTGTAAGGATTTAAAATTGGGCACTAAATTCCCATTGAAATTGTAAATGAAGTTCGACTTAAAATTAAAGTTGAAATTGAACTTAAAATTAGGCAATTGACGTGAATAAGGCTTGTATTTGAACTCAAAGTAGGAATTGCAATTGTATATGGAATTGGACTTGAAACTAGACTTAAAATTGAAACTGAAATCAGTGCAGATACACTCAAGTCTTTTTTTACACGGTTTGTTTTTTTCGATTACTCAAGAACGGTGCAACTTAGGGACCATTTACAAACTACGTAACGAATGTCGGGCCGCACCTAAATGTATTGAGAAATAATTGAATGGTCCCTAAGTTGTCCCGTTCTTGATAATCGAAAAAACAAACCGTGTAAAAAAAGTACTTGAGTGTATCTGTTTCAGCTTTTGCATCGAACGAGGCACGTAAGCCAACGATGCTGATCCCTTGCAATAAAATACTCAGAATGTAAACACCTCAGCGCCATTAACGAAAACTGAAAATAATAAATTGCTTCACAAACGAATATAACAAAATTAAGTTATGAACATTGACCACTGCGAAACAATTTCAAATTATTGGAGACACATTGCTAAATGGCTCACCATACCTGACATCAAAAACTAGCAACAATGGAAATGATGATGGCTAGGTCTCATCTGGAGGACCGAATAACGAAATCGTTCGAGAAAAGGAAGATGGTTTCAACGCGTGATGCAGCCAAGAGGATTGGCACGTCGAAATGAACGCTTGAATCTGCGAACCGATATGGAGCAAAAGCAATCAAAACAAGCCCCAAAACACGAAGAAACCAAGGCGCATTGTGAGAAAACTGTACAATACGATATTTGCTGGAAATTCGAACTGCATAATAATGTACAACGAAACGTATGTGAAATTTGACTATAAATTTTTGCCAGGGCCATCTATAGTCTATAGTCTATATAAGTATATATAAGAGGCTTGTCTGTAGCCAAAACAAGGTCTCTGAAGACGTCATAAGAGGCTTATCGGTAACTAACAACAGGCCCCTGACAGGACGTCATGATTTTGTAGCAAGGTATAGGTTGTTTCAACTGCTCGACTAGACCACTCGATTTCACTACTCGACTCGACTGCTCTACTTAACTGTTCGACGAGACTGCTCGACTGAATTAGTCAACTGAACTGCTCGACTAAACTGTTCGTTTCGATTGCTCTACTCAACTGCTCGACTGGACTACTCGATTTGACTGCTCGACTAGACTACACGATTCAACTGCTCGACTGGACTACTCGACTCAGCTGCTCGGTTCAACTGTTCGACTGGACTGCTCGATTCGACTGCTCGAATCGGCTGCTCGAATCAGCTGCTCGAATCGGCTGCTCGAATCGGCTGCTCGACTTACTGCTCAACTCGACTGCTAAACTAAACTACTCGAATTAATTTCTCGAATAGACTACTCGATTTACCTACACGACTCAACAATCCGAGTGGACTGCTTGACTGAGCAGCTTGATTCAACTGCTCGACTAGGCTGCTCGATTTGATTGCTCGACTTGATTGTTAGACTCGACTATTCGACTCGACTGCTCCACTCGATTGCTCGTCGCGATATCAACGTGCCGCTTATTTGAATCGGTTCGCGGCAGAGAAAGGACGGTTCAGAGTCATTTCGTCCAACTATAGAATCCGCTCAGAGGAGATAATATTTTATTGAGTTAAATGAAATCCGTTGCGAGCATAAAAATTATTAGTTTCACTTCCAGGCTCTTTTACGTACATCTTAGAACTATATTATTGTAATCGTAAGATCTTCGCCTACCGTGAATTGAATCAAATAAATTCAATATATAGCTCAAAGAACTATCTTAAATCTCACTTTACGTCCACTATTGGGGGGACGTAAAAAAATCGGTCGTAAAAAAAATCCACTCGTAGGTACCCATATTAATATCAGATTTCTACGATTTTTAATCTCAGTTTTATACAAAACTATCTAATGCTCGTGCTGTAATGACAGGACAACTGCTCGGTAGTCTCAGTTTGTCTTGCACCAGCTGCATCAATTTATCTACGCATTCGCTAATATCAATAAATCAACGTACAGCATACTTTTTATTACCTTTCATGAACATATGGCGTGTCCAATTGGCATTTGAAAGACATTTATCTAGTTCATTCATTCGTCAATCTTTATGACTATATTTGCACTAACATCGGCAAAGGCTGATATGTACCTTGATATCCAAAATTGATAGACCATCTATAAATTTGCTCTCCGGTAGTATTGTGAAAAAGGAAATACAAATAAATTACTGCCTATCCCTTCACTACCACCCATCGGTAGCTCACTGAATTAATTTTCCGCCTATTATAACAACCAGCTAAAACAATTTGCTCGATCTGATTCCACAATGATTGCGATTTGCCAAGGCTATCCCTTATTCTCGCTGTCCAACCTCTCGCATCAATGAATTATCATTGGTAATCATTTATACAGTAATCATGAAATTTCCATTTTTTATCATCTTTATTGTCTGTCACTTTGCCTCTTCATCATTACGGTCTGAATCTCGTTACGAACTATCTCTCTCATCTATGCATATCTAAGGCCGGAGTCGTTTTACTTTCGTCAGTTTCGCTTTGCCAAAAGCAGTAATGCATTCACAAAAAAATACTCAATTACTAGCTCGCTCAAAAGTCATCCCGATCTGAAATCAAAAGCCAGTAGTTGCACCTGGTTGTACAGCATTGCATCAATGTTGCCATCAAAACCATATCTTTTTCCCCAGAATTGGGTAGCAATAATAAAAATGGAATTTTCAATATCTTCAACATCTGCTTCTCGACAACAATAATCATTGGTGGCGTTCTAGTTTATCTAGAAAACTAATAATGGACGCCGAAAAGGGCTAACGATCTGGACCACGGCTTGAGACGATACGGCAGCACGGCGCCGTCCAAAAACCACCAGGATTGATTCATGAATAAAATATCGATTCAATTCAAATTGGCTATGGGTGTGTCTGCAAATCTGAATGTGACAATCAATGTATATACCGGATTGTGAAACCGAAAAGAATAGTGGCTGCTGACCGGGCGGAAGTTTCGCTTCGTATAAATAAATAAACAGTAACATGCGGATGTGGGTGTACCCCAGAACTGATACAATTTATAGCTAAGATAATGCATTATATTAGAAATAATATTACCGGCGCCAATGTGCATTAGAGCTGTGCATCAAAAGGTTTGACTCCAAAAGTTCCATTTCAGAATCGCAACATTTTTGAAACATTTTGTTGTAAATAACTTGAAATATAAATTAACCAGTTTGCTGTTACTTCACCTGTTCAGTTTAAAAATGTAATTTTTCAACGTATTTTTAGTTAAATTTGCTTGCAAAAACAATTTTGCATCGGACACAATTCGTTCCCACCATCTATTTTGTTGCAAATAGTTTGTAACGATTGACATATGTTCATAAGTTAAAGCGCGCACAGTATTTACAGATGGGAAAAGTATGTAAATTTCACCCACATCAACGTGACATGTTGACAACGATGAACGAAACGTAAAGTTTTGCTTTGTTTGGTAATAACACCCGCAACGCACATAAAATATAATCCATATATGTATAACAAAGCAGTCGACTCATGTATTTCCTGCAAAAAAATCAATTGTTATGTATATATTTTCCCCTTTGCAGTGATGCTTTTTCGAACAAAATAGCTACGGATTCAAGAATTGAACAACCCACACTTTCTTCTGCTCCAATTCGTAAAGTTTGCCTTTACCTTCCTTAGTGTCAGTTTTTCATTTTACGGAAATGGTCCGACATACAAGTTTTCAATTGCACTGTAATTCAACCATTGTATCAAGCATGAATTCAAGTGTCACGAAGTTTTGTAACTTTAACACATGTGATTGTGAACCACTTCACGCCATTAAAGCACATCATAACGGATGCTTAACATGGCTGATTTAAAATTTTATGTGAAAATTTACTGCCGAAGAAAGTTCCCATTAGCCAATGAGTCCTCAAGATATTGTTGTTATCACGCCAGACAGTATCTAGTTTTATATGTTTCATCTGAATTATAACGGAACAGCCCGTCATAAATCGGACCCCTGTTCTACGTTTTGCTAATTCGAAAAGCGCATACGGTACGCTACACTGAGCTACGGTCGGTGCACCTGTAGCTAGGTAGGGTAGGCACAGGGAACATAAGTTTCCTTGGTAAACATCATTTCTCGAACGAGCAGAAATAAATCATTAACAATTTCGTCAAATTACGGTCGAACACTAAACCCACATCGTTACGAATACACTCAGATGCCATATCAAATGAACCGTAAAATATTAATAATGTACCGCAGTGAAAGCCTCAATTCAATTAATAAGTTTATAGCATACTCAACGTTCGCCATTCTGCTGCTCCCATCGCACCCAGTCACACATTGGCACGCCGGTTGACTATCCGCTGACAGCCACCGTCCGATTTGCGCTGGAAAATATGCAGAAGGAAAATATGCCTGCTGTTTGCCTTTTACACCTGATGACAATCTGCGTCGAGAGAATTTTGTTCACGCGTAAGTTGAGTGCATCATTTTTTTCCTGTTCTATCATTTCCAAGGGTTGGGTTTCCATCGCTTCATTAAATGAAAACAGCGCATAAAGTTTTTTTTTTGAGATTTAATTTAAATATTCAGTAACGAATTTTTTTTAAAACTGTCAGTACATTGCATAATTTCCAGTATTATGAAGAAGGAGGAATGAATGTAAGGAGTGTTTTTTCATAGATTTCAAGGGCGCATATAATACAGTTTAACGTAAACAGCTATGGCAGATATAGAATGCACTGGTACGGATTTCCGGATAAACTGAAGCGGCTGATCAAAACTAAAAGCAAAGCAAAGCCTAGGTGCTACATTGCGTTATCGAAACTTGACCTTTTATATGACAGACTTCGCAGCCAGCTGTTAGAGTGCAGGACAATTGCAGGGCCAGTTGCTACGATTACCCTTCCTTCATACTGAACTTTATATTACCCCGATGAGGCCTCCTATAAGAGAGCAAAAATCACTCTTATAGTTAATAACTGGTCAGAAGAACGAATTGAGTCCTCGCCAAGAACAGCTGTAATATAGGATAGTACTGGCTGGTAGTAAGGAACGAGTGGGTAAAGTAGAGCAAGCTATTAAGGAAGGGTAAAGTCACTACACACAAGCACGCATTAATTTTAATAAGCATATCACTCACTCAATAGCGATTATAGCAAAAAGTAGCACAGATTATACAGCAAACACCCGGGCGATATCACAATTGATCAACGATACTGGTCGCAGTGATGAGTCCATACAGGAAAATATATGCCTTCAAAATTCAATGCGCATATGCTGCAAACCAAAATTTATGAAAATTTATGAAAATTTATTATTTATTTTGTGGGATATTTTAATATGGTCGCTATAAACCAAATCGATCAAGATAATCTGACAGTAAAATTTTAAAGTTTCTGCTCACGGACGGACTGCATTAGCTTTTTATCAGAGCAACTTGTATGCTTTACGGGTTTGTAGCGACTCATTACATTATGGTGGTAGCTGTTAAGTAGCGGTAAGCACAATTGGTTTTATTGCTGCTACATAAGACTACTTAAGTTTAAAACCTTACCCTTAAAGAGGATGAAAACCTTCTGAAGAATAAGCCCCTTCGTTGGAAGGCAGTGTCATAGCGGTCATGAAGAAGTTCTGGTGGAGCTCATTGTTTTATTAACGCTACCTGAGGACTACAAGTGCCAAAAATATTCTGAATCTATCGACGAATAAAGCGCAAATATTTAGACCACTTCTGTAGAAACGACATACGGGTCTTCTACAGCCATGTCAGCAGTAGGAATCTCCCTATACCTGTAAAGCTTAATGATACTGCCAAACTGATTATTGTAGTTGGGTGGGAAAAGCCCTTCCAGACATTGCTAAAATTATAATAGACAAGTGGAACAAAAGACTCCGAAAATAGGGATTGTGAAGCACAGCAATGCTGCAATACTTGAGGACTTGCTGAAAGATTTCATTTGCCCTACGTAAAAAATCCATCGATTCCACTATGATAGCTCTTGAGGCAATATTTGACCCAATTTCTCATGCACAATATTTTCCCATATCCTTTTTTTTAAATTGAGACCGTTAACGAAAACTAAACTTATTTCCGAGAGGTTTTCCTTATCGGGCCAATTAACGACGCATTGAATATTTACTCTATAATAAATCATATATAAGTTTCGGGAATACCTCCCAAACTCATCGTCTGTGTATGGATTTCAAAGCATTTATTTCTCAAGCTGTCAAACAAAGACAAAGCTATTTGAAGAAGATCTGATTTACTGAAAATAAAGATACATTGTCCATTGTTGAAGAAAAAATTAGTGAACATTTGAAAACGGTCCGTAATCGGCTGTTCGGTGAAGCTTCCGTTTGATGTCGGAACAGGAGCGTTGTACGACGGTCATGTCAACTTTGCGAATGCATTGCGATGATTCTACCATTCAATAGTTTGCAATTTGTGGCTCTCCAGTCATTTTTGTACACCAAGGAGCTCAAAATCCCGAAGAAATCTTCGAGTGGGCGACAATGAGGCAGATTTGTCGGGTTGCGGTTTTTGGGTACAAATGGGATCGAATGGGTATTCAGGAACGATTTTGTTTTTTTTGGCGTAATGCCAGAATGATGATTTCTCCGGCCAAAACACGTATTATCCATCTACATGATATTCTTTCTATAGAAACGGGATCAAAATTTTCACAACTTGATTGTTAGCCAAACCAGAAGGCCATGGTTCAGGCTTAGAAATACTTCTCTCGGCAATAGCAATGTATAGAAACACTTTCTGTTCAAACTTATGTTTAAACTTGTATTTTATGTTTCGAGATGCAGTAGAATTATCTATGGAGTAGTATCGATTATTTCCGGGAATGTGCGTCTTCGAAAGAGGAAAATAACTTTCGTCATCCAAAACAACGCATTTTCTGTAATAATCTTTTAACAATCAGTGGCATTGGGATTTCAGCATCGTAATATGTCCTTCAGTGCATTTTCTATGTTTTGCAGATGTACTAGTGGGAATAGTTGAACTTTTTTGCGGAATCCCGAATGCGGTATGGAATCCTTGTTGTTGAAGGCACGAGAAAGAGAACGAATTCCTTTTGCGTCCATAATTTTGGCTGGTCTGCCTTACATGTAGGCAGTTATTGGGGATCTTAGGGTGTGATAAATAGTCTAAGCTGCAACATTTTCGCTTTTAAAGTGTTATACCAACCGTATACTTTTTGCCGAGATCTTTGTGATTCGTAGAAAAGTACAACGCGTTCGCGAAATGCTTCTAGTTTCGACGCCATTTTTAGGAAATCATGGCAAACACTAGCAAAAAAATACTGACAGAAAGAGGAGAGAGAGCTAACACATACCTACACACTTTCATTTCTGTCTGAGCTAGTTTATTGTTGTGCATACGGGTCTCGAAAAAATTCCAAAATTTTAGTTGCCACCCGTTAATGCTTCAACATGACTAGACGACGAAACTGATTAAGCTGATTCTAATGGCACTGGATGGTCACTTAACAACGAGTGGGTTGATTCTACTATTGATAAGATTCGAACCAACGATCATTCGCTTGTCTAAGCAGAGTCCATTATCCTGCGGCTACAGAACGTTTCATACGAATAAATAGTGTTAGACCTCAGATGCCTTCATAATTTTGGATGGATGCACTCCCAGACTTACAATTCAACATTGCTCTTGAAGGAACCATCGTGCGAAGAAACTTGATATCACCGGAATAAACTATCGAAGAGGTTTTTGGAGCTTTTTAACGAGATTGCGACTCTCAATAAGCTATAATCCGTACGAGGGTCAAACGGTAACGGTAATGGTCTGTACTCCGCTGTGAGCAAATGCGACACCCACTTGGTAGAATAGTTTTTCAATTCGTAAATTCTCATGTAGAATATTAAAGACGCCAATGGTTTTTGATATCCTTGTAGCTTCATTTTACGGTAGGATAAAACGGTTTGCTACTTTCTTTGAATGAGTTTTAGCGTAGCTGCGCCTTTAATTGCTTTTTTAAGCGAGTTAAAATCCACTTACCATCGATCCGAGTTATTTCGAATTTTCGAGGAATTCTGCGGAATTTTCCAGATTGAAGCTCGTAAATTAACTTGGACGTGATGCCAATGGGATCCTTAAAGAAAACAGACATCCGGCATCCTCGCGACGTGGCCAGCCTACCGTAATCTCTTAACCTTTGCTTGGTATACGATGTTTTTATCAACTTTCTTCTTAAAAAGCGTTATAATGTTAATTGCTTTTATCTGCCGATTCAAGGCTTTGGTACCGTTCTTCAATTCGTTCTTTGATGTAAAATGCTTATCTCTTTTAGTTTCGCTACAATTGTATATTAAACGTATCGTGTTGCATGTTGAATTAGTGTCTTAAAACTGCACGAAATCCTACATCACGCATAGCACACTAGATCACCGCGTGCGACGGACACGGTCTAACGCGTATGGAAAACAACAACGAAACGGACGTCTTGTATTTCTCTAGGATGTTGCTAAAAATGATTGCAGCATCAACAGGTATTCTCGGAAAGAACTCGCAGACATACATACTTTGAATGAAAGCAACAGAATTGAGCTAGAGCCAGCATACTTTTTGTACTATAGCTAATTTTGCGCAAAAGGCACAAAAATAGAAGAGAAAAATTCATCAATTAAATTCAAAAATAACTCATTTACGCCATTATGCGCTATGAAACCGCTTCATAAGCTGGTAGCTATTTGTAGTTATTTATAGGGTGAGAAACATCCTTTCGTAATGATGTTTCCCCCAAACTCCGGTGGCTTAGTATCTACGTCCAGATGCTCGCATCCTTGGGAAACAGCATGCACTTCATCGCTGTCTATCCTCTGGAAAGCACAGTTTTGCTTTCGGTGGGGCACTTCAGATCATCGTCACTAGCACTCTTTCGCCAGAAAAGCTTTTACTTTTTACCTCGCTGTTTGGGGCCCTTTTTATGCTAGCTGCTTTTCGCCGGAATACATAGTATTTAATAGGGATACCATCACAGAATGGGTATTTCGATAACCAATTTTTCGGTAATGATCAATTCAGTGTCGGTAACATCGGCAAAATACCGGTGAGAATCAGAACTTGGAAAAACTTAAGACTGTACTAATTTAAAGCAAATATTTCATAGAATAATGGTAGTTAGGTTTTATTTGACACAAATAAAACCCCAATTTGTTAAAATAATGTTTGAGTACGCAAAAACTGTTTATTGTTCTCAAACGAGAAAAAAAAATTACTGGCAAAGCTACCTAGAATATCCAAAGCAGTTTTAGATGTCTCGAAAAATACACTAAGCAACCCTAGTTTGTAATCATTACGTATTTGCGTAACGTAAAAAAATATTCGTTTTTAATCGGATCAGCTGTTCTTCACCGACATGCCGTTGTTACATTATATCATCCTTTTTACCAGTGTTACTTACTTGTCCGTAATCGCTGTCTATTCTCCATCTCCACACGTCGCTGTTCAACGCCTTCTTTCAATTATGGAAAACCGGTTAGCGGACCAGTGAGATGACCAGGGGCATGCATTGTATCGGCCCCAGTAGCATAGCAGTTGATGAAGCCATCTTCTGCCATCAGCGATGCTCTAGTTTTAACATAAAGGATTTTTGATCCTAGTAGTGCATTGCACTTCAAAACCTACAAGAAACGTCTTGACTATTATAAATTCATTGAAAAATGTATAAAAATTATCAATAAATATCAAATGCAATGTTATCCGTCTAGTGTACTTTTAAAAATCTTCATACATTTTTCAAAGTAAACTCTATTACTGAAACCCTTTTGCTAGACTTCTATTGCCTGTCGAAAACTGCGGTGGCTTGATTGTAACTTTTTAATAACAAAACAAGCAAAGCCTTGCGCATAAACGTATTTAAGGTTTGGCTCTTGTTTATCTACCCAGTCTGGACAATTATGGGGCTAGTGACGACGACAATGGATGAAAGTCGGCTATTGGCAGTGTATTACGATATGAATAAGTAATTTACTACAGATGCCTGAAATTCTCAATAATCTACTGAACTAATCCTCGTTCACATTCGACCATTCAGTCTAATTTTTATCGTTGTCAGAACGATAATTAAATAATTCAACTGGTAATAATATGGAGCTTCCAAAAGCGGAAAGCTTATATTTTACAAACATGTCCATGGGGGAAAACTGTTTCCATGTTTACGGCACTAAATCCTCCGCTTGTGCGAACTAGAACCAGTCATATATCATTGTAAAATTTATATTTGAGTGGCTATGCTGGAGAACGCTAAAGTAGGATTCAAAGCACTTCAATTTTCACTTCAACAAATAGACAAAAAGTCAATTCAGATACGGTGGGAATGCGGACATATGCGGTACATGAATTAGACAAATATAGTCGTTGCACAGATAGTACTCAGCGAATCGAATATATTTTGCTGATTTATTCAGTGCATCCTTGTACATACACTTTTTGTGGTGACCACCATTAGGAAAATTATTAAATTTTCTATTCTTGGTTTTGAATTCAAAAGTGAGAAATTGTTAGACGACACCTAGAAAAGTTTTTGTGCTTGAATGATTGAAAAATTAATAAGCTAAAATTAAGCTTTGAAGCTGGTTTTCTTAATTATTGGATTTAAAATTTCAAAGAAATCATTTCTATACGTTTAAAGATTTAAAAATATTCAAGTTTCTCAATACACTCAAGCCGTCATAATCTCGGCTTTTATCCGTTATAATCAGATAAATTTAATCGTGTGGTCCTAATTGCCTTGCCTGTCGCAGTCAATAAACAGATCCGATATCTGGAAGCAGAAGGATTTTCCATTACATTGCCTTTCCCAAAGCTAGGCACGTGAGAACGTATGCAAACTCGTACCCATCTGAACGTCACTAGATTATGTTTCTTCAACCTAGTACTATATCTTGTAAGTCATTCAGCATACCCTTATCGTCACTGAACGGATTCAAATTCGCTTACAGGAGGATGAAAAATCCAGCAGGTACCAGCCAAGCATGTACACCTACAGATTTCCCTACCAATCTCGGATATAAAATACCTTTCAGCTCCCGTTTCTCCCACCGGGAGGAAACTTGATCGCTCGCACCGTATGTTATGCAGGGCAAAAGGTGAAAGGAGAGAGAAAAAAAACTAGGCATATGGCGAAAACACTGTTCATATTTGCGAAGCAGTCAGTGGTGGACCGAATTCGACCGGGGTGAACACCATAGGAGTAACCCAGATTTCTAACTATGAACCGATTTCGAATAGGACGAAACGAAAGTAATGTTTATTTGCAAGGAATTTGCAATATGTGCCGAGCAAATTGGCTATGATGTAATGAAGAATATATGTTTCTAAAATGTTTGCTATGAAAAGGACACCGTACAGAGGATCTGAAATGTAAATTTGTAATGTAAATTTTTATGTTTTTGAAATTCCTATCCCCTGTTTTATTATCATCGTAAGCTACATATTCAATTGATACAGTTATTTTATTATACCTGTGAATCATACATGAAGTGATTTATGAATAAACAATGTTTTTCGAATTAATTATCGGATATATTCGACTATTGTTGTGTAGCAACACCATCAATGTTTGCTTACAACTCATAGGTTTTCAATGAAAGAATCTGTTATTGGCTAACTAGCATTAGTCAAAGTATTGGACAGATTAGTAAGTTGTATTCCTCGAATATTTACTAAATATTTACTAGGCAGCACTCAAAATGGATTGGATTAGTTTACTAACTACTTCGTTTGTACATAATTTACGAACCCTCTAAAAATCACGGAAATAGAATAAAGTTTCCTTGGTGACTCAATAAAATAGTGGAAAACAAAAGACCATTCCAAATTATTTTCAAAGCTTTGTGGATGAATGTGGTTTGAGAAACACGTATTATAAAATGAATTTTGTATAAGTTGCGCAATTTTTGGAAATAATAGGTATTGAATGTCATGAAAGTACATTAAGCAAACGAAATTCTGTAAAAAATAAAAAGAACAAGGAATATGGGTTGCATCCGGACATAATGTTTTGTCAGAACCTAATATACGAATAACGTTAACATCCATAAAAATATGTACCTAATGTAAACCAAATTGATGTGATACGTGTCAAAAATCAAAACAATAAAAAATACAATGTTAACCATTTGCCTAGTGATTTTGTATCATATCCCTCTTTAACTTCTTTTCTTGGATAATATAATCAAGAAAAGTAAAACAAACATCAAACTCCAAATCATGCGGAAATAAAACAATGTTGGGAATTCAACACAGGAAACGAACTAACTAACGACCAGGTACATTTATCGTTTAAACGAGGATGCTCCAGGCAGACTTCGAGCGTTTCAATATACCTACCAGTCAGTGGATCAGCTTGTTTTCAACTGATTCTACTACCGATGCGCACTGTCCATCCTCCCCGAGCCTGGATAGTCATTTCCCCCGATTGCCCGGCAACAGCGGCAATAACGGAGCGATATTCGATTTCGCAACCGTTCATATATTTGAACGGTTATGACTGCCTTGCACAGATGTGAATGAGTATCGTCGGAGCAGACTGCCAGGAAAATTTGGTAGGCAAATAAAATAATAAGGAGCAAGCCAAAAGCCGGCCGCTTAGATACAGTTTGTACAGTGGATCTCCACACTTAGGTGGAGCCTACTCGGAAGCGAAACGAACATTATCGTTGCAGTATACTAGAAATATCTTCATTTCAGATTAAAAAAATGAATTTTGCAGTACAGGCTGTTCGAGCGGATCGAAAATATTAAAAGTAGCTTTACTAAGAATATACTCATAGTAATCTTTAGACTTTAGATCATCCAAATGAGTCTGTTATCGATTACTATGTATGAAAACAACAAATACGTATGGTAGTTTACTACGATATGACAATGATAGTTTTTAGATGAATTCCTCGATTCAAATTAAGTGATGTCTCCAAACAGCTATTTATACAATATTCATAGTAGGTGGCAAAAATGGAGAGCATAGCATAGCCAGACAACACCTGACAGTGCTAGCAAGATTAATAGGGCCACATGTATCAAGAAGGCCAGGGGTACCGTTGCAGGTTTACGAAACATTTGGGGCTCAAACCAGATCATTCTACATACCAAAATCCGAATATTCAACTCAATTGCTAAATCTGTATTGCGAAGCGCGGTGCGTCTCCGCAAAATTAACACAAAAATTGCTTTCGTGCCGGGTAGCCTGCCAACAAGATATCCAACGAAAAACTCCATCGTCTTTCCATGTCTTTAACGGCCATTAGCAACAGAAACTCGAGAACATAAGTGATAGATTGGACACACCTTTAGGAAAGGAGCGAACGAGATCTGGAGAGAAACACTCGACTGGAATCCGCAAGGATAACGAAGAAGAGGCTCATGGTGACGCAGCTTAACCAACGACATTGGGTCTTTGACAAGAGCGCTCTTTTTGCTACCAACAGTGTAGCAGCCTTATAGCGCCGTAAATATTAAAGATAAAGCTTTACTTTCTTCAGAAATATCATAGATAATTACTAGCTCTACAAATGCCCTTTACATCACTTTTTCAAATTCTGTTTCGCTGAAGTACAGTAATCAAAAGAGCAGAATCGAAGCGAAAAGTGTATGCCAAGCCTGCTGGACGATGAATAGCACGCGTCGAAGTCCTACGCCGCGACCCAACATAGAGCAGTTACGAGACACCGGAGTTGCCCAGGAATACGCGCGGCAGCTGGAAGCAGCGCTGCCAACGGAAATGCAACTTGGCGCAGCAACTCTTGAAGATGGTTGAAAGGCATTAAGACCGCCATCGGTAGTACTGCTCTAGCGGCACTAGGTTCAATGAATCCGAACCGAGAAAACGATTGGTTGGACGGCGAATGCGAGTAATTAGTGCATGAGAAAAGAATGCAGCACGTGCGAGAATGCTGCAACACCGTACGAGGACGAATGTGGAGCAATACAAACAAGCACGGAACAGGCAAAACTCGGTCTTCCGGAGGAAAAAGCGCCAACAGGAAGAACGAGATCGCGAGGCGATGAAAGAACTGTACCATGCTAAAGATAAACGGAAGTTCTACGAGAAGTTAAACCGTTCGCGCAAAGGCTACGTGCCGCAGGCCGATATGTGTCTAGACTCAGACAGTAATCTTCTAACGAGCGAACGTGAGATGATCGAGAGGTGGAAGCAGTATTATGACGAGCACCTTAACAGCGATGTAGCTGAACATGAAGGTGACGAAATGGCAATAGATCTTGGAGCACGTGCAAAAGACGACAGAATACCAGCCCCCGACCTCCAGGAGGTAGCAAAAGAGATCGATCGGGTGACCCGGCGAGCTGCGGAAATACGGTGGTGACCCACTGGCTAGAGCGCTGCACTGGGTCATTGTCAAGATTTGGGAGGAGGAGCTACTACCGGAGGAGTGGATGGAAGGCATCGTGTGTCCGATCTACAAAAAGGGCGACAAGATGGATTGTTGTAATTACCGCGCAATCACACTGTTGAACGCCACCTACAAGGTACTCCCCCAACTTTTATGTCGTCGATTATCACCATTTACAAAGAAGTTCGTGGGGAAATATCAAGCAGGATTCATGGGTGCCCGTGCCACCACGGATCAGATCTTCGCGCTTCGGCAATTGTTGCAGAAATGTCGCGAATACAACGTACCCACGCATCATTTATTCATCGACTTCAAATCGGCGTATGACACGATCGATCGAGATCAGCTATGACAGATTATGCACTACCACGGATTTCCAGATAAACTAACGCGATTGGTCAAGGGATCGAATAATGTGTGTTGTTCGAGTATCAGGGGCAGTCTCGAGTCCCTTTGAATCTTGAAGAGGGTTACAGCAAGGATAGACTTTCATGTTTGCTGTTCAACATCGCTTTGGAGGGTGTGATAAGAAGAGCGCGGATAGACACGAGTGGCACGATATTCACGAAGTCCGTCCAGTTTCTTGGTTTCGCTGACGACGTTGACATCATTACACATACCTTTGAGAGGACGGCGGAAACGTACATCGGACTGAAAGCTGAAGCCAAAGGGATTGGACTTGTCATTAATGTATCGAAAACAAAATACATGACAAGAAGAGGTTCTAGAGAAGTGAATGCTGACCTCCCTCCCCGGATTCATTTAGACGGTGATGAAATCGAGGTGGTAGAAGAGTTTGTGTATCTGGGCTCACTGGTTACCGCAGACAACGACACCAGCAGAGAAATACAAAGACGCATTATAGCAGGAAATCGTGCCTACTTTGGACTCCGTAGGACGCTGCGATCAAACAAAATTCGTCAGTTGCTTAGGGAACCATCCATCGCTCACACCGCAAAAATCAGTCGCTTGCGATGGGCTGGGCACGTCGTGAGGATGTCGGACGACAGCTCGGTTAAAATAGTTCTCAATAACGTATTGCGGATTTTCGGCTTTCCAGTCAGTTTTATATTGAAAACGGCTTTTTTATACTGCCTGACGTTTCGGCCTTTGGTTTTGGCCTTTTTTGGTTGGTTTTTTTGGTTTTTGGCCAGTTGTGCACTATGGTCAAAAGGTTTAGGTGTGTACATTATTTAGTCACCAAACCAATGCAATTGGAGCTGTTTAAATTCGAACTTCCTTCCGTTGGCAATCAACGATTAGACAAGAAAACGTAACCGTATTACCTTTGAAAAAGGCCAAAACCAAAGGCCGAAACGTCAGGCAGTATAAAAAAGCCGTTTTCTATATAAAACTGACTGGCAAGCCGGATATCCGCAATACAATGTATGTACTTCAGTCGATCTTAACAGCGTTCTCAATAACGATCCGACTGAAACGAGACGGCGGGGCGCGCTGCGAGCAAGATGGATCGATCAAGTGGAAAGCGACCTGCGGACCCTACGCAGACTGGCTGGCGAATTGCGGCCATGGCCCGAGTAGAATGGAGACGACTTCTTCGTACAGCAGAGGAGACCACGGCCTGGAGCTGATTAAGTAAGTAAGTAAATAGCTGCATAATAACCTCCTTAACGCCTATCATTGGGGCTGGCATCTCTTCCCCGTTTTAGGTGTTCATCGAAGTGCTGCGTCCACCTATCGGTCACCTAACGATCGTCCGTCAAAATACTGCCATTCTTATCCCTACCCATTTCGGCTGTGACTCGCGACATAAAGCCTCCTCCGTTCAATTTCTAGTAGAACGTTCGTGTTTCCTGAGAATGATGCAGCCGCTCCAACTCTGCATATTCCTGCTCTTCCAAGTAGTGCTTTTTCTCCGGGAGGATTTGGTTTCGCTGCATCCTTTTCTGTTTCCGTATTCCCACGTTCTTACGAGTGGCATTGCGCATCTTGGCCGCCTGCGCAGCGTTCTTCTCATCCATCACCCTCTTAAATACATCATCAAACCAATCGGCCGCGCGAGATCTAACCGAGGCTGTCGTCGGTACCGAATGTTCAACGGAGAGTTTTGAGGGTATCGAAACCATCACTATGTAGTGGTCCGAGTAAACGTTAGCGCGTTCTGATAGTATAAGCGGATCCAGTCAGTTTTTGAAAGGGTAGTAGCAACTGCTGATGGGCCCAACGCGTCGCCGCCGTCTGTTGATTGCATCATTGAATCTCCTTACCCGAAATATTGTCGGCGGTGACCAGAGATCCCAAATATGTGAACTCATCAACCACTTCCAGTTCATCATTGTGTATAGTCATTGTCCGTGGGAAGCGAATCTTTCCAAACAGACACAGAAACAGTTGTATTTTCAAATTTGGCAATGAATTCAGCAGAATGACCACGATCTGGCCTATTGATGTCCTTATCAGTAAGCAGTTTGCTTTTGGGGATTTTATTACTCCGAATAGTTCCCAGTCATATATTCCTCTCGTTTCTCTCGGGTGGAGATATAAAATCAATGGTAATGTCGTATAATCATAATCGAAAATATGGTTTTTAAAATCCGGTAAAATTTTAGACAGGCGAACAACAACATTAGTAGCTGCTCCCAAATCAGGATTGCCTACACCATAATATGCTTTGAAACTGTAACCATTGAAAAACCATTAGAGTCTGATAGAACATGAAACTTATATCCTCATTTATGTGATTTGTTTGATAAATTGGGTTTTCCATTTTTGTTGCACACATTTGTTCACTACAATCTTTTATCGACTGGTAATTCACTCAATTTGTTCATTAACACAAACTTATTAAGCGGTATTGATTAAAATTTGCGGTTAAAATGGTGTAAGATAGATCCCATTTTAAATAATTGTCTTGCTTATCAAGATTTTGTCGTTAAGCAGCAAAATTCGCCGGGTTTCATTGAGTCTGTTTCTTGGTTATGGCGTTATGGTTTTCAAATACCATAAAATGCAAAAATGTTTTGTGATATAGCTATAAAGCGCTATATTGCAGCTCGTCAAAAAGGCCCACTGAAAATTAGGTGATAAGTCCTATAAATTCCCCTTCCGTTTTAATGCCACTGCATGTTTGTGTAGTTTTCAAGGCAAATAAAAGAAGCTAACAAGGCCTATAACAATAATTTTTAGCTTGAACTCGAAAAAATCAATAAATACAACGGAAACAACACGTTGTCAAATTACCAAAAAAAATTTGACGTCAATGCCCAACCCCGCCAATTGGCGGGGTTAGTTCCTTGATAAAAATCAACCAGTTCCTTACGTGTTCATCGTAAATTTCCTTTTTTACCATGAAGTACAACTTATCAGCTACTCACCAATAATTTTTTTGTTCATTTATTCCAAGAAATAAGCAATTTACAACAATTTGAATTTCACTCTGCAGAGAAAAATAATTTTTTTCTGTTTTCTGGCATTTTTCAAGTTTCGCACGCAACATCTGTTTCAAATTAACGTAATAAAACAAATAAACCACTCGAATAGTTAGTTTAGACTATAATGAGAAGGTATGGGTGGATATCAACATAAAACGAATAAGCATAGTAGATTTATAACGATTTTCCTGAAGCCCGCCAATTGGCAGGGTTGGGAACTAGAGGGTTAAACTCAAAACCACATTCTGGTGTTTGATTTCAGACCCATAAATCTTGTTGAAGTTCAGTTTAAACGCTGAAATGGCATCTTTCGTTTCCTGAAAGGCGCATCAGGCAAAAAAGTGGTATTAAAGTGAGTTATTGCCTCCGTTCTCTGTTACCCTATATTCCCAGTTGTCTAAAAGACTTCTGTTTTGGCTTTTTTAGTTTTGTCCAGACCTATTCCACCAGATTCACCAGACTCCTCCAGACTTAATGTTCGATCGAAGTATTTGCTATGTTTTATTTCAATTGATCAGTTAATAAAACAAATTAGTACTGTGAATTAAAAGACTACTTTAAATTCACTAAATAATTTATATGTCATACAACCACATCAAATAAAAAGTAATATATAAGTGCGTTACTACAGAACTAAAACTAAATATTCAAATCCATTCGAATTTGCTAAATGTTCCAAATATAACCAAGAAAGCTCCAATCGGTTCAACCGCTACTAGAAAATTCAAACGAGCCGAGAAGGCTCACAGTCACACATGTACGTTTACTCGCATTCCAAAATTAAGGCTTTAATTAAATTTGCTCATATTCAAGGCAAAATCGTAGCCTTCCTTCTGTCAGGAGGCAAAAATTGCTTCATTCTAATAATTCAAACATGCAGAACTGCGTCTGTCACACTACAGTACTAGAGACACCCAGATTTCGGGTCGATTACAAGACCTAATCTCAATAAAAGCCGAGTGTCAAACGGGAATAAACCTCTGCCGCTAGCTATTACAATATCATTGACTATGCATTACTGTTATAGCATCACCACCCATCTGCTAAAGCGTTTTCTTGATTTCGTCACATTGTAGATGATAGGCCTTCTGCTGGTGCTGGATACAAAACAAAAGAAGGCGACCATTGTCAGCAGTCGCGTTCCCTACCACCATTTGTTTTATCAGTAAACCTCAGGCTACTTCAAGCTTAGCCAGAGTATATCCACTATCCGCTATTACTGCTACTGCTGCCGAGTGCACACAAATGTACACAATCTCCTGCCGGACAGCACGAGCACGTTTTCTCGTTCAGAACTTTTCATTTTCATTATGCGCAAATATGTAGTTGGTTCCTACAAGAGATGTACGCTTTACGACAGTGAGTGGCGATGGTGTACGTTTTTATTGGGCACAGCTACATATTTCATGCATACAAATGGCTTCTTAAAGGCACATGCATACATATGGACTTGGCTTAGGCCAGACTGGCAGGATACTGTGGACTAAATGATGCTCAAGTGTGCAGTGGTACGACAATAAAAGTCTCTGCCAGTGAAAGCTGTGCTTTCCATTTTTACAGTTGTGTTCTGTAGTACAGGGACAAATAGTTTCCTTGCGAGGGTGCCGACTTGAAAATTATACAATTTTGACAAAGTGTGTACCAGCCAGGCTAGTGCTGTGGGATCAACTCAGTACAGTGCATTGTTACATTAGGCACACTTTGGGTTCACTCATGCGAAATAATAATCGCAAGAGTAATGGAATTCGAACATTTTCCTTAATGATGTTGAATCCCAAGATGGTCAGCGGCTAGATGAGTAAAATTAGTACGATAATCTACGGCTAGTGTCGGTTTTTCATTTGCATGGTCACAGAAAGCTGTAAGACTAATATGTTTTTCTGACAGCATTATCGTAAATGTTAGACAAATATACACACCCGCACGACCATTCAGATCGAGTCTAAAATATTATAGATTTTTCAACTAATATAAATTTGGCATTACGTATTCCTTCAATTCTGTGATAATTCACTTTTAGGTGCTAATTGGAAATAATGGAAGCAAATTCAAGTTTATTGCGGCACATGCACACTTGTACAGCTTACATTTTTGCTATCTCGATAGGAAAATTTGCTAGCAATTTCGTGATCTGCGATACGCAGTTCATGCGTTATGCATTTTTAAACTAATGGAACAACTTTGATTTCTTGATATGTTTTTGTGCGCTCAATCTCTTCCCAAAATAGATTTAAAACCCGCTTTCCGGCATCTTTAAAATTCCGAATCAATAATCATATAACCTTTTGATTTGTGTTAATCTGGTCTAACACAATATCTGTTAAAAATCTGAAAGTTTTCTGATAGACTCTGCTGTACGGCATTCCATTGAAAAGCTATCTCATCAAAATGCAACTGCCTACGCTGTGGTGTTTCAGCCTGCACATGGAAACAATCACGTTCCTCAATGTTCTCTCCTTTTTTTTGTCGGTTAGACTCAACCTTCCAGCTGCAATCCATACTATCTGGTTTCGAGGTGTTTGCCTTTCTTGTCAGAAGGCGGCCTAGTCGGTACATCTTGGCCAGCACGTACTAATCCGGGAAAAGCTGGCCTTCGGAAGCAAACTGTATGCAGCTTTCACTTTGATGAATACGAAATTAGAATCTCCTACAGGGTGAGTGTTGTCTGGCACACAACGAGGTACGGCAGCCGACTCGGGAATTGAAAGGCTGAATACCAAAGAGAAAACATCATTGAAGAATGCGTTATTCGTGCAGAAGACAAGTGAAGTGGAGATAATTTGTATTTTTCGTCTCTTCGTGTGTACAGAGGTATTTCTCTTTTTTTTGCATGCCAGATGACTGCCGGCTGGAGATTTGTGTATAGCTCCTTAGTGAAACCACGACGTCTGCGTGCAATACCAATATTGCCTATTCATTTCACGTTCCATCAATTTTTAGCTGATGGTGCAACTTTTCTCCCCATCAGTAACAAGGCTCCAGCACGCTAAAAGCAGGTCAGCTACGACGCTTTAGCAAATTGATTTCAGCCAATTTGAATACTGAGTTTGCCGGTATTTGACTCTGCCGATTCGATGCTGGCATTCGAAAATGCTTTTTTGCACGCTGTACATCTAGCTGAGCGCATTAGCTGCCGACCGACGGGCCGGAATTTAATTTGACATAATACACACCCTCAATCAAGGGCTAGTTTCCTTATTCGGCAGAAACGGCGGACAATTTGAGTTCCTGCTAACGGCAATATACTATTTAATCAGTATAAGTTTCTAATAGCATAGCATAGCATAGCATAGTTTGACCGCCCGTGAGTTGCCCGCGATTGATCTAGATCAGCTGAGATTGCAAGAAGCACCATCAGAATGATGCTTGGGAGTAGCAGATCTTTCTCAGTGTGCATTTTCTGGTGATCTAATTCTTTGTAATGAGCAATTGCTAATCTGGCCACGCCCATGCAGGTCAATTTGGGAGGGGAAGGAATGTTAGTCCGACACTTGCTGCTACTAGCGACCGAGGAATCCACTGCATCATCCACAAATGTCACAGAGGGAGTTGTTGTTAGTAGAAAGAATTGATCTGGATCCACCGAGGCAGGTGGTGCGATCACTGTCATTCGAGCTCGCGTACGATTTGAGGACGTTTTTGGTTACATGGCCATTACGAAACAGGTAGTGGAGATCCGACATACCGATATAGGAAAAAACTGTGAAAAATTAGTTTACCGCACCAAAAGTTATGTGCTATCAATTGCTATTTTTATCAAGGGTAGCCAACTCTTAAGCTTTACAGATGACTTTGCTATCATATCCAGGAATCTTGCGATCGCGGAGACAATTTACGCCAGACTGAAAGCGGAGGATTAGGCTAAAAATAAGTGCATTAAAGGCCCAATATATGTAAAGATGAGGCTCTAAGGAAACAAATGCGCCCCCAACAGACGGTTACCGTTGACGGCGACGAACTAGAAATGTTAGATGAGTTCGTGTACTTAGGAACGTTAGTGACCGCGGAAACTACACTAGTAAAGAGATTCAGCGGCACATTTAAGCGGGAAATCGGGCATATTTTGATCAAGAAGTATACGCTTCCGTACGAAGCTGACAATGTACAAAATCCTTATTAGGTCATATTTTTTTGAAACGATGATTCTACAATTGATGAAGGGACGGTAAGGGAAAGTAATGAAGAAGGATTTTTTCCGGGAATGAAGGAGAAGAGTGGAAAGGAGGGGGGGGGGGTAATAGGTAGCTATGATTAACAAGTTGTCGTTGTGACTCCTATCTTTTGTCCAATGCTGGAAGGTGGATGGGTCGAACCAAGCTGTAATCAGAGATTATAACCGGATTCGAACCCACAACACCTGCCAGGGCGTGTCGCTCACTGGTACCCGTGTACCTTTGAACCACAGAGGCGCTGGACAAAACAAGTCTGCACAACCCCCCTTATTAACCATAGCGACATTAGGTCAATAGTTCTTTATGGACTTGAAACCGTGTTCGAGCGGAAGGTACTATGGACGACAATTGACAGAGTGCAAACTGACAGCGGAGAGTGGTGGTAGTGTATGAATCACGAGCTACTACAGGCACTACTTGGAGAGATTCCCATCGTACAACTGGCGAAAGTTGGTAGGCTACGGTGGGCTGGGCACATCGAAAGGATGACGAACGGCAGTGCGACGAAAACAGTTCTCTTCAACAACCGCAGGGCTCAACGTGCAAGATGGCTTGACCAACTCGAAAGTTATTTACGACTTTTGTGATGACTGGGAAATTAGTGACGAGGGGCCCAAGATCGAGTTATATGGAGACGACTGCTTGAAATAGCGTAAGCCACCCTGGCTCTACACTGCTGACGATGACGACGACTACCGGCCGATAAGTTTAATCTAGCTGATTTCCCTAACATATATAACGATATAACTGTATCAGTAAACATCAATAACAGCGAAACCTTACTGATACTTAGTGATATTATTGCTTACTGATAACTATCAGTAGTTAATCATAGTTTTCCCATCCCTATTGGCAATTAAAGCGAAAACATTAACGGCGCGAGATACCGTTTGGCATCCTTTGATCATAGAACTTGCTTAAAAACTCTGACTACTTTATTAGGGAGCTGTATAAAAGCTATCAAGCTTTTGATATTTGATAATCATATGATAGAAATAACGCGCGATGTTCCTAGGTAACCGATTTTACGATTAAAATGCACGTTTATAAGAATTCAATAAAACTTCCGGTTTGTAAACGCACCATTGTTAAGTGTGCTCAAATGAATTCAAAATGGCGATTTAAAACAACCGCTGTCGGAAAAATGCAACGAGCGAGACACGAAAGCAAACGATGCTAAGTTACCATACGAAAAGATTCTCAGTATGTAAGCACCCCCCGAGCAGGAGCGAAGAGCAAAATAATATAAAAACAATATCAAGCTGTGTTAAAATGCTATATTAAGTCATTGAATAGATATGGAGATACTTTGATAACACATTTTGTTATTGAGTAGATATTTAAAACAGTGGTTGTAAGATGAGTTCAATGACTGATTTTGTTATCATATCAAATTATGACTTTAAAATGACATTCGATATATTTCATAAAATTTTATTTTATTGATTAAAGAGATTTTAGATTATAAATATTTTATAAAAGAATTTTTTATTATCTCATATGCAACTGGATTTGTAATTCAATACCTTAAGGGGACATAAACGACTAAATTTTTTTTAAAAGTCATAATTTTTTTATTTCAGACTTTGATTCTGCAGTCTTTTCCGCTTATTTTGATACTAATTTTGTAATGATCGGCCCACGGGAAGTGGCCGAAAAACGATCGAACACATAAGCATTCCAGTGCGATGTGGAACAACCTCGTCGGAATAAAATGTTGCTCCTGTAAAACCATGATTTTCAAACTTTATGTACCTTTTTCTCACAAACTACTCAACGTATCGGAACAAACTTTTTTTTTTGTTTTGTTGGTAGAAGCTTGGCAAAGACTTTCATAACTTTTAGGCTTTGTAAATGAAACACAGCCAGAGAAAAAGAAAAAAGAAGACAAATTTAAACGAAGACAAAGTTTGAATATCGTGGTTTTACAGGAGCGGCGTTTTATTCCGGCGAGGTTGTTCCACATCGCACTGGAATTCCAATGTGTTCGGTCGTTTTTCGGCCACTTCCTGTGGTCGGATCATTACGGAATTAGTATCAAAATAAGCGGAAAAGACTGCAGAATCAAAATCTGAAATAAAAAATTTACGATTTTTTCAAAAGATTTAGTCATTTATGTCCCCTTAATAATACTAAAACATGTTATTCCAAGCTCTGAATATAGTCATGTTATTGCTTTGTTGTTCAAATAACACAAGTAATTACTCTTTTGACCATAAAGGAGCAAAATTTTGATGTCATTTTTTGTTATTTTACCAACTATGTCAGCCAAAACAAGACCAAATTTTGATTGAGTTATTCGATTTCCATAACACATTTTGATATTATTTTGCTCTTCGCTTCTGCTCGGGCGGTTGTATGAGACTAACCTTTCGATCGAATTGACCTTGCAATACTATTGCGGAAACTGTCTCGACTTGGTACCTCCCAACAGATGGTTGAATGGCTGAACTCATACCTCAGTGGTAGGGTGCTTCGTGTGAAACTGGGTAGTAGTGTTTCATCGATGTTTATCAATAAGTCTGGAGTCCCTCAAGGAAGTAACATGGGACCTCTACTTTTCTTGCTATTCTTTAACGATATTGCGTTGCTGCTGGGAGTTGGCTGCAAGTGAGTGTACGCCGATGACCTGAAATTGTTTGCTTCGATGTGAAATGTAGACGACTGCCGCCGCTTGCAAGGTTTGCTTGATTTATGCACTTACTGTTGTAAACGGAACTGGCTCATTGTAAGCATAGCCAAATGTGAAGTGATGAGTTTTAACTGCATCAAAACCCCGATCACCTTTAGTTACACTATCGATGGTATTGAGTTACGCAGAGTGGACCGAGTTAGTGACCTCGGCGTCTTGCTGGACACCAAACTGACGTTTAATCTACATCGTGAGTTGATCATCTATCTACAAAGCATCTCGACAGCTTGGTTTGATCTTTAAAATTGATCGGAACTTTAAGGATCCACACTGTCTTAAATCATTGTTCTGCGCCCTAGTACGTCCACTACTGGAGAATTGTAGTCTTGTTTGGTCTCCTAAGCAGCTAACATGCAATCTACGGATTGAACGTGTGCAACGGAGATTTATCCGACTAGCATTGCGACACTTGCCCTGGGAACATCCTGATAGCTTACCAGCTTACGTAGATAGGTGCCGTTTACTCGACTTGGACACCCTTAAACACCGACGCAAGATGCAACAAGCAATATTCGTGGCAAAAACTATCTATGGCGAAATCGACTCTCCAAACTTGCTTTCTATGGATTATTTTCGCACATCACAACGACCGTTGCGAGCAATTGGACTAGTTCAAACGCAGTTTCATCGGACTGCGTTCGAATATAGCGAACCGATAACTGAATGTATCAGGACCTTTTCTAATGTAGAGGAATAGATATCTTGATAAGGGGCTGACTCAGCCCTGCGATATCTGGAATGCTGCTCCTAATCAGGTGATAAATTTCATATGAAATGCATCACCTGATTGGGATAAATGCCGACAGTAGTTGAGGTGGCTCATCAAACTTTGATAGCTCACTGATACGACATGGCATAAATTAAAAGAGGACACACTACAATAGATCAAAATAATGGTCGCGGTGGTAAGTTCCCAACAAAAATATAGAGAAACTATTTGACTTTGGTGTACCGCCATCCGGGGTGAGATTGTGCCGCGGGGGTGAGATTGTGCCAAAAACCAAAAATGTTTATTTGTGAAAATTTATTATATCTATAGAAACTGGTGTCCTAAATTCAAAATAATGATGAACATAACATATTTATTCATAACTTAGAATGAAACACAGATAATATTAGCAAACTATTTAGCCTAAACAGGGTTTCAAAGTTCGCGATCAAAAATACGCGGAAAAAACGCTTGTCCCGCATAAACCAACCCAAACCAGAAATCGCATCAACTTGCTATCTTGAAGGTATATAAACTAATCATTTACAATGTATTGAAAGGTTATTATGCGTTGGATAAGTTTTGATTACGAAAATAATATTTTTCGAACCTTTGTACTTTTCGAGCTTCACGGGGGTGAGATTGTGCCAAGCCATAATGATCGATCCAATTTGTGGATTTCACATACACAACAAAAATACGTCAGTATACACCAGTACACTCACATTCTTTACTATTGAGCACAATATTTTGACAGACTATATTGCATCATCCATTTTGGAGCAAACAGCATCTTAGGTCTGCTAAATAATTTATACTAAATTTTACTTTTTCTCTGGAAATTTCAGATACTTTGAATAAACACTCTAATATAAGACGAATATAGTATACCGCGTATAAACTGCCAGTTTTAAGGAGAGGGGGAGGGGGGTGGGATAGGCCGCAAGTTCTGCGGTCGCGGGTTCTCGAACGAAGTAATGGTTACTTTTGTTAAATGATCAAATAGGTATGCCCCCTTAGGATACACCCCTTCATATATCTCCCCCTTGTTAACCCTAGAAATGCTACTCGTTATATAAAGGCTGTCAATTGACTGTGAACTCATTTTTAGTTATTTCAGAACTCTTCGGGTTATTTTCGTTCATACTTTTTGTATGATGCGTTGTTTTTGGCCGACCCTCTGCCCCTAATAGTCCACTCAGTTCGTGGACGGCCCCATATGAACTCCTTTATACTGATATTTATGTATATTGTTTATAAACATGCTAATGTCCACTGTTTAGGTTTTTAGCCTAACTTTATGTGCAGCCCTAGAAGGGGTGAGATTGTGCCAAAGTTCATGCACTTCCAGTAAAATTAAGTTTCATTGTAACTAAACCATCTCTACGGTAGTTGTTAATTGAACAATTTAGTATATATTGACAGTTTGAAATCAACTTAGTTCCTAAATTGTGTGTATACTGAGCTAAAGAACAAAAATATATGCTTTTTTGGCACAATCTCGCCCCGGATGACGGTACCGTCACACTTGTCTGCACAGAGATTACGTAGAGCTAATTTAGGATAAGATTTTATTCATGTAGACAATTTTAAGGTCAGATGAATTATATAAATAAATAAACCTGGATATTCGGAGATTTTCGTGTAAAGCCAGTAATTAAGAAAAGTAAGATCAAAAATATAACTTTTTTATAAATGAAATATAATGGTAATGGTACTACATGAGCCGCTCCGAATTATAGTGGTCTATTGACCATTTAGTTAATTTTACAGGAGACGCAATTGTCTAAAAAACTCTATAATAAATTCTATACAATTATTTTCTCGAAACCAAGTGTTCTAATGTGTAGTGTATAAAGTGATTCAACATGAGAATACATAAAAATCTCAACTTTTGTCAAAATATACGATTTATTCACACCAATGTACATAGATCACTATGATTTCATATATATTTTCACCGTTTTCCCCAAAACGTTCCGCAACATAGTGGTCTATATCCATGGGATTTGTAAATGGCTGTATCTTGCGCTGCTGACCGGCTAGCAAGTTGCGGTCTTCGGGAAGGGGTTATTCAAATGACTACCAGCTTTAGGGTGGTATGGAAAATAGCGCAGAATTGTCTCACTACGTGGCGCTAGTGTATATGTAATATTCAAAAACAGGCTGTATCTTGCGCTGCTGACTATCTAGAAAGCTGCGGTCTTCGGGAAGGTTATTCCAATGACTACCAGTTTTAAGATAATATCAAAATAGTACAAAATTGTCTCACTACTACACTACCCATTGATGCATAGTCGACGTAACGACCAGCACCTTGATTGTTGAGTAAACGCATTTTTATCGTGAAAAACGTTTAAAGCCATATAATCTTTGCTATAAACTTTTTGAATCGAATAATCTGTCAATTTAATAGAGTTTATTAATCAAAGCAGGACTGATGGGGTTTTATGATTCATTCCTCATTTATTGTGTTTAAAAAATGCGAACGCCAGTTTGTGCGAATAAACAGACTGTTTTTTGAACGATTATTCACATAACTTGGCGTAAAGCTACAAAAACAAATAGGTTACTATGCTGATTGATTATGCGGGGAATTACGTTAGCCATTAGCATTACGTGAAACCAATAGCAGAGTAGCTCAATTTTCCTAAATTTCTCGAATATTTTCGAAGAAACATATGTTGTTTGAGTATTGGGCATGTGAACAACATAGTTAAGAGTGCGTAGGACCGAAAAAGTACATTTTGGTAATTTTGGTTTTTACGTCAACTATGCATCCGTGGGCAGTACAAGGGTATGAGAAATAGTTAACTTCAACACTTAATTTTTTTCTCTAGCTACGTTAACTGCCTGTAAAAAAATCATCTACCATCTACTTATGGTACTTCTAAGGCCAGAAAAATCCCACCAACTCACTTATTCTATTGGTCTCAGTCACGCGAACACATTTCCAGTTACTTTCTAAACATTTTGCACGATTCATGGAAAATTGTATAATCAAAGAAAATTCGGTACCAACTTTTCAAAAGGGCAAACCTGCAAAATGTAAACAAACCGAGTAAGAGTTATTTTCTGCTGGACTAGCATAGGAAAAAAAACCCTCACTCGGTTTGTTTACACTTTGCAGATTGGCCCTTTTGAAAAGTTGGTGCCGAATTGTTGCATTTTTTCACTAATTCTTTTAAATCGAAACTTGCAACAACTTAATAGGCAATTATGTCACATAAATAAATAAATAAATAAATGGTAAATAGTAAAATATTAACTAATTTCTTAACTAGTTAATTAGCAACTGTAACCTAAACACCCTTTCCAAAGAAAGCAACTTGTTATAGTTATTACTAAGATACTAGCGCCACCCATTGAGTAGATTCTTAATTATTTTCCATACCATCTTGAAGGTAAGAGTAATTTTATAATTTGAGTCATAATAATCCTTTTGTTATAATTTTTTCACTGATGATTAATGATGATGATTTAAAAATAAATTCTCCACCCGGTTAATCGAGTCTAAAATCCGGATAATCTTGTATGACGTGGTAGGTGAGGTAGCCTCTCAGTTGGCCTCGAGATACGATGCTGATCTAACAAGCTAGTCGTCGTATATTCGAATCTCGACTGGGAGGCGCTGTTACAGTCAATAATCAATAGTCGCAGCAAATTGCCCTGCAATTGTCCTGTACTCTAACAGCTGGCTGCGAAGTTTGTCGTAGAAAAACAGAAGATCAAGTTTCGATAACGGAATGAAAATCAGGAAAATATTGAGATAGAGATGAGACGATAAAGTGAAGAAGAAAGATAGCTACACTGTTACACTTAGATTTGTGTAAGAATACATCTTATTAAAGTTTCCAAACGATTTTATATCTAAATTGTCTAAACGATTTATATCTAAAAAAAACTTTTTTCAACATATAGAGGGTAAACTTGAAGCGGAACAGTACATTTCACTACTGTGAGTAATTTCATATTCGTTTGAATGAAAAATTATCTCATACACTTTTGTTTGAATTGCAGTTCAAATTTACCCTGTACTATATTGAAAATAATGTTAAAATATAAAATAATATTGAATGAATTGAAAATGGGTCATTCCACGTCAAGTGACCAAGAAAAAGTTAAACTTGTAATGGACCTTCCTGGATTTTTACCGAATTCGGTCAGAATTCCAAAGGGGCTGATGCCCCTTTTTATAAGCAAAAGCCGTCCCAAGTACCAATGTTAGTTTTATTGCACTCTTATTGCGGGATTTAAGACCAAAATTGGTCTTATAAGCCATCATAAGAATGTTATAAAACCCAAATTGATACTTGGGCTGTTTTCGTCAAATCCATTCATTTTCTTTTGCTTATATCTCCGAAATCATTAAGTCTAGAAAGGCACTATTCTCACATTTTCAAAAAAAAATTGCCCAATGAATTTGAAAAAATAGTATTTTTTTTAGTATCAATGCTGCCAAATAGTTTTTGATTCGATTTAAAAACTAAATTTCTATTTTTCTCTCAATGAATATAATTTGATCTCAAAAATTCCAACTCCATCGTGTTTCCCAGATTTTTTATATAAAAATCAAAAAAAAATTGACAATGTTGCCAAATTCCAAAATTTAAACTAAAAAGCTGCCAACACTGCTCAGGAAAATGTTACTACTCACTGTATACATGCTTTGACAACAAGGCATAGAGACTCACTGCTTCATGAAAAAAATATTTTGCTCTTGGTTTTACATAAGAAATTAGAGGCCGCTTGCTTCAAAACGTTGTCTCTGGATCGGCGAGGAATACTTCGTGACGTTAAAAAAATGTAATGTAAAAAAAATCTGTGGAATACGATGGAGTCGGAACTTTTGAGATTAAAATGTATTCATTGAGAGAAAAATAGAACTTTAGTTTTCAAATCGAATTAAAAAATATTTGGCAGCACTGGTGCTAAAAAATACTACTTTTTTCGAATTCCTTGGGCAATTTTCTTTAAAAATGTGAAAATAGTATCTTTCTAGACTTAATATTTCCGGAGATATAAGCAAAAGAAAACTAACGGATTTGACGAAAACAAGGCTTTTGCTGATTAGTGGGGGGGGGGGTCTCCCATAGAGGGAGGGGGAGTTCACTCGGCACCAAAAAAAACAATAGTCGACTTACGCTTATTAACTACTCGCACTGAATGCCCAAATTATGGGAGTTTTAGCTCAATCTCTGTCACAAGTAAGTCCCATGCACATAGACCACTATAATGCGGAACAGAATGGTCATTCTGTTCCGGACCAAAAATTCATCATTAGAAAAAGCATGTTGGAAACCTACTATTTTGTAATTTTTAGTGTTTATATAGTACATCTATCGATAAAGTTGCGATTTATGCAAAAATCTCATTTTTGACAAAAATGGTCAATAGACCACTATAATTCGGAACGGCTCACATAATGAACCATAGTTTGAAAATTTATATCGAGAAATATTATGCACATGTGAAATTTACGGTGGGTTGAAAACCTCGTGACAAATTAAAATTTATTATACCTGAAATTAAAATTCAGACACAATGAAGTGTGCCAATATAGTCCCTAACTTGATAAGCATTTCCTTCTATCAATACTAATATGCAGAGATATAGCTCCCTGCATGCGTATTTATTCAGTATAAGTTTCTAAATGCAATTATTTTTATGAAGATAATGCCACTCAGGCTACATTATAAAATCTTCTTCTTTTTATACAATGAATTTCCCGGTAATCCGTTGCCGTTGGCTCAAAAATAACCATGCGCCTTCATCATTTGATATCGATGGAGACCCATTATACATCACGAGTATTTTGGAAATTTTAACAATATAAATTTAAACCAAATATTTATGATAATATTGGTGTGTTTCGATCATTGGAACAAGTATGTTGAATTGATTCAAAGGTAGAAAGCACAATCAAACACAGGGGATTAAATATTGCACATGCCTCGAGATACGGCACTAACTATCCTCGCAATTGTCATGTACCTACTCTTAGGCAGATTGTGAAGTTTGTCGTTTGAAAAAACAGAAGGTCAAGTTTCAAAACCGGAAGGAACAACCGCAATCACCGTCACCAAATCTGCAAACTATACGTCTAATGACCGGAAATAGACACTGTATCAACAGAGTCGATAAAACGCACCTTTCTATCTTCTTCCACGAACGGGCAACATCTGGCCTGTGGCCAAACTTAACCACTCAATTGAAATTGACTCTATGCCTAGGCGCACAAACGCGGGGTTGACATAGAACTATGAATGTAGGTAATAAATAGTTTATAAACAAAATGTGTGTTATGTGGAAGGTCCATCATAGGTAGACGGTTCATCCAACATTAAATTTTTCTTCACCGGCTTGAAGTAATGTCATGCTCATCAATCGGACGGTCACGTTGTCCAACAATGACCACTATGAAATTTATTAGTAGCTTATAATCACTATTCACGTAGAATCAATGAAACTAGTCTAGTAAAAATCGTCAGTCTAGTCAGTTTACTAGTCAGTAAAAATCAAACTTATCGTTCATCCATAGTTACATGCTAACGTGAAATGTGTTCCATAACCATCCGAAAGAAAAGAGTTTCATGTCTAGGGATTGATATTAACAGCGCTTTACTTCTATTGAAAAATATGCAAAAAAAAACTTTCATTCTGTGCGTGAAACATGTCTGATTTTTTCTCACCCTTCGTTGAAAAATCTCAAAAAGAACAAGGGAAACTCCGCTTCAAATGGCTGCTAAATTACAACGGATGTTCAAATTGTTTGTATGTATTCATAAATGTTGCTTTTATCAAGGACAAATTCAACATTAGTCAAAATACTAATGGTACAGAGCTCATCTAAATTTGTATCACATAACATAAAACATTGCAATAATGGCAGCCCGACTGCACAACCCAAATACAGCGACCCTCCCAATCGCAAAATTTAATCAATTTAATTTTATCCTTTGGGTAAACACAACCGAGGTTTATTCAAGCACCCTCGCAAATAACGTGGTTGGTTGGTGGAATCGCGCGGTACACTGTGGAAGAACGTTCAGCAGCCGAGTCTGCTTTACACCGCGCCGCGGCCAAACGCAAGCATCGTTTTCCCATTAGTAAATGAACCAAATCTGCTCGGTTAAAGTGTTTTCAGTATCGTACACATTTTCAACTGCCACTGCCAGGCTGCAAACCGTGGAAAGGTTGGTAGGAAAACAAAAACCGCTGGTCAGCGATAATGCTTGGTCGTGATGAACAAGATTTAATCATAGATATTTGCATAATATTTTTTTAAGCTGTGAATTTAACCGCAGCTGTACCCTTCTATAACGGATCAGCTTACTGTTTTTGCTTTGCACGATAAAAGGATTAATTCCAATTAAAAAGACTCCACAACAGGGCATGGATCTGGAGTAATGGTTGATTCGATCACCCGCTTCGAATTAATCCATACTTTAAGCCGTTTTCCTTGTGATGGCATGAATAAATTTCCTATACTATCACCAGGACTGATATGAAAACTTTCCCTATAAGTCGACTTGAGATTAAATAGATTGAATGTGCTCTAACAATCATATACCTCCCCATCTATAGAAGGTCTTCCAACATTTTATGACCGATCCCACATTGCAAGCATCAACTAACTTTCTCATGTAAAGAATATTAATATAGGTTCACCCTCTACTGAACCCGCAAAAACTTGTGTCGTCCATTCTAAAGCAAGCCCAAAGCCACATTTTTTGCACAAACTACACGACAGAGCACTGGCACTGAAAGGGCTCTTGGCTTCCAGATTGTGTGCCAAACTTAGCCTAGAGAAAAGTTAATTGAAATACAAATATTTTCTTCGTACATAGTAGTCCATCCACACTTAGCATAAGCAAATTCTCTTTCACCAACCAACCACCAGCACAGGAGACGTCAATTCGCTAGAGCAGGGCCCCTTTAAATGGTGAGCTTTCGACGTTTTAAACGGACTTAGCACACATGGCGCTTTCCTATACAAACTAGTGGCCACAAAGTGTCGGGGAGGCAACTTCGTTTAAAATTAGATCGCCAATGGGAACTGTTTGCCATTTAACATCAAGCAAGAGCTGCAATTTACTTTTAAGTAAATTTTTAAATAAGGGTTAACCAAGCACTTTCACTCCTACCAACGATTCAGTTTTGAAAATTAAACAAAACATTATGTGGCTGCTCGCTAAATCTTTCTTTTCAGCAACAATTTTTGTTGATAGTTAAAAATCTATTGTTGATAGCCTAATCTACTTTAAAATTTGTGCGAAAAAAATACATGAGGTTTGTTTTGAGTAATCGCCTTGTAATTATTGCTCTATCGGAGGCTTTTGCACCAACATTTTGGGTTTTCTGGAAAACAAAAAACCTACGAAGAATTACGAGTGAATCTTCTCGCCAAGCTTGGTTTTTGTCAAAATGGTTATAACGAATTTTAACTCTGTTACAGCAATAAAAAAGTCATCGATTTTGGTTCGAAGTCCACGCACGTTCTGGTAGTAAATCTGCAGCATATTGAAACAGAGGCATAAAGTTGGACACGGGGACTGCATCCTCGAAAGAATAGTTTTAGGAGTTATCGTACTGGTCTGGTGTTAGGTTATAGGAACCTTATAACATACACCCATATGCAAGACTTATAAACGTTACACGGGAAGTCGTTCGTTGCTCTTTAGGCTTTCACCTGCATAACAATGTTCTGCCACAAACTCGGTCCATGGTTGTCCGTCTTCAATTTCTCGAATGTCCCACACTTGCCAGGCCTAGTTCCACTTGGTCTAACCATCGAGCACACTGCGCCACTACGTCTGGCACCAATCTGATTCGACGCGAACACCATTTTTGCAGATTTGTTGTCCGACATTCTCGGCAACATATCCCGCATATTGTACCCTTCCAGCTTTAGCAAATTTCCGGATGCTGAGTTTGTCGAAGAGCTGCGCCAGCTCGTGGTTCTTCCTACTCCGCCATACACCGTTCTCACATACACCACCAGATCGTCCTAAGCACACGACTATCAAAAACGGCCAGCGGTTTCAAGTCCTCATCGGGCATTATCCACGTTTCATACCCGGTTTTATGAACGCTTATACATGGTACATTTGGTACGCTTACCAGACCTTAGGATCATGTAGACTCCGTAGTAAGCCCGACTTCCAGCAAGAATACGTCTCCATATTTCTCTGCTGCAGTTGTTATCCGACATCACCAACGACCCGAGGTATACAAATTTATCCACCATCTCGAACTCGTCAGCATCGACTACCACACTATTGCCTATGCGAGCTCGATTGCGCTCGGTTCCTCCTGCGAACAGGTACTTTTAGACGTATTCACCATTAATTCAACCTTCACTGCTCCACGTCCACGTCGCGACCAGCAGGGAACCGTGCGACAGTCCAAGCTGTATATCGCCAGATCGTTTAGCGTGGCTGCGCCAGCAGAGTGACCTCTGAGGCGATCGGTTTCCAGCTGCTGCTGGATGGTGTTGAAGGTCTGCAAAATATTGGAAGCATAAAAACAAAACTCATAGGTATAAATGAAGTACTAGCTGAGTGCCCGGCATTACACGGGGCCGCTTTGTCTCTCAATCACTAATACATCTGTTATTGTATTTATTAATTATCAACGACTACATAATGCAAAAACAAAAACCCTTTTTCTTCATTTGAATGTCTTTACACCCTTTATCAGATTTTCCCCCTGGTATTCCCCAACCACTTGTGAATTCTGTCTTCGGTAATCTCTATAAAACGAGATAAAGACTTTTTGGCTTTTCTTAGCCTCTCCCTTGTCAATGGCTATCTTATCTCCCTTTTCAGAAACCCCGTCTTGTCATTCAGCCACGTTGACGCGTCGTCAACGAAACAGATAAATTGCCTAGCTTTATTGAAGATCGTGCCCTGCGTGTTAAAACCCGCATGTTTCATAACACCCCAAGCAGCACACTGTTAGCACTTTTAGTTGCAGCAACTTATTAAAAACTGAAATTAGTCATAAATTAATTGCCACAACAAGTAACTGCAAGTAACTTTGTAACTGCAGTGCTAGTAGGGACTTTCTAGTGCGATGTTGAACAGGAGACAGGAAATACCACTGCCTTGTCGAAGTCCCCTGCGTATTTTAAACGGGCTGGATAACGTGCCCGAAATCCTCATGCAGCACTGTACACCATCCATCGTAACCCTAATCAGTCTTATCAACTTCCCAGGAAAGCCGTTTTCGTCCACAATTTTCCACAGCTCGATACGGTCGATAGTAACGTAGGTTATCTTGAAAACTATGAATAGGTGGTACGCAGGGACTTGGTATTCGTGACAGTTTTGGAGAATCTGTCGCAGCACATAGATTTGATCCATTGTCGATCGCCCGTCCACAAAACCGGCTTGATAACTTCTCACGAATCTACTTGCTAGCATAGACACTGAAAGATAATCTGAGAAAGCACTTTATGGCGGCGTTGAAAATGATGCTCGCTCAATAGTTCTCACATTCCAACTTATCGCCCTTCTTGTATATTGGGCATATTACTTCCTCCTTCTACTCCTCCGGTGGCTGCTCTGTTACCCAGATCCTGACTATCAGCCGTTGTAGACAGGTAACCAGCCTATCCGGGCCCATCTTGATAAGCTCCGTTGCGATGCCATGCTGCTTTGTTGTTCTTGTGCTGCTTGATGGCTTCGATCGCTTCACCTATCGCGAAGGGCGGCACATCACCATCATCCACCGTACTGAAGTAGTCATTCTCTCTGCTGTCTTGATATTCCGTCTCCGCGCTATTCAGGCGCTCATTGTAGTACTGCTTCCACCTTTCGATCACCTTACGTTCATCCGACAAGATCCCTCCGTCCTTATCTCAACATATTTCGGCTCGCGGCATAAAGCCTTTACGGCATAAGTTCAGTTTTTAATAGAATTTATGCGTTTCTTCAGAAGGATCCAGCTGTTCCATGTCCTTGTACTCCATTTCTTCCAGGCAGCGCTTCTTAACCCGGTTTCTGTCTATATCGTTCCACGTTTTGACGGATCCCCTGCTACAACATCGTCGCCTGCGCTGCACTCTTCTCGTCTAACATTCTCTGGCATTCCTCTTCGAACCAGTCGTTACGTCGACAGTTCTCAACGAACCCAATGGCACCTTCCGCTGTGCTGTTGATGGCTGCTTTAACGTTATGCTAGCAGCCCTCGAGAGGGGTGCTCTCCCACACTCGGCAGCGCAGCCTCAAGGCATTCCATCAATCAGAACGTGGTCGATTTGTGAGTGCATCTGATGTGGTGATCTCCAGGTGTACCGATATGAAAGGCTGTGCCGGAAGTAGGTACTTCATATGGCCATATTTTTGGAGGCAGCGAAGTCAATGAGTCGAGGGTCGTTTTCGTTCGTAAGTGGGTGTGCGCTGATCTTTCCAATAACCGAATGAATTCCTTCTCCAACCTAAGCAACCTAAGCGTTGAGCTCTCCGATGATGACTATGACGTCATATCTTGGGTAGTTGTCGTTCTAGTTATAAGTTTTATCACTGCAATACCAACTGTAAGTTTTAACACTGTGATACTAGTTGTAAGTTTTAGATTAAACTAATTTATTCTAAGTGGAAAATAGCAAAAACGAACTAATCTTCAAGCAAAATCAATTACGAGCATATCTCAGTCTGTTTCGATGTTCTTGTCGCGTCATACAAACAAGACTGGTACACAAAAGGTGCACATTATCGCTGCAGTTGAAGGTGTTGGTGAGACGCTACGAAACGTTGCGCACAGAATGTTCTGTTGGGATTTTCCATGGAGTCTTTTCGATTTAGGACTCAATTTATCAATTTTCGCAAAACGGAAATAAATTCTTAGTAATAATCTTTAGTTTAAGTTTTTTCTATATTGGTTTAAGTGCAGAAAAGAAAAAGTAAAAACTAACTGTTGGATACTTTTACACACAAAATATAAAACACCATGGATTTTATACCTATAACCTTTTCAAGTACACCATTAAGACCAACGCCAACTCGAATATTTTTGGCTGCTGTCGAAGTCTGGCGTGGTTTTTTTTGCTTGTAGCACAAGCAGACAATAAAAAGATTTTGATGTCAACTACCGGCGGCATTGAGCTATCAAGCTACCCGTCTTGGCTTGAGAGGTTGCCATAATGAATTCAATAAATTAAACCCTTCAAGACATAAATTTAACAAGATGAATATTAATTGAAACGCATCGTTGCGTGGTTGGTACTTGTAGGCATAAACGCTAAACAAGCTTGCGAGAAGAAAACCTTCAACAGGCGGCAGTTTAATGTGTTAACCACGACAGGAAGACGTTTATTTTGTAAGCAAGTCCTGCTGAGTTTCAGGACTTTGTTCTACTGTGATTTATGATGTCCTTTTTCCCTTCAAGCGCAGTTTGGAACGATTCTACTAGAATTTTCCAAATTATATCCCTTATGACAAGGGCTCTTTTAGCTAATGCAAGGATCTAATTAAAAATAAAAACAGTAAATTTGACCGTAACTTTTACTGACGAAGTACATTTGCTAGGGCAGTAAACTCTACGGTATAATTCTAATCTTTATGCCGATGGTCTGAGTGTCTCTTCCGCTAACGAAAAGCGGCTTATAAGTATTGCTATCTCGTAGCCTAATGCATTTCCATGATAGGCTAAATAATCAGATTAATTTGAGCTTATCTCATTGCTTCGTAATAAGAAAGGCTATATCCATACGGAAAAATCACATGGAAAATAAGGTACTCGTAAAAATTGTTACAAGTCGTATAGAATATAATCGCATGGAAACTAATCCTTGTTCGATTATTTTCTCAGCAACCCAATTGTATCTATGTACAGCTTAATATTTGCACTTTAATAGTAAATGTTTCTCCGTTTCTCTATCTTGTTTCAGTATTCGCTCCTGCAAACGGTGGTGGAAGCCTGCCAGAAAAAACGGCACTGTAAATTTTTGGCCTCACCAAAAACTTTCGGTGGTGATCCCTGTCCAGGCCATCGGAAGTTCGTAGAAGTAGCTTATAAGTGTAGACCATGTAAGTATCACAGATAACGGCTATGTGCCCAACATTCTGAATCGTTTCTGATACGGTCCGTTGCTCTTGAATCCATAGCCGGGAAGGAAAAGACCATAATGCTTGCGTTGTATGGTTGAATCTAGAAACGCTTTGTTTTTTCTTCGCTGCAAGCCGAGCTAAAAATGGAAACAAAAAAGTGACAGCATTGGCATTGAATTCCAGTGGTCTCTGCACTACACAGATACTTTTCCCCAATTTGGACTGCGATAATAATACTTAAAATTAAAAACAATTTTACATTGGCAATCACATAAAAATCTATATATATAAAAAAATCAATTATAAAATAGAAAGGTTTATTATTAATTGCAGAGTTTGGTTTTGAATTCAATTTTATAGTAGAATACCAGGTAGGTATGGTTTGAAACCATTGGTGTCCGAAATCGAGTTGCATCACAAGAAGAGAATCCACAAAATTCACTCATTCAACCGGTCATCGTCACTGAAAGTTTAGCGCATAAACCGAATCATATTATTTACCTTGTTTCATCCTTTTTTTCTTCACATCTCCCTCCAATTTCACTTCCATGGGATGTTTATTTATTTATTTATTTATTTATTCAACATCAACAGACTACAGTTGTCCTAATGATGGTTTCTTATACTATTAACAGTCACACAGTCAAAAAAATTACAAATATTTTCTTAAACGTCATTGATAGAGAAAAACACAGCGAAGTTTCGGCGGATAGTTTCACGTGGCAGATTAAAATCAAAAATAGCGGCAACTCTATCGAAGATTCGCTGTACTCCGGTCATAGCACTGTTCTGTCCGTAGTTGGTGCGTTGAAATGGTATTCACATTCCTACTTGCAACATATCAGCAGCAAACAAAGCCGTCGCGACGTTCCTACGCACCCAAGTGTCTCCAAATGGATCAATCGGCGTCGTCTCTCGTAACTCGGCAATCGGAACGGATCTCGCCAAGGTAGATAACGCAGCGCAAAACGTAAGAAGCGGCGTTGAATCGACTCAATCCTGGCCATTCCGTTTTGATACGAATGCCAGAAAATGGAACCGTATTCGAGAGTCGAACGGATGTGCGAGCAGTATAATACCTTGAGACAATATACGTAGATACGAAGCTTTTAGCGATGCGGAAGACAAATCCTAGAGTTCTGGATGTTTTGTCCGCAATGTAGGAAATGTGTTGTCTAAACGATAACTGACTGTCCAAGATAACGCCGAGATCCTTCACCTGATTGACACGTTGGATTTCAGTACCATCGAGCTTGTAATTGAAAATCACTTACTTACTGACTTACTTAGGTGGCTTGCCGTCCTAAGACAAAGCCTGTTGAACAAAGTTTCTCCATGTAACTCGGTTGAGGGCTACCGCTCTCCAATTCCTCGGACACCGAGTACTCTCCGCCAGATCTCGCTCCACCTGGTCTAACCATCTTGCTCGCTACGCTCCTGGTCGTCTTGTTCCTACCGGATTTGAGGCGAACACCATCTTTGCCGGGTAGTTGTCCGGCATTCTCGCAACATGTCCTGCCCAGGGATGGTTCGATCACTTTGACTCAATTTTGATTCATTTGACAGTAGCGTCCTAACCGAGCAAAATTTGACAAATTGATGTATGGGACATTTGTAGATAATAACTAGATCTACAGTTTTGCTGAATAAAGTGTTGCTGTATCTTTTATAGTCATGGTGCTACAATGCTAGTACCTCATTAGTAACTAAATGAACGTTCATTTAGTTACTAAAGAGGTACTAGCATTGTAGCGCCGTAACTAAAAAAGTTGCAGCAACACTTTATTTAGCAAAATTGTAGATCTAGTTATTATCTATAAATGTCCCATACATCAATTTGTCAAATTTTGCTCGGTTAGGACGCTACTGTCAAATGAATCAAAATTGAGTCAAAGTGATCGAACCATCCCTGGTCCTGCCCATCGTATCCGTTCAGCTTTAGCCACTTTCTGGATACTGGGTTCGCCATAAAGCTGTGCGAGTTCATGGTTCATCCTCCGCCTCCATACTCCGTTCTCCTGTACACCGCCGAAGATCGTTCTTAGCACTCGTCGTTCGAAAACTCCGAGCACTCGCAGGTCATCCGCTCGGTTCATAACACCTTGTAGCGCTATGTTGAACAGCAGGCCTTGAACCTTGAACCTTGACGAAGCCCTCTGTGTGATTCGAATGAACTTGACAATCCACCCGAAATCTGAACACAACACTGTGTACCATCCATCGTAGATTTAATCAGTTTGATGAGCTTCCTGGGGAAGCTGTTCTCGTCCATGATTTTCCATAGCTCTTTCCGGTCGATGGTATCATATGCGGCTTTGAAGTCAACGAACAAATGATGCGTGAGAACTCTGTATTCACGGCCCCTTTGAAGGATTTTCCGCAGTGTAAATATTTGACCCGTTGTAGACTAACCTTCGACGAAGCTGATAAGTTCCCACAAATCTATTCGCAATTGATGATAGTCGGCGGAAAATGATTTGGGTCAGCATTTTATAGGCGGCATTGAGAACGGTAATCCAGCTTGTCGCCCTTTTTATAGATCGGGCAGATAACCCCATCTTTCCACTCCTCCGGTAGCTGTTCCGTATCCCGAATTCTAACAATTAGTCGGTGTAGAAAAACGGCGAGCTTTTCTGGTCCCATTTTAATAAGCTCCGCTCCGATGCCATCTTTTCCAGCTGACTTGTTGTTCTTCAGCTGCATGATAGCCTCCTTAACTTCGCCTATCGTTGGGGCTGGCACCTCTTCCCCGTTTGTTGCACCGTCGAAATCGCTTTCCTCGCCGCCATGGTTCTCCGCCTGGGCGCCATTCAGGTGTTCGTCGAAGCGCAGCTTCCAGGTATCGGTCACCTCACGAGCGTCTGTCAGAATACTGCCAGTCTTATCCCGACACATTGCGGCTCGCGGCACAAAGCCTTTCCGGGATCCGTTCAGTTTCTGGTAGAACTTTCACGTTTTCTGAGAACGACGCAGCCGCTCCAACTCTGCATATTCCTGCTCTTCCAGGTAGCGCTTTTTCTCCCGAAAGATTTGGTTTCGCTGCATCTTCTTCTGCTTGTGTCTTTCCACGTTCTGACGTGTGGCACTGCGCATCTTGGCCGCCCGCGCAGCGTTCTCCTCATCCATCACCCTCCTACATTTATCGTCAAACCAATCGTTCCGCTGATTCCGGGCCACATGCCCGATGGAGCTCTCCGCTACACTGCTGATGGCTGTTTTGATAGTGTTCCAACAGTTCTCGAGTTGGGCTTCGTTCAGCTCGTCCTCTTCCGGCAGCGCAGCTTCGAATGAATGCGCGTAGTTTGCGGCGACGTCTGGCTGCTTCAGCAGCGCGAGATCTAACCGAGGCTGGCGTCGGTACCGGATGTTGTTCACAATGGAGAGTCTTGGGCGCATCTTAACCATCACTAGGTAGTGGTCCGAGTCAACGTTAGCGCTTCGATAGGATCTGACGTCGATAGTCTCTGGGAAGTGCCGACTGTCGATCAAAACGTGGTCGTTCTGCGATTCTGTCTGATTTGGTGACCTCCAGGTGTACTTGTGATGGATTCTGTGCTGGAAAAAGGTACTAGGTACGGCCATATTCTTGGAGGCGGCAAAGTCGATAAGTCTTAGGCCCATTTCATTGGTCCGCTGGTGTGCACTAAACCTTCCAATCACCGGTTTGTATTCCTCCTCCTGGCCGACCTGAGCATTGAAATCCCCGATGACGATCTTGATATCATGTTTTGGGCAGCGGTCGTATTCACTCTCCAACTGCGCGTAGAATTCATCCTTGTCGTCATCGGTACTTCTGAGGTGAGGGCTGTGCACGTTGATGATGCTTATATTGAAGAATCGGCCCTTGATTCTCAACCTGCACATTCGAGGATTGATTGGCCACCACCCAATCACCCGTTTCCGCATCTCGCCCATCACTATGAAAGCTGTACCCAGCTCGTGTGTGTTACCGCAGCTCTGGTAGATGGTATGTCCATCTCTGAACGTACGTACCGTTGAGCTCTTCCAGCACACCTCCTGCAGCGCTACGACGTCGAACTTGCGGCTCTTCAATACGTCGGAGAGCACTCGAGTGCTCCCTTGGAAGTTGAGAGATCGGCAGTTCCACGTCCCGAGTTTCCAAGCCATAGTCCTTTTTCGTCGCGTGGGTCTGTTCCGATTGTTCCAGTAAGAATTTATTTGTTCTTCGTTCCGTGCTTTAGTATGTTTCGTGGTGACGGCTTGCAAAGCCTGCTACACCAACCCCTGTTTCGCCTGAGGGCCAACGAAGCTCGAAAGAGCCGTCCTTTCCTGTCAGCATACGACCTTGGCTTCCACCGGGGTTGGTTACCCGATCTCCACCAAAGTTGCTCGTATCCCGGCTGGTACCACGAGGAGGTAGGAATAGGAGTTGCTGAATAAGAGGCTATGAACCACTGTAGGGTCTATTTTATGCCTGCACGTGCACAAGGCACCGACGGTACGCATTATTCAGCCGTTTACCAGCCTTGAAAATCACAAGTTGACGGATTCGGGCGAAAGATATAATGGAGCATTTTTCAAGATTCACGAGCATGCAATTCAAGTTACACCGATCCATAAAGGTGTCAAGCTCTCGTTGAAGACGGATTGCATCGACCTTGGAGTGAATGATACCTTGATACCTTGGAGTAGGATAAACGTGGGCCTTTAAGAACGTGGTTGGCATCATTGAAGTACAGCAGGAAGATTAACGGTCCCTTGTTTTCGAAGTACCGTAGGCCATAGTACCGGTGCGTCCGGAGGATTCAAATCCTTTGACACGTAATTGGGCTCCTTAGTCTTGTACCACTCCAGAACATCTTTCGTGTGATGAAATGAAGCCATGTCCAGTCAGGAAACCGTAGAACTATTGTGTGATCTCAGAAGTGGACGTAGATGTTTTCTTTAGATATACCATCCCGCTCTGCTTTTCAACGCTTTAGAGACATGGGACCAGTGTAGAACTGAAGCCCCAGAAGCAGTCGAAGACCTGCTTATACGTCTCGTCATCCATGATAAGGTTTGCTCCCAGGTGTTCATGAAACTGCATTGCCTTATCATGGGTGACGAGACGTAAAGGCAGACTTCCGACTGCTTCTGGGGCTTCAGTTCTACACGCATGATTTCCTCATCCCATTCATCCGACTCCATCTTCGCAACGATCGCTGTTTACATTGAGTATATTATGCTAGTGCAATATACACAATGTAAACAGTACACATTCACCCTTAAAAAAAGTACCGATTTCTTTTTTCCGCAGGTCGCCTTCCACTTGATCGATCCATCTTACTCGCTGCGCGCCCCACCATCTCGTTCCAGTCGAATCATCATTGAGAACTTTTAAAAAACCGGGCTGTCGTCCGACATCCTCTCGACGTGCCCAGCCCATCGTAGGCGACCGATTTTTGCGGTGTGAGCGATGGGTGGTTCCCTAAGCAGCTGATGCAATTCATGGTTCGTTCGCCTCCTCCACGTTCCGTCTTCCATCTGCGCTCCGCCATAGATGGTGCGCAACACCTCCCGTTCGAAAATACTAAGGGCGTGTTGGTCCTCCACAAGCATAGTCCATGCCTCATGCCCGGAAAGGACTACCGGTCTAATCAGCGTCTTATAGATTGTTAACTTCGTGCCGTGGCGAATTTTGTTCGATCGCGGTTGTCTGCGGTAACCAGTGAGCCCAGATACACGAACTCTTCTACCACCTCGATTTCATCACCGTCCAAATGAATCCGGGGAGGGAGGTCAGCATTAACTTCTCTAGTACCTCTTCCTTTCATGTATTTTGTTTTCGATACATTACACAATAGTCGGAAAATTGCGATTTTTGGCCAAAATTATTTTTTAGTTTCAAATTGATTCTAGATTATATTTGTTACAAAAGAAATGATTTAAACTTATAAGAACTCATATTTAGGGTGATTTGGAGAAAAATGATCAAATGTTTCCGATATAAATATTTGCTTGACAAAAAAAAATTATTTTCTCGCGGGGATATTCCCATTTCCTCATTGAAACTCTCTACAGGTACTAAATAAATTTAACTAAATAAAGTAACAAAAATAATCAAATTTGTTAAAAGAGTACTTGAAATTTGCCTAAATTGAGTACTTGACTTGCTAAAAATATGACAATTTTAAAACAATTTTTTTTCGGAAAACGTCAAATTATAGCATGTTACAACATCATCGCACTCTCCATTACGCCGTAGTACAGGGAACGTCAGGAAATTACTTACCAGTGTACTTTAATGTAAGGTTAATTATACATTTAAAATTTAAAAAGTGGCTTAGTGTGGCAGTGAAATATCTGAAAATTCTTGAGTTATCGCTACGATTTATCATAATTTACTGGATAAATTTTAAAACGTAAACATCAGGAATCACGAATGCCACATACCCGCAAATTGACGGACAGGCAACCGCGAACGCGTGAACAAATGGTACCGCCAACACACGGGTATTCATTTGCACGAAATTGGGTTATCAGTGTAATAATAGCTAGTATAGTATAAGCTTAAGAACCAAATTTCAACTGGCAAACAAAAAAAAGAATATAAGACTAGGATTAGAAATTAAATGCTGTTCAGTAACATATTTCCCTGCACTTTTACTACAGCTACTTCTGTTTTTTCTACTTTTTATTTACAGATGAATTTCGAAGTAAAATAGCGTGTGAAAACGATGTTATACAATTAATTTGCAATCCCTATTCAAGGATTGCTATCTATAGCGCTAGCTTTGGGAGAACAGAGTATGAAAGTTTGCAATGTTCTCAGCCGCAAGGAGTAAAGGAGGAAAGTAAGTATTCCTAGTAGTATACTCCAATTGTGTCATTTTTTATTCTTTATTTTATATTAAGTCGATATCAACAAACAATTGTCCCAACGAAGGTTGAATAAACTAACAACAATCACAGTCAAAAGATTAGGGTATTGTCGTTATCGTCGGGCCACTGTTATGGTTGGGCCATCGCGATTTTACAGTTTTGGTAACTCATGATATCTATGATACAACCATTGTTAAACTTCTTACTGTGACAGCTAACTTTTCACAATATTGTTAGTTTCAATCGTGTATTCAAAACACCCGTACTGAATTCAGTGACTAAATCTTACAAAAAAAAGTTTTCCAGGCGCAATGAACTTTTCTTCAAGAAATGAATCATGAAATGCAATTATCGAGATAAATTTTGAAAATGTAGGAAGTGTGTTTTGCTGCACACGAAGACAATAGAAAAATCCCCTCCAGTAAGGTGTTTAGGAAGGCGAAGGTGAAATACTAGAAAAGCGCTATTTGTACAGGTCGGACCACTTGAGTAGTCATGGTTGGGCCACCATAATTTTAAGCGCAGAAGCGCAATAATCGCTAGAGAATGGCAGTCACGTAAAATGTGATGAAATGAAGCAAAATTAATACGATAAAAATCTAGATTTTTATTGTTTTTTCATTGTAGTTGTACACTTCGGAAAAGGCGATTGTAGCAATAGGGTAACAAGGGGTAAGAAGGCCCGGCGGGGTAAGAGGGACCACAACGATTTCGCCAAGAAATCCTTAAATTTTCTACAAATGCCCCAGTATGTTTTGTTTATTAGACTATCTAAACACTTTCGAGAGAACCTGTGGCACTCGGCCGTATCCAACGTCAAAATTAGAATCAAAACAAACTTTTCGTTCGCAGTGTCTTAATGCGATATAATTTCAGCAGCAACAAAATTAAGGTTATTCAGCAAAAAAAGCTATGTATTTGACGTTTCTCTTACCACTTACTTTAATTGGGCAATTCTTGTTCTGTGTGTGGCGGAAAAGGTATATAAAATAGTACGGATTAAGAGATAAAAGCAAAATAATGTAAATTGTTACCTAGGGGTAAGACGGGCCATTTTTCACGGGGTAAAAGGGCCATACGTCATAGTGCTCATAATTGCCTAAAGTTCTTCTGTTTAGTGTCTTAATAGATTTTAAAAATATTGGATGAAAAAACCAACTTTTTTCCTGTTGAATTTGACTAACTTTTTTATTATTCTGACAGATACGCATTTCGTTTACGACATGCAGGCTTCATCAGTGTCTTTTTCGAAATAGAGTACACCTGTAATAAAAATTATTCCTTAATCTGAGATCATCCTGCCTAACACAGAGCCTCCCACGTCAAAAGAAGCCAACAAGTGCCATTCAAATAACAAAATCAAGGTAAATTTGGATCTAACGGAATCAAAATTCGATGATCCCAAGTCACTTAACGGCTCATTTAATGTGTTGCCTTCTTTGCCTTCACCTAAAGTGAAGCGTTTTCAAAGAGTAAAAGTTCGGCTGACAAATCAACAAAATAACGCCAAGAAAAGAGTAAATAAAAACCAGTGGAGTAAAATAACGTCTACTCTTATTTTCAAAATTGAACTAGTAGTAAAATTACTTCTTTTAGCAGGTCTCTAAATTAAACTACACCTTCTTTTAGCATGTACCTAAAACCCCTTAAGAACTTGTTCTTACTTAGTAAATAATATTGAAATTGTGTTTACAACTTAAAGAAACCTTCAAATCTGCCACAATCCGTCTTACTCCGCCATGGTCCGTCTTACCCCTTTGGTGGTCCTTCACTTAGGGGGGCCGTCTTACCCCGTCTTCCCCTATTGGTTTTACAAGATCGCCAAAATTTCGCAAAAATGCAATAAAAAATAGAGTATTTGTACCTATATGAGCCGTTGTTCACGGAATTCATTCTTTTCATGTCTCTATATAAAATTTCAATACGTATGTCTTAGATTTTTTGCGGTGACCCAACCTGTACAACATGGCCCGACTATGACAACATTTTTTGTCTTCACGTAAATGGCTATGACTTTTTTATTTTTCAAGCAATCAGTTCAAAACTTTCCGGAAATATACCATATTCTTAAACCTCTGCAACGATGTATTTATATTTCCAAAATTCCTTTTGAGACGAAAGTTATGGGCGAATTCCAAAACGTGGCCCAACCACGACGACACTCCCCTACAATTATAAACACTAACAATTTTCTTAGTCCGCATTGGCGGGAAAAAACACACAGAAAAGTTATGACGGATTGTTTCACGTCCCAGTTAAAAATCAAATACGGAAGCAACTCGATTAAGTACTCGCTATATACTTACGGGTTAAAGAATGTTTCGTCCGTAGTTGGTGCGTTGGAATGGTATTCAGAGCAATGAACTATTTCGTAGTGCTTTGGGACGTACATTTAGATCAATCTCCCCCAGAATAGCAAGATCATCGATTCTTCCCTACAACATATCAGCAGCAAACTGAGCACTTGCAATGTTTCTTCGTATCTACAGTGTCTCCAAGTGGATAAATCAGGATCGACTTTAGTAACTCGGCCAGTGGAACAGTTTTCGCCATGGTAGACGATGGAAAGCAAAGCGTCAGAAACGGCGTTGGACCTACTCAATCCTTTCCATCTCGTTTTGGTAACATGGATGCCAGACAACTGATCCGTATTCGAAAATCGAACGGACGGATGAACAATATAATGCCCTGAGGCAACATACGTATTGAAACCTGCGACTGTCACAATCAGTTTACGAGCTACGAGGTAGAAACTGAACCAACGCTAAGCACTACCGCATATACCAAGTGTTCCCAATTTGATAATCGCAATATCAAGATTGATTTTGTCAAACGACGCAGACAAATCAGTACAGATCAGCAGTTCAGCAGTAAATTATTGGCGAGCCCCCATTTGGGAAACGCTGGTATAGATTATGTCCATTTGAACACGACCCGCTATGCTTTCCACTTAAGATGCTCCCGTAAGATATAGGAGATCCGTAGCGGTTGATCTACCTGCGATGAATCCATTTTAATCATCACTCAGGTATTGTTTACAGTCTGACAGCAGCGAAATTATGACTACAAGTCCAAATAACTTGGAAATGGCATACGATGTCAAGATTCCTCGGTAGTTGTTAACATTTTTCCGATCCTCCTTTTTTGTGCACAGAAAGCATATAGACGATTTTCCATGGAAGCAGAAATACTCCGCTTGAGGTGGATCGACAAAACATGAGCCGGAGGGGGATTAAAAGGCCGATAAAATCTAATGAACCTTTTGCGATAGAATCATCTCGTACGACTAAGTAACCTAGGCTACTTTCAATGTGCTTTTTTAAAAACACAAACGGAATACCATCTGGACCGGGGTTTGAAGAAGATTTTTCGTTAAGACGGCTAGAGAGATCATTTTTTCATCGATGTTGAGCGTATCCAGAGTATTCCCAGTCATTAGTAAAACATTGCAATTTATCGACAAAGAGTTGACAATTAAACAACTTGTTAGGCGTGATTGCCGTAGTATTCACCAAAATTTCTCAATCTGTAGTCCGGATATTGCTCTTTCCATATCCTCCCACATTTAGTCAATATTCTACAAGTATTCAGCAGCTACTTCTCCAGCGGATAGCCGACATTTGATAATCCGTATCTTTCTCTATACGTTAGATATCCTAGCATTGATTTTGATCCGAAGGATCCGTTTTCTTCCAGGAAATACCGCACGTATAATACATCCGAAAATGTCGACCATCAATAAGGGTACCGGCCAAACTAACAGCAAGCCTTTCAATCTGGGTGCTCCCAAATATATTTCCGAATATTTTTAAGTGAATGTGAGTGCTACAAATAGCTATGGCTTTGATAATGTAACCATTCTGAACGTCCACAAGAAAGTAACCTCGGACCTCTATTGTTTTCTTTATTTTTTAACGACGTTTGTGCTGTACTTCCACGAGGACCCATATTGATGTATGCTGATGATCTTAAAATGCTTGTGCTAGTCAAATCTATTGAAGACTGATGTGAACTACAAATTTTTGCGGAGTGATGTCGTAAGAATAAGCTTTCAATTAGCGTGCGCAAGTTTTCGGTCATCTCTTTTTGTTGCAAGAAAGAATCTATTATATGGAGCTACCGCATCAGCAACGAAGTACTGGAAAGAGTATACGTATTTAAAGACTTGGGAGTGGTTCATGATACGAGAGTCTGTTTTCGGGAACACTACTCATATGTAATATGAAAAGCTAATCAAAATTTGGATTTTATTAGTATTTAGGATCTCCAAAGAATTTAAAGATCCATATTGCTAACGTGCGCTGTACTTCTCTATTGAACGTTCTCTCCTAAAATATACTGCTGTAATTTGGAGCCCTTACACTTGAATTTGGTCCTCCAGGTTGGAAGCAGTACAAACCTAATTCTTCCGGTATTTTTTGAAATTTCTACCCTGGTGAAAACCTTTGGTCCTTCCTCCGTATCAAGACCGGTACAACCTACTCAAAACTGAAACTCTCGACAATAGGAGAAAAATTGAAAGAATTCTTCACGTACTTTCGAGGCATAAAATTTCTTTATGGACTTCCGACGAACTGACTAACGAGAAATTTGTTAAAAGGTTTTTTGTGTGCAACGGGAAAGCCAAAGTTTGAGTACCCCTCGAACAATAAATGGCAAACTGAAACATTAATATTTTTTTTAAACGTTGGTTCTACAATTGATGGAGGGACGTAGGGGAAGGTAATGAGAATTATTTGGGAACGGAGGGGAAAGAGTGGAAAGGAAGAGGGGGGGAGATAATAGGTAGCTACGCTTAGCAAGTTGTCGTTGTGACTCCTGCCTTTTGTCCAATACTGGAAGGTGCATGGGTCGAACCAAGCTATAATCAGAGATTATAACTGGATTTGAACCCACAACACCCGCCAGGGCGGGTGGCTCGCTGGTACCCGTATACCTTTAAACCATAGAGGCGCTGTACAAAAGGAGACAGTACAGTTGTATCTGGTTTTGGTTTATTTTTAGACACACAAATTGTGCCTTTTCCTCCGTCAACTGTAGAAACCACCGACCGAGAAGTTTTAGTCTAACTTGTTTTTACTTTCAGGACGACGACACTATGCAGGCCCTTACGACTTGCAAGGTACTGCGTGTGACGTTGTTCGTCCGTGATTTACGTGATTTACGGCGTTATAGGGCTGCAGTGCCGTTGGTAGCAAAAAGAGCGCTCTTTTCGCTACCAACAGGGTAGCAGCCTTATAGCACCGTAAATACAAAAGATAAAACATTACTTTCTTCAGCAATATTGTAGACAATTACTTGTTCTACAAATGTCCCATACACTACATTTTCAAATTATGCTTGGCTGAGACGCAGTAATAAAAAGAGCAAAATCTATGCGAAAAGTGCATGCCAAGCCTGCCTCCAGTGATCTATTAGCATAATACGCCGAGACCAGGTCCGGCCAACAGACCTCATCCTCCTTCGCGTGGTACTTATTGATGAAGGCGGCAGCCTCCGGCAGACACTAAGGCACCGAAAGAAATAACAGTGCTCTGGACATTCCCTTCTTGCTGATCATCAGCCACAGTAGCACTTTCTTCGAAAAGTAATGGTGAGAGGTATTTCTGACGCCATTGCTTACCTCAGTAGTGAAGGACGTAAAGTATCCGATTCCCTGCCAGTCATTGCCGTCCAGCGTGAAGTAAGTTTATTCATCAATTATAACCACAACGCAGCGCTTCAGTGGAAAGCACCTTTAGACGCCCCTTCTGGGTAATTACCTGCTACTCAGACACATTTGGCCTCGACTGACGCTTCCGCATAAAAACTCCATTTTAGCCAAATATTTCTTCACCGCTTAACCGGAGGCTTCGACCTCCCGGTCCAAGGCGTGCAACGATGAGGCTGTCTTTCACTACCGCACTTCACGGTCGCGCAGCATCATCGGGCGGCCGGACCCAGGCTTTCGTTCGACACGTTCCTGCAGAAGGCTATATCTAGCTGACACAAAGTGCGTCACGATTTTCAACTTGTTCGCACTGGGATGGAGCTGGCAGTACGATCAAAGTATCGAGCGTTGTTGCGTGGCTGTTTTCATCATGGATGCTGCAAATCAACTGATAGTGTTGTCAATTTTTTTGTACACAGCAGAGCTGCTTAGCGATTAGTGTTGCATAGCTGAATGCTCAACCAGATGGCAGGATAATCTCATGCAAAATCACTCTATTTTTCAATGTGTACGTTATTACACGGTGCGAGAAGGGCAAGTATTAGACCAATCTAAAACATCTGTTCAAGCCGAAAAAATTGGTGGAAATATTACCCAGGTAATCAATTAGTACAAAAGCAGTCGTTTATTGGCATTCCTGAAACGTTATACTACACGTTGCTGTATATCAGCTTTTGACTGTATAGCTATTGTAAATTGGCATTCACCAGTCTATTTAAATTCTTCTTGTCGGTAATCTGCTGAAAAGCTGTAAAACGGTAAAGTAGCTGCATATTTTGCCAACACAGTTTTAAGTAGCAGTAACAACAGCTTCTGCAAAATTTTGTGCTAATCATAATGCACATTACAGGATCACCGTGTTCAAAATACCGTTATTAAAAAATAAAATAAAAATAAATTTAAACGGAAAATGCCAGTTGGTTTGTATTGCCATCCTACACCTCTGAGCCAATTTTTTAAAAAATCGATCGACGAATTTTTGAGTTGCGCCCTTTTGAAGTTATAAAGGGCAGATTGCTCATATAAAATAAATAAAAATCTTCAATGCCACCTCCAAAATGAACATAAATCACAGCCGGTATTGATTTTTTATGCAACATATGCCGATTGCCGACCATTTTAAGAGTTTTACGCTGTATTGGGACTAACCGGAAATGTTCCGGATTAAGTTATCGCTGTGGAAAATAGCCAGTATCGAACATGACCAAATACTTATCATGCGACACCTCAAATTACGCCAGAATTTAAAAAATAGATCACTGACAGTCAGATCAACTACCTAGCACCACGTTGATTATATTTGGACAAGATCCGGGGACTTCCGGGAACACCCAGACGAGTGGCCAATTTCGTTCATAAACAAAAACTTATCGTGCGATACCTTAAATCACTCTAGAATTCAATAACTAGATTAATGGAAACCAAATCTGCTTTCTAAGATAAGATTTGGTCAAATCTAGACATATTTGGGGGATTCCGGGAACCACTGGAAAGTCAATAACACAATGTGGTACATTTTTGATAATAAAGACATGTTCGGAATTGGTCATTGTAGTTCTTGGTACTCAATTTGGCTTACTTGAATCTATTTTAAAAGTTTTAGTGTGATTTAAGGTGTCGTATGATGAGCTTTTGTTCATGTTCGAAATTGGTCATTTCCTAGGGGTTTCCGGAGCCCCCCAAATATGTCCAGATATGACCAAACCTGACCCTAAATAGCAGATTTGGCATCTATTGATCTAGTTACTGAATTCTAGTGTGATTTAAGGTGCCGCACGATAAGCATTTGTTTATGGACGAAATTGGCCACTGGTCTGAGTGTTCCCGGAAGTCCCCAGAACTTGTCCATATATAACCAACGTGGCGCTAAGTAGTTGATCTAACTGTCAGGGATCTAGTTTTTAAATTCTGGCGTATTTGAGGTGTCGCATGACAAGTATTTGTTCATGATCGATACTGGCTATTTCCCACAGCGATAACTTAATCCGGAACATTTCCGGTTAGTTTCAATACAGCGTAAAACTCCTAAAATGGTCGGCAACGGGCATATATTGCATAAAAAAATCAATGTCGACTGTGATTTACGTTCATTTTGGAGGTGTCATTGAAGATTTTTATTTACTTTATATGAGCAATCTGCCCTTTAAAACTTCAAAAGGGCGCAACTCAAAAATTCGTCGATCGATTTTTTAAAAAATTGGCTCAGAGGTGTAGGATGGCAATACAAACCAAATGGCATTTTCCGTTTAAATGGCCTATTTTATTTTTTAATACCGGTATTTTGAACACCGTGAGGATACCTCGATATAAGACAACCTCGATATAAGACAATTTTTACCTCGATATAAGACAAATTCCTTTGATATAGTTGGTAACGACACCTGTGCCAATTTTCCAATCCAAAAGCGGCGCCATAAAGATGTTCATTATTTCTAAATAATGCTAAAAATCGTAAAAAACTAATAGCTCAAACAATAATAAATAGTTCAAAAAACGTAAACACACAACACAGAGCAAAATTGGTCAGTGCTAAGGCAAAAATGCTTGAAAAAATCATGTTTCGATATAAAACAATTTCGTTATAAGACAACTTTTTGAAATTATAAATTGTCTTAAATCGAGGTATCCCTGTACTTCTAATAGCTTTCAGTAACCAATTTTCAAGTAATTTTTTTTCATGTGCGGACTCATCACTGCGACCAGTATCGTTGATCTATTGTGATATCGCCCCGGTGTTTGCTGTATGACCTGCACTGCGTTTCTTTTTGCTATAATCGCTATTAAATGAGCGATATGCTTATTAAATTTTATGCGTGCTTGTGTGTATTGAGGTTTATCCTTCCTTCAAAGCTTGATCTACTTTACCCACTTATTTCTCGCTGCTAGTACTATCCCATATTATAGCCGTCCCTGGCGAGGACTTATTCGTAACTCTGACCAGTACACTAAAACTATAGGAGGGACATTTGCACTGTCAAGAGGCTTCAGAGGGTAAATATAGAATTCAGCATGAAGGGTAAATGGAGGGGCCTGAGAATAAACCCATGCTAAAGTCACTTGACATCGAATAGCTTGATTCTACTAAGATTCGAACCCACGACCACTCGCTTGTCAAAGCAGACTCGATAACCTTGCGGCTACGGAGCCCCCCTTTTCAAGTAATTAAAACATGGCGCTGCTCGGTCTCGGAATTTCTTTCGAATACTTTATTTGACGTTTTCGGCTGACGTTTCGAAGATCTATATCTGCATCCTCGGATGCAACGACTAGGTATTTTAAAACGGCTATAGATATTTAACAATCTTCATCGACCAACCTCGTGTTTTTAGTCTTGACCTTGAAATGCGGTCAGGCACATATATTAATATTTTTTGAAACGGTGCTTCTACAATTGATGAAAGAATGGGAGGAGAAGTAATGATTTTTTGTTTTGGTGAAGGAGGGGAAGAGCAGAAAGGTGAGGAGGGGGGGGGATATTGGTAGCTATGCTTAACAAGTAGTCGTTATTACTCCTACCTTTTGTCCAATGCTGGAAGGTGCATGAGTCGAACCAAGCTATAATCTGACATTATAGCCGGATTCGAACCCACAACACCCGTCAGTGCTTGTGGTTCACTGGTACTTGTACCTTTGAACCATAGAGGCTCATGCACCTTTCAGCATTGGACAAAAGGTAGGAGTCAAAACGACTACTTGTTAAGCATAGCTACCAATACCCCCCCCCCCCTCCTTACCTTTCCGCTCTTTCCCTCTTTCACCAAAAAAAAAATTTCATTTCTTTCCCCTACCGTCGCTTCATCAATTGTAGAACCATCGTTTCAAAATAAATATTAATATATATGTATGACCGCATTTCAAGGTCAAGACAAAAAAAAACTTAAGATTAGTCTACAACAAAGGTTTTTTAAAGAAGCAGTTTACATGGTTTGCAAGACTGTTCTAAAAAAATTTTGCAACAAACAATTGGATATGCGCTCATGTATAGTATAGTATAGTATAATATATATTAAGCCGAAAAAGCTCATTTTAAGATACACAAAAAAACTTTTCAGTTTCCTAATAGATACCCAATTTCATTTTTGGTGCTCTAATAATAATATACAATACATACAATGCAATACATAAAATAAATAATGTTCGAAATTGAGTAATTTCAACCAATTAATGATAATTTTTTTGGGAAAACTTTTTACTTCGAATCTTGTGAACACCTTCAACTACCCTAACGAACCAAATAAATACCTGGGTACGGTTTACTGGTAGCAACATAAATGAACCTCTCTAATACTAGTTCTATTCACTGTAAAAACCATCGAAATTCCGAACACGTATATTCGAACGCGCTTCGGCAACAGCGCGGTTTCCTTTATATTCCAGTTCTTTGCATTCAGATCTGAGCTGCAGGCAACCAACAGCCCGTGCCGGTTGATGATACGGTCAAATATATCAGTGAGTACTGATGGATGTTGCATCCATGCTGCAAATTGCTAGTTTATAGCCCACATTCACTGTGGACTGGGCCAATTAGCCCCGTCGAATTCTCTATAACCTATATCCTGCACCAGTCGCTCGGTTTTATCGGAGTGCAACCAAAAAAGATTAGTGCCAGTATAAATGATATAACCCTTAGCTATCTTTAGCTTGAAATAAATGCATCTCAATGTGGCATGGTCGTTGACACTTCTGTTTCATTTCATAAATAATAGATTAATTATGCGGCACCGGTGCTTCTATACTTTGTCCGTAACTGGAAACTGATAAAGTTCTGCTTTTTACCGACCAGCTTTTCATATGCTTTTGATGGCACCGATTCCGCTCATTTGAGCCTGAACAATACCCACGTATTAAGATGAGACAGGTTCATCTATTTAAATGCAGCCGATGTCATTTATCCAATTTGTCGCCTAGCTACAGATAACGGATTCAATTAGAGGTGGCAATATCTGCCATGCATGGGCTCTTGTCGACCGAAAACCGTCGACGGTGCGTTGTGACTGTCACGGATTGCAACGACACAACAGGATCGTGCTGGAACGAAATCAGCTCGATATCTATGCATCACACCACACGATGTCCGTGCATGGTAGCTCGCCAATGGCGTTGAATATTCTCGGCTCTTGTTGTACTTCATTCCTATAACACAACACAATTTAATGAGTTTATAAACTGACGGAAGGCTGTTGTTTCAGCATGTCTTGCATCTTACGCCACCGAGACTGTTATGCAAAAATGCCACGGAAGGAGAAAATGCACCTTGTCAGCAGACAGCACAACTTTCGGAAAACCGTGTCGTCCGGACTCGAGGATGTATTTAAAAGTTGTTTACACATGTGGTTAGTATCATGTTAATTATATTTCCGCTGAGTAGTGTTAATCTCTGCAATGATTTCCCAACATGTCACTACTAAAGCACGATTACCGCCACCAGTTTAAACTAAATTATTTTTCCATTATCCCATTTACTCACGCTTGCACCGTCACGTTGCACGAGCAGTGCCACGGAAGGTACTAAAGGACCGGTTCGAAGCTGCACCGGAACCGGACGAACCGCTGCAGAGTGACTTAGAGCAGGATCATGACGACTTGTACGATGAGGACCAGTTTTTCCGTGAATCAGACGCTCTTCCGCCCGGGCCGGCACCGAAACTGCAAGGTGGTCCGTCCAATAATCGAGTGTCGGACATTCCAGGCTACATGGTCACCAGCAGTACGCCACCCATGCCACCGCGCTCGATACAAGACTACAACCAGGACAACGACTTTTCTTTCGAGGGTGAGTAGTGTCTATCGAAATCAATTATCTGTCTGCCTCTATTGAAACGCTTTATCTAAAAATATGCACCACACACACACATGAAACCGCTCTGTAATGCTTGAGTAACATACACGTAACCGGTAGAGTTTTACTGGAGGGGAAACGTGTTATGTAAACTATAAACATTTTATATTTTAACTATTGCAAAAAGTAATTGTATTATACACTTAATTGTTTTGTTAACGCTTAATACTAACTTCTTATAGATTGAATTAGGTTTACTAAACATATGTGATACGAAAAACCAACAATTCTGAACCGGATCGTAGAATTGCAATTAAATTTTGAACTAATCCTTTAATAATTAAAAACAGGGTTTAGCTTAGTTTTACCACACAAAACTTTCAAAATAATGCTACAATCATAAAATAATAAAAATGACTTAATTCTACTAAAAATAATTAAAATATATAAAAAGTAGCTTTGAGCTACTTATTAGATAATAAATTCAAATAACTTTCATACGCGGGAATGTTTAAAATGCAATTTCTTAAATGAATATTACATTTGTTAAATACTACTAAATAACATGACTATAAAAATGAAGGTCTTTTTCGACGCTAGTTGAATTAAATCAGGTTCTGTTTTCCCTGCGTCGTTGAATAGGAAAATTCTCTCAACCGTGTGAAAAATCTCAACGATGCCAAAACCCAGAAAAATAACTAGTGGCCGTCGTTACTCAACTTGACTCTGGTTTTTATCAAACGATAGTGCTTCTGGTTTATCGCTTACCGGCATTGTCCGGGAGTAACAGTTTCACTATTTCACTTTTACCTGGGTTTCCTGCACTTTTTGCCATTATTGTACTCCATCGAAGAAAATCTTTCACACGTGACGTACCTTCAATAGCATTTTTTAATAAGGGTGATTCTGGAACTGGATATGGATTCGAAAACTGGATATGGATTAATGTGCTGAGAATGGCAACAACTTGAAACTGTCTTTTTCGAGTTACAGTTTTTTTTTTAAATTTATGTGACTGGCAAAGTAATAAGGATTTACAATTACTCAACAAAGGTAGTCTCTTAGTAGTCACTTTCATCCACAATCTTCATATACTTATTTTGAATTAAACTTTTCCCAAGTAAAAAAAATCAAAAATATGAGCGCCCAAGAGCGAATGGAATCTATATCCGGTGGAAAATAAAATCAATTCTTCATCCGGGCTGTTATAACTGAGTAGGTTGGTACTCTTGGTACTGACCGTTATAAATACAACCGAGCCGGTATTATGCTACCAAGCACTGGTACAGTGACGGCCTGATTTTATTAATGTCTAAAAACTAATTTGCGTGATTAATTTAACACGGAACTCGTTCGATCCCTATTAGGAATAGGATAATTCGCTTGCACGACCCAAAATTTCTCAACCGTTACTAAATCGAGACGTAACTGTAGCACAAAGAGACTACCGGCATGGAAGATTTCTTTACGAGCTTGAACAAATGTTTTACTCTGCCTGAAAACACATAGCAGAAGGCGTTATCCATATCCTGCTCAGTGGAAATACTATTTCATAAGTACATTTTGCTTTATGTATGTGAGGTGCTGCAGTAGCTGGCTTTAACTAGCGGGTATCATCTATACTGCGAAAACGTTTACTGCAGATGAGCTGAGCACCTACTCTGTTTTACCGAATATTCCAATCGTTTTAAAACTAGACTAATGAATTGTTGGTTTTGAGTAAAATCAATAGAGCGACTGCCAGGCGGTTCAAACAATAAATAAATAGATATGGCTGCGGAAAAAACTAGTTAACACTATTTCTAAGCAAATAATCTCTTAAAGCTTAGATCATTTAGAAATGAGGTGCTTCATTTTGGCGATAGCAGCTCCCCTACCGCCCAGTGATCGCCTATGCAAACTTTTGACAGCACTTAGTTGTCTGTAAATAGTGCTCGGTACATTTTTTTACAGTTTAACACTAATGTGATACCAAGATACTCATCATGCAGGAGGAGTAAAGAAAAATAATTGTGCAAAGTCACCTGCAATATCACCTGTCAACTCGGGAGCTTACAAAACTGACAACTACACCTGTAAAGTGCAAACCAAGAGCTTTTTAGTGGAACCCTTGATTATCAACTGCAATTGAAGGCTATCCGGGAAGTCAAGGCTGATCCCAAGATGACGGATTATACATTGGCGAATAAAACTGAATACAGACGCTAAACTATTCGGCGAGTATGTCTCCAAAAATGCTGCAAGTGTTATCGAGAAAATTGAGAACTCAGCCGAAGCCTCAAACAACAATCTGTAGTCAGAATTTGATCTTGTAAGCTGTTCGAACAGGTGTAGACGAAACGTGATGGATGTGTCTTGTTTGATGTTGAAGCTTATGTAAAAGCCGATTTCAAGCAAATCCCGGGGGCCTAATTCTGCTGGCTCCTACTCGCGGTAAGCTTCCCAGCAGATTCAACTTTGTTTTTCGGATAGGCTTCCCGGAAAAAAGTCATGATTTAGCTAGGGATCTGTTTCTGTCCCTGTCACTAGGGAACCACTAGTGACTTCTGCGGAGTTGGGATTTGAACCCGGGTCCTCGGCGTGAGAGGCGTGAATGCTAACCACTACGGCGGGTCTAACCCCTTTCTTCAAATATGCCGCCAAGAATTTATAGCAGGATCTTGTCCTCAAAAACGCCGCTCGTCGGTACTCCTCTTTCAACGTCCACGCTTCGTGGCCGTAGAATATCACCAGGAAAATTGGCATCTTATAGAGTGCGAGTTTCGTGCGGAGTTTCAGACTACATAATCCGTAAAAGACTCTGATAGCCGCCGCTATCCGCCTTTCTACGGCTCACATCATTGTTACATATCTTTAACGTACCAAACGTAAACAAATTCGTAGACCACTTTAAAAGTATCTCCATATGTCACTACCGTAATTCCCAAACCCGAACAGCTACCACTATGTCTACTAGTAACCAAATACTATGTTTTGGTAGAAATTATGATTAGCCCTATTGTTGCAGCTTCCACTTTAAGATACATGTACGCCTCTTCCATAGCTCTAGGATAACACCGATAATATCGGTGATGTCCACGAACCCTAGAAGCATATGGAATCTTCCAATGCAATGTTGTACAACGCATTCGACAACCCGTTTCCTTGCTTCAAACCATCTAAAGTCACAAACGAGTCCGTTGTCTCACCCACTATTCTGACGCTTGGTTTAGAACCATCAAGAATAGCACGTATCAGCCTAATCAGATATGTTGGAAAACCATGGTCAAGCATAATCCGCTACAGCACATTAGATTTAACTGAATCGTACGCCGCCTTGAAGTCTATGAACAAGGAACAAGGTAGGAGTCTACAAGTCAAATTCCTGGAATTCAGCTCTCTAGCTGCTTTTTAGTCTCTTCCAGAGTCAGTGGATCCACAGCTTGTCCATTAATCTCAATCGTTACCCTGTTTCTGTTGACAGCTCCATCTTGTTCGCCATTCAAAAGTACATCGAAACGTTGGTTTCAACGCCCAGCCCCCTTTCGGTAATCAGGTACTCCTCATTATCGTTGCACTTAACAGGAGTTGGCAAGCTCCGGTTCCTGATTCCGTTGATCATTTTAGAAGAAGAAGAAGCTCCCTGCATCATGCCTCTCGAAGCAATTTCCTACCTCCGCAAGAACGCGATCCCATCACTAAACACTAATCAACGTCACCTGTAAAATATTCCTCCAAAACATATTTTGATGTCTATCATCAGTAACCAAGATGTTACTTTCCGGGAATCTGGAAGATTTCGTACGTCATTCCGGTACATAAAAAAGAGACTAAAGGTCATGTAGAATCGACTATTCCGAAGCTTTTCGAGTCACTGGTATATAGTCAGCCTTACGATAATATAGTTAACCGCGTTTCTCCTGTACAGCACCGATTCTTGAAGAAAAAATCAGTGGTCACGAATCTTAGCGAGTTTACCTCGGTGGTCTACAAATGGATTGCATACGCACCGATATGAGCAAAGCATTTGATGATGACACACATCTTAGAGGCAGTAGAAGACTTTGGCATTCGAGACTCGCGATATAACTGGTTAAGATCGTATCTCAAAAATAGAACCCAAGTTGTAAACATCCGTGGCAACAAATCCTGTCCGTTTACCATGCAATCAGGAGTACCACCATGTAGCCACTTAGGACCTTTACTGTTTGTGATTTAAATGAACAAATTGCGTGAAGCTATCTCACACGCAACCGTTTTAACTTATGCCGACGACGTGAAATTTTTTTTCCATTAAGGCTATGGACGACTGCCTAAAGTTGCAGCTCGATTTAGAGTATTTTGAAAGGTTCTGTGAAAATTATGGATTAAAAATTAATACAAATAAGTGTTCAGTGAAAATGTCATCACTGAAAGGAAAGTTAGCCCGGTGATCTTCGACTACGTTCACCGGGATAATACTATACCGCGTGTAGAATATGTACGTGACCTAGGGGTATCATTCAATAGGTCACTTTCCTTTGTTATACATATCGACAATGTGATTAACGAGAGCCTAAAACTTTTTGCGCTTTTCAGGAGGTTTAACCGTTCCAGGAAACTGGAGCTAGCGCATCATAAAAGGGAGGTTATCGTGGTGAACAACCGCAAGTCGGTACAGCAAGCAAATATCAGCGTCGGGGACTGCACTATTTCGTCAACGCGGTCTTTAAAACTCCTTGGAGTCATGGTCGACGACAAGCTCAAGTTCTCTGTGTCTTAGCGGGTATGATGCCTATTAGTATCATCATTAGCGAGGACTAGCGGATTAGCGAGGAAAATTCTCCAAAGGGGCCGTGAATACAGAGTTCCCACGCATCATTTGTTCGTTGACTTCAAAGCTGCATATGATACCATCGACCGGAAAGAGCTTTGGAAAATCATGGACGAGAACAGTTTCCACAGGAAGCTCATCAAACTGATTAAATCCACGATGGATGGTACACAGTGCTGTGTTCGGATTTCGGGTGGATTGTCAAGTTCATTCGAATCACACAGAGGGCTTCGTCAAGGTGATGGTCTTTCATGCCTGCTGTTCAACATAGCGCTACAAGGTATTATGAACCGAGTGGATATCAATACGCGGGGCACGATATTCAACAAATCTAGTCAATTCGTCTGCTTTGCCGATGACATGGATATTATCGGCAGAACATCTGTGGCGGTGGCTGAACAGTACACCAGACTAAAGCGCGAAGCAGAAAAGATTGGGTTAAAGGTAAATACGTCTAAAACAAAGTACATGCAGGTAAGCGGAACCGAGGCCGAACGACGCCGCTCGGGCAGTAGTATATTGATCGACGGCGATGAGTTTGAGGTAGTCGACGAATTTGTCTACCTTGCACCCTGTACAAAACGCTCGGAGTTTTCGAACGACGAGTGCTAAGAACGATCTTCGGCGGTGTACAGGAGAACGGAGTATGGAGGCGGAGGATGAACCATGAACTCGCACAGCTTTATGGCGAACCCAGTATCCAGAAGGTGGCTAAAGCTGGACGGATACGATGGGCAGGGCATGTTGCAAGAATGCCCGACAACTACCCTGCAAAGATGGTGTTCGCTTCAAATCCGGTAGGAACAAGACGACTTGGAGCGCAGCGAGCAAGATGGTTAGACCAGGTGGAGCGAGATCTGGCGGAGATTACTCGGTGTCCGAGGAATTGGAAAGCGGTAGCCCTCAACCGAGTTACATGGAAAAACTTTGTTCAACAGGCTTTGTCTTAGGACGGCAAGCCACCTAAGTGAAGTGTGGTAAGTGAAGCATAAGCTCGAATACCATTCAAAATAGGCCTAGGTTATACTACAGTGGACAACTGCTTTAGAGATGTGCTTTAGAGTCTATTTTTTTTATATGTAACTTGTTTCTATATGTAGGATTTGTCCAATAATTGTTTGTAAATAAGTCTTAAGTAAGGATAACGGATTCATGATGGCCTATATTCAAATTCAAATTCAAATATTGCAAACTGATATATGAATATGATAAATATTGCAAAAATGGCGTGAGTAGCGAATGCCGATATCGAAAATCAAATTATTCATTTGCCAACATTGAATTTTCATTCATGTGTAAATTCTGGTAAAACTTATTTTCTCAACTACCTACTTATGGAAAAAGTAAATTAATAACCTGATAGCCTTCAGCCTCCGCTGACTGAAAATTCAACTAAGCCAACTAGTTTCAATTTAAACGAAGTACTGCAGTCGCACTCGCAGTGAAGATAAACGTGCCTGTTTTGAATGTGCATCATTAATTACTTCCAGTTCCTGGCTTTCTGCCGGTTCCACAGCAAATTACGTTCAATTCAGTACATTTCTCTTTCCGATACTTGGGCTGCTACTCAATATATAGAGTGCGATTTAAACAATGACAAATTTTCTGCGCTTGCCGGCAAATGGGTTGTGATCATTTATTTGCTCTTATTCCCACCATGCCAAGGATCTGGAAATAATAATAATCTCGGCGTGTTTTTATTAAGATCAAATTAGTTCGCAGTGAAACTATCAGTCGTCTGGTTTAGTTTCAGTGGGCAAAATCGTGGCTTAGCTGTCTTATATAAGAGGCTTTTGACTTACAAATAGATGATTCAGGTTATGCGCATTTTGAAACTATGATATTTTGTCATTTTTTGATTAACAGCAGTCGCTGTGTGAAGTAAGGCGAAATTAAAAGAAATGGATATTTTAAAGCGTATATTTATACACCTATCTCAATTATATGATATTACATTTTCTTAGAAGATCGAGGTAAATAATAAACAACTAGATTATAGACAAATCTCGTGTTACCGTGTAGTTTCATTAAAGTGCGCTTACTAATTTTATAAAATATTTTAATATTCTACTGCGAAGTTTGTTTTCAATTTATAAGTAAGTTTAAGCTTCTACTCACAAATACTTCTAATTGCAAATGTAAACTCAATTACATAAATTCGCTGACAGTGTTAAACAGTCACCTCTAATGAGAATTATAGAGCCAATAGAAAACAGCTTAACTTGTTCTGTTCAACCGTCACCTTCAGCTGCTAACAAATGTAAACCGTTCCACCACCCATCAAGAACAGATTATCAAGGCTGGTTATGAAATTATGACCGATTCTATGAAACGTTATCAACCAATCATGAACATACACCGCGGTATATTTCACAAAGTTTTTCCTCCTGGTACAATCGATTACTTCGCACAACTTCTCAGCGGATAACTTTCCTGGCACAAACTTTCCCATTTACGAAATTGCAAAGAACAACGTAATAAATTCTCTCGGCTTACCAAGCACACTGCTAGCTCAGCACCAAAAATTTTGCACCATCATTATTTGTGACGCCATCCGACAAAACCTCACGTACAAAACGAGGGCAAATATCACCGCGAGCGTTATTTTCTGCACATCTTCATCCCGAGCGCAAGCCTTGTTGCTTTCCGAATTCGTGTCTCCCCGGGTATCATGCAGCCCGGGCCAATGTGCAAGGAATGGCACAATAGTTATGATGCAAGCTTGAAATTTTATGCTTCTAGAATCTGTTCATCGACGGGTAAAGCCTCTCAGCAGAAACTATACACCGCTTGGCCCAATCGAGCGCGGAAGTCCAACGCAAAGTTTGCCGAAGGGACAGCTTTTCTTTGCTACTCCCACACCCACCCCCACGACGGAAAAGTTACCGGAATATAAGGACGACAAAGTCAGTTTCGAGGACCACAACCAAAGCATGGCCCATGACAATAATAAAATATCGAAAAATATTGGTACGATTGCGATGACAATAACAGCCAAGTGTACTGAATTATTCGCGTTTTTCGAAAGTAAGTTCACGTTGATAAACACATTTTTTATTAATATATTTTTTATCTTTTTCTTATTTTATGGAAAGTTTTATTCACATGGTTGTTGAGCTGCCATCGATCCAACAGATTTTCAACGTTCTCCCACAACACTCTCATTATACTCGTTAAATTCTACTCTGTTATCCATTAAATCTTTGCTGCTTAAATGCATTTTAATGATAGCCTCAAGTCATGGCCGTCCCTTTCTTCAGGCAGTTGGCTTCTTTTTCCACTTCACCGGGTGAATTTGCATTAAATTTCATTTGAATTTGCTTCATTGCGTTTTCACATAGCAGCACGAGTATGTGGAAAGCACATGCAAATTCTACGCCGAGATTGCCAGATTTTTCTCGAGACTGTATTATCCTTCTGGCATTCGAATGGAATATCGTTTTGCTAACAAATATCTGATTATCCCCCAGGCACCACAGCAACTAAGAATTTTCCGTTCCAAAACATATACATATATACAAGCCGACAATAAAACTGCATCAATAAATTGCTTGCCCGAATGCTCGATCTTTCAGGCAAGGAAATTAAAATTTATGTATGTACGTGGCTTTGTTGGATCGTGCGGAAGATGTGTTTTCAATGAAAGTTCGCTTTTTAGGCTTTTTTGTGTGACGATGTGTGTGAGTTGTTTGGAAACCATTCGTCTTCTAGAAAATAAGTTTGATTTCTCAGATTAAGATTAGCAAATATATTTTCGCACGATCCGTAAAGGTTACAATAAATTTAAAACAGAGGGGTTAATGTCCGAGACACAACCACAATGTTAACTAATGCTAGTCATAGCAAAGTATGATATAGGTAAACTGAGCACAGATACATATAGCATACTATGGAAAAGCAACAGCTATCGAGAATTAAAAAAGCTACGATTTTGTTCAAATATTGCCTTCTTTTAACTTTTCGAAAAATTTTAAATCACTCGTTTTTTATTTGGCTTCTTAGGGTACCTTCTTCTGAGTTACGGTGATTCCATAAATCAGCATTTTTGCATTTAGAGCTTTTCTTAAAAATTTACAACTTTAGAACCACTAAACCGATTTTAGTTATATTAAATGAAAGCTATCTTGATGAAATGAAATATTGACTAGGAAACCATTATTTTGTTATGATTGCGATTGCGAAAACATAAACAAAAATTTATTGTATTTTCATGGTTTGCAGACCAAAATGATCCAATTTTTTATATTTTTAACAATGGAGACGCGTGATTATGTAAACCATCTACCTAGTGGTGAGAGAAACCTTTTGTATACCATCTTACTTGTGTTTTTTTACCATCTTACTTATTATATGGGCTATAAATCAGCACGTGTTCAGGAAAATCAAAATCATGAAAATCGGTTTAGTCGTTCAAAAGTTATGATTTGAAAAAAGCAAAAGTTTGGCAAAACGACAATTTTTGGAATCACCCTAACTCAGAGAGAGGCACCCCAAACGCCAAATGAAAAAAATGCGGGTTTTCATATCATATGTCACTATACTATACAGGGTGAGTAGTAATAACTGTCACTGTTTTTGGGACGTCTTTAATCAAAAATAGGTCAATCACAGATGTGAATGCACATTTTTTTAGAGTGTATGAACATAAATATGGACGCAAAAAGGGAACTTGAGGAAAGTCTATTTTTGAAAAATTTTCATCCGTGTGATATTTTAAAGAAGCTGAAGCGACTCGGAATGAACGAAAGATTCATCTTTTGTACCATCAAGCAATACATCGAAACCAGTTCTTGGAAAATACTCCCCAAACCTGGCCGTAAACGCAATGTAAGGATAACGGAAGCTATCAAGCGAGTAAGAGAACGGATTGGATGGAAACCAGATCAGTTTAGATGAAAAACGGCCAAGGACCTGCACATTTCACAGTCAACCATGAAGAATATTTTGAAAGACGATCTTCGATTGATTCCAAACAAAAGCAACGAGTGCACGGTTTGACTGAAAAGCAAAAGATTGCAAGAGTCGAAAAATGTCGGCAGCTACTCAAGCACAATCACCGTACAAATTCTGTTTTCGGACGAAAAAATGTTCCTGCTGCAGGATAATCGGATCGGATCTTTCTGATATTCTTCTCAGGAAGCTGGCAAGACTAATCAAACCCACGATAGTGACCGCAGTGTTGTGTGAGGATCACGCGCACGCGGTTGAAACGCAAGGGACTTCAACTAGGCAATGGTACATCCTGCTTCCAGTTTAACATTGCGCTAGAAAGTGTTATGTAACTTGTCTGAATGAAACGTTCAATTCAAAGCCTTGGGTATAACGGCCTTTGACACTTGACTCGGCTTTATTGACAAACTTCGCTGCCAGTTATTAGACTACAGAAAAATTACAAGGCTGGTGAAGGGCTAGTACCGATTGGCCGAAAGATAAATGGTCGAATTACAAATAGCCAAAATCCTAATGGCCGAATCACGAAAGGCCGAACCTCTATTTGTCCGACTCACTAAAGGCTGAACATCTCAACCTGACCAGGCGAATTTTCTCGAAATACCTGAATTGGAAATTGAATTGGAAAGCAGTTAACAAATAACATCATTTGAACGAAAGCGCAACTGCGTAAGCAATATCTTTGTTGCTTATTTTGTGAGCATTTTGATATTTTTAATAGATCGTAGGTCACCGGCCGCGAGTGTTCGCCGATGACCCGCCTTGAAAGCGCCGGTCACTGTGGTGGGACAGCCTCCCCGCAGAAACCGTTTCTAATTAGGTGCATGCATTTTCCTAGGTTTATTGACTAGTAGGGATTATCCCTTATTTGATATCCAACGGTTGTGTACCTTGAAGGCCGCGAATGTGTTCGGCTGAATTTGATATTTGGCCATTCGTGTTCCAGCCAATTGTAATTCGGCCATTTGTGATTCGGCCATTAGATCTATTATGCCATTTATTATATCAGCCATTTGTGTAGGTAATTAGGCCCTGGTGAATCCTGCGAACGACTAGCTTGTTAGACCAGCATCGTACTTCGAAGTTATTGAAGCGGCTTTACAACGATCTTCAATAAGTCGATTTGTCTACATCGCTGACGACTTTGACATTGCCGGAAGAACATTCCAGGCGATTGCTGCGCAGTATACCAAGCTGACATGTGAAGTAGAGAATGAAAGAATGATAGTGAATATGTTTAAACACAAGTATTGGGCTGCTACTGAATGGCCGAAACACAAATGGCCGAGTCATGAATGGCCGAAATCCACATGGCCGAATTTCAACAACAGTCACAAAAGGCCGAATCACGAATGGCCGAATCACGCATTTTTTCGAAATGCCTAAATAACTATTAAATAGAAAACATGAATTGGCAAGCAGCTAACAAATAACTTTAATCAAACAAAAACACAATAAGCAACACAACTATTTACTATAGAGTATATTCTTTCTTCTCCTAAATGCAAATGATTTACTATTATTATAAGGTGCAAGATTTATTTACACTCAAGTACTTTTTTTACACGGTTTGTTTTTTCGAATATTGAGAACGGGGCTATTTAGAGACCATTCATTTATTTCTCAATACGTTTTTGAGAGGCCCGACATTCGACACGTATTTTTTAAATGGTCCCTAAATTGCACCGTTCTTGAGTAATCGAAAAAAACAAACCGTGTAAAAAAAGACTCGAGTGTACCGTGTCAGTGGCAAATGTTTCCTAGATGATTCAGGGTGAGACGGCCGCAGGCCGCGAGTAACCGCCGGTGACCCTCCGTCGGAAGCACCGGCCACTATGGGGGGGCAACCCCCTGCAGTAACCACTTCTATTTAGGGGCATGCATTTTCCTAGGTTTACTGATGAGTAGGGATTATCCCTTAGTTAAATCCGAACGTTCGGTAGCGAGTAAGGACAGCATGAACTCAACGTTTGTGCAGGTTGAAGGCCGTGAATATTTTCGGCCAAATATGACGTTCGGCCATCCGTGTTTCGGCGTTTTGTGATTAGGCCATTAGATATATTATGCCATTTGTTATTTCGGCCACTTATGTTTAGGTGATTCGTGATTCGGCCATTTGTGTTTCGGTCATTCGTAAGTAATCCCAAGTATCTGTTGGCAGGATGAACCAAACACGCTCGCAGCAGTTCGCATTGGTAATAGAATCGTAATCGACGGAGGCAAGTTCGAGGTGGTAAACGGATTTGTATACCTCGAGTCGTTGGTGACGTCAGCCTCCACAAGGTCTGGTAAGCTTCACCATCGTCCAAAACGGTAATAGGGCCGGTAGTCCTCTACGGGCACGAGACGGGGACAATGCTTGATGAAGACTTAAAAGCACTGGCCGTTTTCGACCATCGTGTGCCTAAATCCATCTTTGGCGGGATATATGAGAACGGTATAGAGAAGAGGGATGAACCATGAGCAGGCGCAACGTTATCCAATAATGCTATTGAAGGTGTGATTCGGCGAGCGGGCATCGAAACAAGAGGAAAGATCTTCAACAAGAGTAGCCAACTCCTAGCCTTCGCAGACGACTTCGACATCATTACTAGAAACCATGGGAAGGCGGAGGTAATCTATGCCAGACTACAAACGGAAGCTAGGAGGATAGGGTTACAAATCAATGCGTCGAAAACCAAATAAAAGGTGGGAGGATGCGCCAAGAAAAGCAACGTTTGCTTCCTATGGAGAGTGACTATTGACGGCGATGAACTGGAAGTGGTTGATGAGTTCGTATATTTGGGATCTCTGGTCAGCGTCGACAATAATATGAGTAAGGAGAACCAACGACGCATTCAAGCTAGAAATCAAGACTACTTTTCTCTCCGCAAGACGTTTCGATCGCCCTACTAGCACGGTTGTTTCAAAGTTGTTGTGCTGACTAAAATATAACTAATTTCAGTCGTAAGTGGACTATAGTGGGCAAAACGCTAATCAGACCGGTAGTCCTCTACGGACTTGAGACAGTAACTTTTCTAATGGAAGACATACATATGTGCACGACCCAAGTAGCTCACTCTAGGTCCATTTAGTTGAAGCAACCGAATTACGACTGAAATTAGTCATAATTCGGTTTCCACAACTACTTGGTAACAACCGTGCTGGTAGGGTTACCGTATTTGAATGATGGGTGTTGCGGACTACTTTTGGTGGAGTACAAACGGAAAGCGGAGAGTGGGGGAGGCGTATGAATCACGAGCTACAAGCAGTGTTTGGAGAGATTCCCATCGTTCACCTGGCGAAAGTTGGGAGACGGTGAGCCGGCCACGTTACAAGGATGCCGGACGACTGTGCAGTATTTCACTGTTCTCTTCAAGAACCCCAACGGCACCAGGAATAGAGAGGCCCAACGTGCTGACAACATGATGACTCGAGACCAAGTTAAAGTCGACTTGCGTGTGTCGAGACGCGCAACGAATTTGAGGCGAGTAAACAGACGAGGCTGTCGGCTGAATCATGATGACAACGAGAGGAAAAGAGATGAGAGAGAGAGAGAGAGAGAGAGAGAGAGAGAGAGAGAGAGAGAGAGAGAGAGAGAGAGAGCTGCTATTAAAATCGGGAAAGCCCCCGAAAAAGTTAAATAACCAAAAAAATCCATGACGATTTCACTGAATTTTTCAGTGGTAACAATGAGGTAAACCACAGAGCAGTCATTACGTTAATGTGATGCTACTTTGAAACTTGACACTTTGAACATTATTTTTATATACTACTAGAGGCAGAGTCCTCTTTCTCTTTCTCCTTAATCTCACGATTCCTACAAAAGAAATTTCAAACCCAGAACATTTACTTAACAATCTTCTAGAAAATATTTCATCGAATCAGGGTCACATCGGTTATTCAAATAACGGAGCACTATGCAAGCAGACTCGCTAAGGTAAAAATACTTTGAGCTGCAAGTCACATTCTCTACGATACCTGTTGAAATATTGATGGGTATTCATAGTACATAACAATATTTGCGAAGGCCTCATAAGCCATTAAACTTAAAGGTTTCGATTTCATTCCATTAGTGCGAGCAAAGGCACGTAACAACAAACCACATAAAAATTAAAACTGGATCAAGTGCGAAAGCTCTACTTGTAGACTCACCATGCGTTGGTTGTGCACTATATTTGCAAATGACATTCGCTGGTTGAAAAAAAACAGACGTGCTTGGTGAACTTTGTGGACGACTCACTTTTACTGCTGATGCTGGGGTAAATGGGCAAGATAACATAACCCAATTTGTCGTTCGTTTCTGACGAACATATTATTGTTTTAGTTAGAATACCTTTCAAAGAGCAAAACTACAGCTAGAAAGCATTGCATCTAAAAAAAATGTACAACGAACGAGTGGTGAGTGTATTTCAGCCACGCCCGAATCAAGAAATGAATTGTAATGTAAAATAAAAGGAATTTCTCTTCCTCCATGTTTCAGAGCACCAGGAAAAATTCTACATTTACCTCATAGTGGCTGTAGCCGTCGCAATCCTTCTCTGCTTGTCAATAGTAGTCGGCCGCGTGGCGCTACGGAAGCGCAGAACGGTGAAGGAGAACGATAAATTCCAGACATCAAACACAGGTGAAACGACGCTCCCAAATGGTTTCACAGACGATATATCGGAAATAGATGCGGATATCGATTTGCAAACTCCGCTGCCAGTGCCAAGCGTTTCCCGGAGTGATGTAAGTAATAGCCTTCATGCACATTGATTGTCGAGAGTGGCAGCAGCTTGCCTTCACAATGTCTAGTTCCGTGCAGGATCATGTGCATGCATTGCTTATACCTCCCCTGATACCCACACGGCAATTTCCGCTCCCAGTACAGAACGTCTATCGGATTTCCTGTTTAAAGTAATTTCCATTCACAGAGCTACGGTGCATACACACCCTCGCCAGGACCGTACGGTAATCTGGGACCATCCAATATATCACATACCTCAACCACAATGCTGGTACCACCGTGCTCGATGGGTTCGATGATGAATGCTGCACCGCCAGCTAGTTACCTGAGTGGGCCAATTAATATCATTCCTTCCCAGCTTGGGCAGAGTATAGGTAAGTACGAGTTTCTCATGGGATTCGGTTTTCAATCTCTAACGATAATGCAATCGTAAGAATGTAAAAGTTCATTAGTTAATGTTCCCTAATGTCTGCCACATTTTTCGTTCCTAGCATTTTCCCACTGCTCTGAACTCATAGGAAAATGCTGTTGTCCATAAATACAAAACGTTGAAAGCTTGATGTTTTATTAATTGTCGTATTACCGTATTACAAATAATTGTATTGCTGGTATATTAATGAGGACTATTTGCTGGAAATCGTACGACCCTAAATGTCGACAAACATTTGAAAGGAGCGGATAAGCCAACTGTCAAACAGAACTAGTGAGAGTTCATTTTCCTATGCTGCTCCAGCAAAAAATAACTCTCACTCGTTCTGTTTGACAGTTGGCTTATCCGCCCCTTTCAAATGTTGGTCGACAAATATTGATAAAATATACTCAATTATAATTACGGCTCATTCCACGTGATTGTCAAGTGATTGAGAAAAAGTGTAATCGACCTTCACGGATTTGAACCAAATTTTGTCTGATTGTTCGTTTTCGGTCAGAATGTGAAAATCCAAAATTTGGTGCTGGCTGGACATTCCCTCGATTAATGGGAGCACCTCCATTTTTAAGGAAAATACACGTTTTTGTCAAACCCTCTTATTATCTTTTGCTTATATCGCCGGAAATATTAAGAAAGGCACTATATTCACGTTTTCAAAGAAAATTACCCAAGAAATTCGAAAAAGAAATCATTTTTGAGCACCAGTGCTGCCCAATATATTTTTAACTCGATTTGAAAAGTAAATTTATATTTTTCGCTCAATTAGTACAATTTGAAGTCAAAAATTCCAACTTCATCGTGCTTTGCAGATTTTTTTATATCAGAACCACTCATCGCCCCGGTGTTTTTTCTTTGTCATCGATGTTCTTTCCTTGCCGATCCCAGTGTATAGCGTTTTGAAGCAGGCAACCCCGTATTTTTGATGTAAAACCAACAGCAAAATTATTTTTTCTTGAAGCAGTGATTTGCTATGCAATATAAAAATACTTGGCCATATCGTGGAAGCTTGTATACAGTACATAACGAAGTATTTTTAACAGTGTGCGCCCTTTTCAATTTTGATCTTTCTTTCTTTCTAAACCTAGAGAGACCTAAAGAGTCATCATCTGAAACAAAAAATCTAGCAACAATGCAGCTTCGTATGTCAGTATTGCCACGTGCACAAATTGTTCCGTGATAAGTGTCTGCTTGGAATAAATAACCTTTATAGAATCTAGATATGTAATTCCTTTTCATGATAATTTTACTGCAGTGAATAGTTACGTACTGTGAATAGTTATGCTGCTGTTGTCGATTTATGGCTAGTTCTTTTGAGAATCAGTGATTTAAATTAGAAATTTCGAATTTCACGATGCTACATATAATAGCACACTCGAGGAGCCTTTCTCTGATGCTTTCTTTTCGAATAATTAATAAAAAGCTGTCAAAAATTTAAAAAATATGTCCCAAAAATTTTTAAACTCTTTATTATTACAGGCCCCCTAGTCATTACCCTATTAAAGGCTCTCTAAACGTTTTTTTACAACTCTCCTGTTCGGTTGGACTTTACTTTACTTTTGACAACTGATTCTGTTCGATTGGAATTTTCGGTTTAAGATGGCGATTTTCAGAGTCTCTCTATCTAAACCTAATATTTCCGGATATATGCAAAAGAAAATAAGAGAATTTGACAAAAACGGGTATTTTCCTTAAAATGAAGGTGGGAATGTCCAACCGGCTCCAAAGTTTGGATTTTTACTGTCTAACCGAAAATCAACAATCTGGCAACATTTGGTTCAAATCCGTCAAGGTCGATTACACGGGTCTCGGACTTGAATGACACTTATAAAAGCTGGATGATTCTTCAGGCTGACCAAAAGTATTCCAACAAGAAGACTGGTATCTCTTCCTCCCTCCCATACAAATAACAAGTAACAGGAGCGACAGCGCACCCCTACCAACAAAAGTTGAAGCTTTGTGTACATGTATTGATGGGAAAAGATGTGTGCGAGCGTGGCAATGCATTGCATACGTGTTTGTGTACCTCCAAATTCCAATATTGCAAAACTTTTTGATGGAGTATTTTTACCGGGAAGGAGGCGCTAAGTGTTAGGACGAGAAATAGCCTTGCCAACGGGTGTGTGACGCTAGGCATGCGGACTTTAGGCATAGACGTTAGACAAGTGAAACGACGCCCTGTTGCCAATCTTGAGCGTCTGTGGCCATGTTAAGTGAGGTTTTCATCGGGGATCCCACTGTAAGGTGAACTAGCAGACTGTTTCTTCAACCCGTAAGAGTGTGCAGTTTATATTAGAAACAGCTCACTATAGCGTCTGACCCGGAGTGACTAGTTGCATTAAAATTGTATTTTGTTTTTGTTGCTAAAGCTAAGATGAAATCTCTGTCACGATACTTGGTAGCATTGCTTTAGTGAAGTAACCTACCTAAATACGTCGAACAACCAAAAAATTCGACATCGAGGTAATAGAATAAAGACAAGAAATTAATGTGATACTCAAAACTACGGTTTTCCGTCGGTTTTAGCAGGTAATAATGATTAACACCAACCTGGTCACATCCAGCATGCATCATAAGCTTCACAGTGCAAATATTTGGTCGATTCGATGACGTAGAAGTATAACCAGGCACTTTCCAAGACTTTTTAAAGTTACTATAATGTATCTATTTTTCATCAACAACATCACGATGCGACGAAAAAATCTTTCCTTTTTGTCCCTGGTTCAGATTTTTACAGACCATGAAACGACACTAAACGTTTCTTGGATTTGAAATCATAGGAATCCAAGCTCCGTGTTTCTGAATCATTACCCCCCCCCCCTCCCCCCTCCAAAATCATTCATTTTCAGCAAGATAACTAGATTCGCCGAGAACTACACGCGAATACTGGATAAAGTGCTGGTTTCATCCGAGGACTTAGATACTTCAATTCTTGTAGACGGTTCACCGCGGTACTAAGTAAGAAGCCCCGGAGTATACGAAATGCCAAAGTTGGTTTGATGAGAAATGCCAACACAGGGCTACACACTGAAACCTGACGTGCGAAGGAACAAAGCAGAGAAACTGATCACAAACGAACGGGAGGTGGACATAAGGTAGAAGTAGTTCTTCGACAAACACCTCAATGGCGAAGTTGCAGAAGGAGGCGGAACGGAAGTTAACCTAGAAATGCCCATGGAAGATAGTGATGTCCCAGCACCTAATCTTCAAGAAGGCAAACGTGAGACCGGGGTGCTGAAGACCAGTAAAAACACTGGTAAGAACTACCTACAAGCAGAGCTTTTAAACATGACTATAAAACACTGACAACAGTTGTACACTGGGTTATTTCCAAGATTTGTGAGGAGGAGAAGTTACGAGTGGAATGATTGGAAGGCATTCTTTCTCTTGTCTACAAAAATGGTGATACAGAAAGGATTCGACTGCTGCCATTATCACGGCATAACGCTGGTAAACGCCGCCTGCAAGGTACTCTCCGAGATTTTCTTTGGCCTACCGTCACCAATAGCCCAAGGAATCGTAGTGAATTATCAGGCGGACTTCATGGGGGCTTGCGCCACTATGAACCAAATTTTTAACATTTGATAAATCTTCCAGAAATGCCGGGAATACAACGTACCCACGCATCATATATTTATTGACTTCAAAATAGCATACTCGAATACGGGTTTTCGGATAAACCGCCGCGATTGACCAGAGTTAAATTGAATAGTGTGATGTGTTTCGTGCGCATCTCGGAGACACTCTCGAGTCCTTTCAGGATGCGACGAGGGTTGGGCCAAGGAGACGGATTATAAGGCATGCAAGTCAACATTACTCTTAAAGGGCTGATCCGACGAGCGGATATCAAAGCGAGGCTCGATCCTCCGTGAAACTAACCAAATCCTAGGCCTAGTAGATGACTTTGATATCATAGCCAGAAATTTTGTGTCGGCGGAGGCAATCTACGCCTGACTGAAAGTGAACTCTAAGAAGATTGGGCTAAAAATAAATGCGTCAAAAACCGAATACATGAAAGAAAGAGGCTAAAAGGAGACAAACACACGCCTTCCAGCGACGGTAATTGTTGAAGGCGATGAACTAGAAGTGGTAGAAAAGAGGTTCTTGTATTTGAAGTAGCTTGTAACCGCGGTTAACAACACTAACAAGGAGATCCAGCGAACCTTTCAAGTGGGACACCGGGCCTACTGTGCCTTTCGTAAAACGCTACGGTCAAGAAGCATTCAACGCCGTACGTACGAAGCTGGCAATGTATAAAACCCTCATAAGACCAATAGTTCAAGTTAAGGACTTGAAGCTGTGACGCTGCCCAGGGAGGACCTGCGCGCCCTTGTCATGGTCGAGCGGAAGAGCAACAGGTATTGCTTGAAACGATTCTCATCGTATATCTTGCGAAATTCGGCAGAGTTCGGTGAACCGGACCCAACGTAAAGATGCCGGATGACAGTAGGATGAAAACGGTTTTCTTCAACAACCACTCCGGTCCCAAGGATAGGGCGGTCCAATGTACAAGATAGCTCGACCAGGTCGAAAACGATTTGCAACTTCTCAGATGCCTAGGAAGTAGCGTCGAGTTACCGGGCTGGTACCGAATGACCGAAACACAAATGGCCGAATCACGAATAGCCGAAATCCAAATGGCCGAATTTCAACAACAGTCACAGAAGGCCAAAATGTCATTTGACCGAATCATGAAAGGCCGAATCACGAAAGGCCAAATTTTCTCGGAATACCTAAATAACTGTTCAATAAAAACAAACATGAATAGGCAATCAGTTACAAAATAACTTTAATCAAACAAAAAACAAAAAAACATGTTTCAAGAGCGCCATTGTTTAGCTTCTTTCTTCCCCTAAGTGCAAATGATTTACGTTCATTACCAGGTGCGAGACCTATTAAATGTTTCCTAGATGATTTCGGGCGAGACGGTCGCTGCGGGGAGACCGCCAAAGCTTGCCAAGACAATAATTGCAAACAGAATGTCATAATAATTGCAAAGCAAAATGTCGCTACCACTCGTCGGACAACTTTGAAATCGGCAACAAGTGCTAAAAGGTTTTTCTTTTATCAAACATCACCATTCTGAAAAATCTTTAACATTTTTAAAAGAATAAAAGTTTTTCCGGTGCCAATCTCGTCTCTTTCAAAACAAACATTGCCTAAATAACCATGTTAAACAAAAGCTAAAATCCCCAATTGATGTTTCCCTGTCGGATTATAATTTCATCATGAATATGAATTTTATTGACATGCTATCTGCATGATGGGGAGCTAAAAATGCACTATCTTCATTACTGTCATTAACGCCAAGAACTAACAAGCTTACGGCGCCATTTACCATTCGTTATCATACCATAAATCATTTCTGAACAAAAATTACTACGGTCCAACTAAATCTCTCCTGTCTCCACCATTTCAGGTGGTATTCGCACACCGATGGCAGCGATTAGCACGTTGCCTCGACATCCGCAGCAGCAGCATCAGCCACCGGTTTTTCTGGGAGGAGCCGGTTCGGTGATAGGACACTCCCAGACCCTGCGACGACCGTCCAGTGATCTTGATGGTAACACACCCCGCAGCATCAGCAGGGGTGCGGCGAACACACAGTTCTACTACGGGTGACATCCGGTGTCCGGTCAACAGTCGACTCAGTTCAAACCATCGCAACCCGCCCCACTGCAGCAGCCGCAGTCCATACTGAAGAACAAAGTGCCGACCAGAAGTGAAGCCGAAGATACCATTGTGATGTGTCCACCCAATCGAACATACTGTTTCTAGAATTGTAACATCATCCTGCTGCGAAGACAGACCGCAATGCTGAACTACCAAAGTGATAACGATAAAGATCTGGTGTATTTGTAATTTATTTTTATTTCTTCAAACTGTGAACGGTAATCAGTAGTTTGTCATTGGGTTGACACACCCACGCTGAGAAGTGGAAGTGTAAAAGACAAATAAACCAAAGCTGTCGGCTAACCGGAAGATTCGAAGCAGGACCACGATAAAGAAATTCTTCCGTCAGTGATTGTTGCGCAAGTTGTTTCAATTAAATCAACAGATTACCTTGGAGTGAGTGTTTCTGAGAAAAAAATTGACGGAATTTAAAACCTACTAATTTCGGATTTATCTCTATAACGTGAGCAATAAAAAAAATCGAACACATCATCTGGTAGCTGTATATCTACCACTATACAAGCAAATGAGCATGTTTGAAGGCATGTTATTATTATTGTCGTTTTGCTACTGTTACAATTTGACGATGGAAATCAGGGTACTGTGTGACAGTCAAGGAGATAAAGTATTTTTCACAGCACAAATCTACGAAGTTTGCCAGACCAAATCTGAATACATGTGAGCACCGTTAACTGATCGGTAAATTCTTAGTGGATACGTACGAATTTGAGTGAAAATTAAATATTGAAGATATTAGTATGAAGCAATCTATAGTGTACAGATAGGGAATATGAAGTTTTTTGTAACAAGTTTATCTAAGTATGTCGAAATCGGTGAAACAAAAAATAAATTAGATTAAAGTAATTACATTATGGTTATTACAAAAGAAGGGGGGCCGTAGAAGTTCGGGGATAGCACTTAGGCAATTTGTACAGGTGAATTGATTAGTTTATTTATATTTTTGTTTAGTAGATATTTAAGCAAGTCGTTCATATTTAGCACGGTAAAAGTAACGTATTTTAATAAAAATGGTTTATTAGAATTGTTTGTTTTGTTCACTTCTAAAACAATTCCAGTCCCTTTTCGCAAAGACTGTGCTTGGTATTCGATAAGAGCCAACTTAGCTAAGAGTTCTATGCAATAGTTCATGTAATTTGCACCTTAATTTCCTTATTGGACTAATTTCGATGTTCATAACTGTTCATAAATCTGCATTTCTCCATTCATTACGTGTTCTAAATCATTCGAATTTCAGTTTTCAAACATTCAAGCATAGAAAATAAAATGTATGCCTAGTGCTGTTAATTTATTCTACCTAAAATTATAATCCTATATTAAAGTTCACTATTTGCAAAGTACAAACTTACCACCATGGAAGGTTCGCGTACCTACATTTTTTTGTTTCGATTAAACACCTAAGACACAGACTTGGCCCATCACGCCCAGCAAGTTCGCATACTTTGCATACGCGGTAATGCGCCTGACAGGCAGGCAACATGCATAGCAATCAATCGCGTGCAAGAAATAATGTTTTGGCGCTCCTTGACGTGTTGTTTTTACAATCGCTGCAAGCTTCTCTGCCCTGCAGCTACAGGAGAAAGTAACGTAATGAGGCTGCCAAATGCAGTCTAAGTAGCAGCCTAATTTGCCCACAACTTGCAAATTGCACTAAATTTAACTGAATTTCAGAACACAACTTCAAATGGCAAATTTTAATATTAGTTTGTTTCAATAGAAGTGTAATAAAACTATAATTCTGCAAATAATTTTCACGTCGAAATTACCGGAAAAGTCATGGAATATTTTCCATCTATCCGGAAAGTTATGTGAATATTTCCCGTCCAATTTTTTCCGTACTATTTACGTGAATTACACGTAGTTTGGATTACTATGCGTGCATTTACGTGAAAATCAGATAGATGTTATGATATTTTCCAATAATGTTCAACTGAAAGTCACGTAACTCCCTGTAGAGAAATTTACGTGATTTTTTTCACGTGGAAAGGACGTGTGGATTATTTTGCGTGTAGGGATAATTGGGCCTGTTTTTCGATTCTGCCTTTTTTGCGGGAAGTTATCGGTAGAGATGCCATATTTTCTAAAAAAAATGTCTGGAACTGCTCGAAAACCAAAAAAATCGAGCAGTTTTCCGGCTACTCGAATTTTTCAGTTTAAAAATAATCTGCGAAAATCTGCACACTTTTTTAGGAAGTCTGTGAAAGTTTAAAGAGCTTCGAACAAAAATCTGCACCAAAACAATAAAAGTCATAAAAACTGATATATCTGCAAATTTATAGTGATCTGCAAGACCGTCCACAAAAATCTGGAATTTGCAGACAAATCTGCAAGTCTGGTATCCCTGGATCGGTAAAAACCAGAGTTTTATAAAGGTAAGGGAGGGTATTTTCGACCTGTTTCTGAATTCAGCATATTTTTCTTTTCTTTTGCTTAATAAATATTTTGCCGATATACGACTATCATAGTTATTTAGTAACTATCTTCTCAAACCATTTCCGGTTTTCCGACTGATTTTTATACCTTTATACTATATATTTATATAGTAGAAAGGCAAAACGTACGTAGTCTACTGTTATTTATTAAAAGAACATCAAAACCACCTATTCTTCCGCTAGAACTAGGCCAATGACAAAAAATTAGAAGCAATCGCTGTTTGGTTTAGAATACCCTCCCGTACCCTACGTTTCTGTTTACTTCTGGCAAATTCAGAAAAACAAACTGTTTTGATCGAAATGCTTTTTAATTCATTTTACCTAACGAACGCGAGTGGTACAGTCGCTCCACAATTATAGGTTACTTAACGAATGATCGGACTACAAAATAAATTATTATCCATTTTAAAATAGATTATCAGATAAAATATTCTAAATTATCAAATAAAATATTCTGAACATCATATTTCAAACATATTTTAGGTAGTATTTCATCATTAAATGGCATAAATTAAGAAAAAAAAGTTTGCATCCAGCTAAATTCAAGCACAGTTATGGGTCAAAATTCGCATTGTAACAATAAAGGGTCATTTTGTACGTGTTACTAGTCCAGTATTACTAGAAATAATACCCCTAAAACAATGAAAGCACATACAGTTTGGGAATATTTTAGTTTCTTTCTCTACAGTTCTCATTCCTAATATGATTTCGTGATATGAGAATCGTTATTATGTTCCAAACCAAAAATTCACCATGAAAAAAGCAGCTTGGAAGCCCACTTTTTTGAAATTTTTGCAAAAATGTTATTTTTGATCAAAGTGGTCAATAGACCACTATAATTCGAAACGACTCAATTATGAGTCACTTTTTTTTTCTTCCAATGTCCATAAAACTTATATAAAACATGTGTTTTTCTCTTGGAGAATACAAATTCTACCTTTGCTTTGATACAGAGATGGTTTTTCTGTATAATTCTTTTTAATTTGAATTTACGAGTCTAACAAATTTACTAGCTGCACTTTCAGATGTTTATTATTTCAGCGATAGTTTGATAGTTGCATTATGTAGCAAAATAAAAAAAATAAAACCTATTTTTTTCAGTGTTCAGGGCTTGGACTCAGGACATTGACTTGTTTAGTTTTACGGGATGCATATATCTACTGTTGAAAGAATAATTTTTCAATCAATGAGTAACATTAGTCCGTGATGTTGGGATTAGCTTTGGCTGCCTGAATGACCTACAACCGCAGTTGACGAGAGTTACCGTGTACTTTTCAATCACTCACGCCACAGTACTTTTAGGACAATCCAGCAGTTCCAGCTCTCGATTTGACGCTCATAGATTTTGGAGGCGTACACAATAATATTTCACCTTATGCACGACGAATTTCTCAGAACCATGTTAGGTATATACTGGAAAAGGAATATACTGCACAGAACTATGAACAGAACGAATTTCACTGCACAGTCGTTCGGCATCTTTGCGACGTGGCTGGCCCACCGTAATCTCCCAAGTTTTGCCAGGTGTACGAAGGGAGTCTCTCCAAGTAGTTAGAGATGGGAAAACTATCATTAACTACTGATAGTTATCAGTAAGAAAGAATATCACTAATTATCACTATGGTTTCGCTGTTATTGATATTTACTGATACAGTTACGTCGTCCCGTTAGAAAAATCGGTTAGATTAAACTTATTGGTCGGTAGTTGTGCACAATAGATGAGGATGACACAATATATCGTCGTCATCGTCAGCAGCCTAGAGCCGAGACGGCTCGTACTGTTTCCAGTCGTTCCCTGTTTCTGCCGGTGGGATTGTTCAAGACAGCTGTTTTCGTCGCACTGGCGTCAGGCATCCTTACGACGTGTCTAGCCTACAGTAGCCTATTGCCGGGTGTACGATGGGAATCTCTTCAAACAATGCCTGTAGCTCGTGATTCCTATGTCTGCGCCACTCTCCGCTTTCAGATTGTACTCCGCATAATATCGTCAGCAGTATTTTCCGCTCGAACACGGTAAGGGCGCGTATATGCTCCGTGAGCAGCCTCACGACTTGAAGTCCATAAAGAACCAGTGGCCTAATAAGAGCTTTGTACATTATCAGCTTCATAGGCGGCGTATGCTTCTTGATCGTAGCGATTTACAAAGGGTAAAGCAAGCCCGATTTCCCGCTGTTCAAGCATTCAGCGCCGCTGGATCTCCTTACTAGTGTTGTTAACCGCGCTCACCAGCGGTTCCGAATACGCGAACTTATCGTAGTCAACGGTTACTATTCGTGAGAAGCAAGCGTTTGTTTCCTTTCATGTATTCTTTCTTTCATGTATCTGATCTTCGACGCATTTATTTTTAACTCGATCCTCCTAGACTCCGCTATAAGAGTGGTGCAGATTGCCTCCGCCGTTGCAAGGTTCTCGGCTATGATATCATAGTCATCTTGTCACCTCGTTTGAACCCTTGCCACGTCTCTAAGAGACCCGAGTGTGTCCCCGAGACGCGCACGAAACACATCACTCGATTCAATGTAGCTCTGAACAGTCGCGTCAGTTTATCAGGGAAACCGTGTTCGTGCATTATGTGTCATAGTTGGTCTTGATCGACTGTATCGTATGCTGCTTTGAAATCAAAATGTGATGCGTGGGCACGTTGTACTCGCCTCATTTCTGCCGAGTGGCAAAAATCTGGTCTGCAGTTCCGCGAGCCCCCCTGAAACCGGCTTGGTAAATTTCAAAGTAAACTTGCAATGAATAACGCAGTAATAATATTACAATTACCTTGTTTTTTGCTTTAATGCCGCGATGGGTAAAATTACTGACATTTACTGATAGTTATCAGTAACGTACTGGAAACTACTGATAGCTATCAGTAACGATTTTTAATGATAGTTCCCATCCCTACAAGTAGTGCCTGGAACTCGTGGTTCATACGCCTACGCCACTCTCCGCTATCCGTTTGTATTCCGCCAAAAATAGTCCGCAACACCTTTCGTTCAAATACGGCAAGTGCACGTATGTCTTCCAGGTGTTCGATGAACACCTCAACGGCGATATAGCAGCAGGAGACGCAATGGAAGTTAACCTCGGAATACCTACAAACGACAACAGCGTACCGGCTCCCGATCTCGAAGAGATCCGACGAGAAATCGGTCTGCTGAAGAATAATAGAGCCGCCGGGAAGGACCGACTCCCGGCAGAACTCTTCAAAAATGGCCAAGAACCGCTAGTAACGGCACTTCACTGGCTGATTTCAAGGATTTGGGAAGAACAGAAACTACCGGAGGAGTAGATGGAAGGCGTAGTCTGTCCCATCTACAAAAAGGGCGACCGGTTAGACTGCTGTAACTACCGCGGCATTACGCTGATCAACGCCGCCTACAAGGTGTTCTCCCAGATTCTGTTGCGTCGTCTATCCCCAATAGTAAGAGAATTCGTAGGGCAGTATCAGGCGGGCTTTATGGGGGCCCGTGCTACTACGGATCAAATTTTTACTCTACGACAAATCCTTCAGAAATGTCGAGAGTACAACGTGCTCACGCATCATATGTTCGTGGATTTCAGAGCAGCATACGATACCGTTGAACGCGAACAGCTATGACAGATAATGCACGAGTACGGTTTTCCGGACAAACTGACGCGGCTGATCAAAGCTACTCTGGAACGAGTGATGTGCTACGTGCGCGTTTCGGGGACACTCTCAAGCCCTTTCGAATCACGCAGAGGGTTACGGCAAGGGGATGGACTGTCCTGTATGTTGTTCAATATCGCTATTGAAGGTGTGATCCGGCGAGCGGGCACTGAAACGAGGGAAACGATCTTCAGTAAGAGTAGCCAACTCCTAGCCTTTGCAGACGACCTCGACTTCATTACTAGAAACCGTGGGACGGCGGAGGTAATCTACGCCAGACTAAAAACGGAGGCTAGGAGGATAGGGTTACAAATTAATGCGTTGAAAACCAAATATATGGTAGGAAGAGGCTCCCGAGATAGTAACGTTTGCCTCCTACGGACAGTGACTATTGACGGTGATGAACTGGAAGTGGTTGATGAGTTCGTATATTTGGGATCTCTGGTCACCGCCGACAATAATACGAGTAAGGAGATCCAACGACGCATTCAAGCTGGAAATCGAGCCTATTTTTTCGTTCGCAAGACGTTTCGATCAAGGAGCATACGCCGCCGCACAAAGCTGACGATGTACAAAACGCTAATCAGACCGGTAGTCCTCTACGGACTTGAGACAGTAACTTTACTTACGGAAGACATACGTGCACTTGCCGTTTTTGACCGAAAGGTGTTGAGAACTATTTTTGGCGGAGTACAGACGGAAAGCGGAGAGTGGCGGAGACGTATGAATCACGAGCTACAGGCACTGCTTGGAGAGATTCCCATCGTACACCTGGAGAAAGTTGGGAGACTAAGGTGGGCCGGCCACGTCGCAAGGATGCCGGACGACTGTGTAGTGAAATCCGTTCTCTTCAAGAACCCCACCGGCACCAGGAATAGAGGGGCTCAACGTGTTAGATGGCTCGACCAGGTTGAAGCCGACTTGCGTGTGTCGAGACGCGCAACGAATTGGCGACGAGTAGTCCAGAACCGAGTACAATGGAGAGGAATTCTTGATACGGCAAGAGCCACCCCGGCTCTCGGCTGAATAAGTAAGTAAGTACGTATGTCTTCCATAAGCAAAGTTGCTGCATGTCCGTAGAGGATCGCCTGATTAGCGTTTTGTACATTGTCAGCTTTGTGCGGCGGCGAACGCTCCTTGATCGATGCGTCTTGCAGAGGGAAAAGTAGACTCGATTTCCAGCTTGAACGCGTCGTAGAATCTCCTTACTCGTATTATTGTCGCTGGTGACCAGAGAACCCAAATATACGAATTCATCAACCACTTCCAGTTTATCGCCGCCAATAATCACTGTCCGTGGGAGGCCAACGTTACTTTCTCTGGAGCCTCTTTCTATCATATATTTGATTTGGTTGATTTGTAGCCCTAGCCTCCTAGCTTTCGTTTTTAATCTGGCGTAGATTGCCAGTGTTATTGATCACTTTCCAAATTGATCGGCACAATGAAAGAGTTTGTCTAGTTTAGTGTCTTAGTTCTTAAGTCTGTAAATATTTTGTTTGTTTGTATTTGATTGGCTCTAAGTATTGTCGTTAGTTGTTAAATTTCCTTGCTGTTCAAAATTTGTACTTTTTGTTTAATATAGGTTTAAGTATTCACTAACACCTACTAACATAAAAAACAACCAATAATTAGGCTACGATGTTTTGCGATAGAAAAACATGCATGTATTGTGGCCGTTTACAAGCCCGTGGAATCCCTGCCAGATGACACTCTAGGGAAATAAAAGAGGCCTTCGGAGGACACCCCGGAACGTGCAGACCAGACGTTGGGGTTTTTGACCGCGTCCCACAAGGGGCCGTTATTTGTTCCCAAGATGGCCGCCACGACTTGGAAACGGTTACATAAAAAACACAAGACCATGTACCGGAAAAACCGCAACGGCAAAAGACGGCAAAATAGTCCGCACTAAAACACAACCGCCAAACTAACCCCATGGATTCTGTACAGCCCTGGAACAGTTAACCGGTTCGGCGAACTGGCGAATGGAGTGATATCCGGTTAGGGAACGGAGAGAGAAGTTCGTCGGTAAAAAGAGAGATGGAGGATGACAAGCAGCAGCAAGGTGAAAAGACCGAAAAAGTGGACGGACAGTCGAGCTCGAACTACCCCGTAGACGACAGCTAAACTTCGTTACGGCTAATAAAATCGAAAGCCAACGTTCGAAATCTGCATATGAAGTGAAACTTGGAAACGAGTCTGGTTTTGTTTCACAGTGAAGAAGTTATAGTACGCTATTGGTGGTGATACACGGAGTTAAAGTGCGACACGATTTCCCACCCAACGAAGATCCCGAGGAAGGACGTCTGGCATCGTGTACCTTCTGGACTGCGGTGGACGTATAGCAGTTCGATCGATTGTGGGCGTCGTCTCTGGATGTCTCTGGCGGTTGGCAAACGTAAAGAATCCGCCCTCGTGCCTTCGTCGGCATATGTCATCGTGAAAAAACCTCGCTATTCGACCGTGAAGCGGTCTGGTATGTACATCCTCTCTCTCCAGTTTCCTGCATGTCTTCGATGGGCCCCAACGCGTCGTAATCGGGATCGGTACCGCAACGAGAGTATTTCCGGTTTTCTAATAAACAAGTAAATAGAAAATGGAGAGCCGATCCCTTTTCATCTAATTTCTCTTTTGTTGTCCGCTTCAGTTGGCTCGTGACGGTAAGTAATCGTGTGTACTGAGTATCCCGAACACGCTACGACCCTGAGTAGATAGAGTGAGCTAGCAGGGCAGTGTGAGCTTTCTCATACTTACACCACCGCTTTCCCAAGTCGAGGTAGTGTACCTTTCCCACAATGGGGTCTGTTTTACGCATTATCCAACCATTTACCACCCATGAAACCAATGAAACCGTGCTGCACCGTTGAAATATAGTTCTAAGTGCGGGACAGTATTACACCACTCACAATTATCTCGAACATTTTCAGCCACTCCTGGGGGTGGGGATTTTCTCCAAAAAAAGGTTTAATCTTTTGATGTCAAAAGAAAAAAATTTTACCCTAGTATTCTCGATATGCAGTGATGGAAACATCTATATCTCCGGATACCGCAGGGATAAAATTAACCTTTTTTCCCTTCGCATAGACTATTTTCATGGGGAATCCGTTGACATGGAATTTGTTTGCGGCACATGGTTGTTTCTTGATGTTCTAGTCAGATAAACGGCATTTTACCCTAGTTTTATCTATGTATAAGCAAATATCTCTGGATTTTGCTGGAATAAATTTATTCATTTTTCACCAAAAGAAAACTAATTTTATATGAACACCAACAGCTTGATGTTTGTTTACAGCACCTGTTTGTTTCTTGTAGTTTTGGTCAAATAAAAATCATGCCACCCTTATTTTCGACATCAGCTGAGAAAATTAGGGTAAAATGACCAATTTTTCCGCAAACATATGCCCTGCTATCGGAATTCACATGAAGACAGCTTTCTTGTGGTGAAAGAAGATTGGTTGTATACCAGTTGGTTCCAAAGTTGTCGATCAAATCAAACTACTTCTAGAAAAGAACATTCTTTTCATTTGGTCAAAAGTGCTAGAAACAGACGCGTGCTGTGAGTGACGACCGCACCATTGGAATCTCCATTTTTTTTGACATCAATAGATCGAAATAGCCCAGTAGCATCTTGAGATATTAAGATTAAGGATTATTTTGCAAAAAATTTCCACTGTGCACCGCCGGCCTCGAGTGAGTGAGGTTTCGCATATAAATTTCCGTATCCAGGTACTTCTTCACCGTTTGGCCGGTTGCTTCAACCTCCCGACCCAAGGCGCACGAAGATGAGGCCACCTTACTCACACTTTTCCTCTCCAGCTTCTGCTACACTATACGGTCACGCAGTGCCGACGGGCGGTTGGAACCAGACTTCCGTTCGACGCACTTGTCTTTCTCTAGAAGAGAGAGGATGTTATTAATACCGATTTAGCTATATACGGCGGACACGACCTGCCTTACGTTGTCCAATGTCTTCACTCCGGGGTGGAGCCAGTAGTACGAACGAAGAATCCAACGTAGTTGCTTGATTGTTTTCGCCATGGCTGCGGCAAATCAACTGATAACGTAGCAATAGGGTTGCTAAAAAAGCAAAGCCATGGCATTAACCATCCTTAAGAACTTGACCCTTCTTTACCGACAGACTTCGCTGCCGGTTATTAGAGTACAGGAAAACGTACTGGAAAGTGTAAAGATCCTTAGAACGATAGATAGAAATTTAATTTAAAAATGAGCAAAATAATTCATGATTTCAGGTTTTTTGCTTATGTTTTATGAAAATACACCAAGAATAATAAGCATGATATAATGAACTTCTTGCAGTACAACACAACGCAAGGTCATGAACTATTTTTCAATATTTTGTGCTGCCTGATATGGCAGTTCAGTCATGATTTGACAGCAATTCAAATTTTATGATTTCATGATTTTATTTATGGTATCGGGATCGGATTTCTTTCCGTGCAATAGCGGCACAACCCAGAACAGATTCGAACCTACAACGACTGGTTTGTTAAACCAGCATCGTATCCCGGAGCTAATGTGACTGGTAATTATTGGTGATTCATTACCAGATAGCACGACAAATCGCTAAATCAATCTTTAAATCTTTACAAAAGAAGCAGACTTTCGCGCAAGCGAAAGATCAGAGCACATACACAGAGCATCCGTCGTATAAGAAAGAGAGAAGCAAGTTTATCTGATAGAGTTATTTTTTAGCATAAGCCTTAGAGCTTAATATAAATAATTCGTGAATTGATAAAAGGTTCTCTACTCTAAATTCTAACGAAGAGAAATCTGGTTGTGGCCGTTTTTTTCTGATTGCGAAAATATCATTTGAAAATTCATTACCAGTTTAAAGACTAACCAATTTAGTATACTACCGAACGCAAAAAAAATCAGAAAACACAAAACAACGTATGGACTTAGACAAAGGCAACAGTTTCGAAGAGTAAAAACAGTTTCGTAAAACGATAACAAAACGAAAATATTTATTTTCCCAACCAGAGTTATATTTCCAATGTCATCACGACTAACTTTTTCTCGCTCCATATTACGCTGAGCAGTCATCGCAAACAGGTCCCTAAAACATGGTCTTCAACTGCTCCACGAGCTGGACCAGCTCTTGCTCAGTCAAGGCACGTCCTTGGGCTTGTATTCTGGCATTCATTTCATCCAGCGTAGCTTGGATGAATGCGTTCAACGAGTTCGAGACAACGTTTGTTATAGTATTGTTGAAGACCGTGGTGATGATGCTGACGAAAATGTTCATCAACCAGTCCACCAGTATCGAGCCACGGAATCGGATGTTCAGGGAACTGTCAAAGAGATGAAAAACAGAAAGTAGAATATCATTTGCTCTATATCATTTTCATACGGCGAAAGAATCCGTCACTGCCACACGAAGGGATTTGATATTTCATGGTCCCCGGTAGCGGGCCTCTAACTTGCACCGGAAACCGTGGAAAGTTACTGTGGAAATGAAACGAAAAGAGAGGAAATAAAAAATATCCTGCCATATCCTAGCTTTCAACACTTCACTTTGACGTTCTAATAAAGTGATATGAGATATAGCCCGTCCTGGCGGCCTTTATTGGATTGAAAGTGAAAATTATCAGGCAAACGAGCGAAGAAAACTTTTGCCATAACACTCTTCTCACTTTTGCTTCAGCTATCCGGATAGCATTTGTCGAATTTCACGTACTGCGCTTGAGCTGGTAGGCTGGTTCTGTTATTGATGAGCTATGCTATATGATGTATATTTTTATGATACAATCTAACAATTATTGCTCTTCCATTCAAGGTTTATGCTACTATGAGATAATCAAGCATTTTATTATTCGAAATTAAATTAAATTTCTCAGTTTTTCAACAAGTTTTACAAACCAATTTGATTTATGAATTTTAAAAAGTTACGAACACTTTGATTTGATTTTGGGATCATTGTTTTACATTTTCAACTTATAGTGACATTTCCAATCATTCCATTCCGACATTTTTATTGTCATGTCTAAAAAAGAAAATCACACAGATGAATTCGTCTCGCATTTTTAAACTTGACGTGAAAAGTTGTGCAGGCTATTAAAATTGATAGCACTAGATGGAATTAAAGTATTTAGATCAATGATCCACCCTATCTGGATATCTCTTACACATTTGAAGCCACACTCGTACGATCCGCTGCTGGTGGTATCATTCCTCGCTGGGATAAAAAGTCTACGGTGGACAGGACAACCGACTCTTGCCGTTTCGCACTCGATGAGACCGGCGGAATGGTGATGTGAATTTTTATGAAATGGACTCGCGTCGTAAAAAAGTTGTTATCGTTTTCAGGGGTCGTCGAAAACTGTATCACGAAAATGTATTTAACACGTTCATCGTACGTGAAAATTTAGTATCCTTATAGCACAACACGTTTACCTATAGTGCTATGCGATACCAGCTGGCTGGCTGGTGGCAAAAAACGCGTCCGTCGGTGTACATAGCGAAGCGAGTCCTGAAATCAAACCGGGTGCTAACGAAAAGGACAAGCGAAATGAACTTTTTCCAACATCCAACAGAATTTGATGCTTAAACCTATTTTCTCGTGCCATTCTCATGTCGAAAGGTTACTCTATTTGGGGGTAATAAGTTTTAGAGCAAACATGTATTCGAAAGGTGAAAACATAACGAGGCGAAAGTTGTATTTCAAAATGCTATTGTTGTGAAAACTATTTCCAAATTCGTATAGGTATGCGAAGCAGATTGTTTTTAATACTATTCGGCATAAAACATCGAGCCGTTTGTCAAAAAATATTCCCAAAATTGTTTTGCCAGACGCTTTTACATGTTTTCAAGTACCATTCATAACTTCTAGTACCCGTTTAAAACATTGAGCTTTTTAATGCTATTCAACCATTTAGCATTTACAAAAAAAATCTGAGCCTTGCCCATTCTGCTATTGCTCTCAGTTACCTGCCGAGGGAAGGAAGCAATATGAATAAGTGGGTCAGGGAGGTTGAGGAGGGCTTGTAAATGAACGCAACCTTAAACTATTCTTACTACATATTATATGGTTTGTTGCAAAATGGACTTACATGAAAAACTTTATTTGATATTTTTACCAGCTAATTATTACATACCACGAAAAGAAAATTATGTTAATAATGTAACACCGCCAGTGCACCATTCTTCTTGTGTTCCGTAGTTGTAACGTAATTTAACTTAAATTAAATTAACGTAAATTTTAAAATCTTCCATCGCTACCTACTTTCTTTTACTTTGAAATAAATATACAATACTGGCAATCGACAGGTCCAACACCTAGAAACCAATCAGAAAACGTCACTTACTTTACAGTTCACTTTCTTTTTTTTTAATCGTAAGCAAGACATTTGAAAAGCATACCTATGCAGTCATGCATATATGCACAAATAAACGAGCAAAACTCTCTGGTGAAACATTTCCTGAGAAGCAGCCTTCATGTAAAACGGCCCGTCAAATTGAAATTGTGATTTAAAATGATTTTTTCCTTTCAATTCGTGCAACATTTCATATAAGTTAAGAGGGATTAGGGCACCTTTTTTCTATGGTTAGCACCTTCGCATTGGTTGGTTACAAAATATCGTACTGGAGTGAAGGTAAAATGGTAACGTCATAGACACATTTTGAAAAATAAAATAAATCTCTGGGAGAAAAATATGTAAATCTGCTGATAGAATCGGTGAACAGAATCGAGGATATTTTTAACTTCACAAGAAGTATGGCCTAGCTTGGACATAATTATTTTGGTTATAAGTGTGTTTGAATTGATGGCATTGCAAATAAAGAGTGTTAGTAATAGTGAACATTAGGTATGATTCCAATATTGGCTATAGAATAGTCTAATATTAAGCATACCGAACATAACTTTGAAATAATACTAAATATACGACGCACAACTACATTATGCGGAGCACGAAAAATTTTTACAAAAATTTAAAAACAATGTCGTTTTTGTTGAAGCTGGCAACGAATTGGCGACGAGTAGTCCAGGAGCGAGTACAATGGAGAGAAATTCATCATACGGCAAGAGCCACCCCGGCTCTCCGCTGGTAAAGTCGTAAGTCGTTATTGTTGTCGTTAGCATCAGCGGGCTGGCTCGTGCTGTTTCAAACAATCGTCTTCATATATCTCGACCCTGCTTGAGCCGTTCGTCGCCAATTTCCCAGGTATCTCTGAAGTCGTAAGTCACTTTCAACCTGGTCGAACCATCTTGCACGTAGGGCCTCTCTATTTCTGGTACCATAATTGTCCTTGAAGAAGTCCGTTTGCATCGCACTGTCGTCCCGTCTGTCTGGTCCACAGTACCCTATCGACTTTCACCTGATGTACGATGAGAAACTCTTCAAGCACCGCCTTCAGCTAGTAATTAATACGCCTCCGTCACTATCCGCTTTTAATGAATATCCGCCAAATACCGTCCACAGTCGCTTCCGCTCGATCAAAGTAAGGGCGCGTATGTCCTCGGAGAGCAGCGTCACAGTTTCAAGTTCATAACTACCTACCGTTCCGGTTTAATAATAACTTTGTAGATAGTTAGTTTCGTACGGCAGCGTATTCTTGATCGTAGATTTTGCGAAAGGCAAAGTAGGCCTGCTGAGCGCGCCACTGGATCTCATTACTAGTGTTGTTGTCCGTGGTCACCTACAATCGCAAATTCACGAACTTATCTACCACTTCTAGTTCGTCATCAATAATGGTCACCGTCCGTGGAAGACACGCATTTATCTCCATTGAACCTCTTCCTTTCATGTATTTGGTCTTCGACGCATTTGTTTTCAGCCCAATCCACCTAGACTCCCCTTTCTGTCAATCTAGCCTATATTGCCTTCACTGTCGTAAAGTTCCAGGATGTGTCAACATAGTGATCTGCGAAGTCTAGGAGTTGGCTGCTTTTACTAAAAATCGTGCCTATTGTTTCGATGCCCGCTCGTCGGATCACCCCCTTAAGAGCCATGTAGCATAAAATGCAGGACTGGCCGTCCCCTTGTCTAACCTGATGTGACCTGATTGTGAGGAACGTGCTGCTCGAGCCAAAGATGCTGATACCTTGTCTAAACTATAACCGCGACTCGAAGGGACCGGAGAGTGTCCCCGAAATCCACACGAAACACATCACTCGATTTAATAGAGTTCTGACCAGTGCCGAGAGTGTCCCCAAGACGCACACGAAACATATCACTCGATCCAATATGGCTCTGACCAGTCACGTCAGTTTTTCTGGAAAACCGTGTTCGTGCATTATCTTCCATAGCTGATCTCAACCGACTGTTTCATATGCTGATTTGGAGTTAATAAAGATGTGGACACATTATACTCCGGACCCGACATCTCTGCAAGATCTGTTGGATGGCCGAAATTTGATCCGTAGTGGCGGGAGCTCCCCTGAATCCCGCCTTCCCTACGAAACCTTGTGATATCGGTATCAGCCAGTGTAAAGTCCAACCAGAATACGAGCAATCGTAGCGGAGATCGAGTAACCAACCCCGGGGGAAACTAAGGTCGTATACGACCGGGAAGAAGCCACTCAAGCAAATACTGTTAGTAGCAACGAGAAATAGCTTTATCGGCCTTGTACGTCTGTTCCCATGTCAGGGCCGGCTGACAAAGACAGATTTGGAGCAGACTACTGAATTAAGAAATGTATTGTCTCGGCACTAAAACTAAGACGTCAACCTCATCAGGAGACTCGGTAGCGTGGTCCTAGTAAGGCAGCCTACTTAAACCAACCTACTACGAAAAATCAATGAAATGTTACTTGGAACATTCGGCATGGACAACGGGAATGAAATAAAGACATGGAATGGATGCTTGATACCCGGAACTGCATATCGCCGATTATTGTGGATGGCGTCAGCTACAGCTTGAACCCCGAATGTCCAGCATCGTCGCACTGCACAGGATCTGTCGCAAATCTGAAAAGTTGTAGAGGATCCGTAGCGGCCAGGCCGAATTTTACCAAAGCCTTGGAGGTACGAACGAACTGGGAATGTGCCTTATAGTGATGAGCAGAATGTAGGATTGCATGAGGATTTAGAAGGTGATCAACGCGAGGATATGGATGTTGAGGATGAAAGGTCGTTTTTCCAACTACACTATCATACACGTGCATTGTCCACACGAAGGTAGACTCGACGACCAAAAGGAAAGATTCTTTGCGCAGTTGGAGGCAACGTACGATAGCTGTTCGCCACGGAACGTCAATATTGTCATCAGGAATGTGAAAGCCCAAAGTCGATAGGGTATCGATGTATAGACCGGCGATCGGGTCCGATAGCATGCACACCGTCACGAACGATAACGGCCTGCAATGCATCAGCAGCTTTCCGAGAGCTGATGATCAGAAGCACTTTCTTTACCCGCACAAATTTCCACAAAACCACCTGGAGATAACCAGACCAACGAACATTGAATCAAATCAACCACATTCTAGTCGACGGACGCTCCTTGTCGAACATCAAAAACATACCGTCCCTAAGAGATGCGGATATCAAGTCGGATCATTACCTAGTGGCAGTGTATGTGCGCTCGAAACTATCCACGATATATATCGCGTGTCTACTGGACGAAGCTCCACCTTCTTCTGTGAAGCTAGTTGCTTTCACCCTCAAAGACGCATGGATAGGACACACAATGAGGAAAAAAGAGCTTGAAAAAATCAATCTAAGCATTGCCACGAGGGTGAATTGGGCGAAGTATCGACAAACGCGGAATGATTTGATTACGTTCCGGAGGAAGAAACAGCGCCCGAAGTAGGACAAAGATCGTGAAAATCTAGAACAACTATTCCGAGCTAATGAAACGCGCAAGTTCTATGAGAAGGTGAACCAATTTTGTAAAGGACACACACCGTAGTCTGATAAAAACAGTCACAAACGAGCGCAAGGTGGTCGACAGGTGTAAACAAATTTTTAATGTACATCTCTATGACAATATAACAGAAGGTGACGAAACAGAAGTTGACTTCCCAAGTAACAATATGAGTTTTAATGTAGTCTTATTGCGGTTTTTACGACCAATTTTGGTCACCGCCCAGTTAGCTTCGAGATACGATGCTGGTCTAACAAGCCAGTCATCGTATGTTCGAATCTCGGCTAGGCGGTGCTGCTAGATAGAGTCAGTAGGATTTTTGCACTAGCCCCGTAACTGTCCTGTACTCTAAATGCCGGCCGTGAAGTTTGTCGATAAAAAAGGGTCAAGGGTCTTAGAAAGACGTTTAAGCCCAAGGTTTTGCTCTTTTGGTTCTAAAAGCCATCATAAGAATAATTTAAAACCCAAATTGTTACTTATAGCTATAAGTGTCTACAAACGATAACTGAGGCGACCAAGCTATCCTGGAACGAGTGATGTGCAACATGCGTGTTTCGGAAGCAGTCTCTAGACCAACCTCGAGTTTTTTAGTCTTGACCTTGAAATGCGGTCAGGCATATAAATTAATAGTTTTTTGAAACGCTAGTTCTTTTCCAGTTGATGAAGGGACGGTAGGAGAAAGTAAAGAATTTTTTTTGAGTGGAGGGGAAAGAGCGAAAGGGTGAGAGGGGGAGGGGCTATTAGTAGCTACACTTAACAAGTAGTCGTTGTGACTAGGGATGGGAAAACTATCAAAACTACTGATAGTTATCAGTAAGCAATAATATCATTAAGTATCAGTAAGTTTTCGCTGTTATTGATAATTACTGATATAGTTACGTTGTCCCGTTAGAAAAATTAGTTTGATTAAACTTATTAGTCGGTAGTTGCGTATGATAAATGTGGATGACACAATATATCGTTGTCATCGTCATCGTCAGTAGCCTAAAGCCAGAGTAGCTCGTGCTGATTCAAGCAGTCGTCTCCATTTAACTCGAATTTGGGCTACTCGTCGCTAATTTCCCAGTCATCTCAAAAGTCACAAATCACTTTCGACCTGGCCGAGCCATCTTGTACATTGAGCCCCCTATTGATGGTGCCGGTGGGGTAGTTGAAGACCATTGTTTTCGTCGCACTGTCGTCCGGCATGATTACGACGTATCCGGCCCACCGTATCCTACTGACTTTCGCCAAATGTACGATGGGATTCTCTCCAAACAATGCATGTAGCTTGTGATTCAACGTCTCCGCCACTCTTCTCTTTCAGTTTGTACTCCTCCAAATATCCTCAGTACCTTTCGTTCGAACACGGCAAGAGCGCGTACCTCTATCCTTCGTGAGCAACCTCATGACTACAAATCCATAAAGAACCACTGACCTGATAAAAGTTTTGTGCATTGTAGCGATCGTAGCGTTTTGCGAAGGGCAAAGTAGGCTCGATTTCCCGCTTGAATGCGCCGCTGGATTTCATTACTAATGTTGTCCGTGGTCACCAGCAATCCCAAACACATGAATTCAACTTGTACCAACCCGCACCGCGTCTCGAAGGGACTCGAGTGTGTCCCCGAGATGCGCACGAAACACACCACTCGATACAATGAAAGCTCTGATCAGTAGCGTCAGTTTATCTAGAAATCCGTATTCGTCCCTTTGAGTCATTGCTGGTCTCGATCGACTGTATCGTGTGATGCGTGAGCGCGATTGTACTCCCAACATATCTGCTGAGTGGTGGAAATCTGGTCCGTAGTTGCGCGAGCCTCCATAAAGCTTGCTTGGTAAATTACAAAGTAAACTTACAATGAAGAACGCAGTTTTAATATTGCAATTTCCTATTTTTTTGCTTCAATGCCCTGATGGGTAAAATTACTGATATTTATTGATAATTATCAGTAATGTACTGGAAACTACTGATAGTTATCAGTAACGATTTTTAATGATAGTTCCCATCCCTACTAGAAGCTATAACCTGAGCTTATAACCGGATTCGAACCCACAACACCTGCCAGGGCATGTGGCACGCTGGTACTCATACCTTTGAACCATAGAGGCGCTGGACAAAAGGAAACTACACAACCCCCTTATTAAGCTAGCGACGTATCTGCAAACGTTACCATTTGGTGGGTCGGGTTATTTATAGACACAAATTGTGCCTCTACCAGCAGTGTCAATGAACATGTGTGCCAAGTTTGGTGAAGAACGGTCAAGGAGTTCTGGAACTATATCTGTATATGTATATGTATTTTGATGTAATCATTAGTTTTATCAAAATTATCACCTATAAAAACTCGCAAAGGCGAAAGATCTCATATCAAAATACCTACCCCATATTAGTGAGCCGGAAGTCTCCCAAATAGATAAAGAAGTTGTTCAAGTTGATAATGAACTCCGACTGGAACGTTACCGTTGCAACATCTACATCTACCCAGCCGGACGGACCCAAATCCATAATGTGAGCGGAGTAGTCATAGGTAAACTAGAAGGAATATAATTGAAGTTATTTTTAAAGTGAAATAGGTACTATGGACATCAATGCAAAATAACAATTAGCGAAAAATATGGTGTATATCCATCGTATCCTTCTTCCGATAAACAATATCTTGCTATGATTATATATCCAGAATTAGAGTCACTCAAAGTTTAGTGTGCGTGGACCAGAACATTGTACTAATAAACCGAAAATTTCGAAAATCTATGAGCTGTACCGAGGAGTAGCACATGCTGTTTCGGAAGCCAACAGCTAACTGCGCTGCCTATATTCATGCTTTCACTTTTAAAACTGACTATTAGGCATAACTCTTTGAAAGATATGCTACAAAAAATTCTGCTACACATATTTACTGTGCATACTAGCGCCATCTGTGATCGGCGTTCCCAGATAACAGCTTACAACAAGAATATCCCTCCTACAAGCAAGTATTTTGCAAATGGCTTTTCTTATGTTTTGTTAAAAATCATTGAACTTTAATCTAACCAATTTTCGAACCATCTGCGCAACGATAGATTGTTAGATAAAAAATAGTTCGCCCATCGGCATTGAATATGCCAAGCATAGTAACTTAAAATTGAGTACCTACCTACCATTCTTATTTTCAAATAAAAAAACTGAAGATATTCTTTCATTCGCGAAGTATTTGACTTCGCTGAATAAACTACGTGGAAGTAATTGTAAGCAAATACGTGAACAAAATAAATAAATACCAGTTAGCAACCTGCAGAGGGGAAAAATGTCGGCTCGATATTTGTTTTTCGCATAAACTTTTGCGAAGCTGTTGAATAATAAAGCAGATCCTTCTTGAAGCGGGAAAGTGAAACAAAACCGTTCTTACTTTTTACGATTTAATATACGCGTGCAGGATTCGAAAAGAACCCCAGAACTAGACAGCGAAAGTGGTTGCATTTCTCTGTATATATTTGTGCCTTGAATATTTTTTATCTGCCTTCTACAATAGCATTGTTATAAGAAGCATCGCTCGAAAAAGGCGAAGCTTGGAGGGTCAAATCGTAAAGACCGTCGGTCACAATTCAACGATAAAATTGAGCACGGTGCGTAACGGTAATAAAAGGTTTCTTTTTCCCGGAGATGGTTTTACCAATCAACACGCTAATAGTTTCATTCAAAAGGTATTTGGAATTCGTTGTAGTTAATTACCAATAATATATTCTTTTGATCGGACTTTTATTCAGAAAATCATAAAATAGATAGTAAAACGTAATAGTATATACACATCACAGCAATGTCCCAGTAACAAACGTCAAATTTTGGTACTCATGTAACTCGAAGGATAAGAATTATAAAAAACATACTTCAGATATCCACGTGGTCCGACTCAAGCAACAACCTCGCTTGTATCTCTAACGTATAATTCATGTAGGACAGCACAAACAGTCATTCTAACCCTCTTACATACTTTTTTCGGTGACTCACTGTGACTGTAATGACAAAAGTAATGCATAGGCAGCGTTTAAAGTTTAAACGCATCTTTAAAAAATCTTACTCATTCATGCTTTCCCGTAAACAATCAATTGGCTTGTAATTTTTCCCTTGTTTTCAGGTTGCACAAAAGAAATACGAAATACTTTAGAAATCAGCATTCCATTTCAACCCACATAAACGATTCAAAACTGGTTGTGCTATAAACATTATAAAAATTCAAAGACATTCGTTGGCATACCTACAGCAATATATTCTTGGAATCCTTCCATAACTGCTTCAAGGAGCTGCAAAAATGAAACAAAAACGATCCACCGGCAAAGGATTTGTTGTGCATATGATGAGAAATATTGCGCTGCGATAAAAAACACTGTTGGAGTCCACGTGGAAAAGCATCACGCGTGGGCGTAGAAAAATATTGATCGAGATTGAGGTGAAGCAATTTTCATGGGCGAAGCTTCTGTTTATGGTTACATGGCGCCATCACGCTTTCGGACTAATCCAACCCGAAGATTGCTGCAACGGACCGTGAATCATCCGGTTAAAGTTCGTCTCTAGGGAAACTTCCCGGGAAAGGCAATGCCCGTTGACTTACAACTTGGATGTGAATTCCATAAAAAGGTGGTCTGACAACAGAAACCACAAGTACGTTGACAAACTAGATCCTTCAACAGGATAACGATTCCTGACATCGAAGCAAGGGGTTGCGAGATGGAAAGAACAGTTTGCTATTGTAGTATTAGATTTGTCCTCATAATCACCTGATGCGATCTCGATTAAAGCTGTGTAGGTGTACTTGAAGTACAGTTATCGTGGAAGGAAAACTCATGATTTGAGGCAGCTGTGCGACGATATTCGTCACACTCTGAGATTCCTGTCAAGTAGATATACAGAAATTTTTCCAGCAAACGGGTTAAGCCATCGCTGTCGGTAAAAAGTATGTTGTACTAAACTATACCAATATGTATAGATATGAATAGAAAAGAATTTTGTGGGTTTAGTTTTAAATATTCAATTGGTAAACCACCCCGAAACCAACAGCTTTTCACCTTGCATGCAAAATGTGTAATATAAGGCTAAATGGTAGAACTTTTGTTAATGTTTCCGAATATCCTTACTGATATCAAGGTAACGTTTGTAGAGCCAGCTAGCATGGACTTCGTTTTAAATATATTCACCTTCAACCCTATCATCATCAGGTGTACAAATTAAGGGGACATAAACAACTTAAAATTTTGAAAAAATCAATATTCGTTTTTTTTAGACTGGGGCTACCCTATATGGCATAAAGACATTTGGCATAATGCTGTTGGCATAACGCCACTTGGCATAAATCCATTTGGCATAACGGTCATTTGGCATAATGGTCATTTGGCATAATGGTTATTTGGCATAACGACTTTTTGGCATAATTTATAATCTAGCCAGGTTTTGTTGTTTGGTGCTTAATCTTTATGTGTGCAGCAATTTACTGAGTACCTTTTCAATTTTAAATTGTTATAACTCAGTCAATTTGGAAGCTCCGTTACGGAAATTTCGTGACATCGTAAAATTTGTTGAATTCAGGGAATTGAATCTGTTCCTGTGGAATCATTGATAGTCAATTGGGTACACAAGGCAAAATTAGAATTTGTTTCACTGATCCTTTTTGACATTTCGAAAGGACATGGTCACAGTAGTACTGATTGATCATATCGGAACTGATTCTAAACGAATAATCGATGGTTTTAGTGCTAAGCATTATTTCGAATCCTAAACTATAATCTGTGATCCTGCAGAAGCCAGTTTCGCAATGACCATTCAAAACAAAAATTACTACCTACTCCAGAATGTTCAAGCTGATTCATCGCATTATATGAAGAAGTTCTTTAAATGAATTTCTAGAGTTTTGACACCCACATCATGACAGTTATTCTTGTAATCCAACCAGTTCTCTACTTCATAGCTGACAGTCCATCGTAATTCCGGATTTTCTGGCACTGTCTTTAAAAGGCCAAATAGTCCTGTGTGTCTAAGCTAGATAAATTTACGAACCAAATGAACCTGTTGCGTCAAAATCAATTTAAATTTGTTATGACAATTGTTAAAATTCGCTTTTGGGTAGCCGGGTACACTTGTCGCCCTCCTAAAGATGTTTTTGTAGTTGGTAAACGCCGACAAACACTCACAAACTTTATGACATTAAACTCGATTCTTATAACACCAGTGAAAAAGCCAGTGACAATTAGTAATTGATAATTAATCTTTGCGTACTGATTTCCTGTTCCATAGTATGCTAGAATGTCTTTGACTTTTGTGCTTTTCAAAATTTCTGGTAATTGATTATCTGCCGTCAACCTCAAGAAATTTTTTGTTGCTTCTTGCCGTAGAAAAAAATCTTTTGAAATACAAGTGCATTTTAGTTAGAGCAGGGCCCAACTAGAGAACACCCAATTAACGAACAGCCCAATAAACGAGATTTTTTACGAGCGAGTCATTGCTGTATTTGAAAGTGTTATTTACACTTCATATAGCACACAGTAACCATCCACTATACACTAAATACAAAGTCAAGTTTTTAGTACATGTCCAGCCAGCAAACAAAGACAAAACTTTTAGTCACAATAAAAAAATTGTTTTTTTTGTTATTTTTCAACGAAACCTCGACAACAGATATCCCAAATTATCACATGTAAGAAAAAATAAAAGCTTTCTAAATATGTCAAAATTTATTCACCGTTATGTCTATGTCTTACTGATAATATTTTTGGAAATAAGTTCTTGATTTGGAATAAACGTTATTTATGAATCTTTCTGTGAAGGTAACCATTATTCAAAATCGTTTTCCGCTGCTTGTTAATGAGGACCACTCGTTAGTGATGGTAGCTGCGTGGGTACTATTTTGCGGAAAACCAATTCGCAATTGACCAAAACGCGGATTATAGTGTTTCGCGAAAAGTATTGTTATTCATTTTGCGAAATGTACCATTTTGTGAGGAAAATTTTCGCAATATGTACTATTTGGCGGAAAACTATTATGCAGAAAATTTCTTTTTTCGGAAACTATATTTCGCAGTTATCCACCTAATTAAGCCCATGGCCTTCGATCGCTTCACAAAGAAAGTGTGATCCGTCCTTACTCGCTGTCGCTCGTTCGGACCCAACTGAAGGAAAGAACTAGAGGTCAATAAACCTAGGAAAACAAATAAACCTAGACCAATGCTGGAAGGTGCATGGGTCGAATCAAGCTATAATCTAAGATTATTACCGGATTTGAACCCGCAACACCCGGCAGGGCATGCCCTGGCTGACTGGTGATTTGGTACAGTTGTAAGCGAAAATTCAGAGGTCTAAGTTAGCACCATTAACCAAACACATGTTACCACCTTACAATACCCATGACAACGACGCTGCTTGATATTGAATGCGGCGTGTGTTACTTTCCCTGATAATAATCGCAGTTGCCTAAAATATTGCGTATACAATGGATAGGGAGAAAAGTAAAATATCGGTTTTTTACTATTTTCCTTTTTTTGCATTGATTTTCATTATTTTTTACGTATAAACCTGACGCAGACCAAAACACAACAACTGAAAAAAGAATCATGCAATTCCGTCCAGCTGTTCTTGAGTTAATCCCTTACAAACAAACAAACCAACTTTGTTTTATTGTATACATTATTACAAGACATTTTGCTGAAGAGCCTTCCATCTCTTTAGCAAAAATAGAAAAACCTACTTCTCATACAGTAATGTTTCGATTTTGTCAGATCCCGATTTTGTCTACCCCCGATTTTATCAGCTTTTTAACCCGATTTTGTCAACCTATAAATTTTGTTTAACTTTTGTGCTTTTAAACATGATTTATAAAACTTTTCAGTCTGCTTGAACTATTCTGATTCTCTGGGGAGAGTTTTTGAATAAAGCCATTACAAATATTTTTTAAAGTTTTTGTCTTTCGGATGCTGGGCAACTGAAGGGGGGCGAAAAAAAACGAAAGAGATTTTTTTATTTACGCAAAATAAATTAAGATTTTTAGGAATTTTACTTAAAGTTTAATCGTGAAACCCGAATCTATTCTTGCTTTTTATAAATACGTTATTATTTTTCATGCAAAAACCTTCCAAAATAGAGTCAAAATCGAAAAAAGATTTTTGACGATATTCGGAAATTACATTTTGTACTTCCACTTTTGTTTCGTGCTAGAAGAGCTAACACTCCGTAAACTCTTTTTTCGAGTTCTTTTGGCTGTAAATCCCCCAAATTGATTTTATACGAAAAAAATTACTCAAGTTTAACAATTTTTTTTGTCTCCCGATTTTTAGACCCAACTTGAATGGCGGGAGGACAAAAACTTTAAAAATAATTTGCAATGGCCTAAAATGATGCCTTCTTGCGAGTAATTCGGGGTCAAAATTAGGGTATTTTCAGAGTAAAAGCTCCATAGTTCCTAAACAAGCAAAGATAGAGGTATACTATATTTAGCAATGTTATGTATTTTTACTATTTGTACAACTTTGTAAAACAGCAAAAAGTCATATACCAACTACAAAAACAGCTAGAACAGAAAAAGTGGTGTGGTTTGTTGTTTGTTGTTTGTTGTTTGTTGTTTGTTGTTTGTTGTTTGTTGTTTGTTGTTTGTTGTTTGCTGTTTGTTGTTTGTTGTTTGTTGTTTGTTGTTTGTTGTTTGTTGTTTGTTGTTTGTTGTTTGTTGTTTGTTGTTTGTTGTTTGTTGTTTGTTGTTTGTTGTTTGTTGTTTGTTGTTTGTTGTTTGTTGTTTGTTGTTTGTTGTTTGTTGTTTGTTGTTTGTTGTTTGTTGTTTGTTGTTTGTTGTTTGTTGTTTGTTGTTTGTTGTTTGTTGTTTGTTGTTTGTTGTTTGTTGTTTGTTGTTTGTTGTTTGTTGTTTGTTGTTTGTTGTTTGTTGTTTGTTGTTTGTTGTTTGTTGTTTGTTGTTTGTTGTTTGTTGTTTGTTGTTTGTTGTTTGTTGTTTGTTGTTTGTTGTTATACAATCTCTTCTGATAGCGATCTGGATTTCGATGGGAAACACCTTTTAAAAACAGGAAACTTGAAAATTCTATTGTCGAAAACTGGTTTAAGGCAGAGTTTTACGAAACGTTTAATCAAAAGCTAATTCAGCTGCGATCAATTTCCATAAATTCATAAATTATCCCGGCTCAGGTCGATTAGCATTTATTGTCAGTTTAAATCGAACTTCTGTCAAAGTTTTCATAAATTTTGAGTTAAAGTTAACACCAACCCAGGTTAATTTATGAATTCGCTATAAGCTATGCGACAAAATTGATTACATACTTAATTTTTTTTTGTTTATAGCTGCGACCTGCATTTAGATCTATCTCTTCTACATACTGCCGTCCTCCTGACCTGAAACTTGCACATAACTCTGATGATTGCGACTTTTAATAGTGCCAGATTTTTCATAAAATCAATTCTTTTCTTTGCAGCAACTTTCATCCATTTGACACAAAGCCAGTTTTTAAAATATAGCTCTTGTTCAACTTTTCGCCGGGGCTAATTCATTATCTTCACTTGAAAAGAGATTCATTATCTTCACTTAAAATGAAGTTCAATCATTATTCGAACATCGTATAAAAAAGTTACTCGATAAAGGGAAAAATCAGGAAGGAAGCAATACGCTAAGTTACCTTCAATTATAAACTGTGTGAACAGCGGTAATGTGATAATAATAAATTCCGCTGGGTAATATTAGAGTTCCTTGATGACAAATAATGGCTCCATTTGCTTGTCAGTGAACAGAAGCACGGGCAAAAAAGTTGGCTGCGTGTTGAAAAATGGTGGTACTTCCCACTACCGCTATACTCACCGCAAGCTGTCTCAAGTTAGCACCAATGTTTACACGGAGCAGCGTGCCATCGTAGTGCATCATTGCCGTTCCGCTGCGTACCACGCTTTGGATGTTGTGAAAAACTCCGTTGGTAAGCTCCAATTCCCCATGGTAGGTAATCAAGATCGGTCTCTAATGGACGAGAAGTGAAATTTATCATACTGACATCAATGGGTGTCGATATCGGTTTTTAGCATGAAACCTTACATGCTCAAATCCTTCAACGATGTCAGGCAGGTCAATGGGTATGTAGTTTTCGTTTAACCATGGTCCAACTTGAATCATTATAATATCAACGTAGTTGTTCATATTAGCCGACATTGGTAGGTTGTTTCGAGCCCTGAAAACACTTTAAACTGTAAAGTTTCAGAATGTCCACAATACATTTTATTTTCATTTGTTCAATTTTTCACACTATTTCACAAACGTCAATCAATAATATTATGGACAACAAGTATTATTTGGCACATTTGAAAAATTTAACAGGTGTCACGTCGTAGTAAATCACCATTTTGGACCCAATAAATCCATTATCGTGTGCCTATCAATGTCGAATACAGCTCACGATTATTATCTTCACACGGTATGAAAAATACGCCCGGTAAGCCTGGTGTAAAAACCCCCAATAAACCAACAACGCCACTCACATTTCAGGCTTGGCAAGCTCACTTTTTTCGACAGGACCACCAGCAGCCATGATGAAAACGCTCATCAGCAGCAGTGGAAGCGCTCCGAACCGTCTCATGTTGCAGGAAGAAATATTCAACACCCTTCGTTCGATACAGAAAGCACAGCAAAAATCATCTGAAACGGTGGCAGTAACGTTCACCTGTATTTAAGGCAGATCAATAACCATAGTAGATGGCAGATAGCTCGAGATAAGCTTTTAATACCAGCTGAAAAGCGTGATAAGGTTACCTACAGATGCGAGAGAGCAAAATACGAATTTTGATTAACGGTAGTAGAGTACACCTACAATAAAAAAAAGCTACGCTTTTCGAATAACGATTTTAAATTAAACAAAAACAAATAAGAAATCCCTTAATCGGACTATAAAATGATTGAATATCGAGACAAAATAGTAACCGATGTTGAGACTCCATAGGTTTCTTAGAAGGAAAGGCTTTATCTTTGTTTTGAAAATTATCTTGCTAAAACGCACAGAGCAAAGTCTCATCTACCAACACAAAAATATTTAAGAAAAAGGCAAAGGTCTGCTTGTATCTGTACGATAATCAGTTCGCAAATAAACTTTCTTGATTTGAGTTCGATTGTTTTCAATTCTGGCAATTGTACTCAATGCGTACGACTGGCTTGGATGTCAGGATATCGCCACAGCAAATCTGCCAAAAACAAACGCGATCAGGATAGCACGTTTGTATTCTATTTTGTTGCTCGCAACAGATTGAGTGCCAGTGATTCTGAGCTGAGAATATGATATTTTTTGTCAAATGAAGAACACTCAGTTTCAAATGAAAATAATTCCACATTTCCTGAATAAACTCCTTATGGCTAGGCTATGTCAGATTTTTTTTGTAAACCCCATGGCGAATAAATTTATTATCACAGTATATTTTAAAATCAGATTTTTTTAAAACTCTGCAGAAAGTTACAAGTTACAATGTGTTTTCCATTAGACTGCAACATACGAGTTTTTGATTTTCGGTCACGGTTATCGGGAATAAACGCGAAGAATATAACGTGTAAAGGCTTATGGCAACTATCAGTATTTATTTTAGCTTTTCAATTCTCTTTTGCATCTTGTTTCCAATCGAAAAATAAATTGTGGTCCTTCAGTAATCGTCTATATTAATTAAACTTAAAGCTGACTGAAAGTTTCTCTGTCCCAGTCCTGATAAAACAGTAATATTTTCCACCTTCCACTTACGGCGTTCATCGTGAAGTATTTATACCCAATATGGAAGCGAGGAATTAAATGAAAGTGAAATTCATCGGATGGGTAAAGCGGGAAAGCTGGAGCGAACATACACTACCAGCATGAAACTGTTCGGTCAAATAATGCCGAAGCGAAAAACTCACGCCATTTATAAAGATTAGACGGTAAATTTATTATCGTTTTTATCAGTTTACCTATATTAAATTCTCTGCTTGGCGGCTGTTGCTATTGCTCCAAGCCACAACATCGTTGTGATATTGATACTAATATACCGGGCGAGACCATGCTTCCAGCAGCCTTCTCTCGTCTGCACGTTGTACCCTACCTATGTTCTACTGCACTAAGTTTCCACACAGTAAAATAGAATGCAGGGCTGTATCAAAATTTTGCAGTTTAGCAAATGCACCTTACCGCAAATGTCATCCGCAATACAAGAAAATCCCTTTGGGAAAATAAGTTGGCGTATATACTTTTCGCTTTATTCCGACATAACTACATATGTATTTAACTTGCAAGCTGTAGTAGGGAAAATATTTTTCTGAGTAATGGATTGTAGATTTCCATCCTAATGATCAAGCTGGTTTGCTAACGATAAATTCACTGTATGTGTACATAAATAAGACTTATAATAATAGCATACACTTTTGTTTGGCTAACCAAAATTCTTTTTCATTATACAAAAAGGCCAACCTCGTTTGGCGCCAGAAAGTATCCAATCGTTTGCATATTTTAATATCAATAACTCATAGAAAAATATTCGCATGAAAATGGAAAACAATATGCAAAACTATCTTGCTTACTTTCCACTGTTGGTATCCGAGATAACTTCAATACACAACGCTGACATTCAACGAACGGTCTGAGAGTATGAAAATAACGCTGATTGACGACACCTACATCAGTTCCGATCTAGTTTTTTATAAACCGTTATCGCCATACTTTTACAGCTCAACATGATTTACTTTATTGATACTGTCAGAGTAGAACGATAAATTATCTCACCAATATCACATTTACCCATGCAATTTTATTAAACGGTTGAATTATACCATTACTGAAGCATTAAATTATCAAACTCTGAATAATTAACCTGGAGGTTTGGAGAATGCTGTACAGGAAGAGCTAGGTACAAAGATAAAAAGTAGCAAAAATAGCGATAATGAGGGACACATGATGCATAGTAACAGTTTTACTAAAGTTTGGGTTGTATAACATTTCGCCGAAGACCATATCGCGGAGTACCGTTTCGCGGAATACCATTTCGCGGAAAACATTTTCACATAAAGTACTATTTCGCGGAAAGTACCAAAACGCCGAAAACCCTTTCGGGGAAAGTACCATTCCGCGGAAAACCGTTTGGCAGAAAGAACCATTTTCCGGAAAACCATTTGGCGGAAAATATTATTTCGCGGAAAACCATTTGGCGGAGAAAAATGTTCTGCAGAAATCTATATAGCAAAATGTGCAAGATGCTGCAAACGTTTAATAGTGTTGCTGTTATACTGTCAGATTACAGTCACTTGATTAAAGTTAGCAAATTTCGAGCTCGGCAATTTTCGATTTTGGTTAAGTGAGATATGAGTTAAGATGAGAGTTAAGAGAGCTTTAAGATCTTTTTAGCATGTTAGTAGCGAACGTTTCCTAGATGATTCAGGGCGAGCCGGCGGCAGGCAACGGCGTTCATTCGTTGAGTTTGGTCAGCACTTGATCGTAAAGCATTCGAGCACTGATCTAGCCACACTTCTCTGGTTGAGGGACCAGTTTGGTTTCTTGCTGGATCTTTTTTATGTACTTACTGATTCATGTCCACCGGTCCAGAAGAACAAATCAGAAAGTCAATACCGACGGTTACTTGCCATGGCTTTTATCTGTCTCCAGAACAGGTTTTCGTCTACAGCCCGACTGTCGAGGATGCCATTGGCTATGCTGTGTCGCTATGAGCCTCTTGGTCTACTCTTTTTTCGTTGTCCTTGCGGACTCCAAGAAAGTGCTTCTGTGATAATGTCGTCCGCTCCTCTCCTTAAGGTATGTCCGACCCAGTTTCATCTTCATTCCTGGATTTCAACCGTTGATGACGTCGACGATGGAATTTCTCGTTAGATACCTTATTGTCAGGCTGTCAGGCCCAAATGATATATCGTATACAGCCATTGTACTGCTCGCTCAGTAGAACGTAAAACCATTCCAGTGACGAATTCGCTGTATTGTACTGCGAGCGGCAAGACCTACACTACAGACCGGGCACCACTTTGTACGGAGACTCAGATTGTTCGACCGCAAGTGTTTGTGGAATCCATTATTATGTACCACTTTCACTGATAATACTCCTTTAAATTTCATGACTAGTATTGTGGTCCTCTGTTGCCACTGAGTCATGGTACAAGTACTTGTCGGCTTCCTCAAATTCATCCCCGACGATGACCATGGTGCTACCTAAGCGGACTTCGTCGCGCTCGGAGCCAAGTCAACATATAATTTATCTTAGACGTATTTATCTTCAACTCAATCTTCTCTGCTTCGCACTATAGTCTGGTGTATTGATCTACCACCGCATCACATGGTCCGCTGACAGCATCCACGCCGTCGGTGAAACAGAAAAATTGATATTAAAAATCGTGCCCCACATGTCGATCGCCGGACGTCATATAGAACCTTCAAGTGCAATGTTGAATAGCAGGCAGGAAAGACTAGTTCCCTGCGAGATTCAAATGCGTTCTACAATCCGCCAGAAATTCTAACGCATCATTCGATCCCATCCATTGTAGCCATGATAAGTCTAGTAAGCTTCCCCGAAAACCCGTTTTCGACAAAGATTTTATAGCTCTTGTCGGTTTACATTATCATGCGCGGCTTTGAAATCAACAAACAGATGATGCGTGGTGACTCGGAATTCGCGGTAAGATTTGGTGCGTTGTAGACCGACCTTCCATGAAGCCGGCCTGATAACTTCCCACGAATCTATTGGCTATTAGTGACAAACGATAGATGATGACTTGGGAAAGCACTTTGTAGGCGGCATTTAGGATAGCGATCGCTTGGTAGTTGTCACGATCCAGTTTATCACCTTTTTTGTAGATAAGGCAAATAACCGGGTATCTCTACTCCTCCGGCAGTCGTTTCGTATTCATGATCATATCAATTGTTGAAAACAGCTGGCCAACTTGCCCAGGCCTATTTTGATAAGTTCTACTTCCATACTATCTTTGCCCGCTGCTTTGTTGTTCTTCTGCCGCTGGATGGCGTTTTTAACTTCGCTTATCGATGGGGTTGGCACAGCTCCGTTTCATTGTTCCATCAAGAAGTCATTTTCTTGGCAATCACGAGCTTCCACCTGCACGCCTTTCAGGTGTTCATCATAGCTACTGCTTCCACCTTTCGATTGCCACACGGTCATCTGTCAAAATACCTCGATTATTATCGCTGCACAATTCGGTTCGCGATGAAAAGCGCTTGCGAAATTCCTTGTATTGTGAAAATAGTGCATCCGCTCAAGCTCTTCGCACTCCTTCTCATCCTAGTGGCACTTCTTCGTCTGGAAGAGTTGACTTTTTTGCCTTTCTATGTTTCGCATGAGTGACTCTACGCAGCCTTAGCATCCGCACTGCGTTCTTCTCATTCATCATCCACGAGTACTCCTTTTCAAATCATTCGTTTCGTCGATTTGGTGTTCCACGGCCAAAGCTACGCTATTAATCGCTGTTTCAACGGTACTCCAATAATCCTCAAGAAGAACGTCTTCTAGTTCATTCTCTTCGGATAGCGCGACTTCGAGCGCTAACGCGTAGCTTTCAGCGACATCCGGTTGCTTCGTTCGCGTTAGATTATGCCATGGTGAGCGCCTTATTGATGTAACTTAACCACTAAGATGAGAAGGAGTGCGAGAAATAGAAACAGAAACTAGGTAGTGGCAGGGATGGTTCGATCACTTTGACTCAATTTTGATTCATTTGACAGTACCGTCTTAACGGGGCCAAATATGACAAACGTATTGTATTGTATGTATTTGAATATAGGCTTTGAGCCCGTTACCCAATCTTAACCTAGTTACAAAACATAAACATAAAACACACTTCTTAAAATGAATAATACATATAAACAATAAAGACACTAATACAATTGTTCTCTAAAATATAATCTAAGCTTATGTCTAATTGTATCTGGGGTCATATCAATGGTAACAATTTCCTGCAGGGTGTTGTAGGCATTCATGAAGCGGGACGTTGGCTCATTCTGTGTGTAGTTCCTGGTTCGCAACGGTGGCTCGAAGGTTCTCCTTCGCCGTAGCGTGACTGGACTATCGTTCAGTATTAGTCGGTTGGCAAGAGGTTGGCTGACAGTTCGTCCTGCAAGAATATTCGTGAAGAACACGATGTCGGCTATCTTATGCCTCGCGAGGACCGAGTCAAGGTCTACCAGGCAGCACAGGTCCTGATAAGGTGGTAGCTCTTCTCCGTTCCATCCGAGATTTCTGAGAGCAAATCTAACGAATCTCTTCTGGATTCCTTCTATTCGCTGAATGTGAGTTACGTATTGCGGGTGCCATATTACGCTAGCATAGTCCAGTTTGCTTCTAACGAGACCTTTGTAGACTGCTAATATTGCATAAGGATCTTTGAGGTCACGGCCAAATCTTCTAATGAGCGAGAACAGTTTCAGGCTTTCTTTTAACAAAGTTAAGTAACAAAGTTACTTATGAGACATTTGTAGAACAGGTTATTATCTATAATTTTGCTGAACAACATTTTGCTCTATCTTTTGTAGTTACGGCGCTACAATGCTAGTATCTTATTAGTGACTAAATGAACGTTCATTTAGCCGCTGATGAGTGTACTAGCGTTGTAGCACCGTAACTACAAACGATACAGCAAAACTTAGTTCAGAAAAATTGTAGATTAGAACTAGTTCTACAAATGTCCCATATGTAGCATTGTTATATTTGGCTCGACTGAGACGGTACTGTCGAATGAATCAAGATTGAGTCAAAGTGATCGAACAATCCCTGGGTAGTGGTTCGAATCAATGTTAGTGCCTGATAGGCTATGACATCGTTAATGTCTGACAAGTGGCGACCTCTATCAGAACATACTCGATTTTCGATTCTGTCTGGTTGGTTGACCATTCTTGGAGTGGTCTCCAGGTGTACCATTCTTGGAGTGGTCATATTCTTGGAGGCGGCGAAGTTGACAAATCTTAGACCGTTTTCGTTCTTTTGCGTGTGTGCGCTGAACGCTGAAGCACCCGATTTTCCCGATTCGAACTCCTCCTCCTGACCGACCTGAGCGTTATAGTCTCCGATTTTGACATCATATCTTGGGCAGCAGTCATATTCGCGCTCCAACTGCCCGTAAAATTCGTCTTTGTCATCATCGGTACTTCCAAAGTATCGGCTGTGCTCGTTAATTACGCTGATATTACAGAATCCACCCTTAATTGTGCGCATTAGAATCAACTTTGACGCTAATTGCATTCAAACTATTGCTTGGCATTAAGGTGAAACGGTACTGAATCCAACATGGCCGGACATCCTATATCCTATATCCACACAAGGACGCCATTTTTCCGGTCATGTTGGGATTCAGTACAATATCACCTTAATATTTATGGATTATTTATGGAATGTCTTTTCGTTATTGACGGAAACATAATGCAATAAAACCACTATTTCTCACTATTCTCAAAAAATAAAAATCGCCTTGGTATTCCTCTCTTCTTTGAATATGACGAAGAGAATCTGCTGAATACTCGGGGTAAATCCATGAAATTTTGAGCTGTGATTCGAATTATTACCCCATTTTTTGTGGAAGTTGGATAACTCGTGCTCACGACTCAACGAATACTCACATAGATTTTTTAACTGATTACTGTTTGTCCATGATATACGAAAGAGATTTTGCATATGACGAAGTGCAGTTTCTGTATGACGAACTCCCGCTGAAACATAAAAATTCTTTTACTAATACGTGTAAATTCCCGATATTTTATCTGTCTGAATGGATGTACATGACAGTCAAAAAGTGTCAGATTCATCTCATGCCAAAAATTGAGCAGTTGTAGACATAACTCTTTTAAAAACTTGAAATAAAGTTTGGATTGTGTTTATGTATGACGAAGCAGTCCTTCACCCTATATGTAATTAAAACAAAACATTGCGTTTAAATGACACATTTTTTTAACGATTAATGCCGATTAATTTATAGCAGCAAAACTTGCAAGTAAAGTCTTTCAACGCACAACTTGAGTTATAAATTTTTAAAGTAGCCAATGTGTTCCTTCGTAGAACTTACGTATTGAGCCGTATCAAATGAGTATATTGATAAAAGTGATAAAGTGCGCACTTGTTGATTATGTTCATGACAATTCCACCGAAAAATTCAGTCATCTGCGAGAATGGCAATGTTTCACCTCTAGACCACGTAAGTGGGCAGTCCCCGAAAAAAAATCTTTCGTGTCCCATAGATTGATGAAAAGCAAAACAAGCGTAACTGATTTTCGTATTGCATGCGGACGCTCCAGCTTAGGGAACATCCACCACTACAGTTACAGTCAATTAAGGTTCGTTAAGATCAATTAAAGCCCCGCATGTCTTAGCTTGTGCGGAAACACTACTACATAAGGGTCGGTACTCCACATGTCTACTGATCTTATACTCAACTTGAATCAGCACCGACGTGGATAATAGAGCGACCAGCAGAAATTGGTTTACCAACCGCCAGCGCTATCTATAATCGCGCGTTACCCTAATTCTCCTCTTACATATCCGCGGACGAAACAAACATCTATTCAACTGACCGCACTCCATACGGTACATTTGCTTCGTCACTAGCCGAGACGAGAATGAACAACCGAAATCACTACCATCACTTGCACAGGCCGCTAGTTTCGGTTGCCAAGATGAATAGGCAGTGCTTTAGCACAAAAAAACTATTAGTATGGTTCTTTTTCCTTCTGTAAATGCTTGCTGCCGTTTATTTCTCATTTCCATGCCCGGGAAAATGGGAGGACCAAATAGTGTACTAAGCTTGAATCACGCAATCCGACAAATAGCACGGCAAAGGCTCACAGTGACACAGATGGAGCATGCATTCACTTCAGCACGACGTTATAGAGCGATCATATATTCTGCAACGCAGCATAGCAATGTCAGTCAGTCATAGTCAGACAAACAAATCAACTTGCTCCCCATCCATCATCATCGTCATCTTCATATGAACAGCGCGTTTTATCGCCATCGCTCCATTAATCCTACTTTCTAGGATAGCTGAGAACTATCACAGAGCAAAACTATGTATATTTCTCTATTTCACCGCTTGCAAGCAATGCTAGGTATCTGATAGTCCATCATATCGTACCGTTAGGAACGATGATTTGCATGGTACGAGCGTTTTGCTTTCGTAACATGTATGAAATTAACCATACTTTTATGGTAGGTACCATTACAAGCTGACCACCACAGTATTGGAACAATTTGAATGTTTGATTCGAGCTGTTTATCAAGATAAACGGCATTCTCAGTCGTGTTAATTTTGATTATCTCCACAATTGGCTAACAATGTTTATATGAGCCAGTGAAGTGCGCAGACCAGCGGAAAAGTTGAACAACAAAAACGATTATCGAATATACCACAATTTAGACAAAATGATTCGACAAACGATTACCGAGCACTTCGTTGGGAATTACAAATATTTAAATGCATAGTTCATTTTAATCTATTTTTTTCTTGAAGCTATACTTTCGAACACAAAATAAATCACGGGTATTACTGCTCCTTACCCTGTACGCCTATGAACATGTGTATTATGTACAATGTTTTTCAGCCATTCAACATAACTTAATTGGAAAATAGACCACAAATCTATTAATCTTCATATAGGATATACAGCCCGGACTCGATTATCCGGGTGTTCATTTTTATTTTCAGCCCGGATAATCGATTCAGCCGTATAATCGAATCATCATTTTTGGTACAATTTTTTTTTGGTAACGGGTGGCAACTAAAATTTTGGAATTTTTTCGCAGCCCTTATGCTCAACAACAAACGAGTTCAGAGAGAAATGAGAGTATGTATGTGTTAGCTCTCTCTCTCTTCTTTTTGTGAATATTTTTTGTTTTGCTTATGCTTGCCCAGTTTTGCTAAAATTGGTGTCGAAACAACGATCATTTCGGGAGCGCGTTGTACATTTCTGCGAACTACAACAGAAATCTCGGCAAAAAGTATACGGTACAACTACAACCTTTAAAAAGCAAATATGTTGCGGCTTCGACTGTTTACCATATCCTGCGATGCCCAACAACTATTCGCAAGCAAGGTAGTGGAAGACCAGCCTAAATTATGGAAGCAGAAGGACATCGTTCTCTTTCTCGTTTCTTCGTTTGGCTATCAATTAAGATACACCAGACGAATGTTTGAAGAAAATTTTGATCCCGTTTCTTCAGAAAAATCATGCTGATGGACAATACGTGTTTTGGCGGGATAGAGCATCATCGCATTACGCCAAAAAAAACACAATCGTTTCTGAATACCCATTCGATCCCATTTTTAACCAGAAACCACGACTTGAAAAATCTGTCTCAGTGTGCCCAATCGAAGATTTCTCCGGGATTTTTAGTTCCTTGGTGTACAAAAATAACTGGAGAGCCACGAATTGCAAACAGTTGATTGGTAGAATCAAGATTTGCATTCGCAAAATTGACATGACGGCCGTACAACGCTCCTGTTTCGACGTCAAACATGGCGGACCGTTTTCAAATGTACACTAATATTTTTTCAACAATGAATAATGAATCCTTAATTTCGGTAAATCAGATCTTCTTCATGTATCTTTGTCTTTTTTTGGCAGCTTGAGAAAACATTCCAAAATTTTAGTTGCCACCCGTTATGTCAAGTTTTTTAATTTTTAGGCATCAGAAATGTTTCATTTATTATTGATCTATCTTCCCAAAAGTCAGAAAATTCCTTTCTTACGATTTTTTCCACTGATGATTTTTTTTTGGTATAATATTATTTTTTGTAGGGTATGTTGCTGCTTCGTCGTAATTGCCTATTCCCGTCCTATCCAAAACAAATTATTAAAAATATCAGCGATTTTTATGACACACAATGCAAAATTAGTTATTCCCTAATATTTTAGTTTGTTGCCTCTCATACGCGATCAATCAAAGTGAGCTGAAATCTATTTAAATGCTTTTTTTCATTAAAGAATTCCTAGCAGCCAAATGTCCAACGTTTTTTCGTGCGACGAAGAAGAAAATGTCGACTAATCGTTTCAATTTCCGTCATTCATAAAATGAAAATAATTCACGCAACGCATTGTTGTTATTCTGCAACCGGGAAAACTTGCATAACCTACAGAAATTTTGCAGAATAACATTTGTCATGCTCATGTCATGTCATGACACAAATACATGCGCGCTAGCTTCGTCAACATTATTGTGATTTTTAGTTCGGACGATGAAAAATTTTGATGGATGGATTTTGAAACGGTACGACGAATAAAAGATACAAAGTCAGTCGCGTAATTTAAATCAAATGCTTTATTAATCGCTTTTTAATGAATTCAAAGGGCACGGATCGGAAGATAAGTGTGTTTGAGTCGAAGCTCAGCAGCAGAGCTTTGGAGTATTCATTCTATCCACCCTAGAAATGATGAAAATTAGAGTGGCTTTCCTTACTACGACGGGAATTAGAAATAAACCCTACGTCATGTTTTTCAATATTTAGGTATTATAAATGTTTTTTTATTATTGATCAATCTCCCCTAAAGTCATAAAATTTCTTTTTTGCAATTTTTTTACCGGGGGTTACGACGATAATAATGATAATGATGATGATGATAATAATGATTTTTAAGTAAAAAAATCGATTCCATCATCGCAAGATCTATTTTTGGTTTGTTCGCCGATAAAAGGGATATAAGAAAGGAATTTTGTAGCTTTAGGGAGGAGAATCAATACTTGTCAAGTTGAAATCATCATCAATGAAAACTATAACATTAAGGTTTAAAATAAATCATTGAAAACATTATTTTTCGAATAATCGAATCCCAGGTTAAATCAATGAAAAAATTATTTTTCGAATAATCGGATAATCGAAGCCCCGGTTAATCGAATCCCCGGATAGTCGAGTCCGGCCTGTATTTCAACCGACTACCAGGGTCGTAGTTATGCCTTTATGCTGAAACTGTAACGTGCGCACGAATGAAACAATAAATCACAAAGTCGTTTTGCACTTAGCAGGTCAAAATGTGCAACAGGAGAGAGTCCTAGTTTTTAGAACTACAGTACATTTTTTTATTCCCTTTTGGCACAGGGGATCTAGGAGATCGATAAAGTACATCATTTTTATTTGGCTACCAACATCGAAGAGCCCACCATTATACTGTCCAATCATATGTGAGAGTGAATTGATGGCATAGGGCCGGTTTCAACCGCATTCATTAAAACCATTTACACTCAACCCTATCCGCACCCGCCGATTATATTTTAAAATACATTATTGATAAGGGAGGTTGAACCTTTATCTCATTTGCTTTGCGTTGATAAGAGCTAACATAGACTGACCAGACGTCCCGGATTATGCCCTAGAAACTGTCCCATATTTGGATGGCTTGTCCCGGATTACTAAGCGTCCCGGAAAGTGTCCCGAATTGGTTAATTTTAACGTAGGACTACGTCTTACGGTAAGTTTTGATATAGGGTGTCATTCCAAAAAATCGAAAAATGCGAGCGTCACGAAAAATGAAAGGTTTTGAGCGCTAATAGCTCAGCGGTTTTCCGATCGATTTTCAATATTCTTACACCAATCGATCGGAAAATCTTCCCAAATGAAGAAAAGTATAGATTCTTGATGTTGAACTATTGAAAAATTGAAAATAATGAACCTATGTTTTACCAGAATTCTCGCTTCGTGATTGGTTGGAAGATTCTTTGTGATGATCTAAACCTATACTAATTTGATATCTATGCTTGGGAGGTAAGCCAAAACAAGTGACCAAGTCCCTTCATTTCAACAAGATTTCTTAACACTGCGGTTAAACCTAGACCATTTTAATGTCCTTGCTTGGGAAGTACGCCAGAAAGAGTGACAAAGCCCCCTCGTGCCAACAGATTTCTTACGAACGCGATTAAACATAGTCCAATTTGATGCCTGTGTTAGGGAAGTGTGCCAAAAAAAATGACACATGTTCATTGTCCCAACAGAACGCAAATTCTTTACTGCGAGACGATTAAACCTCGGCGAATTTGATATCTGTGTTGGAAAAATGTGCTACAGCTGTAGTGTTCGGTTATAATACGACTCTGTGAATACGCATGCTTGCCATTTCATTAGAAGTGCAGTAAAAAGACGTGCTGTTGATAAAATAGGATTGAATTGGTAAAATTCCTTCAACGTGGGAACCATGGGTAATAAAAACAATCTTTAATTTCAGTAATGTAGCAGGAAAGCAATAGTTTGTGTTCTTGATTTTGTTAAATTGTTTTCAAATGCACAATCTTTTGAGAATTGAACGTATGCAATGCTACTACTTTGATAAATGTTACATACAACGCATGTAGCATGTATATATGTTGCATATAGCATGTATACATGAAGAATCGAATGATTACAAGCATGAATACATGCTACTATCATTATAAAGAGACTTACGTAGTCCTGCGTCACCTATATATGCGGTCGTGCCTTGTACACAACCCCTCTGATTTTTTTAATCGAAACAGTTTCTAAGGATGAAACATAGGAAATTATGTTACATTGCATAAAAAAACCTACTGCTGGCACTGCTCGTCAGCAGGTGCACATTCTCCCCCGTCACTGCCCCCGCCAGCCGACACTTCGAACTCCTCATCTGACCAATGTCGCTGGTGACTGTTCTCTTCATCTTCAGCTTTCGCTTCATTATCCCCCAGTATTTCAATACTGGACAAACCCAGGGACAATTTGGTGCACTCAGCTCTTTTGAGATGAACTGAAATCCATTGTCCATTGTGACATGCATGCTGAAACTGCGGCAGGCTATCATGGGAATTAATGAAGGGAAAAATCCGCCTGGTGAGGCATCTACCCCTGTGTATCTCCGAACTCTTATCCGTCACAAAACACTGGTTTTCACAGGGATGCCAATGAAATAGATCCCTTGCCAAGTCATGACCTTTTATTTTAAACCCATCCCCAAAACCAATCACGAATCTGCTACAAACCCTACCGCGAGGCAAAGCATGAAGAATTTAACGTCTGGGTTTGGCCATCATCGAGTCAGACACATGCATCGCGTTTCGTCATCATCCGGGCGCACAACCCACGAGTCCGGATTCTAGCCTTTGCTTATTGTTTGAGGCTTCTGTTGAGCACCCCACTTGCTCGGTAACACTTTTAGCCATTCCGAGACAGATTCGCCGTGTAGTACAGCGGTCAGTATTCAGTTTTTTCGCCAAAGCACAGCTCGTGATACTGAGATCAGCATTGACCTTCCGAATGACCCTCAACCGCTGTTGATGATCAAGAGTTCAATCTTTACTAACGAAACGATTTAGCAAATAAGTCATTCAATATGTCCTGCATTCATCCAAAAAAAATCTGGTCACTTTGAGCTAACATCACTGTGGGCTCAGGAGTCACGAGCCTCACTGAGAGCCGAAGAGCTAACTTGTGTGAAGAGTAGCGATGATATGATATGATTACGCTAACGCTAACATATTGGCATGGAAAACATGGCTGCCTGCCAGCTACTCGACTGTTGATTCCACCACATCGCCCAACGGAGATCGTGTTAAGGTAGATTGACATCGCATCACTGTGTTCAAAGTAACTTTATTTGCGATGGAAAGTGCCTGCGATCATTGCGCCAAACTGGATAAAGAGACAATCACTTGCATGGGCTTTTGTGAGCACTCATGCGAAATGCGTTAAATTGAACTCGTCCGTTATTAAAGTGCTACATTAGTGCAAGAATTTCTTTTGGATGTGCAACAAGTGCGTTGAATTGGGTTTTAAATAGGTTTCATCCTCCGTCACCTCGATAACTGCCAACCATAGTGGGGCCAATATTGAGCAGGCCATCTTAATTAACGACTAGCAGATGGAACCGCTTTCTAAGAAAGTGCAAGAGCCTGTCTCTACACCACTAGCCCCTAGCATTTCTGTTGGCGAACCTCCGATGAAACGTAGTCGTGATTAGCGCTTCACGGTTGCCAAGCCGCTCCTTGGAGGTACGAAACCATCGACTTCTGAAGCCGTAATAACTGTTTTCCCTCCGAAGGTATTATTCTGGCTTTACCTGTCCAGAATCCACACTAGTGTTAAAGCGGATACAGTAACTGATTTATCTAACGAATGTTTGCAGTGCGTTGGACCGTTCAGGGCCGTTCTCTTGAGCAAAAAGAATGCAGATTTGTCTGCTATGAACTTCATCTCGTTTGAAATCGGGATCGGGATATATGTAAAATTACAATACACCGCACTAAATACGAAGTTCTGGCCACAAAGTCTTCTCTTTAGAGAGTTTGAGAAAACTACTGAGCACCATCAAACCAACTCTCATCGCCGATCACTCCGAGGATCTCATTAACAATTACGACGACTTCGGGTCTAGTTGTAGCTCTAGGATCTTCATGTAACTGTTTCTAACTGGGACGCAACGTTTCTAGCATCTTGGAGGCTTCGGTTCCCCCTACCGCAGTCAAGCTTTTCCTGCCAGCGCACATCAGTCGTCCCGGTTCTGTGTGCAATTATACTGAACGAAGCCTCCAAACCGCAAACCCTGGAAAATATCAGTGTAATTATTTCCTCAAAAATGCAACAGGCATTATTTGTAGCCAAAATTACCAACGGCGAAGTTGACTCTCCAACGCTATTAACCATGCTCAATTTCCGGGCATCACAAAGACCATTGCTCAACGGCTCAACGGGATTATTGCAAACGCAGTTTCACCGGACTGCATTCGGTTACAACGAGCCAATTGCCGAATGCATTAGAACTTTTTCGTATGTGGAGGAACTGGTCAATGTCGGTGAACCTTCGCACTTGTTTGCGCACAAGCTGACGTAGTGTCCAAGGTCAGATTATCCCAAATAAATAAATAAATAAATAAATAGGACCTTCTACGCATTACATCCCAATAAACATTTTTGTAGAATAGCAGCTTATTAAACTGTTATATAGCTAATTACCGGGGAAACTGTTATACAACAAAAATGTTTGTTGGGTTCTATCACGGTCACCCTGCAGCCCCCAGCATCGTAAAATTCATATTCATTGAACTATTCGTCCCGACAAATAGAAAGTGACATTTATTCGCTTTAAAATATCATCTTCATCGATACCAAAAGTAAATAAATCAATAAATGCTTCGAAATACTGTCCAAACGTAGCAAAGTTTATCGTCACCTTTCTTTCCTGGAAGCCGGCAGAGCATACTTCAGCGCACTTAAATTACCATTTCCGAGAATTTCTGCATTTCCTGTATCACGAAAGCTGCTGACGAAGCCACTTCATTCATATGTCGTGCTTATTCTGCACCAGTGATGAACGGTAAAACAAGTTCAGCATGAACTAAACGAGTGCGACGGAATATGAAAATAAGGGGTGGGTGGGTACAAATTTTCTTATATTGAGAGCAAGTAAAGTTCATGTGTGAGAATTGTTGGTTAAAGTTAAATCACCTATTGGTGTGATCTAACAAACCACTTGCAATTCAAGCGGAAGCTTTGATGAGTTTTAGTCAATGACATTATTAATGTTTCGTAGGGTATGTTGTTGCTTCGTCTTAATTGCCTATTCCCGTCCTATCCAACACAAATTATTAAAAATATCAGCAATTTTATGACACACAATGCAAAACTAGTTATTCCCTTATGTTTTAGTTTGTTGTCTATAGTCTATCATACGCGATCAATCAAAGTGAGCTAATATCTATTTAAATGCTTTTTATCATTAAAGAAGTCCTACCAGCTTAATTTCCTACGTTTTTTTCGTGCGACGAAAAAGAAAATGTCGACTAATCGTTTTAATTTCCGTCATTCATAAATGAAAATAACTCACGCAAGGCATTGTCGTTATTCTACAGCCAGGAAAACTTGCCTGACCTGCAGAAATTTTGCAGAATAACATTTGTCATGCCGTCCTACACAAATACATGCGCGTTAGCTACGTAAGCATTGTTGTTATTTTTAGTTCGGACGATGAAAAATTTTGATGGACGGATTTTAAAACGGTACGACGGATTTAAGAAATAAAGTCAATTGCATAATTTCAATAATATGCTTTAATAATCGCTTTTCAGTGATTTCAAAGGTCACGGATCGGAAGGTAACTGTGTTTTAGTCAAATCAGCACAAGAACTTTTGGAGTATTCATTAAATCCATCCAACAAATGATGAAAATTAGAATGGCTTTACTTACTACGACGGGAATTAGAAATAAACCCTAGATCTCAAGAAAATTGGATGGCAAAACTAGCAAAAAGTAATATCTCACAATAAATCAAATGTAAGATCGGCACCTAGTTATACTGTCACAATCTGAACTCAGTGAGGTATAAGTTGTCATTTTTCAAGGAGAATACATGGCTCTTTTTCAAAGTAAACATAAAACTAAAATCATTTATTTGTATCACGTTTCCGTACGTTCTTTGGATCTATCAGAGAAACAAAAGAAATAAACCGTTTTTACGAATGGAAAGTTCAGCTATGCCTTTGCATTATGTAGAAAACTGTTCTGGTGGAAATATGCAAAAATTGTTCATAATATGGAAAAAATACAATGCATATAACACCTAGCAAATATATGACATATGAATCGAAGAAACTATTTGCTAGAATAAAAAAAAAAGACACGTGCAATAGATGGGTGTATGCGTCTTACAGATTATTTTCCACAGCAACTCCGATGTGGTATCCCAAGCTCTAACAAATAGTGTTACCTGTTGCCATCTGTGATACAAGTTTTCTCATATTCCGATAAAAATGAACTTACTTTTTTACTAATTTGAAATTTTGAAGCCGTACTCTTTATCGTTTATTCAGTAATTTCACAGAAAAAGCTGCCATAATTATACCCGTAAATTTTTATTTCGTCCCTGAAGTGGTCTGTGGTGGTCTCAAAAAATGCGAGCTTTACCTATCTTCTTGATTTTGAAAAATCACAACTGTTGAACCATATTGGACCGATTTTAAGCATACACGTGGTAAAGGTAAATGAAGTACCTTTGGTTATTTTGACAAACACCAAACAAAAATGTCCGTGTCTTGGCAAGAAATACCCGTTTCATTGCAAGCAGAAACAAAACACCATGCGACCCCTTTAAAATTTAGCAACTCGTACAAAATTATATCTAGAAAACAAAAAATTATAATTTTTTAATATGCAATGTTGAAAACTCTCAGCTTTCCAAAACAAATTTAAAATGATATAGTTTTTGATGTCCGTTATAAACATAAAAAAAACAGATATTTTTTATGTTTTTGCAAAATTTTTGGCACCACTTCAGAATGTTTCCTATGAAATACTTCATTTACCGCATCAATACCTGAAATCGTTCCGGTGGTTTAAATGTTATGATCTTTTAAAGTTAGGGAGATAGTGAAAAATGACGGCAGTTAAAAATTTTGGCACCACCTCAATTTAGAAACTTACGTGAAATTACGGGTCTCACTATTTTCACAAAAGAAAAGTACAAAACATGTTTTGTAAATTATAAACATTGCAACGTTCAAATTTTGTGAAAACCGAAGGACAAATTTTACAGCTACTACAACGCGTCAGTTTTGACATTAGTTTTGACATTACTCATAACCCCCAATTCATTTGAATCCTTAAAAGTATCCTACACTCTTAAATAATTCTACCTGTAAATTGGTCGGATTTAGTTAAAGCTAGGTTGAAACTACTCAAAATGCCCCTAAAGTGTACAAACTCAAACTTTGGGTAAAAATTTCAACCAATTTTGGCTACTTGCTACCGATAATTGAATTATTCTCTATGACAAATAACGCAATTTTAAGTTCCTACTACCAATTTTTTGGTTGAAAAACTACTCAAAATCTGAGTTTGTACACTTTAAGGGCATTTTGAGTAGTTTCAACCTAACTTTAACTAAATCCGACCAATTTACAAGTAGAATCATTTACACTCTCACATTTAAAACAACGAAAACATTACCATCCAAACTCAAAGTTTGACATTTCCACACTTACTTCTTCAACATAGTATAAAACTTGTTATCTATAATTAGAATAAAGATTTGTGGTAAAGGATAATTCAGGCACAATTCGGACACCTTATTGTCCAGCTTGAAGAGTAGACGTTTTGCATTAGCACAGATAAGAATACCCAAGCCCAAGCACTTTGAGAAGAGTTTCCGTGTATAGCCGAACAAACAAGTGGGTCCATATTTCAAAATCATACAACAACAGTAGGATGACAATGAACAAAACACACACAGTGTACAGTGGTACCCCTTAATTGATTTCAATTGGCTTTAATTGTTTAATAGGCTATGCTGCTGCTGTGACAGGGGCTAGGTTGACATTTTGTATGAAGCACATCTACAGATCTGAGCCGACCGTCGAGCAGAAAATAACGCGCAAACGTGGTCATAAAAGAGCTGACTTGAAATGTTGCCGGAATGATGGAAGACAGCGACAGACGACGTACATGTCATCATTATGTATGCTGTGTGTGTGTTTTTATGGTGACGAGCTCACAAATAATGATATATAAATTGTGAAATATTATAATTCATCGCTTAGAAACCCGCTCCATTGTAGTTTCATCCAGAATGGCGGTTTTCATTCTCTTCTTTCTGTCTCTATCTCTCTCTCATGATGCTCGGTCACAAATTATCGTGTCAAATTTTTCCATGATAAAGAAGTTTTCGAAATAATATGCATCCCAACTATTGTGACTATTGTGCAAATGACTGTATATTTGCTAAACACATTCCTACACTCGGGTGTACGACGAAATAATTGCAAATTAATAACCCAAGTAACACACTTTGGATACTTTTAGTTACATCAACCTATTAATGATACAATTTAGTCACATAACAGTCAGATCAACTGTGTTATAACAAGTGTGTTAGTAGGGAAACATCTCATAATCATTGGTTACACATAAGTATTGGTTACTTGCGACTTTAACTGCAGATTTTTGCTTTTTTGTTCTAACATCACAACCATAAAAAGATCTTATGACTCTTTTTAGGTTATTAAACAATTCCTTTGGAATTGTTTCATCTACCAAATGAATATTTCAGAGTTCTTTAATACTTTTTCGACCCGTCTAGAATAAATCTTTTAGGGTGAATATGTTTCCACACATTCATTGGGTTGATAAAAAACTTTTTAATGCGTGCAGTGAGATAAGCTGTCTTCATAAGAATCTTAGAACACACTAAAATAAACACGTTTGTTGAATGAAAGAAAAGTCGAAACTTTTTTCACAGTTAAATTCCACTATTAATTTTATTCCGACGGATACGCATTTCGCCTACGGCGTGCAAGCTTTATCAGTGTCTGGTTTCAAACTCGGAAACCTGCAAGTCTTCCCTCTTTCTTTTTACTTTCTCTCTTCCACTCTTTCTTTATTTGCTTTCTCACTCTAATTTTATCTCAACATATCTCCTTCTTTATATACCTTTCTCTCTTTTCTTTAACATCTTTTCTATATCTCTGTGTTTCTTTATCTCTATCTCTTTTCGCTGCATTTTGTTTCTTTCTCACGTGCTTCTAAGCCAACTACCCCCACTCATCCAAACCACTTCCTCACCCGAAACAACCTCCCAAAATAAAAACCATTTAATTTGCTAATTGAGATCATTAAAAATGCACAGAAATTAACTTAGCTTAAATAGATACACCTAGAGTGACTACAGAACATTTCATGGTTCCGTGTGGGACATCCTGGTGTCCTGATGGTGTGCATCCTGATTTACAGGTAAAAAATCCAAATTTTCAAAACAATTTCCAGCTTTTCCAGAAGGAGTTGATATACAATTTTTTTTTAATTCTGAAAGTAAAATAAAATTGTCAACTGCCAAACCCCGGGTTCCAACAATAGAACTTATGTAGAACTTCAGTTTATGCTTTTCAAGTCATTCAATCGAACCATAGCTTTCGTTTTGCTTGGCCGGCAACCCTTGAACTATTGATTTTTTATATGCACGAAGTTTTAAATCCTTTTCAATAATGTTAATAAATAATTTGTAAATAACAACAATAAATGCCAAAAGTTATGCTGTACAGTAATCGACCCTTATTCTTCAGCAGCATAGAGCCGGGGTGGCTCGTGCTGTTTCAAGCACTCGTCTCCATTCAACTCGGTCTTGGGCCACTCGTCGCAAATTTCCTAGTCGTCTCAGAAGTCGCAAATCGCTTTCGACCTAGTCGAGCCATCGTTCACGTTGGGCCCCCCTGTTTCTGGTGCCGGTGGGGTTGTTGAAGAGGACTATTTTCGTCGCACTGTCGTCCGGCATCCTTACGACGTGTTCGGCCCACCGTAGCCTGCTAACTTTCGCTAGATGTACGATAGGAGTCTCCCCAAGCAGTGCCTGTAGCTCGTGATTCATACGCCTCTGCCACTCTCCACTTTCAGTTTGTACTCCGCCAAATATCGTCCGCAGCACTTTCCGCTCGAATACAGCAAGGGCGCGTCACGGGTTCAAGTCCATAAAAAACTACCGGTCTAATAAGGGTTTTGTACATTGTTAGCTTCGTGCGGCGGCGTACGCTTCTTGATCGTAGCTTTTTACGAAGGGCAAAGTTGGCCCGATTTCCCACTTGGATGCGCCGCTGGATCTCCTTAGTAGTAATCGACCCTGCTGCTTATTACTCTGGATATAGTCGAAAAGTTCACTCCACTCGCTCAATCATAACCTTTGTCCTTTTTTCTTTGCAGCATTTCCAAGTATTCGTTCTCTTCCATCGTTTTATCGTGCACTGGGGGAATACTAAAAGAAAGTAATGAAATGAAAGGTTTTTGAAAAGTGAATGAAAGGTTTTTTATCTATGGATCCATTTGACCAAACCTCGTGGTTTTAGTCATGACCTTGAAATGCGGTCAGGCATATATTAATATTTTTTGAAAAGATGGTTCTACAATTGATGAAGGGACGGTAAGGGAAAGTAATGAAGAAGGATTTTCTTGGGAATGGAGGGGAAAGAGTGGACAGGAACGGGGGGTAATAGGTAGCTACGCTTAACAAATTGTCGTTGTGACTCCTACCTTTGGTCCAATGCTGGAAGGTACATGGGTCGAACCAAGCTATAATCTGAGATTATAACCGAATTCCAACCCACAACACCCGCCAGGGCATGTGGCTCGCTGGTACCCGTGTACCTATGAACCACAGAGGTGCTGGACAAAAGGAGTCTGCACAACCCCCCTTATTAATGTAGTGACATAGGTTGGGCTATTTTTAGACACAAATTGTGCCTCTTCTTACACCTACTGTAGAAACCACCGACCGAGAAGTTTAATCTAACTTCGTGTTTACTGGCGGGACGACGACACTATGCAGGCCTTTGCGACTCACAAGGTACTGCGTGTGAACGCTGTTCATCTGCCAGCATGCCCAGCGTGTTAGCCGCGGCACAATTTGTGTCTAAAAATAGCTCAGCCCATGTCGCTACATTAATAAGAGGGGTTGTGCAGACTGCTGTTGTCCAGCACCTCTGTTGTTCATGGGTACACGGGTACCAGCGAGCCACATGCCCTGGCGGGTGTTGTGGGTTCGAATCCGGTTATAATCTCAGATTATAGCTTGGTTCGACCCATGCATCTTCTAGCATTGCACAAAAGGTAGGAGTCACAACGACAATTTGGTAAGCGTAGCTACCTATTACCCCTCCCCCCCTTCCTTTCCACTCTTTCCCCTCCATTCCCAAAAAATCCTTCTTCATTACTTTCCCTTACCGTCCCTTCATCAATTGTAGAACCATCATTTCGAAAAATATTAATATGGATCCATGTCCGCCGTCCATAGGCTTTCACCTATCGCCGGCACATATTCTCGTCAACAGTCGGATGTCGTTAGCTGAACTGCGTCCCCATGAGCATCTAGGTCTGCCTCTTCTTCGTTGTCCTTGCGAATTCCAGTCTACATCGACGATGGAGTTCCTCGTTGAATGTCCAGTTGTCAGGTCACCAGGTACGAACAATATACCGCAGGCAGCGATTAATTACTATCAGCAGTTTTTGCGTTGTCTCCGCTGAGGCGCACCATATTTCGCAGACATACAGCAATACGGATTTAACATTTGAGTTGAAAATTTGGAATTTCGTATGTAGTGTGATCTGCTTTGAGCGCCAAATGTTCCGCAGACCTGCAAAGGCATCCTTGGCTTTCCCTGGTGTCCCATGACGCGTCAAGCTCCATGTTGTTTGAGCCAACCTTCGCGTTGAAGTCGCCCAAGTGGATATGAATGACCCTCTTCGGAATTTTCTAAACTATATTTTCCACTTTTTGTTTCTCCCGCAGATCAGCAGCATCTGATGGCCCTGTGAGAGGCAGTATGTACTATGTTCCGATGCGTCTCCGTGATTGCATGTCAAAGGTCATTGCCAATAATCCAGATCGATTTTTGTTTTCATTTTCAGTAACTTGACTCTAATAGCCGCTTCCAGTCGAGATTCGAACATACAACGACTTGCTTGTTAGACCAGCATCGTACCTCAGAACGCCCCAACAGAATACGGTCGCGAAAAGCCGTGCCCGGAAGTTATACGATCAAAAGCTGATGAAACCACATTGCTACGCTATGGACGACGACACCAACGTGAAAGCGTAGCCAGATTCCGGGGAACCAGTATTTAACTACAAAGGATGTTCTGAAAACATAAGATGTCGAATTTTGTCACGAAATTCTTGATTTGGTAAGCAATTGGTTCATGCAGAAATTGGTGTACACTTTTTGTGACCGCAGATGAATGGACAGACGTATTTGAAAGAGCGTCTCCAGAAGCGACTTCTTTCTTTTCTGAAGTCTCACAACTCCCAACTGTCTTATGATCTTCTGGCCGGATTTGGTTTCATTCCATTACGCATAGGATGTGCCAGAATGGTATAAGGGAATAGTAAATAATGTCCATTTCGTACCGAGAGATCTTAGTCCTCCAAATTCACCGAAGCTGTGGCCAATTCAGATATACTGGGCTATTATGATGCAGATTGTTCTAAAACATCCTAAAGTAGTCAAAACAGTTGAAGAGATGAAGAAAACATGGGTAAATATGCAAAATCATGCCGATATTAAGGTTGCGCAAAACTTCATGGGGTGGTTTAAGGCCAACGTACGGGCATTCGGATATGGAGGCGAAATTAAATAGAATACATACACTGAAACTAAGTTTAATTGTTTAATTTGATACCCTGAACATTTGATGGCAATCGGAAAAAATCTAATTTTGCGAATTAATTTCGTGTGACGCAATTTTACCGTGGACATGGATACCCTTTATAACGATAAAGCACAGATATGCAGTGCAGACTCCAACATATACACACCCAATACACCATAGATTGAAGTATTGGTCATGGTGATACCTCATAAAGGTTAAAATGGTTCGTAATGGTTCATTACCCTTTACCAATCTAGAAGATCCGCAAGCTAAAAAAGCTAAATAATGTAAGTCTTATCCCACTTTAGGGATACTACAAAGTACCTTTGGTTTCATAGCTTTCATTGCTTCCATTTTCACTGACTATTGGAAAGACTGCTGATATGTATAAATGTATCTTTCATTTACAATAATATTTTTCAGCCGTTGCCAAATGTGGCAGCATCGAAAGTTTTTTAAAAGCAATTCACCTGATTTTTCATGTTTTAAATTCATGCTTGCAACATTTAGAATACCGTATGTATATCAAAACAATCTTTATCAGTTTGTTGACAATTCAATGCACTTCAAATGAAAAATACACAGGTACGCTCTGTCTGTCTGTCTGTCTGTCTGTCTGTCTGTCTGTCTGTCTGTCTGTCTGTCTGTCTGTCTGTCTGTCTGTCTGTCTGTCTGTCTGTCTGTCTGTCTGTCTGTCTGTCTGTCTGTCTGTCTGTCTGTCTGTCTGTCTGTCTGTCTGTCTGTCTGTCTGTCTGTCTGTCTGTCTGTCTGTCTGTCTGTCTGTCTGTCTGTCTGTCTGTCTGTCTGTCTGTCTGTCTGTCTGTCTGTCTGTCTGTCTGTCTGTCTGTCTGTCTGTCTGTCTGTCTGTCTGTCTGTCTGTCTGTCTGTCTGTCTGTCTGTCTGTCTGTCTGTCTGTCTGTCTGTCTGTCTGTCTGTCTGTCTGTCTGTCTGTCTGTCTGTCTGTCTGTCTGTCTGTCTGTCTGTCTGTCTGTCTGTCTGTCTGTCTGTCTGTCTGTCTGTCTGTCTGTCTGTCTGTCTGTCTGTCTGTCTGTCTGTCTGTCTGTCTGTCTGTCTGTCTGTCTGTCTGTCTGTCTGTCTGTCTGTCTGTCTGTCTGTCTGTCTGTCTGTCTGTCTGTCTGTCTGTCTGTCTGTCTGTCTGTCTGTCTGTCTGTCTGTCTGTCTGTCTGTCTGTCTGTCTGTCTGTCTGTCTGTCTGTCTGTCTGTCTGTCTGTCTGTCTGTCTGTCTGTCTGTCTGTCTGTCTGTCTGTCTGTCTGTCTGTCTGTCTGTCTGTCTGTCTGTCTGTCTGTCTGTCTGTCTGTCTGTCTGTCTGTCTGTCTGTCTGTCTGTCTGTCTGTCTGTCTGTCTGTCTGTCTGTCTGTCTGTCTGTCTGTCTGTCTGTCTGTCTGTCTGTCTGTCTGTCTGTCTGTCTGTCTGTCTGTCTGTCTGTCTGTCTGTCTGTCTGTCTGTCTGTCTGTCTGTCTGTCTGTCTGTCTGTCTGTCTGTCTGTCTGTCTGTCTGTCTGTCTGTCTGTCTGTCTGTCTGTCTGTCTGTCTGTCTGTCTGTCTGTCTGTCTGTCTGTCTGTCTGTCTGTCTGTCTGTCTGTCTGTCTGTCTGTCTGTCTGTCTGTCTGTCTGTCTGTCTGTCTGTCTGTCTGTCTGTCTGTCTGTCTGTCTGTCTGTCTGTCTGTCTGTCTGTCTGTCTGTCTGTCTGTCTGTCTGTCTGTCTGTCTGTCTGTCTGTCTGTCTGTCTGTCTGTCTGTCTGTCTGTCTGTCTGTCTGTCTGTCTGTCTGTCTGTCTGTCTGTCTGTCTGTCTGTCTGTCTGTCTGTCTGTCTGTCTGTCTGTCTGTCTGTCTGTCTGTCTGTCTGTCTGTCTGTCTGTCTGTCTGTCTGTCTGTCTGTCTGTCTGTCTGTCTGTCTGTCTGTCTGTCTGTCTGTCTGTCTGTCTGTCTGTCTGTCTGTCTGTCTGTCTGTCTGTCTGTCTGTCTGTCTGTCTGTCTGTCTGTCTGTCTGTCTGTCTGTCTGTCTGTCTGTCTGTCTGTCTGTCTGTCTGTCTGTCTGTCTGTCTGTCTGTCTGTCTGTCTGTCTGTCTGTCTGTCTGTCTGTCTGTCTGTCTGTCTGTCTGTCTGTCTGTCTGTCTGTCTGTCTGTCTGTCTGTCTGTCTGTCTGTCTGTCTGTCTGTCTGTCTGTCTGTCTGTCTGTCTGTCTGTCTGTCTGTCTGTCTGTCTGTCTGTCTGTCTGTCTGTCTGTCTGTCTGTCTGTCTGTCTGTCTGTCTGTCTGTCTGTCTGTCTGTCTGTCTGTCTGTCTGTCTGTCTGTCTGTCTGTCTGTCTGTCTGTCTGTCTGTCTGTCTGTCTGTCTGTCTGTCTGTCTGTCTGTCTGTCTGTCTGTCTGTCTGTCTGTCTGTCTGTCTGTCTGTCTGTCTGTCTGTCTGTCTGTCTGTCTGTCTGTCTGTCTGTCTGTCTGTCTGTCTGTCTGTCTGTCTGTCTGTCTGTCTGTCTGTCTGTCTGTCTGTCTGTCTGTCTGTCTGTCTGTCTGTCTGTCTGTCTGTCTGTCTGTCTGTCTGTCTGTCTGTCTGTCTGTCTGTCTGTCTGTCTGTCTGTCTGTCTGTCTGTCTGTCTGTCTGTCTGTCTGTCTGTCTGTCTGTCTGTCTGTCTGTCTGTCTGTCTGTCTGTCTGTCTGTCTGTCTGTCTGTCTGTCTGTCTGTCTGTCTGTCTGTCTGTCTGTCTGTCTGTCTGTCTGTCTGTCTGTCTGTCTGTCTGTCTGTCTGTCTGTCTGTCTGTCTGTCTGTCTGTCTGTCTGTCTGTCTGTCTGTCTGTCTGTCTGTCTGTCTGTCTGTCTGTCTGTCTGTCTGTCTGTCTGTCTGTCTGTCTGTCTGTCTGTCTGTCGGTATGTTCCTTATAGAATCGAAAACTACTGAACAGATCTGCGTGAAAATTTGGATGTAGGGGTTTTTGGGGTCAGGGTTCTTATGATGGTTAGAGACCTCTCCCCTCACTAATATGGGGGGGATCCCATACAAATGAAACACAAATTTCTGCTTAACTCGGGAACTAATCAAGCAAATGGAACAAAATTTGGCAATTTGGCATAAGCCCGTGTGCTGCTACTTCGTAATTGATCAGGACCGATGAAAATGATGGCTGAAAAATGCATACTTGGGACAGCACGCTATTCTTCATTGTGCAACCTTGTCAGGCCCCTGCATACTGATCAATACCGACACCGGCCACGTCCGAATGCGGGTCCTGGTGGGATGGGAAGGAATGTTAGTACAATACTTGTTGCTACTAAAGACCAGGGAATCCTCTGCATCTTCACAAGTATTTCGGGAAAGGAATTGTTGTTAGTAGATGGGGGGAGCTAGATGGATAATGTAAGTATATGAGCACCAGTTATATGAGACTAAGCTGAATATTCGAAAGTTTTCTTGTAAAGCCAGTAATTACGAAATTTAAGATATAAAAAATATCTTTTTAACAAATTTAATATAATGCCAATGGTGCTCATATACAACCATAATTTAATTTATATCGAAAAATACTTTGCAAATGCTAGATTTACGGCTCGAAAACTACGTGACAACTTGAACTTATTATACCTGAATATAAAAATCAGGGATAATGTAACGAGCCAATACAGTCCCTAAGGTGATAAGCATTTCCTCTTACCAACGCTAATATGCAGACATATAGCGCCCTACACGCTGATTAAAACAGAAATTTTTGCGTAACTCAAAAACTAATCGAACTCGAAAAACTTCTAGGTTTATTTATTTTCCTGGATCTCTAGATTTATTTATTTTCCTGGATCTACTGACCTCTATTACTTTCGTTCAGTTGAGTCACCCCTGCGAAATGGTACTTTTCACGAGAAGATTTTCCGTGAAATGGTACATCCCGCGTAAGGGTTTTCGCGAAATGGTATTCTGCGAAACTCTATATTCCGCGTTATGGTCAACCGAGAATTGGTGTTCCGCAAGATAGTATTCGGAGAAATGATTTGTGATGATGGCGAATATTTAAATGCTATCCGCTTCATTTTATCAGTCTAAGCAACGGGGGGAGTTGTTTTATATTTTACTGTGAGGGAAATGTGTATATTAAAACACCCATGGACTCCTCAGAATTTTGCAAAACTCGAGATTGTGACATAGGTCATCCCAGATGCACGATTTATGTACAACACGGTTTAATTTGTGGGAATACGAAGTTTGTTGGGTCAGCTGGATCATTATTTAGTAAATTTTAACAGTATCAGAATATTGTATGTCATGATACTATATTTTTCCATAACAAATCACCGTTATCGCATTTCAAATTTAGTTCTTTCGAACTACAGCAGGTAGATATTTACAATTTTATTGAAAACCTCTAGGGCTAACGATAGAAAAAAAATAACAATTAATTTGCAACCAATACTGTTTATTGCATACGCACCAATAAATTCAGCTTACGTATGCCATAAAGTATAAAAAATTGCTTCACTCTCTTTATGCAGTCAACTGTAAAGGTATGCAATTTTCCTATCTATTTCAACTCATCACCCCACGCTAAGCAATTTGACAAACCCTTATGAACCCCTGATGACGCTACAATGCTACAAAGCAATGCAGACTCACCCCTAATTCAGAACAAACATTATCTCTCACTTGGCGAGTATGCATGCAGTCTATTATTACACGAATGCCATTTGCGAGAACAAAACAGAAGACATCATACAGGTACCCACTCCAGAGAACTGGCCAACGCATAATAATGTTCCGTTCGGATAAGGGGACGCATCCCTTCCCACAGGTCAAACGTACCGGTACCACGGTATGCACCACGATTCATTTGATATGCTGACACATACCCACTTAACGCTTGATGCTAAATGGACCTGTTAGGCAATGCACACCGTTTCAGGACATTAGAAGCTATCGTGCTGGCTGACGCATGGTTCAGCTTTCGTTGAATTCTATATCGCTACCAACTTATGCAGAGGAACATGCGATTCTAATTTAACGAGCATTCAGAAACACAGTATCGCGTAGCTTATTTCATTCGTATACCTAATGCAATTCTCTTTCCAATCAAACAACAATCCAAAGTGAATCGTTTGTACTACAAATGATTTGGTCTTACGTAGTTATTCAGCAACTGCTTCTGTTCAGTCAGTTTATTTTCATTTAATGTTTTATTCATTGCGATTTTCATTAATTCAAAGCTGCAACGTCCTGTCAGAATGTTAATAAGCGTTTCGATTAACGAATTGGGTGCAATACACTTCCAATCCTGTACTGACAATATACTGCGCAAAAATCAGCATTTTTTCTGAAATTCGATAGCAAAAAATTGGATTTTGCAATCTGTCAAATCACACCAAGCATATCTGCTGAAGAGTAACAACAGGCAAACAAGTACAAAATTATAAAATTGAAACTTTGTTTACAAAATATGCATCAGGAGTTCAGGAGAATGGTGAAAAGAGGTTTATTCAAAATATGCTCCATCTATCTAGAGAGGAACTTGCCTTCAACGTTAACCATCCTTAAAACATAGAAATCACTCCTAAAGATAATATTTTCTGATGGATTAGATAAGTTCTATTTAGTTGACTTCGATGAATTTTCCCGGCTATTGGCGAGATTTGCAACACGATCCAGTGTATTTCTACATATTTAGAGGATTTGGAGCGATTCTGATTTGGATTCTGATGCCGACAGGTATCTGTATAACAAAATTGATGAGCTGAAATTGGAAATGTCGAATGCGCCGGAGGATACTAGAAACTATGTGTTTTAACTTTTAATTACGGAATCAAACGAGTTCTAATGCAAACAATATAGTTCGAACCCAATATCACAACCGTGACAACTAGCCGACCGAACCAAGGACCACGGTAATGTTCGTTTTCTGTGTCAACAAAAATGTTACAACAAGTATTTTATCATTCAAACATAATGTGTTACCATCGAAAAATTAGTGGGAACTCCAACAGGATTGACTGAAATTTTTTGGATTATTTTATATCATTTTTATCAAACAACAAAACTGCTGATATTCTTGACACAGGTTCCGTGTTTTCGATCAGGTACATAATTCCCACTCACTAATAAACAATACGTGTAAAACAACATAATCATCGATCCGATGTACGATTTCGTGATGTAATTGTCATTTCGAACAAATAAATTCAAAAATCAATTCACTCATTTCTCATGCTGGTACAGTGAAAATAAATTATTTTTTCGTTTTTGTTATCCTTCCCGCTTCGCCGCTACCCCGCCAGGTTCAAGCCTACGCTCAGCTTTCGTACGTAGGTACCGCAAAATGAATCGCACCGCATGGGTTGTGATGTACGGGTATGCTTGTAACAACCCAACTAGGAAAGCAATCAGCCAAACCAACAGCCAGCTTCCCTTCTCAGTAGAGCAGCTCGCAGCATTCACTGATTCTGTTTCTCGATGCTCAACTTAAATAGATTGTATGCTATTATGGAGCCATCCTCCAACTGAATGGGATGCGATCGATTCAATTGCTGTCGTATATCTTGCCCAACGCATTTGTCCCACCGCACCGCACCGCAGCTTACAAAACCGAAAACTGTCACTCCTCGGCTGGTATTTAGTCACTGGAACTCGCACGCCTCGGAACTATACCCCGTTTTAGTGGCATGCAATGGGAATGAGCTGCGAAAGATTGCTAAAGCTAGATAAAACGCTTTCGTTGCGTTGCTGACTGTCCCACCATTTAGGGAAATCGAATAAATGTTCACACTCCTGCTGCCACCGGTGGTGGTCGACGGGAAACCCTAAACGGCGTAAACCTTCAATAAATGATTAGCAAATTAACTGTTTGCCATTAGCTTAGATCTCCGGGTAGGTTCAGATCGGAAGTCCCCATCGAACGGAGTTGGCAACTTGGCATGACGTCCTGCTGTAAGGGCGTGATAATGTTCAAAGGGATCGAATTAGGCAAATCATTAGTATAATCGCATGCTACAATCTAGACACAACGCTCATTACAAAGGAAAGGTGTGAAGCTACTATCGATTTTCATCTTTGTGTGAAAAAACGAAAATCGATTGCGGTTGAACCCTTTTTCACACTTCGAAACTTTTGTGTAAAGAATATTAGAATGAGCCATCGTTATCGGGAGCTAGATTTGAAAATGGTATCCGGACCATGGCAACACTCATCCTATTAATTATATTTTAATGATCCGAACCTTCCTGGCTGCGGGTAGATAACGATAGTTTCATGTTATGTGCTGAATCGACCGTGGAACGAATACCGCCAGAACCGCAACAATGTGTTAGATGATTGCAAATAAAGTAATTAACACTCGCTTACATGCTCAACGCAACTGCTGCTGGTGATTTGCAGTGTTACGCAAACGTGGCGGTTGCAGATAATTAATTTAATATTTTACGCGACCAGATTAGTTGATTATTGCAGAACATTAATTTATCGGTAAAGATGCATGTCTACAGCAATGAAAATGGATGTTTTCAGTTTAAAAGGGGGGTACATTTGTGTACAGATAACAAGGGTTGTAACTCGTGTGACAATCTACTACTGACAATAGAGCACACTTTATTCACAATAATTTAGTTTAGGAAAGCGAGTCCTACAGGCGTTCAACGCACATTAATTAATTTACGATTATTTACGATACAAAATATAAAGTTAATTAACCCTTAAATGCACACGCTGAAAAAATTTAAACATAATTTACTCTGGGGATGTGTTTCACTATGTTGTTTTAAAGTAACATTGCGCATTTAAGGGTTAATAAAGGGAAGTCCTCTACACTCGGACACTCAAGTTCCGACTTTATTACATCTATTTTTACTTTGATGTAGAGAAAAACAATATTATAAGTAAAAAAATACAAACCTACAAAATTTGCGTTGCAAGGTAAATTTTGAAAGTAGATATGTAGTATTTTGTGCAAATTAGCTCATTTCGAAAGCTGTCCTCTATGCTCGGACATGATAAACTGATATATTAAAATCTGTATCAATAGAAGATAAAGATCCTAGAACAATTTAAAACTCCAGTACAGATCTTGTGAGTCCAATCCGTGCAGGTTTGCTGTATAAAAGTTGAATACAGTCATATTCACATACCTCATTACAATTTTTGTTGAGAGTGCTGGGAAAGCGGAATGCATGCAAAAACGTACGCGGCAACTTCATTTACAAGGCATATTGACAGGTTGACATCAAACTGATATTTTGCTGCATTTTTTTCTGATTTTTGCTACCTTTTGCATTGCTGTACCAATTTTTTTCACATAGGAATCAAAGATATAGGAATTCTAGACGAAGTAAGCAAATTTCGCTGATTACTTTACTGTCCGGTTATAAAGGACGGGTTGGTGTCCGGCCACAGAGGACACTATACAGTTTCAAAAAATTAAGTTTTTTCTTCAAAATATTGTATTCTCATGTCAAATTTGAACTGTTTCGGAAAACAACTTTATCAATTGACCAAACTCGTGACTTTAGTCATGACCTTGAAATGCGGTCAGGCATATATTAATATATTTTTTTGAAACGATGATTCTACAATTGATGAAGGGACGGTAAGGGAAAGTAATGAAGAAGGATTTTTTCCGGTAATGAAGGGGAAGGGTGGAAAGGAAGGGGGGGCGGTAATAGGTAGCTATGCTTAACAGGTTGTCGTTGTGACTCCTATCTTTTGTCCAATGCTGGAAGGTGCATGGGTCGAACCAAGCTGTAATCAGAGATTATAACCGGATTTGAACCCACAACACCTGCCAGGGCGTGTCGCTCACTGGTACCCGTGTACCTTTGAACCACAGAGGCGCTGGACAGAGGCGCAATTTGTGTCTAGAAATAACCGCTACATTAATAAGGGGGGTTTTCCAGACTCCTTTTGTCCAGCGCCTCTGTGATTCAAAGGTACACGGGTACCAGTGAGCGACACGCCCTGGCAGGTGTTGTGGGTTCAAATCCGGTTATAATCTCTGATTACAGCTTGGTTCGACCCATGCACCTTCCAGCATTGCACAAAAGATAGGAGTCACAACGACAACTTGTTAAGCATAGCTACCTATTACCGCCACCCCCCCCCCTTCCTTTCCACCCTTCCCCTTCATTACCGGAAAAAATCCTTCTTCATTACTTTCCCTTACCGTCCCTTCATCAATTGTAGAATCATCGTTTCAAAAAAAAAAAATATTAACTTTATCAAGCCAACGTTCAGAAATGATGCATATTTTATTTATTGAAAATATTCACAACTGCAATTTTATGAAATTTACACGATTCTCTTTGTTTTAATGGTTGAACCGCAAACGCCTCCATTTAACTCGATCTTGGATCAGACGTCGCCAATTCACAGTCATCTCAGAATTCACAAACCGCTTTCGATCCATTCAGACCATCCTGCATGTTGGGCTCCTCTGTTCCTGGTGCCGTTGAAGAGAACTGTTTTCGTTGCAGTCGTCCGGCATCTTTACACCATGTCCGGCCGCCGCAGCCTATCGACTTTCGCTGGATGTACGATGAGAATCACTTCAGCGCAGTGCTTGTTGCTTGCCACTCTACGCTTTCAGTTTGTACTCCTTCAAATCACCTCCACCTTCCACTCGAAAACAGCCTTGTCACCTTCGTGCGGTAGCATATGCTTCTTGTTCGTAGAATTTTACGAAGGGTAAAACAGGCCTGATTTTCTACTTGAATGCACCGCTGGAGCTCCTTACTAGTACTGTTGTCCAAGGTCACCAGCGCACAGTGGGACCACTCTGGAAAAAGGCGGTCAAAAGTCTTTTCTCGCTTTTTCTGGCGTTTTCGGGCTTAGGTGTCTTAGGAAAAGTTTCATAAAAAAGTATTCTGCATCTAATAACATTTTCATATAATTAGATATTAAGGGGATAACAAACATGAAAAAATTAATTTTTTATAGAAACTAGATAGCATGGTCATGTGTTCGGCAATGTTGTAGAACTTTGAATTTCATTAAACTTTGCCGAAGATACTAAGTATCTGCATCATATGGTTTGCGAGATCTAATCTGTCGTGACCCCCTTAAGAGGGCATAGCACTTCTTCAACTTAAAAAAATCGAAATTTTTTTATTGATTATTTCGAAAGATTAACATTTTGACCATATGTGTTTCAAGTTATTTCGATGAATTCCAAAAATTGGCAAAGTTACAGCTATTTGTGCCGCGCATGTCTGGAGCGATTACACAGCGAATAAAAACTTCAACGTCGTTTTTCTCGAAACCAGGGTTTGAAAGTCGGTACCATAAATATCTCAAGAACGGCTCAAGCAATTCTCATAATTCTTTTTTTGTTTCAAAGCCAACAAAATTATCTAGTGTTTGACCCATCCTTTTTTCGATATTACAATTTTTGTATTTTTTAGAAATGTTTAAAGTCAATTTTTTCGACTAAAAACCTTACTTTTCGGTTTGAATGTCCGCCATTTTGTTATGCGTTCGAATTTAAAAAAAAGGATGGGTCAAACACGAGATAATTTAATACACTTTCATGTCGTTCTGGAATTTTTCAATTTGGATAAGCCCCCCAGCGCCAATCCATGGTACCGCAAATCAAGTTTTTTTCGAATGATCATGTTCAAGAAGCCGTAGGGGAGAGGGGAAGAGGTTCACATATGCAAACAAAATTGTAAATATTAGTATAAAGTGCAATGTTTAGAATGCAAAAAACCTGAATCGATTCGCTTTTCGCGTTATCGAGAAAAAAATATTTGAAATAAGGTAAAAAATATGGTGTAAAAAGTACTATGCCCCCTTAAAATCAGTTTTTCAAACTTTTTGTACACAAAACCTCATCTAGCAGTTTCGACATGTTCTACAAACATTTTGATACTATCAAAATACGTAACTTTCTAGAAGATGTAAATAGCATATGTTGCTTTATGCCTTAAAAATTAATTTGAAGCATAAATTTTACCGTTTTTTACAAGTATTTTTTCCGTAAATAGGCACCTACTGGCAGCTAAAGTTATCATCGCTTGAACCGCCATAGAATATAGTATAAGTGTGCCAAAAATCTCGGCCTTTTTTATGAAACTTCTCCTAAGACACCTAAGCTCGAAAACGTCAGGAAAAACGACAAAAGACTTTTGGCTGCCTTTTTCCAGAATGGTCCCGTTGTGCGGCGACCCCAAACACACGAACGTATTTAGCACTTCTAGCTCGTCGCCGTCCACAGATATCGTTTGTGGGAGGTACGCGTTTGTCTCTTATGAGCTTATTGTTTTCATGTATTTGGTCAAGTAATGCGTTGAGCATTTATTCCCGGGCAGGAGCGAAGACCAAAATAATATCAAAATGTGTTATGGAAATCGAATAACTCATATCAAAATTTGGTCTTGTTTTGGCTGACATAGTTAGTAAAATAGCAAAAAATAATATCAAAATTTTGCTCCTTTAAGGCCAAAAGAATAACTTCTTGTGTTATTTAAATATCAAAGCAATAACATGACTATATTCAGAGTTTGGAATAACATATTTTAATATTATTAAGTACATGAACGACTAAATTGTTTGAAAAAATCATTATTTTTTGACGTAGGACTACGTCTTTGTTTACTGAACGAAACTGAACAATTAATATGTCGTTGGAGAGATAAAATGACCATCGATTTTATGGAAGGGATTAGAGAGCAATTTTATGGAGGGCGTTAGGGGGGGGGGGGGTTCACCTATACAAATGAAAAACAAATTTCCTCAAAACTCGAGAACTAATCAAGCAAATAGAACCAAATTTGGCATGTGGGGGTCTTAGAGAGCAGAATTTTTTTCTATGGTGTACTGAGACCCCTTCCCTTTCTAAGAGGGGGGGCTCCCATACAAATGAAATACAAATTTTCTCATAACTCGAGAACTAATCAAATGAAAGGAACTAAATTTGGCATTTGGGAGTTTTTGGTGGCAAGAATTTTTTCTATGGTTTATTGAGACTCCTTCCCCTTCTAAGAGGGGGGGGGGCTCCCATATAAATGAAATACAAATTCCCTCATAACTCGAGAACTAATTAAGCAAATGGAACCAAATTTTGCATGGGGAGGTTTTTGGAGGCATGGTAGGAAGATGTGGAAGGACTCTCATACAAATAATACAGAAATTTTTGCGTATGTGCTATATTTTCTGCTATGTAACAAGCTGTAAGTTGTAAAAGTAAACTAATATAACCTTTTCGGAGCAAGAGACAGTGAATCTACGCCGCTAACTTGCGTGCATGCGGCCATTCATGTCAAAAGAGGACATTCGAATGGCATGTCATAGTTGCGATGAACGTGCTTTGGCTTTAAGGTTATTTGTAACTAATGGCCCTTTTAAAGGCCACAAGCGAGTTAAAGTAAGATTATTCGAACATGTCAAGTTACGCATAATCATATTTAATACAATAATCTGTGGGCTGGTCATTCATTACTCTTTCAACCTTTATGATGCACACAAGTGATTTTTAAAAGAAATCTCTATGTCTCAATGGTTACATGCGTTGTACTTATGAACTCCCGTCCACGTATTTTCAAAGCCACGATTGCATTCAATGAAGAAATAAATCAGAATATTTCGCTCTTCTCTTGCAAACTCACAGATTCTTATAAACATACATATGCCAGAAATGCAGTTTACATTAGTTTTTGATCTAATGATCTGGTATAGTCCTACGTCAGCCTTTCGTACAACCCTTAGGATTGTATTTTTATTTCAGATTTTGATTCTGCAGTCTTTTCCGCTTATTTTGATACTAAATTTATAATGATACGACCACGGGAAGTGGCTGAAAAATGATCATACACATAAGCATTCCAGTGCGACGTGGAACAACTTCGGCGGTATAAAACGCCACTCCTGGAAAACCATGATTTTCAAACTTTAAGTATCATTTTCTCAGAAACTACACAACGTCAATTACGTTCGTTTTTCTTGACGTTTTACTGCACAACGTATTGGAACAAACTTTTTTTTGTTGGTAGTAGCTTGGCAAAAACTTATATAACTTTTGAGATTTGTAAACGAAACGCAGCCAGAGAAAAAAGAAAAAGAAGACAAAATTTTATTTTTTCAGCTTCTCCTTTTTTGTTTTTCTCAGGCTGTGTTTCGTTTGCAAACCTCAAAAGTTATATAAGTCTTTGCCAAGCTACTACTAACAAAACAAAAAAAAATTGTTTCAATACGTTGGGTAGTTCCTGAGAAAAAGGTACATAAAGTTTGAAAATCATGGTTTTCCAGGAGCGGCGTTTTATTCCGCCGAAGTTGTTCCACGCCGCACTGGAATGCTTATGTGTATGATCGTTTTTCGGCCACTTCCCGTGGTCGGATCATTACAAATTTAGTGTCAAAATAAGCGGAAAAGACTGCAGAATCAAAATCTGAAATAAAAACTAATGATTTTTTCACAATTTTTAGTCGTTCATGTCTCCTTAAGGTATTGAATAACAAATGCAGTAGCATATATTTATAATCTAAAATCTCTTTAATCAATAAAATAAAATTTTATGAAATATATCGAATGTCATTTTAAGGTCATAACATGATATGATAACAAAATCAGTTATTAATCTCATCTTACAACCACTGTTTTAAATATCTATTCAACAACAAAATGTGTTATCAATGTATCTCCATTCCTGATCAGTTATTTCCGATTTGTAACTCAATGTGTTATAAATATCAGAATGTGTTATTAATTTGATGTTATCTTGTTATGCCCTCCTGATCGGATATCTATTCAATAACAAAATATAGCATTATAACACAGTTTGATATTGTTTTTATATTATTTTGCTCTTCGCTCCTGCTCGGGTTGTTCGCGCAATCCCCTACAACTCTGCTTACAGTCTAGCGTAGATTACTACAACCATCAAGAGGTTCCTGAATATGACAGCAAAATCATCTGCAAAGTCTAGAGACTAGCTTACTTACTTTATTTTTCCAGCAACAATCCACTTATCGAAGCAAAGCCTGGGTGCTAATTCCGTTATCGAAATTTGACCTTCTGTTTTTATACGACAGACTTCGCAACCAACTGTTAGAATACAGGACAGTGCTGGGTCAGCGCTACGATCCTATTGACTCTAACAGCCTCTCCCAGCCGAGCTTCGAACATACGACGACTGGCATATTAGACCAGCGTCTTACCTCGAGGCCAACTGGGAGGTATCCACTTATCGAAGCTGCGCCGAATTTAGAAGTCGTCTCCACATTTGTCGGTCTTGGGCTGCCACTCTCCAACCGCCTTTAACACCCGCTGTTCTAGCATCCTCGTCAACAGCGCTCATCCAACGGGTTCGGGGTCTGCCTCGAAATTGGTGGCCTCTTCTGAATAATGTTTTTGCTACGTAGTCAGCCTACTATACCCTATCGTGTTTTATTCGCCTCACAATATCCACATCTTTGTAATTAGGTAAACTTCGTGGTTCATGCGCCTGCGCCATATTCCTTCTTCTAATATGCTGCCAAGGATTATTCGCAAGATCTTACACTACAAATGTCAAAGAATTCGGCGGTCGCTCTATTTCAACGTCCCCACTACGTAGCCGTAGAGTACACACCGGGAGAATTAGCAGCTTATAAAGTACGAGCTTCATACGGAGTTGCAGGCTACGGGACCTTAGCTGGTCCATAGAGGGCGCTGTTGGCAGCCACTATCCATCTTTTTACTTGACTGTTCACATCGTTGTGACATGTCACTAATGCACCGTACGTAAATAAATTCGTTCGAATTCGTTCAAAAATATCTCTTTCTCTATCTATCTCCACCGCAGTTCCATCGCCCGAAGTTTAGAATAAGTCCTATCGAGGGCCCGGCATCGTCGAAACAAATAAATGAAACTGACTTTCTCTTACCTTCGCTTCATACATGAAGTGACTTGCTTCATTTGTTGAACATAACGTTTCAAGCAAGCTTCAGTTGAAGTTGGTGGCTGTTTCAATTGACGACGGCAGAAAGTCAGACACGATATGTCGACATTGACAATGTTAACTGTAATATGCGTTGCGTTGTAGGAAATGTTACTCAAATTCAATTCATTTGCATTCATGGTTGCTGGCCTTCTTCTGAATATTTCATAGAAAAGTACAGATGAAAAGCTGAAACCGATAGTCATGACGAAGTGAAACCCTTTTCGCTGACTGACTGAAACCAGCTTGAAACTGAAGCGGTGCTGCTTCTATTGAAACCGAAGTTTCACTGCTTCATTGTTGAGTGACGCTATGCAATTGAAGGTGACGTTGTCGGGCCCTGGTCCTATCTTCGCAGCTTCCTCCTTAAGATGCATATACGCCTCTTCCACAGTTCTGCGGTTAGCACCAATGATATCGATGTCATTCGCGAACCCGGAGTATGTAAGATTTCGTGATGATGGTACCACCTATGCACGCCCGCTCTTCGAATAGCATCTCCCAATGCAATGTTGAATAGCAAATTCGATAGCCCGTCACCTTGTATCAAAACATTTAACATTACAAAAGAGTCCGATGTCTCACCCGTTATTCTGACTCTTGATTTTGTACCATCATGCACGTTTCCAGCCTAATCAGTTTTGTTCGAAAATCATGTTCAAGCGTAATCCGCCACATCTCATCTCCTTTGATTGAATCATTCGCCGCCTTGAAGTCTATAAACAAATGGTGAACCTACACGTTGAATTCCGGGGATTTATAGATGATTTGTCGCAAGGTGAATATTTGGTTCGTGGCAAAGCGTCCCTCTTGAAAACTGCACTGGTATTGGCCAACAATGGTTCATGCCAGTGCTGTTAATATTCATCAGCATAGCGTTCAAACTTCTGGATTATCAGTCTACCTTGCAATGAAAATCTGCTTGCTTTGATCAAACGTACATAATAACTAAATGCAGCAAGCATGAACTTCATGCACGAGAATATACTTACAATATCAGCGCCCTGTGATATTGTAACAAACTGATATTCACGTTTGAGCAGTGAAAATCAATAAAAAAAATTTATGTTGTTATTTAGCATCTATTGCGTTCAGCTGTTGGACATAAGATTTTTCTTTTCATTTACTGCATTTAAAATTGTTTTTTTCCTGAAGTGAATATCACCTTGTGGATTTGAAAATCACTTTCTCCTGTTCTATTTTCACGATATATTGAACTTGTATACTACGATGAAAATCACTGTGCAGTTGTACATACGAAACTCAGAGGCATAAAAAACAATGTATGCTAAGAAAAAAGATTTTCTGTTTTGTTTGAAATTCGGTGATAATTAAAGGCCCTGGTTCATGCTACGGTCTCCGTCTATAAAATAGGATGCGGGAGAGAATTTTGTATACAAAATTGAGGAGAGTAATACCTCGATAATTGCTGCAAGTAGTTCCTCTTCAGTCCATACTTTTGGTATGACCTGATCGTTTGCACATTCCCGATTTTCAAAAATTCGGCGGGGACGCCTTTTTCAGCTCTCCTGCTGCGTTTTAACCTCGTCTAAAGCTTGTCCATCATCCTCAATCGTTATCCTGTTTCTGTAGACTGCTCCATATTGTCCACCGTTCAACAGTTCATCCGAATATTGTTTCCAACGCCTTACCACCTCCGATCTTGCAGTAATCAGGTTCCCATCCTTTTCGTTGCACATGACAGGAGTTGGCACGGTCCGGTTCCAGACTCCGTTGATCGTTTTATAGAAGTTCCTAGTATCGTACGTTTCAAAGCAATTCTCTGCCTCCGCAAGAAAGCGATCCCCGTGCAGGCTTTTCTTACGACGGTGAAGTCCCTTTTCAACAGCTCTAGCATCTCGATACCTCTCTCTACTCTGGTGTGTCATAGTTGCAGCCAATGTGTAGACTCTGGTTCGATTCTCGTTGGTACTCTGCGTAAAACCACCCACTAGAAATGGCTTCAGCAGTAGTACCCAATATTTTTTGCGCTGTAGTACTGATCGCATCGTGGATGTGCTGCCACTGCCCGTTCGAGTTGGTTGCTCGAGAGTACTCTGCCGCAATTCCTTCCGCTGATAACCGCCTCGTTGGTTTCGATTTTAATACGTTAGACAACCGGGAGCGAATTTTGCTTACTATGAGATAGAGATCCGAGTCAACGTTTGGTACACGGAAGGACCACATGTGTGCGACATCAAGCCGTTGTGCCGGCCATCAACCACAACGTGGTCCAACTGAGAGGAGGCCTCGCCATTAGGGTATTTCCAAGTGTGCTTCCGAATGTTCCGTCGTGCAAAATAGGTACTACAGATAGCCATTCCTCTGGCTGCAGCGAAGTTGATTAGCCTCAGACCATTGTCGTTTTTGGTAGGATGGAAGCTTTCTCTATCTATAACGAAAGAACTCTTCCCGTGCGATCTGTACATTTCTATGCTCGATGACTACCTTTAAGTCAAGTCCTGGGCATTCTCCAACTGTCCTTTCTAGAACATCATAGAACTCCTCTTTCACGTCATCGTGCTTCACATTTATCAGGCTGTAGTTAAAGAATTTGCCCTTAATCCTCAACGCGCATAGACGATCATTAATGGGCCTCCATCTGATGACATACTTCATTTGTTTTCCATGTAATACGAATCCGACTCCATACTCTGCTTTATTGCCGCCACTGTAGTACAGTTTATTTACAGTTACCGACTTGAATGTCGTACCCGCAATAGGATCTACTGCGCTGAATTCTCGTTTTCCTGTCTTCGGCCATCACACTTCCTAAATGGCTACCACCTCGACCTATATCTTCTGCAACTCCCTTGCCAAGATACCAACACGTGCCGGTTCAAGTATTCTCGCAGACAGGTCTGCCGTCTATGGTATAACTGGCGAGACACACCCGCTCGCTCCGGATCAGTCGATGTTGCACCTACGCCGTCCCTAACCTGGCATACAGCCGCTTACCTGGTACGGTTTCCAATATGTGACGGATAGTAAACTTTCAGATTTTGATAGATTGTCATATCTCACTAATGGCTTAACACAGTTGTTAGATATAGACGTTCTCTGAAAATCCGGTATTTAATCGACTACACTAAACTACGATTAAGCTTCTCAAAAAACTGCAAATCTTAACACTCTTTTTTCTAAAAAGCAGCAGGTCTCTCCGTTTATTCAAAATTTACAATTTATAACATTTAGTCCAATTTGTGGCAGTACGAAGTTTTCCGAGTTGCCTAATCTTGTACAAAATATGTAACTTAGCTTTATAACAGGAACAGGATATGATGACCACGGAGAAACAACAACAACAAGCAACTCATGCACACCGAATACGTTAATATATAAGACGAAAATACACTTTAAATCACGAAATCGCTGGTGTAGATCACTGATAATCAAAATATTTTCTAGTCACGCATTCCATCGAAAGAGAAAAACTAGTCCTTTGATAAATAAAATGATTTGTAAGAATGTCGTAAAAAAACAACTTTTATGTAAAGCAATCTAAGTTTAGCTTCGTCGTAAATTGTAAACAATACAGATACACACCAAAGAGTTAGATACTCCCAAACAATTGCCCACAAATTTTGTTGCAATTCAAAAATTGACATCATCAGCGCTTCAGCCAGCGTGTAATAATGATGAGTAATAAATTCAATTTTACTGTTTCTCCTGCAGAGACTCACTGTTTTCCCCGCACCAGGAATAGCTAGTCCAGATTGTGTTCCACCATCGTGAACGCTATCAGAAAAATCCAAATCTTCCCACAAACCGGAAACAGCCAGCATTGCTCGTGGTGTGAAAAAGGCGACCGACTAGAAGCCGCAGGCTTTAACAATAATGAAACCGGATATAGTAGAGGAAAAAATCCCGGTCCGGCAGTACACAGTACTCAACAAGGATATAGTGCAAGCCACTAAAGGATATAAATACAAAGGGACTTTTATTGCTTTGTTATTGATTTTCGTGGAGATGGTGCTAGCCTTAGAGGCGATTTTCCCGTTATTTTGGAAAATGGTTTATATCACTGTTTGTTACCGAATGCGTGATAAAGTTTAATCGTTCTCGTCGCCACAGCCTGAGTTAGATAGGCATAAAAGCTGGAATTCATACATTTGAATAGGAGTTACGCAAAATTGATTCTAGGATTTATGTGGTCTTCTTTGGCAGTTCACGCAAGCTACGGAAGGTATATCACCGTTGAATCGTAAATATTACAGAACAGCGAATAAAAGCGAAGTGACCATTTACATTCACTGCTTTGTATTTTTGTTTACAGTGAGTGCACGAACCGATAAATGTTAAAACTTTCTCAAACGTGTTTTCTAAAATATATTGCATTGCATAATTGTAATGTGCACGTACATTTTGTAGATGATATGTAGATTGTGGCATTCCGGGAAAAACAACAAATATAGCTTGAAATATTTGATTTTATTTGACAGAGAATATAGCTTGGCTAAGACAGACTGTCCGTAGTTGCATTCCATGATTGGCCGCACCAGTAAGATTGCACAAAGAACCAAGCACCATTCAACTGCTTCTTTATGCCATTTTACTGTAGTGTATGTGGAAAGTAGCATGTCATTCTGATTGTGCAACTTCAACTGCATCAATACTTTGGAAATTGACCAATAACGGCACCGGCCATTATAAACATTTTTGTTTAATAGTTGCTTGTTCGACTATTGCATAGATAACTAGCTGTATACCCGATCTTACTCGGGGCGCCTTTGTCTCACAGCCACTTGTAGTTATCGTAACGGTATTGTAATATCAGTTATTGTAACCGAAATGCTTATAATGCAAAAATATAACGCTTGCTCCTCTTTTGGACGTTCCTCCCCATTTGTCAGCTCCCCCTCTTTTGTCTACCCGGCCACTTACACATCTGTTTTCTTTACGGAAATCCCTATAAAACCCTATAAAGAAGGAGAAACAAATATATTTATCCTATTTGTTATTTGTTGTTATTGTTACTTGTTATTTATGTTTTGTTAATGTACTTTTCAAAAAAAGTAGAAGGTGCAACAGTGTTTCTTCCATGGATACAAAAACCCTTTTATTCCTTTCATCTCACTTCAAGACAAAACTTGTTCGTAAACAATGTTTTTAGTTTCATCACCAGTAGCAAGTATGCACAAATTATTGGCCGAGCCTTGAGCCTATAAACTTGACCATGGGACATGGTGTTCTCAGATCAACTCCACACTGTTTGAATGATCGGCCAGCAACACTTAGAACTAATGGTCGAATACGGGTCACTTTGATTCGGCGCATAATTACACTTGATCTACAAATCTACAGCTGCGAGCATTGCCGTTTAGTGTTTCGTGTTTTGATTTTTTCTGTTGTACGGATAAATTGTTACAATCATGTGGGCGTTACTCCCTCCTGTCAGCAACCTCTTATCATCAGCTCCCTCTTTTGTACCACCCTCACTTAAGGAAGAACCGTCCAAACATTACCCCCTCTTTTATCAACCCCTACAGTTCTGATTCCCTAATATCAAAGAACATGTATGAAAGGTTGATAAAGAACGGTCAAGGCGTTTCGGAGTTATCGTCTCCCCCCCCCTCTATTAGTTCCCCTCCCCCCTTTGTCAACCCCCGGTGCTGACTCCCTGATGTTAAGGAACATGTGTGCCAAGTTTGATAAAGAACGGTCAAGGCATTTCGGAGTTATGCCTTCCCCTCCTCCCTATCAGGGAACTTCCCTCACTCGTTTTTGTTAACTCCTCAGTGCTGAATCTCTTATTTCAAGGAACATGTGTGCCAAGTTTGATGAATCACCGTCCAGGCATTTCGAAGTAATGACCTCCCCCCTGTTACGACCATAGTGCTGATTCTCTTATATCAAGGAACTTGTGTGCCAAGTTTGGTGGAGATCGGTCAAGGCGTTCTGGAGTTATGGTGGAACATACAAACATATAAACATACAAACATACAAACATACTCACGCTCACTTTTATATATATACCAGGTGAACACGGGCTTGATAAACTATTATTCAACAAAAATGTTCTTTGGGGCTATCTAAGAAAAAGAAAATATATTACATAGTCCGATACTTGTTGTTGCTAGAGACCGTGGGTATCACTGTATTTCCACAAGTATAACGGGATAAGATTTGTATTCAAAGGGGGAGATACAGATCAGGGTTCATCTTGGTAGATGATACATATGATTCAACGAAACATCGTGCAACTCGGCAATTACAATTCATCCATTACGAACTAGGTTATTAGATTAGTTTACTTGCAAAAAAATTCTACAGCTCTATTAGTCGAACTCTAACCTTGATGGCGAAAACAGTGAAGCTACTCCGTTCAGAAGTGTGCGCGTTCAAAGAACGTTACCCAGCCACGTCGAAAACGGACGGGCGATACGCCCGTTCAGGCATCTACAACATCTTGGCACTATTATACAACAATCAGAGCATCGACAGAAAGTCCGGTTCCGGACGGCCGACGATCCTGAGTGACAAGAAGCTCTAAAGGATGCTGAAAAGGAAGGCCGAGAGAAATGTGGCTACATCGCTGCATGCGCCTGATCGGGAAGTCGGTGCAACCGGCCAAACAGTGAAAAAGTACTTGGTGAACATGGACATACATATCAGGAAGCGACATGTCCCGTCCACTGGTCTCGGAGCTGCAGGCAATGAGCAACGCCAGCTTTTGAATAAGATGGTCAAGACGATTTTCCCGACGAATCGTGACATGGCGGTGGTGATGGACGACCAGACCTATCTCACCCTAAATGGCTACGACTACCCAGTCAGCATTTTCATATGAATATTGACCAAACTCGTGACTTTAGTCATGACCTTGAAATGCGGTCAGGCATATATTAATATTTTTTTGAAACGATGATTCTACAATTGATGAAGGGACGGTAAGGGAAAGTAATGAAGAAGGATTTTTTTTTCGGGAATGAAGGGGAAGGGTGGAAAGGAAGGGGGTAATAGGTAGCTATGCTTAACAAGTTGTCGTTGTGACTCCTATCTTTTGTCTAATGCTGGAAGGTGCATGGGTCGAACCAAGCTGTAATCAGAGATTATAACCGGATTTTCATTTTCATATGTACAATTAGATTGCAAATAAGAGTTACGTACTGATATGTTTTCAACAAAATCATATACGATGCGCAAAAGCCGCTTATCCGTACCAGTTTGGAGGCGATATACGCACTGCGGAATAATTTTAAGCAATGCACTTATATAGGTATTTCAATACGATAAGATCCGATTAAGTGCGACCAGCTGCATGCAGCTATACGAATTTATGCTGAAAATCATAAGTTTGTCAGTTCTAGCATTATAAACGACTAGAGGACCAGGCGCGCGTTGCTACGCCATTCTGAAAAGGGGGTACATGCATAATCCTGAAGATTTGATTAATTGTAATCTTGCAACCAAGAGCTTTCTTTTTGACAACCTAAGATATTCCTAAATCATGCCGCAAATTTCTAATCCAACGCATCAGCATTTGTGACTCGAGCAGCAAGTCCAATGTAACGATTTGGGTTTTATTACCAACCCTTCAAATGGTAATGTTGGCAATATCGTAATAAAAAATCAGTGCAGTTCGATTGAAATCAGTTGAAAACTGGTCAGATATCATAAACTTAGTGTAATCTCAACATTATTTTCTTCATATTTTCATTTCAATAATGTATTTTCTCTTCAATTTTGTTTTTTAAATAAGTATTATATTATCTTACTTTTATTTAATTTGACCTATCTAGACTTCACCGATTTATTCTTAACAATTTTGTTCCAAATTTATCTTATATTTTAGTATGGACGGCAACACTCGCGAGTTCGATTACTTTTTGAATATTGCAAAAAAATCTGTTTAATTTATATGAGAGTCCTCCCCTCTTCCAGAGGAATCTCAATACGCCATAGAAAAAAATTTTGCCTCTAGTAACCCCCAAATTCATATGCTTGATTAATTTCATTGATCCCATTGATATATATATATATATATATATATATATATATATATATATATATATATATATATCTATACCTATAAAGAAGGATTTCTGTCTGTCTGTCTGTCTGTCTGTCTGTCTGTCTGTCTGTCTGTCTGTCTGTCTGTCTGTCTGTCTGTCTGTCTGTCTGTCTGTCCTGTGTTCCTTATAGAATCAAAAACTACTGAACCAATCGGCGTGAAAATTTGCATCTAGAGGTTTTTGGGGCCAGGAAAGGTTTTAGTGATGGTTAGAGACCCCTCCCCCCACTAAGAGGGGGGGCTCCCATACAAATGAAACACAAATTTCTGCATAACTCGAGAACTAATCAATCAAATAGAACCAAATTTGGCATGTGGGTGTTTTCGGTGACAAGAATTTATTCTAGGGTAATTTGAGACCCCTCCCCTCTTTATAAGGGGAATTATAACTCCTCTCCCCTTTAAGAGGAGGGGTTTCCATACAAATTTCCTCATAACTCGAGAAATAATCAAGCAAATGGAACCAAATTTGGCATGTGAAGGTTTTCGAGGGCAAGAAAGTTTTCTATGTTGAATTAGGACCCCTCCTCACTTTAAGAGGGGGGGCTCCTGTACAAATGAAATACCAATTTTCTCATAACTCGAGAACTAATCAAGCAAATGGAACCAAATTTGGCATGTGTGTGTTTTTGAAGACAAAATTTTTTTCTAAGATGAATTGGGACCCCTCCCCACTTTAGGAGGGGGGGCTCCTATACAAACGAAATACAAATTTCCTTATAACTCGAGAGCTAATCCAGCAAATGGAACCAAATTTGGCATGTAGGTGTTTTTGGAGGCAAGAATGTTTTCTATGATGAATAAGAACCTCTCCCCACTTTAGGAGGGGGGGCTCCTATACAAATGAAATACAAATTTCCTCATAACTCGAGAACTAATCAAGCAAATAGAACCAAATTTGGCATGTGGGTGTTTTTTTGGTGACAAGAATTTATTCTATGGTGAATTGAGACCCCTCCCCTCTTTATAAGAGGAATTATAACTCCTCTCCCCTTTAAGAGGGGGGACTTCCATACAAATTTCTGCATAACTCGAGAACTAATCAATCAAATAGGACCAAATTTGGCATGTGGGTGTTTTCGGTGACAAGAATTTATTCTAGGGTAATTTGAGACCCCTCCCCTCTTTATAAGGGAAATTATAACTCCTCTCCCCTTTAAGAGGGGGGGTTTCCATACAAATTTCCTCATAACTCGAGAACTAATCAAGCAAATGGAACCAAATTTGGCATGTGAAGGTTTTCGAGAGCAAGAAAATTTTCTATGTTGAATCAGGACCCCTCCTCACTTTAAGAGGGGGGGCTCCTGTATAAACGAAATACCAATTTCCTCCTAACTCGAGAACTAATCAAGCAAATGGAACCAAATTTGGCATGTGTGTGTTTTTGAAGACAAAATTTTTTACTAAGATGAATTGGGACCCCTCCCCACTTTAAGAGGGGGGGGGCTCCTATACAAACGAAATACAAATTTCCTTATAACTCGAGAGCCAATCCAGCAAATGGAACCAAATTGGGCATGTAGGTGTTTTTGGAGGCAAGAATGTTTTCTATGATGAATAAGAACCTCTCCCCACTTTAGGAGGGGGGGCTCCTATACAAATGAAATACAAATTTCCTCATAACTCGAGAACTAATCAAGCAAATAGAACCAAATTTGGCATGTGGGTGTTTTCGGTGACAAGAATTTATTCTATGGTAAATTGAGACCCCTCCCTCTTTATGAGGGGAATTGTAACTCCGCTCCTTTTTAAGAGGGGGGGCTTCCATACAAATTTCCTCATAACTCGAGAACTAATCAAGCAAATGCAACCAACTTTGGCATGTGAAGGTTTTCGAGGGCAAGAAAATTTTCTACGGTGAATTAGGACCCCTCCCCACTCTAAGAGGGGGGGCTCCTGTACAAATGAAATACAAATTTCCTCATAACTCGAGAACTAATCAAGCAAATAGAACAACATTTGGCATGTGGGTGTTTTTTTGGTGACAAGAATTTATTCTATGGTGAATTGAGACCCCTCCCCTCTTTAAAAGAGGAATTATAACTCCTCTCCCCTTTAAGAGGGGGGACTTCCATACAAATTTCCTCATAACTCGAGAACTAATCAAGCAAATGCAACCAAATTTGGCATGTGAAGGTTTTCGAGAGCAAGAAAATTTTCTATGGTGAATTAGGACCCCTCCCCACTTTAAGAGGAGGGGCTCCTGTACAAATGAAATACAAATTTCCTCATAATTCGAGAACTAATCAAGCAAATGCAACCAAATTTGGCATGTGAAGGTTTTCGAGAGCAAGAAAATTTTCTATGTTGAATTAGGACCCCTCCTCACTTTAAGAGGGGGGGCTCCTGTACAAATGAAATACCAATTTCCTCATAACTCGAGAACTAATCAAGCAAATGGAACCAAATTTGGCATGTGTGTGTTTTTGAAGACAAAATTTTTTTCTAAGATGAATTGGGACCCCTCCCCACTTTAAGAGGGGGGGGGCTCCTATACAAACGAAATACAAATTTCCTTATAACTTGAGAGCTAATCCAGCAAATGGAACCAAATTTGGCATGTAGGTGTTTTTGGAGGCAAGAATGTTTTCTATGATGAATAAGAACCTCTCCCCACTTTAGGAGGGGGGGCTCCTATACAAATGAAATACAAATTTCCCCATAACTCGAGAACTAATCAAGCAAATAGAACCAAATTTGGCATGTGGGTGTTTTTTTGGTGACAAGAATTTATTCTATGGTGAATTGAGACCCCTCCCCTCTTTATAAGAGGAATTATAACTCCTCTCCCCTTTAAGAGGGAGGACTTCCATACAAATTTCTGCATAACTCGAGAACTAATCAATCAAATAGAACCAAATTTGGCATGTGGGTGTTTTCGGTGACAAGAATTTATTCTAGGGTAATTTGAGACCCCTCCCCTCTTTATAAGGGGAATTATAACTCCTCTCCCCTTTAAGAGGGGGGGTTTCCATACAAATTTCCTCATAACTCGAGAACTAATCAAGCAAATGGAACCAAATTTGGCATGTGAAGGATTTCGAGGGCAAGAAAATTTTCTATGTTGAATAAGGACCCCTCCTCACTTTAAGAGGGGGGGCTCCTGTACAAATGAAATACCAATTTCCTCATAACTCGAGAACTAATCAAGCAAATGGAACCAAATTTGGCATGTGTGTGTTTTTGAAGACAAAATTTTTTTCTAAGATGAATTGGGACCCCTCCCCACTTTAAGAGGGGGGGGGCTCCTATACAAACGAAATACAAATTTCCTTATAACTCGAGAGCTAATCAAGCAAATGGAACCAAATTTGGCATGTAGGTGTTTTTGGAGGCAAGAATGTTTTCTATGATGAATAAGAACCTCTCCCCACTTTAGGAGGGGGGGCTCCTATACAAATGAAATACAAATTTCCTCATAACTCGAGAACTAATCAAGCAAATAGAACAACATTTGGCATGTGGGTGTTTTTTTGGTGACAAGAATTTATTCTATGGTGAATTGAGACCCCTCCTCTCTTTATAAGAGGAATTATAACTCCTCTCCCCTTTAAGAGGGGGGACTTCCATACAAATTTCCTCATAACTCGAGAACTAATCAAGCAAATGCAACCAAATTTGGCATGTGAAGGTTTTCGAGAGCAAGAAAATTTTCTATGGTGAATTAGGACCCCTCCCCACTTTAAGAGGAGGGGCTCCTGTACAAATGAAATACAAATTTCCTCATAATTCGAGAACTAATCAAGCAAATGGAACCATATTTGGCATGTGGGTGTTTTTGGAGGCAACCATTTTACCCATGATGAATTAGGACTTCTTTCCTTTTTAGGAGGGAGGGGGGCTCCCATTCAAACGAAATACAAATTTGCTCATAACTTTAGAACTAATCAAGCAAATGGAACCAAATTTGACATGTGAGAGTTTTAGATGGCAGAATTTTTTTTCTGTAGTGTATTACGACCCCTTTCCCTTTTAAGAGGGTGGGCTCCCATACAAATGAAATACAAATTTCCTTATAATTTGAGTACTAATCAAGCAAATGGAACCAAATTTAGCATGTAGGAGATTTTTGAGTCTTGAATTTATTTTATGATAGTTAGAGACCTCTCACCCCTGTGGTAGGGGGATATGGACTCTCATACAAATAAAACAGAAATTTTTTCGAAACTCAAAAACTAATCCAACTCGAGAAATTCGAGACTCTTCCATAAAACATTAATCAATAACAAGACAACAAAAACTATCTATAGTAACACTAGATCATTCAGGACGAGCCGGTCGCGAGTGTTGCCGGTGACCCGCCGTCGGAAGCGCCGCCCACTGGGGGGCTTGCAAAACTCGAGAAGTGACAAAGATCATCCGAGATTCATGATTTATGTACAACACAGGTTAATTTGTGGCAATACGAAGTTTGTCGGGTCAGCTAGTCTACTATATAAAAATGGATTTCTGTCTGTCTGTTTGTCTGTCTGTCGGGATGTTCTTTATAGAATCAAAAACTACTGAACCAATCGGCGTGAAAATTTGCGTGTAGAGGTTTTTGGGGCCAGGAAAGGTTTTAGTGATGGTTAGAGACCCCTCCCCCCACTAAGAGGAGGGGCTCCCATACAAATGAAACACAAATTTCTGCATAACTCGAGAACAAATCAAGCAAATAGAACAAAATTTGGCATGTGGGTGTGTTTGGTGACAATAAATTATTCTATGGTAAATTGGGACTCCTCCCCTCTTTAGAAGGGGAATTAGGACTCCTCTCCCCTTTAAGAGGGGGGGCTTCCATACAAATGAAATACAAATTTCCTCATAACTCGAGAACTAATCAAGCAAATGGAACCAAATTTGGCATGTGGGTGTTTCTGGAGACAAAATTTTTTTCTATGATGAATTGGGACCCCTCCCCAATTTAGGAGGGGGGGCTCCTATACGAACGAAATACAAATTTTCTTAATACTCGAGATCTAATCAAGCAAATGGAACAAAATTTGGCATGTGGGTGTTTTCGAGGGCAAGAATATTTTTTATGGTGAATTAGGACCCCTCCCCATTTTTAAGAGGGGGGGCTCCTGTACCAATAAAATACAAATTTCCTCATAACTCGAGAACTAATTAAGCAAATGGAACCAAATTTGGCATGTGGGTGTTTTTGGAGACAAAAATTTTTTCTATGATGAATTGGGACCCCTCCTCACTTTAGGAGGGGGGGGGTCCTATACAAATGAAACACAAATTTCCTCATAACTCGAGAATTAATCAAGCCAATGGAACAAAATTTGGCATGTGGGTGTTTTCGAGGGCAAGAATATTTTCTATGGTGACTTAGGACCCCTCTCCACTTTAAGAGGGGGGGCTCCTATACAAATGAAATACAACTTTCCTCACAACTCGAGAACTAATCCAGCAAATGGAACCAAATTTGGCATGTGGGTGTTTTTTGAGGCAAGAATTTTTTCTATGATGAATTAGGACCCCTCCCCACTTTAGGAGGGGGGCTCCTGTACAAATGAAATACAAATTTCTTCATAACTCGAAAACTAATCAAGCAAATAGAACCAAATTTGGCAAGCGGAGGTTTTTGGAGGCAAGAATATTTTTTATGGTGAATTAGGACCCCTCCCCATTTTTAAGAGGGGGGGCTCCTGTACCAATAAAATACAAATTTCCTCATAACTCGAGAACTAATTAAGCAAATGGAACCAAATTTGGCATGTGGGTGTTTTTGGAGACAAAAATTTTTTCTATGATGAATTGGGACCCCTCCTCACTTTAGGAGGGGGGGGGGTCCTATACAAATGAAACACAAATTTCCTCATAACTCGAGAATTAATCAAGCCAATGGAACAAAATTTGGCATGTGGGTGTTTTCGAGAGCAAGAAAATTTTCTATGGTGAATTAGGACCCCTCCCCACTTTAGGAGGGGGGGCTCCTATGCAAATGAAAAACAAATTTCCTCATAACTCAAGAACTAATCAAGCAAATGAAACCAAATTTGACATGTAAGCGGTTTTGGAGGCAAGATTTTTTTCTATGGTGAATTACGACCCCTTCCCCTTTTAAGAGGGGGCTCCTATACAAATGATATTCAAATTTCCTTATAATTTGAGTACTAATCAAGCAAATGGAACCAAATTTGGCATGTGGGGCTTTTAGGGGGCAGAAATTTTTTCTATGATGAATTAAGACCCCTCCCCTGTTTAGGAGGGGGGCGGAGGGGTCCCATACAAATGAAATTCAAATTTCCTTATAACTTGAGAACTAATCAAGCAAATGGAACCAAATTTGGCATGTGGGAGATTTTGGAGTCTTGAATTTATTTTACGATAGTTAGAGACCTCTCACCCCTGTGGTAGGGGGATATGGACTCTCATACAAATAAAACAGAAATTTTTGCGAAACTCAAAAACTAATCGAACTCGAGAAATTCGAGACTCTTCCATAAAACATTAGTCAATACAAGACTACAAAAACTATCTATAGTAACACTAGATCATTCAGGACGAGACAGCCGCGAGTGTTGCCGGTGACCCGTCGTCGGAAGCGCCGCCCACTGGGGGGAGGCAACTCCCCGCAGAAATCACTACTGTCTAGGTTTATTTGTTTTCCTAGGTCTACCTGGGTTTCCTGGAACGAGCGACAGCGAGTAAGGAGAGGATCGCGAAATGGGACTTTCCACAAAAAAGTTTTCCGTGAAATGGTACATTCCACTTTACGTTTTTCGCAAAATGATATTCGGCGAAATGTTGTACAATCATGGCGAATATTACTATCCGCTTTCTGGCTATGCAATGAGGGGACAGGGGAGTTGTTTTCTACTTTATTCTATAATTTGTATATTAAACTACCCATTCCTGGTAACTAATAAGCATTAATATAAGCAGCAAATCAGCGTATCTGGCATTTTATACTGCACGTTGTTGTTTATTATGTTTTTGACTGCATAGGTGTTGTAAATTGGCATCTAAAATTGTATTCAAATTCTTCGTGTCGGTAATTAGCTGTAAATTAGCATTGTCAGCACTATAAGAAGGTTATCAGTAAAGTAGCTGTATATTTTGCCAAAATGGCATTTAATTAGCATTTAAGGCGACTTTAATGCTTATTAGCCTACATTTAAATAGCATTGGTGATGCTTATTAATTACCTGGGATGCTTTCATAGTTACGTAACTGAATCATCTAAGGTTGAACTCCTCAGAAACTTGCAAAACTCGAGATTGTGACAAAGATCATCCAAGATTCATGATTTATGTACAACACAGGTTAATTTGTGGCAATACGAAGTTTGTCGGGTCAGCTAGTATATATATATATATATATATATATATATCTATACCTATAAAGAAGGATTTCTGTCTGTCTGTCTGTCTGTCCTGTGTTCCTTATAGAATCAAAAACTACTGAACCAATCGGCGTGAAAATTTGCATGTAGAGGTTTATGGGGCCAGGAAAGGTTTTAGTGATGGTTAGAGACCCCTCCCCCCACTAAGAGGGGGGGCTCCCATACAAATGAAACACAAATTTCTGCATAACTCGAGAACTAATCAAGCAAATAGAACCAAATTTGGCATGTGGGTGTTTTCGGTGACAAGAATTTATTCTAGGGTAATTTGAGACCCCTCCCCTCTTTATAAGGGGAATTATAACTCCTCTCCCCTTTAAGAGGGGGGGTTTCCATACAAATTTCCTCATAACTCGAGAACTAATCAAGCAAATGGAACCAAATTTGGCATGTGAAGGTTTTCGAGGGCAAGAAAATTTTCTATGTTGAATTAGGACCCCTCCTCACTTTAAGAGGGGGGGCTCCTGTACAAATGAAATACCAATTTCCTCATAACTCGAGAACTAATCAAGCAAATGGAACCAAATTTGGCATGTGTGTGTTTTTGAAGACAAAATTTTTTTCTATGATGAATTGGGACCCCTCCCCACTTTAAGAGGGGGGGGGGGCTCCTATACAAACGAAATACAAATTTCCTTATAACTCGAGAGCTAATCCAGCAAATGGAACCAAATTTGGCATGTAGGTGTTTTTGGAGGCAAGAATGTTTTCTATGATGAATAAGAACCTCTCCCCACTTTAGGAGGGGGGGCTCCTATACAAATGAAATACAAATTTCCTCATAACTCGAGAACTAATCAAGCAAATAGAACCAAATTTGGCATGTGGGTGTTTTCGGTGACAAGAATCTATTCTATGGTAAATTGAGACCCCTCCCTCTTTATAAGGGGAATTGTAACTCCTCTCCCCTTTAAGAGGGGGGGCTTCCATACAAATTTCCTCATAACTCGAGAACTAATCAAGCAAATGGAACCAACTTTGGCATGTGAAGGTTTTCGAGGGCAAGAAAATTTTCTACGGTGAATTAGGACCCCTCCCCACTCTAAGAGGGGGGGCTCCTGTACAAATGAAATACAAATTTCCTCCTAACTCGAGAACTAATCAAGCAAATAGAACAACATTTGGCATGTGGGTGTTTTTTTTGGTGACAAGAATTTATTCTATGGTGAATTGAGACCCCTCCCCTCTTTATAAGAGGAATTATAACTCCTCTCCCCTTTAAGAGGGGGGACTTCCATACAAATTTCCTCATAACTCGAGAACTAATCAAGCAAATGCAACCAAATTTGGCATGTGAAGGTTTTGGAGAGCAAGAAAATTTTCTATGGTGAATTAGGACCCCTCCCCACTTTAAGAGGAGGGGCTCCTGTACAAATGAAATACAAATTTCCTCATAACTCGAGAACTAATCAAGCGAATTGAACCAAATTTGGCATGTGTGTGTTTTTGGAGACAATTTTTTTTTCAATGATGAATTGGGACCCCTCCCCACTTTAGGAGGGGGGGTCCTATACAAACAAAATACAAATTTCCTCATAACTCGAGAACTAATCCAGCAAATGGAACCAAATTTGGCGTGTAGGTGTTTTTGGAGGCAAGAATTTTTTCTGTGATGAATTAGGACCTCTTCCCACATTAGGAGGGGGGGCTCCAATACAAATGAAATACAAATTTCCCCATAACTCGAGAACTAATCAAGCAAATAGAACCAAATTCGGCATGTGGAGGTTTTTGGAGGCAAAAATATTTTCTACGGTGAATTAGGATCCTTCCACACTTCAAGAGGGGGGGCTTCTACACAAATGAAATACAAATTTCCTCATAATCCGAGAACTAATCAAGCAAATGGAACCATATTTGGCATGTGGGTGTTTTTGGAGGCAACCATTTTTCCCATGATGAATTAGGACTTCTTACCTTTTTAGGAGGGGGGGGGCTCCCATTCAAACGAAATACAAAGTTGCTCATAACTTTAGAACTAATCAAGCAAATGGCACCAAATTTGGCATGTGAGAGTTTTAGATGGCAGAATTTTTTTTCTGTGGTGTATTACGACCCCTTTTCCTTTTAAGAGGGTGGGCTCCCATACAAATGAAATACAAATTTCCTTATAATTTGAGTACTAATCAAGCAAATGGAACCAAATTTAGCATGTAGGAGATTTTTGAGTCTTGAATTTATTTTATGATAGTTAGAGACCTCTCACCCCTGTGGTAGGGGGATATGGACTCTCATACAAATAAAACAGAAATTTTTGCGAAACTCAAAAACTAATCGAACTCGAGAAATTCGAGACTCTTCCATAAAACATTAATCAATAACAAGACCACCAAAACTATCTATAGTAACACTAGATCATTCAGGACGAGCCGGTCGCGAGTGTTGCCGGTGACCCGCCGTCGGAAGCGCCGCCCACTGGGGGAAAACTCGAGAAGTGATAAAGATCATCCGAGATTCATGATTTATGTACAACACAGGTTAATTTGTGGCAATACGAAGTTTGTCGGGTCAGCTAGTATATATATATATATATATATATATATATATATATATATATATATATATATATATATATATATATATATATATATATATATATATATATATATATATATATAGATATATATATATATATATATATATATATAGATATATATATATATATATATATATATATATATATATATATATATATATATATAACTATCGTAAATATCAAATTCACAAATTAACAAATTCGGATTCGTAAATAAAGCCTAATAAAGCGCGCACAAGTTGAATTTGTTAATTTGTGAATTTGATATTTACGATAGTTTTCGTACATTGATATACGAGTTGGTGCTGGCTAGGAGGCAGGGAACTTCGTACTTCACTTCCCCCACGAAGGACGTGATCTCCGAGGTGAAGTTCATTTCACACACCAAGTTCCCCAAGAAGGTGCTGCTGTGGCTGATAATTAGCGAGAAGGGGATGTCAAAGCCGCTCTTCTTTCTCTCCGGACTGGCCGTGAACGGGGAAATTTATAGTACGATGTGCCTGCCGGAAGTTGCGTCGTTCACCAAAAAATACCATAAGTGTATATAGTACATTTATACCTATACAATTATACTCTCAGAAAACAATTTTTTAAACAATAACTTTTGCTTCTACTACACTACTACTACTACTACTACTACTACTACTACTACTACTACTACTACTACTACTACTACTACTACTACTACTACTACTACTACTACTACTACTACTACTACTACTACTACTACTACTACTACTACTACTACTACTACTACTACTACTACTACTACTACTACTACTACTACTACTACTACTACTACTACTACTACTACTACTACTACTACTACTACTACTACTACTACTACTACTACTACTACTACTACTACTACTACTACTACTACTACTACTACTACTACTACTACTACTACTACTACTACTACTACTACTACTACTACTACTACTACTACTACTACTACTACTACTACTACTACTACTACTACTACTACTACTACTACTACTACTACTACTACTACTACTACTACTACTACTACTACTACTACTACTACTACTACTACTACTACTACTACTACTACTACTACTACTACTACTACTACTACTACTACTACTACTACTACTACTACTACTACTACTACTACTACTACTACTACTACTACTACTACTACTACTACTACTACTACTACTACTACTACTACTACTACTACTACTACTACTACTACTACTACTACTACTACTACTACTACTACTACTACTACTACTACTACTACTACTACTACTACTACTACTACTACTACTACTACTACTACTACTACTACTACTACTACTACTACTACTACTACTACTACTACTACTACTACTACTACTACTACTACTACTACTACTACTACTACTACTACTACTACTACTACTACTACTACTACTACTACTACTACTACTACTACTACTACTACTACTACTACTACTACTACTACTACTACTACTACTACTACTACTACTACTACTACTACTACTACTACTACTACTACTACTACTACTACTACTACTACTACTACTACTACTACTACTACTACTACTACTACTACTACTACTACTACTACTACTACTACTACTACTACTACTACTACTACTACTACTACTACTACTACTACTACTACTACTACTACTACTACTACTACTACTACTACTACTACTACTACTACTACTACTACTACTACTACTACTACTACTACTACTACTACTACTACTACTACTACTACTACTACTACTACTACTACTACTACTACTACTACTACTACTACTACTACTACTACTACTACTACTACTACTACTACTACTACTACTACTACTACTACTACTACTACTACTACTACTACTACTACTACTACTACTACTACTACTACTACTACTACTACTATTACTACTTGTTCTTTTTGTTCTTTTTCATCCTCTTGATCCTCTAGTACTTCTTGTTCTTGTTTTTCTTGTTTTCCGTGTTCTTCTTGTTCTTCTTGTTCGTCTTGTTCATCTTGTTCTTCTTGTTCTGCTTGTTCTTCTTGTTCTTCTTACTTCAAAAGCATTCTCAACTATCGCTTCGCAGCGCCAGTACCCGATGGGCTCGCACTCCACCAGCTACCCGATGATGAACCCAATTCTATTTGCCTTACCATTCACTATACTATAATTCCTGCGAGGAATCTGAAGTTTATGCACGCCTAGAAGCCGTACACTCAAGTCTCTTTTTACACGGTTTGCTTGTTTAAATTATTCAAAAACGGGTCAACTTAGGGAGCATTTGCAAACTACTTGACGAATGTCGGGCCTTTCCCAAATACATTGAATAATAAGTGAGTGACCCCTAAGCTGTTCCGTTCCTAATAATCAAAAAAAGAAACTGAGTAAAAAAAGTACTTGAGTGTAGATTGGATAACACTTCTAGTTTCTTGTGATGTTGACCATGCCGTTCTCCGGTTTTATGACGTGATCTTCGATATCATCCACAATTGTATCCCAATTAGACAACGACTTCCCCGAACGCAGTATAGCCATCCTTGGTGGATCCCTGAACTACGAAAACTTAGAAACAAATTCCAAAAATAGGGAAATCGGTCTGTCAGACTACGGTTTAAGGATAATATGAGAACATATTGCGCTACGAAGCGAACGAAGGTTTGTGCCGTCCACTTTCTGGACCTTTGTGAAAAAGCTTAGATGTAACTGCGGCATTACGACATTTCCTACAAAGAAACTTACGCGGAATCTGCGGGAGCTGCTGCTGAACTTTTTGCTAAGTTCTTCAAGAATGTGTTCTCTAATATGCCTGCTTCTCATACCTCAAATGACGAGGATATGAAAGAAGCACTTTCGTCGGTAGGTTCCTCAAAAGGTCCAGGCCCAGATAGTTTGCCACCCTGGTTTATTAAACAATATACAACGGCTCTCCCTTCGCCCGTGTCAATAATCTTCAATCGTTTACTAGATCGTAACCTATTTCCAACGGTGTGGAAGGTTGCATCTATTTCCCCAATACACTAGGCTAGAAATATCCACGACACAAAAAATATACACATATACACATAAAAAACTCTGCAAAGTTTGCCGAGATTTCGACAGCCGAGCATTCGTTGAAAATTTCGATGGTGCATATCGACGTTTACGTATCTTTACTAACGTTTGGTATCATAAAAAAATTTACCGAACGCTCGGCTGTCCAAATCTCGGCAAAATTTTGCCGGTACTTCGGTACTTTTTTTAAGTGGGTAATTTGTCTCCCTAAAGTTCTTGAAAAGATGATCTACGATGTTGTTGTGTTGTGAAAATCGGTCTACAGCTACGAATTTAATGGTATTCGTCAACTCGCTGATCAAGAGAATAGAAAGCAGAAGACAGGTTGATGCAATATACATTCGATAAAGTTCCACACGCATTCGCAATAGAAAAACTGAGGTGCTTGGACTTACCAAACTGGGCGACACAGTGGATCTAATCTTATCTTACCGGACGCAGTATCAAAGATATTATTTCGTCTTGTTTGGAGATAGGTACAATGTAAGTTTTACATAGTTCATACTATTTGGCGTGCCCCAAGGTAGCCATCTAAGGTCATTGATATTTGTATTTCTCGTTTACGAACTAACCGCCCATTTAGCTTCGAGGTACGACGCTAGTATAACAGTCGTCATGTGCTCGAATCTCGGCTGGGCGGTGCTGGTAGAATCAGTAGGATCGTTGCACTAGCCCAATAATAACCCTTTACGCTAATACTCTGCTGCGAAGTTTGTCGATAAAGATGGGTTAAATCTTAAAGATGTTTACAGCCCAAGGTTTTGCTTTTTTTCTACAGTCTCCTCTAAGCTTATGTACGCCGACGATATAATAATATTAAAATAAAACCAGACTTGACTGTTGTAATATTAAAATAAAACCAGACTTGACTGTTGTTCTCTTCAAAGCGATATTGATTATTGATATTGATACAAGATAATGTCACGGAATATTGCGTCACACATTTTAGTCGTCTGCAATAGCCCCTGCGAAACGAATACTCTATCGGGCAGACCATAAACGACTTGGGCGTTACTATTGATTCCAAAGCCAAACTAAACGAACGCTTCTCAACGATCACTGCTAAGGCCTTCACAAAACTTGGATTCTTGAAAAAACGCCAAAGCATTTCAGGTCAGGTTATCAGCTGAATATTATTTTCGCTGGTTTCTCATCCGGCAGCGTTGCGATGTGGTTAGTCCACTGCAGGCTGTCGTGTTTTATTCGCTTCACAATATCAGCGTCTTTGTATACTTGATGATATTCGTGGTTCATGCGCCTGAGCCACACTCATTTTCTAATGTACTGCCAAGAATTAATCGCAGGATCTTACGCTCAAAAACACCAAGAAGTCGGTCGCTCTTTTTCAACGTCCACACTTCGTGGTCGTACCCGCTGGAGAATGTGCATCTTATAGAGTGCGAGTGAATTTTTCCATTATTCGATTACCGATTAATCGGTGAACAAACTAGTCTGAATCTCACCCGCTATTCGGACGCTTGATTTTGAACCGTCAGGGGTAACGGGTGTCCTAATCCGTTTTGTTGGTAGACCGTGTTCAAGCATAATCCGCCACAGTTCATTTCGTTTAACTGAATCGTACGCCACCTCGCAGTCTATAAACCAATGGTGAATCTGCAAGTTCCCGGAATTATCGAGAATTTGTCACAAGGTGAATATTTGATCCGTCGTGGAGCGTCTCTCTCGAAAACCCCAATGGTATCCGCCAACAAAGGTTTACTACAACGGCCTCCGTCCATGAAACAGGATGCGAGAGAGTAAATGTGGCAATTGCTTAAAATACCAATTGGAGGATCCGATGCCGTTTTATGTATAGCTGGCGAGCTATCGAATTTTTATAATCAGCTACCCGCTGCTGGTCAGATGTGTGCTGCCCCTAATATGCAGTCACTAATAACCGCCTTTCTCAGTTTGCAAATAGTCAAAATTCCTTTCGGAGTTGCTATTCAGTCGTACCTTTGATTACGCTTACCCTGGTTTCATAACTAAAGATCTGCTGCCTCGTCCCTTAATACACCCACACTGGATAATACACTAAAACATGGCCAACATCTATTTCAAATCCTTTTTTCACAAAACTATTTTACTATCATCATAACGTAATGCGGTTTGAAAAAATATATTGCTTGACGTCAGAGGTTGGAAAACTCGCAAAATGAATAGATACGCCGAGCATCGGCAAACGGTTTTTATCATGATAAAACAGCTACGCGAGTGGTTCAATTCGCCTATGAGCAATGAGCAACATACACTCACGCTTTGTAGCATCGCTGAATATACGAATATCGTGAGCAAAGCAAAAGTGCGATTTACCGTCTTCTGCTGCTTGTAAAGCCACTAACACTACTTTAAACTATTCCCTTTTCGTGGTAATATTATTTTGAATACTTTCCGGCGTCCCCGGGCATTCTATATCCGATAAATCGAACACACTCAATGTTCAATATTCTATTTTTGAACGAATTCTGATGTTCACATTGAGGTTCTGTTCGTGATAAAATTCAAAGCTGATGCGTGCATTATCGGCGAGGCAGGCGAATAGTGTATGTTCATGAGGGATGTTCATCGATTCAAATGATCACTTTTTCGCGAATTCTCCAACCACTGCTTGACGTATAAAACATTAAAAACGCAAGAACATCAATAAACTGTATTAACTGTATTGAAATTATTAAATAGTTTTTTCTAATAGAGTAAACTTGTTTACCAGCTAGCCTATGGTTGATATTTATATTTACAGGTGAATTAAATACAATTGAATAAAAAAAAAATCGTTCGAGGTAAACAGACCAGGACCGTTCTTAAGCGGAAATGAAAGTCCATGATATTTTATATTTTTTATTTATATAGTTACAGCAACATTAGTTAAAAATAACATAAGTAACATCAGCAATTATTTCACTTTCTATTGTAACTATCAGTACACACATAATTCTATTAACCATCGTAATCCCAACAGTGAACAAAATGATTTCAAACTATCGCTTCAATTCTAGCTAAAACCGATTTGAAATTGTTCACAGGAAATAGATTACCTCTGCAGCAGCGTTAGCCGACGACGATGACGCAAACCGCACCATGGGAAATCAGAAACCGCTGAAAACAACTCGGACAAACGTCCAACTAAATAGAAATATATGATATATAAACTTTAACCCGTATGATGCTGAAAATCATTCCCGAATCCCACATCATGCACAAAACCCACTGAATCATAAAGTACGCGGCACCAACATACAACAAGGGACGACGACGACGACGACAACAATGTTTAACACGCACCACCAGGAGGGTTGCTCGCCGAAATCGATGAGCACCTCCACGTTCTGCGCACGATCGGCTTATGCACGTGACCCTTATGTGAACTGCTGTCGCAGCGACTTTACAACTTTTCATCCGGAATGCTACTGAGACCCCCGCTTAAACCGTGCTCTCCACTTACATATTCCTCTATACGTAGGGATGCAACCGTGCGGCTGCGGGTATTTTTTTTCGTCTGACTGCGCTAAGCGGGAAGATGAATGAGATGAGTAATGCCATCATCATACCATCACATTTATGCCGGCTGACATGGGAAAGCAACAAACAAAACTGTACGACATTCATGGCTCCGCCCTTGCTGCTGTCTTAACCAGTAGGGGTCTGGAAATGGCTGCCCGGATTGGTCGCATGGGAGGAGTTGCTTTATTGATTTTAATTGAGTATAAAAAGCTGATCAAGACCTGTGCTTAATTCATTGATAATTTTGCATTTGTCCTGATATCGCGTTGCGCTCCCGGATTGAGTCGTTTTTGTACTGATCGACGGTGGTGTAAATAGGTGATATTTGAACTGAATTTACTTTCGTCCCCACATCCACGGGTTTCCCTTGCGCTCCGGCTCGCGCCATCTATTAAGATAAATCAGTGTGCCTCTATTAATTACAGTGTTATTTATTGACTTGGTGAAAATGCAGCAGTGATTTGCCAAAGTGATACAATTAAAATTAGAGTTAATTGAAATTTAATTAAGGTTGATTGGTTTTAATGAAAAAGTTGGAAAATGGAATCAGCCGCGTTTGATGATCAAATATTTAGTGAATTTAACGACACCCTCAGTCCGCTTGGTACAAAAGCGATACATGCGAGTGGACCCAGTGGTCATAACATACAAGTGGTATTGGGTATCAATCAATCATCGCCTGATTCGTGCACACAACGTTTACCTGAAGTGAACAGTATTCTGGCCGCTGGATCGCCCAGTTACAAGAATATAGATTATACCAACCTGAATAAAGTGGACTATCACTCCAATGGAAAACTTGATCAGCAGTACTCGCCGAACTCCAACAAGATGGAGTACATCAACTGTAAGCTCGATTATTATTCGCCGCAGCTCAACGTTAATAGTAACCCAAATAAAGTAGAATTTGTTAAAACCCTAGATTATAATGCCAACGGTCGTGTCGAATATTCGCCGCCGTCGAAAGCACCTGACTATGGAAGCGGGAAGCTGGAATACGAAACCACCATGACCATCTTCCAGCAGCCGCCACCCATGAGCTCCACCACGCTCAATGGCTTGAACGATCCTGGCAAACGGAAAAACGACGAGGTTCACAGTGCTTCGGGATCGTCAACGCCCACCACGACAACTCCGATTGTCAATGGAAACGGAAGTGACAGTGCGTCGAGTTCGAATAAGAAGAACGACAAGAAGAAGGCCGATCCTAATGGGATAAAGAAGAAGAAGACGAGGTATATAAAAACTGTATTAAAAAACAAATTTTAATTTAAAATTATATATCGCTTATTCAAAATATGTATAGGCCATAAAAATTCCATAAATATTCTGTACAGTTGCACGTGACGCTAAACAAATTCTACTTTGAAAGTAGATACTTATTACTTGAACACTAGGTAGGGTGATGTATCTATTTTCGATAGATGTTACTCATACACTATTTTAGACATTTCCATTTGATTTTACCGCAAATGTCCAAAATAGCGTACGCGTAGCGTCCCAACAAACATTTTTGCTGTGTAATAGCTTATTAAACGCTTGTTTATTGAATATTGGTTATTCAACCGTTTTGAATAATCTACTATTCAAATAAAATATTTCTTGGTGCCTGTCCGTCGTATGTTCGAATCTCGGCTAGACGGTGCGGCTAGATAGAATCAGTAGGAATATTGCACTAGCCCCGTAATTGTCATGAACTCTAATAGCCGACTATGAAGTCTATCGATAAAGAAGGGTCAAGTCTTAAAAAGACTTTTAAGGCCAAGGCTTTGCTTCACTTTGCTTGAAGAAAAAATTCTTCATTTGATACGCTGCAGTAAAAATGATGGCATTTTACCTAAAGCTAAAAAATGTATCGTAAATTAAAACCGATGACTGCGTTAGAAAATAACTAATACTTACTCACCATGATGATGGTGTAGCTTCTTGCTTAAAACTTTAGAAGCAGAAACTTCAATGCTACGAGATGTTCGTTGAATGAAGATTAAATTTTTTATTAAATAGAATAACATGAATTACCAAGCAACACATTTAGAATTCAAATCCAGTAAAACTTAACTCTTATTTTTTAAGGCAGGAGATCTTATCGGTTTCGGTAGTAGTTATACGAACATGTTAAAATCGTTGGCGGAGCTAGTGCTGAATGCTAGGATGCTCTGTAACCTCCCGCATTTTGCATTTTGACTCTTTTATTTCGCCAAATTATTGTAGCTTGATAATACGATACAAAAAAAATTTGAACCAGAAAATTTTAGCTAATTACAGTTTTTTTAAAGCTTTAAAAACGGAACTGTTTCTGGGAGTTATTTGTCATACTTAGGTTAAAGTTTCAGGTTATATCCTAAATGCAGTCTTGTTACGAAAACAACACTAGATGTTGAAACAAAAATTTTAGCTTCATTTTTGTTTCACAAGTAATCAATTTACGTCAATTTAGTCCGGATCGTGAGATTTTTGACGTAGGCTACGTCTTACCGCAGGATGTCGTTCCATAATTCAAACTCTAGTTACCGTTACGAAAATATGAAGGATTTTAAACGCTAATAGCTTTGCCAATTATGAATCCTGCATAATTGCTGAAATAGTTCTTAAATTGTATGTTTTTTAATAATAATTATTTATAAATTTATGAACTTTAAATATGTTAAAAATATAAAGTAAGAACTTGCTCTTATGCAAACAAATCGGTAATTTTGTTTTGGTTATTGTTGTAGTACAGTTGGATTTCGAATTTGGCATGGTTCGTTTTTGGCATGGTTCGATTTTAGCATGCCTCGATTTTGGCAACACAAGATATTTCACTTCCAAAAATATGCTTAAAAATAAGTTTCTGCATACATACTTTAAATGACGAAAAAATGATGCTCTTAGTATGTTCATGAAAATAAGTTATGTGGTTTCGAACAATAATATTTGTATTACCGTAGGACTACGTCTTACCGCAAGGTGTCAATAACTTATTGGCACCGGACGGATAGCTCTTGGCGGACTTTAACATAAAATAGTTGCAATCGTTGATTAATGATGTTTAGTCAATTTCAAAAGCATTTACATTAAATTTTTTCATATCGAAAAAGGGTCTCGATTTTGGCACGGTTTCGATTTTGGCAACATAGTCGACACGCATTTGTTGCCAAATTCGAAATCCTACTGTAATTGAAAGTATTATGAATTACCACCATTAAAGTGCAACTAAAATAAATAAAATAACATATCTAATATTACTACGTTTTTAATAAATAATTTGAAACAAAAGATGTATTGCAAATTAAAAGTATAAGTTATAACTGATCGATGCAGCTGAGCAATTTGTTGGTGCATTCTACCCCTCTTTTATATTTTAATTTTTTTTCGTAGTTTCTGCCATTTTTGTGATGTACCATCGAGTACGACAGTCTATCAATTAGATAAATTGTATATATTATGACATTTGCATACTGACTTACCACTTGCCTTAAGGTGAAATGAGTCGTAATTGATTTTGTAAATTTCGAAAGCAGTTTTGTTGTTTGAAATAAAAATTCAGTTCAAGAAAATATATTCCCTGTGTTCAGATTGACAAGAAGAATGCAATGAATACATTTTTAAAAACAGAGCCCCTGTTTTGGGCCCAAAAATTGCTTTCGAAATTGGGCTTTCTGATGAAAAGTTAATGACTGCTTAAGTTAAGAAAACTATGATTTCTTACATGTGGAATATGATCGCAGATAATCCCTCGATTTTAAAGAGTGCTGCTATGTTTGATGCTTTTACATGCTACAAAATTATGAATTACATGTATTACAGCAAAATAAAATAAGTATTCACAATTTTATAAAATATATTCTGTACAGTGTTCCCTAGTTAATTTTAAAAATAATTAAAAATGCTACGAAAATACTGCCAATATTGTGATAAACGTGATACATTTGCCCCCAGATTACGGTACGTAGTTTTCCGTCACAACAATGCTCGACCACATGTTGCCGTGCCGGTCAGGGCACTAGGAGAATATTAACTTGAAAACTGTAATCCATATACCTTATTCACCAGATATAAAAGCAGCAAACACTGTATAACTTGCATTGTAGCAGTCTGTGTTATTCGCATGGCGCTGGTAACTGGAAAACCAACTAAACGCTTTTGAATTAGTGTGGATTGTTATCTCATTTACCATTATCCACCGAGATAGAATGTCCCCAAGTCTTGTCGGATAGTTTAGGATAAGCTCTGATCGTTACAGTTACCTTTTATAACAAAAATTTAGTTCAGTTCTTAGAATTGGAAGTTAAATGCTTGATACTCGACTTCTTTGCTAAAGTTTGATCGAGTTCCATCCTGTGTAGCCGAAGCAATTACTTCCTCCACCTGGGGAAAAGTAATAGGTCTTTTTTGGCGGAATTCATGTTGATGCATCAACAATGTTGGTGTTTGGAACCACTTGCTGGCAATTCGACTGGCAATTCGACGTTCGTATCTCAGGACAATCCCTGTCCACATTCACCGGTGAGCAAAGGAGACATGTTCGTCTACTTCCTCGAATTTATTGTTGTCGATCATTACACTACTGCCTAGATGGTATCGGTTGGCCTCGGTCCAGCCGGCTAACATGTACCTACTTTATTTTGATCGTATTTACCTTTAACCCAGTCTTCTCTGCTTCGCGCTTTAGTCTGTAGACTGCAAACTGACCGGCTTTTTAATACTTTGTAGCGCTATGTTGCACATCATACTTGAGAGATGAAGCCCTCTCAAAGATTGGATTGAACTCGACAATCCACCCGAAATCCGGACACAGCATTATATTGTAGGTTTAATCAGTCTGATCAGCTTCCTGCTGAAGCCGTTCTCGTCCATAATATTTCCTAACTCTTTTCGGTCGATGGTGAAATCAACGAGCAAATGGTGCGTGGGAAGTCTATTTACGGCCTTTTTGGAAAATCTACCACATCGTATCGTAGACATTTGATTCAACGTTTTGGGAAAGATTTGGGAAAGCACTTTGTAGATGGCATTGATGACGGTTACCTATCGCACGATAGTTTTCACAGTCCAACTTATCGCCTTTCTTGGCTGGCAGATAACTCCATCCTTCTACTCCAACGTTTGCTGTCTAGTACCTCAAATTCTAACAATCAACCGGTGCAGACAAGAGACCAACTTTTCCAGTCCCCTTTTAATGAGCTTCGCTCATTCCACTTAGGCAACAACTTAGGCCCGCGGGCCGCATGTGGCCCTTCGAGATGATTCATGAGGTCCGCGGACTGATTTGAAAGATGGTGGACTTATGAGAAAATTTTATGATGACATAGGAGTCCCTCAGTTTAGTCGTAATGCCTCGTGCATGTTGTAATCTGAATGCTTTCCGGTTTAAATCTTGTGGTGATTGCTAGAAAATTGTTTTTGTTGTCGCATATTTTACATTTTGTTAAGCACAGGAATGACCAGAGATTGTTGCGGCCCGCGTCAATTATAGGTGATCTGATTTGGCCCGCACCATGCCTATGCCTGGGCACCACTGCCTACGTTGTAGACTCGAATTTTGGCTGTTAGAGGCAATAGAATCGTAGCACTAGCACTAGCAAGTGTCCTGTACAGTGACACATATGTATTCGAACAAAAACAAAGCCATATGTTTTTGTAAATAAAGGCTTTGTTTCGAATTTAGAAGTTTTAGAAGTTGTTTACCCATAGATAAAGAAAGCAACAAACAATCATTACTCTATTGAATCACCTTTTGCCTGGATAACACGCTCCAAACGCTTTTTGAAGTCGTTACATGCGGCACTCACTACTTCCATCAGAATATCATCCCATATCTTGCTGATAACTAACTTAAATTCATCCAAATTATGAAATTTATAATTCTTGAGCTTCTGCAGCATGTACCCCCATATACAATAATTCAGTGGATTCAAATCAGGAGAACTTGGAGGCCATTCCTTTTTCGATATAAAATCCGTCAGATTGGCTTTGCACCACATCTGCACAAGCTCCATGCTGTTGAAAGCAATAAGATTCTTCACCATACATTCCCGAAACGTAACGTTTCTAGATAGTATTTTGCATTAACTTTCACACTCTTGTCAATAAATACAAGAGGAAATTTTTTACCGAAATGTTTGAGGTTACGAAATAAAGTGCCGCATGTAGCACCGTTTCGAAATTTATTTACTATCAACGACCATAACTCAAACATTGTACGTGCACACCGAACGAGACACAATACGAAAATGAAACTACATCAAGTAAGACTTTAATCATGATGACACACACATGGACTTAGTTTGATTGTACTAATTGTATATGCCGTTGTAAGCATAAAATGATTTTTGTTCGAATATATGTGTCACACTATACTCTAACAACTAGCTGCGATGTCTGCAGAATAAAAACAGAAGGTCCGTCGTTCGTACAATGGTCCATCAAGATAAATTCTCACTGCATTCGATTATATAGTATACTAGCTGACCCAGCAAACTTAGTATTACCCCAAATTAAACATAAATTGTAATTCTCGGATGAGCTTTGTCGGGATCTGGTATTTGCAAGTTTTTAATGAGTTCAAACTTTGATACAGTCAATTGATTACTTAGGGGGAAAATCAACTCTAATTCTTACCAATACACACAACTATGTTCGCAATGCAATTGGTTTTGCGATGATAAATTGGTCCTTCAGATGCAAGTAACACGAAAACAGAGCAGGCCCAATAATTAGAAGCATGCCGAAAATACCAGAAATGAAGATTCTTAGAACCATCCTAAGTCAGGAGGCAGTACTCTAAGCGCCAAATAAAAAATACGGGTGTAAAATTTTCATAGAAGGAACAAGTATACAAAGTTTGAAGATAATTGGAGCACTTCTGATCATGAAATTAATAAATGGGTACACCTGTACCCGGTTGATCAGATTGCGTTGAATTTTTGGTTGATCAATTAAGGGTTTTTTTTTATTTTAACGAGTAGGGAAATCTGCTATCAGACACCTGAGAAGACAACTCAGGGAGTGGGGTTTGGTATCCCGACCCCCCTGCTGGGGCGTGAGGATCCAGACCCACTAAAACCCTACTCGAGTCTCCAGCGTCAGTCCCCCCTGGCACCACCTTATCGGTGTTACTTCAGGGAGGGGCTATTGTGCTTAACGCACACCCTTAGATAACTACTGGAGTATGGTAGTTAGGCTGTTTATTCGCCGTTGATCGGCTTTCCAGCGGTTTTGTAGCTCAAGTACGATCTGGGTAGCAGCCGCATTGACCGCTCCCCAGACGTCCGAGCTAGAACACATCCTTTGGACTAAGTTATCCGGAGTAGTGTCCTGTCCGCTCACTGCCATCATGTTGCTTCTCACGCCCGCGAAACGAGGGCATATGAAGAAAGCATGTTCTGCAGTTTCCTCAACGTCCACGCATTCGGGACACGCGGGGGACTCCGCATGCCCAAACTTGTGCAGATACTGTCTAAAACAACCATGCCCTGACAGAATTTGTGACAGGTGGAAGTTGACTTCGCCGTAACGCCTGTTGACCCACCCGGATAGTTCCGGGATGTGTCCACCGGCCTTTTGTGGAATTAGACCATGCCCGCTGCCTTGTGATCATCGAGATCGATCTTGTGGTACTCCGTATGCCTCTAGTTCCACGTTGGTTGAAGCACTCTACGTCCTCGCTGATGATAATACCAATAGGCATCATACCCGCTAAGACGCAGATTGCGTCATGTGAAACTGTGCGATACGCACTCGTTACTCTTAAGCACATGAGACGATAGGTGCTTTCCAGCTTGGCTAGATAACTTTTGCTACTTAACGCCGATGACCACACCGGCCCGCCATACCTGAGTATGGACTGGATCACGTTGGCTAATAGCCTTCGCTTGCTGACATATACCGCAGAGCTATTAGACATCATACGAGACAATGCCGAAGTAGCTGTGGAAGCCTTCTTGCAGGCATAGTCGACGTGGCTCCCGAACTTGATCCAGTTTCCTGAATCGCATCCAATCTTCATAAGCATTATGGGCAGCCGTCAACTCTACCTCTCTGATAGATTCACCATAGACTTCCAAGGTGATGTCATCCGCAAAGCCGACAATCACCACCCCTACCGGGAACCTTAGCTTCAACACCTCGTCATACATGACGTTCCACAACACCGGGCCCAGTATGGAACCTTGCGGAACCCCTGCGGTGATTGGAACGCACTTCTGACCCTCCTCCGTGTTGTAGCATAGCACACGATTCTGGAAATAATTTTCCAGGATTCTGTACAGCGACACCGGCACTTGGACGTTCCGAAGCGAGTTGGCTATGGAGTCCCAGCTAGCACTATTAAACGCATTTCTCACGTCGAGCGTGACTACTGCGCAATAGTGAATACCTGTCCTCTCGCGCTGGATCGCCACCTCAGCTGTCTTAGTGACAGACAAGATGGCATCCACCGTAGATTTGCCTTTTCGGAAGCCGAATTGGTTCCTTGACAGACCGTTTGTACCCTCAGTCTACTGTACGAGTCTGTTAAGGATAACCCTTTCCAGCATCTTGCCGGCAGTATCGAGCAGACAGATCGGCCTATATGACGAGGGGACACTCGGAGGTTTTCCCGGCTTCGGCAATAGGACCAGGTTCTGTCGCTTCCATCTGTCCGGGAAGTGGCCAGCTTCCAGGCATCTACTCATTACTGCCCCGAATAATTCGGGAGCCTCCAGAATAGCCGCTTTAATGGCCATATTCGGGATTCCGTCAGGTCCCGGTGCCTTGCTCACCTTTAGGGATTTAGCGATCTCAATGAGTTCCTCGTTCGTAACCATTACTTCCTCCGCGACCTCTAAACCGCCGTCGCCCACGTTTCTTTGGATGTTCGGCACGGCGGCCGACCATCCTACGCTATGGTCTGAGATACTGAAACGTCGGCCGTGGGACGACTCAGCGGCATGAGGCCAGGGCCTTGGCTCGTAGCGCGGAAAGAGGCCCTCTATGATCCGCTCCAGCATATCTGGCGATCGCTCTGCGGGCGCCATCACGCCCTTCCAATTAAGAGTTAAACACCCTGAATCGCTTTATATTCGCCTTTGTGTATTCGTCCAAGCAAGTCCCATAATTGTTTGGCATATTCGAGCACATTTTCTCTAAGGGTAGGCGGGACAAAACCGTCACATTAAGCAAAAACGACTGCGTAAACAAAAGTTGTAGCTCAATTTCTAATTTTGCTGCTTGAAATGAAAAATAGATCTATTACCTCATGTAAAAAACGAAAACATGAATATTGGTCATGATTTTCTATTTTTATTTTTTTTTTTGCGGTTTGGAAACACATCCAAAAATATAGAATAATTTTTCCATGCGGGGTGAAATACGCCCACCAACGCACTATAGGCAAAACCGAGCAAAAAAACGGACGCAATTAAGATACGGCCTGCAGGCTGATAAAATATATGTGATCTTATGTAAAATTTTCCGGAGAATCGCTTGGTGCCAACCCCTTTCCTGTGTGTCATTGGGGCGTGCCCCATTTTACTCAACTTCCCCTATTTTTACCTTTTTTGCACTTTTTGGACTACACCATGCAAGGCTTTGAGATAACAAAGCTTAAAAATCTAATAAATGTGTATAAAGATGTCCGTAGAACCGAATTGGGTTCATCCCATTTGGTTTAGAGCAAATTAATTTTTTTGGTTGAGTTCCTGTTACCAAACCGACGATACCAAACGGGAAGCCAACCAATAAAATTATTTATCGGAAGCTAATAGAAGCGCTAGAACATTTAAAACTTTGCGAACGTGCTACTCGCTAGCTAAAATATTAGCGGTTAGCGGTGCTCACCTCTGCTAATCAACATCACACGCACAGAACAGAAGTGGAAGTCCGAACGATTCGGCGATCAAAACTGGTAACAGAGACTTTTTTGTTTTTCTTTTTCTTTGAGAAGGTTTTCGCAGAGAAGCGAATAACAGCAATATAAGCAGAACGCTCGCTGCCAATCGCATAGCAGCCTTCACATGTTTTCGTGTGCATTCGTATGCGTTCGTGTGTTTTCGTGGGAAAAAGTGACTCGCTACCGCCAGGTTCGCTAGTATCTGTAGAAAGTAGCATGTACGTGTTTGGATTTCTACTTCCACTTCTGTTCTGTGTCACACGCATACATTCTTTCAGATGGTTTCGAACACTAACACTTATAAGCAGTAGTAACTCCCTTACGATAAGAGATGGCGTTAGTAGTATCATCCTTTGCTGTGTATATGCGAACCTCCTTCTATGCCCAGTCTTGAAATCTGGAGTCTTCGATATAAGACAACATACTACCAACTACTACTCCACATATAACAAGATGGATCGGGTTAGCCATCCCGGAATCAATCTTGTAGGACCAGAGAGTACCAATCAAGGATCTAACATAAAATTTTACAATATGGGTACCGTCATCCGGGGATACTTGCAACACCGGGGTTACTTGCAACACTTTGGCGCATCGCGCTTTTGACAGCTTTAATGCATTTGTTTGTTAACATAACCATTTGTACCCAATGCCATTTTAATGAAGGGACGTTTACCTATTGTTTAGTTAAGTTTAATCCATTACATCATTGTTTTGCTTGTTTTTATACGATTGGAAAATAATACCATACCAATTTCAGAGTAGGAAAAATGGAAGTGCAAAGTTGCGTCAGTTCATTGACATGGAATTATTTTTTATTGTTTGGTTCCTGTACACAATTAGTGCATCATATAAGCAAACAAATAGCAACTTTGAGCTTTGTTTATATTATGAACTTGGAGAAGAAACAATGAATTCGTGTTGTTACTTCCAATATGGCGCGGCTTGCAGCAATTGTAAAAATGAAAATTATCGTAATAGACAGTATGTACAAAGTAACTTTGCATCTGTACGATGTTATTTTGTCTACCACCATCTCCAGAAAAATTAAAATTATGAAAAATTCCACGTGCCTTGAAACGGCAATTTGAAGTTTGCCGACATGCTGCATTTTCACCGAATATCTTTAAAAAAGCGATAGATGAAATTGGAAAACAAAAAACGCCTCCAGTATCTCTTGTTTTACTACAAATACATACAAAATATCTCAAAATAGTCATTCGCGGTTTGAAATCAGATATGAAATCATAAGAAACGCAAAATCAGAAAAGTGTTGCAAGTAACCCCGTTTACTGGGTAACTTGCAACACCCCTATGTTCGGTTCATTCTACAGATTCATTTAGTTTATATTTTTTCTCATAATCATAAATTAATAGTACTCACCACTATACAAGTTTTGGCTACTTACACTTGGACCTAAACGGTATACTTAGAAAGTTATACTAAGTAAAAGTTCAAAAGTGTTGCAAGTATCCCCGGATGACGGTATTAAAGTTCTTCTAATTAATCCGGCGGGTCATTTTTCACCATTTCAAATTGTTATAATTGCTAAACCTTGGGCCCTATTCTCACAGTCACCTCACTTAAATTTTTAAGGTGAGAGCACAATTTGCGATCCTCAGAGTCACCTAGGTTACTCCGCTCACCTGGATGACTGTGCAAATCAAATGGGGAGCTGTTAGGTGAGGTGCGCGTGACTGCCAAAATAGGGCGCGTAAGAAAAGTGAGGTGAGTGAGGTGACTGTGAGAATAGGGCTCCAGATGTTTGTTATTCTTGGATTGCTATATTTTCATTAAAAAAATTTCTATTCTATGATGCTTGGTCCAAGACATAGCTTAGCTTAGGTAGACTGCCCGTAGTTGCACTCCGTGATTGGCCGAACCAGAAAGATTGCACAAAGAACCAATTTAATGGTGCTTGGGAGTAGCATGACATTCGCATTGTGAAACTTCTACTGATTCAATACTTTGAAAATTGACCGATAACGACGCCGGCCTCAACTAAAAGGCTGTACAGTGGACCCCCATTCGTTTGAACGATTCCTCATGCAAACTAACGGGGTTACTTTTTAATTTGAACAACTGGTAACCCGAAATATGCTGAAATCTGTGTGAACTGGCCGCCCTGCTCTTTGTTATTGTTTTGGTGGTTTGTTTTAGTTGGCAGTCGCAAGTGCGAATATTGCATTTTCCGATCGGATTTCTATCTTAATCGTTAGGAAAACGAAATGTGAAACCGATTAAACACGCTAGGTCAGTACAAACAAATCGTGTTTATGTGCATTGTCTGCATAAACAAATCATGTCATGTTGAGAATGACATTTGAACCATTTTTAATTTGCACGTCGTGCAAACCAACGGGGTTCAAATTAAAAAGTGTTCAGATTAAAAATGGTCAAACGAACGCGGGTCCACGGTACTACATGGGAAAAGAAAGGAATATTAGTCTAATACTAGTTGTTGCTAGAGACCGCGGGTACCACTGCATCTCCACAAGTATCACGGGATAGGATTTATGTTAGTAGGGGAAGGTACAGATCAGGGCCCATCTTGGTAGATGATATGATCCAACGAAAAAAAGCGTCAGCAATTACATTTCTTCTAAATTTTTCGCGATCACCATTGTAAATAAATAGTCGTTTAGAAAACGCGTGCGACGTATTTGGGCCTGAATTCGTTTCGATGATTTGAATATTATGCCTTGGACATTTATTTTCGTAAGCGAAACATAAACTAGTCCCTCGCGAATCCATTGTGTGGGCGATTAATATTGCATCCGTCTTCATATCATATCATTCATATCCGTCGCATATCAGTCCCATTTTCTATGGAGTTTCCTATATAAATGGGACAGTTATGCAATTCACGGCAGTATATTGATATGGTAGAAAGGCAAAAAGTGAAGTAACTAAGACAGAAATTGCTGTATCGTTCATACTGAAAAATTATTCAGCACTTTGCTGCGCTTACCTAATAGACCTTTCATTTGCTTAATGGACAATACTTGAAGTAAGTTGTTTGTCTTCGATTGCTTTGAAATATATCACTAACGTTGTAATATAAAACCATAAACGATGTGCAACATGTATTGTAGCATTCCTACTTTGTTTTCAATCCACTTTTTCGATCAAATGAAACAATGGAATGTTAGAGCCCATATCTGTCTGTAGACCGAGTCTGTGATACGAGGTCATAAAATCTTTTCAGAAAGAAACCAGAATGAACTGGATAAATTTCTCCTTTGAAACAATGACAGTTAAAGGGCCATTCAAGGTATAGGTCAATTGTTTGGATTATTGGTTTGAGTATGAGTATCTTTTCTTGGACTGCAGTTATATTCTCCCTCTAAATTTACATCCCAGCTCGGCTGGTGCAGACAAAATAGAGCTGAACTATGTCATAAGTCAACACAACTCTCAAACAGAGATGAAAGAAACAATACTAACATTGGTTATGTCACAAAATGGCAGTTTACTTTATTCGGTACCGTACATTTTCAGGACAACGTTTACCGCATACCAGCTAGAAGAGTTAGAAAGAGCTTTCGAACGAGCTCCCTACCCGGATGTTTTTGCACGGGAAGAACTTGCGCTCAAACTCAACTTAAGTGAATCTCGTGTACAAGTTTGGTTTCAGGTAAGTGTTGACGGAGGTGGTGTGCAAACAATTCAATTAACCTTCCATCTCTTCTCGTTCAGAACCGGCGCGCCAAATGGAGGAAACGCGAGCCACCTAGGAAATCCGCCTATATGGGCAATAACAGTCCATCAACGCCAATGAATGGCCCGATTGGAACCACATTCACACAGTACCCGCAGACAACGACAGTAACCCCACCAGGCAGCGTAGAAAGCTGGCCCACCTACCAAACTCCTTACGAGCTAAGCCCCCATTTCAATCTACTATCTCCTGCTGCTAGTCCTTATGGTTCCTTTACCACCCAGTATGGTACTTATGTGCACGAAAGTCAATTATTTCCCGTAAGGCAACATTTCGATTACGGTAGTCCATCCAGACCAGGAGCCGAACCCGAAGAGCCACATCACAAAACGGAGCATTATGCGTCACTGGACGATAAATTCGATACGCACTGTTCTGTCTCTGATGGGTAAGTTTCTCCTACCGATTAATTTGTTCTCAAAGTCCTATTTGTACACATGTTGTTGCATTCGAAGTCGGAAATGAAACAATATCAACGATTATACACGGGGAATTAGAGACAATACACTTCACTTGAAGATTTAAAATGCATATGGCAAAATGCTTCTGTCAACCTATAGTTCTTCTGCTTCAAAAGACCCCCTTGACCATTTGCCATAAGAGACAGGCCAACTTTCCCTACGAGTGTTTCACATGGTCATCATGGTTTCTGATTTCCGTCTCCGGTTGCTTCGCCGGATACCGATACTCGCTCGGAGCACACTGAAGACCGGACCGTTATATTGAAACGAATCGCATTAAATCTGCATCTGTCTCGAAAGTGTTCGGAGATAATAAATTTGAAACAATTGAAGCTTTTTCATTTTCACTTGCACGAACGTACGGGCAAAATAGTGCATCTAATTCAAACATGCCACGACCAATTGTGATCCTGTTTTCGGTCTCGCAAGCCCGCTTCTGTGGGCGGCCTGTACCGTAGGCTCAAGCACCATCCAGCAGTTGCGTTACAGTATTGCTTCACATAGTAGCGGAAATGTCGAATAAATAAAAGCCTATCGGTTCGATTAATCACTATTTCTTCCAAAATTCTAACGTAAACTATCACAATAGTTGAGTCATGGTATGGTTTTCATTGAGATATTCATTTTTACTAAGTATCAAAAATTTCTTTCGTAAAAATATGCAATAAACATAAACTCGGTATCCTGCAGCAGAACACTGTTCCCAACGATTGTTCGAAACCACATCCATTGCAGAGAGGAACCGGAAAATGAGGAAAAGAATGGCATACTGTAAAACACATCGATTTTCCGTTTCTATGTGAAGTTTTTCTGTGCGAATATTTCGCTTTTTGTTCATATCACGCTTTGACCAACCAACGTTGAAATTAAAAACACGCATGTACCTATCTATTGGATAAACATTGTTAGGGCTCAATTCACAGAATAGACGGTATTTTTTTCCAAAGAATGCCATTTCGATACAATCAACAGAAAGCAGGTCCAATCGTACGCAATTTGTCATATTTCAACCCGGGAAAAAGGTCTGCATTGGTCTGGGTGCACGTGATAAATCAATCATCCCCCAAAAGGGTCTCCCGGTTCATACACACGCGCACATAAACAGACACTCTCTGGTGGTTACAATAAACCAATAATGATTAATCACTGCTTGATAAGGGTGCTAAGTCGAAAGGACTAGCGTTATGTTTCCCATTAGCGGAAGGTTTCGCCACCCGAAGGGAAAATGCCGGAGACCTGATTTTTTTTGTCGAGCAATGTATCAGAGATATATACACGCTCTGTGATAAATTGCTGTGTACATTTAACTGCGTACGTCTTGGTCAGAAGTCGCAACCGAACTCAACGGAAACCAACTGATATCAACACGAGGACAAAGGGCTAACAAACTGTATTTACTGCAATTACTGCAAGGGCTAACAAACTGTATTTACAAATAATTATTCTCTCCATAAGAACTATACCTAGGGTCCAAGAACATCTCCCGTAGATTTAGCATCTCTTTGCTGACAAACTTTGCCGTCGGTTCTGGAGTACAAATTAGATAATTGCGGGGATAGTGCGATGCCAAAACCGGGATTCGAAAACACTTTTACCTTCCTATTAGACCAGCATCACACCTGTGGGCCTACAGAGAGGGTAATCAAATGAAAGTTTTCAATTGGACAATTGAATTACTGTTTTTTTTTTCTCGAGGGAAAATCTCATCCTTCCAATCCTTGCTATACGATAAAAATTGATTTAATCGAATGAGCTATGGAAGAGATCTATCAAATCAAATAAATTCTTCAACAATGGATTGTTTGGGTGTAGTTTGGGTTGTTACAAATTCTGCAAATTAAGACTGCACGTGAAAACATGAAACGTGAAAAATGCATAGGGTACGGGAGGATATTCACTAAGCGATTGCTTCTATTTTTGCGGCCTAGGCCTAGTTCTAGTGGAAGAACAGGTGGTTTTGATGCAACGATAATAAAGTACAGGTTAGGCAGATTGTACAGGCGTATCGTACAGGCGTATAGTTAATAACAGGCCCCCTCAGCAGAGACAGAGTAGAAATAAGAAAATGAAATTGCGTATGATTTTGGAAAGCTCGCCGTACACCAGAACGAAAAAATGAATATCACATTCGTCGTAAACAAAAATCCCGTTTTTAAAGATTTATTTTTACAAGTCTAATAAATAAATGTAAGTGTAATAAATAAGCATTTAAGTTGCGACCATTTGGTACCAATTTTATCGCTTGTGGCATCACCTTGCATCAAAACAACGATCTGTTCTGATTTGTTTCAACTATTCAACTCGCGTTTGAAACCCTCATATGGTCGTCGCTTTCAACCTGCAAGAACCATCTCGCACGCTGGGCCGCTCTGTTAGTAGTACCGGTGGGATTGTTGAAAAGAACCTTTTTAGCTGCATTGCCGACCGGCCATCCTTAAGAGGTGCTCAGCCAACCTTAAGCTACCGACTATCACAAAATGTACGATAAGGATTTCTCCAAGCAGTGTCTATAGCTCGCGATTCATACTCCTTCGCTACTCTCTGCTTTCAGTTTATACTATGCCAAATATCCTCCGCAGTACCTTCCACTCCAACACGGCAAAGGCACGCATGTCTTCCTGATGAGCACCGTTACAAATACAAGTTCATAAAAAACTGCCGGTCTAATAAAGGTTCTGTACATTGTCAGCTGGCATGTTCTTCTTGATCGTGGTGTTTTGCGAAGGGCAAAGTAACCCCGAAGGGCAAAGTTTCCCATGGGGTTTCTGTCAAATTTCCGCCCTGTAGTAACATCCGTATGCATTGTGTCTGGGCCTTAACTCAAACGTGGTACCCAAGCAACAATGTGAGTTTTATTGTGCTCTTATGGTGGTTTTCAGGACCAATTTTGGTCTAAAATGCCATCATAAGACTGTAGTAAAACCCAAATTGTTACTTGCGACGTGCACACCAAACGAGACAAAATACGAACATGAAACTACGTCAAGTAAGACGTAAGTATATATAGTATAGACGTTGTCTATGCCGTTGAAGCATAAAATGATTTTTGTTCGAATATATATTTGTCACATTATATACTTCGTCCCATTGAACAATACTGTGACTTAAGACCATAGACGTCTGTAATGAATGTTGTATGGCAACGAACAACACCCAGAATAGAAAAAACCTTAACATGTAGGTTGAATCACAGCTTGTTATCAATTATCACACGTAAGTCGTGTATGGAATTTACCCGCTCAAGAACGGTTGAGCCAAATCTTGTATGGGAATTAAGTAGTAGCTAAGCAGCGAGTAAAATTTGAGGTCGAGGCGAGCAAGATGGAGGTCATCAGCGGAGCAAGATTTTCCACGTGACAGCCGGTATGCGAGATCATTTACGTACAGGATGAAAATAAACGGGGCTAAACGCTTCCTTGAAGAACTCCCGAATTAACGTTGAATGCAGTTAACGCTACTGTCTACATAATTGGTCATGGTCATTCTCAGGTTAAATTTCACCACTTTCTGCAACTTCGCAATTCAGGTGCTCACCCAGAGCTACTTCCACCTGTCGAGCACGTCGCCCTCGTTCGTGATCTGGTTCTCTTCCAGGCCCGGAAAATGTCCCGAATTGATTAATTTTTTAATCGAAACAGTTTCTAAGGATGAAATATAGGAAATTATGTTACATTACATGAAAAAACTTACAGCTGACACCGCTCGTCAGCCGGTGCACACCCTTCCCAGTCACGGCCCCGCCTGGACAATGTCGCTGGTGACTGTTCTCTTCATCTTCACCTTTCGCTTCGTTATCCCCCAATATATCGATTCCGGACGAAAGCGGGGACATTTTGGTGCACTCAGCTCTTTTGAAATGAACCATTGTCCATTGTAGCATACCTGCTGAAACTGCGGCAGGCTATCATGGCACTTCTCAAGTAGCACACGCTATCTTATTAAGTTACTGTAGCCCATTTCTCACCAATTTTAGTCGTAAATAGGTGGCAGAAACAAAATGTGACAAAAATGTGCTACTTGTGTTAAAGAACGGCAAAATACGCCTGGTGAGGCTTCTTATCTGTCTCAAAACACTGGTTTTCACACGGATGCCAATAAAACAGATCTCTTGCCAAGTCATGACCTATCGCGAACCCATCGCCAAAACCAATCCCGAATCTGCTACAAATCCTACCGCGACCCAGTTCATAAAGAACAGCTCACCAGACCGGATTCTAGCGTTTGTTTATTGTTTGAGGCTTCTGTGGGCTCCCCACTTGCTCGGTCACATTTGTAGCCATTCCGAGACGGATTTATCCTACAGTATAGCGGTCAGTATTCAGTTTTTTCACCAAAGCACAATCCGTGATGCTGAGATCAGCCTTAACTTTCCGAATGACTTTCAACCGCAGTTCACGATCAAGAGTTCAACAACAACGTCTGGTCTGCGCCTTGCGGACAGCCTGGAGAGTTTCCTAGCACCCCTCAATTACTCACACCACAGCTCTTTTAGGATAATCCGTCAGTCCCGACCAGGTGACAGGTGCACACAACGAGCAGGTGACCGCACACAATGACTTTCATTTCTCCTCCTGCATGATGAATATCTAGAAACTATGTTATCTTTAAACTGCGAAAAAATATACCGAACTGTTTGCAAATAACACAACGCTACCAAAAGCTATCATCCACGGCCACTGGGAGCGCCGCTATCGCCAAAATGAAGTGCCCAATTTCTAAATGATACATCTTTACTAGCGTACCAATTTTGCAAATAAGCCATTCAATATGTCCGGCATTCATCCAAATTGTGCTTCAAGCGCTGATTCGGATATTTACTGCCATTGTAAGACCGAGGATATTCCGCGTAATGTGATAGTTTGCATTGGACCGTCTTGCCATATTCAGGATAGAGATACCAGGATTGAACTAAACGCATCTCAGTATCTTTCTCTTCAGCTCTCAGCCCTTGGTTCCGGTTTTCTTGAAAGTTCTTTGCTGCCTTTTCACACCTACGTCACAGACAAACAGACGTAACACTCGCTTTCCATTCATCGTACCGATTAAACCGTCATTTCAAATTTGGGCTTAGTTGGGAATGTCTCCGTTTTGGTCAAAGTGGCGCTTTTTGACGAAAGAAGGGGAATTCTCCATAAAAAATACTTACTACTTCGAGGGATACCCATGTCGCTATTTGATATTTGGGAATATCGATCATAGATGGTGCTAGTGTTCAGGCTAAATGTGAGGTACGATAATTTTTGTTGATTTTTCTTCCAAGAGTTATGTCTGTTTGTCTGTGCCTAGGTTTTCCTTAGAACCATTCAGAACATTACACACTGGTGACTTTGGCATTTTTAGCACTTTAGCCAACTTTCATCCAGACCGCTCTGGACTTTCGAGGTGTTTGTGCAAGATTTTTTACGTCATTCGAATTCCATTCTATGCTACTCTGCAACGTGGTGGAGTATTTTGACGAAGCTTACACAAATTGTTCTTTATGTATGTACGTATGTATGTATGTATGTATGTATGTATGTATGTATGTATGTATGTATGTATGTATGTATGTATGTATGTATGTATGTGGCATGTAATCAAAGTTATGGCAAATGGTTCCTGTTCTTACCACAAGAGACGTGCCAGTGACACACGAAGGGCGTACGGATTTACTTTTAGTCAGATTTTAACTCCATAGAGGAAGCTTGACCTTCATTCAGTAAACGCGCGTAGGCTTTGGCAGCGTGCGGACTGTCCAATTGCCGAATGTTTAACCGAGGAGGACGGCTTTTTAACAAATGGTATGCCATCAATAAATTTGAGCGCTCATATAATGGGCATAGTTAATGTGTGCAACCCGATGGAAGCATATGTAAATGATAATCAAGAAAAACAGGCCGACGCACAGCGGGACGGCTTCAAAAATAAGCGGACATCAGCTTTTGCGGCGAAACTATTAAGTTTTTCGCATTAGTGTCTTCGCAAAAGTTTCTTGGTTTTCAATATATTTTTTTGTTAGATAGATAAAAATTACATTAAGGGGGTGGGTCAATAAATAGAAAAATTAACTTTTTTATTTTAGGTCCAAAATAAACAGTGCCCTAAGAAAAGTGGTAGAGGACATTATTTAAAGAGTATTTGGTGAAGGAAAAAAGTTTCTATCCCTTAAGGGAAAAAAGATATTGAGCTACACAATAACAAACCCCCTTAATATCAGTTTTCCTAATTTTTCTTGCTTATTTCCGTTTCTACGTAGTTTTGAAGTTCAGCTAAGTTTAAGATATAGTAAAAATGCATCTTTTTGCTGAAGAGAGCGTAGCTCTCGCCTTTTGGGATTTTGAGCTGTTACAGTTTTTATATAATTTTGTAGTCAATTTTAAGGTGATTTATTTCAAAAAGGCGCAAGTACGCGCAGCCAATCTCAGCGACTTTAAGTGATATGATGTAGTGGCTTTCATTTCATGTATATGTTACGGTGGAACACGGTGGAACATTTGAGCAAACTGCGACTAAAAATATCACGTTTTACGCCTGGAAAATTACATAAAGTAACCTAATAGCCCAATACAAATGGTATAAACTCATTTGAAATAAAAATAAATCTAATAATGCATGATTTAAACATTCAATGATGCTATATTTCTAAATATCTGTTCATTTCTTCATCGTTAGCTTCGGAGGAGTCAAGAGTACCGTTTCCTGAAAAATTTGGTTCATGCAATAACTTCTTCAATAAGCAAGAAAAATTAGGAAAACTGATATTAAGGGGGTTTGTTATTGTGTAGCTCAATATCTTCTTTCCCTTAAGGGATTGAAACTTTTTTCCTTCACCAAATACTCTTTAAATAATGTCCTTTACCACTTTTCTTTGGGCACTGTTCATTTTGGACCTAAAATAAAAAAGTTAATTTCTCTATTTATTGACCCACCCCCTTAATGTAATTTTTATTTATCTAACAAAAAAATACATTAAAAACCAAGAAACTTTTGCGAAGACACTAATGCGGAAAACTTAATAGTTTCGCCGCAAAAGCTGATGTCCGCCTATTTTTGAAGCCGTCCCACTGTGCGATGATGAGAATGTGGTAGATTGCATTCGTTGTTCGTAATTTAGGTAGTTTACCTTACTGGGGCCTCGCTGGCTGGTATCGTTATGAGACTGCCATCTTTGCTTCCCTGTAGGGTAAGACCATATCGTGAGCCGTTCTTAACATGGAGTACGGACATTCGTATACTAGGTTGCTGAAACGGTATTCTTCATGCCAAAACCTCGATTTGCATCGGGTTGCGACTTGTGACCTCGATTGCTACGTTGAGGGCATTTAACAAAAAAATCATTTGTATTACTCTCAGGGTAGCCGTGGATCTTTAAATTCCACTAAAGTCAGAAAAAAGACAGCTTTTGTGGAAGCATTTCTCTGTTTCTCAGACGGTTAGCTATGGTTTATTATTTCACAGGTTTTTATTAATTTATCTAAAGCAATCCTTATTTTTTATACCGAAATCAGCATGTTGGTAGCCATCAAACAATTTGCGGCATTATGTATTGACGGCTGCCATAGAACGCTAGTTTTAGGTACTTGAACAAAGTAGCAAAAACTAGGAATATAATAGTAACAAAAATAGATTATTGTGTTGTTACCATCTTTATCACATTTTTATTATTTCAGTTACGTTTGATTGATGAATAAACTATTACCAAGTTAGAATTCGTTTTGGCAGCTTACATTATTAATACTTTTATACTTTTAATCATTTCTAGGGTCACTAATGGAAAATACGTTGATGACACTAAGTACATTCACGCAGTTAACATCATCGATGATGCCAAGTACACCAGCAATTGCCACATGGAGGACCCAACTTTAAAACAATCCCATTACGGTGCCCCCAGCTCCTGTCAGCCGGAAGACGAGACTGACTCGCTTGGCATCGTAAAGTCTGAGGATGGCGTTAATCACAGTTATGTTTTACCACCTTTTTTGCGCTAAAGCAGAAGCTTTCAATAACAAAAAACCCTTAATAAGCGGACAGCATCGTTGTTATTATGTAGGCTATTGAGCTATTATTAAGTTAGCCCACGAGCAGCGATAATCGTGTTATATACCATCTAGATGAAAAAAACCAAAAAATACTGAACAGTATAATTCAACACAAAGTCTAAAAATAAAACAACAATCTCTTTTTCGTGTCCTGCAAAGCTTGTCCCGGTCCCAAAAACCACAGTGAAACGTTAATTTACACACTCGAACAAAGTCATCAACAAATCCGTCTCACGCTTTCGACAATAGCAGAGGATTTATCACGGTACGTGAAAATGGTAGAGGTTGCTTTTCGCCCGTAACCGTCCCTTTCTGAGGGAGAAAATGAATTATACTGGGTAAGGAAAAGGTAAACATCCATGCCTGGAGATATTTACTCGATTGTGGAAAAAGTTTCCACACCAGTAGAGCTTTTTTACTTACACACTGACACAAAACACTTAGCTGTTGAATCTAACACAATTCAGTGCTCTCCAACCAATCAAGCAAATCTTAACAGACGGACCATGAGTAATTTAGATTTCGAATGAAATCATTTTTAGTGTCGTGAAAATGTTTGAAGGGAGTTGTATATCAGAAAAAATAGTCAGCTATATCAGAGAAGAGAAAAGATATCCCGTGAATCTTTCCTTAAGTTGATCAGCTGTTAAATTTTTTGCTCATCGGAACCTTCTGGGAATATATTTTTAAGAATCTTTCCCAATCCTGTATGTAAAACTGGCATTAAAAAACTAAATGCTGATTAGCTACAAAAAGTTTTTCGCAAATGTTCGAGTACCTATAAATGAATTTTCCCTATCAGTATAGAAACTGGGGTTAGGGAGGATAAAAATCTATTGTCGCGTTTGATCACTCTATTCGCTGTGATTAGGAAAATTATCACTCAAAGTTTATTGTTGTTACATTTGTCATCCAGGATTATAAGTCAAGATTTTATGACGCTGTCGCGGTATCTGAAATAGACTAGCAAGAAATCAATGAGTTTCGAAGAACTGTGATACCCTTATTGATGGAATTGTCACATTGAGGGCATTTTGTAATGTCTCTAATATCGATGTACAAACCCGATGGTTGCCGAATATCGAAATCTGTCTATTTCTTAGAAGAAAGGCAGGGAAAATAAATATAACAATCGTCAGGAAGCAGAAAAACGTTGATCACCAAAAAATTTGCAAGGCCTGTCTTTAGACAGGTCTTTAGACAAATTTAATAGTACACAAAGAGCCTAACGGAAAAGTAGCTTAAATGAGAATACGCAAACTATTTTTAGATAAGTTCCAGTGAGGTGCCAAAGAGTGCTTATCAATTTGTAAAAATATTAAAATTGAAAATGTAATGCGATTCCATTCCATATAAATTGAACGACAAAATCCACATGTCTTGCCAAATAACATTCCGAATTCGTTCGTTTCGCGCATAGTACCACTATTTGGTGAAATCGCTTGAAACCTGTTAGTGTTTGTCGAGTTTATTTAATGTTATTAGAAAAGTTAATTCTGATGCATCAGGCATGATTCAATTTAGTCCAATGTAAATAGTAGCATTACGTTGATGGCGCGCAAAGCAGCTGTAAGGAACAGATGCACCGAAGTGCATTTACTTAGGTACTAAGACTCTCGCCGAAGCAAAAAAAAGAATCAAGCAACATGGCACTGCTGAAATGTTATGCTGTGTGAAGATTTCCATCCTTCCGGCAAGGCTTCACAGCAATCACTTGCAATGTGTCTACAAGCTGCGAGAATATAGTTTGCTTGCCTACGCAAGACGAGCGCTTCGTCGAGAAATGGCTGCTTCCTAGATCTGCCTGTAAACATTAACATATAGTGTCTATACGAATGTTTATCGAAATAAGAGCTGTAATGTTAACCAAATCTTAGCTTCAGAAATAGTCACTTTCCTTCTAGTATCATTTCGCGAGCAGAATATCAAATGCTGTAGCATGTAAGGATCCATATTTGCTCCACGCGTAGCATACGTTATGCTGAACATTTTGGTGTACTGAACTGATTTTGTTGTGTAGATACTGCGTATAAAACAACAGATTAGGGGGGCAGATTCCAGCGCTGATTGTAAACATTGACAGTAGGAATACTCTAAGCTAAGCTTCGTGTACAAAAATAAAGTGTAAGCTTCCTGTGCCAAATAAATGAGCGACGAGCCCTGTAACGTTGTGTATAAAGTTAGTAGGCTGAGGTGAATATGCAAAATTCACATCACAACTGTCATCGTTCATAATGATGCAGAAACTATTGCTCACAAAGGCACGTCGCGATAGTTTTGTTCTAGCATAAATTAGTTGTAGCAAAATTTTAGGTTATATTAAAAAACAAAGCCAAATATAACGATTATTTCCCAGTACATAAAATACTTATCGTAAATATATATAATTAATTTTGAATCGATTTGTATTTTTAATTATTGAAAATAAACCTACAGTAACTTATTTGGCAGTACCACCGCAGTCAAAATAAATTTGATTAGCTGTTTATGGGGCACTTATAGAACTTATTATTATCTACAACATTATTGCATTAGGTATTGCTCTATCTTTTTTCTGTATTTACACCGCACTCCTCGGAACAGATTCGATCGCCTAGCAGAATAGAGGCGACTACTTATTTATTTCCGAAAACAAATAATCTTCGACTCGTTCCTACTATTCAAGAGGCCCGTTTTCTGTTCTTATATAAGCACGTAAACCTTAACAAATAACAGTGTGCCCTGCCAGCATCAACTCGAGCTACGAAAATCGTCGTAAATATGTCTCAACAAAATCGCTATCATAAATATAACCTAATAATGTGTGGGTGATGAAACGGGACACAAAAAATTTCAAACCAGGCAACTGCAGTAGCACCAATTATAAGTCTTCCGCTGACGCGGACCCCATTTTCAGTCATGTGCCTGATCCGTAACTGAACTCCTTTAATCAGCTGCTGATTTACTACCAGAACGCGCGTGGACTACGAACCAAAATCAATTGCTTTTTTATTGCTGTAGCAGAGTCGAACTTTAATAACGTTTGAACGCGTTTTAACGGAAACCTTGCTTGACAAGGAGTATCATTAGCAGCAGCTAGTTCGGGAGCGCATTTTCCTTCTTTAGATATAATCATAACCAGATGAACAGCAGAACATTCCGTGGCAGAGATGTATTGATCGCAATCTCTAATAACCTGAATATGCTTCATCGACACATCCCCGATTTATGAAACATTTGAATATGATAAAAATATTAAAAGCCGATCGTTTTCTGAGTATCGGCATTAAATAGTTATACACATCCAGCAGTAAGGACAACGTTAGCAATAACAACGAAAATATCGATAATCCACCAACAATGTTTGCTTCTACTCGCCGAAAGGATTTTTACTCTTCAAGTCCTTAAAACAGTGGTACCCAGGCATAGGCATGGTGCGGGCCAAATCAGATCGCCTATAATTGACGCGGGCCGCAACAATCTCTGGTCATTCCTGTGCACAGAGGTGGGCACCGCTAACCGAAATTTTAGCTTCGCTAACAGCTAGTCCGCTAATTCAAAACGTTAGCTTCGATAACCGCTAACCGCTAAAGTAACCAAAAATTTAGCGGAAGCTAAAGCTAACCGCTAACCGCTAAATTGTGTGGTAGCGCAAATTTGGCAATACTGTGATAAGCGCCAATTTTGGCAAAAACGGAAATGTTCGTTGCGAAAGTCTAAGATAAAGTATATATCTGGAAAAATCATGAAAAAAATCACAGGCGCTCATAAAAAATGTTTTGAAGAACATTCTCACATTGAAAATAGAACAGATAGAAAATATTTTCAAGAGACAGGCTATGGTTTTTTGATTATTCTTTGCAGTTTTCTATCACTGTGGAACATTTTGTAAAAGATTTTTCCAAATAATATTTTATCCGGATTGTCAATGATGAAATTTGCCAATGAGTCAATGGCCACATTTGTAAATGAATGACACAAGTACAGGAACAAGAAACAATAAAAAACATTTTAGAAATTTTCCATAAGATAGAGTTTTTCAAAGTTTGCTTTGGAGCTCCGCAGCCATAGCAAATTTTGTGAAAAACTGTTTTCCAGGCGTACAAAACTTTACGAAGTCTTGAGATTCGACTCAAATCTGTGCGATAATATTGATAGATAATAGTTCAATAGCAGAATTAAAAGAAAATTTTCATATTCCTCAGCAATTTTCCTCCTGCTAAAAAAAGTTAGCGGTTTATTTAGCGGTACATAAATTTAGCGGAAGCTAACGCTAACGCTAACGGTTTTAAAAATTAGCGAAACCGCTAACCGCTAACCAAAATGTTAGCTGAGCTAATTAGCTGTTAGCGGATTAGCGGAAATGTGCCCACCTCTGCCTGTGCATAACAAAATGTAAAATATGCGACAACAAAAACCATTTTCTAGGAATCACCACAAGATTTAAACCGGAAAGCATTCAGATTCACAACATGCACGAGGCATTACGACTAAACTGAGGGACTCCTATGTCATCATAAAATTTTCTCATAAGTCCACCATCTTTCAAATCAGTCCGCGGGCCGCACGAATCATCTCGAAGGGCCACATGCGGCCCGCGGGCCGCTGTTTGACCATCACTGTCTTAAAAGGACTATTTATTTCAGCTTCAGCCAGAGGAGAAAAAATATTCGATTTTACTTCCACTTTATTCTTCTTGATGTGTTCAGTACAAAAGATGAAAAACTTATGACTAGGTGCCCGCAACGAGCTCCTATTTATTCGATTTTCATGTCTTCTTCTTCTTCAGCAGCAGCATAGAGCCGGGATGGCTCGTGCTGTTTCAAGCACTCGTCTCCATTCAACTCGGTCTTGGGCCACTCGTCGCCAATTTCCTAGTCGTCTCAGAAGTCGCAAATCGCTTTCGACCTGGTCGGGCCATCGTGCACGTTGGCCCCCCTGTTCCTGGTGCCGGTGGGGTTGTTGAAGAGGACAATTTTCGTCGCACTGTCGTCCGGCATCCTTACGACGTGTCCGGCCCACCGTAGCCTGCTAACTTTCACTAGATGTACGATGGGAGTCTCCCCAAGCAGTGCCTATAGCTCGTGATTCATACGCCTCCACCACTCTCCACTTTCAGTTTGTACTCCGCCAAATATCGTCCGCAGCACTTTCCGCACAAACACGGCAAGGGCGCGAATATCCTAAGCAGCGTCACGGCTTCAAGTCCATAAAGAACTACCGGTCTAATAATGGTTTTGTACATTGTTAGCTTCGTGCGGCGGCGTATGCCTCCTGATCGTAGCGTTTCACGAAGGGCAAAGTAGGCCCGATTTCCCGCTTGGATGCGCCGCTGGATCTCCTTACTAGTGTTGTTGTCCGCGGTCGCCAGCGATCCCAAATACACGAACTCCTCTACCACTTCTAGTTCGTCACCATCAACGGTTACCGTCCGTGGGAGGCGCGCGTTTGTTTCCTTTGAGCCTCTTCCTTTCATGTATTTGGTCTTCGACGCATTTATTTTTAGCCCAATTCTCCTAGACTCCTAGACGATTTTCATGTCTGCTTTGTGCAAAATTTCCGCTGATCGGTGGTTGGTCCGCCAATCAGAGACGAGTGTGCTGCGTAGGTGTGGGTCGGGCAAGCAAAATTCTTGTTCAAACATGATTATTCGAGAACAAATCGAACAGTAATCAAGCGTCGAATGACTAGGCGCTGCTGTTATGTGCTTACAACCAGATCGTTCTAGTTTGGAATGTTCCTGTAAACAGTTTCTCCAGCATCAATCACCGAAGCTCTCACCCTTCGCTACTCGGCCCTGGGCTACTCGTCGCCAATTCGTTACACATCTCGACATATGCAAGTCGGCTTCAAACTGGTCGAGTCTTACAGCACGTTTGGCTTCTCTGTTCCTGGTGCCGGTGGGATTCTTAAACGGATTTCACTGCACAGTCGTCCGGCATCCTTGCGACGTGGCCGGCCCACCATAATCTCCCAACTATCGTCATGTGTACAATGGGATTCCCTTCAAGTAGTGCCTATAACTCGTGATTCATATGCCTACGCCACTCTCCGCTATCCGTTTGTATTCCGCCGAACACCTTTCGTTAAAATACGGCAAGTGCACGTATGTCTTCTGTAAGCAAAGTTACTATCTAAAGTCCGCAAATGACTACCGGTTAGATTAGCGTTTTATACATCGTCAGCTTTGTACGGTGGCGCATGCTTCTTGATCGAAGCGGCTTGCGTAAGGAAAAGTAAGCTCGACTAAAATCTCCTTACTCATATTATTGTCGGCGGTGGCCAGAGATCCCAAACATACTCATCAACCACTTATCGCTTATCGCTGCCTTATAGCTCATCGCTGTCAATAGTCACTGTTCGTGGGAGGCAAACATTGCATTTAGTCTCACGTAGATTGCCTCCGCCGTCCCAAGGTTTCTAGTAATGATGCCGAGGTCGTCTGCGAAGGCTAGAAGTTTGCTACTCTTGCTAAAGATCGTTACTCTCGTTTCGACACACAGAGGACAGCCCATCTCCTTGCCACAACTATCTGTACGATTCGAAAAGACTCGAAAGTGCCCCCGAAACGCGCACGTAGCACATCACTCGCTCCAGGATAACTTTGATCAGCCGCGTCAGTTTGCCGGAAAAACGTACTCGTGCATTATCTGCATAAATTTGAAAAGCTGTTTTTGGGGCACTTATAGAATTTATTATAAACTACAGCATTGTTGCATTAGGGATTGCTCTATCTTTTTTCTGTATTTACGTACTCCTCGGTGTATTATCTGCACGCTATTATCGTTTGTAGACACTCCTAGGTTAACTTCCGTTGCGTTTCCTTCTGTTATATCACCGTTGAGATGCTCATCGAAGAACTGGTTCAACATATCGACCAACCTCGCGTTCGTTTGTGATAAGATCCCCTCTCTTGTCCTTACACATGTCAGGTTTAGGTGTGTAGCTTTTACGAGTGTAGCTCACCTTCTCGTAAAACTTGCGCGTGTCATTAGCCGGGAATAGTTGTTCCAGCTCTTCACGATCTCTGCCCTCTTTCTGTCGCTTTTCCTCCTCAGGATCGTGGTCAACTCATTGCGCGCTCGTCGATACTTGACCAAAATTCCACTCGGTTTTAGATGGTTTCTGTTTTTACGGCGTGCCTTAGATTAACCCATTTCTTCCCAGTGTTGCGAAAACGCAACGCACTTTTATTCGATTCTAGAGAAGGCCTGGTTTAAGATATCAATTTGGACCCTGAGAAACAAAGAAAGATTGGAAAAAAATCTAATCGACCTGTTTTTGCTCAAAGATCAGATGTTACATGTAACATAATTACAGCTGTGACCAATCAACAAGTTTTGATATTTTTTAGACAGTTAAGGTAAAATGCTCATAAAACTCGATTTTACCTCTATTAACGCCTGACCTATTAATCAGTGTTAGTAAGAATCAGTTGCTGGCTGGTTGCTGTTTCATAATTTTGATTATTTTTGTAACTTCCAGATAGATTTTAAGCTTTGCGTTGCGAAAACGCAACCCAAATGTTTCGATATCTATCATAAAACATAACATGTAATACTCTTACTCGTTCATTTAATCTTTATTAATACTCAAAATCCCAAGTTTGTTTCAACGGTAAAAAAGTATGAAGTATTTATATGCATAATAATGAAGGTATGCAAAAATGGTATACCCTTAACGCCCAGCGTTACGTTTTCGCAACGTAGCGTTGCGGGACACAGGGTCAAAATTAAAAATACATGTCAGCGGTTTTTTCTTAGTTGACCTAAAAGAGAATTTTCCTGAAAATTTCAACTTTCTATCGATCCCTGCACATAAGAAAGACTCCATATAAAGTAGCGGCCAAAATTGCGGAATGTAAAATTTCACAGTTTAGCACATGCCTAAACGCGGTTTTGCAGTAAATTGTCTATATTTTTATGATTCGCGAATAAAATTTTGATAGAAAAAAATCATGTAGAAATAAGCCGTCAAAGTTGCCCATTTCAAAAGTTTGAAAAATAGATCATTTTAAAAAAATCAAAAAATTAAATACTTATCGCGGATGTAAATATTATTGTTATATATCATTTTAAAACTGATACCTTAGCCTATTAAAAAATGAAGTGAAAACAAGTTTAAGCTCAATCAGGTGCGCGATAGGCTACTTACTATAAAAATGAAATTCTCATAAACTTTAATAAAAAAAAACAACTCTTGTCGCCGCAGTTTCTTACAGTGCGTCTGAAAGCTCGAAGTATGTTGTATCAAAACATGAATTTAAAGTTTGCTATAATTTGAGGTTTTCCGAAAAAAAATAATTTTAAAATTGTCATATTTTTAGCAAGTTTTTAAAAGTACTCTTTCAACAAATTTGATTATCTTTGTTACTAAATGTATTTAGTACCTAAAGAGAGTTTCAATGAGAAAATGGGAGAGTCCCTGCGAGAAAGAAAATTTTTTTTTTGTCAAGCAAATATTTATATCGGACACATTTGATCATTTTTCCCCAAATTACCCTAAATATGAGTTCTTATAAGTTTAAATCATCATTGTAACAAATATAACCTAGAATCAATTTTAAACTAAAAAATAATTTTGGCCAAAAATGGCAATTTTCCGACTATTGTGCCCTGGTGGGAAAAGTGTGGTGTTAATGGGTTGAGCTGGTGTTATACTCCAATAATCCCTTGCTAGATCTGATACCTGCTAACGATTCCGCAATAAAACTTTGTTCGAACGCTCGAAGCTGATCACATTTAGTTTGCCGGTCACCAGGGGCGGCGCTAGCCCCTTTGTTCGTATACGCAAACCCTTAACATGGCGCCCCCAAAATTTAGTCGTAAAAAGTAACTAAGATTTATACGGATGTGTCGAGACACTCAACGAATTAACGATTAATAGCCCAGGAACGAGTATAGTGGAGAGAACTTCTTGATACGGCACGAGCGACCTCCTCCACTTCCTCCAAAAGGGCCACAAATACAGAGTTTCCACGCATCCTTAGCTGGTTAAATTCAAAGCCGCATATGATACCATCGATCGAAAAGAGCTATGGAAAGTCATCGACGAGTGCAGCTTCCAGCCGCAGAAAGCTCATCAAACTGAATGAATCTACGATGGACGGCACCCAGTGCAGTGTTCGGATTTCAGGTAGATTGTCGAGTGCATTCGAATCACACAGAGAGCTTCACCAAAATGATGGTCTCTCATGGCTGCTGTTAAACTTAGCGCTACAAGGTAGTATGAACCAAGTGGATATCAATACGTGGGGCACAATCTTCAACAAATGCAGTCAATTCGTCTGCTTAGCTGAAGACATCGATACTATCGGCAGAACACTTGTGGCGGTGGTTGAACAATACACCAGACTAAAGCACTAAGCAGAAAAGATTGGGCTAAAATACGTTGCTGGCCGGTAGAATCAAGGCCGATCGACGCTGTTTGGGCAGTAATGTAAAGATCGACGAAGATGAGTTAGAGGTAGTCGATGAATTTGTCTACCTCGGGTTACTGTTAATGGCAGACAATGACACCAGCCATTAGATTCGACGGCGTATTATCAGCGGAAGTCGTCTTTACTATGGGCTTCACAATCAATTGCGGACGAACAGGCTAAGCCCCCGTACAAAGTGCATCCTAATACAAGACGCTTATACGACCGGTTGTTCTCCACGGGCGTGAAACGTGGCTAATGCTTCAGGAGGACCTGCGAGTGCTCGGAGTTTTCGAGAAACGAGTGCTAAGAACGATCTGCGGCGGTGTATTCAGGAGAACGAAGTATGGAGGTGGAGGATGAACTATGAACTATGGTGAACCCAGTATTCAAAAGGTGACTAAAGCTGGATGGATACAATGGGCAGGGCATGTTGCAAGAATGCCGGACAACTACCCTGCAAATATGGTGTTCGCTTCATATCCTGTAGGAACAAGACGACTAGGAGGGCAGCGAGCAAGATGGTTAGACCAGGTGAAGCGAGATTTTACGGAAAGTACGCGGTGCCCAAGGAATTGGAGAGCAGTAACACAAAACCGAGTAAATTGGAGAAATTTTGTTTATCAGGCATTATCTTAGGACGCCAGGCCAACTTAGTAAGTAAGCGAGTCCGGCTTTATGTTGCTAGATGAGGAGGATGAACCTGTACCAAAAAATCTAAAATTATGTACGTCGTTATTTATTGACAACCGTTATTTTATTGATAACTTATTTATCTAATATACCAGTCTTTTTCAAGTAACCGAAATGGCACCCCCTCAAAGTGGCGCTCCAAGTAACTCCAAGCTTGTTTTGCTTAAGGGAAGCACCGGCCCTGCCGGTCACTATCGTGTTCAAAAATATTATCGACCGCAATGGTGTAGACGCTATGCTATGTACTCTACGTACACAAGGAAACCTTCACAGGTTTTTCGTGTGCAAGTGTTGAGATTGTCCAAACTGCCATCGGAAAATTAAAATGTTCGTTAATAACTTAACGGACTTGACGGTATTCTATCTTGCAACAAAGTGCTCTGTTCTCGCTAGACCTCTTTCGACTTTGTTTGATACTTCAATTAAGCAGTTTCCTACCGTATTGAAAGATTTACCTGTGTTTCTTATACACAAGAAGTGATAAGCGCATGATGAAAACTATCAAGGGATTACTCTAAAGCGCTCGGATAATCAAAAGTGACTTTTTGCTCGCTAGCTATCATCACTACATCTCTTCCGACTAGCCCAGGATTTTCTCAAAACAAACAATCGCTACGAATCTCGCTCATCACGTCTCGTCCTACCTACGTGACATGAATAAAGGATTTCAAACTGATACATTGTACACAGATCTGAAAGCGGTCTTTGATCAAGTTAAACACGATTCCTTGCAAGACTTGAGAAACGGAAAGTTTCCTCTCCATTCTATAAGCATCTACACTCGAACGTACCACACCGTAGACTGAATTTGAAGATCGACTTTTCCGACGCACTCAGCAACATCTCTTGCGTACAACAGGGTATCAACCTTGGAGCACTGCTCTTTTCTCCGATGCCAAATCTTTAGTATAACAAAAACGAAGTTCGACTGTATTGAACTGCAACGCCTCAGTATATCGAAGAGTTTTGCCATCTCCAACACCGCAAGTTGGACCGCAACAATCGAAATAGTACCTAGAAAATACTTATGCTATGCTCTACGTAGTCTTCCGTGGCGTGATCCCAGAAACTTAACGCCGTATGAAGAAGGCTGCCGCCTGTTTAATTTGGAGACTTTTGGAAGGAGATATGCGAATGATCAAGCTACATTCGCAGCAAGAATATTTTTAGCGGCGCGGTATCGTGAGCCAACTGAACCTGTATGCTCCCAAACGACACTTTACAACTGGGGATTTCCTACACCTAGGAGGACGGAATGAAATTTTCAAACTATACAACCCTATCCCCTATACGACTATACGACCCGTTTAATATCTACGCAATTCAAAGAGGTCTATAAATGGTTCGATTGCAACTTGACAGCAACACAACTGAACTTAATGCAACTCAATTGTATTAAGCTGTTTTGAGAATGATTAATGCTTTAATACCTACGTTTTCTTGAATATCCAAAAACCAAAAAGCTGCAGCAAATTTAAATCGAGAAGTTTTTCAACCGTAAACATGCGGCGCATTGAGGACAAATTTATTTCAATAATATCATTTCAGCACTATAAAATTGATTATTCAACTTATCATTTCGCATGACAAGAAGAAAAGAATACGCAGCTGAAAATCCTATCTACATCACATGCAATAAACGAATTTGTACAATATTGAAACTATCAATTGAAATCTATAATTAAACCGCCATTCAATTACTAATCAATGCAGCTTTGCTAGTGACATACGAGTGCTAAGAAAACCGACCGTTTTCAGGCCTCGATGCACGCGTTTCGAATGACACTAATGAATCTGCAAAAATAGAAATAATTGAAACCAGACAGCAGTTTCGCCAAACCACATGATTAATCACGCATCCCAACCCAACGTATAAAACGTAGGCAAAACATTGTTTGGATATGCCGTATTTATTTTTCAATTTTCTCTTGTGTGAATAGTTTTTCTGTACTGCCAAAATCAAGATAAATTTTTTCATCGATTATAGCTTAGTTTACCCAATAGTCCGCGTTAAAATTTTTAGAATATATGTATGTTAGTATCAATTCGAATTTTATAGTTAAATGATTAAAATGCGAAGTCTGAAAAAAGTTTATAGAATTCTGAAAGCTGGTCTTCTGTAACTGCTAGAATTCACGTATTTACGTGACTACCTCTAGTTTGTTAATACAAAGATTGTTTTGTATTAAATTAAAACAAACGACAAGAGATAAGACAACTGCGGCTTAAACATAAAAACAGGCAATACAAAAAAAAACAATATTTAAATATAGCACTCTAAGTCTCGTGGTAATAAAAATTTAATCATTTGAACAGCAATTGCAAATGCCCTATTCCCTATTGAGCTACTCGAAACAGAATAGAAATACATAAAATATCTCCTGACATTGAAAGGTTTGGAAATCTAACTGAATTGTCATACAAAGAGAACAGACCTTCACACACCAAAATACTGGTTGCGGCGAAAATGTCCATACAGAAGACATAGACATAGTGCTATACCCACAATAATCCTGTAACGTGACACCCTGAAAACATCCACTCTGAGTTTCAATTTAGTATCCAAAATTATTCCGGAGTGTTCTAGATAGAATTACCGTGAACGTTTTATGATTCTTCCGCTATTCTAGATTTGTGTTAACAGCGTTGATAGCAGCAACGTGTAGTGCTACGGTCTGTAGTATATGGTAAAAAACATGGGTATTAAAAGTCGACCAACAATTGAGTATATTTTTCGTTTTGTAAACTTATTTCCGGTGCCTAATTCTGCGCACTTTCTTGCCCATGTTCCTAATTCTGCGCACCCAAAAAGTAACAATAAATACTTATGTCATGTTCTTTGTCTTTATACGCTGAAAGCACACCAAAAATCCGGCATTAGCCATTACCATAATTAAATCCATGAACCGGCCTTCTCGTGCTGTTCCAGGTAGCACAGAAATATTGTTATCGTATTGATTGGCATATTTTAAATATTTTCTTCTCGATAACGTGAAGGACGAATTGATTCGGGTTTTCTGCATACTGAACATCACACTTTAGACTAATATTAAAAATTTCATATAGAAACCACTTCCCCACTCCCTGACAGCTCCATGAGGTTGCACATTCAAAAAAATCAGAAGACATGATTCCATGAATTGGCGTTCGTAGGTTTGGACCCGAGACGCTCCCCAGGATGCCAATCAATACAAGTTAAAGGTTCTACTTGAATTTTCATGCCTCTATGCCTCAGCCATCTGGGTGAGGTTGCGTATTCTTTCGCGTTTTCTTCGCAGGATACATTACTGCGCATAATTTGGAACATGAATAAAAAATCTGTGCCTAAATCTGCTCAATACTGCGACGCATTTTTCTAAGGAAAGCACTGCATGCAAGCACACTTTTTGTCTAAAACATGACTGTAGGGCACGAGCCAAGCTAAATGAATTAGCGAGAAAACATATCGAATAGAACCAAGTCTTTTACTTCAGTACAGTAAAAGACTTAGTTCTATGAGATATGTTTTCTCACTGATTCATTTAGCTTGGCTCGTACCCTACAATAACTAACACTAATTATTCTTTCTAATTATGGTGAGTAATTTGATCATTGCAAAGAATTTCGATCATAAATTTGTTAATTTTCTAGGACAGTCTTAGTGTTGACGCTAACGACGATGTTTTCTGATATCCTTGCGCAGGAGCTATGCTAATCTTCTCTGTATCGTTCCAATTTTAGTATATGTCCAGCCGAAGCTAGGATATGTTTTCTGATACCTATATAAAATACTTTGAGTTTTCAGTATAAAACCATTCAAATGTACAAAACCCTACAGCATAAAACCCTGCAAATGCAAGCTATTCGGCAACGTACATAACAGAGGGTGCTAGTGTGCAAGCAAAATGTACAGGACGATGGTTTTTAAAAGATTTTCTTCTAAGTGTCATGTCAGTTCGTCAGTGAGCATACCAACACATTATTCCTAGTGTTGATTCGTGATACTGAATTAACACCAGAAACAATGTGTTGATACGTAGGAGATAAAAAGAGAAAGTGAAACAGCTTTAACTCGAAAGCGCGGACGCATTATTGCCTCATTAACTCGTTCATCTTCAGTATTGAACAACTTACTACTATACATATCCCTATGGCCTGCGCTTTGATCCCATTTTATTTAGTTACGAAGCTAATGAGCAAAACGTTCAACACGACGTTTGAACGTTACTTTAGATATTAGCACCAGGAACAATGTGTTGGTACGAAGGGGACTTGAAAATAGAGCGCAGTTGTAATGCATTATTCGCAAAATTTTCGCATTAACTCGTTCATCTTTAGCATTGAACAACTTACGCGTATTGCTTGTGGTGCGTGTAGTGTGGGCTTATGCACGCATCGCAGTAAGGTGATTATTCTTGAATTTGGTTCAATAGGGTAAATTGAACGAAAAGTTTTCGGTTCGTAGTTCGTTTCAAAGACGTTTCAGATAGGATACCGCCCGTGTGCTGCTACTCCAGCAAACTTGGGACAGAACACTATTCCTCATTGTGCAACCTCATCAGGTCCCTGCATGCTGATCAATACCGACGCCGGCCACGTCCGATCCTGGTGGGATGAGAAGGAACGTTAGTCCAATACTTGTTGCTACTAAAGACCAGGGAATCCTCTGCATCTTCACAAGCATTTCGGGAAATGAATTGTTGTTAGTAGAGATGGGGGGAGCTAGTTGGATAATGTAAGTATGTAAGCACGAGTTATATGAATATATGAATATATGGTACTACCACCTGCCTTAGCAGAACATCCGTTCATAGAGTATAATCAATATAGTGTCGCTGGTGTTTCATGGATATTTTGGTGGCAAACATGTTGCTGGTTCGTGTCTTGGATACGGGAACTACATTGTCAAATTGCCCAATAGAAAATTTTCCTGCCGACGAAATACCCCAAAACGACCAAATCGGGTGATTTATCCTACGTGATTTACGGTAAAGCAGAAGGATTTTTTATTGGGTTGCCTTTTTAGTTTGACAATCAGATTCCAGTTTCGAATCGATCACTCACACATATGCGCATACAGTGTAAATACGTAATTTTCAAATGTGTGATGTTTACCACGAGCACTGCAGCGACACTGGCATTCTATATATATTGATTCAACTGTTCATAGCAATGAGCCTATCATGTCAAAAAGAGTTGAACATATTCAACGATTGGTCATGCTTCCCAACTCTTGTATGAAGGGCCAAAAGGGAATTGGTCGATAAGCAACATCACTTACACGTACCAGGGATTTAGAGAATCTCCTTCCAAGGGCTAAGTCACCTGAGTCAATCGTTGAACAAACCGTCTTAATGCAGAATGACTCCAGCAGGTGGGGAGAAGAGCCCGCTCATTATCCACGATGTGTTGTTAATCGGGCCAAGATTAATCCTAGAAAGTCGACTGTTTCACTCTCCCTAGGCCCACCGCTTCAAACAAGTGCTCTGATGGTCCCTCCCTCTTCCCGATTCTAGTTTATTTATGAAATGTGGTACACACTTAGATTTTTTCACCGAGCACGGTAAAATAAATTGCCGAGATCCCAACAGCTGAGATCTCGGTGAAAATCTCGGTAAAACATTGAAACACCGAGATCTTGGAAATCCAAAACATCAAACAACTGTCAAACTTTACCGACAATCTCGGTATTATTTTTCCAAGATATCCGGTAATCAATACTGAAACTCGGCTAAAATTGCCGAATATTCGTAAAGCGTAAGCGACCCAAACTGTCAAATTTTAACGAGATTTTCTGTAAAACACAAGCTGAAAATGCCGAACTACGGTATTAATATGCTGAAAACTCGGTATTTTTAATAAGTTTATGAAAATCAATAAAATTTTGAATAAAACCATAAAACTATCATAATTAATCAATATGCGCATTTTTTTATTTTAAAGAATTATTGTTTAACAGTTTAACAGTGTAATAGTATAGTTAATAGTATAAACTATTGAAATATAATGGCAAAGTTAATAGGTAGAACGAGCAAATTTTTCACCTGTAGTGGTTGATTTACCTGCTGAAAAAATTGTTGCTCTGATAAACACAAAGAATTGCTTGTCGTTGGGCATGCAGTTGGTGGCAAATACATCGTAACATTCGCATAGTCTAAGAAAGCCTACTACTGCATGGCAGCCAACGGGGATGTTGTATTCTTTCCATGAGATGACGCATTGGCCTCCACACTGCAACATCTCACCCCGAATTATGAGCACTGGATTCACGTTATGGGTTGGGAGGGAATCGTCAACCTAGAGAAATGTTTTTCATATTTTATCTTCCAAAATTCAGTACAGTAATTAAAAAAGCTTACTCCAATCCATTGCACCAACCCGTTCATAGGATTTTCCTGTATTGCGGCTGCACCACGCGTGCGCTTACTTAAACCGAATGATAGCCAGGGATCGAAAAAAATCTGCAAGAATTTATGCGTTAAGTTAAAACATTCACACATTTATAAGCATTCCATTTACCATCCGACATTTCTTTGAAGAGATGCCGATACGCGTTTAGAATTTTCACAATTTCAACTTCACCGGTAACGAAACTGCTATCGATCGCGCACAGTTAATTTTTGACATTGCTTTCTGAAATCGCGGTAAAACAGTTTGTGGCTTTTTTCAGTAGCATTTAACGAAATTTCGTTAAAACGATATTGAAGTACCTAGATTCGGCACTTTATTTTACTGAGCTCGGGGATTTACTGTTTTACTGATCTTCTCGGCAAAGAAGATTGCAATATCTCGGTAAATAACCTTCATTTCCGATATCTCAGTAAAATAATATTCCAAGTTACGGTAAAACGAGAAATGTTTACCGATATCACGGGAAAACAGACCTATTTTTGTGTAGTTCGGTATTTTACTTTACCGAGACTTTATTTTGGAATTAAGTGTGTATATATGGGTAAAAATAGAACAATCTCACCAGCAGTCATTCGAATGGAACAGAGTTGCGTCCTTTTAGTTTCCATAAATGCTTCTAATAATTAATTTAATTTTTCTTCTGGTATCCAATATCCATGTGCAGTATTAACACTCGTATTGGCCAAAGTTTTCACTATAAAGCAGTAAATGCTTCATAAGCTAAAACGAAAAAAATAATTAAAATAACTTTTATTATGCTTACCACACACTTAAACGATTCGGTAAAATTTACCGAAATCTAAACAGCTGAACGTTCGGTAAAATTTTTTATTACACCAAACATTACTAATGATCTGTAAACGTCGATTGGCACCATCGAAATTTTTACCGAACGTTCAGCTGTTTAGAATTCGGTAAAATTTTACCGAATTCGGTGCTTTTTGTTAAGTGTGCAGATCGTGTGGCTCCACCGTCTGCCCAAAACCTCGATTATGAAATCAGGCAGCCGGGAACCACACAGTATCGCACCTCCTAGCTTGGCTACTCAATAGAGCATTACCGGGTATGGCCACGTGGAGGCGCTAGGTAGGGGCTTGGGATAGCTAGAGCTATATTGGACGCTCCTCATTTGCCTTCCCCATTTCATACCCCAGTATGTAAGCACGAGTTATATGAGACTAAACTGGATAAGATATAAAAAATACCTTTTTACCAAATTTAATATAATGCCAATGGTGCTCACATACAACCATAATTTAATTTATATCGAAAATACTATGCACATGCAAGATTTACGGCTCGAAACGTGACAACTTGAACTAATTATACCTGCAAATAAAAATCAGGGATAATGAAACGAGCCAATACGGTCGATGTTAAATCAGACCGGACCAAGCCGCAAAATTAAAAAAAAAAATAAGATGACAGCAAACGATTGAGAATTTCCTAAGCTACATTTTACTTTAATCAGATTACATGAATGTTGCAAATAGCCAGAGATATGAATTAATTTCGAACGATTCCTAGCTTTAAATTACAAAGAGTAGGTATCAAACTTTGACTTCGTTTTTCTCGTAATCAGATATTTGTGACTTGTTTCGGTCTGACTTAACCTTCCGTTACTCGCGCTGTTGTATTTTGTACAACACTTTTTTGGATGTACAGATTTTTGGATGCCATTTTGTTTCAAAGTAACAGATTGATGTCAAACCAATGTGTATTCTTCAATAAACTTATTATGAACAAATTGACACAATTATTCAATACATTAATGCTTTAAATAGTCAGAAAAATAGATTCTCATAAACCGAAATCGCAGAAACGATGCAAGTGACGTGTGAGGGGTGCCGCAAACGGTTTCTACTAGAATTTTCTCTCGTTTCTTCATAAGGGAAAATAGTTTCCGTATGCAGCAAAATTATTCAGTAGTTAATGATCATTCCGAAGGTGTGCAAAAGTTCGCAATTTCGTTACTGCACGGTGCTAGTGTATGGGTCAGCTTTCTGAATGTGTTGTATCTACGCAATCTGTTTATTCGCAAGGTCTTGCTTTCAGAAAGTGTTTTAGTGGACCAAAAACGCTAGGCAGATGAACGGAAGTTTTAAATTTTCACTTTTAAATAGAAAGTAGAAATGATATCATACTGTTTTATGTGAAAACATCTAAGAAAACATGATAACTACTAGAAAAAATTCTATTCAATAGAATATTACATCATCTAGGAATGATAAAATGATCTTTCCTAATGCAACAACCTGTATATGGCTGCTATTGTAGGATGTCCAATTTACAGCGCAGTTGAGTGCCGTCTGGTGACAAACTTATGAAATATTATCCCCCAAAGGAAAGGTATTGACCTGCTGATTAACTTTGTTGAAGACCGTAGCTTTCTATATAGCCAGGATTACGAGATATTCCGAGATAAAAAGTGTTGTACAAAATACAAAGCGCGAGTATCCGTGTTACAAAAGTTGGCGCGTGTAACGGATGGTTAACACGGATCATATAGTCCCTAAGTTGATAAGCTTACCAACGCTAATATGCAGAGATATAGCGCCGTTTCAGAGACAAGTTTGCTGGTAAAGTAAGACATCGTATTCTGTTGTTATTTAAATAATAGGGGTATTCACGTAGCGCTTGCTATCTTCCGTATACGGAGTATTGCGTATTTATACTGCCGCTACTCGCATAACAGTTCCATCTCCATAGAAACCGGAACTGCAATGCGAATTGCGGCAGTATATACACGAAATACGCCGTTTACGCAACATAGCAAGCGCCACGTGAATACCCCTATTGGTTTTATGATTAAAATATAGAAATGCGATTTATTATCGCATTTCTATATTTTAATCATAAAACCAATAGGGGTAAATCTGCGTATTAATTTGTATTTTTCGCTGGTTGAACAGGTAAGCTAAGCCCCCAAGAGTCGCCACTGACGCACAATGTTAAAAAGTACATACCTATATAATGAAAAATGCGCAGAATTAGGAGCGGTCACGGTACCTGGTTTGTTACTAATACTTGAAAGAACTATGATCCAATAAATAAACTTTCGGATTACGCGTCGATCTCAGACCAGACTACGTAACGGAGTTTCTAAATTTTACCGAATTGTTATCGATCACAGCTAAAATCTACGGATAAAATTAAAATGAAAATAAAACAGAGTCTCAAAATATCGTGATTTTTTTTTCAGATATTAGCAGATCCTGCCGGTTTCTTTCCATATTTATAGGTTGAATGCAATGTGCTAGGTATCTTTATGTTTGTGGTTGTGACAGTATCGCTCTGTTGGTTCTCTTCCGGCCAGACGCCGTCGCCAGTGAAACGGAAATCAACTTCTATCAAGTATAAACAAAGTGATAAAATCTGAATAGGAGTTGTTGAAGTCAACTCTAAACCCATTTCATCGTGCTGTATTTTCCGTTCTTTACAGTCTAATAACGTTTGTAGTTTACTTTCGATGCGAAATCTATAAATAAAAACAATTTAAGACATTTTGTACGCACGGAATAACTATTCTAATTCGTACCTAGGATAAAGCAGAATCTGAACGTTTTCTAAAATGCTATCCGCCTCGAATCCTTCGTTTATCAAATATTCGAAGGTATTGCGCAGCTGAATAACCGGAACATGAAACCAATTCGGATGCTTTTTCAATGAATTCATCGCTTTCATTCCATGTTGGTTAAAAATCATATTAAGATAATGGGAGGTATCTTTTCCTGTCGTCCGATCGTAACCATCAAGGACGTACCTACAGCGATTAAAATACTTAAAATAATTATCTTTAAAGCCAAAACATATTTAGGAGCATACCGTTCAAAATTTTTAGAGTGTCCGGAAAGAACATTCAGTGACGCACACCGAACCTTCATCTGCCGAAGAAATTCCAGTCGAATGGTGGCTTTGGTTTGATACGCTATTAGTTTCACAATCCGTGGATTACTGAGTAATACCTTGAATTCATGGTGTTTCTGTAACTCTTTCAGTCTAGCTCTAACTGTTTCAGGAGACAAAGTAAGAATAATAGGATATATAAAAATTCCTTTTTCGCAAATGTTTTGCTTGCGTAGTTCATCCAGTAAATCTTTTACTTTCTCACATTGAACCATCGCTATTTTAGGTTGCCTCATTATAACTTCCTTTATACTGGTTTCAGCAATTGTTGGAACAACTTCCGGAAACCGCAGTAAATTTTCGGGATGTGCACAAAGCAAATAAAAATTGCCAATTATTTTATCTCTGCCGAAATGGTAATCGTGCTGCAAAATATCTAGTACTCGCTGAGTATGGCCAAAACTGCGATGTTTCAATCTCGAATATGTTTTCCACAATTTTGTGATTTCGTCCTCTGAAAGTTGTAATCGAATCTTAAGAAACTCCATTAAAAATGCTTTCCTCAACTCTTGTAATTGTACGTCGTCGCTATTGTTATCAACATTTGGACAAATATCTACATCGAATTGCTTTTTCATTTGCTCAACCATGTTCAGATCGGCTGGAATGAGTTGATGTAATTTTAACGTTTTCACACTTTTTCTAACAATTGTTAGATATTTCGAGACTGTCATTAGTGTTAACGTTTCAACAAATCCTGATTCGCGTAAAATTGTTGCTCTATTCTCAAGCGTAAATAAATGTAAAGTTAACAACTGTGCGTGTTCCAATATTTCTGTACCAGTTGCATTCAAATATTTCAAATAATTTATTTTCCTTTCGACATCCTTCTGGTCCAAATCGAGAAAAAACTCACTCTTATCAATATACTTAATCACGGTGGCTTCTTTCATGTCTACAAAAAATTCCATGTATCATTAACATATCGCATCAAAAAGAATTTGTTTACCTAATAACGGTGCATAAAATCTCTTTGCTTGATGTACATTACGGAAACCTGCTTCGGAACAGAACAATCGCCTAGAAACAAATCTTTTATATCTCACTAGCTGAGTGCGAAACATATTACTTAAGCTTTATTACATCTAAGCTATTATTTTAATGTGCGAAAGAAACCAAAGAAACGAACTATATTGTATGTACAAAGAACTAATATTTATAAACAAGTACCGGCTTGGGCCATGTGCACTGCAAGACTTGTTATTATTTTCCTTTGTTTTATGTTTTTCTGTCATTGGCTAAGTTTGTATTAGAAATACTCAGAGTAGAGAGCCTTATAGAGAGTCACCATCTGAGACAAATAATCTAGCAACAATGCAGCTGCGTACGTCAGTGATGCCGCACGCATCCCGCATAATCAAAAACTATTGATAAAACGGTGGGTATTATAAATGCATTGTATGATCAACAGTTACTGTTCCTGATAAAGTTTTATATCATTTGCTATCATTCAAGTTCATATAGGTTTAACGATTGGCGTACGATACTGTATACAGTTAGTACTAAATAAATAGTAAGAACGAAATTCTGACCATTGAGTGAAAAATTAGGTTGAATGATTTTTCTGTGTACATATAAATGGGTTACATTATTTTACTGTGTACTCACAGAAACGAACGAAAAAGCGATAAACTGTTATTCATTGCTTCGCTGTTGGACTTCCGCCCTCTACACTAACCGTCACCATCGTCACCGTCATTTCTGATTGCCGGTTAGAATCTTTGAGTGAAGATTATATCATCGTGAAAATGCTAGTGAGTATTGTTTAAAAATTGGATTGCCATAATTTAATTGAAATATTTTATCTGCAGATCGAGCAACTATTAAGCGACGAACATGTTCTTAAGTTTTGCCTTAAAGAGATCGCAGCATGCCGCGTATACTACTATCCGCTTTCATTTGGAGTGTCCAAGGTGATATCGGCGAGGAAGTCAAAAGTACGTATAGTGGTGACCTGCCAGGATTTAGTTACGCTGCACAGTTATCCATGAAGCTACCATGGTGGATGGTTACAAACGGAGGCGTGAGTGAAAATGCGCAAAATCGCAAGCGCCTGAGCATTACGAAATAATTGAAATTATATTTCATATCATTTATGAGCTAATAAACGAACTATATAATATGGCTAAATTATTTTCCATTGTTGAAACAATATTTATAGCATAAAATAGCATACACCAACGATTTCCAGTATAATCCCTTAACCATATCAAAACCATTACACGAATGATACATGCACCATTAGTAACAATATAAATACCATTGTCCCTGTCATTCAATGTGAATCGTTTGTTTCCGAAAAACCATAATAATACTATATATGTAATAGTTTTAGTACAATTTCACTGACTGTATGTCCACCATACCAAGTATGGTATCGCCAAAAAATTGTTCGCGAAAATCAGCATTTTTGTATGGTAACCATACCTAACGACTAGTTCATACAATGGTTATTTCTCAAGTTACCATTTACCACATAGTCAAAACCATTGCTGAGTATAGTCTGCATATGGTTATCTGATTATATAGCAAATGGTCCACTTGATTCAGCAAATGGTTAGAAAACTATATGGAAAATCGTTGGCATATGGTATTTGACTATGCGGGATAGATCATTCTGTGATCAACAGACATTAAATTCGAAACTTTGGAATAAATAGATATGTAATAGTTATGATTCTGTTGTGTTATTGCTAAGTCGTTTGAGAAGCAGCGATTTAAATTAGAGCTTTTGAGTTTCACGATGCTACATTTAATAATAGTATACTCACTTTCTCTGAAGCTTTTATTTCGAATAATTCATAAAAAGCTGCTCAAAATTTAAAAAAGTTGCTCAAAATATGTTCTCGGTTTGAAATGGCGTCTCTCTATCAATAATAGGCTCTCTCGTTACTCTTTTTGGAGGCTCTCTAATCGGTATTTTGACAAATCCTGTTTGATTGCGATGTCAAGTAGTAGAGGTGTGGAGCAACGTACAGTTTGTTTGTGTTAGCAGCGCAAATATTGTCAATTGTAAGGAAAATTGTACCATCCAAAGTGCGATATCGCTCATAAAAGTGCTATTGTAGCTTAAATCGTTTCGGTATCTTCGGCGCACTTTTTCGTTATCTTCCAAGCAATAAGTGCGCCGAAGAGACCCAAACGATTTAAGCTAAAATAGCACTTTTATGACCGATATCGCACTTTGGATGGTACAATTTTCCTTGCAATTGACAATAATGTAAACAGCAAGAGTGACGTCAAACTCGCACTATTCTTCTACGGGCATAAAAAAGCATAAACATTGTACCGTACAACGATGACACTAACACCTATACTTTTTAGCATACTAAAGAACAAAGTAAATTGATATATACCAGGTATGTGACCATCGAGGGTTGCATTAGTGTGTGTAGAAAGAAGAAGAAATAGTTCTGAAATATGGTGGAACTTGCATGAAAATTAAAACTAAATTAATTGTAATTAATTAATGCAGCTATATTATTCCAGAGAAATATTTGAACATTTACAATGAAATGTAAGGAATATATTTCAAAGTCATTTGCACTTGTAGCCTTCTTTATTATGCGTAAAAAATTTGAGAACATGGGTGACTAACTATTTCGATGTGCAATTGAAAAATGAATTAATGTTTCTAATACTTCACGATCAATACGGTATACGGTTGCTTAAATTAAAACACGTTCCATCCAACATTTTGCTTGCATGATGCTCTTGAATATCTGCCTTTGATGTCTTCTTTTAACAAATAGTTTTATTCGAATAGATGCTTGTGCTACTGCTTGAAAATCCTTAAGTTGAAGTCACTGTTCCAAGATGATACCTTTTTATCATAAATTTACCCGTCTCAACACTACGTAGAAAACCATAAAAAGTAATCTTAGATTGCTACAAAACGGTCTTAGAAGATAATTAACACTTTAAAAGCTTACCAGAAATCAGACGAAAAATATCGCGGGCGGATAACAATGTTGCTCATGCTGCTTATTGAACAATCATGTCCGAGCATTTTAAAAAAAATCTTTTTTGTTTTACTACTTGTAGGAAAGCGATATAACGACATTTCTTTGAGACATCTTGATACCGTTTTGACGAAAAAATTTCCGCTTGCAATTTGGAATGTTGCACTTCATTGTATTCATGAAAATACATACTAGAAATAGTGTTCTAAGCATAAACATAAAAACTGTGAGAAAAAAATAGACAAATCTTGCGTATCCAACGATTTTTTTTTAAAATTAACTAATTTTCCATACAAAATGCTCGAAATCTCAGAACTAGTGTAGATGTGTTAGTGCAAAGTGTATATGACAGCTCGCATTGTCATATACCTGGTATATATCAATTTACTTTGACTAAAGAACACAAACTTGCCGTATCTGCCGTACCTTAGTAATAGTATACAGTTCGATTGGACTTACTTTTGACAACTGATTTTGTTCGATTCACGGTCCTGGGTCCTGCTCAGCAGGGTGGTGTGGTTGTCAAATCACATACATTGTCCATGTCCCACTCATCGGTTTTGGTACCTTTAATACTACGACCTACTTAACGTTTGATTCGTTTTAAAACAACTGAAACTAATTAGAAACCAGCTAAACACAGCCTTTTAGTTATAATTTAACTATTATTAGCTGTTATTTTCGATACGCTGGCTGTATCCAAATTGTCGCCATCCATAGATGTTTAGCCCGCAAAATTTTGACAATTTCACACCCGTGGTTCTGCTAGGCAGCCAGGTTTTTGCAGTGAACATCTAACCAATTGCGTAAATGAAACAGCATAACACCGCTATACGTTCTGTTCGTTTCACTCTGAAAAGCCGATATGCTGGCAGATGGGTAGTATTTTCATCTCTTAGCCAGATTTTGCAAATACCCACGCCGACAGTAGATGTTGGCCACTGTCACACACATTGAGTAGGGATAGGGTTGCCAGTCCCATCGTTCGAGTGGAATGTTCGGTATAAGATGGCGACTCTCTATCGAACTTTTCGCGTGCGCAATGGCGGCTAGTGGGTACAACTTTCGGAGAACGTTAGCATGCCTTTGGCAACTTTATCGACCTTTTCGCGCGCTTAGTGGCGGCTGGTGGGTAGTTTTCGAAAATGTTTATTTGCTTTTAGCAACTCCGCTCACGTACGCTTGATAAAATAATAAATTCTAAAACAACGATCAAAGGTAGAAATATTAACGTGACGTGAATAAAGTTGCCAAAGGCATGCTAATATTTTCCGAGGGTTGTACCCACCAGCCGCCATTACGCACGCGAAAAAGTGGATTCACGTCAAGTTTATATTTACAGCCTTAATTGTTGTTATAAAACTTTCAAGCATACATGAGCGGAGTTCCCAAAAGCAAATAAACATTGTCGAAAACTGTACCCACTAGCCGCCATTAAGCGCGCGAAAAGGTGGTTATGTCAGAGTATTGCGTAATGGCGGCTAGTGGGTACAACTTTCGGAAAACGTTAGCATGCTTTTGGCAACTCTGCTCACGTCAAGTTGACATTTTCCCCCTTGATTGTTGTTGTAAAGGTTCAGACACAATGCATACGGATTTTACTACGTTGCGGAAATTTGACAGAAAACCCATGTAAAAACTGCCAAATTGCCGCAACGTAGTAAAATCCGTATGCATTGTGTTTACTCGGAAGCAGCCATCTTAGGAGCCAATCGAGCAGCGAAAATTGTCAAAAGAGAGCCAATCGAGCCAATAAACGATTTGTCGACCAACATTTGAAAAGAGCGGATAAGCTGCACGTCAAACAGACCGAGCGAGAGTTATTTTTTGCTGGAGCAGCATAGAGCTTTCTGACAGCTCAAGCACCCACAGTAGCGAACACGAAATACGCGTGTATATACATCAAGGGAATGCTCCATTAACGAGAGCAGCGAGTACAACATCGAACAATGAAACTCGATGTTTTGCTTTTTTCTTTTTTTTCTCGCTCTGTTACTGCCCAAAGTAAATTGATATATACCAGGTATATGACAATGTGAGCTGTCATATACACTTTGCACTAACACATCTACACTAGTTCTGAGATTTCGAGCATTTTGTATGGAAAATTAGTTAATTTTAAAAAAAAATCGTTGGATACGCAAGATTTGTCTATTTTTTCCTCACAGTTTTTATGTTTATGCTTAGAACATTATTTCTAGTATGTATTTTCATGAATACAATGAAGTGCAACAGTCCAAATTGCAGGCGGAATTTTTTCCATCAAAACGGTATCAAGATGTCTCAAAGAAATGTCGTTATATCGCTTTCCTACAAGTAGTAAAACAAAAAAGATTTTTTTTTAAATGCTCGGAAATGATTGTTCAATAAGCAACATGAGCAACATTGTTATCCGCCCGCGATATTTTTCGTCTGATTTCTGGTAAGCTTTTAAAGTGTTAATTATCTTCTAAGACCGTTTTGTAGCAATCTAAGATTACTTTTTATGGTTTTCTACATAGTGTTGCGACGGGTAAATTTATGATAAAAAGGTATCATCTTGGAACAGTGACTTCAACTTAAGGATTTTCAAGCAGTAGCACAAGCATCTATTCGAATAAAACTATTTTTTAAAAGAAGACATCAAAGGCAGATATTCAAGAGCATCATGCAAGCAAAATGTTGGATGGAACGTGTTTTAATTTAAGCAACCGTATACCGTATTGATCGTGAAGTATTAGAAACATTAATTCATTTTTCAATTGCACATCGAAATAGTTAGTCACCCATGTTCTCAAATTTTTTACGCATAATAAAGAAGGCTACAAGTGCAAATGACTTTAAAATATAATCCTTACATTTCATTGTAAATGTTCAAATATTTTTCTGGAATAATATAGCTGCATTCATTAATTACAATTAATTTAGTTTTAATTTTCATGCAAGTTCCACCATATTTCAGAACTATTTCTTCTTCTTTCTACACACACTAATGCAATCCTCGATGGTCACATACCTGGTATATATCAATTTACTTTGGTTACTGCCTTTGAAATTTGACACTTTTGGAAGCGTTGACAGTTTTGGAAGCGCGATGTTATCCTCTGTCAAATACATAGCGAGGGATAGCACAGCGCATCCCCTCGATATACATGATGTTTACCTCACTTTGGGGAACAGCTGATGCTGGAGGAACAAACCGAAAAATAGGGATTACTAGTTGTGTTTCTCCGTTTGCCACACTGCAGAGCACATATTTCAGTCAAATTTTCCATCCTGTTCCAAATTCAAGCACATATTTTGAAAATTTGCTGGTATTTAAGCCAGCGAAAGACGAAATTCATTCTGTACCTTGGTGACAAAGGAATGCATCTCTTTTGTTTACTGTTGTTGTTTGCCTCATTTTCAAGCACCAATACACACATAACTGGAAAGCTCTATAGGAAAATGAACTCTCACTCGTTCTGTCTCCGTTAACAAATAAAAACCACCACCACCCCCACCACTCGTTCTGTTTGTTAGTTGGCTTAACCGCCCTTTTCAAATGTTGGTCGGCATTTTACAAACTACATAACAACATTGCTGATATTGATATTGCTTTCCCGTGGGGTCATCTGCGGATTGTCAAAATTCCAGCACGGGAAAGCGCAATATAAATATCAGCACGTTACCTTGTCGCTAGAGTGACTGTATACAGAGTGGCGACAATGTCAAAATTGGAATGATAATTATCTGTCAGTGTCATTCCAATCGAGCAGACGACCTATCCAACGCGTATACAGGAAAGAGAAAGAAAAACCTTGGAAAAACCGCATTGCATACATTTGGGATGACTTGTCGCCACTCTGTATATACACGCTTAAAAAATTTAACCCGCGAATGAATAAGATTAACTCAGAAATGAGTGTTTTTCAACTCAAAAATGAGTAAAAACCGACTCACTATGACAAAAAGTGGAACAGCCCAAAAATTTGAGTAATGGCAATTTCTAAATTCTGAGTAGTTTAGGTCGACCTCATAACTGAGTTAAATTTACTCGTAATTTGTGTAAGTACTACTCAGTTTTGGGTGAAATGGCACTCATTTTTGAGTAAATATTGCTCATTAATGAGCTTCTACGGTGGAACTCATAAAAGGAGTAAGAGTTACTCAAAATAGTGTGTAAAATATACGCATGTTTTGAGCTGTTCCACTTTTCGTGAAAGTGGGTCAAATTTTTTAAGCGTGTAGTCACTCTACTTGTCGCTTGTCATATAAAATGTCGACCAACATTTCTCGGGAAATTTTTCAAAGGGACTTAAGTCGCAAAATGTCAACAAACGGTTTTTTTATGCTATGTTACTATATAACATGTTATGAAAGCACTTATTAGATTAGATTCACGAAAATCGACTCTTGAATAAGTTTAAACAATTTTGACAATATGACCGAACATCCCTACAATTACATTTTTTACTTGCACCGCTTCGGGACGAATGTATGAAACGAATTGTCATTTGACATACGCTCTTATAAAATCAGCCGAAGTAACTAAAGAAAAAAGAAATGCACCACAGTCATTTCCGTCATTTTGTGTGAACTTGTGGTTTTTATTCGGATAGCTTTATTTTACTTTTTCCTCGAGTTTTTCTAACTCACAATGATACGAACAACGAACCAAAACACAACACTGTTTACGTAAAAGCCTATAATGCAGCATAATATGCTTATGTTCAATTCGACGTTAGTAACATTCGATTGCATTGAACGATGTAAACATATTGACGATTTTGACGCATATAACATAACGGTTTTCAATCTGACACAACATTTTGACGTAAGGTAACGCACTAGTTTATAGCGTGCGTTACGCCAAGTGGAGAGTAACACGCTAGCTGTCATTATGTCTTATGATCGGGTGTATGTGTTTTTTACTGAACCGAAGCGTTGTATACCTTATTTTTGCTCAAAACTCAGTTATTTTTAAAAATACTTAGAATCCTTACTACAATAATGCAAAACCATAGTAAAAAGTACCGTTAGGCAGTATCCACTAAAATAAAAATTGCCGGATTTTTAAATAGGATTTAAAATGATGAGTAAATAGTTTCAATGTTGATTTTCTCAGTTCGATGCAAATGTTAGATAAGGCCATTTGAAAAATTTCCCGAGATTTGAAAAGGGCGGATAAGCCAACTGTCAAACAGACCGAGCGAGAGTTATTTTTTGCTGGAGCAGCCACCGCATTGACATCTCTATATCGAGCTGCAGTGAACGTCAGTGATATCATGTCCTGGGCTCAAAATTTGACAGCGGGCCCAAATCAAGCTGCTGGCAGTCGAGTGAAACGAAGTGATGAAATGCTATCTCATTTTCGCACACACGAGATGTTGGCGGCGAAAACATGGTTGCCTGCCAATGGGGTGGGAGCAGCATAGGAAAATGAACTCTCACTCGTTCTGTTTGACAGTTGGCTTATCCGCCCTTTCCAAATGCTGGTCGACAAATGGTCTATCCACCTTTTCGCGCGCTTAATGGCGGGTAATGCGGCTAATGGGTACAGATTTCGACAATGTTTATCTGCTGCTGGGAACTCCGCTCACGTATGCTTGAAAGTTCTACAACGACAATTAAGGCTGGAAATATCAACTTGACGTGAAAAAGGTTGTCAAAGGCATGTTAACGTTCTCCGAAAGTTGTACCCACTAGCCGCCATTGCGCACGCGAAAAGGTCAGAAAGCTCTGACAGCTCAAGCACCCTCACTAGCGAACACGAAATACGCGTGTTTATATGTCTGAAGTGAGGTGAGTGAGATGACTTTGAGAATAGGAAAAGTCCGTATGATTGCTCAGTAACTGACTAGCTGTGCGCATGAGCAGCATATCTGCATTGCTTCATTGCCGGCGACCCTTACTCCCCCCTCAGCTAGGGAATTAAGCCAGGTGCTCTTGAATTTTTAACAAGCCTTTCCAGTTCCGCGTATCGATGATGGACTGCTGTTCGTACCCTCTCAATGCTGAATTTCGCTTTTATCCGCTCATCGATCCACCTTTCATCTGAAACTCTACCGGTGTGAATACAACAATGACTCTAAGCTAGTCCGTATCTTATTAACACTGATTTGAAAATAAAAATGTGACATATCTATTGTCTTTGCTGACAACTGTTGAATTCGATGTTCAACCTAAAGAAAGTAAAAGAATCAAATTTTTCGCGAAGTCCGTTTTGAGAAAAGCTTCACGATAATGTAATCTAGATAATTTCAAGATCTTATCACAGAGATCATATTAAGATAATTTAAGATTGTCGACATGACATTCACGCAAAAGATAAACGGAATTAAAATAGGCCAAATACCTAAGGTGATTAATAAAAAGAAAAATAATGCGTTGAAGAATACCGGGAAAGAAGACATACATGCAAATCAAACATATAATATTTGTGAAAAAGGATTTAAGCAGTGATCGGCCTAACAATTAATTTCAATGAACAAAATACCTATATCTACCGGCATTCATATATCAATTCTGCTATTATTTGCTGCTATAGCTGCTATTCTCTAAACTAAATAATAGCAATTCAATAAATGTCAATTTTTATTCAATATCATACTACAATTTTAGTCTTGTAATTGTAATTATATTAGACTTTTCCTAAAATGATCACCCGCGCGGCGTCCGCGAGAAGTGTCGATTTTTCTACATTAACCGTTTTCACTGTTCTCGCCATCCAGTGCATTAATTTCTTATGGTTAACTATATAGAATATTTCCTGCATTAAGTAGGAATACAGTTAAACTTGCATCAGCACTAGTTTATATACACAATAAACAACTTTCATTTTAAAGTCAAATGCGCTCAAGTGCGACCTGCGATTCGTACAAAATCTTTATACCTACGCATACACGTCTAGCGCCATTTATCGATACAGACGTGAGAACTCTTGTAGTGCCTGCGTTACCGCTCTCGGCGTTTCGGATCTGAAAAAGAGAACAATTTTATAGTAACATTCATTCATATAACAACAATAACCAAATACTTACTTGACGATACTTTCGACGAACTCTATCATCTGTTCATTAGTAACGGTCACGCAACCTCCGCTATTCTTTTTTGGTAGAGCGTCAACCGCTTTTCGCACATAACCCTCTAGCTGTTGAGGATTAAGCTGTTTGATCTCGACGAACACGTCCGCCACGTCGGAAAGCATATAAGAATGCAGGCAAAACACCGAAGCGTATAGCAGATTCATGATCAATGATTCGCCATGCTGCAGCAATATGCTATGAACTATTGCTCGTAATTCATCTGCCCGATCATGTCGGCCGTAACTTAACAGACTGCAGAAGAAACGCATTACCGACAGGTTAGCATCTCGATGATCAAGCGTGCAGGCTAATAAACCACATTGGATTATTGGTGTTACCAGAGGACTCTGCAGCAACTGGAATGGCGACCGCTGGATGAAACGCGCCACCAGTCTAAAAAAGTCGTCTACCATGTCGGGATGGTTTTTCAAACCATTTTCCATTTGCAGCACTTGGAAGGTTGGCTCAATAAATGCTTGCAGCATATTCAATAGTCCCTGTATGCAGCTGGTTTCGCAGGCAAATTCATCTACTAAAATGCTTCCTAAGTACAGCAAACAACTGTGATTGTGGCCTGAGTAAATTGTGATAATTTGTTTCACCAAGGGTTCCAAAATTGGCATGGCTTGTTTGCCGATGCATCGAATTGCATACCGAATACACCTAACTATTCGTTCCATTGTTTTTGAATCATTTTTGTAACATTCCATTGCGCGAGATAACACACTCCAGTTATTGACGATGACATACACGCATGGATTTACTTCGTTAGCCGTGATCGTTGGATTTACGTGCCGATAGATCGAAGCCAAACGATCCACCCAAAACACGGGATCGTGGCGATCTTTCTTTACGCCGAGTCCGTCATCTTCAACGCTGGTTAACTGATTGAGTGCTTGCACCTGGAAGCTACAAAGCTCCTGCATCGCTGTTGTCAATTGTGCATGTGGCAATCGGCCTATTATAATGGATATGCCCTTCAGCAAACCTATTGCGGAGTCGGTCTGAATTTCAAACCCATCTAAGCAACGAGCGATTTCCATTAATCCGCTAATATGACCGAGCATATGCTTTTTACAGGCCGAACAGATCGACTGCAAAGCATTAGCAGCAGCTGTTGCTAAACCGTTCTTCTGCTGCAAGGCGCACAGTAAAAAGTTAAGAATCGGTTCCAACGTCTCCGGGTTAGAATCGATCCAATCACACAGTTCACCTAAGATGTTGATCGACGTGTATCGGATGGCTATGTGGCAGTTTTCGGGCAAATTCAGGATAGCCTCGACCACTTTGGGGACCACTTCACTCTCCTCACTGCAAAAAAAGTAAAGAAGAAAAGAAAGAAAAAACAACACGTTATGCATTAAGCACACGCCGACCGGACGTCGAGTGGCCTTGAATTGGGGCTATTCACCAGAGCTGATTGAACCGGGACGTTGGTATGTCGCGCTCTCCTAATTGCATTATCTCTCTAGAAAGTTTCGAAACGAAAACAGCGAAGTTGCAAATGGTTAAAAACACGCTCGATAAGCTAAGAAAGCTAGCACCGACTGTGTGGAAAACTTGAGTCAGTTCGTAATAGAGTTGTAGCTAGATGTCAAGCAAAATCGCTGTTTCAGGACCGGTGGCTGACGTTTGATATACGATAAATTGATCAAATGTTCGAGACGCGGTGCTAGCTTTCTCAGGCACCACTAATGAAAAAAACCAAACTAAATATGGTAGATGCATAGTTACTCTTTGAAACGTGTAGTTGAAATATTGTGCGAAAATATTCATTTAAATACATTTTATTTAGTCTTAGAAAATAAAAAAATGTTCGAGTTTCCAGCTTGTGTAATTTATGTATAGTCGCTAGAAATCAGATACTGATAATTTAAAATAATTTACAAAAATAAATATCAAATAAAAAAATAAAATTGTAATTCAGAGCAGACGATTTGGTTTTTAGTGCTGTGAAATAACGTTTTGATCTCTTAAAAAGGTACACACTTCAAGATTTTCCAGAAACCACTTTGCGCTTCTAAATTTGAATTAATCAATCATAGAGCAGTTATTATACTTGATACCGAGTAAGCTATTGACAGTAAGAACTCCAGATATTAGAATAAAGTTTTATAAAATAAGGCCGCTATATTACCGATTTCGCCTGCTCTATCTGCCAGATTATGGATAGATTAATGCACTTTCCAGGTTTGCAGAACACAAAACCTGAACAACTGTACTGCCGTGAATCGCATATCAGTCCCATATGTATTTTTTGTGATTTTGAGTTTAATCGCTAAACAGTATTAGTTATCATTGTTCTTTAGGTTGTAACAAAAAAATAGCTAGTTTCATTTCAAAAAATATAAAAAAAATATCAGGTCAGTTTGTCCCATCTTAAAAGTAATTGCATATCAGTCCCACAGCGGTGGCCGCAGGAAGAAGATATAATATATCCCATACTTTAAAGCTCAAATGAATGATAACACAATTTTATCAACTCTTACGTACTTTATTTATTCATATTTACTCTTATTATAGATAAAATGTTAGCAAACATTACAGATCGTTCGTCAAATATGCGTTCACTGGTTTTGTTCTGGTAATTCAATCCAAAATTGTTTTTTAGTTTCGTCTACTAATGAAACGATGGTTTTAATCAATGATTTTTTCCTTCCATCATCAATCATCCATCAAAATTTTGGTTGATTGTCTTTTTAAATGATTTTCAATATCAAATTCATTAGACATGACTTGTTTTTCTTGCTTCGTTGTAAAAATCTTGCAATGGTGTTGGTTTAGCCCATTCACAGAGTTGCTGTAATGGAATTCGTATGATCTTTTTTTTACAACTACGTATCTGATGTTGTCGATATAGGGTCGAGGCTTCAACTTACTTAAAACATATTGAGATACGCTAAAAACATTTATAAAAAAACTGTCGGGAAGCATATCCATAATTTCAACGTTGTTTTTGGCGTTTCGTACCGAAAACTTAACGAGGACATTTTTCAGGAGTTATTAAAACTTTTAAATAAACAACACTTTAAGCGAAACAATCAATTTTGACAGTTACACCGTAAATAGAAACCGGTCATAGCGGGACTGATATGCAATTATTTTGCAGTATGTCATGCAAAATAATGGCATATCAGTCCCATTGTTGTTTTTTTTATACAAAAATATTATAATTTTATTGTATAGTACTACCAAAGTATTAAAAACATTGTAATACATATTCTTGAGTCAAGTTAATAACGATATGTCATGCGATATTTTTCTTATCTTCATAAACATGATCACAGCTTTCATCACTGTTTTCTCCGATTGATGAATTTCCATATGGGACTGATATGCGATTCACGGCAGTGTAATCTTGCCGAAAAGTATCCCATTACCTACATGTTTTTGTTTTAAAATTTATGCCTCACTTCTTTAGTTCACTGTTGAGCAACGCAATTCTTACATTTTCTCTAGCTACTTGCTCGGATACCAAACAGATTGTTTGTAACATTCTGAAAACGTACATTTTACAAGAATTTTACGTAAGATCATGCACAAATAGGAACAATCAAATAATAAAGCAGTAATACTTCATTTTTTTCTCTGCAGAACATTCCTGAATGTAAAACTTAATTTAGTAGTCGCTATGCATCTCCGAATAGTTAGTTTTTAAAATTAGTGCTTGTTGAAAAGTAGTCATAAATGTAGGAAGAATGACATAGTTAAAACGAAACAGGAGTGTGACAGACAACACCGACAAAACAAAGAGAATCACCATCCTACATTTACGATCACCGATAGATGCTAGAAATAAATACTTACGGTAAGATGTTTCGTGCCACATTTTCCATGATGAAAAGGGCAGCCTCGCTGGACTCCCAAGTGACGTTTGGACTCTGTAGTATGACAAACATCTGCTTAAAGCAGCTAATCGAACTGACAATGAAGATTACATCTTTTATAATCTCCGAAACCTTGAAGCGGAAATCCTGAAAGAAAAAAAAACGATACCTTTATAGTTCAAACGAATAATTTAGCGGTCAAAATCGAGCATACCTTGAAAGAATCTCCCTCTTCTATCAGACCCTCGTGATCCGATTCCATCTGGCAATGCTTGTAGAGGGCAGCGATTAGCCGTTCCACGTACGGCTTGAAATGTGCGGTCAGAGTTTCGTTGTTTCGCTGGTATAGATCCTCGCTAAGCCGGTACCACATGTTGAACGTTATCTCTGCCACTTCGAAATCGTAATGCCCAACACAATTCAGAACGAGTTCCAGCGATTTCACGCTAAAGTGAGGCGTTGCTGCTTCCGATCCAGCTACCATTCTTGTTAGATTGCTTTCTACAAGTACGGTGAATAGTCTGCATAAGTTTATTGATCTGTCAAGGTCTTCTTGTGCGACCGACATATTATATGCTTCTTCCAAGCTAAGTATTCCGTTGAAGAGATTCACATCCAAACCGTTTCCGTTATTGTTCATTTCTACGCATTGCAGCAACGCGCAGAGGCAATCCGTTGCTGCATCGTGAATTTCCGGCTTCGAGTGGATGTTGCTTAGTACTTGGAACGAGTAGGCAACAATCATATTGTCTCCCAACTGGGCAATTTTAAAAGCATTTATATGCAACCATGACGTAAAACATTTTAAAATTTTTGTTTGAAGTATTTCATTATCGTTGCAGTTCATCAAGCACATCAGCAAGTAGCTGTTGACCAAACTGGAATCTGTCTCGAGGTCGGTAAGAACGTCTTTTCTCCGGTTCGCCCCCAATCGCAGGTAACGAGAATTTACCTCCTCCGGAATAAGTGTCAATAGTTCTATCACTGCGTACATCATGTTGGGATTGCTTGAAAAACGTTCCAACAATGTGGCAACAGGTTTATGCCAAGACGACATTAGCAATGCTAAATCCGCCAGCGCCAGCGATAACTGAGTAACGATTACGGGTTTCGTTTCAAGCGTTATGTGGCTGATGTGCTGCAATAAACTTTGTCGAAGTGATTCGTGGGCAGACTCTGGCAGCTCATGGAAGCTGTTCTGGATTTTGTTCCGCATTGTTTGTGCCGCAAATGTGCAAGAATTCAAGTCGTATTTTTGCTGCAGGAGTTGATCCGCTATTTCCCAAGAGTGTATCTATAAAATCGAAGTGATTACTTATTATCTTTTTTAAATAAAAATGCAAACCGAAAATGGTTTAAAAACTTACCGATTTCTGGAAGGCTTCTAGCCATTTTGAAGCTTTTTCTTTTTCGACTTTATTGGGGTTATTGTATAGCGTGTATACACCTTGAAGAACCGCTTCCGCTGTTGGTTGCTCCATAGCAAAGCTAATGTCCGCGCATACAAGCCTAAGGCCAATATCACTCAAATTTTTAAAACGTAAACTACGTTTGCAATAATTACTATGCTTGTACCAGAGTAATCCAAACGGTACTGCTCAGATTTTTGATGCTCGATCGACCACTCTTCTAATACTTTTCACTGTCGCAGTCCTTTCCAAAAGCGATTTTCATTGACTATTTTATACGTTTTTCTTTAACGAAATGGCACAAAATTACATTCTTAATTTCGTTATATCAGAGAACAACACATTTGCCGTAAGAACGCAGACTTTTCGGCTCAATCCTGAACTACTTTCATGAAATAAAAATTTCTTCAGAACGTCAACGCGCCGTAGAAGTTTCGAAAGTTTCTCTTGAAATCGATGAGAAAACGGCAAGGCCTCGCATCTGTTTCGTCGATTCCTGATCGATTTATGGAAAGGCAAAACGCCGCAGCTCAAACGTCACCACTTTACCCCGGTGGTGTTTTGAGAAGAAAACGAGGGGCTTGAAACAGTTGCAACCAAGGGATTGACAACCCTATCCCTACACTCAAAATAATCCGCACATAACTAATGGAAAATTTCCATATGAAAATCCTTATGATTATTATGTGCCACATACAAGGGTAAGTCACTGAGAACATTCCGTTCACCTCTTTCATGAAAATTTTGTTCAGTCTGTGCCTTACTGTGCTGCCGAGGTGCTGATCATGTGAAACCTGTCAAATTCGCCAGCGCTCAGATTGACCGCTTGATCGTTTTGACATTAACAAACATTGGCAGGGCTGCCAATTTCTAACATTTCAAAATTTAAATGTCAAAAATGTGAGCCACAGTGTGCCATAAACTGTGAAATGAGTGTACCGCAATTGCAATCAATGAGGTCAGCTGTTCCCTAAATTGAGCCTGCCTCAATGTTCTAAGCGACTTACCCTTGGCCACATATAAACACGGTCCGCCCAGAAGTACACATGAAAATTATATGCATATGAATAGTACAGCACTCGTGCGCTAATTGCACGTCCTCTAGTCGCACCGTCTTTTAATTGCACGTCCGCTAACTGCACGATCGTGCAACTGAAAAGCAGTTATCTGTCAAACTACACGTGGTTTTCCAAGTGGTTGCTATAAACAAAAATGCAGCGTTGCCGAATGCAAACTCTCTATCTCTGCATTACGTAGATACATTACAAGCAAATTTATACAAATTTGGCTAAACTTTGACTAATTGAACACATTTTCATTAAACTTTTAGTTCGTATGTAAAAATTTAAATGTTTTTCCCAAAATTTAGCGTACGTGTGAATGCCTGTGAAGAGTTCTTTACAGTGATAACGCATTATGTTTTACAATAAATATTGGCAACCATCGCGCAATTAAAAAACAAAATTCGCTAATCGCATCGCCTCATTCGTGCAATTAGCGAACGAGTGCTGTATGTGCAAATTTTAAAGGTAAATTTTAAAAACACATAAATGGTAACTGATTGGCACATAAAGTTCATTTACTCAGCACGTGGAAAAAATCTATGTGTGAAACACATAGAAACTATACGAAAAATTTTCTCAGTGTACTCAGTTTGTTTGACAGTATCCAACAGGGCGCTACCGACAGATTTTACCACCCCATCGACATCTCTATATCGAACTGCAGTAAACGTCAGCGACAGCATGTCCGGGGCTCAAAATTTGACAGCGGGCCCAAATCAGACTGCTGGCAGTTGAGTGAAACGCAGTGCTGACATGCTATCACATTTTCGCACACACGAGATGTTGGCGGCGAAAACATGGTTGTCTGCCGATGGGTTGGATTTTACACACACAAAATCGATTACTTTCTTCGAGCCTGTTAATCTGTTCTCTGTGGTATAAGTGGAGCTATTGGCAGCTGACTCTCAACTACTGTTTACAGTTCAACTGGTAAAGGTGTTGCACTATCCAGCTTTTTACGAGCCGTAATGGTGTACGTGTTCGTAATATTTGAACAGCATTTTTGACATTTCCCTTATCCAGCTTTCCACGAGCGATAATGGCGGATATTGAGCACAAGTGGGCACAATCTTTGGACATTCATTGGAGGAGCGTCGAGTGCGCCCTGATGGAGTTACTATGGAAACATCCATGATTGTTTGTTGTTCGAGTGTAAAAATATAAACATTGTTTCATTTTGCAGATCAGCTGAAGTGACTACTACGAGATATAAATACACTGACTCCAGTAAATACAAAGACTATAAAGGGAAATTTAAGAGTACCAACAGAGAGATCGCTGGTTCGACCGATGGAGCAGATTTAGGTGAGTTCAGCTTGGACGATGCCGACTACGACACCAGTGCCAACAATGCCATGCGAGTGCAGAAAAGACTGCACAACGAACAAAACGTGTTTATCATTCAACCATACATAAAGTGGGAACCGAAAAAGTCTTCCAGCAAATCAGAACATCAACTTGCGGAGGCGGAAGCGTTGGTTCGTTCGATACCCAAATGGACAGTAGAGTACGCCCTGAAAGTTCCGCTGGAATCGCTAGATAAAAATCTTTTTGGCGTTGGAAAACTGGAAGAAATTAAAATGTGTTTGCAAAACCTGCAAACTTCGTAATGGTAACGTAACGTAATGGACCGTTATTCTGTAGTAATACAGATTCTGCGCTTGCATGCCATAAGCACTGAAGCTAAACTGCAGGTTGTAATGGCCGAAATTCCATACATTTGGAATCAGATGAAGGATCAAGACTCTATCAGTACTAAAAGTCGTATTTATCTTACCGAATCACAAAGGCACATGCTTCGCATCCGCGAGAGAAAGCTGAAAAATGAACTGGTATCTATTCGGTCGCATCGCGATTTGCTCCGCAATAGACGCAAACAGAAAGCCTATCCAATTGTTGCTGCCGTGGGCTACACCAATGCCGGTAAAACCTCTCTGATTAAAGCCTTCACCGAGGAAAAATCTCTCGAACCGCGGAATCAGCTATTTGCCACGTTGGATGTAACGGCTCATGCTAACTGGCTTCCATGCAAGCTGAAAGTACTCTTTATGGACACCGTCGGTTTTATGGCGGATATCCCGACGGGACTGATCGATGCTTGCCGATGTCATCGTCCATGAACAGTTGCAAGAAATTGAGCGGCAAATTCTGGTCGTTACCGGTCGCCAAAAGCTTATTATACGCGTTCCTATGGGCGGCCAAGAGGTGGCTTGGCTATACAAGAATGCAGCTGTAACAGAAACGGCTGCCGATCCTCGGGATAGTCAGCTGCTGCTGGTCGGAGCGGTGATTACCGAAGCCAAACTACAACAGTTTCGGCATCTGTTTGTTTAGAGAAGGGCTTCGTGAGCCAACGCGTAACTTCATCCATTAAAACACGAGTTGTGCAAAGTAATTAAGTCTAGTTCATGTAAATAAACACACAAGTGGTTGATAGCAAGAGTGAAAAAATATTATCTTATTGAACGAAAAATTCGACTTTTTGTATTCAATAACCAGGTCCATAACGCTTTCAAAGCGCTGGAATATATGAAAGCCTTAAAAGACGATTTTAATGTGCAGCCGATTCCATTTCAACATTAAAATTTACGACCATAAAAAACTTAAATCGATAATTGTTGGCATCTAATTTTAACGAATCTAGCAATGGCTGTCATCCAAGCTGTAACATTAACCGAATTAACCGGCGAGTTGTGTCTTAAAGCTAACAAGTCGTAATTAATTTTATTTATCTATTAATCTCTTTAGCTGATCTGCAAAATTGAACAATGTTTACATTTTACACTCGAACAACAAACAATCATGCATGTATCCATAGTAACTCCGTCAGGGCGAACTCGACGCTCCTCCAATGAATGTCAAAAGATTGTGCCCACTTGTGCTCAATATCCGCCATTATCGCTCGTGGAAAGCTGGATACATCGCACGTTTTCTTTTCGTACATTCCTTTAGTTATCCAGCTTTTTACGAGCCATAATGGCGGACGTGTTCGTAGTATTTGAACAGCATTTTTGACATTTCCCTAATACATCGCACGTTTTCTTTCCGTACATTCCTTTAGTTTCACCGTGAACGCGCAACGTTCGCCATTGAGCTTGCTGACGTTTGCCACACGCACACATCGACGCGCGATTTGTTGTTGCTGTTGTTAGATTTTACATTGATTTTACACGTTTGTTTTTGTTTTCCCCCAGTTATACCCCGGTAAAAAAACATACGTTTGAGTGAAAAACGATAAGTTTTTGTAACCCTTAGCAAGCTCTATAATGGCTCGTAAAAAGCTGGATACCGTGAACACTCGGAAATAAAACGTGCGATGTATTAGGGAAATTTCAAAAATGCTGTTCAAATTTACGAACTCGTCCGCCATTATGGCTCGTAAAAAGCTGGATTCCTGCAAAGCCACATATGGGAGTGTAATTGACAGATTGGCGGTTCAATTGTCGACCAATATTTGAAAGGGGCGGATAAGCCAACTGTCAAACAGAACGAGTGAGAGTTATTTTTTGGTGGAGCAGCATAGGAAAACGAACTCTCACTCGTTCTGTTTGGCAGTTGGCTTATCCCAAGCAGCACCATTTGTTGCATGAAGGGTTACGCAACCCTAATTGAAACATTCAAATATGGTAAAAGTTCGCATCAGTTACCTTTATCGAACTGTTATGTGATTGAAAAAGCGCAAGAGGTGGAGCCTATATGCAACCAATTGTTACACAGATGTTTTATGGAACATCAATGCGCGTTATCTATCCATTCGCGACTACGATACTAAAAGAGATTTTAAGCCTGTTCGCACTCCCACGAAATCCTATGCCGCGTTGTCAAAACTTGCGTGAAAACATAAACAAAAATACTTCCTTCTCTTTTTTTCTCGCACAAAAACCAATGCGCGTTATCTAAATACAAGCAGGTATTCGCGACTACGATACTAAAAGAGATTTTATGCCTGTTCGCACTCACACGAAATCCTATGTCGCGTTGTCAAAACTTGCGACTACGATACTAAAAGAGATTTTAAGCCTGTTCGCACTCCCACGAAATCCTATGCCGCGTTGTCAAAACTTGCGTGAAAACAAAAACAAAAATACTTTCTTCTCTTTTTTCCTCGCACAAAAACCAAACAATTATGAGCAACTTCATCACGAATTATGTTTAGCGGGAACCGGGATTTCCTCTCAGGGCTCCAAGACGAAAATTATTTATATTAATATTCTTAATGCGACTTTAGTTTTTTGGGCCTATTATGAGCTAATCTCCATGCCATTCAAAATTTATCGTGCAAAATATAATTTTGCTTTGTATTATTTGATGCGCCTCGTGAAAGTTATTAATTTATTTATTTTCAAGTTTAAAGAATTAACCCAGCCAGATTAAGAATTCGTTTACGATGGAAAAATGCGGTGTAAAATCGAACTAGATACTGCAATCAAATAATATTTTAGTAAATGCCATGGATTCCTGATGAATGTTCGTGTAATTATTGTTGAAATAAAAACATTCCTTCGTTGAAAAATATTTTTTCATAAAAATATGGCAGAATATGATGTTACATTGGTTGTATTTGTTTGGTTACATTTTATTTAACAATATGCCGTAATCAACATGATGCAACATCATGTGACATTATTGTTTAGCAATGGCATTATAATAACACGATGTTGCGATTAAGTTTCATGTTACTAGATATAGACTAATATATTTGTGACAGCCAGTATAAGTATTGGATAACCTGAATCCAACATATTAATAACATGAAGTTGCTTATTTGTTGCGTGTTTCAATACTGTAACCGGTGAAGTTTTTTGCAATTTAAACAAGACTTAATAGCCACATGGAAGATGTTGCAAGTGCTGCTTGGGATCCGCCCCTTTCAAGTGTTAGTCGACAATTCTCACCAAAGAACCCAGGTAACCAATAAGCATTAGTATCCAGCTTTTTACGAGCCATAATGGTTGTTGGCACAGTTAGCAGCAGGACGAAGTCTTCCCTTACCTGGGAGAGAAGGGCCAAAAATGTAGGCACATTTAGCAGCAGGACGAAGTCTTCCCTTACCTGGGAGAGAAGGGCCAAAAAATGTAGGCACAGGACAGTTCTTCAGGACAGCGACTTCAAGGTTTCTTTTTCACAAAACCACAATTTTGTATTTTTTAGCAATTGACAAACTTACGTAATAACTAATTTATTTTAAGAACAATCTTAATCAGAGCGAATTTGCAACAAACCTATCTCAACGAAAATGCTTGAAGAATTAGTGAAAATTTTCACCCCCGATTGCTTTGATTTGTTATTTTCCAAATCAAGCGGTAACCAGGGTTACGGGGTTTGGCACGGTTGTATTATTCGTGTGTATAATGTTGGCAACATTCTCCGGGCCAGGAACAGAGTTCGCTTGCAATAGTATAATTTTGCTAACTGGTCTCGTGTACACTGATCTCGATGTTCTTACACAAACTGTTCTCACCCTTCCATCAGTTCCCCGAAAAATCTTTTCTACCACACCTTTTGGCCAGTTTCCACGATGGAGAGATTCATCCACGATTCACGATTCACATATTCACGATAGTTTCTACTATCCGGCCACTTCCGGCTCCTCATCAGCTCTGGTAGATATGCAGCTATCCATTTGCGCCAAAACCTATCTACAAATACCTGTGCGTGCTTATAGGCTGCACGACAGTTCAGATCTCGCTCATCAAAATCGTGATCAAATTGAATTGAATTGTTTCGACCTAGCAGCAACATGTTTGGCGTCAGTGGTTCAGGCTCTTGAGGGTCATTGGATATATGCGTCAACGGTCTATTGTTAATTACATTCATTACCTCACACAAAGCTGTCCGTAAGACCAATTCCGTTGGATGTGTTTCCCGTAGCATTGCTCGAAGTGCAGTTTTCACAGTTCTCACTAACCGCTCCCAGCGTCCTCCGAAATGCGGTGTTCCAGGGGGAATAAATTTCCATTCGACGCCCCTAACGCTTAATGAACTTTCAATTTGCGGCTGATCCAATGTTCTTACCAATTGTTTTAGTTCCTTATCTGCGCCGGTAAAATTAGTGCCATTGTCTGTCATAATGCACTGTGGTAAACCACGAATTGACATGAAGCAACGGATCGCCATTATACAGCTGTTAGTGTCTAGAAACGGTACGACTTCTAAGTGAATGGCCCTTGAAGTCATGCAGGTAAATAATACTACCCATCTTTTTTCCAACCGGCGTCCAATTTTTATACACAAGGGACCGAAGTAATCAATTCCCGTACTGGTAAAAGGAAACACGAAGGGAGTTGTCCTTTCAGGAGGCAGGTTACCCATTTGCGGAACAGTCGGTTTTCCTCTTAACTCTCGACATTTGATACAGGACTTTGCGTATTTCTTCACCTGCGAACGGATCTTCAGGATACGATGACGTTCTTTGATATTGGTAATGACGGTTTCTAGCCCTTGATGTGCATTGGCAATGTGGTACATTCGAATCAATAATGTTGAAAACTGATGGTTGTTAGGCAGGATTACAGGATTATTGACTTCAAAAGGTTTATCATCATTTTGTAAACGACCTCTCATGCGAATGATTCCGTTATGCATAAACGGAGAGTAGAACTTCAAACGACTGCTACTCTTGACGTATCCAGTTTGGCTTAGACTCCGAAACTCTTCATTGAACACTTCCAGCTGTACTTTATTATACCAAACATTTCTCGCCTCACTTATATCACGGACATCAATCGTCAAGCGCTGTGGTCGATTGTGTTTTGGCAACAGCAAACTCTTTTTCATTTTTAAAACGTACGCGGTAGTTCTAATCAATCTATTGAAATCAGAAAACCTTTCAATATCGGGTAAATCAGTGATTTCTGTGTGGTAAACTCTATAGCAAAATGAACTTAATGCATAGTCGACTATTTCCTCATGGAAATTCAGCAATTCAGCAGATGACATTTCTAGAGGAACACTAATCAACTGTCGAACATCTTCACTGCTTTGAAGAAACTCAGGACCTCTAATCCATATTGCCAAATTTAGACGATTTTGTTCCTAAGTCCGCCACGTTTAGATGCGACGGAATCCAGTGCCACAGCTCATTTCCATGGCCATTATCCTTGATCTTCATAACTCTCGAGCCAATATACGCCGTTAGTTTTTGCTTTGTGTTCAGCCAACTCAAGCAAATCTTAGAGTCTGTCCAAAAGTATATACCTGTTACTACCATTTTTAACTCATCCTGAACCACCTTCATCATTTGACTGGCCAGTACACATCCCTGAAGTTCTAGTCGGGGTACAGTTTGGGCTTTCAATGGGGTGACTCTAGACTTGGCGTATACCAATGCCACGTTCGATTCACCTTTCGTACGATAGACCATATAAATCGCAGAGGCGAAAGCCTTGTCACTTGCATCACTAAATGCATGCAATTCAATACCTGAGACGTTGTCTTGTCTGGGGAAATAACACCTCAATAAACGGATCTCTTTCAGCTTCTCAGTTTCATTTAACCATTCCTTCCATTTTGTGACGAGACCATCAGGAATATCGTCGTCCCAGCCTGACTGCAAACGCCAAAGTTCTTGGAAAATAAGCTTCAGATGTATCAAGATTGGACTAAGTAGACCTAGTGGGTCAAAAATACTCATCATAAACCTTAGCAGTTGCCTCTTCGATGGTACTTGCTGACCGGTCCGAATCGTTTTGTCTAGTGCAGGGAAATTCAAAGGAAAGACGAATTGATCTGTCTGAAGATCCCACATGATGCCTAATATTCGGGTGTAATTTTCTGCACGTTCGGCTATCAAAGCGGGTTCAAGAGATTTCAGCAGAGCCTCACAATTTGAGGAAAACTTGACAAGTTTAAACCCTCCCTGATCATGTATCTTGATGACGCGTTCGACCAGTTCGATGGCTTCTTCTTCTGTATCTGTACAGTCAAAATAATCATCTACATAGTGCTGCTCTACCACCGCTCGTTCTACCCCTGGATATTGCTCTTCGTGTTCCTTAGCGTTGAAATTTTTTATAAACTGTGCCATTGACGGCGATGACATTGCACCGAATATCATTACCATCATTATATGTACACTTGGAGGAGCAGATCGGTCCATACCGCGATCCTCTCTACGAATAACAACCTGATGAAACATTTCTTTGATGTCGGCGACAAAGACAATCTTCTTTCTTCTAGCACGCATCAAAATCGCAATCAAGGGTGGAACGAAATCGGGCCCCTTCAGCAACAAGTCGTTCAGCGAGAATCCATGCGATTTCGCTTTAGCATCCATAACTAAACGAAATTTCTCACCGCTTACCACACTAAAATGTGGTAGATACCAAGTGTTTGCAGGTTCAGTTAGTTCCTCCGGTAACAGTTTTCTTGCATATCCCTTATCTATATAATCTTGAATTTTACTACAGTATTTTTCAGCGAATGCAGGATCAGCATCTATCTTCTTTTCAATTGTTCGCAGTCGATGCAACGCCTGAGGTTTACTATCCGGAAAAGTGAAATTGCTATATTTGTAAAGTTGCCCTACTTCGAAACGCTCTCCTACACGTGTAACCGTACGAATCAAAATGTCTAACGAAATGTTCATAATATTTGAACAGCATATTCGGCATAGAGCTTGCTAAGGGTTACAAAAACTTAACGTTTTTCACTCAAACGTATGTTTTTTTACCGGGGTATAACTGGGGGAAAACAAAAACAAACGTGTAAAATCAATGTAAAATCTAACAACAGCAACAACAAATCGCGCATCGATGTGTGCGTACGATAAACATCAGCAAGCTCAATTTCCCTAATATATCGCACGTTTTATTTCCGAGTGTTCACGGTATAACCACAGACTAACAGACGTAACACTTCGAACAAATTTTCTAACAAAACATCGTTTCAATGACACCCCTAAATTTGGAAAAAACACTACTGTTTTACCTGACTCACTGCGAATATGCGTATTATTGAAATAAAACGTAACCATACGCTTTATTCGTTTATAACGCATATGCAGTTAATATCGATAACAAACGATTTTTTTGTAAGTTGTGCTTTTGTTATTACGTTTAATTTGTAAAAAGTTGCATAAATAACAATTCAGTTTCACAATACAATTATTGCGCACTACTGACACATGAAATATAACATTTAAGTACGTTGTTTTTAGTGATCAAAATTAACGATATTTTCGATACATGGGCGATATTTTTCGAAACCTTTCGAACCAACACGATACCGCGAATACAACGCATTTCGCAGTGAGTCAGGTAACACAGTAGCATCATCTAATGTAGTCTTCGCGCTACGCAAAGCAGCTTGCTATAAATTTAGCAATGCTATAAATTTACTTGTATATTACCTGATAACAGCGCCAGTGCAAGCGAGCGGCGTTCTCGCGCAGCGACTGTTGTTTGAGTCTTGGCTTAAGTGAACATTTGAAATGATCGTTTTTATTGGCGATGGAATGAGGCTTCAGTGTTACGTCTGTTAGTCTGTGGTATAACTAAAGGAATGTACGAAAAGAAAACGTGCGATGTATTAGGGAAATGTCAAAAATGCTGTTCAAATATTACGAACACGTACGCCATTATGGCTCCCCAGGTAAGCAATCCAGCTTTTTACGAGCCATAATGGCGTACGTGTTCGTAATATTTGAACAGCATTGTTGACATTTCCCTAAATACATCGCACGTTTTCTTTCCGCGCGTTCAAGGTAAAACTAAAGGAATGTACGGAAAGAAAACTTTTTACGAGCCATAATGGCGTACGTGTTCGTAATATTTGAACAGCATTGTTGACATTTCCCAAGCAACCAAAAGTTCGAATATTACTTGACACGCGAACTCGAAAGTTCATAATTAGTTCAGATTCAGTTCCGTGGAACTTTCACGCTGATTAGTAGTGTATATCAAGTATATGTGGAACTAAATGCTTGAAGAAATGCTGCGAGTACTTCATAGATACTTCAAAGCTATTAGGATGCTACATGAAGTTCTGAAGTAACTTTAGTTGCTAACAAGTTCTGCGTGTTGCTTTTTTGTTTATATTTCTGGTGATCAAACCAGCAGAACCTGAAACTATTGGAGATTAATTTTTATTTCACTTGAATAAATTTAATCCTCGCACATTTCTAATTACAAATATAAATTAGAATGCTCTTCATTATTGTGTTGTGTAGCATATGCTGTCGGTATCTCACTACTACAGTTAATTGCCTGGTTCCAAACTTTATGTTCTATAATTAACTCGCGCTGCACAAAGCTGCTGCAAGTTCTAAATCGAACTTTTACTTAACAACTCATTGGCAAAATTCACATCGCTTGTATACGACAAAGGTGACGCAGTGGATCGGTATAGGTTTACAACGCGGAGCACCCGGGTTCAAACCCAACAGCAGGCAAATGCAACGAATATAGAAGTTAGGTAGAAGTATAAAAATAGAACATATAGAAGTGCTGCTAAATTTGTTTTTTCTTAGTTTTTGACAGTTTATTTCGAAGCTGCTTAGCGTTCTATGCAGTGAACCCAAGACAGCTTGAAAGTTCGGTTAATTACTTAAAAGTGACGCTGCTTAGCAAGTTATAGATTGATATACATAAAGCTGTTTAACCCTTGTTAGACACCATTATTCGAACTCTTGGTTACTTGGGTTCCCTAAATACATCGCACGTTTTCTTTCCGCGCGTTCACGGTAAAACTAAAGGAATGTACGGAAAGAAAACTTTTTACGAGCCATAATGGCGTACGTGTTCGTAATATTTGAACAGCATTGTTGACATTTCCCTAAATACATCGCACGTTTTCTTTCCGCGCGTTCACGGTAAAACTAAAGGAATGTACGGAAAGAAAACGTGCGTTGTATTAGAGAAATGAAGATAGAATTAACAAAAGGGCGAATGTCGCAAGCGTAAACAAACCGAGTGAGGGTTGATTTTCCTATCCAGCTTTTTACGCGCTATAATGGCGGACGCAATAAATTATGTTCGTAATATGCGAACAATTTTTTTGACAACTCTGCATCCATCAAAACTGGGCACTCTTCTCCTGTACGGCAGTGTTGCTCTTTCTTTCGTTTACGTAAAAGAAGGAGAGCAATAGTTTTGTTTACATTTTGCACATTTTTGCTCTCCTTCTTTGGCGTAAACGAAAGAAAGAGCACGGTAGTGTTGCAAGAAAAGAGTGCCAGGTTTGATGTATGCAGAGTTGTCAAAAAGATTGTACGCATATTACGAACACAATTTATAGCGTCCACTATTATAGCGTGTAAAAAGCTGGATATGCTGGGCCAGCAAAAAGTAACTCTCACCCGTTTTGTTTATTTTTGCGACATTCGCCCTTTTGTTAATTCTATCTAGAAATGTCAAAAATGCTGTTCAAATATTACGAACACGTTCGCCATTATGGCTCGTAAAAAGCTGGATAAAACGCCAGGGATGCTAATAAACGATTGATTTACTGCTTATACTAATGCTTATCCAGCTTTTTACGCGCTATAATGGTGGCCGCTATAAATTGTGTTCGTAATATGCGAACAATCTTTTTGACAACTCTGCATCCAGCTTTTTACGAGCCATAATGGCGGACGTGTTCGTAATATTTGAACAGCATTTTTGACATTTCCGTAATACATCGCACGTTTTCTTTCCGTACGTTCCTTTAGTTTTACCGTGAACGCGCGGAAATAAAACGTGCGATGTATTAGGGAAATGTCAAAAATGCTGTCCAAATATTACGAACACGTCCGCCATTATGGCTCGTAAAAAGCTGGATACATCAAATCTGGCACTCTTCTCTTGCAACACTACCGTGCTCTTTCTTTCGTTTACGCCAAAGAAGGAGAGCAAAAATGTGCGAAATGTAAACAAAACTATTGCTCTCCTACTTTTGCGTAAACGAAAGAAAGAGCGACACTGCCGTACAGGAGAAAAGTGCCCAGTTTTGATGTATGCAGAGTTGTCAAAAAAATTGTTCGCATACTATGAACACAATTTATAGCGTCCTCCATTATAGCGCGTAAAAAGCTGGATTGGTTACCTGGGTCGTAAAAGCTGCATTGATCAGGTTCTACTGTGTTACCTGACTCACTGCGAAATGCGTTGTATTCGCGGTATCGTGTTGGTTCGAAAGGTTTCGAAAAATATCGCCCATGTATCGAAAATATCGTTAATTTTGATCACTAAAAACAACGTACTTAAATGTTATATTTCATGTGTCAGTAGTGCGCAATAATTGTATTGTGAAACTGAATTGTTATTTATGCAACTTTTTACAAATTAAACGTAATAACAAAAGCACAACTTACAAAAAAATCGTTTGTTATCGATATTAACTGCATATGCGTTATAAACGAATAAAGCGTATGGTTACGTTTTATTTCAATAATACGCATATTCGCAGTGAGTCAGGTAAAACAGTAGTCATAAGGTAATTTTGGCATTCAATTAAAACGGAGTAGCTTTTCATGTGGGTAAGTCCCGTATCTGGAGCGGATTCATAAGTAAATCGATGATTCATGAGTTAATGCTTAAGATTCAATGGTAAGATTCAATCCAGCTTTTTACGAGCCATAATGGCGGACATGTTCGTAATATTTGAACGTCGGTTTCAGGAAACATAGTAGATGCCCGGGGTTGGGCACAGGTCGATTAGCACTCAGTTTTAATCGAAGTGCTGTCAAAGTGTTCAAAAAATTAACCGAGATTGCATTTCGGTTAAACCACCCCATCGGCAGGCAACCATGCTTTCGCTGCCAATATCTCGTGTGTGCGAAAATGAGATAGCATGTCAGCACTGCGTTTCACTCAACTGCCAGTAGTAAGATTTGGGCCCGCTGTCAAATTTTGAGCCCAGGACATGCTGTCGCTGACGTTCACTGTAGCTCGTTATCCAGCTTTTTACGAGCCATAATGGTGGACTTGTTCGTAATATTTGAACAGCATTTTTGACATTTCCCTGATACATCGCACGTGTTCTTTCCGCGCATTCCTTTAGTTTTACGGTGAACGCGAGCGGAAAGAAAACGTGCGATGTACTAGGGAACTGTCAAAAATGCTGTTCAAATATAGAGCTTGCTAAGCCCAGTGCAAAAGGCTACAAAAACTTATCGTTTATCACTCAAACGTATGTTTTTTTACCGGGGTATAACTGGGGGAAAACAAAAACAAACGTGTAAAATCAATGTAAAATCTAACAACAGCAACAACAAATCGCGCGTCGATGTGTGCGTACGATAAACGTCAGCAAGCTCAATTACGAACACGTTCGCCATTATGGTTCGTAAAAAGCTGGATAGAGATGTCGATGGGGTGGGTTAAACTGACAGCATGCAGTTAAGTTAAGACCTTCAAGCAATATTCAGTTTCAACAAGTTAACCCATGTTCTAAGTCCATGTAAACAAACCACTGATAGACGTCAAAGAAGTGTGGTTATGCTCGCCCGTGCAAAACCGTGTTGCAAACACTCAACTAAACCACTTCCCCCTGCTGCGTTACGTAATATTTAAAAAGCTCCTTATTAATTTGAAGTATCGAAACTTGTATCGAAATGATCGAAATCGATATTAAAAATATCATTGCTGATATTTTTGCCCGTTCCCCAAAAACAATAATATGTAATTATTTTGGAATATAGTTGAGTGGTTGTAGTTGTAATGCTTATTGTTTGCAGTCAAAGTACTTCTTTAATCAGTAGTTTTATGATAAAAATTAATGTGTTCCTTGTTTTCTAGTCTATCAATGAGTAACATTTCTTCGATACAAGAGCGGCTTCAGCTGAAGCGCGTTCCGCTGGACAAATGGTCAACAAAAGAAAAGCTTTGCTTGGCTTCGGCCGTAGCTTGTAGCGGCGACCAAAACTGGATGTCGGTTAGCCGATCACTCAAGATGCTCTGTGGTTCAAATCGTCCCGGTGATTGGTTTTCGCAGAAGTCCTGTGCTGCTCAATATGGCAAATTATTGGAGAACGTGGAAACTCCGAAACGGAAAAAGAGAACAACTTCCGAGCGTGATGGTGTTAGCGCTGTTGAGACGCCAGGTGAATCAATATTGCGAAAGCTGTCTCAAGAAAGGATAATTGAATTAAAAAAAATAATCCAAGACGAAGCTCAACAGTATACAAAAGTTAAGGAAGATATTATACTGATTCAAAGTGGCGTGACAGATGAAAAAAAGCTTCGTGAAATGTGGAAGCAAATAGAAATGGACAAAGCACAAAAGGAAAAGGAACATATATTACACGAACAGTGGCTAAAGGAACGTGAAGAGAAAAAGTTGGAACTTGAACGTCAGTGGAGGCCAATGTATCCTAGTTCCCCCAGTTCCAGTAAGGTGATTGCTGGCGGTAATTTTAAAATAAAAGACGAAACGGATGAGGATAGTCAGAGTTCATGCAAATCAGGGACTTCTCCGTTGCTAACATCTCTGCTAAAAAGCCCCGCTGCAGGATCGACATCGGGTAATTCAATGCTTCAAACTTCCGCTAATAAAACTGCGATGTCACCAACAATTGTTAATTTACTGTCAAGTAATTCGCCAATCGTGCATATACAAGGAAAAAATTTGTTTCCATCCACTGCAGTGTTGGAAAATCGATCTAATGAAGTTAATCAAACTGTTTCCCCTGTTGTAAATCCTACTAAGTCAGACGGAAAAGAATCAGTTCCATATGAAGTCAATTCTAATGAATCTAAATCAGATCTCGGGATGCATAGAGCACTTGCAGAAACCAAATCAAAAACGACTAACGTGACCAAGGGATTTCCGGAATCTGATCAACCGTTAGAGAAAACCGAAGATATGGAAACGGATTCGGATAATGTCGATCCAGCGAAAGATTTAATGGCGGTTTTCCAGGAATTAATGCCGGAAGAGCTAGATGAAATCCTAAACGAAAACAACGGTATTCTCGAGGATGAAATTCTAGAAAACGTTGTAGATTCTATAATGGAAGACGAGGTTATTTCTCCAAAGGGAAAAGATATAAACGTAGTTTTGGAGGCTGCCAATGCAATTTCCAAGGATAATAATCAAGTTCATTTTGATGAACCAAAAAACGAGGAAACCAGCAAAATTGTATTCGATGCGACCGTGACAACTGTGGCTCCAATAGCAACTCCTGAAGCATCTACAGTTTTGCAACAAGGCGACGGCCAGCAAACTAATATTGGCGATTCAGCCAAATCTGACGAAGCAGCTGAATCCATCGAAACAACTGGACCTGTTAAATCCACTGAATGTGCTGAATTAGTTAAATCTTGCGAATCTACATTGGCTACAGATTCACCTAAATTATTCGATTCATGCAAGTCATATTCCGCAAAGATTGACGAAACTGAACAGGTTGAAGAAAAAATTACAACGGAACAAAAGGACGATTCACCTCAAGTAGATCAGTTATGCTCTGAAACTGAAGATACCGATCGCAATACTGTAGAAAATTGTGGTAACATTATTACTAATACTGGGTTCAGTAAAGAAGAAAGCAATGTAGCAGTATCGCCGAAGAATGCTGATGCTTCCGAAGTAAATGCTGATGAAGATAATTCTGAAGACAAACCGCTTGCTTCTCTGGATACTTCTTCTGAAAATAAGCCATCAGAAATCAATTATGATGAGAAAATTGACGATGATGAGTCTTGCTTAAGTGATGACAAATCCAACGTGTCTTCTGTCGAAGTCAAATTGCAGGAAATATCGAAGACGCTTACTGAAGAAGAAGAAGCTGCCCGAGCAAAGAAAGAAGCTTTAGAGAAGTTGGCAGCTGAATATGATTTCAAAGACGACGAAGAACCTATTGTTCCACTCTCGATACAAAAAATTAAAGAAGAAAAGCATGTCCCAGAGGAAGATATTTTTATGGATGCTCAGGAACACCTGGATGAAGAACCAGACGAACAAAAAGAAACTGATGTAAAAAATCTTGAAGAGCCGGTTGTAACAATTACCGATACTGATGACGATTCGCTGATAGAAATGAAAATATCTAAAACTAAAAGAGATTACTCACGACGTCGCCCAATTGAGGAGCCTCCAAAAGTAAAAGAAGAGCAACAGACAACCCCAAAGGTTGAAGAACCTGAAGGCAGAACGCTACGCAAGTTGCGTGACCGGGACCGTGATCGTGAACGTGACCGCTCCGAAAGTCCATTCGTGTTACTCGAGGATGAATTGGGCGATAAGCTGAAACGTAGCTATTCCTCAACTCCTGTAATGGATTCGATACCTAGCTCTCCAGCTTCCAGTGAAGATAAAGACTATCGCGTGTGGAAAAAAGCAATTATGTCGATTCATTCGAAAATCTCATCCCTGCGGTATGCCTCGGCTTTTCTGAAGCCACTTCCGGAAGAACAGACGGCTGATATCATTTATCGCCCGATGGATCTATGCACAATCAAACGAAATATCGAAAATGGTACAATTCGCACAACAGCGGATTATCAGCGAGACATTATGCTGATTTGTACGAATGCAATAATGCTGAATCGTTCTGATCTGTGCTCGCCGGCTGCAGCTCGTGTTTTGCTCAAGGAGAGCGTCACTCTAATCGAAGCAACGATGGAATCAGGCAGTAAACAAGTACGTGATAAAGAGTTCGAGAATCGTGGCGGAACTGTAAGCAAAAGAATTTTTAGAAAGGGTACCACTAGAAGCTCGTCAGGCGCACGTAATTAATTATTTGCTCGATACTGGTTGAATGAAAAGCGAATAAAAATAAACGCTGTAGTTGTTCTACGCAAAATGGCACTTGATGTACTATTTTAATCGTATACATGTTGCTGATAAATCACAAGTTGATATCTAACCACAGAAAAATCAAAATTTGGTCAGAGAAACATTATTACTTCATGTGATTTAAAGGTGAATGGAAAAATGATGGAACTGTTAAACCAATCTTAAACGTACTTTGTTGTACCTCTTTAAATCTCATGAAATTGAAAAAAAGGAAAACTTCAAATGTCGGACATATATCCACCTTGCTTAGGGTGAAATGAGCAGGCATTAGTTTTCTTTTCGTTTTAGTTTCATTTCGGAAGCAGTTGTTGTACCTAAAACAATTGCTCCGTTTTTGGAAATGAGTTGTCATCGATTTTGTACATTTCAACAACGGTTTTTTTTTGTTTGAAATAAAAATTCTATGCATGTAAATATATTCGCTGTGTTCAGCTTGGCAAGAAGAATGCAGTGAATACATTTTTAAATAACCCCTGTTTGTGCCCAAAAACTGCTTCCGAAATTGGGCTTCCAACGAAAGGCTAATGACTGCTGATTTCCCGTTAATACAATTTAACGCGCAGAACGATTCGTGTTTCGCAGTAATCAGAACCTTCGGAAAGATTACCAAATATTCGTGAAACTTTACAAACTGATGATTGTACCAAAAATAGCACAGCAATAGCAAAAGTAAGTCTTGGATTACCATACCATCTGCTAAAATTGTGGTACCCATTATTAAGTGTCTTAGTTGAAAAACTCAAACAAGTAATAATATTACATTGGTTTTTTCACTGTTCTCGAACTTCCCTTATGAAATTAAATGTACATTTATAATTTAATTCTGAACTTTCCAACAATCAATATTAATAGCGAGGCTATACAAATTTATTGCTTTCTAGAAATCTAGAAAATGCTCTTCGAAAGTTTTGAACTGTTTGCTGAAGGACTTCCCAATTATTATTTATACCTAACAAGATTGGATACCGCTTTGCGAACCTTGCAGAGAGCAGTGTTTTTCCATACTACTCTGCCAAATTGTTCTGAATTAAAACCGAGACTGCAACCGAAGAAAAACTCGGTACGTACCAATTTCCTTGACAATCAAATGTTTGTACTGCTAGCATTTAAACACCTTTCACCACGCACGCTAACGATCGCCTCGAGCGGGCTCAAGTTTATTGTCGCCGAATGAGGTTCTTTGCGGAAAGCATCTCAAAACATCAACCCCCTCAACACATTTACGCACGAGTGGGGTTGGTTGAAAATTATCCATTGCTTCGGAAGCGACCAGCAAAACAGAGGAAAGTGGGAGCGTGCGATTGAGCTGCGAGAAACGTTCGTATCTGATGCTCACGAGGTGCGCAGGTTTTAAATTTCCGTACAACCCTCTGCGCTTGTTGGTTCAGTTTATCTTAAGACGCTAAAAACAACGGTTGCTGGCGCTCCGTTGCATTTCGGTTACAGCAAGGATATATTTCGGTTCTGACAAAAAATAACTGGTCATGTTCAGGATTGGCTAAGCAATCAGCAAATAACGCAACAGTGTTCTGATCAAAGATTCGTTTATCTTAATCCAAACCAGTAAGCCGAGTGGATTTCGCAGTGAAACCAGCCATGTGGCCAGAAACATGTTTCGGGAAAATTAGCTGGACAATTTTGTTGACACTTCAACTGTTAGCGGGTATATTAAGTGCCGGTAGGTGCAGTGTATTGAAAAAAAAAATCCTTTATTAAACCATAGGTGACATTAAATAGTAATCTGAAAGTGTGATGTAATTTAACGAGAGGTACATAGTTAACATACTGGAAATACAATGATACAGCAAAAGTAATTTAAATCAAAAGGTGGAACCTACAATGTAATCAGTCTATACCTAGATATATAAATGAAGTGAACGGATGAGGGAACCGCGTGAGGAAAATTCATTTGTGTTACTCAAAGGAATAATAATAACAGTGATTTAGATGTAAAAGACGTGAAATGGATATAATAAATGAAACAAATAGGGGTCAGTGGCGTAGTGGTTAGCATTCACACCTCTCACGTCGAGGACCCGCGTTCAAATCCCAACTACGCAGAAGTTACGAATGACCAAAGCTGGTTAATGTGACTAAAATCTAACAAAAAACAAAAGAAACAAAATTATGATTTAAAGGTTGTCTTAGGATTACAAACACAAGTGAACTAAAAAATCGCGTAATCACTCATTTAGAACAAGACAGATTTAAAGAACAAATTTTATCCTCTTATTTATCAGTTTTATCGAAGGATCTGTTGTATGTTGTACATGTATATAGTGTACATTTGTATGTTTACATAAAAGATTTAAAGATTTACGTTTGGTTAAACTCTGTAATAACTCTCGATAAAAAATAATTACGATTTGATATTATGAAACGCAAAAAATTAACTAAATAGTTTCTTTCCCGTTGTACTTCAATATTCTACTCTCAAAATAGTGTTGACTTTTCCCTAATTTTTAAAAATTAATGTTTAATAACGCCTGTTTTATGTCCTTCACCTTAAAACAACTGTTCAGTTATTGCACTCGTTGGCTGTTCCCTTTTCCTTTTAAGGCCGACTCGCGTAAAAAATTCTGAGAATCGTATGCTATGAACTAACATGATGCTTTTCCCAAAACGTATTCAACTGTTATGGTACGGAGTATAACTTTTAAACTAACATTTACTCAATATTTGGACTTTGTAAGTCATATGAACGATTTTAGAAAGTTTGTTTTCAACAAATATTTTCCCCTTTATAATTATATGGGCTATAGTTCTTAACCTTAACCTTTCGTTACTCGCACCAGCTTCGATTCGTGGGCATGCTAAAATTGAACAAAATTCTCTCAAATACTAACCCAACTTGGTGAAAAACTTATAAAACTGTGTCCACCGATGGAAACATCTTGGTCTGCGGATTAATGTTGCTGAATACACTAATTTTCTTTATTGCCAGAATCCGAGATCTACCGAGATGAAGTTACCGTACCACAGGCGTTGTATAAAATATAACAGCGCGAGTAACCGTGGGTTAAAGAGTTATATCATGTTTGATGAAAAACCTCCTAGGCGTTCCGGAATTATGACGGTGCATAGAAACATGCAGACATACACATAAACACTTACTTTTATGTACATATTAGATTATTCTAACTTTAATCGAGTTTTAGTTATTGGTACAACACTTTTCAGCACAAGCATGCCAAAATATAAACAAAAGGACACACAACCCTTCAGGAGGATCGTAATCGTAGGATGGCGAATCTATTATTACTTATCATAAAATTACCAGCCGATTTAGTTGAAAACTTCAGGTTTCGGCTGCAACTGGTTTTAAAACCAAAGTTAAAATTGAAAAATGGAATATAGAAACTCGGCTTGGAACTGGATAGAAATTAGAAGTTGCTAGTGAACTTAAAATCGAAGTTGACATAGGGTATTAAACAATTTTTGAATTTAGACTAATTTGGGCTTGAGGGTTTATCAAATTGAACTAAAAATTGGGTTTAAAATTGCATTTGAAATTAGACTGAGCTTCGGGGTAATTTTGACTAGAAGTTTTACTTGGCATTAGACATGAAATTGGACTTAAAACAGATTTTGAAGTTTCTTTTTGAAATTTTATTTAAAATTAAAATTAAAATTGAAATTTAACTTAAAATTGCATTTAATATTAAGATCTGAATTGAACCTTAATTGGAATTGGAATTGAAGTTGTATTTGAAATTGACCATAAATTAAATTTAAATTAAATCTTGAAATTTTAAGCATTTACTTCACTTTTTGATTTGAAATTTTACTTCAAACCGAACACGGACTCGAAATTAAACACGAAGGTTTACTTAAAAATAAAATTTACATACCCAAGTAACAATTCGGGTTTTAATACAGCCTTATGATGGTAATTAAGACCAAAATTGGTCATGAAGACCGCCATAAGAGTACAATAAAACTCACATTGTTGCTTGGGTATTTGTCTTATTCTCTCACACGTTTTACCCTTTTCTGTTGGTCGTTGGTTAGATAAAATGACCAGCAATTTTATGGAGGGGGTGAGAGAGCAATTTTATGGTGGGCGTAAGAGTGGGGGCTCCCATACAAATAAAACACAAATTGCCTCATAACTCGAGAACTAATCAAGCAAATATGGAATCAAATTTGGCATGTGGGGTTTTTTAAAGGCATGAATTTATTTTATGATGGTTTGAGACCCCTCATCCCTGTGGTAGGAGAATAAGGACTCTCATACAAATAAAACAGAAATTTTTGCGTATGTGCCATATTTTCTGCAATGTAACAAGCGATAAGCTGTGAAAGTAAAACTAGTGAAACCTTCTCAGAGCAAGAGACAGTAGTTAATCGACGCCGCTAACTTACGTGCCTCTTGCTATTCATGTTAAAAGAGAGACATTCGAATGGCACGTTATATTTGTGATGAACGTGCTTTGGCTTTAATGTAATTTTTAACCAATAGCTCTTTTAAAGGCCACAAGCGAGTTAAAGTAAGATTATTGAAACATGTCAAGCTACGCATAATCATATTTAATACAATAATCTGTGGGCTGGTCATTCATTACTGTTTCAACCTTTATGATGCACACTAGTGATTTTTAAAAGAAATCTCTATGTCTCAATGGTTGCAGGTGTTGTACTTTTGAACCCCCGTCCACGTATTTTCAAAGCCAACATTGCATTCAATGAAGAATTGAATCTGAATATTTCTCTCTTCTCTTTTAAATATTCGCTTAAGGTGAAACTAGTCGTCATCAAATCTGCAAATTTCAAAAGCAGTTTTTTGTTTGTAACAAAAATTCTGTTCACGAAGATATAGTCGCTGTGTCCAGATTGGCAAGAAGAATACAGTGAATACATTTCTATAAACAGAACCCCGCTTTTGGGCCCAAAAACTGCTTGCGAAATTGGGCTCTCCGACGAAAAGTTAATGACTGCTAGTTTCCCGTTAAATTCACATTACTCACATATTCTTATAAACATACATATGCCAGAAACGCAGTTTACATTAGTCTTTGATCTAATAATCTGATATAGTCCTACGTAACCCTCTCGTACAACCCTTAGGGCTGTATACCTTGTAGTTTTTCTCTCGTTTTTTTGTTTCTGTCTCATGTTTCCCGTTTCCATCTTCCTTCGTTTCTTGTTCCAGTTTGTCTAATTATTTTCTTTTCGGTTGTCAATCTTTTGTCTTCTCTTTCTTATTTTATTTTCCTTTTATATTCATTTTTTCGTTTTCCTTAGCTAATTGGCACCTTTATCTCATTTGCTTTGCGCTGACAAGAGCTAACATCACTGCGGGCTCAGGAGTCGTGGGCCCCATTAACAACTGAAGAGCTAACTTGTGTGAAGAGTGGCGAATATATGATATCTCGTTTATGCTAACGCTAACATGTTGGCATCGAAAACATGGCTGCCTGCCAGCTACTTGGTTTTCGTCATTTCCTTTTGGTTTCTTTTTCTATCTGTTCAGTCTTGTCTCGTTTTATTCATGTTTTTACGCCCTCTTCAGTCCACTTCCCTGGTTTTCGTCTTGTTTTTCTTTTTTTGCCCCGTTTTTAGTATTTTTTCTTGCATTTTTCCTCGTTTTGATCACATTTTTTGTCATTTTAAAATTCCGTTAAAATTCAATATTTTTTTGGTTCTTTTCCTCCTCTTATTAGGTCATGCCTTTCCTCCTTCTCTATCACCTTCTGTTTTTCTGGTCCATTTAATCTCTTTTGTATTCCGTTTTCATTTTTCTCTCCAAGTTTTCCTTTTCTGTCTCGCTGCCGCCCCTGTTGAGTTCCTTCGTTTGCGTGCTCGTTTCTCCATTTTTCTGATTCCGTATTTTCTGCTTTTCTCCTTTTTTCTCTTCCGTTTTCTTCTTTACCACTTTTTTTCTGTTTTATAGCCCGTTCGTTTTTCATTTTTTACTCCCAGTTTTTATTTTTTTCCCTCTCTCTCTCTCTCTCTCTCTCTCTCTCTCTCTCTCGCATTTCTCCTCTTTTTCTAACCCATTTGTCCAGTTTTTGTCATGTTTTTCTTTGAACTCTTTTCCGTAGCAGGAGATGGACTACCTATAGATCCAGCATAGATGACCATGCTAAAAAAATTATTTTGTGGTAGCGGAAATTTAATACTATGAAACTCTATGGAGAACGGAAAACTAAGTAACGGAAAACACTTGTACCATGCAAACTGAACTTTATTGCGTCCGCCTCCAACAATCGTACAATACGGAATAATTTTTTATGTCCTATCATGTCGGTTACAATGCGCTTTCCTGCACGCACACATACAGAAGAATTTTCGCGCGTACTAGTTTGATAAGTTAGGCAGTGTGCCCAAAATAACGGAAACATGCGTAACGGAACATGAGCGAAACGGAATAGAACGCATAAACATATTACATAACATAACGTAACCTAAATCATACTACAATTTCTAGAAAATTGCATGTTGCAAAATAGTATTTTCCGAATTTTGGGCTTAAGTGTCTTTCTAAGACTTGATTCGCAGACTTCGCAGCCGACTTTTAGAGCACAGGACAGTTACGGGGTTAGTGCAACAATTCTACTGACTCTATCTAGCAGCACTGCCTAGCCGAGATTGAGATGCTATTGGATTAATGTACGAAGCTCCAATACTTGATCTGATATTTCATGTCGATATAGATCTATTGACCTTCAAAATAGTAGTATTTAAGGAGAAATATTGGCAGAACGAGCGCTCTTTTCTAGGGGGGGCTAGAGTCCCCGGCTTTTCTCGACCATTTATTTGGTTGGCCAGCTCCATTTTTCTAGGGGGGATAAATCGCTCCAAGGGGGGGTTAACCCCCCCCCCCCTTGCCCCCTCCCCCGTAGTTCCGCCAATGAGGAGAAACCGAAAGTGGCTAACGTCATTGTGTTAGAGCGACAAACACTGTACTGTACATCTCATATGTGTTTGTTAAAAAAATCAGAGGGGTTGTGTACAAGACACGACCGCATACATAGGTGACGCAGGACTACGTAAGTCTCTTTGTAGTGATAGTGGCATGTATTCATGTTTGTAATTCGATTCTTCATGTAAACATGCTATATGCAACATATATACATGCTACATGCGTTGTATGTAACATTTATCAAAGTAGTAACATTGCATACGTTCAATTCTCAAAAGATTGTGCATTTGAAAAGAATTTAACAAAATCAAGAACACAACCTAATGCTTTCCTGCTACCTTACTGAAATTAAAGATTGTTTTTATTATCCATGGTTTCCCACGTTGAAGGGATTTTACTAATTCAATCCTATTTTATCAACAGCACATTTTTTCACTTCTAATGAAACGGCAAGCATGCGTATTCATACAGAGTCGTATTATAACCGAACAGTACAGCTGTAGCACATTATTCCAACACAGATATCAAGTTCGCCGAGGTTTAATCGTCTCGCAGTAAAGAATTTGCGATCTTTTGGGACAACGAACTTGTGTCATTTTTTCTGGCACACTTCCCTAACACAGACATCAAATTGGACTAGGTTTAATCGCGTTCGTAAGAAATCTTTTGGCACGAGGGGGCTTTGTCACTCTTTCTGGCGTACTTCCCAAGCAAGGACATCAAAATGCTCTACTGTTTTACCTGACTCACTGCGAATATGCGTATTATTGAAATAAAACGTAACCATACGTTTTATTCGTTTATAACGCATATACAGTTAATATCGATAACAAACGATTTTTTATAAGTTGTGCTTTTGTTATTGCATTTAATTTGTAAAAAGTTGCATAAATAACAATTCAGTTTCACAATACAATTATTGCGTACTACTGGCACATGAAATATAACGTTTAAGCACGTTATTTTTAGTGATCAAAATTAACGATATTTTCGACACAAGGGCGATATTTTTCGAAACATTTCGAACCAACACGATCCCGCGAACACAACGCATATTCGCAGTGAGTCAGGTAACACAGTAGGTTTAATCGCGCTGTTAAGAAATCTTGTTGAAATGAGGAAACTTGGTCACTTGTTTTGGCTTACTTCCCAAGCACAGATATCAAATTGGTATAGGTTTAGATCATCGTAAAGAACCTTCCAACCAATCACGAAGCGAGAATTCTGGTAAAACATAGGTTCATTATTTTCAATTTTTCAATAGTTCAACATCAAGAATCCATACTTTTCTTCATTTGGGTCAATTCTTAGAAGATTTTCCGATCGATTGGTGTAAGAACATTGAAAATCGATCGGAAAACCGCTGAGCTATTAGCGCTCAAAACCTTTCATTTTATGTGACGCTCGCATTTTTCGATTTTTTGGAATGACACCCTATCTCAAAACTTGCCGTAAGACGTAGTCCTACGTCAAAATCAGAGGGGTTGTGTACAAGACACGACCGCATATATAGGTGACGCAGGACTACGTAAGTCTCTTTGTAGTGATAGTAGCATGTATTCATGCTTGTAATCATTTGATTCTTCATGTATACATTATGCAACATATATACATGCTACATGCGTTGTATGTAACATTTATCAAGGTAGTAACATTCCATACGTTCAATTCTCACAATAGAATATTGTGCATTTGAAAACAATTTAACAAAATCAAGAACACAAACTATTGCTTTTATGCTACCTTACTGAAATTAAAGATTGTTTTTATTATCCATGGTTTCCCACGTTGAAGGGTTTTTACCAATTCAATCGTATTTTATCAACAGCACATCTTTTCACTACATTTCTAATGAAACGGCATCGGCAAGCATGCATATTCATACAGTCGTATTATAACCGAACACTACAGCTGTAGCACATTTTTCCAACACAGATATCAAATTCGCCGAGGTTTAATCGTCTCGCAGTAAAGAATTTGCGATCTGTTGGGACAACGAACCTGTGTCATTTTTTCTGGCACACTTCCCTAACACAGACATCAAATTGGACTAGGTTTATTCGCGTTCGTAAGAAATCTGTTGGCACGAGGGGGCTTTGTCACTCTCTCTGACGTACTTCCCAAGCAAGGACATCAAAATGGTCTAGGTTGAACCGCGGTGTTAAGAAATCTTGTTGAAATGAGGAAACTTTGTCACTTGTTTTGGCGTAGTTCCCAAGCACAGATATCAAATTGGTATAGGTTTAGATCATCGCAAAGAATCTTCCAACCAATCACGAAGCGAGAATTCTGGTAAAACATATGTTCTTCATTTGGGTCAATTCTTAGAAGATTTACCGATCGATTGGTGCAAGAATATTGAAAATCGATCGGAAAACCGCTGAGCTATTAGCGTTCAAAACCTTTCATTTTTCGTGACGCTCGCATTTTTCGATTTTTTGGAATGACACCCTATCTCAAAACTTGCCGTAAGACGTAGTCCTACGTCAAAACCTAAACATCTATTTGAATGTTGCATTAGTATTGGTAATATATGTCAGATAGTAGAGCTTGCAAACATAAACTCAGCTGACCAGCAGCCAATCGCACCGACTACGAACATCCCAAAATATGGTTTGTTTTCTTTATCAAGACATTCCGATTCGTTTCATATTTGCAGCAGCAACGCATAGGATCAATAGGATGGTTAATTAATCCTTCTGCATTGAAAGCCAGTTTTTGATTCCTGGTAATCTTTTCATTTGTTTACTTCACTCTAAGCTTATCGATGCGACAAAAGTTGAAAGCTATTTAAAAGCTCATTGATATGACGAAACTTTGAGACCGTGGTGCTGTTTTTCTCGAAAAACGCTAGTGCAACGTAATATGTGCGCACATAGTGATCAATAAGATCAGTTAAATTTATTTTCCATTTGCCATTATATTTTGCGGAGCGTTTGTTGATATATAACGGATCGATAAATGGAATAACAAGTTTTAGGAGATTATAACAGCACTGGAAGCACTGATTACATGGTGAAAGCGTGCGCTGCCAATACAGATGCATTTTTAAGGCACAGAGAAATCGAACGGTAGCCATTTATTCCCCTTAATGATGGAAATAGCGATTTGTATTTATTTTATAGTGAGAAGTATAACATTTGACATATAATGCCGTATGGCATCATTGAGCTGATCCGGGTTGAATTGTACTTGAAATTGTGCTTGGAATTGAACTTACAAACTAATACGCATTACCAATGTCATTCAAATGCCAATAAGCATTTAAGTCACCTTAAAACTGCTACTTTAAAACTACTTTGGCTAAATATACGGATACTTTTCTGCTAGTCTTCCTACAGTGCCCACATCGCTATTATGCAGCTGATTACCGATAAGAAGAATCTGAGTAGAATTTTTGATGCCATTTTAATGCAGTTAGGCAGTTAAAAAGCTAATAAACAGCAACGTGCAGTATAAAATATCAGATATGATAATAAGTGGCTGATTTTCTGCCGCTGTTAATGCTTATTGGTTACCGAGGTAGACTTAAAACTGAACATTAAAGCAGTATTGAAATTGGGCATAATGATAGAATTGAATATGAACTTAAAGTTATGCTTAAGTTGGCTTGAAACTAAATTTGAAATAATTAAAATTGGGCCTAAAACTGATGCTATTTTTAACACAATTTCGTCACTTATTGCAAAAATAATGGCCAAATAAATGAAAAACTGCAGCCTTCTTGATTACAGAAATTATTTTGTCTAGTCTGGGCACGCCTCAGCGCTTTTCAGTTTTGTATGTCTTAGCTATTTTCATAAAACAGCGGTAAAGTATCTTAAAATTGTTATACTTTTTGGATCAAACCTATTCGTTAATTAAAAATTCTTATAGTTAAAAAGAAGTTATAACGTTGCATTTTTACTTCATAGATACCCTGCCGCATTATACTCGTTACATTTCATCAAAGAATGGACGCGAAAAAGACTTGTCAATCCTGAGAATGAAGAAACAAATCAAAAACACGCTCAATATAAAACCAGAAAACGATAGCTTGGACAGTTACTTGTTGTCCGTTTTCAATATGGAAAACACAAATCCGACATATGTATTTCTGCTTCCTAGTGTGGACAAGAAACATATTCATAAACTAATTTACCAAAAAAGTGATTTCTTGGAAGCGGAATTTCCTAACGTTACATCCATAAACAAATTCAAACGAAGTTTGAATCATTCGTTGTATGAATATAGTGAAAATAATGATTACGTCGAGCACGAGGTCAGGACTTTCTCAAAAGCGGACGACAATGATGATTGCGATAATAGCATGAAAGAAATAGTAGAAGAAAACATCAGGACTGAGCGAAATTTCATAGAATTCATGGATGATCTCAATGACGACCTTGAACAGGAGCTGAAAAGACAAATTCTTAAGCACAAACATCCCGTACACGGCAGCGCGACGTTCAAGCAAACCACTCTTTTTACTCCTTATACGTATGTGAATACTCAAACAGTCGGCTGGGACGATCTTGGATTAGAAGGATGGAGTGGTGGCTTGAAAGAAATTACCGGCCATGTGTATGAACATCCTGTTATCGAAAGGTAAAAAAACTTTATCATTATGAACCGGAGCGTTAGTCTAACTTTAGTTTTTTTTAAATTATTTATTTTGAGGCCAAAAACCAAAGTCGTACATCATGAACCCACTGTTACCATTCAAGCCAGTTTTGATCCTGTAAAGTTTCTTAAAAAGCCAAGTGCTACCAAAACGGTTATTGCAGCAACCACTAGCCGCTCGGTAAACATTACCAGCAGTACCGCTCCACAACGTCATAAAAATCCCGCTCTGCTGCTTACCAATGAAATTGAACAGAAGTTAGAGGATATCCTAAATCGAACGAGAACTATTCAGGGAAAAGCTCCTCGCTGGCCGATTACAAACAGTCGTGATGCACACCGGGATAGAGACGTATTTATTGCGAGGGCCAACAATCCTTTTGGTCACTCCACCAAATGGCGATGGAGGTGAGTTTTTAACTGAGATGAAATATGTTTCGATAGACCGAACCTTTTGCGATTATTGATCTGTTTAATTTCATTTTAATCCCAGTTGGATCACGTTTAACAGTATAATTTTTTAGCCGTCGTTGAAACTTCATGCTTAAAACGAAAAAGTTATCTTACGTTTATTGGTTTTTGAAAGTTTTAATCCTAGATTGACTGACAAAAAAATCGACGAAATTCGTGTAACCGGTACTCCCCGTTACATATTTAAAAGTTTTGACATAAACGATTAAATTTACGTAAAATTGTCTGAATAACGAGAATCTTGAGTTATCGAATAGATCATTCCGAAGCTGGAACGAAAAAAACGGCAAGACGGTGGATCAACTGTTATGTGATAGAAATCTTGAGAAAACGAATTGCATTTACGTTGCATGTTTATTATAGGTTTTATTGCTGATTACAGGAAAAACTTTAGCATCAAAAGCGCGCAATCGCTCATTAAAGTAGTATTTTAGATTGAATCTTTGACGCAATTTTTCGTTGTATTCGAAGCAATAAGTGCGCCAAAGACACTTAGGCAATTCAATTTAAAATTGCATGTTTATCAGCTATTGCGCACTTTTGATGGTAAAATCTTTCTTGCAATCAGCAATAATACCTAACTGAATTACACACATAGTGGTGACGATCAAAAGTGTTTTTAATGTTGCAGCTGAACGATAACATAAAAATTTCATTTACTGCATGTATTAAAGCAAATTCAAATTACAACCTTAATAATTGTTAATTATGTAGTACGCATGGTAACGAGTAAAAGACATAGTATCAATAAGGACATCCAATTCTGGTCACATACAGATTCTGTATTTGCTAGAGTAATGAGAAACTATTACTACACATATCAATTTTATAATTTCTTAACCGACAACTGGATTGAATGGAATATTTAAACTTAATGATGCGAATCGCCCAGCTTAGATAGAAACTCCGCTTTTTCTCCTTCACGACTGGTTCCATTCTTTTTGGATCCTATCAGCATCTTTGTTTCATTGCCGTGGACCCCCGTTCGTTTGACCGTTTTTAATCTGAACACTTTTTATTTGAACGTCGCTAGTTTGCACAACGTGCAAATTAAAAAAGGGTTAAATATCATAATCAACATGACATAATTTGCTTATGAAAAACAGTGTCTAAAAATAACTCAACCCACCAGTGTTGGTGGAGTTTGAAATACGTCGCACGCTTAATAAGCGGGTTGTGGAGTCCCCCTTTTGTTTAATCCGCTTTAGTTCAAAGGTTTATTACTACATACGACCCACAGAGCCTAGGAGAAGAAGTTCGAATTCGGCTATAATTGGTTCCAATTATAGCTTGGTTCGATCCGCGAATCCCCCAGCTTGGATAAAAAGAGGCGGTACACAACTTCTTAAGCGTAGCTTCAACGACCTTCCCTTACCTCAATTTTTCCTCTTCACGCTTGGTCCCATTCCGTTTGAATTGTTCAAACATTTGTTTCATTACTTTCATCTACCGATACCCATCTTTAATTGTAAAAACTACAGTTACAAAAAATTTATGGTTTTGTTTTTCGTAACTAACATGCTTACTTATTTATCCATATTCGCCGATCTGGCAAAACAAAAAGATGAAAGATGAAGATCTTCACTACCGACGGTTACGCGTCGTGGGTTTCACCTGTCGCCAGAACAGGTTCTCATCAACAGTCCGGATGTCGTTGGCAGACCTGCGTCGTGGGTCTGCTACATGAGCTTCTGGGTCTGCCTCTTCCTCGTTGTTCCTGCGGATTCTAGTCAAGTGCTACTCTACAGATCTTGCTGGCTCATCTGCGCAAGATGTGCATGATCCACTTCCACCCACCTTCTCCAATGTCTGTTGCTATCGGCCGTTGATGACATCCGCGATGAAGTTTCTCGTTGCACATCTAATCATCAGGCTACCAGGCGCGAAGGATATATCGCAGGCAGTGTTTAATTATTACCTACACCAGAGGTGGGCACCGCTAACCGAAATTATAGCTTCACTAACAAGTGTCAGGTCAGCAGGTATTGCGCGAAATTGGTACTTCAACTCGTCTTCGTTCCAATAAGAATAAAACGCAGATAGTGTGAAACGGCTGCGCTCACACATGCACAAACTAACGCATTCTTCATGGTGAGCTCTATGCTGTATTGTATTGCTCAAAATAAAACACTAGAAGCACTATTTGCGTCGGAAATTACGATATTTCATTATTAATGAATAACAATGGTCCTTTATTCGTGATTATATTTGTATTTACCCAGCACTGCATTGTATTTCACCGAAACAGAACCGCACTCTTGGAAATATTCTTTTACCTATCCCGGAGTGTACAAGGTTGGACCGAAACGTCTCAGAATTTCATGAAATTTCTCACATAGACTTATTAATTAACAAAATATTTAAAAAAAATCGAGTTCTCCAAGGAAAATTGTCTAATTTTCTTGGACAGCGCTTATTTTAAAAGTTCATAACTCTAGAACCAAGCATCGTAGTACAATATTTTTGCAAGGTGATTGCCCGATCTTACTAGGGGCCCTTTTGTCTCCCAGTCACTCGTACTCTCTTATTGTTACGAAAATTCTCATAGTGCAAGAAACAACTCCCCCGCACTCTTGGAAATATTCTTTTACCTATCCCGGAGTGTACAAGGTTGGACCGAAACGTCTCAGATTTTCATGAAATTTCTCACATAGACTTATTAATTAACAAAATATTTAAAAAAAATCGAGTTCTCCAAGGAAAATTGTCTAATTTTCTTGGACAGCGCTTATTTTAAAAGTTCATAACTCTAGAACCAAGCATCGTAGTACAATATTTTTGCAAGGTGATTGCCCGATCTTACTAGGGGCCCTTTTGTCTCCCAGTCACTCGTACTCTCTTATTGTTACGAAAATTCTCATAGTGCAAGAAACAACTCCCTTTTTCTTTATTGTGTCCACTTCCTTTGTCCGTTCCCCCTCCTGTTGTCTCCCAACCACTTGTGAATCTGTCTTCTTTTCGGTAATCCCTATAAATCTACACAAAGCCTTTTTAACGTTTTTGAACCTTACCCTTGTTAATGCACACCCTATTCCCCTTTCAGAAATCCAGCCACTTATACAGTGTGACACATATGTATTCGAACAAAAACGAAGTCATATATTTTTGTACATAGAGGCTTTATTTCGGATGTTAGTTTTAGAAATTGGTTACCCATAGATACAGAACGCAACAAATCGCGCACAATTGAATCGCCTTTTGCCCGCATAACACACTTTAACCGCTTTTTAAAGTCGTTAAATGCGACACGCACTACTTCCATCGGAATATCATTCCATATCTTGTTGATAACTAACTTAAATTCGCCCAAATTATGATATTTATTAGCCTTGAGGTTCTGCTGCATGTACTACCATATACAAAAATCCAGTGGGTTCGAATCTGGAGAACTTGGAGGGCATTCGTTTTTCGGTATGAAATCCGTCAGATTGGCTTTGCAGCACGTCTGCACAAGATTTGCAGTGTGTGCTGGAACTCCATTCTGTTGAAAGCAATAATATTCTTCACCGTACACTCCCCGAACGCCAGGCATCAAATTTTGTTCTAAGGCCATTTCTAGATAATATTTTGCATTAACTTTCACGTCCTGGTCAATAAATACAAGAAGAAGTTTCGCTTTCTTTGAAATGCCTCCTCACACCATGACTGCTGATGAATTTTAGTATCGTGGTACATTCCGTTTGTGCTTTAGAACGTCGATGATCGAAACCGACCACAACCGATCATTTTCCATAGATTTTACGTTTTGCCTTTCTACTATATAAATATATAGTATAAAGGTATAGAAATCACTTGGAAAACCGGAAATGGAAAGAAGGTCCTGCGGGCCGAATGTTATATACCATTCGACTCAGTTTCGAAAACTGAGCATTTTCTGTGTGTGTGTATGTATGTGTGTGTGTGTGTGTGTGTGTGTGTGTGTGTGTGTGTGTGTGTGTGTGTGTGTGTATGTAACGCTTTTAATCTCACTCACTTTTCTCGGAGATGGCTGGACCGATTTTTATGTTCTTAGTGTCAAATGAAAGGTCTAGGTTTCCCATTGGTCGCTATTGAATTTCATACTGATCGGACTTTTAGTTCAAAAGTTATGTATAAAAATACGAAAAATATGGGACTTCATTATCTCATAGATCCCTTAACCGATTTGAACAAAATTGATTGCATATGAAAGAGGAGCCTTACAAACCCTTAACTTCCAAATTTCATGATGATTGGACTTGTAGTTTGAAAGTTACATAAAGAAATGTGAAAAAATAGTATTTAAAACATATTTTTGTAACATTTAAGAATTAATTCAATGAAAAACATCACACATTTTATTATCATTTGAAAATTACTGCTGAGATCTATCAAACGAAACCGAGTTATTTAAAATCGGACGGTTCATTCAAAAGTTATTCAAACTTTAACACTTAAGCACCGAATATTAAACCGTTAAAACGTGTGAAATCAAAACAAATGTTGATTGTATGCAATGTGTGTGATGTATGTATGTATGTATGTATGTATGTATGTATGTATGTATGTATGTATGTATGTATGTATGTATGTATGTATGTATGTATGTATGTATGTATGTATGTATGTATGTATGTATGTATGTATGTATGTATGTATGTATGTATGTATGTATGTATGTATGTATGTATGTATGTATGTATGTATGTATGTATGTATGTATGTATGTATGTATGTATGTATGTATGTATGTATGTATGTATGTATGTATGTATGTATGTATGTATGTATGTATGTATGTATGTATGTATGTATGTATGTATGTATGTATGTATGTATGTATGTATGTATGTATGTATGTATGTATGTATGTATGTATGTATGTATTTATGTATGTATGTATGTATGTATGTATGTATGTATGTATGTATGTATGTATGTATGTATTTATGTATGTATGTATGTATGTATGTATGTGTATGTGATGACAATTTGCAATGAAATTCAAGAAAAGTGAGAAACATGTCAAAAGTCAGAAGTTTTTGAAGCCTCTTAGTGGAATACGAACTCTGAAATAAAAGAAAAGAAAAACACTTTTACCGACTAAATTCCACTATTTAATATTTATTCGCGACAGATACGTATACGCTTTGAAATAAGACACTGATGAAGCCTGCACGTCGTAGACGAACTACGTATCTGTCGCAAATAAATATTAAATAGCGGGATTCAATTGCAAAGTTTTTTCTTTTCTTTGATTTTAGATTTCAATTGTCATTTTCTTCACTTGCTGTTACTCACAATTGTACACGAAAAGCAAAAAGCGGAGAAAAGCAGTTAATTTAAGTATATAAGTATAGTGGTGTATAGGATCAAAATACTAGTGAGTTGATTTTTCAAAATAAATTTATACAAATTTCATACAAATTTTGCGCATTAATAGATGCTCTTTTCAATCCATAGATACTAGAGCTTAGAAATGTTATATGAAAAATAGGAAGTAAACGTTGCACGCTAGTAACTTTGTAAGATTTGTTTTCGTTAGTGACATTTTAAAGGACAGATGTCTTATGTCATGTATCATGTTTTAATAAATAAATCAAAAATAACAAGCACTGGAAATCATATCGATCATATTTCTCATTCTCAAGCATGTTTATGGCGCAGTTTTTGCAATATTTTTCGACCTCATCTTATTTTCCTAACCCTCTAACATTGGAAAAACGATGTGATCAAGTTAATGACTATCTTTTCATGAAAGTACTTTCAAAAGAAGCTTAAGTTTTGATTTTCATGCAAAAATAATTATCTGAAGGAGCGCCAGCTAAGAAAAAGTTCAATTTCTCTTTTTCATATCTAATGCTCTATTCAGTTATTTTTTCTAATTCAGATATATTGCAAAATTGAAGCCAAGCAAACTAATAGTAAAATTTTGAGATTAATTATTTTGTTGTAGATATCCTTTTTCTTCAAAAGCGAAATATAATAATTTTTCTGAACTCTTGTTTTTCAAAGATGCTAACTTTAGAACGCATGGTGTTAATATCAAAATATCAAAAAAATCTACCCTTTGGGTTACAACCACTCAAAAAAAATATCAAAAAATATGCTATGAACACATATTTCATATTGTCAGTTCAAAACAAGTTTCGTATGTGGCTCTGAAACCCAAAAGTTAAGGCCGACCGATTATAAAACTAAATAAGGTGTTCATCAAATAACATAAATGACGCTTACAAGTATTTACGCAGCCAAGGAAAGAAAATATAATTATTCTACGCAATACGTTGTGAATTTTACTGGCAAATAAGGATTTTGAGGAATACGGAACGGATATTTAAAAATATAGTCAAGTTAATTATAGATGTTCCTGAGAAATTAAATAATGATTATTGTGGCAGTAGAAAGGCTAGGTCACGCCGCTAGGTGGATTAATTCGGGTTTTTTGAATACTTTCACATCCAGTCCGTTTTCAATATTAGACGAAAAGATTTCCTGTTGATATTCAGCTCAACTGCCATTTTCCGTGCGGACCGGTCGCAACTGCGACAAAATTGCTCTCGAGCAACCTTTATGACCTCTGCAGTTCTAACGCTTCGTTTTCTTCCGGTTTTTTACGGTTTTCAATAGATCGCGTCTCGAAAAATCTTTTTACTATATAGTATGCAAATCCTCTTTTTATGCCGAGATGTTTGAGGTCACGAAAAATAGTGCTGCATGCAGCACCGTTCCGGAATTTACTTATTATCAACGACCATAACTTGAACATTGGTACGTGTACACCGAACGAAACACAATACAAAATTAAACTACGTCAAGTAAGACTTAAGTCATGATGACACACGCACACGATATTAGTTTGATTGTATTAATTGTATATGCCGTTGCAAGCATAAAATGATTTTTGTTCGAATATGTATGTGTCACACTGTACAACTGGTATCGTTCCAAATGTAAGACAAACATACCCCTTTAACCATTTAAAACTTCCTCCCCATTGTAAAACACTGTCTTCCTCTTTTGTCAACCCCCATGCTATGATTTTTTATCAGCCCCCTTGTGCTGATTCCCTTATGTCAAGGAACGTGTGTGCCAAGTTTGGTGGAGAACGGTCAAGGCGTTCTGGAGTTATGGCGGAACGTACAATCATACAAACTCACGCTGACTTTTATATATAGATAGATTAAGATGCAAGATTTTTTTTTACAATCTAGGAGCAATATCAGTTGGAAAAGGTTTTCCACAAACGCAGGAAAACTTTAAAGAAAAGTCGGAAAAACCATATTATAATGCTAAGAAATTTTTTAAAATATATCTTTTCTAATTTGCCAACTCACTATCTTTTACAAAATTTCCAAGCATTACTAATAAAACTAATGCCAAACATGAACCAGTTGACTAAAAATAGCTATGGGCGAATTAAGTATAATTTTCGTCATTCCCAGTGTCATGCTAACATATTATCTCGGCTAGTGTGAATCGACTGAATTGCAGCAAATAGGTCTTACCGGTTTGACCAGCGTCGTAATTGGGTTACAACCTGTTATCCGATGCAGTAGGCTTACCCGGCGAAATCTTCTATACTAAAAAAGCAAAACCAAGTGAAAACATATAGATACCTAGGTATATTAAATTTTTTCGCACGATGGCAGGACCACAGAGATTGGAAGCATAAACTTCCGTTACGTACAATTGCATAATCGAGAGAGTATGAAAGAAGGTATAGTAAATGGCATTAATAAAAAACTAAACCTAATAATCGTGTGTAACAGTGAGCCGCTGTGTCTGGTTCTGCGCCTTTGCAAACACGCGAATGCCATTCAGTAATGATTGTGCACTTGCGCGTTGTGGTTCAATCTTCAGTACCGTGAAACGTTGTATAGTTGATAATTATGCATAAATAACACATAAAAATCATGTTTAAACTTACCATCTTTGAACAATTGGTTTCGTATACAAATACACTTCTTATACCGCTCTCATGAACACAAGTTCAATAACTACCCAACAATATAATCAGTATTTCCACATTTCAAAGATACTAAAGTTACTTCTCCCATATGCTGCTGTGCGTGATATAAAAACAACTCGAAATTTGTATTTTTTGTAACTCTTTTGCTTAGATCTTTTTAATTGAATGATTTCATGTAGCAATTAACTCAGATGACTTTAACAATGGATGTATGTCACTATTTTTCGTTTCATTTTAAGTTTCAATTTTCGTTACATTTATCTATTAGCTGTATTTTTAAATTTTAATGAACAGAGTTACACCATTCTACCCTATCCGTAACTTTTTTTTTGCTTCACCGTCAACATCTTTTTTTTCTGTTTATGTCTCTGCGGCGTAGACAACAAGAGTAATTGAGTCTTCATAAATATCCCCTTAGTTGCAACTTGGCCCCATGCCAGGGCGGGTAATCTTCGCGGACATGCTTCACAAACCAGTTTTGGATCCTACGTATAAATGCGTATTTAGTTGTCAGCAGAGCAGCCTTAAACGATGCTTACCCAGTTATCTACTGCCCTAGTTTTGTTTTCACTCTCTAAAACGGAAAGTAAAATTACTCTTTATGCGCAATTGTATAATTTACTAACAACGTTATGCAATCTTATTGTTATCTGTGCCTGTCTGGCTTGTGGCTGGAGCTGAAACGGTTTGCCCAACAGCGGAATGGGTTCGTGGCTTAATATTTTCTGGCGACTCTGTGTGACGGTGCGGTGATTAGATTCCATATAATTATATGTATCTTCTCGAGCTTTACGATCAAATTCGTATTGCCGGAAACTATAAAATACATTTGAGATTTGGGTTTTCTCCTAAATCTAATATATTGATAACAAGGACTAATACGCGTTGTTTTTTGGGTAATAAACGTCTTTAAGACCCTTCTTTATTGACAGACTTCGCTGCCAATTATTAGAGTACAATACAATTACCGGGCTAGTTCAACGATCCTACTGGCTCAAGCAGCACTGCTCAGCCAAGATTCGAACATCTGCCGACTGGCTTGTTATACGAGCATCGTACCTCAAAGCAAACTGGGCAGTTACAACGAACATTGTATACGTGCTGATTATTAAATTGAGACTGTTTAAGTATAGTTTCAGTATAGTTTTTCGACAATGCCGCAAACATCATCGATCAATCGGGAAACTAACCCATTGTCACTATTGTATGGAGTAGCTAACAGATTGATATCGCTAACCAAAGTGTATTGATATTTGGTTACGAAAATTGTATTGGGAATAGTTACGAAAATAGCTGTCAAATACATAAACATTTGGCCTATTATCACACCTTCCCTTTTATTGCAAATTGCATCAAAAATGCGAATTGCAAGTAACTTGCAGACAAAATGCAAGTAAAATCTTAGCAGAGAGCTGTCAATAGTTAACGTCAAATAAATGTGACCTGTCAAATTACTGTTTACCAATACATCAGCCAATACACTTTATTGTTTATGAAAAACAGAAGTGAGCAAACACAACTACAAAATCATCAACTAATTAATTATTTAACTAACTAACGTAACTAATTATTTAATATTGCTGGTTGTGTACTGATAGTCCGCTTAAAGGGGCTGATAGTCGGACGAAGGGGTTAATCCACACATTTTAGCAAAAATTTGTATGCGCTGGCATATTTCTTTCTAGAGTAAGTTTTTTAAAAGATTGGCTTGTTATCTTCCTTTTTCAGGACCATGGTATAAAGAAAGATTAACTTTGTAACTAGTCAGATCCACGGACGGCACGCATCAGAAAATACAAAATGTCACGCTATGTATGGATATTACGTTATAAACTGGCCAGTCGGAGAATTAGCGGCACTATATGGGAAACATCCTTTCGATCCTTTCCAAAACGATCTACAATTGGATCCATAAATTCGAAGAGAAAGACAGCTTCAGCCGCTCTCCGTACGTCAGGTCTAGAAAGTTCGGAGAAAAGGAAAAAGAATGGTTGCACCAATTATATACTACTACTGATCCAACATTCTACCTGGATGAAGCACAGTCTCGATTTCAGCAGCATTTTTCAATGGGGATTAGTAAATCTACAATTTGCCGTCTATTACAGAAAATTGGATTTTCCCGAAAGGTGCTGGAGAAACGTGCAATGCAGATAAAAAACACTGATATCGAATTTTACTGTTCGGAACTTCAATCCTTGGAGTGGGACATATTCAATATTCTCTTCCTGGATGAGATATCGTTTGACAACCGTGATATGAGTCGAAGCACGGGCTATGGCCCGATTGGAAAAAGAATCATTGCTCGTGGTAACCATGTTCGCCAAACTCGAATTTCCTTGCTCTGTTTTATGGGAGTTGGAGGTATTTTGGAAACATTTTCAACTGATGGAACTTTCTCCAGGAAAATTTTCTTTGAAGCATGCAGAGAATTCGCGTTGAGTGGCCGGGTGAATCAATATCCAGGTAGAAATTCTATATGGATTCTCGACGGAGCAAGGATTCACGTTGACCCGAATATGGTGCGATATTTCCGTTCACTAGGAATAATGTTCGTATTTCTTCCCGGATACTGCCCACACATGAACCCTATTGAAATTTTATTTGGTCTTATCAAGCAAATGTTCAAACGCTATTACTTCAGCATTAATCATGACGATCTTAAAGTATTTGTTCTGGGAATTGCGATGAAGTTCGCCACTTTCAATGCCACTAAATTGTTCAAGAAATGTGGTTATTATCCAGGAGGGCGTTTCGAAGCTAAACTTGAACCAGCCTAATAAATATTAAACACGAGATTCAACCGAGTTTTATTTATTAAAACAAAAAAAGCTATTGAGCATTTCAATAGTTAGCAGGAAAAAAAATCATATGTGGTCAACATCAGGACAATCAACAATCTTCTCAGCGTACAGCCTTGACTCTTCTCCTTCGCTTACTTTAAGAGAATGCTTGAAAGCAGAAATCAAAGACTTATTGTTTCGTCTACAAGCTTTGAATTGTTGTATTTGGTTACGCAATTCAGTAACAGTGGATTCCAACTTTTCGAAAGTCGACTCAATATCTGCAATCATTGTTTCGAAGTTTTCCTGAACAGTCTCAGCGATCGTGGCATCCTCAATTGAATCTAACAATACAGCATGTGCGCTGCTTTCTTCGACTTCAATAAACAAGTGCTTCAGATGATCGGGTGGCGATGCAGTAATTAGATCATCTCTAAGATGAGCAGCCGAGCATTGTATGTAATTCGCCCACAAAGTAAAACTGGCATCCAAAGGTTTCAGAAATCGGTCCTTGTTTTCTTTTTTCAACGTTGACACTAGCCTCATCAAGCTTTGGTTGGCATCTGCTCCTGATCTATCTTTCATCCCACCAACACGTTTTCCTAGTGATAATATTTCTTTTGCCCGATCAAAATCCTTTGCACTGATTAGTGAATCGGAGTAAACAAGTACAGACATTTTAACCGTAAGTCCTTTCAAACTCGCTAAAAAGTCATCAGTTAGATCCGAAAGCCGTATTGAATTTCGCTTGTACTGAAGCCGGAAGAAGCGATCTCTATCCTCCCAACACGGTGTCGTCACGGGACTCCATTCCACCTGCTCTTCGCATGCGCACCATACCTGTCGTTCAAATTGGTCCTTATTGTTTGCCTGAACGTGAAGCATGTCTATAGGCTTGTCCTTCTTCTGACCTTTAAATTCTCGCTCGTGAGCCTCGATGTAAAAATCAAATACCTCACCATCCGCTTCATGTTCCATTCTTACGTTATCGTTATCTGAAAATACATCGTTGTCAAGGTACTCCATATCCTCGAAATGGTTATCATCGTTTTCACAGAGATTTTCATTTCCACTTTGAGTGGCACTTTCCGAATCGGTGGCAGATATTTTAAAGAGCACAGCTGCAAATTAATTAACTTATTTATAATGACAAAGCAAATTAAATTAAGTAGGTATTAACACTCATCATGAGAAATTTAGATGCAATCGGTTCACTTTGTATTTGTTTACTTTTCAGCCTGGAGCTGTCAGTCATTGTATGCAGTGACACCAGATTTTTGGAAAACTGTGAAATCTGAAATTATAACAATGTAACAAACGGGCGAGTTTGTTAATTTTTCAGTTTTTATTTCTCTTTTATCACTCAATATGCGCAAAATAATTCAGATAAAAATAACAATTCTGCCAAGAGTTCTGCTCGTATTGTGACAATGAAAAAACATCTCATGTTTTAACCACATTATAACTACTACAAAATATTGCAGTGGCTTAATTTTGATCGCGACACTGATTGCAAGATCTTTGGATGTTATTCAGCAGTTGCTGTGCATTTTGATGCTTCGCTGCAATCTGCAATAATACATTTTGATCGCTATCCATCGCCGTGAGGATTACAGTTTTCACTGTCTCTAAATTGTTTGTTAGTTTCGTTCGTTCATTAGTTTTTTTTGGTGTAGGGTACGGGAGGGTATTTTCGGCCCATTAAGCAGTTACTTCTATTTTTTCGGCCTATAACCTAGTTTTAGTGGAAGAACAGGTGGTTTTGACGTTCTTTGAATAAAAAATAGTAGATTACTTACAGTCTTGAGAAAATGGTTATAACATATTAAAATTGTATGTCGGCAAAATATTTTTATTGGCGAAAGAAAACGCAAATAGGCTGAATTTAGAAACCTGCTGAAAATATCCTCCCGTACCCTACCTTTTTGTATACTACACTGGATAGTAAACTTTGTGAAAACGAAAACGAAAGCGTAACGTTGGAATGAAAGGATTTTAATACCAATAACTTTTTCACCATTGCATGGGATTCCATCCGCCATATGTCGTTGGATAGAAAAACAATTCCAGCAATTTTATTGTATGATAGATCTAATCATTATGCAATTGATGAGCAGCCAAAAATGATTGAACAGTAACGGTTTTCAATTTCATAACCAATTACATATCTTGAAATCAAATAAAACGAAAACTTATCCAATTTAATTCTACTATGTATATTTCTTCGCAACAGAAACGCATTTCGCCAACGACTTGCAGGCTTCATCAGTGTCTGTTTTCGAACTCGAAAGTTTTCTTTTTATTTAATTTCAGGTTCCGTATTCTACTAAGGTGCTCCAAAAACTTCAGTCAATTACATATCCTTCCCTTGATTTACCGCAGGCCACAATCTCAAAACAAAGCGACCAAGCCTTCTTGTCCTAACAGGTCAGAAACTATTTATTTCGACTGAACCTAGGCCAAGTTGATATCCTGAAAGTAAAGCATATTGAAACAACCACACCGATCCACAGTCTAGAATGAAAGCGTAGGTAACAGAATATATTTTGTGTATTGCAGCTGAATCTGGGTAAATTCCCCAAATACCAATGTATATGATGGAACGAAATAGCAATATTGCCGTTGTCGCTCTTTTCCATTCTGTAGCGGTTTCAGGATGTCATAGTATTCACGCCCTTCACGCCTTTTTTGTTTGATTATAGTTACTTTAACAGCTTGGGTCATTCGTGACTTTCTACGGGCTTCGGATTTGAACCCGAGTCCTCGACTTGGATGCTAACCACTACACCCGGATTGACCCCCCCCCCTTCACGCCTTGTCTCACCACAACTTTGTTTCATTACTTTCTTCAAACCAAACTTCCTCCGTCGATTGTAAAAAACTACCTTTATAAAAAATATTTCGCTTTTGTCTGGTATACTGATCTTCCACCGTGAGCCTTAACCGTTTTCCACAAACTTTGGCACACATATACCTTTATATGAGAGAAACAGCACTTAACAAAGAGGGGGGAGGTCCAAGTAAGTAAAATTACGTTTCTCTTGAATTTAGACCGACGGCCGTTGCGTAAGTAGCTGGGAGACAGGAAAGGGGGAGTGATTTGGGAAGGGGGGAGTTATATAGGGGGGGAGGGCACCGAGAGTATATAAAAAGGCTTTGTTTCTCTCCGGTATAGGGATTTTCAGAGAGCATACGATTTTTTATCATACTTGGCGCAAATGTTATTAAACATATACGAATCAGCGTTGGGAAATTGACAAAAGGGGGGAGCTTGGCACACTTGTTATTTAACATATACGAATCAGCGTATGGAAATTGACAAAAGGGGGGGGGGGGGCGTACTCTTCAAGAGAGAGGGAAAATTTGAAATGGGTAAATGGGTGCGTTTCTCTTGCATTTGAACCGATAGCAGTTGTACAAGTGGGTGGATGACAAGGGGTTCCTGAAGGGGCGGGTAGGGTGACCATTGACAAGGGGGAGGTTATAAAGGGTAAAAAAGGCCTTATATCACTTTATAAGGATTACCGAAAAGGTGACAGGTTTACAAGTAGCTGGTGAACAACAGGGAGGGCGAGCTGATAAAGGGAGTAGACACATTCAAATGAAGAAAAAGGGTTTTGTTTCTTGCATTCTTAGAATGTTCGTTATAAGCAAGGGGTTGAAAGACAAAACGGCCCCGAGTAAGATCGGGCAATCAGCTAGTGTCAGATAAAAATTGCTGAATCACTAATTATAATAAACTGATAAAATAGTCACCATTTCATACACCCAGGCGTGGACGCTGCAAATCAACTAACCGGTAACTATAGTGCGTTCGTCAGGTTTTAAATGTGTTAGCGCTTTCATTAGATTTCGATAAATCAAAGTAGCGCTAAATAAACTGCTAACTGATAATTTAAGAAAATAACAACAAAATATAATGGTTGTAGACAGTAAGTGTAACAGCGAGGCCTTGTCAGCGTGGAGCATAACTACTCAACTAAGTGCATAACTCCTAAACCTTTGTACTACGAAAAATCAAGAAAATTCTACTCAGAACATTCGGCATGGACAAAGGCAATAAAATAAGGACATGGATTCGATGCTTGGAACCAGAAATTGCAGATCACTGAATTTCCTGGGTGGCGACAGGGTGCTGCTCGATCAGCTAGAACCTCTAAAGTTCTGCGTTGTGGCACTGCAGGAGATCTGTCACAAACGCAAGAAATTGTGGAGGATCCGTATCGGAAAGGCTTAATTTTATCAGAGTGGCTGTTGATGATGTGTATGTGTATGTGTATGTTGAGGATCGTTTGTTGAAGTCGTTTCTTCAACTACAGCATCACAAACGTGCACTGTCTACACGAAGGTGTAGGATAAGAATGTTAAATGTTGAAATAAAACCCGACGACGAGAAGGAAGAGTTCTGCGTGCAGCTGAAGGCAACACACGATAGCTGTTCGCCACGGGACTTTAAGATCGTCATCAGGGATATGAATGCCCAGATCTGCAGAGAAGCACGTTATTCGACATCATCGAAACGAGAGGAACGATCTTCAGCAAAAGTATCCCGCTCCTAGCCTTCGTAGGTGACCCCGAGATCATTACTAGCAACCTTGGGACGATGGAGGCAATCTATGGCAGACTAAAACAGAGACTAGGATGATTGGGTTACAATTCAATGCATCAAAAACTAAATATATGGTAGGAAGAGGCTCCAGAGAAAACAACGATTGCCTCTTGAGTGGTTGATGAGTTCGAGTATTTAGGATCTCTGGTCACCGCCCACAATAATTCGAGTAAGGATATTCAACGACGCACTCAAGCTGGAAGTCGAGCCTACTTTTCCCTCCGCAAGATACTCTGATCAAGAAACCGCACAGAACTGACAGTGTGCAAAACACTAAATAGACTAATTGTTTACGGAATACATGCGTGCACTTACCGTTTTTGAACGAAGGGTGCTGCGGACTATTTTTGGTGAAGGACGAATGAAAAACGCAGAATGGCGCTGGCGTATGAACCACGGCTGCAGCCATTACTTGGAGAGATTCATATCGTACACGTGGCGAAAGTTGGAAGACTATGGTGGTCCGCCCACGTGCAATTACAGTGGAGAGTAGCGAAGAACCACCCTGGTTATATGCTGCTAAAAGTAGGTAATACGCAAATATAAGAATGTGATTTCTTACAAATTGATAAAATTGAACATTGACGGTAACGACGTCGTGTAAATATTAGTGATATACAACATAGAAAGTTAGTGACTAATAATTTCCTTCTAATAGTCGGTTAGCTGATTAGCGACTGCATACATCCTCTGTGGATGTGTACGTCGAAGGTTGTTTAGTCAACAATCTTATCATATTTTGGTAGATAGTTTTTTTGGAAAATCTCGGAAAAGCAAGAAGTCAAATATTTAACATACTTAAATTGAATTCTATACTTTATACTACTTAGTTAATATTTGGCTGATAGTGCCTAATGGATATGTGTTCAATTCTATTCTAGCAATGAATCTGATGAAATCGAGCGAACTGCAACCGATTCAATTCAAACAAAGGATGGCCGATCAAAACGTGGCGTGTACAATCTTTACTCCATGATAAAGTGCTCAACTGGATGCGATCCGATCATTTACAAGGGCTACGGTTGCTACTGTGGGTTTCTAGGCTCGGGGAAAGCATTGGACGGAATTGACAGGTGTTGTAAAATGCACGATTACTGCTACTCGAATGCGAATTGTCCTATGTTTTTGGAGTATTTTGTACCGTACTTGTGGAAGTGCTACCATGGACGGCCGCTGTGTGGTAAGTGTTCCGTTATATTCTACCGTGTAAAAGGTAATGTTGAATTTAACGTAGGTGTATAAGGTAAAGTTCGAATGAATACGAAAAACTAAATATTCTTTAATCGTGCTGATTTTACTAGCGATATACTAGTCATATTTAGCAGGAGCATATGGCTGCTCTTGTTTAAAAGTGGACAATCATACCAGACATGCAGAAGTTCTTGAAAATCTTGCCCGCATGTTGATTGCCGCTTTTCTTATAATACCTTCTAACGCAATGTGGAAAAGCTGGCAATAAAGACCTTCTTGAAATCCTCTACAAAATTCGAGTCCAATAGTCCTATTCTCTCCATCGTAGCCATTGATGATGATCGGACTTATCATCATTCCCGGAAAGATATTTTCAGCGTGTGGAGTCGCAATTTGTGGCATTTCTTGAGAATGTGCCGCAAGTTAAAGATTCGATCTGTTATAGGGTGATCTTCCATGAAGCCGGTTTGGTACTTACTTACTTTACCAGCCGAGAGCCGGGGTTGTTCTTCATGTATCAAGAATTCTACTCAATTGTACTCGGTCCTGGGCTACTCATCCCCAATACGCTGCGCGTCTCGACACACGCAAGTCGGCTTCAGCCTGGTCGAGCCATCTAGCACGTTGGGCCGCTCTATTCCTGGTGTCGGTGGGGTTCTTGAAGAGAACTGATTTCACTATACAATCGTCCGGCATCCTTACGACGGGGCCGGCCCATCGTAGTCTCTCAACCTTCGCCAGGTGTACGATGGGAATCTCTCCAAGCAGTGCCTGTAGCTCGTGATTCAGACGCCTCCGCCACTCTCTCCTTTCCGTTTGTACTCCGCAACACCTGTCGTTCAAATACGGAAAGTGCACGTATGTCTTCCGTAAGCAACGTTACTGTCTCAAGTCTGTGAGGACTACCGGTCTGATTGGCGTTTTGTACATCGTCAGTTTTGCGCGGCGGCGTATGTTCCTTGAATGAAGCGTCTTGCGGAGGGAAAAGTTGGCTTAATTTCCGGCTTGAATGCGCTGTTGGGCCTCCTTACTCGTATTATTGTCGGCGGTGACCATGGATCCCAAATATATGAATTCATCAACCACTTCCAGTTCATCGCCGTCAATAGTCACTGTCTGTGGGAGGTAAACGTTGCTTTCTGTGGAGCCTCTTCCTACCATATATTTGGTTTTCGACGCATTGATTTGTAGCCCTATCCTCCATTTTTAGTCTGGCGTAGATTATTGCCTCGGCCGTCCGGAGGTTTCTAGTAAAGATGTCGAGGTCGCCGAGGCCAGGAGTTGGCTACTTTTGCTGAAGATCCTACCTCTCGTTTCGATGCCTGCTCACCGGATCACACCTTCAACAGCGATATTGTATTTGTTTATTTGGTGTATAAAAATCATCTGACCTAGTGTTTGTCTGAATGATAAAACTAAATTAACATAACTAACGGTACAATAAATACAGGCAATATAAAAACACACGAGAATACAGTCATCTACGAAGCCGTTCTTTAAATGACGATGTGGTGATGTTGAAGTCGAACAAATCTACCACCGCGTTGAAGCTTGCCGACATATATCGAATAGGATCATGTTGCCCATACGAAACACTTCGATGAGGTAGAAACAGAAGATTCCTGGGCCTCAAATGCCTTTCCGGAGCGTACAAATTCAGTTGATGCAAAATACTTGGAGCGTCAATTTCACCACACAAAAGTTTTGCCACAAACACAGCTTGCGCTTCGAACCGTCTGCGCTCCAAAGTCTGAATTCCGAGGAGCTGACAGCGCTCGGTGTATGCAGGAAGCTGGAATCGATTACGCCATGGCAGGAAACGTAGAGCATATCCCACGAACTTCCGCTGCATGGCTTCTATTCTTGCTATCCAGTTCGCGTTGAATGGACACCAAACAACCGAGTTGCTCTCAAGAAGAGATCGCACCAGGCAACAGTAAAGCGATCGTAGGCACATAGGATCACGAAATTCATCTGCCACCTTGAACATGAATCCAAGCTGCCTATTAGCCTTGGCAATTATTTCGTTGTAGTGTGGGCCAAATGTAAGCGGAGTATCCAATGTAACACCCAAGTCACGAACCAGGTTTACTCTAGCTATGCTCTGACCACACATTGTATAGTTAAAAGTGATCGGGCTGGATTTACGATGAAATGAAATTGCACAACACTTCTCAATACAGACGGTTAGAAGATTGCTGGAACACCACTGCAGAAAAATGTTAATCAAACGTTGGAGTTCCAAACAGTCAGCAGTATTTCTGACAACCTTGTATAATTTTATATCATCTGCAAACAACATGCGGCAATCATCCGGAAGTAAAGGAGTTAAGTCGTTAATAAATAGCATAAAGAGCAACGGCCCGAGGTTACTGCCTTGTGTTATGCCGGAGAGATTCGTGAAATACGAAGACTGTTGGTTTCCTATCCTCACGCAGAGCATTCGATTCAATAGATAGGATCGAAACCATCGTACAAGTGCAGAATTAACTCCAATTTTTTCCAATTTGGCGAGTAGTATATTATGGTCAACCCGATCGAATGCAGCTTTCAAGTCGATATAAACTGCATCTATCTGTGCACCTATGCTCATGTTTTGTAAGCAAGTTGCTGTGAATTGCACGAGGTTCGTTGCGGTAGAGCGTTTTGGGAAAAATCCATGTTGATCTGTTGATACGTATTGTTTACAGCTTGCGAAAAGAACATCGTGTATAATGATTTCGAACACCTTTGAGCAAGCGCAAAGGGATGTTATACCTCTGTAGTTAATTATATTACGTTTGTCACCTTTTTTATATACAGGAAACATAACAGAAATCTTCCATGTCGTAGGAAATAAGCACTGTTGAAGCGACAAGTTACATAGCAGCCGCAACGGACGTATAAAGCTAGCTGCGCACCTTTTCAAAACACATGAAGGAATTCCATCAGGACCAGCTGCAAACGAACATTTAACCTTACTGATTGCAGCTTCGATGTGACGATCAGTTATTGCAGGTAGATTAAAATCCAACACGTCGCTAGGAGTGCTACTCATTGCCGTATTGGTTTGCGCAATTGTAGCAACTGAGCTACGAAAATTATGCTGAAAACGTTCAGCGAACAACGTACATTTTTCCAACATCGTGCTACCATGACAATCACCTAAGAACATGTCTTTAGGCAATCCTTCCTCCTTCCTCTTACTGTTAACGAATGACCAAAAGATCTTTGATTTCAATCTAATATTACGCTGCATTCGATGCGTATATCGTTTGTACAAGTAGCGTTTATATTTGCGATACTGATTGCTGATACGATTAAAATTCTGCTTCAATAAAGCATCACGCAGTCTGCACTACAACTCTAGCGCCAGGGATCGCTGACGCTTGAGTTGTAGTAAGCGAGAGTTTGACCACGGTGGTTTACGCAACGGTCTGCAGGGAGGGACATAGTGAGCCAGTACATTGTTAACAGCATCATTGAAATATTCGATAGCATCGTCAAGTGGCGGGTTAAGTTCTAAAAACCGCCAATCGATTTGTGATATAGCATTACTCAAAGCATCAAAGTCGACTCTGCGAAAGTCCAAACTCGGTTCCACTGGAGTATTTTCGAACTGGACGGGTAAGCTTTGGTGAACCGTTATGACCAGCGCTGGATGATTAGGGTCGAGCGGGACTAGTGGCTCAGCAGCTTCGAACAACTCGTACATACTTTCATTGTTAGTCAGTATTAAGTCAAGAAGACGATCGTTACTATTAGTCACGTAATTAATTTGAGAAAGACTATGTAAGTTGAACCCATCCAACAAATCGAAACTGGCAGTAGAAATGTTTGAATGGAGGTAGTCAATGGAAGGGGAATTGTTGTTTAAGCGAATCAACCGTAATCCAGACTGATTGTAGTCTCCAAACAGCATTGAGAGATCATTCGGCTGCAGACGAGACATAATAGAGCCGATGGAGTTAATATGATTATCTACAGCAGTGGCATCAGCTCGGCGATCAGGTGGCAAATATATTACACCAACACTGACTTTGCGAATTGGTGTTTTGATCATCACCCACAGCTGTTCGATTCTGTCGCAAACTGGTGTCGGGTCAACATAACTAATCAAACGCGTTGAAACAGCAATCAAAACTCCTCCTCCACGTGCCTTAGCGCTGTTAGTGCTATTGCGATCACAACGGTATACATTAAAATAGTTACCAAAGAGTTGCACAGAATTAATCTGAGCATCCAACCACGTTTCCGTCAATACAATGACATCGTAGTCATATTCAGAAGCCGCCAAGAAGAAATCATCGATTTTTGTCCGCAGTCCACGGACATTTTGATACAGGTCAGTCCATCCCCTTGCCGCAACCCTCTGCACGATTAAATAGGACTCGAGAGTGTCCCCGAAACGCACACGTAGCACATCACTCGCTCCAGGGTAGATTTAAGCAGCCGCGTCAGTTTGTCTGGAAAATCGTATTCGTGCATTATCTATCAGCCGGTCTGGTAACTTACTACGAATCTATTGGCTACTGGTGATAGCCAATGGAAGATTATGTCGGAAAACACTTTGCAGGCGGCATTGAGGATAGTGGTCGCTGGGTAGTTCTCACAATCCAGCTTGTCGCTTTTTTCTAAATAGGGGGCAGGTAGCCCCTCCTTCCATTCCTTCAGTAACTGTTCCGTAACCCAAACTTTAACAATCAATGAATGGAAACTTGAACGGACCCAACTTGATAAGTTCTGCTCCAACATCTTTCTTTCCTGCTGCTATGTTGTTCTTCAGCTGCTGGATGGCTTGTCGGTGAGGGTGGCACATGCCACTCTTGTCAGATATACTAGCTGTACCATTGCAGTTTCTTCCACGGTAGTTTGTGAAAATCACCTCTATTCTACATACCGGTCGGACCCTGAAATTTCGTTTCGATCACATTAAAATGTATGCTTTAACGCACGGCGATCTGGATTCGGAATATGGTTTCTGATCGGTACGGACCCAATCGGGATGTAGGATCGAGGCGAATACCTGTATGCTCATCTCTGAATATTTCAGGTTGCGGTACAAAACTTTTGCGAAAGACGTTAAGTTTTTGATAGAACTTTCGTGATATCACTAGAACAGTATAGCTGCTCAAGTCTCTGGCGACACATTTCAATCGCATTCATTTATAGTAATTTATTTATGACTATTACTGGTTATTAACGGTGCTCTAACAGACCTTAAAAGAGGCTCCATCCACCGCGTCCTCATCCCGCACCTTTTGGCATCTTTGAGTTTTCATCAGTCATGCTGGGTTACAACATGGCGGGCGTCAGTATCGTATGTATATTGTTTACAATAAATAGTATTTGGTGTATTCTAACCACCACCATGTAGGCAGTGGCCCGAATCTCGCAACAATGTTAGCGCTTCGAGAGTGTCTGATGTCCGACCACCTATTAAGGTGAAATTAGTCATCATCGATTCTGCAAATTTCAAAAGCTGTTAAAAACAAAAAAATTGTTCATGAAAATAAATGAAATAAAAAGAATGCAGTTCCAAGAATACTTGGAAGCGACGTTCTCGATGAGCCTTGTTTTGAAAACGAGATGAGCCCGTTTTCCTTCTTTTGAGGTACCCAATCGGTTTAAATTCCTCGCACTGAGCGACCTGAGCATTGTAGGAGATCTTGGAACCATGTCTAATTGTGCGTAAAATTTGACTTAGTTACCATCGGTATTTTTAAAGTGACGGCTGTGCATGTTAGCAATGCTGATATTGAAGAATCTGTACATTTGGAGGTTTATCGGCCAACAGCCGATAACCGGCTTCTGCATCTCGCTCATCACAATAGAAGCTGTGCCCAGTTCGGGTGTTACCATTGCTCTGGGAAATGGTATGACTGTCTCTATATGTACGTACCATTGATTTTTTCTAACATCCCGCTTCGCTTGACAGCATGCAGCCTGTGTTGAAAAACTCTCGTTTTTGTTCCCGGAGTAAGTAATATTCTTCCATCCATGGTGATTCTTCATTACTATTTTAAGAAGTACTGCACCCTAGCACAATAGCCTCTATTAAGTTTTTTCATGTAATTTACGTTTCGCGTTGTTATTAAAAAACCATATACATAGCTGTCATGTAGTATAACAATTTACATAAATATTTCCTGAATCTTGTAAACTCCAAGTAAAAGCTATTGTTACGTACTATCGCGATTTGAGTTTTTTTTATATGTTCTGTGTATTTTTTACAGCTGTTGATCATGGAGAATGGGGTGGACCTCAATCATGTGCCTCACGTTTGTGCCACTGTGACCTGTCACTATCGAAATGTCTCCGGCGGTATCACTGCCCGCGAAAGCGAAACGTCTGCACAACATCGCCTCTGAGGTTGCTGCAAAATCTAGTGATGATCCTTTGAACGGACTGAAATAGGCAACGTCTCATATCACAAAACCAAAAAGATATCACACAAGTTAGCGTGAGCTTCGCGGATACAGCAGGATATTTCAAGTACAAATAATTAGATATAAAAATTAGTAGTAAGTAGACTTCGAACCTTTGTTTTATTCGATAAATATTTGTAGTAGAACGTCCTACTTTGCCTAACAAGTTCTCTGCCATTTGGTTTTTTGCAATAATGGTACTATCGCCGTGAATGGTATGGTTAGTCTGGAAATAACTTTCCACGTATTAGTGAAAACCCCAGATAACTATGAAAATAATAAATAGATGCCGATAATAATGATAAGTATAATATAGTATTACTAAAACTGATTGATCCAGATGCTGTCCAGTTGTATCCATAATCATAGAATACGATTACTCAAGTAATGCTTAATTAGTTGTATGCACACCACCGAATCCTCTGCGCTATCATGACCGGCATCTAGAGAAGAACAAAAAATAAAGAAAAAAATCAGAAATGAATTTCTCAATTGCATCATAATAGTTGTTACCATTTTCCTGAATTATTTTCTTCAAGTTCTCGATGCACAGTGTTTTCAACGCACGCTTCTTCGGCGGTCCCATTTTGTGCGGATAAAGAATGGACGTGTCAACCACGGTATCGTGGATGAGCTTCAATGCCTTGAAGTCGCTTTCCAAACTGTGCCCTATGAGGATCGTTTCAGAGTTGAACATCGATAGTAGAACAGCTTGCACGTTGTATAGATTGGTGGTGATGTCAATAAGCATCTGCTCTGTGATACCTGAAAACCTAGAAAAATATACGAGAAAACTCATTTAGCATTTCGAACGCGTTTGATTTTATACTAGTAATAAATTAATAGCCTCCCTTGCAATTTCGTACTATTTCAGACATAAGTGAAATACATTTCGTTGTTCGCAGGTTCATTCCGTCAATGCATTGCAAATAAAGAAACGATAAAACAACTTACCTTGTGTTATAGTCTATGACCCTATTCGATGGCTTCACTAAGGTGTCGTATACCGTTTTTTCATTAATGTCAACCACGGTCACGCGAGTCAGTTCCAATCCAGCCGTTGTGTAGCACATCTCACAATCCAGTGCATACACGTCTTTCTTTGAGGGTACGTATCCCTCCGGTGGATCCATTGTCTTAACGAACCCGGTGAGATTGTCATAATCCATGTAGCTAGTGACATGATAGTTGGCATACATACAACCGGCTGAACCGGACGGCTGTTGACAGCAACTGTGCAAGTTGTCTGCAAATCCACGCCGATAACAGGTGCTTTTATTGTGATAATTGCAGGAATCCACAGCAGGTTCATCATAACTTTCAAGGTTGTACACCTTTGAGCACCGGGAGCAGTATCGTTCATCTTCGTTTGGAGGCCGGCGGGGTTTGGATGTGAATATTTTTGCCTGCCCTGTGATTTCCGTTGCCCGTGGAAATCCGTTTGATTGTAGCTGTTCCTCAGTCATAATACATTCGTATATCATTTTATATGCAACCGTTGAAGGAGCATTGTCAATGGTATAAGCAGATTTTACTTCGGTTTTACTGTTATATTGTAAAAGGTTACTGTTAGAATATAAACAATGAAAGAGCTAATTAACTACTTACATTTTTTTGTTTACACTCCAAGAAATATTTTGTCCCATTTTTCCAGCCAGGATAACATCGTGCGACACTGTTTTATTCCTATAAAATATGTTTTTATAACAATGTAAATGAAGCAATCAAACTACTGGCTCATACCTATCGGCAACTTTGTTTCCTAATTCCCCAGCTTCTTTTCGTAACTTATTTACCGTCAACAAGGCGCTCTTTTTGTAGATCATTGGAGTATTACATTTTTTTAATACGCTTAGCTCTTCGGTTTGTGCGCGGTCCCACGCATCTTCAAGACTCGAATAGATAGAAACGCAATGTTGAACCATTAGGTTATAAAACTGCATTCGAATGTTGTAAGAAATTTTAGTCGATTCCGGTTCTAGCACTGGTGGGGCTGGTTTTGACGGACTTGGTACCGCAGAAGACGAGCTTGACGATGCACTTTCCGGTAGAACGGATCCTACATGAGCCTTTCTTCCTAATCCTTTGGGAGCAGTTTGCGCTGGAGTGCTGATTCCTTTCAGCTTTTTTAGCTCTTCTATTTTCTCTTTCGCTTTTTGAAGAGCAAGTACATTGACAGCGGGTGCAAAACGGCCTGAAAATATAGTTTTTTCTTTAAATCTAATAATTGTGCAACCGTATTCGACGCATACTTTTAGGAGTCATTGAGATCGCAATCGCATCTGGAGACTTGTTGTAAAAGCTTGTGGTGTTTATTGGAGAAACTGGCGATTTTTCTGCTACAAGAGTATTTACAGAAGTTGGACTTACAACTGGCGATCGAGGCGATCCATTACTTAATCGTGGGGTGACGGGTTTGCTTATTGCTTTTCGAGTTTCTTCCTCAATGCGTGCTTTTGCTTCTTCCTCCAAACGTATTTTTGCAGCCAGTTCTTCTTGTTGCTTGCGAACTATTTCCTGACGATGATAGACCGACTAAAATTTACAAATACATATATTGTAGTAAGACCTGCTCGGTTAAATTCAACAATATTAGAGCTTACCCTCATAGCGTTTTGAACATGATTGGGCTTCTTTGTAACGGGGATCGATGAGCTAGATTTTACGTTTGAAACATTTTCGTGCGCAACACGTTTTTTTCGATTTTCATCATAATATTTTTCAGCAAACATGTCAATCAATTCCGGTTTTTGGCTTTGAACCGTTTTTGGTTTCTCGTGGTCCGAAATTTTGCTAGACGTTGAATCATATTCTTCGAAAATCATTTTGCACTGCTTCATAACTTCATCTTCATCGCTTTCGCCGTCAATATCACTGGGAGGATTATCAAGCAGCTCCAAATAAATTTTATCGGCAAGCGCAAGTTTTGACTTCGATGAAGATGATTGTAGTGAAGTGGATGAGGGTTTACGTTCTTTTGTTTCTGTTTTTGTGGATTTGGATGATTTGTCAGTGTGTTTGCTAATACTGCAACTTTTCGTTCTCGATTTAGTAGAACTATGTGATGACCGATGGCGATTTTGATCTGATTTACTACTACTATTCGTATCCCTGGATGACCTTCTGTCACTTTCTCTACATTTTTCTCTAGATTTGGATTTCTCATGTGTTTTCTCGCGATGTTTATCTTTTATCTCTGTTTTTGAATTACTGACTCTTTCTTCATTCCGTGATGATGAAGAGTGTTTTCGGTCACTTGTATGAGACCTGCTTGAACTTGTCTTTTTCTCAGTTTTAGAGCTGCTTTCGTGTCGTCGATGATGTTTATCTTCTCTGCTGCTCTTTTTATGTGAACTACTGCTAGTATGGCTACTACTAGATTTACGTGATGAGCTTCGTTCAATTGGCTTGTCCTTTTCCACAGTAGCTGCAACAGAACTTTCTGTACTTTCTTTTTCGGAAGATATTGTGGTAGCTGCCGAAAGCTCAGTAGGGTTAATATCGTTATCTTTAGCAATAATCTCAATTTTATTATATCCGTTGCGGGATCGTCCATCTTCATTGTGTTCCTTATTAGCTTCATTGTGTTCTACATTACTTTTGTTGTGCTCTCCATCAGCTGGCTGGATTTCACAAGTTGGTTCTGTGTTATCAGCCTTAATACTGGAATCTAATTTTTTAATTGCTGGAATCTCTACTGCTGATTCATTTCTGGTAAGTTCCTCAGTGATAGGGGGTACGGCCTTCACACTAGGTACATACTTAGGCGCAATTACTGTTGGCATGGGAATATACTCCAATTTTGGTTTCTTTTTCGCTGGTACATCTGACCCAGTTATATCCGGTCGTTCATTGCTGGTCCGATTGAGTATACTTTTTGGTGTCGCGCTGTAGGTCGCCGCCGCTGGAACTTCTGAGAATATTGGTACCGTCGAATCAATGCATAATTAACAAAACACAAGTTTTAACATGAAAAATACCTGATTTTATATGTTTGAAGTGGCAATAAGCCCTTGTACACAAATCCTTTTCGAAGAACGGACAGTTGATCGACCGAAATAAGCCAGTAGCCGGCAGCATATTGTTATCGCTTTTATGTTACTAATTAGCTGCTTTCAAATGAAGTTATTTTAAAAACATTTAATTATTTTTATTAAAGGGAATATTAGAATAAAACATTTTCGTGTAATTTGAAAACCACATCCATCTGCAATAAATGGAAAAAATACAATGACAGTGACAGATGTTCCGGAATGAAAGCGAAGAAAGTTGGGAGCAAAAAAGCGAGCGAAAAAAGCTGTCAAGAAACTTCAAACTTATAGAAAAAAATAAAAGTTTGATAGCTGCTAAGCAACCCTGTTTGCAACACTGTACAAAAAACCAGAAAAAACAGAAACACAATTTATTCGTTTTTGTTCAAGGTATTGCAAGTTTTTTGTAAAATGCAAAATGTAAAAACTTGGAGACAGTATGCAAGTAATCAATGAAGCAAAAATAACAAAAATAAGTATAAAAACACGTGTGTGTGAAAGAACGTTTTGACAATCAATAAGTTCGAACGCGTAGAAAAATTAAGAAAAAAAATTGACCTTTTGAAGCGTTGCATGAGGACTAATATCAAGGGGTCGGTCACTTGGCACAGCCGTTTTTATGTTAGGCGACTTGAAACGAGCCGAACTGTGCCCGATGCTGCACCGAAAGTGCCGAACTGCAAGATTTGTTAAATTCGTTATAATCTGATAGATCTGGCAACCGCGCGAGATGATTTTGACAACTGGCAGTGCTCCCATTTCATATGCAGAATTGAACCGGAGGTGTGTAAAGCCCTATAAATGTTATTTTTATAAGGCTTTAGAGGTGTGCCGCTTGATATCTCTCGAGTGCCGCGGCATAATGTGCTGAGTGTCCGACCCCTTGACTAATATCTAATAACGTTTTCGTTTTTGCTTAGATCTAACCTAGGTTCGTCCTAGTTCCAATCGAACGACTGTCAAAACGTTTGTTTTTTCACTCAGGTTGAAATTAATTTCGCTCTGGGTTGAACTTTTTAGACATCGGGTTCGCTCTAGGTTTTTTCACAGTTTCAACCCCGCTTTAAGCAATTCGCGATGACGGTGCGCAGTGGAGACACCTACATTAGTTTCGAGTTTGCGTGAAGCAGAATCCAGCTTTTTACGAGCCATAATGGCGGACGAGTTCGTAATATTTGAACAGCATTTTTGACATTTCCCGAATTCGCGATGACGGCATTGAAAAAGATTTCGTAAGCTGCTCGCACTTACAGAAAATCTCATGCCGAACTGTCAACGTGTGCGTGATGACAAAAGCAAAAATACTTCCCTTTCTTTTTTTCTCACGCAAAACCCTGAACAATATCAGCAACGCCGTCATAGCGAATACAGTGGACCCCCGTTCGTTTGAACGATTCCTCATGCAAACTAACGGGGTTACTTTTTAATTTGAACAACTGGTAACCCGAAATATGCTGAAACCTGTGTGAATTGGCCGCCCTGCTCTTTGTTATTGTTTTGGTGGTTTGTTTTAGTTGGCAGTTGCAAGTGCGAATATTGCATTTTCCGATCGGATTTCTATCGTAATCGTTAGGAAAACGAAATGTGAAACCGATTAAACACGCTAGGTCGGTACAAACAAATCGTGTTTATGTGCATTGTCTGCATAAACAAATGATGTCATGTTGAGAATGACATTTGAACCATTTTTAATTTGCATGTCGTGCAAACCAGCGGGGTTCAAATTAAAGAGTGTTCAGATTAAAAATGGTCAAACGAACGGGGGTCCACGGTACTTCGCAGGTTTTATTTCCGAGTGTTCACGGTATCCAGCTTTTTACGAGCCATAATGGCGGACGGGTTCGTAATATTTTAACAGCATTTTTGACATTTCCCTAATACATCGCACGTTTTCTTTCCGTACATTCCTTTAGTTTTACGGTGAACGCGCGGAAAGAAAACGTGCGATGTATTAAGGAAATTTCAAGAATGCTGTTCAAATATTACGAACACGTCCGCCATTATGGCTCGTAAAAAACTGGATAATCTGGATAATCGAGATAAGCTGTATATCTGGCAGCCCTGTACAGGAATACTAAAACATCGCAATATCGTATCCATGAATCATGATGAATTTTAAACGAGACGATGAATCGATACAACATCGCCTCAGTTATAAAATTGTAAACAAAGCGTGTTTAAACTTCACAGCTTTGGGAACGTTGAGTCGTGTATCGTGGAGGTGGAAGTGACACAATTTGTTCCAGTTGCAAATTTTGGCTAATCTTCTAATAATTGCGTTGTATAGTTGTGCTTTTTGAGTTTTCAACTGTGTTGTTAGTTAAATATTGTAAGCTGCATGAAATGTTTTCGTTACGTAGTCAAGGATTTGCTCTAGGCACACGGGCCGTCCAGCTGTTAGTTCGCGATAGCTTATCGGCTGCTAGCCGAAATCGCATTGTCAATATAAGTGCTAAAACAGGTATTAGTCGGCTTACATCACTTGGTCAAAGGTGCGTTATTGTGATTTGTCCCGTTTCACGTGAACCAATATTTGTTGCACTTCTAGCAGCTGCGAAATGTCCAGCATAAGCTATCTAAAGCACAATGGAGATTTGGAATGTACCGCTGGAACAATGAATGAAGGTATTTATTACAGCATGATATCATGATTGCTGACATCAGTACGAAACGAAGCAAAAGTATTGACTCATGGTTCAAAGTTCATTTCGAAACAGCATGCTGCTGTTGTTATGTTTTCATTAGGTGTACTAAATATTTTTAAACGAAAAATGTAGCGATGAACTGCTGAGTTTACTTATATTTAAACTTATCTGCAGGATAAGTATTACCACAGTATCCTAATTTTTATGTTGATTTCAGTGAAGCAAGTTATTATTCAAAAACTAGGAATTGAAGTGGGATACACACCGTTTGTCAGCACTCGAGAGCACCTAACCCAATATGCACCGGTATCAATAGATAAATTACCAGTACGTTCTATGCAGGATTCGTTTACTTCAGCGATTATTCCATTGACGACTGATAAAATTCTCAAGGACAAATATGTCGGATTTATGGGAAATGTTAGATTAGGTCGCTTAATGGAAGATATGGATATGTTTGCAGGTATATTGTCTGTTGCTTCCATTGTAACGAAAATCAATAGTGTTATTTTAAACTGCAGTGTGGGTTGTCCATAAGCACGTGCTACTGCCCGATCTACCAGAAGGTGTCGCTCTTCCTTATACATTTGTAACAATTTTAGTAGATAAAATTGATTTCACTGACTTGGTACCGTCGCACGATGCTGATATCCGATTATCAGGTCATGTAAGTTGGGTCGGAAAAACATCCGTTGAAATTGTTGTGTGGATGGAGCAAAAATTACATGGAAAATGGCAAAAGCTCACACGAGCCTTATTTTTGATGGCAGCTAGAGATGCAACTAACACTAAAGCAGCCCTGATAAATCCTTTAGCTCCGGCAAATGATGAGGAAAAAGCTATTCTTACTGGAGGAGAATGTAAGATCTCCCACGAGTCTCACAAGTCATGGTAATATATAAGAGTATGTTTCATTTTAGCTCGCAAGCATAGGCGTATACAGCTTCAAAAAGAAGATCTGCTTAAAACGGAACCGAATGATTTTGAGCAAGGCATTGTTCACGACTTGTTTGTAAAATCCATCGACACCAAGAGTCGTGCATTCAACAAGCGAATTCTGCCACCGGGGTACATTTGGATGGAGGATGCTACAATGTCCAATATTATATTTTCTCATCCGGAAGACCGCAATGCCCACAACAAAGTGTTTGGTGGTTTCTTGATGCGTAATGCACTAGAACTCAGCTGGGCTTTGGCATACAATTTTGCCAAGCGGCGGCCTAAGCTGGAACACATTTCTGATATCAGCTTTCACCATCCAGTAGACGTTTCATCCATGCTGAATATGCAAGCCCACGTTATCTATACAGATCTTCATTATATGGAGATTGTCGTACTTGCTGACGTTTACGATGCTGTCACGGGCCAACAAACAACAACAAATTCGTTTTACTATACCTATTCGGTGGCAGAGAGGTTACCAAGCATAATGCCTAAAACCTATCACGAAGCCATGTACTATCTCGACGGACGACGAAAATTCCGCTATGCAATGGGTATCGATAAACCCATGGTTGCTACCAGTGAAACTGGAGACAAAAGTAAACTTTAAAGTGATTATTGTTCTGTATGTTGAATCCAGTAGAATCGTATCTTCCTCTTGATGCGAAAACTAGTGATTTTAACTTAGCTATATGCAATCGCATGCGAAAAAGGCGTATGTATCTAACGTTTTGCTGTATTGATTGCAGCGAATATACGAATTTAATATCGTAAGTTTTTCTCTCAGACATTTATGTGAAAATTTAATCTCATCGAGATATTTAGTTGGTGCTACCTACTTAAGGGTCAAATAGAATTTTTTGTTGGCATATTTGTCAGTGTTATTTTTACAGGATCCGTAGCAAAATTGTCGATAAAGCACAAATATTAAGGGGGCATAGTACTTTTTTAATTCAAAAAAATCGAAATTTTTTTTATTGATTATTTCGAAAGATTAACATTTTGACCATATGTGTTTCAAGTTATTTCGATGAATTCCAAAAATTGACAAAGTTACAGATATTTGTACCGCGCGTGTCTGGAGCGATTACACAGCGAATAAAAACTTCAACGTCGTTTTTCTCGAAACCAGGTTTTGAAAGTCGGTACCATAAATATCTCAAGAACGGCTCAAGCAATTCTCATGATTCTTTTTCTGTTTCAAAGCCAACAAAATTATCTAGTGTTTGACCCATCCTTTTCTTGATATTACAATTTTTATATTTTTTATAAATGTTTAAAGTCAATTTTTTCGACTAAAAACCTTACTTTTATGTTTGAATGTCCGCCATTCTGTTATGCGTTCGAATTTAAAAAAGAGGATGGATCAAACACGAGATAATTTAATATACTTTCATGTCGTTTTGGAATTTTTCAATTCGGATAAGCCCCCCAGCGCCAATCCATGGTACCGTAAATCATGTTTTTTTCGAATGATCATATTCAAGGAGCCGTTGGGGAGAGGGGAAGAGGTTCACATATGCAAACAAAATTGTAAATATTAGTATAAAATGCAATGTTTAGAATGCAAAAAACCTGAATCGATTCGCTTTTCGCGTTATTGAGAAAAAAATATTTAAAATAAGGCAAAAAATATGGTGTAAAAAGTACTATGTCCCTTTAAATCTGTTTGGCCCTTAAAGATTGGCAGTTTTACTGTTGATGTCAATTAACGAATGTGCAGACGATGTATTCAAGTATATAAACGGATGAGACTTGAATGGGAATTATGTCCTTAAACTACATAAAAACAAGTTTGTGCAATTTTGGAGACAACAACATTTGCTGTGGACGAAGTAGAAGTGGTTTACTTAAGGTTAAGCAAAATGTGAACAAAAAAACTTCAATTTTCGCGTATTAGCATTGATATTACTTCTTAGGAATTTTTCGCAGCTTAGTCATAAACACCAGCTTTAATATGAAAACGAAATATCAGCATAATTATGTATCCCAAGCAATCTGAAGTTCGGGTTTTGCCTATCGCACGAACTGGAAAGTTTATATTTAATTGAAAATAACTTTCATGGCATTTTTGCTAGAAAACTAAATACTACGCAGACAAACAGTACTTAATTCTCAATAAGTATCATTAAGATTAGCATCAGCGTTATTAGCAACTTCAGAGTGGAAATAAAGTATTTTGTTTTTCAAATGCGAACTAAAAAAATGGGACAAAATTTAGGTTGATTAAATCAAAATTAATTCGGACTTTTGGTTGCTTGCTTGTTCACTTCATAATTTTCTTAAAATTTAAAAATGCTGCCTAGCAGTGGGATTAGATATGTAAATGAACCAAAAATAATAACTTTTTCATTGCTCTCCTGAAGCGCAAATGAAGTAAACATAAAACATGATACAAGTTACAGAAAAACAACCGGAAAGTATAAAACTAGGCCTGTGCCTCACATTTAGCCAGTACAGTACGAAAATCGTTCGATAACGTACTCCTCGTACTTGAAGTAGACTGTCAGAACCATATACACAGCAAAAAGATTCGTGACATTTGTGTGAGTCTAGTGGCCAACTCTGTTTTAACGCTTGAACGTTAAAATAATATTGTGTTATTCAAACATTTTTCTAAACTAAAGTGTTTTTTCCACATATTGCTTAAAAACTACATTGGGCATTTGAGGGTAATGTACGCTAAACCAGGAGATGCTTAAGTGTATTAAAAAGTTTGTGTTCCTTTTGTTTCTATGTTATAATAAACGTTATTAAAAGTTACTATTATGTTTTCTTATTTTAACTGTTACTGTTTTCAGTGTAGTGTGGTTACTATTTTTATTAGTGTTGTTCATATTTTAGTATTAATGCAGAATGAATCTTGTTATTGAACAGTTAAGTGTTACAAAAGATTTAATTGCGCTGGCAGCGATTTCTTTGTTATACAGTGATTTAGTGATTTTATCCACCCTTCCGAAAATTTTTGGTAGATATATTTAGAAAGTAGACAAATTTGCAAAAAACGCAACAGAAATGAAAATTCAAACAATGGAATTTCCGAAAATCGGCAAAAAATAATTTCTGTCGTCTTTTTTTGGTCGATTTTTGCATGGAAAATAATAACGTATGAAAAACAAGAATAGATTTGGTTTTCACGTTTAAACTTTAAGTAAAAATGCTTAAATCGCATTTATTTTGTTCGACTAAAGAAAAGTTTCCTAACCTAAAATAGGGAGTAGATTAAATAAGGTGTAGATATAATCGATATACCACATACTAGTGTGTGTATATTAGAATAATAAACAAATACCATTGTAATATAATCAGTTGAATATAAAGAAAGGAAAAACGCTTTACCGTTAAATTCGAGTAGGTAGTTTATTATTCAGACAAATACGCATTTCATCAGTGCATGTTTCGAACATGATGAAGCCTGCCCAGCAAACCACACATCGTATAATAATGTGTGAAAATTATCTTAAATATCGCTGAACAAACTCGAAATCGTACATAAAGCTTAATAAAGCGCGCCCTAGTTTACAATTATTCGTACAAAATGATAGTAACTGATTCACATACGATTTTAGTCACAGAATTGTATAGCATTATGGAACTAATCATGTTGAGTCGGATTTCATCGTATACAAATACTTATGAATGTGAATGGTTTTCATATAATTTACAGGACGTATATCGCCTCCAAAACAGTACGCATATGCTGGTTTCGTGCATCGAATGCGATTTTTCTAGATATATATCGGTACATATATCATATTTGTTGCTTTAATATACGCATGAAAATGTTTGCTGGGTGGAAGTCGTAGGCAAAATGCATTATAACCGTCGCGGACGAAACCGTCACCAGAATCGTCGCGGGGGCAAATATCGTTTATTTTGTCAAGTAAATCAATAGCTTACGTGCTAGACAAGCTCTTCAGTCACCCCGACACTCGCTGCTCCAGCATCCACGTCAACAGCGCTCATCCAACGTGTACGGGGTCTGCCTCGAAGGCGTCGGCCTCTGTCGGGTTCTCTCCTAAATATTATTTTCGCTGGTATCTCATCCGACATCCTTGCTACGTGGCCAGCCCATTGTAGCTTGCCGTGTTTTAATCGCTTCACAATAACCGCATCTTTATATACTTGGTATATTTCATGATTCATGTGTCTGCACCACACTCCATCGTCTAATATGCCTTCAAGAATTGATCACAGGATCTTACGCTTAAAAACGCTAAGAGCTCGTCAATCACTCTCTTTCAACGTCAACGGTTCGTGGCCGTAGAATTCCATAGAGCGCGAGTTTTGTACGTAGTTGTAGGCTACGGGACCTCAGCTAGCTACGTAATCCGTAGAAGGCCATATTGGCAGTCGCTATCCGCCTTTCTACTTCACGACTCACATCGTTGTCACATGTCACTAACGTACTAAGTTAAACAAATTCGTCGACCACTTCAAAAGTATCTTGATCTATCACCACCGCAATTCCAACACCCAAAGGGCTACCGCGCTCTCTACCAGCCACCTTATACTTTGTTTTGGTAGAATTTATGCTAAGCCGAATCCTCGCGGCTTCCTCCTTAAGATGCGTGTACACTTCTACTGTTAATACCGATGACATCGATGTCGTCCGCGAACCCTAGAAGCATATGACATTTCATGATGGTACCGCTTCTCTGCATGCTTGCCCTTCGAATAGCACCTTCAAATGCAATGTTGAACAGCAAATTCGATAGTCCGTCACCTTGCTTCAAACCATCTAACGTCACAAACAAGTCCAACGTTAATTTTGAACCATCAAGGGTAGCACGTATCTAATCAGTTTTGTTGGAAAACCATGTTCAATCATTAACTGCCACAGCGAAATGATCGTTTAACTGAATCGTACGTCACCTTGAAGTCTATAAACAAATGGCGAGTCTGCAAGTTGAATTCCCGGAATTTATCGAGGATCTGTCGCAAGGTGAACCTTTTGTCCATCGTAGAGCGTCCGTCTCGAAAACTGCATTGGTATTCGCCACCAAAGGTTTCCTGCAGCAGGCATCAGGGTCAGGACAGGGCCTGAGAAACAGGATGAGGGGGAGAATTTTGTATGCAGAATTGAGGAGAGTAATGCCTCGATAATAGCTTTTCCTTAACATACACATTGAAGAATTTTTGCGAGAATATTTGGCAAATCCGCTTAGTTTGTTACGGAAACAGTACCTATTCAATCATTTGTAGCGCTTCCTGAGGGACATTCAATGGTATTACTGCGTATTATATCTTGAAAACCTCCTCGAAGTAGCCTTCGGTTTTCAGAATCTACATCGTCATTTAAAACACTAGAAAGGGACAGAGCAGTCGCATTTGCATTGTCCTTGTCTAAGATCGGTGCTGGTCAAAACACTAGATGTCAGTGGAATGGGCTCGATTGAAATTATTTTAGATAGACGGTGGTGCTTCAGTCATCATGCATGCTAACATCGAGGGACGATGGAGAAAATACAGGACGAGGAAGTATGGGTGCAAGTAGCTTCCATTTTCCTTAAGAATTTTAGTATTTTATTAAATAATAGCCGTGTTATAGCAATCGAGGAGCTCGTTGATGATTGGAGAAAGTATTAGAGATTTATGCCTACCTAATGACCACGTGGTGACGAAAAAGATAACCGATACATTGACTTCGCAGGAAACCTTCCCATAGAGACTAAGTCATCGTGGAAAGGTTATTCCTGTAGTACGATCCAGTGACGTGGCCTCCAACCTCGATCAAACCGACTGATATCCCCACTCCAGTCATGAAGGAAGAGCTCATAGTGGTTGCATGGGGGGGGGGGGAGGGTCTAAAAACAAAGAAAGTGTGCGCGATACCTAACGAGGCACTGAAGGCACATCCTGATATGTTTAGAGAGACACTTCAGAACTGTTTAGAGGCATGTGAATATCCGGATCCAGACGTATGTAAAATTCAAAGATTGGTACGATTAAAACCGGGAGAACCGCCCAGAGATCTCTCTTCAAACAGACTTATCTACTTGCTCGATACGTTAGTAAAGATGATAGAGACGATAATCGTAGACAGGCTGAAGCACCTAATAGAAAGCGATACCGGACTGGCAAAGATGCAGTTTGGATTCCGCAAAGGGAAGTCCACTGTCCACCATCGATACCATCATATTCGTCATTGTGAGGACCGACAAGCCAATGATTCAAAAGAGGCGGGAGACATATATTGTGCCGTTGATTGATTTCAAAAACACCTTAACAGCGCTAGTTGGGGAGTGATTGACCTAGCACTCCACGAGATGAGGGTACCAGACCGACTATGTACGATGTTTTAAAGCTACTTCGAAAATCGGATGCTAGTTTGCGACATGGCTGATGGTGCGAAGAAGTACAAAGTGATCGCAGGTGTTCCACAGGGCTCAGTTTTCGCCATGTAGGATGAGATGCTGGTGTTCAAGCTGCCCACTGGGGTCGAGATCATTAGCTTCGTTATTGTCCTAACAGTGGTAGGCGAGTTGCTAGAAGAATTGGAAATGCTGGCGTCAGATGTAAGATGGTGTAATGATTAGCAATTGCAAGGCAGCACTAGAAGCGAAAATTACGGTTGAAGGACAAAGAATTGTCTTGATTTGAAATACTTGGGTGTCATGGCTGGCGATACGCTGAACTTCAACAGCCACATCGATTGTGTTTGTGGGAAGGTGTCAACGACGTTTACTGCACTGTCCAAAGTTATGTCGAATAGCTATGGAGCTAGCAGCAGTAAGAAGTGTCTGATGGCCATCGTTGCCATGTCAGTGTTCAGACTGATGGCGTTGTTGGCAGCATGCGGATATCAAATCGTTAGATAGGTGTCATTCTAGATTGCAGGTTTGCTACTTATATGTATACTCCTAAGCGAGAATAGCGATTGCTGTAGGTAGAGAAATGTCAGAGGCATTCGGGATAGAGTAAGGCAGGCTCTATATATATATAGGTGGCAACTAGAATGGGCCAAGGTCGAGCACGGCGGATGGACCCTAAGGCTGATCCAAAACATCTTGTTTTGTATCGGTAGAAAGCATGCGAAGATACTAATTCTGTCAGGCCAAGGGTGTTCCAAAAATTACTCACATATGTGTGAGCGAGTTACCCGTTTGTAGCCGAGCAAACTCCAGCGCATGTGATGTTTCACTTCCCGATGTCGATGTCAACATCGTGCGGAGAATACACACTGTTGATAAACCGGTTACGGACTTGATGATTGGGTTGCAACGGCTAGAATGGGTGAAACGGAAGGGTTAGACATAGCTTTATCTAGGGTCAGTTCAGGGTTAAATAGGTATAGGCAGTTTAGGACTTAGGTGTTAGATACAGTAGTTAGGATATTAAGAAGTCAGTCTGAATGGAGTGCTTAGAAACATCTTCTCTTACGAAGTTATACACCATTTAAGGCCAAGCCAGCGCATTAGAGAGGGAAAAAAGACGAAGCAAAATTTTCAATGAAAGTGCGCTTTTATTAGATGGTTTTGAATACTCAACTGTAGTGACATATGTTATCAGGTACGGGTTTTACACACAATGATGTATTCGAAAAACTATGTTGTAGCGTTATTTAAGAATTATTTAAGATTTTCAAAATGCTATCTTTCTCGATCGCACTAACGATGCTTGCGCTGCTTCGGCTATAAGTGTTTCTTAAATAATCGGCACTTTATTCTGTGGGTAAATTTTAAATTTGCAATAACTTGAGAACGGCTGGGCTTAAGAAAAAAGTTTATATGTGTAAATTTGTTCAAAATTATGCGTTGAATTTGATTTTGTTTAAGTGTTACAAAAAAAAAATAAAATCAGGATATTTTTGAAAAATTTATCTGACTTCATAATTTTTGTTTAAAAAAATCCGAAAGAGTGCCCATCGATTGCTCTTCACCAGGTTGTTTGTTTGTTTGTTTAGATTATAGTCACTTTAACTAGTTTTGGGTCATTCATGACTTCTGCGGGGTTGGGATTTGTACCCGGGTCCTCGGCGTGGGAGGCGTGAATGCTAACCACTACACCGGGACTGACCCCAGCATAATTTAAGCTATCTTTAAAAAAAAAGTTAGGCAAATCGGAGGATTTTGAAGGAAGATTTTGAGATAATTGAAATTTTATGATTTTTATCATGGTTTTTTCGTTTTAGATATTAACTTTGCATTAACTTGAGACCGGCTGGGCCTAAGAAAAAGTCCATTTGACATAATTTGTTCAAAATGATGCGTAGAAATTGATTTTGTTTGAGTTTTACCAAAAACTGGAAAATTTGGATTTTTTTTAAAAAACTTCAAATTTCAAAAATTTAAAAAAAATCCGAAGTCGTGTCCATCGATAGCTCTTCACCAGATTTTGGGACATAATTTAAGATATCTTGAAAATTATGCAAATCGGAGGGGATGGTTTTAAGATAATTGACATTTTATAAATTTTATCATGATTTTGAAAAGTTTTTACTTTCAGTGTAATATTTTTCTAAAAATACACTTAATTTCCTACAACTTTTCCTTTGACGCCTTATTGATCAAATAATTAGCTTTCCAGATATGATGTTTTGAAAAAAGTAATCTTTTTTTTAAACACGTCCTTTTGAAAAGTTACTCTTGACCATGTTTAGTGGAAAATGAGTTCTTGCGTGGTATCCAACACGTTAGGAAATTTTCATTTCAATCAAAAATAGTCGAGTCAAATCGTTTTGCTAGCTGAGCTGGAATTGCTCACATGCGGATGCGACACGATTTTTTCGCGTAACCTGACTGAGTCGACCGCCAAAAAGTTAGTGACTCAACCATCAGCAAATGACGAGTGAGCTTATTTTATTTTGGTGGTTCCTTGAGCTGTTATGCTGCCCGTTCTCTTCGCATTCGACACTCCACAGTGATTGAGTCGAGTCGAGTTGTTCGACGTGACTTACAAAATAGGACCCTATACTTGCGTCCATGTGTCCGGTAGAGAAGCGGGGGCCCTATTCTCACCGTCACCTCACCTAATTTTTTTAGCTGAGAGCACAATTTGCGATTCTGAGAGTCACCTAGGTGACTCCGCTCACCTGGGTGACCGTACATATCAAATGGGGGCTGTAAGGTGAGGTGAGGGTGACTGTCAGAATTGGGCGCGTGAGAGAATTGAGGTGAGTGAGGTGACTGTGAGAATAGGACCCACGGTGAAGAGATAGCACAGCTCGCCAGGGACGTTAAATGTACTGGTTGGTGATAAAAATTTGAAGACTTTTACCATTTTATCCTGCAACCAGTCTTGCGACATGTTACTAGTACACAAGCACCGAAAAGAAATGCAAAAATAACGAAAACATCTTTTGTTCTACATGTCAGACACTCTTCGATATGGGGGAAAAAGTGTCACCAGTCGTGATGAGCTTGGCAGGGAAATGGGGACTGGAGAAGTATGTTTACTCTACTATCTATAGGAGTAGAGTAAACGTAGATCAACGAATGCAAAAACTACATGACATCTCCACAACATCCTCGCTGGACTTAGCATAATTTTCGGGGTAATAGGTAAGATCTGTACCTCGGAACTAGATGTATCCAGATCTAGCACTTTGCTTTGGATTTTTTTATTGACGCCTGTGTTGAATGAGATGAAGTTCATGGCGTTCCAATCCGTCTGCTTTTTCAGCAGTGGAATGTCTTCTGGGATTTTCGCATTGCAAGTATCCATTAGCGATATCGATAACAGCTTTGTCTTACGAACGGCTAGCTTCTGGACATGTAAAGCCAAATGATTCATTCGACGAAACAGAAGAAATAGTTGCACCATCTTCAAACGTGGATGGCTTTGGGCCACGAAGTAGAAGTAACGATTTATTGACCTTGCATAACCCATCACAATGACGATTTTTTTTAAATTACCGATTAGCGATTTATTACGGTTTCAACTTAGCGAAAGGTAATAAAAACGCTCACACATTTTAAAATTAGCAAAGGCACTAATCGCTAACCAAAGCGGAATTATGCCCATATTTGTATTCAGGGCATGTTATATTCTATGTGTGTTCAAGCTCCTACATGTGATGTCAAATAACGATGAAATCGGAAAACAAACAGGTGCTGTTGTAAATATGCAAAATCCTTCATCAAGACATGCAAATCCACTGTATTAAAAATATTATACTTTTGCTTTCCCCATACTTTTTTGTCAACCCGACGAGTATTTACAAAATATGTATGCGAGCATTGAACATCGTGATTGGAATTTGCAATGAAATAAAATCATGCGAAATAATCATCTCTGCTTTCATGATTGGCAGTAATAAGCTACTTCTTGTTATCATCTATATTTGTAAAACTTAGTCTAATTTGTGATATTTTACAAATTTTTTTTTAGTAAAAAAACAGTACTTACCTAATGTTATAGTTTCTTTCTGTTAATAAAATGACAAATTGTTAAAGTATTCCGTGTATTTGACGAGTTTGATTGTTTTACTCTATTTTGATTTTGTTTATTTTTTAGACTAAACTAATTATGTGTATATTACATTCGCTTTCTTGTCAAAGTAACATTATAATTGTACATGCATTTGGCGATAACAATTTATGCTTTCAATAAAATAGTTATCTGTCATTTTTCACCTGCAATCTGCTTTTTCACTTCTTGATCCAGACGATTTAAAATATGTCTTAATTCTTTAACATTAGATTTTATACATTTGGCAAAAACGATTCAACATAAAACAGATTTTGTTTAATATTTGTATATATAATAGTCTTTTTGATGACAGCTTGGAAGTACATGTGTGTTTGATTTTACACCCCTAGTGTTTATTTGACGAGGGAGACTACTTGTTGAATCATGGAGATTTAATTAGATATATTAAAAACGCTGTAGAATTCTCTAGGTTGTAAAATTAAGTAAAAAAAATCAAAGTACTTAACAAATCTTGCGAGCCCGCTTGAAAAACAGGGCAAGCGAAAGGATTTGATTGCTTTCATGTATCTTTCTTACGCAACTGGAGAAGTAAATTTACATTTTATTCTTCGTGTTTTTGGTTCGCTTTATGACACATGGATTTCGTTAATCTAAAAGGAAATTATCAGTAGAGTTTTCACTCGTGCCTTTCAAAATACTTTGTACAAGTTAAAATACAAGAACGAACGACATGGATATAATTTAAGTAATTCGAGTATTTTATTGAATAAATTTTTACTTTCGTACGTTCTACACTAATGACTTGGTTTTGCTTAATCGTCAAATTTCCGCTCTATCTAATGTTTTTGGTTGAAACATTTTCCGCTTACCTGAGGAACGGTTGCTGGCGACGCCAGAATTTTCCCGTTGCATTCCCAAGTTGTCGGTGGTTAATTCATCAGTGTCATTATCAGAGCCAGGACCTTTCGGCGTTCGTCTGTAAAGGTGTCTAGCAGCTGTCGTCACCAATGCTCCTCCTCGCTGCTTGTAACCAGTGGAGGAGGAATTTGCCATTCCTCCCTTCGTTAGTCCGGTTACGTTGGCGTTTTGTAGATCGTACGAAGAAGACTTTCTCCGCATGTTCTTCACGTTCTTGATGAATGATTGACTGACAGTGGTACCGCGAAGGAATTTGTCATTGCTGGTGTTATTATCGGCACCGTAGTTGTCGTCGGTTCCGTCACGATTACCACCTAGGCCAGCATTAGTGGTGGTACGAAGAGTGCTGCTATTATTATTATTGTTGTTGTTATCGTGGTTGTAATAGCGCATCGTTGAAGTTGGCGCTTGTGGCGACGTCGTTGTCACTTTCCCCATCCCACCGGTACTGGGCGTCGCCAACGACGGTGTATCCTTTTCCGGTATCTGCATCGATGATAACAACGGCAGCGGTGGTGGCGATTGTGGTGGTACTGGCGTCGTGGTAAAAAATACATTCGGATTGTTTCTACTGTGGCTGCCTCCAGCTGCTACCACTTGGGGGGAACTGTGGAAGTTAGTAGTGCTGCTGTTGGTCATACTAGTAGCGGTTGCATCATTTAAATGTTGATTACGACTGAACGTTCCAAGCGAAGCTGTGGTTGGTTGGAGTTTTGATTGTTTGCCAAAAGAGCTTTTACGGTAATCATCGTCCAGATTCAACGAATCGAAATTACTTGATTCATTATCGTTAGCCAGATTATAATGGATTCCAGGGCCAGCGTTCGACTGGAAAGTCGTTTTCGGTATCGTCTGCTTATGATTATTATGGTTATTTGTATGAAGAAAATACTGTTCTAAATTATTGTTATTGGTATGCAGATTACGACTACTGCTTCCATTATTCTGTTTGTTACTACTGCTGCCGTCGCTGTGGATAATGTTACTGAAGGAGTTTGATCTGGGATAGGGCTGCTGTACAATGTTGGAGGAATCATTTAAGGAAGGGGATATCTTGGGAGTGGGCAATATGATTCTATGCCGATTATCATTGACCCTTTTTATATTAGCTCGATGGGATCGATACCGCGGACCCATCGAGCTGTCGTATGGCTTTTCGCCGCCATTTCTTTCAAGTGTTTGTCTTTCCCGGGCCATCGATTCGAATGCATGTATTACACTGCCCACACGTGTTGTGACATCAGGTATTCCCAGAGAACCACTAAACAAGTCACGCTGATGCCTCAGTGCACCCAGCACCAGATCTGCATTACTGCCAGTGCAATTCGTGTGTTCACCTAAATACAGTTGATTGTTTTGTGTGTTGAAAGTGTTGGCCGCTGCTGTTGACTGCACGTTATTTACATATTTGAGTCGAAATGTACAAGAACGGAAACGAAAAAAAAGTTTGAACAGAAATAAAGAGAATATATGAATATACAAAAGAAACGTATAATACAGATAACTAATATATTGTACATTTAATACTGGTGCAACTTAAAATTAAAAACAAATCATCCAAGTCTAAATGAATATCACACACACACACTTGGTAAAATCGAAACTATCGATTCACAACTGACGTAAACATATTTATCTTCGACCTTATGCTTGGAAATGGAAAGAGAAAATATGTTGATTACATTTACATGAAGAGTTTATAAAAAAACTGTACAAAACGATTGTTGTGACAGATCATCGCGAATGGTAAAATGGCCAAAAAAGTTATATCTTTATTTTTAAAACGCAATTGGCTCTAAATGGATGAAATATGAATCAAGCCTTAGATTATTAAAGAAATTTAATATACCAGTCTTCGGTTTCCTTATATATGAGCAAAAAGCATGTCGTCAGCTCTATCTACTGGCAAGTGGGTTTACTAGACTATCACAGCCACACATTGTAAATGTTGGTAACAGATGCTAGAGATAAACGCATGTTTTACTGGAACGGTTTACGAAGACTGTGGTAGGTTAGTAGACACACTCGCCGTCAGGTGTCACTTTATTGACGATTGAATCTGCGTAGAGTGACGTTGTTCTTTAAGAATCTATATTCAGACTTTCTCTAACTGATGGGAGCCTTTCAGCGAGAAGCAAGATACTTAGATATTAGTACTCTGATTATTGAATATATCCAGTTAAAATACAAAAAATACGTTCAAAATTGGCTTAACTCAAAAATATTTGCACTTGATAATAGACTTCGATTTTGCGTTTTTGATTATTGCACTTCAGCCAAGTAGAATTTAAAAAAGTGGGGAATTTGTAGAATTAGTTATTACTATGTAATCTAATGATTTTGCCAAAATCAATCCTGTAAATCAATTACTCTTAATATTACGCAACGCTACAGATCTGATGGAAGACTATCATAGATAGTTTTTTAACTTCACTTGCTGAGTAAACATGCTAAAAATAGCTTTTGCGGTTCAAAAATATAAAAGGTCCCAAACAGCTAAAATACCGTCATCCGGGGATACTTGCAACACTTTTGAAATCTGACTTGGTATAACTTTCGAAGTGTACAGTTTAGGTCCAAGCGTAAGTAGCCAAAACTTTTATAGTGGTCAGTACTTTTGATTTATGATTATGAGAAAAATTATCAACTAAATGGACCTGTAGAATGAACCGAAAACAGGGGTGTTGCAAGTTACCCAGTAAACGGGGGTACTGCAACACTTTACTGATTTTGCGTTTCTTATGATTTCAAACTGCGAATAAGTATTTTTAGGTATTTTGAGTATATTTCTAGTAAAACAAAAGATACTAAAGGCATGTTTTGTTTCCCAATTTTGTCTATCGCTTTTTTAAAGATATTCGGTGAAAATGTAGCATGTCGGCGAACTTCAAATTGCTGTTTCAAGGCACGTGGAATTTTTCACAATTTTAATTTTTCTGGAGATGCCAGTAAACAAAATAATATCGTACAGATGCAAACTTACTTTATAAATACTATCTACTACGATAATTATCTATTTTACAAGTGCTGCAAGTCGTGCCATATTGGAAGTAACAACACGAATTCATCGTTACTTCTCTAAGTTAAAAAATTGTGTACAGGAACCAAACGATAAAAAATAATTTCATGTCAATGAACTGACGCAACTTTGCGAAATCCATTTTTCCTACACTGAAAGTGAAATTGCTTTCCAATCGTATAAAACAAGCAAATCCATGATATAATGAATTAAACTTAACTAAACAATAGGTAAACGTCCCTTCTTTAAAACGCCATTGGCTACAAATGGTTATATTAACAAACAAATGCGTTAGGGTTGTCAAAAGTGCGATGCGCAGAAGTGTTGCTAGTAAACCGGGGTTGCAAGTATCCCCGGATGACGGTACTTCGAAAATGAAGAATTAGTGACATTGTCCGATGAAGACTCATGTCAAACACTTCTGAATTGATGGTTGGCCATCGGAAAGGACACAAAGAGCACCATACAACAGATCTTGTACAAGAAACTAGAATATAAAGTATCTGGGCATCATAAATACAGTCGATCTAGACCTGCTATGGCAACGGTCGTCGTTTGGTATACTGATGGAACGAGACCATCGGTCTCCTTCGTTACAGATGACATAGAGCAAGAAGGCTATTGCAGAGGGGCCGAACCAAGGCGACCAGGTTGGCGCTCAACAAAGATGCATAGCAAAAAATCCTGTTTTCAGGAGCTTTGTCGTGATGTGGATTCAAACCCCTAGGGTGATGCTTACCAGGTGGCGATGAAAAAGATGACGGGTGTATCTAGTCCACCAGAAACCTGCCAACATATGCTGAAGGTCATCGTGGTTTTTCCCACAACACGATCCAGTGAGTTGGCCTTCGACCACGTACGGTCAATCGAATGACATCCTCGTTCCGGTCACGAACGAGGAGCTCATTGCGATTACCAGAGGTCTAAAAACGAAGAAAGCATCTGGTCCTGATGGGATTCCGAATGAGGCACTAAAAGCGGCGATACAAGGATTCCCTGATATGTTTGGAGAGACGCTTCAGAATTGCCTATATGTATGCGAATTTCTAGACAAATGAAAATTTCAGAGATTAGTACTGCTACCGAAGGCGGGAAAACTACCAGGGGATCCCTCATCGTATAGGCCGATTTGCCTACTTGACACGTTAGGCAAGTTAGTAGAGCGAGTAATCCTAAACAGGCTAACGCCCGATGTGGAAAGTGATTCCGGGCTGGTGGGGACACAGTTTGAATTTCGTAAAGGGGCATCCATAAAGTACGTCACGCTTATAGGGGGGACGGGGGGTTGACCTAATCGTGATGATTTGTGACGAAGGGGGGAGGGGGGGGTATGAAAATCAAATAGAAAATTTATTCGGGAAATTATATTTAGCCTTCATTTCAAGATACAACTATTGAAGGCTTCTATAAAATCAACGTACTGATGGATTTTAAAACAAATAGTTAAATTTTTTGAATGAAAACTTTTTTTTAAAATATATGTGTGAACAGGACTCATTTATTCTATGTAGTATGAACTCTCCATTAAGGCTTTACAGAATGTGCAGTACACCGTTGAAGAGCTGCTTAAGTACCGTCCTGCCTAAAAGATTTTTGCAACCGCAAATAGCAGTCACACAAACTCTTGAAGTGTTACGGGATGCTACCAGAGACCCATGGCAATGTTTTCCCTTGATATTCGTGCTGAACTCAGTCGATGAACAAAAACTCATACCGAAGTTCCACGGCTGCTTTTTAGGTTTTTCGGTATAATTTATACTGCCTCTCACTCAAAAGCTCTCTGAGGGATAGAGTTTATGCCACTTGCGGATTAAATTTCGCATCTAAGGTAGTGTTGAATGATTGCACGATTGAATGAATACACAAAGTGACAAAATCCGTCAGAAAAGTTCTTCCAAGGCGTGTTGCTGCAAGACGTCAGCAGGAAGTCCTGATTCTTTCAACTAGGTCAGACGAATTAGAGTGGATGGATGTAAAGGGCGTGGATGTGCGCGAAACATTAATCGACGACACATCAGCGATCAAAATCCGACTTATAAGCTCGAAAATTTTTCTTTTTCTATTTGCTGAAATTCATTTGATACTTTCACTTTCGTATCTTCGTGCAACGTAAGAACTATTGAACTAATAATGTGATGTATATACTGGACACTATCACTTGTTGTTCTTACAACAACTTTAAATAAAAAGGTTGGAACGATTATTTAATTTTGTTGTTGTGAATGGGGATGGGGGGGGGGGTAGCCGTGACGTGACGTACTTTCTCAGGGGGGGGGGGGGGGTCACGAATGTGTGACGAAATGTGACAAGGGTGGGAGGGGGTTGGATTTTGGTCAAAATTTGCGTGACGTACTAAATGGATGTCGCCTAAAGGGATGTCAACTGTCGATGCCATCAAGTTCGTTATAGAGAGGGCCGAGAAGCCTATGATACCGATGTGGCGGGGTGACAAGTATTGTACTATAGTCACGATCGATGTCAAAAACGCCTTAACCAGCGCAAGTTGGAATGCAATCGCGCTAGCGCTGCATAGGATAGTTTTAGAAGTGTCTACAAGAGGTGGAAATGCTGGCATCGGACACCATAAGCATAATAGAGGGATGGATAGCTAGCGTCAATCTACGATTGGTACACCATAAGACGGAAGCGAAAGGCGGCCCTAGATGCCAAAATAATCGTTGGGGGGGAAGTTATTGTCTTCAAGCGTAGCGTGAAGTATCTGGTTGTAATGGCAGATAATAGGCTGAACTTCACCAGCCATGTGGATTATGATTGTGATAAAGTGGCAACAGCGGTTACTGCGCTGTACTGCAAAATTATGCCGAACAGTTATGGACATATCAGTAGTAAGAGACGCTTGATGGCCAGCGTAGCAATGTCGGTGCTGAGGTATGGCGTACCGGCATGGGCCCGGGCTTTGGGTAGTAAGCGTGATGATACCGTACCATATTGCTGGATGTGAACGGGGTCATTACAGCCATGATTCCCATATGCATACTTCTCGGTGAGGATATCGAGTATCACAGGCAGAGGAACGTCAGAGCCGCTCGGGACAGAGTTAAGCTGGACTTAATTACGCAGTGGAAGACGGCCATGCTGAACACGGCAGGTGAACCCATAGGCTGATCTCGGACGAATCTCGTGCTGGATTGGTAGAAGACACGATGAGGTAAACTTTTATCTCACTCTATTTTTATCAGGTCGTGGATGCTTTAAAAAGTAACTACATGTGCGTGGGCGGGTAGTGTCGCCCTATTGCCCCGTTTGTACGGTAGCCGGTTTCACTTTCCGCGCTTCGAGACCACTCGGCGTAACATGCTTGCGGTTGTTGGAGTAGACACCAACGCCGACAACATCGTGAAGGGATGCGCGCACGTGTTGCGCCGTTGATAGTGCGGTGACGGACATGATGACGAAGTTGCAACGGCTAAAACGTTTGCAACGACAGGGCCTGACATAGTTAAAGGGTCGTCAGATAAGGTGAGGGGTGCGGCGGTATGACGTGACAAATGGTGTGGTTTGAACCTACACCAACAGCGGGTACGATGGAGTGCTTATGTACGTCCTCCCTCCTGAAGTAAAACCTAACGGTAGTTCCGGGTAGGGTTCAAGAATCGGGGAGCAGGAGAGTTTTTAGTAGGTAGGCACAAGTTTGCACCTTGCAAATCCTACACGACATCGTGGAGGTGTTGTCTTTGGAAGGTTTTCTCAAACCTGCATAAAAATGTAAAAAAAAGAGCTGGTATAGCAGATCATGTACGAATACGGATTTCCGGATAAACTGGCACGATTGACTAAACTATATTGGAATATCTGGAGCGTCTTAGTAGAATACGAAACCTAAAATTAAATAAAAAGAAAACTGTTCCAATTAAGATCTTTCCAATGTAAATTTATTTAGACAAGTGTTGTCCACAGATTCATCACAGTGCCGAACGGCTTTGTGAACCACTTCCTGTACAACTTTATTGCGCGTGCGTTAGCAACCGTATTCTGTTTGTCATTCCGTTTTGGTGCCTTTCACAATTTTGAACCCGGGTAGTCCCGAACACGTCATTGTTTTTGCGTATTGTCTTTTTACCCATTTAATGAATTGAAATGTTCGATTGCGCTTAAATTGGTTAACTATCATCCTGGTGCTACGCGGGTCTACGGAACGAGTTTCCTACCGCTACTATCCTTTCGCTTAATAACCTTTTTTTCATAACGCAAGTGTGAGAAAATCTTCCTGAGTTATCGGTTCTTACGTTGACATGAAAAAAGTTTTTGTTGAGAAAATCTTCTAAACACAAAAAAATAATACAAGCTTTTCTCAGTAAGTTTCTGAAACGTAATGCAAATGTCGCCATGGTCGTTTCTTTTGTAAATGTTACTGAAGTTCACTTACTTTCTTAAATATTTTCACCTTGCAATTATTGAAATCGGATTTACTTAAGTGAAATTACCAAGAATTTTCTTGGAGTATGCAAACTCTTATCGGGGGCTGCCACAAAAGACGATCATTAAGACTGTCGCAGTGGTCTTTTAATCCAATGCCCTTCTGGCATACAAATAAATGCAAATAGTAAATTATCAAGCATAAAATCGTTAGAAGCATGTCAAAAGCGAGTGGTTTGAAAGTACAAATTGTTAGAGAATATCCATGCGTCTGTTTTCACTCAAAATCCGAGTGTGTACGCTCTAGGGGATTCTGGCTAATATTAACCTATAAATAATCCCACCAATTCTTGGATAATGATTTCTGAAGTGTGACCTGCCTGCCACGTGCCGTATATCTATAGATTGTGAATCTGCGTAGCAATAGCAATTCTGTAAAATTGAGCAGCGTAATAATCAAACGGTGGCACTAGAATTTCAATCGTGCAAGCATAACATAAATTCACTGGCACTATTTCAAACGGACGATGAGTCACAAATAATGCGTTTATTGGCAGTTTGTTACAATGTAACATCTGTTTGTCTGTGCGCACCCGGTACGTGTCCCCGTAGACTTATTTACTTCACGTACACTGCACCGGAGCTGCAGCTGCAGTTGCAGATGACCAGGTCGAAAATAAATTTTGCCAGAGGTAAAGTTTCCTGACAGCTGCAACTATTTACTCTATCTGAATTTAAATTGCGGGAAATTTCGTTCAACTGTGATAATATGAAAATATTCCGGAATGTAAAATTAACTGAATAACTATCCAAAGGACATTGTATTGATGGTTGCTCTATTTGTTTGTTAGCAAATAAAAGTGACGCTCAGTGCTCAGGTTTGATTTTCAGATTACATTGGTTCGCTATAATTGTCGTACATACTTTATTGGTCCGTCCGGTACTCAGATATAAATAGATTAAAATCTATTCATCACGTCTAAAATCTACTAAACTCTCAACACGAAAAAGTTATCTAATTAAAATTTGGTAATCCAAGTTGGATATATTAAGCAGAAACCTACATATATTTGAAACTTCATAGGTACTAAAATTTTGTTCAAATTGGAATTCGGAATTATTTGGAAATATAACTCGCAAGTTTTTGCTGATATATAGGTACCTAAAATTTTAAAGTGCAGATTGCTCATACCCATAAATTAAACAACAATCTTAAATAACACCTTTAAAAAGATCATGAATTGGCAGAGATTCCAAACCCATTCTGTAACCCATTCTTCGTAATCTCCGTTTTTAGTCCGCCATAGGTTGCCTCCGCTGTCCCAAGGTTTCTAATAATGATGTAAAGGTCATCTGCGAAGGCAACGAGTTGGCTACTTTTGCCGATGATCGTTCCTCTCGTTACGATGCCCGCTCGTCGGATCACACCTTCAATGGCGATGTTAAATAATATACAGCACAGTGCATCTCTTTGCCGCGACACTCTGTGCGATTCGGAAGGCTCGAGAGTGCCCCCAAAACACGCACGTAGCCTATCACTCGCCCCAGGAAAGGGTTGATCAGCCGTGTTAGTTTGTCAGGAAACCACGTTGTAATACCAACACGGGCACGGGTCCCCATAAAGCCCGTCTGACACTGCCTGATACTCGTTTGTGTTCAGGTATCCCTCCTTGTCCCTACACATATTTGGCTTCGGTGTGTATCCCTTACGAGACTGGTTCACCTTCTCATAGAACTTGTACGTGTCATTAGCCCGGAATACTTGTTTTTATTCAATTCAATTTTATTCAAAGATTTTTATTCAATTTATAATGTGTGCAATCTGCTTCTAACAGCTGGTTGCGAAGTCTGTCGTATAAAAACAGAAGGTCAAATTTCGATAACGGAATTAGCACCCAGACTTTGCTTTTTTCAGCAATCTGCTTTTTAAAATATCGAAAGGGCGTAGAGCAAACATTTATCCAACGATTTTCTTAAAATTTAGCTCAGTGGGTTAAGATGCCAATACAAACCCATTGGTATTTTTTTTCCTGTTTGGACTCATCACTGCGACCAGTATAGTTGATCTATTGTGATATCGCCCAGGTGTTTGCTGTATAACCTGCACTGCATTTCTTTATGCTATAGTCGCTATTGAATGAGCGATATGCTTATTAAATTTTATGCGTGCTTGTGTGTATTGGGATTTACCCTTTCTTCAAAGCTTGATCTACCTTACCCACCTATTCCTCACTGCCAGTACTATCCTATATTATAGCCGTCCCTGGCGAGGACTCATTCGTTCCTCTGACCAGTACACTTAACTAGAGGGACTTTTGTGCTGTCAAGAGGCTTCAGTGGGAAAATTTAGAATTCAGCATGAAAGAAGGGTAAACGAGGGGGGGTGGCCTGAGAATAAACCCATGCTAAAGTCACTTGACATCGAATGACTTGATTCTACTAAGATGCGAACCCATGACCACTCGCTTGTCAAAGCAGACTCGGTAACCTTGCGGCTACGGAGCCCCCCAACCAATTGGCATTTACCGTTTTGATGACTAATTATTTTATAATAACGGCCAGTGGAGAACGTGGATACAACAGGGTTACAGCACAGACTAACAGACGTAACACTGAAGCCTCATTCCATCGTCAATAAAAACGATCATTTCAAATTTTCGCTTAAGCCAAGACTCAAACCACAGTCGCTGCGCGAGAACGCCACTCACCTGCGCTGGCGCTGATATCAGATATTATACAAGTAAATTTATAGCTCTTAAATGTCTTTGGACACTTTACTTTTTTGTTCTTACAAAGTATAAAAATTACCTTTTTTGCCGACCGGTTTCGGGTAAGTAGTTACCCATCTACGGGGCCGAGTCCAACGTTAGCACGACTACGTAATTTGAAGTTAAATTTATAGCATTGCAAAATTTATAGCAACCTCTACTCTGCGTAGCGCAAAAACTGCACCAGGTGATGCTAGTGAAGTTTTAGGGGCGTCAATGAAACGATGTTTTGTTAGAAAATTTGTTCGAAGTGTTACGTCTGTTAGTCTGTGGTTACAGGGAAAGTGTTTTTTTTCGGAAGGGAGTTTTAGGGTTTTGCCCAAGTCCTGGTAATGATCGGGGCTCAAAACTGTATGTTTATCCTCCTACGAGACAGTGTGGCTGGTCGCGGCCTTGCAAGCCGATTCCAGTAGAACTTAAGCAAAGAACGACATAACAAATAATTCGGATCGGAACAATCGGCAAAGACCTACGCTGCGAAAATGAACTTTAAACTAGAAACTCGTAGGATGGAAGTGCCGGTCTCTGAATTTTCTTGGATATACCTGCGTGCTTTTTGAAGAAGTGGAGTGGAGAACTTCAGCATCGTGGCGTTGCAGAAGGTATGTAGAAAGAGAACAACGATACGTACGTACAGGGATGGTTTGCTTCTGCGTCTTGCCCACTTATCGTGCAGGGATCGAAAAGTGGAAGCCGAAGTACTGGCTCTGAATAGGGTACGGACGGACTTTATTTGGGCTGGGCACGGCCAAGTTGGTTATCACCAATCGATCGTCAAGATTTGAGATATAGAACGATTACCAGATGACTGAAAGCATGGGGTTGGACTCTGAGAACTATCGAGTTGCTATCCTGAATGCCGCGTACAAAGTGCGTTTCTAAGTTTTCTTCCATCGACTGTAACCACTGGTTAATAGATTGCTAGGAAATTATTAACCTATTTCATTGAAAGTTGGTCTACATTAGTCAATTCTTTAACTTGTGATAAACCGTCAATAACTATGGAAAGGTATGGACAAAACCAGCTTTTGTGGTGAATGACCCTTTGGGTTAAAACCACTCAAAAAAAAAAAAAACCAGCTTCCCGAAGAAGGTTGAACTTTTAATGTAAATTAAAGAAACTATGGAAGAATTGTTCGAAATGTTATTTAGCACTATCGCACCTTGGTTTTGAACAGATGTTACCTAAAACTAACACAGTGTAGATAAATCATAATGTAACAACCACACTAATCATATAATTAAATTTATTTTTTTTGGTGTAACATTTGATAGGGCGAAAGAAATTTGACATCTGACAATAACACAAATAGATAAAAGACGATAGGGTGTTTAAAATGCAAAGACCCGATGGGAGAATTTGAATCGCCCCTAAAGCAAATTGTAAAAAACAAAATAAATACCAAATTAAAAAATCTAAATTTTCATGTACTTTGGAGTAAGGCTTCTTTTTACGATTTTGAATTTTCCGGACGGAAGCCATAATAAGACTTCTTCCTAAAAAAATTTAATCCACCTTTACAAATTTAATTTTCAATATCTAATCGATACCGAGTGTTCCTATACTCTTTCGCTAGTATCACATCTATTTATTCATCCGAAGGGCATATGGCTTCGTTTTTTTTTTGTATGAATATTCCATGCGAGGGCGAATCCTGAATCTCATTCCGTAGCACCTCTGGACACAAGAACGACCCGACTCAATCGTTTTCTCGTTTCTCTTATCTGTTTCCAGTTGTGTATAGAACAGAGAGCCATCAAGAGACGTCCTCCTCCATCATGCTCTGGCACAGGTGATGTCAACCATGTACCGTAAACGATACTATTAAACTGTATTTTTTCCACAACGGTACATTCCTCGTTTCCCAGGAGAAATCTGTTTTCCTATCCTTCAGGCGTTTCGGCGAAATTGAATTGTCTAGTCTATCTATAATATCAAAATCAATTTCCGTTGAGCAAATTTTCGAAAGCACTGCTGCATTCGCTGCCATAACCAACCTACTGTCCCACGACGGACGGTCCGTGAGTAAAGAAGTGAAAGAAGTGCAACGAAAATCAAGTGAGTAGCAATCCCCAACCGGTACGGGCAGGTATTTCGGTGGTAGTTAAATAGCGATTTCCTAGGATACACTTCGACGGCATCAGAAACGATGAAATTGTAGTTACGGGAAGGTATTTTCAAGGCGCAATCAATGTGGCAGCAGAGCAAACGTTTTTTGTCCATTTGTTTGATCCTTCGTAGCTGAAGCTGAGAACATTCTGCAGCAATATCCATCCAAGTTCACTCCATGCAAAGTAGTGCTAGTAGGTACTGAAACTGAGTTCACAAGTGTATTGAAATGTTACAAAAACAGATTTTTCTTCTTTGTTATTTTGAATTCGTTGAAACAAGCGGAACCATTTTAGATTCGCTCCGGCACTGATGATAATAATATACTTTTCCGCTGGAGTTGAGCAGCGGAATGTACTTTTTGAAGAAACTGCCATGTTTGTGCAAAAGTGACAATACTGCACATTGACCCTCTCTAATTGTTAACTCGTTATCGCTGTCTCGCAGACGATATCGTATATTCAACTCTATTTCGCTTAATTACCTCAGCATGTTCCGGCAAAAATAATTAAAAATTATCTTCAAAAGCCTATAATAATGTGATGAACTTGAAGCTCCACTTAAGATTTGAGGCACAGACTTCTATGAGATGGAGAACTGAAAAGTTTTCATGGTCGCTATCGGAGTAGCACCGAAACGAAATTTTGTCGGCGGCTGCTAATCTTTAATAATATGACTAGGGTGAAACCATTTATAACGTGACATTGCCAATAAGCAGAGTCTGGCCAAAAGGCTGACTGGAAGAAAATATGCTGACCATCCTCGAATAGAAACTGCTTTGAAGTTTCGCGCCCTTGCGGTTCGACAAAAGGTATGCTGGCAAAGAGTGTTACGCTTCGTAAGTTTAGGGTCTTCAATAGATTCTATCTTTTAATTAGATTTGTACCAAAGTTTGGAAATGAGTCTTGCCACAGAAATTTGAGTTTTCTTGGTTATTTTAAGGTGTTTTAACCGATAATTAGTCGACTAATTCAAATCATCGACGGGCCAATTTTTAAATGTATTTTTCTACAGCCATGTCATTATGTTGAGCCGTTAAATGGGTAGTTTTGGAGCAATTATACTAACTTTATCAGGAAAATGGATAGTTAAGAGCTTTCTTCCATTTGTTAATCCAATTTTGTAAGCTGATAATACACATATCAATACACAGTTCAATACATAGTTCAAGCAGCTGTGTCAACCTGTTTTATGAAACGAAGATAAAATAACGCCAGTTACCTAATTCAATTCATAATTGTGCCTTGCAGCAATTTTACGAGTCCTACGAAAATTCATATTTTATTAATAATTATTCTATTCTTACCAATTACATTGAAAATATGCTTGTCAAGCAAGAAGAGGTGCAGTGGGGAGGCAATAATCAGAAACTGATGGTTCAAATTGATAAATTGCAAACATGTGTGTGAGACACGCAGAAAATAACCACGCTAATAATTTTCCCGTGGGAGTCTAAATAGGTGGAATCTCCTCAATATTGTTATAGGTAACAATTTTCTAGTAGTATCCTGTATACTACCTGTATACTATCCTGTATACTACTAGAAAATTGTTACCTATAACAATATTGAGGAGATTCCACCTATTTAGACTCTCACGCGAAAATTATCAGCGTGGTTATTTTCTGCGTGTCTCATACATGTTTGCAATTTATCAATTTGAACCATCAGTTTCTCATTATTGCCTCCCCACTGCACCTCTTCTTGCTTGACAAGCATATTTTCAATGTAATTGGTAAGAACAGAATAATTATTAATAAAATATGAATTTTCGTAGGACTCGTAAAATTGCTGCAAGGCACAATAATGAATTGAATTAACTGGCGTTATTTTATCTTCGTTTCATAACACAAGGTTGACACATTAGCACCCAGTGAAAGAACGGAGACCTTTGCAACTTCGGTATGCCAGCGTGTCTCGCTAAATGAATGGAATGCAAACCTTTTTGGAGGTTAACAAAATTCACGTAAATACTCATACGAGGCTACATAACTCACGCAAGTATGTAAATCTTTACCATCCCCCAGATAGCCGACATATCGAGACTACAATATGCCCACGCATCACATCTTTATTGAGTTCAAAGCAGCATACGCTACAGTCGACCGCGACTATGTGAGGCGGATAATACATGAACACAGTTTTCCGGATAAACTGACGCGACTGATCAGAGCTGCGTTGGTTCGAGTGATAAGATTCGTGCGCATCTCGTGATCATCCTCGAGGCCCTTGCAGACACAAGGCGGTGAGTTTAATAAACAAGGTAAGGGCTTCCCGAACAGATGATTCTGACAAAAATATTACAGAATTGTAGCTGAAGTTGATATTTCTATCAAACTTTGTTATAAATGTAATAGGAAAATTTGCGACACACAAAATATTCTACAAAGAATCTATCCTGTTCTATTATTCATAACACGCTTTGTTACAATTTGGTTACAAAGTTATGACAAAATGCTGATTTTTGAAACTCATATTGGTATAAACTAGATCAAATTAGGTATATCATAATTTGATATATTTGTGATATGCCTAAAGCAGATTTGGTTACAGTTTTCATTATTTTAACTACTAACGAGACCAAGTTTATAACAAAACACAAAGGAGATTTTGTTATAAAATACTTGTTATTTAGAACTCATCCTGTTATGAATTTGATATTTTCATTTGATAGAGTTATTCTGCATATTTTTCAACATCGATCTTGAATCGAGGCATCGAGATTCTTATCGTGATCTGGTAAATGCCAAGTAGGTGACAGTGGGCTGGACCCGTCGTAATGATGCCGAACGACAGTGCGGTGAAAACGGTTCTCTTTGAACGCTCCACCAGTACCAGGGAAGGGCTATCAATATCACTATATCTCGCACGTTGGTAATGTGGCTCACCCGGGACGAAAGCGACTTGCGAGTTTTGAGACGCCAAGGAAATCACCGACGAGTAGGCCGAGATCGAGTTGAGTGGAGTCGACTGCTCGAAAAAGCGCGAGCTATCCCTGCTCTGATGGCGACGAAAAAATTCGGACTCACAGTCGTTTGTTAGCAATTTTTTTTTTCAAATTTTACTGCATTACGTAATGAGTGTATGAAATCGCCCAGGTACTCGTGATCAGGATAAGTTCATTTATCCACAGTATTATTTTACCGGAGCAAGTTGTTGTTCAACTGGAGCAGGTAACATCCGGAAACGATCTCGAGAGCATCTGACCATCGATAGGAAACCCAGAAGGCAGAAATAAAAACAATTAATCCTAGGACTCATCCAAAAGTGGGGATTGTCTTAGAAGTACGGTTAAAAGGGCGAGAGTATAGTACTCCTATGTCTAGAAAGCAAAGAAAAAGACTTTTTTGAAGGTACATACTGCCTGGAACTGTTGAGGAAACAACATTTGGAAACAAACACTCCAATAAGCTCTACGAAAATTTGTAGACGAAATACGGTTGCATCGTTTTGGACGTGAGTTTTATACCTCGGTCGATTAGAAGAGCTCCGGAAACTACAAAAACAAAAATGCGAGTCCAAAAATTTCCGACTACAAAATCGTCATCAACGCTCAGGTTGGCCAGGAGGAGGAATTCAGACCGGTTATTAAAAAGATCAGCGCACACCCGCTTGCGAACGAAGACAGCCAACGACTCATTGATTTCGCCGTCTCCAAAAATATAGCAACATGAACTAGCTACTTCCGGCACAGCTTCCAATATCGATATACCTGGAGTTCACCACAACAGATCGCAAGTCGACCACGTTTAAATTGATGGAAGGCGCTTTTCAGATATCATCGACGTTAGAACCTGTCGCGCAAACATTAATTCTAACCACTACCTCTCGATGGTTAAAGTGCGTCAAAGAATTTCCGTTGTTACCAACATCGTCACCACTCACGGTGCAATCTGGAACCATTCAAGTTACTTCAAGTCGCTTCTGAGTACGCACAATGCCTTACGGCAGCCGGGCAAGGAAGTGCTAAACGAAACCCCTCTCGAAAACTGTTGGGATAGCGCTAAAACAGCCATCGACAGCGTAAGGTGCCATTGGTTTCTCTGAAAAGATATTAGACGAGCATAGTACAGTGAGGCGTCGCTGCTGCAGCAGAGGGCCTGTACTTCCAAGCACCATCCAATTGGTTCTTTGTGCAATGTTACTGGTTCGGCTAATCATGGAGTGCTACTACGGGCAGGCTACCTAAGCTAAGATAAAAAGCGCAGCCTAGAAGAAATGGAGTGCAAGGACATGGAGGAAGGACATCGTTCTTAGGAATAATAAATTCTATAATAAACTGAACGTATTTCGCAAAGCGTGCCGCGAGACGAAACATGTCGGGATAAAGACGGAGGGATTTTGTCGGATGAACGTGAGGTAATCAAAAGTTGGAAGCTGCATTACAATGGCGCGAAGATGGAATACGAAGACTGTAGGGAGAATGACTACATCAGTACGGCGGATGATTGTGATGTGCCGACTCCCACAATAGGTAAAATAATCGAGGCCAACAAGCAAGAACAACCAGGTAGTTGATAAAGACGGTATCGCAGCAGAGTTTTTCAAGATGGGCTCAGATAGGTTGGCTGCCTGTCTGCACCGACTGATAATCAGAATCTGGGAAACAGAACAGCTATTAGAGGAATCAAGGGAGGGGGTAATATGTCCAATATACGATAAGAGCGACAAGTTGGAATGTGCGAACTATCGAGCGATCACTATTCTCAGCGCCGTCTATAAAGTGGTTTCTCAGATCATCTTTCGCTGTCTATCGCCGTTAGTAAGTATATTCGTGGAAATTTATCACGTTTGTAGGCGGGCGATTAACAGACCAAATCTTTGTACTGCGACAGATCCTCCAAAACTGTCGCGAATAGTCCCTACGCACCACCTATTCATAGATTTCAAGGTCGCTTACGATATTATTGACCGAGAAGAGCTATGGACAATTTCGGACAAAAACGGCTTTACCAGGAAGCTGGCAAGACTGATTAAGGCCGAGGTGGAAGCCCGTTTGAAATACGCAGCTGTTTTCGACAATCCGATGGTATTTCTTCTGTTCAGCATCGCGCTAGAAGGTGTTATGAAACGTGTGGGTTTTAACATGCGGGGAACGATCTTGTTAATAATTCAGACCAATTTATCTGTTTCACTGATGGCATGGAAATTGTTGGGAGAAAGTTCCAGGTAGTTGCTGGCATACCCAGTTGAAACGTGATGCAGTAAAGGTTGGAAAAGTGGTGAATACGTGTAAAATTAAGTGCCTGTTAGTAGGAGGAACCGAGCGCGATCGTACTCGTAATAGGTAATAGTACGGTAGTCGACAGGGACGAGTTCGAGAAAGTGGACGAATTTGTATATTAAGGGTCGTTGATGACGTCAGATAACAACTTCAAAAGAGAAATACACTGACGTATTCTTGTCGGAATTCGTGCTTACTGCAAACTCCATAAGACCTGGAAAGCAAATGTATCATGCACAAAACCCTAATAAGACCGGTCGGTAGTCCTCTACGGGCACAAAACGTGGACAATGCTCGACGGGGTCTAGGAAGCACTTACCGTTTTAAACCGTCATGTGCTTAGAACCATCTTTGGCCGGGTATGTGCGAACGGTGTATGGAGGAGAAGGATAAACCATAAGCTGACGCAGCTCTTCGGCGAACCCAGTATCCAGAAAGTTGCTAAAGCTGGATGGGTACAATGGGCAAAACATGTTGCTCGCAAAAATGGTGTTCGGCTTGAATCAGGTCGGTACCAGACGCAGAGGTGCGTTGCGTGCTAGAAGGTTAAAAGAAGTGGAGCAAGACTTGGAAAGTGTGGGACACTCGTGAAATTGGAGATGGACAGCCATGAACCAACTGTGTTGGCGGAATATTTTTGTGCAGGTGAAATCCTAGAGAATATCGCAACACGGTAGGCAAGTAATGTCCCAAGGAGCACAGTTTTGGCACTTTTAATTGAAGAAACTTATTTACAACTGAAATTGGTTCTAAATCAGTTGCCACAACTGCTTTATAACAACTGTGCTAGTAGGGGTACTCAATCATGTATGTATCATGTCATGTGTACCCATCTTGTTTGCTTTTTGTAATCGGTGGTTTTCGCCGATCACAAAAAGCAAATAATTTGAATTGTGGCGATCAACTCAATGTAAAAATATACATCTAAAATTATTTATTTTAAAACCTTTGATTCATATTTTTGAAAATATTAGGATTACTTTGGTTGTAGTTTAAAACAGATATTCAATCAGTAACAAATGTTTATCACATTCTTAATTGTTGTAAATCACCTAATGACAAGCACCTCACCGTATTAATCACAATTAAACGATGATAGTAGTGCAAAGTCCATGCCAAATAAGAACCTTATCACCCAGATCATATTAAATCGTGCGAACCACCTGAGTTCTGTGGATGAAGAAGTTAATTTGATTTATGGCTGTTTTGGCGTAGACAATCACAAGACATAGCTGTGCTGTTATCCTGATAACAAAAATCGAGCCGCTTTTGAATTAATCTCGCCTGCATGCTAGAGCACAGCATAGGGATGGCATAATGGATTCTTAAAGCTCAAGTTGTCTCTCTTTTCTGGAACCCTATCGAAAATAAGCAAGCAAATTTTCGATAATGAAGTCTCGCTACGCCAACGATGCGATATGTTATTCTAAAAAAGTAACTTCGACACTCAGCAAATGCACTCGAATATCAAGGAAACGAATGCAATCAATTTTAATTTTTTTTTAGGATTCGAATGAACGCCTTGCATTTAAAAAGTTTTAATAAACTAATAACAACAACAACAATTTTAAATTTTGCAGTGCCTCTTTTTCTATTTTCAAAAGAAATATATGGTATTAAACAATTTTAACAATTTTTGGTATGGTGCCGTCGGTTTCTTGTAGTTTTAGCCGAATAAGAAACGTTTTACTTTAATTTTTTCGACGCGAATTGAGAATATGGTAGCTTATGGTAGCTACGTCTCTTTGCAGTATATTTAGATAAACGTAACCGGATTCGAACCCACAACATCCGCCAGGGCATGTGGCTTGCTGGTACTTGTACCTTTGAGCCATAGGGGTGCTGGACAAAAGGAGACTGCGCGTAGACGGAGGAAAAGGCACAATTTGTGTCTAATAACTCACCCCATGTCGCTAGTTTAATAAGGAAAGTTATGCAGTCCTCTTGTCCAGCGCCTCTATGGTTCAAAGGTACAAGTACCAGCGAGCCACATGCCATGGCGGATGTTGTGGGTTCGAATCCAGTTATAATCTCAGATTATAGCTTGGTTCGACCCATGCACCTTCCAGCATTGCACAAAAGGTAGAGATGGGCAAAACGGCTCTGAACCTTTCATTTGCTACCGCGAACCGATTCAAATTGAGCGGCTCATGGTTCACGGTTCGTCTGTCCGCCAGGTTGACAGTTCGGTAAATTGCGATTCACGAACCAAGCTTCGTACCACTTTCGGAAAACTTCGGGTAAGTTTGAAGAACCGTCGTACTTTTTCAGGAGCTGTGAGCTGTTCTTTTGAACGCAATTTCCTGTGAACCGGTTCATTTGAACGGCTCGTGAGCTGTTCGCCGATCCCTAACAAAAGGTAGGAGTCACAACGACTGCTTATTAAGCGTAACTACCAATAACCCCCCCCCCCCCCTCACCTTTCCACTCTTTCCCCGCCATTCAAAAATTCTTCATTACTTTCCCCTACCGTCCCTTTATCAATTGTAGAACCACCGTTTCAAAAAAAATTACGTTTCTTCTATACCAAATGGTTAAAACCACGGACGTTTTCTACGACAGGCTCGAAGCGACCTATAAATAGTGTCCGAAATACGACTTGAAAATCATCATCGGAGATGCAAATGCGCAGGGGGGAGGAAGGAACTCTTCCGGCCCGTCATTGGAAGACATGGCCTTCATCTGTCGACCAATGATAACGGTCTAAGGCTCATAAACTTTGCAGCCGCCAGAGTTATGGCCATCTGTAGTACCAACTTTTCACGTCTGAATATTCACAAACGCACCTGGAGGCATCCAAATAAAGTCTCTAGGTATCTGATCGATTACGTCTTAATTGACGGTTGACACTTTTTGGATGTCATTAGTGTACGGTCTTTTCGGAGACCAAATAACGACTTTGACTACCATCTCGTTGTGCGTAAGATTTGCGCAAGGTAGTCTCAAACGCGGCAAAGGCTCACATTGAGAGGACACTGCGTTCCAACATCCAACGGTTGACGGCAGATGGCATGGCAGCGGAATATGCCAAAAAGCTTGATCACCGAATCGCACAACAATAGGGAGAAAGGGAAGAAGATATATGGGATGTGGTAGAACATTCATGATACCATTGAAACAACTGCGACAGACGTGGTAGGCACAACGCGTGGTAGACAGCGTAGTCGAATGCTCACTGTGGCTACACATCATTACACAGGAAGGTATCTAGAGACTAAAACTGCGGAAAAAAGAACCCACCGTTTAAAGAAGCGCGATTACGATTACGATTACGATTACTGCTCGCCGGCGTAGAAGTGCAATTCGCCAACAACGACACATGGAGTTTCTACAAAACGGCGAGAAGTAGGAATTTTACCATGCCTGTGCTGTGCAATGATAGAGTGTGCTTACTGACAAAATGGCGGTAGCAGCCGGAGGGAAAGAACGCTTCCAGGCGCTTTTGAATGGAGTGGTAGACATGGTGATCAGCAGGAATAGGACAAGAATTGTCGATGGTCAAGCGTCAAGAAGGCAATTAGTGCGCTGAAAAACAGTCAGGCTGCTGGGAAGGGCGGTATCCCGGCTGAACTTCCATAAGCGAGGAGCTAGCAGCTGTACGAAGCAATCCACCGAATCATTGTCAGGATCTGGGAGAAAGAAGAAATGCCGAACTAGCTAGATGGTATGATTTGCCCTATTTTCAAAAAAAAAAAAAAAAAAGAAAGGCAACGACTCACCTGTAAAAACTATCGAGACTATACATTGCTCAATTCTGCCTATAAAATGCTCTCTTGTATCCTGTTCTGTGGACTAAGACCGTTAGTGGAGTCCTTCGTCGGCGAGTACCAAGCTGGTTTTCGTGAGGGTGTCTCCATAACGAATCAGTTGTTTACCCTGCGTCAGTTAGTAGACAAGTTCCGGGAGTACAACTAGCAGGCTCATTATCTGTTTGTGGGCTTTAAGGCGATTCAGTCAAATGAAATGTCCTGTGGCAAGTTTTCCGAATAACTGGTTAAACTAAGTTGTGCGATGTCAAAATCATGCGTCAGAATACCGGACTAGACCTCAGCCGCTTTCGTGACGTTAGATGGACTGAAGCAAGGAGATGCACTCTCTACTGCTAACCTGCTATTTAAGATTGCCTTGGAAGGTGCAGGTTGCGGTGGGCTGGGCACCTGGCCACAATACCCGAAGAGTAGCCAAAGCTATTTTCAGTAGAGAACCAGCAATAGGCCGTAGACTTCGGCGGACGTGCGCTGTCGAGCATGATGCACGTTCGGCTGGTGTTCAAGGGGATTGGGAAAAGACAACCCAGAACCGAAGGTACTGGAGGACCATAATTCGTTCGGCGCAGGATCGATATACGTTATCCGTTGCCACTAAAGTAAAAAGTAAGTAAGATGAAATTATTCGCAAAAAATGTGGAAAAATGAAGAAAAACTAAAATGTTACCCAGTGAGTTGTTATGCTTTCGTTCAAACAAATGTACATTGGTATATCGGCACTTACTTTTCAAAAGCTCGTGACTGCAAAATGGTAACAAACTGAGTGACAGTTATTCTCTGTTTAACTAACGTAGGACAAGAATACTTCAACCTTTTTGTTTGCATTTTGGAGTTACGCCCTTTTGAAAAGTTGGTGCCGTTACATACTCTTAAGCTGATTGAAGCTGGTTTCGTTATTCTTTTGTAGTGTGAAACAGACCAGCTCTTAATTTAATTTTTTTATCGAAGCGACAATTTTCCTTCTTTATATTTCGCAGTAGTTACCATGCGCCTCCATTCAGAACTCTTATTTCGAGGTAGCTAGTTGGGATTAACAAACTTGCAATAAAATAGTCTATTTGTTTTAACAGTAACTGCTTCACAAAAATTTAGAAAGGTTGTTTACTCTCGAGAATGACTAATACTTACCTGCCTTTATTAGAAAGAAATATTTGTTTAAGGTTCAAACACGCGTCATTGCTTTCTGCGTCTGCTAGAACACATTTTCGAGAACAAATCTTTTGTTTTGAGCATGAAAACTGCTTTTGAAATCCCAGAAATCAATAATGCGTGTTTGAATGTTAATGAAAAGAGGAAATGAACTATAAATATATTTTCTTGTTTGCAAGTGGTAGAAGAACATAAAAATTAAAATGGAAAAGTCGTTTTCGCTCAGGATGCAAAAAGCATCGAAATTTTTAGGATGCATTGATCCGATTTGTGTTTTACGTTACACGAACCTCAATGGTCCCGAATTATGAACCGGAACCGATATACTCATTAATTAATCTCAAACGTAAATGAATTACTGCAATGACTAAAAGGCCCATTCTCGACCATCAGGTTCTTTTCAATAATTAGTATCACATTGAAAAGGGTGTCGTAACATTAACACTGTGCTGGCGGCGGATGGGAAAAGAGGTCCGGAAGTGGTGTTAGGGTTCACTGTGGGTGGTATTTGAGAGCGTGTAGGTGTACATTGGTAGCATAATTTCCTCCTCTATCCTACACTCTGTATGGTTTACGGTGTATGTTGAGCCATTTCGGCACACGATAGAACAATGCAGGTAATGTGTTTATTTTGGAGGTTAAACAAATTAGCCTAAAATAAAATCAAAACTCGGTGCTCCACTTCGTTCAAAAGTGCATGAAATCTGTGCGCTCTTTCCAAATGGCATGAAGCTCTCCGTTTTTGTGTTGTCCGGATATGACCGTGTGCTGTGTGTTTGAGTTTGCTGTTGACTAGGGAGTGTGTTGTTCTTCCGTCGTGAACGTGTGTGTGTGTGTGTATGCAGGTGTATGTATGAAGTTTGACCATTTTCCGCTATGCTAGCCTGTATTTTGTTCATATGGAGAAAAGGTGCAGATAGAAAATATTTATACATTTTTGACACTTTTAATTTTTACAGTTACACATCGTATAAAATATTTTTTACTGTTCCTGCTGCTCTTCTGAGTGCATCGGCGGAATGTTTGAATTTGTTTTTTACTCGTCTGGTTGTCTGGTTTTCCCAACCACATGGCTTGACTTGTTCTGAAGCTAACTCTTTTTATTATTGCCATTGCTATTGTTACTGAATGCGGTGTTATTTAACAGTGGCTGATGCTGCTGTTGGTGCTGTTTGTGACTGTGTTTTTTAGCGTGTTGCTGTTGTGCTTGTTGTGATTTATTTGCATTAGCTGTGGTTAGCAGCGGCGGTAAGGGAGGCGGTGAAGGATCTGCCGTATCCCTCGGTTGTGGAAGGGTTGAGGATGGGGTGGACCCATGGGATGAGATGGAATCGGCTTTGGACAGCGGAGGCGGAGGGGGCGGTGTTTGCAGTAGCAGCATTTGTGACTGTGATTTACTTTTGTTATGCTTTTTTATCTCATAATTCTGCACGTTTTGCATTTCAGCCGACGATAGTTCGCAGCTCAATTTTCTGCCTTTTTGGTTTGGCTTGTCGTTATTATAGTAGTACTGGGCAGATTCGTACTCATTCTGACTCTCGTGTTTGGTCCTGGATTTTTTGGACTGACCCGAGCTTCCGGATTTGGTAGAATAATGATAAGTGGCATAATGATTGTGTTTGTGTTTGTGCTCGTTTTCGAGATTGTGTTGAAAGTGACGATCGTGTTGATGGTGATAATAGTAAATATCGTGATGATTGTTATCACTGCTACCACGGCCACCAATGTCTGGCAGGTTTCGTTCCCGCTAGGCTACATGATTGCCAAATGTCCGAAGAACGGGCATCGTCTATAGTGATAGAATAAAAAAGCATAAAAAAGACAGTATAATATTACACAAACTGTGACATTGGAAAAGGTCTTAGCAATTCGAATTGCTTTTGCAAGTAGTTTAAAATTTAAAGAAAAATGTTTGTACTTTACAGTTAGGTAACTTCGAATACTTTTTAACGAAACGTAACCAAAAATAGTCATTGCAACGAATCGATTAAAAAAGAAATAGTAAACACAGATACTACACATTTGATAGAGTGAGAAGATTAAAGCTTTAATGATGAGGGCGAAAAAAAGAACATAAAAAACTGGATTTCCATCGATTTATTTAATCTCGGTGCGGAAGCTTTGTTGTCGGAGCCATGAATTGTATATGGTTTAATGCAGTAGCATGCAAATTTCTTCCCAAAGCGATATTTGGTCGTACTCAGGCAGCGGGTTTTGTCGAGCAGTATTATTTGGCTTTCGGGAAGAGACAGAGGAGCAAAAAAAAGGGTGGTGTGTTTAATTATTCGTATAAATAAAAGAATCACAACATGCCTATGGGTGCCACATGCATTCGCTGGAGGAAGTCTTCACGTACTGTGCATAGAGGGAGTGATTTTCGATTACTGAGTACTACGTGTTGCTTTTCGATTTGGTATTTATAGTTTATTTAAAATGAGCATAGCCACCGTGCACGTTCGATATTTTTAATTACTATCATGTACAGCAAATAATCATCGTTCAAAGATTGGTTTATAAGGGAAACACTTATTTGTTCATTACCGTTTCACTGATTCCACTATAGTAGAGTCTTCTGTTTGCGGATTCTGCCCTGATTTTATTGCGTAGGATGCATTCTATATTGGGTACATTGCAGTCAACTGTTTGTGACATACTGTAAGTTATTCTCAATTATACACCTCGTCCGAACAAATTTGAATCGATGTATAAATAGCTACTGTAAAATTTTAGGGTTCACATTACCTATTTCTGTCAATCTAAAAAAAGGAATATTGAATCACTGATTATATTTAATTATCACTTGCGATCGGAAAGGTTTGCTTAATAATTCGTCATGGCTTAATGTCTGTGGCTGGGGGCTTCGTAGCCGCAAGGTTGCCGAGTCTGCTCCCAAGTAACAATTCCAAGTTTTATTACGTTCGTATAGTGGTTTTCATGACCAATTTCATAAAACCGCTAATAAAACTATGAGCTCCACCAGAACTTTCTGATGACCGCTATAAAACTGCTTTCTGACTAAGTGGTCCACTCCTCAGAATGATTTCATAACCGCTATAAGAACCAGGTTATAAGCTCAAGTAGTCGTATCACGCTCTGCTGAAGACAGCAATAAAACCGGTTAAGCTTTCGCTGCTAGACAGCCATCGCCATAATTTAAAAAAGCTTTTCGCTTTTCGCTCTGGCAAAAGCAAAATAAATTCGCTTTATCAACTTGAAAATACATCCGTGAGCAGCAAAGTCAAAGTTTTACTGTCAGATCGATCGATCGATTTGGTTTAAAACGACCATAATAAAATGTTCCATAGAATATTTAATAAATTTTAAGCAATTCGTTGGTTTGCAGCATGTGCGCATTTAATTTCATCGTGCATATTGATATGATAGGTCGATAAAATCAGCGCTTCACTGAAATTTTGCAATTTTCAAAAACTGGTTGTTTTAACAAAATAAAAATATTCAGTAAGTCAATTTCAATTTCTAGCAAAATCATTTTAGTTGCTTCCTCTGACAGAAAAACCAATTGGTAATAACTTTCTTTCTGCAAAACACTTTGCTTTGATGAATTTTTGTTTGCGAGATAAAACAAAATACTAGAATATGGCAAGATGGCTTCGCATAAAAAATGATTTTGGTGTTGAGCTTTAGTATTCTTCATAATAGCAGCAAAAAAACTGTTTGGTCAAGGTGTCACCGTTGTAATAGCTCTATAAAACTTACAGATTTATTGCGGTTTGACAAGCAACCGCGATAAGATCATTTTTGATTGGTGCGCCATTTTGTATTGCTTCGACACAAGTTTATAAAAGACGTGGCGCAGCCAACCAGTTTTAACGTGGTAATATAATCAACCACAATAAATTTGCTTTATTAACAGTTTTATTATGGTTTTTCTAGCTAGATATAAGTGTGTTTGGACTCGTAGCCTCTTGGTATTACGCAATGCCACAATAAAAGCAGAGGTAATGATTAATACCGCAATAAAACCTTTATAAAATTACCACTAAAACCACTAAGTGGTTTGTTACTTGGGCTTTGACAGGCGAGTGGTCGTGGGTTCGAATCTTAGTAGGATCAAGGCCATTCAACGTCAAGTGACTTTAGCATGGGTTTATTCTCAGGCCCCTCATTATCTTCCTTCATGCTGGATACTGTATAACCCCCGTAAAGCACTCTTGAAAGTACAAAAAGTCACTCTAACAGTTGAATGTACTGGTCAGCCTCATCAGGGATGGCTGTAAATGGAGACAGTACTGGCATTGAGGAGCAAGGTGGGTAAAGTAGAGCTAGCATTGAAGGAAGGGAACCCCACTACACACAAGCACTCATTAAATGTAATAAGCATATCGCTCATTTAATAGCGATTATAGCAAAAAATACAGTGCAGGTTATACAGCAAACACCCGGGCGATATCACAATAGATCAACGATACTGGTCGCAGTGATGAGTCCATACAAGAAAAAACAAAAAAATGTCTTTGGCTGACTATGAAATCGGAATACATAAAAGAGCCGATTTGGTTTACCAGAAACAGGAAAATTTAATCCTAGCTTTTATTTGACGGAAGATATTATATGCAAATCTCAATGCAATGTCAAATAAATATTTAGAAACATGGCTTTCCCAAATGTTACATATCTGAGATCCGTAAAACAAGCCCACAAGATCAACGATACTGGTCGCAGTGATGAGTCCATACAAGAAAAAACAAAAAAATGTCTTTGGCTGACTATGAAATCGGAATACATAAAAGAGCCGATTTGGTTTACCAGAAACAGGAAAATTTAATCCTAGCTTTTATTTGACGGAAGATATTATATGCAAATCTCAATGCAATGTCAAATAAATATTTAGAAACATGGCTTTCCCAAATGTTACATATCTGAGATCCGTAAAACAAGCCCTTGACAAGTAATTATCCGATCAGACGAAAATAACAAATTTATAATAGAATTAGTTCTAAATAACAAAATTTTTTACACACAATGATGTATTCGAAAAACCATGTTGTAGCGTTATTTAGGAAATAACTAAGATTTTCAAAATGCTATCTTTCTCGATCACATCAACGCTGTTTGATGCGTGCGCTTCTTCGGCCTTAATGTAGCATATTTTTCTACCTATTAAATTTAGAAAGACAGGAAGAATAGAATTCGTATACAATAATGAGCTATTTTAGTAATAACGTAAGGCCCTTATCAGAACACGAATGGCCGAGGCGGGTAATGGTTACTACGCCGAAAGTGCGGAATAATTATTATCGCATACTTTTAATAACCTGGTTCATCAAGCTCTGTACGAAGTGGTATTGAATGGGAACAGATCAATTAAATTAAATCAGATCAATCAATAGCTAGGTTGGGCTGCGGTTCACAATGCTATTGGTGACAGATAGAGACAATTGAACGGGTGTGACCCAGAATGTTGCAATTTGAAATCACTTCAACGCACTCGAACCATTTCCTTCCGCATATTTTCGCACTGACAAGATGCTGCAGCATAGTTTGAATCTAATAAAGGGCTCGTGTAGTGCCAGACGGTTAGCAAGCAAGTAAATCTATTAAGATTGTTGTTTATTTCTGCTAACTCAGAGTGCAACCAATGAAAAATAGCTAGCAAAATTTTCTGACTGTGATCTGAGCAATGCTGGCAGTTTTTTATGATACATTTTTCACCCAAAATTATTCTTTCATCAATTGGTTTTCAACTGTACTTATCTTATTACTGCATTTGCATTTTATCAAATGAAACATAAAATTTGCATTATAGATATACCCTTTTTACTGTTTGTAAAAAATCAATACAACAAACCGCAAAGAAACGGATTTAGGTTCGATAATAAAAGAGTAATATTTAATTATATTCTGCTGAAGTGCAGTAAAATTAGATGTTTCATAAAATTAGACTTTTGTGTTTTAAGTAATATATTATGTATTTCACAAATTTTAATGTGAAATTTTAGGCTATGTTCACTAAGGATATGTCCAAGGTACTAGAAAACTGGGTAGTAGACTTACAGTTTTATAGCCTTTATGTCCTTCCAACATTTCCTATCAAATTATTTGTCGAGCACCGATGAATGTTGCCACCACACAAACCCGTAACAAATCGTGGAATCTGAATCCAGCCATATTTGTTATTAATGTAAAGATTTTGTCCATAGATTAAGACATTTAAGGCGAACAATCAAACTGTCGAAATGATTTACAGTGCAACTGAACGGTAACTGTGATATTTAACCATGAATTATAACAGAGAAAAACCGGAAGACAAAATAACAAAGGTAACAATTATGTATAGAATTCCCCAACGTATTAATACTATCAAGCCTTTATACCCGTCACGGAACATGGGACATGTTTTTGAAAAGAAAAGGTCATTGGCAGTGTTGGGTAGGTACCTTCTTTAGATAGAATAATATGTTCTGGTAAGCAAGCCAGGAGGTAATAAGCAACCAACATTTTCATTAGGATAGCAACTCGATCCAATGTTTAACCGGTACAGAGCCTAAGCCTAAGCCATGTTTAAGGGTAAACGAGTTAGCCTGAACATCAATTTGTAAACTACCAGAGTGAAATGAGTTTGACCTTGTGCATAATTAATTAAAATTATGGTTAATTGGGACCGTACTATGAAAATTCTAGGGAAACAGATACAAAGCTTATGATAATTGAGCTAATTAGGTCCCAACCTAAATTCAAAGAGAATCTGAATAGATATGAATATGGTTTCTTTAGAAAAGTAGTTAAGCATACGAGTGTCTACAACTTGGGGACTATGTGGAATCTATTATGCAACAACTTGTATGGAATTGGGTAAGAGACTGGGAAGCAATATGCAATACTGCTCTGACTAGCGTTCTCTTGTTGTATAATTGAGCAATTCAAGCGAATAATTGGGTCATGGGACTTAACCCTACCGTGAAAGTTACAATATTCTTTTGAGATTTTAAAGGTGTGATTTCGATCCGAAGACTGAAAGACTTGACGGTTTGTAACATCCAATATTACCTAGTATAGTCATAAGAATACTCTAATAAATAATCAAAAGCTTAGTTTTATTTGAACTTTATAAATTACCAAGTGATAGGGAAATTGGTCGGAACCAGAGCTGTTTCGCATAAACTAGCCAAAAATAAGAAGTATTGAGATTCTACACTCAGTGAGCAGCTCAGGATGAGCGTAGTGTGACGATTATTACACGGCCCATTGCAGAGTTATTGTGCACTGCTCTCTTAGTCTCTCTCGCGACGATTCTCGTAAAAAACTTCGCTCACAACGCGGCAGAAGGCTTTTTGCACCTTGTCATATTGAAAGCAAAAAAACTCGAAACGGCACACGCGACGGACTGTCAACACCGAACTCACAAAGCGTATCATCTACTCGAAAATGGTATAAGCTTCTAGTTTTGCCTGATCGGATCGGTTTCCGATTTCCGTGCTTACAACGAATCTCCGATTTGTAATCCTTGAACACATTGTCGATCAAGAAGTATCAACTATCAGGCCGAAGTTTAGGAGTTGCCTTTTTAAAAGAGGTCATTAGATCTTGGCCTGTGCTGAAGCAAGTTGGGGTTGGGTAGTTGAAAAGAAACGACACCTTTCCTCAAATCATGGAATGGAGCACAACTTCGCCTTTACAACGTGAAGAATCTGCCGAAGGTCGTCATGTTTATAGGATACTTACCAGATATTGCGGACACCACGATTAAGAGGACAATTTTTACACAAACTTGATGTGCTACAAAATTTATAGGTCATTCTAGGGTATTTGGGAAAACCGTTGAACTGCGTTGACTGGTGAAAACTTGGTAAGGCGTACCGTCGGTACTTTGCGTACTTGTAAGTATAAAAAAGTCCTCATAGTGGTTCCTAATCTTATCCAACTTGTATCCCTACGTCCTCGTGTATCTCTACCTAGCCGAGATACAAGCAACATGTGGGGATCGGGCGACGAAACAAGAACGACGAATGGAAACTCGCGACTGGAAACTAGAGTTCACTGAATTTCGTAGGTGACGTCCGAGTACAGCTCAAATAGCGTGAACCCCATAGACTCAGCATCGCAGCACTGAAGGAAATCTGCCGCAAAGGGGAGGAAAGATTTATGGCTCAATTTTACCAGAGCAGATAGTTGATAGTGCCATCAACGAACTAGGAACGTGTTGGATACAAAGTAAAATCGCGTGATAGATTGGAGGGCAACTAACTACAGGATGTGTCTATGGAGGTCGTTTCTTCAATTACTGCATCATCAATATGCACTACCAGCACGAAAGTACATCCGACGATGAGAACAATCATCACAATCACGATGACGATGATCGCGACAATCATCATCGGGGTCCCAAAACCTACACACTGACACGAACGATGACGGTCCACGATGTGTAAGCTTAAGATGCACCTGTTTAACACACAAAGATATCCACAATCCAGTCACCTGGAGATTGCTTAATAAACGTACAATGAATCATATATCATATGAGGTTTGCAGAGCAGCACTCGACTGGAATCCACATAGACAGCGTAGAAGAGGCAGACCAAGAGGCTCATGGCGACGGAGCTTAGCCAACGACATCCGGGCTGTAGACGAGAACCTGTCCTGGCGACAGGTAAAAGCCATGGCGGGTAACCATCAGCAGTGGAGATCTCTGATTTCATCCCTTTGTTCTGCCGGACCGGCGGACATGGACACATAAGTAAGTAAGTAAGAATCATATGTCGCATAGAAGGTTGCTTTTTCTCTAACATCATGAACGTTTTCTGCCGCGGGTATTAACTTTTGCGTTACCTAGTAGCAGTATATCTGCACTCAGAAGTATCAACCGTTTATCAGACACGTCAAAGTCATCCTTGGTTCAATCCTGGTGCAGTAGTTAGCATTCAAGCCCCTCACGTCGAGGATCGGGATTCAAATCCCACCACCATCAGAAGTCACGAGTGACACAAGCTGTCAGGCTTCATTTTCAGTTTTTTGCTCAGTAGATGCTCATTTGACTGCAACGCCTCAACGAAACAGAATTCGAAAAAGTAGTGAAAAGGCAATTGTAGAGTTAATTATTATCTAAATTATTGTTGAAGAAAGTATAGTTCTATCTTTTGTATTTACGGCGCTATGGGGCTGCAACCCCGTTGGTAACGGGGTATCAATCGCATAGCGCTGTAAATACAAAAGATAAAACTATACTTTCTTCAACAATAATATAGATAATAATTAGTTCTACAATTTCCCTTTACACTACTTTTTCGGATTCTGTTTACTTGAGGCGCTGTAGTCAAATGAGCATCTACTGAGCAAAACACCGAGAATGAAGCCTTGTCACGAATGACCCAAGCTGTAAAAGTGACTATAATCAAATAACGAAAAAGCCGTCCTCCTGGGCTGAACATTAGGCAGCCAGTCAACCCGAAAACTGTCGAAAACTGCTGTGAACTCCGCGCTAATACTGGATGGGTAATTCTGAGCGTTACCACTAGAGAGAACTTGGTCAAGTAACGATGAGCACGGAGTAGTTGATCATGATCTTGTGAAGCAAAAAGCACCAGAGAAAGGACACAGATCATGAAGAATTAGAACAACTTTACCTATCCCGTAATGGTTATGGACCGGAACCTGACGTGTGTAGGGACGAGGGAGGAAATCTGATCACATACGAGTGCGGGATGGTTAATAGGTGGAAGCAGTTCTTCGATGAATATCTCATTGGCGAAGTTACAGAAGATGGTTGAACGGAAATTATTCCAGAAATGGAATAAAGTCCCAAGATAGTTGATCTCTAAATAGTCAAACGTGAAATCAGGTTGGCAAACGCTACACTGGGTAATTTTCAAGATTTGGCAGGAGGACAAGTTGTCGGAGGAATGGGCGGAGAGAGTTGTCTACTCCATCCACAGATAGGGTATACGATTCGACTGTTGGAACTATCGCGGCATAAGGCTGATAAACGCCGCCTACAAAATACTCTCCAAGATCTTGTTTCGACGGTTGCCACCGATAACGCAAGCATTCGTAGGGAATTCATGAAGGACGCACCACTACCAACTTTTCGAAATCCACAGACCTTGCAGAAATATCTGGAATACACGCATCACAGCTTTATTGATTTGAAAGCAGTATACGATACAATCCTTACCGCGGCATTACGCTGGCCAACGCCGCTTTCAACGTGCTCTCCCAGATTTGTTTACGTCGTCTATCTCCAAGAGAATTCTTAGGCTGGTTTTATGGCGGCCCGTGCTACAACGGAAATCCAATCCAACAAATACTCCAGAAATATCTAGAGTACAACGTGCCTACTCATGGTATTTTCATGGATTTCAGGGAAATATACCGAACATCTACGGCAGATAATGCACGAGAATTATGGGCTACGAACGTGTCTCGGGGGCATTCTTGAGTCCCTTTGAATTGCGTAGAGGGTTGCGGCAAAAGGAAGGACTATGCTGTATGTTATTCAACATCCATCCACAGGATCCACAGAAAATGGCGTTCGCCTTCCACGGACAGTGACTATTGACGGCGATTAACTGAAAGTGGTTGATGAGTTCGTAAATTTGGGATCTCTGGACACCACGGACAATACAAGTAAGCAAATTCAACGACCCATATAAGTTGCAAGTCGAGCCTCCACAAGACACTTTAATCAAGGAGTATACGCCACCGTACAAAACGATAAGCTGACTGGTAGTCTTCTACGGAGTAGAAACAGTAGCTTTGCTTACGAAAAACATTTGTGTACTTGCCGTATTTGAACGAAGGTGTTGCGGACTATTTTTGACGGAGTACGAACGCTGAGAGTGACGTAGGTGTATCAGACACCTGTTGAAAGTTGGGAGACCACGGTGAGCTGGTCATGTCGCATGGGTGTGTAGTGAAATCTGTTCTTTTTAAGAACTCTACTGGAACCAGGTATGGAGGGGCCCAACGTGCTAGATGGCTTGACCAGGTTGAAGCCGACTTGCGCTTAACGAATGGAGGACGAGTAACCCAGGATCGAGTACAGTGGAGAGGAAATCTTGATACTGAAAGAGCCACCCGGCTTTATGCTGGTAGAAGAAGAAGATGCGATCCAGTCAATTGAGAACAGCTGTTGTAGATAATGCGCAAACATGGTTTCCCGCATAAACTGATGTGACTGATCAGGTCGAACTGTTTCTGGATGTCAGCGGCAGTAAGCAATAAAGTGGCTGACAGACGATCACCAAGTTTCAATCCATGAAGCTAAAAATGGAAAACTGACAAGAAAGTGAATATCTTTCGATACATTCAGATGAATCTCCACCTCGCTGGAGTGCATCGGATGATCCGTCCGATGTCCGGAAGTCCGAAATTCAGGCATTTGGCTACAGGCACAGGCACAGATTTGTCGTTTCACAAATTTCTTTTACTATTTATTTTCACTGTCTAACTTCCTTACTATGTACTATCCAATCTTTCTAACCTTCTTCTCTTACGCACCTCCGTTCATTCAGTCATAACGTCTGTTGTCCTCTATGCAATATCCCTTCGCTTCCACTTCCAGCTAGTGGTTCCCTCGACACGAAGGATGAGAAGTATTGTAAAGTCATGGAGAATAAAGCGGCAAGGTCCGTTAACGGGCCGGCGGCTATGGCGTAGGTTAGTATTGAATAACAGCGATGACGATTTGTACTCAGCTATTGCTATAGTATAGCACCTTCGATACTTTTAATTGTATCAACTTCTTAATTAGTCATATAACAATCAGCTCAACTGTTTTATAACACGTGTGCTAGTTGGGTATATAAATTACGGGGTTTTGCTGTCCGTTAAACTGGATGGACTTTATCTTAGTAGATCATACTGGTTTTGTATTTAGATGGGACATGCAGGTCCCCTTTGATCAACTGTCGATCCTCCTTGCTCTCGTACGTGGTACGTACCTTCTCCTGGTGGTTGAGTGTGGAAATTCGATGGGCAATAAGTAGGCTGCATGCATTAGGGTATCGAAAGTTCATTACAACGATCGATCCCTACAAACCATGCCTGACGCGTTGCAAAAAAAAGATTAAACGAATTAAAAAATAACAATTAATCTCTTAGATATCCATGACCAAGATTATTTATCAACGGCATAGTACTATCATCAGAGAATTCAACAACTGGTCGGTCAAATTTTGGTAACACTCTACAATGTACAGCATATAGTCAAACCAATTGCTTTTATCAGCCCCAGTTTTATAGCAGGGCTGTTTTGCTGAATCTGTTATTCTAAATAAAGATCGAGCATTCCATAATGTTTGCTAAATATCAAAGCTGGTGATCTCCAATGAATATTACAGTTGATATAATGAATATTAAAAATAATAATTTCAACTAATTAGCAGATGAAATGCAAATTTAACTTTAGTTTATAGATGATATTTAGTTAGACATGAATCTCTATTCATGAATCATGAATTTAGACATGAATCTGTAAGGATTAGGGGGATGTGGCCGGACACTACGATTTCTCAAAAACAAAGATAGATGAAAATATTCGGAAAGCATGGAACAATAGTAAATTGCAAAATTTTATGGTGTCCCATTGTTTCAAAAGGTGAACAAATGAAAACTGTCCAATGGGTCAACCATTAAAACAAAGAGAATCGAGTAAATTTCATACAAGTGCAGTTGCAAATGTTGGCTTGATAAGTTATTTGTTCGAAACAGTTTAAATTTGACTACTTCCATTTATTTTTTCATTGAGACTGATATTTCAATTGTTTTGTTGTTTCTCACAAAAGCCGTGGGCTCAAATCGTCATTAGACATTACCCTTCTTTATCGACAGACTACGCTGCCGGCTGTACAGGAGTACAGGAAAATTACGGGGCCAGGGTAACAATCCTACTGACTCTATCTAGCAAGCACCGCCTACCCGAGATGCGAACATGCGACGACTGGCTTGTTAGACCAGGGGTGACATTGCGCATCTCGTTTCGAGTGATTTTGGTTCGTTTCGACCACGTTAAACAAATGGGCTTCTCGAACGAAAATCACTCGAAACTAGATGCGCAATGTCACCCCAGCATCGTACCTCGAAGCTAACTGGGCGGTGTTGTTTCTCACATGATAATAATCAGTACCTTAAGAAAATAGGTTTTAATTGCTTCGAAAGATTTATTTGCCTTAAATGCAAATTAATGGAAGCTACATTTTTGTTGTATAGCTTGTCAAGCGCTTGATCCACTGGTATTAGCTATACAGCTGGTATTAGCATGGCTATAAACTAACTATAGTCGAATACTCTTAAACAAAAACATTTGTTGAGATTAGCGAGAAATTATTGGAATTTAACTGCAAAATTTGTTTGCTCATATACTCCATGCCCAAAAGATCGTATCACGATTACTGATGCACAACAATATCTAAAAGAGAATTTAGCTGCCTCTCCATTTTTTCACAAATGCGAAAATAGAAAATAAAACTATTTATGTAACAAACTGTTACACTTTGACTTTCTCAATCGAGTGATAATCGAGTAAGAAGTTCTGGCAAAAGAAAAACGTATGAACAATGAACCTTTGTTGAAAAATTTCATCATTACTTAACATTGAAGAACATTAAAGATTATAGCTTGTTTGTGGTACAATACGCTTAATGCTCTACATATTATACATTTGTATGATTGACAATTAATCGTTCCAACCCCAAAGCAACTCCTATCTCCAGCAAAGCTTATTTCCAGCAAATTGAACAACTGCAAATAACGCGATTCTAGAAGCTGAAGTTCTCCAGAAGTATCGAGTTCAGCTGCACTTCGCAGTTACAGCCAGCAAAATACGGTGGCAGGCAAAAAGGCAACGTTTACACATAATGCTATGTTGGCAAAACAGAAGTGCCACCGAGCGGAGCTGCATTCCTTCACATGTTATTTTTACCAAGCGGTACGATTTTGGGTTGTAACATACTTGCATTACGATAGGAGTCATATGGGTGCCATAGAAATCACGTAAAACGGAAAATAAAATGCGGGAGACTACCATGAATGTGATATTTATATGTTGTGTACACGTATGTATTTACACGCCATCAGCGTGGCCCAATCAAAAGATGTCCTTAGGGTGGCTTTCAGCATCGAAACTGCTTTCGATGTATGAATTCGCCTTTCTCGCGCTGTGCAGCAAAGGTTTTTCACTGTTGCGATAACAATGATTGCTTTAATGCTTTCTCCGTAATAACGGTTATTGTAATGGATTATTACCACCCTGATGATGGTAAAATCATTGGGGGTTGATATGGGATGAAAAGTGAAGCAGTTCTTCCAACGAGCGCGGGAAATGTCGTTCCTTTTTCGTGCTTCACTGATTGCGCACAGTTCGGTGCCTCGACGACTCAATCCAAAGCATTCCTTTGACTCCGTACCAATTGGTATCACCCTGATAGCACTGTGTGAGGAAAACACCCTGCTATGCTTTTGAGTTCGCATGTGAAATGGCAAATCATTGTGGTTCAAACTTTGCTCATATTGAAATTGTTGTTACACACCCAGGAATGCGGGCTGGGGCTGATATTTTTATGATTACTATTGTTGCTTCCAAAACGGTGTCTCTTTGCTCAAATGAATTAAAATGATGGGATAAGCTTCAAGTACGAGCTACGTCAACTCAATCAATAACAATTTATGCTTATTGGAGCGGAAATTATGCTTCACGTATCGTTTTGGTTTGACTACACACACGCCCACCGTCCTTCGGAATTTTGACCCTAAACACTGTTTACCCGTAAGGCTCAGTAGTGAACATTGTTTTCATTTGCTCATTTAAAACAGCTATGATGACAACTTCCACTCGATTAAATTTAAATTATTAACGAGTCGAACGAGATTGGTTAGCTGATTGTGAGAAGTTGTGGGTATTCAGCAGCACCATGATGCAGTAGCTGTGAGCTGACTAGAGGTCGTTAACGCTATACGCTAAATGTTAGAGTAAGGGAAAATGAAATATCAAGCTATGGTCAGAATGATAAGATCCAACATGCTAGCTAATTGGTGGAAGGGAATCTTCAGAAATTGTCTAATAAAATTGACGAGTTTTGAAGTATTCATAACTTCTTCATACTTCGATCAATTATTCAAATGCTAGAATTTTTATGGAAATTATATGTTCGCTTGAATATGGTCCAATATTAACCAATATTCAGACCATAGTAGTGACTATGAGGAGGATCTAAAGAGGATGACCAGCTAATTTTTTTTTGCATTCCGATATTTTAGTTTCATTGCAATTTAACTACAGTACCGACACAGCATCGACCAACATTCAACCTCAATTCAAATATTGGCCGGCGAAAAATATACATACCGCGTCCTTTGCTGTTCGGTCCCGGTAATATTACCAGCTAGCGCCTATGCGCTGTGCCACGATTGTCTGTTGAACGGCTATTCAACTCATTAAATATAATCCTGGTGGATCTAAGAATGAATTTAGAACGAGCCAGTTGAAAATTCACTGATCCTGAATCTGAATTTTGGATTGTTTGTTAAAGTGGTTGCGATACATTTACACTTAGTCGTAATGTGGCGACCTACTTTCTCTGGTAATAAGCACAAATAACTAGGTATTTGTTATTTGTATTTATTAAATACTTAGTGTTTGTTTTATCTTACTTTGTCTCTTACTACTCTACAAAAATATAAAAATTTGTGTAGCATATAACTTAATAAAACTAATTCGTTTATGCTTCGAATATTCCACGCTTATCTCGCTAATAGATTGAAAAATCGATTTTTGGGTCAGTCTATTTAAAGTCATTGCGAAAATATCAAAACTTGATATCGACCATCTCCAATTTAAGCCAAAATTTGCATTGGTTCATCTCGCAACCATATTCAATTTCTTAAAGTTTTATACGGATTGACCAAATCTGGTAGTGTCTAAAAATATTGTTTTTACAATCAAATAGGTATCTCTAAAACCAATTTAAAGGGTGTCCCACATCAAATTGCACCACGGAAGAAACGCTGTAGAAAATTACCTATTGGGTATTTTATTTTGCAAATTTCGGTAGAAGTAGTTTAGAGAGTATTGTTTACACTGTATTTTTATCGCTGTCAGTTTTTCGAAAATTGGAAAAAATGGCGTCACCCGAGAGGCAACGTTGCGAATTGATTTTGCGCAAACACCTGGAAAATCTTCAACTCTCTCTTCGGAAAACCACTCGGAATCGTGCAGTCAACTGTGAGCCGTGTGGTTAAACGTTACTACGTCACTCTGAGAACACCGTCCAGCACAATTTTGATGTTCCAGAGAAACCTCAAGGAGTGTCTATAGAAGCGTCTGCTTCCTCTGCTGAAGTAACACGAGGGCCCTACGATCTTCTGGCCGGATCTAGCTTCATGCCACTATTCAAAGGATGTCATGGAGTGGTACGAAGCCAACGGGGTTACTTTCGTACCCAAGGAAACGAACCCACCCAACGCACCGGAACTAAGGTTCTTCGAAAAATACTGGACTATTATGAAACAGACACTACGGAAGTATCCCAAAGAGGTCAAAACTGAAGAAGACATGAGGGAAAAGTGGGTTTCTGAAGAAGAAGCTGCAGCCAGATGTTGTATAGAATCTTATCAATGAAGTAAAGCATAAGGTGCGAGCATACGGTTATGGTATCGAAGTTGAATAAAATAAATATGCCAAAAGCTTACTAATGGGTTATATTTTATTGTCTGAAAGTTTGAAAATGATCGGTCAATTAAGTAATTTTCTACAACGTTTCTTCTGTGGTGCAATTTTATGTGGGGCACCCTGGGGCAATCGAATCGTGTAATTAACCACTTCGACCATTATTTAGATCTATTTTTTATTTATTTCTTACAAAAGATTTATCTGAATGTGCGTTAAAGTTATAAGATATTCGATCTTTTTAATTTCGTGACGAATTTCTGCGTTGATTCATTAAAGTTAAAAAATTGTTCAACCTTTTCGAAGGCCCTAATGCATGCGGTAATCGGTTCCTGATAACCAAACGATGTGCGGTGGTGATTTGTAGCAAGCCAGTTGAACGGAGAGTACATTGAGAAGCGCAAAAGTTTAGGAGAGACCGAAGCGTCGGCGAATCAATATTACCATTGTTCAGCGTTGCTATAAAAATTGCTTGTTGCCATTTTCGACGACGTTTGAGTGTATCGATTCCGAGTAGATGGCAGCGATCCGGATACGGTGGCAGGCTAACGGGGTCACGCCAAGGAAGCTCACGTAATGCACGTCGGACAAACCTTTCTTGACTACGCTTCATCTGCCAATTCCAGATCAACTGGTGTGGAAACCAAACCAAATTTCAGTTTTCCAGTATTGGAACTAGAGAGCAATAGAGAGCTTTCTGGGATCTTTGAAATTGTGGGCGATTTAGGAGATAAAACCAAGCTGGCGAGTGGCTTTTGAAAGAGAACACCGAGATCACTTACATGGTCGACTCTCCTTAGTTGCAATCGACGTGATAATCGAGTAAAACTGGCTTTAAAATGTGGTGAAACGTCATAACCTCACACTTGGAAATACTGATTTCGGGTCAGTTTCTTCGACGCCAGCCAACGAAATCATTCAGCATGACTTGCGGACGATGGTGTTGCTACCGTAACTGTTCACCAATTAAATATTTAATTTCCAAATATTTTAGAACAATTCCATTTTTTATCGATTCATATTACTTAAAACGTTCGTCAGACATTTCATAAAACCACTTTATGGGAAAGTTTAAAATATTCCTATTCCTAACTTTATTAATTTTCGAGCAATCAGTTCGAGATTTTTCAGAAATATGCCTTATTTTGAGACCTTTGCAATGATGTACTAAGATTTCCAAGCTTTCTTTTGAAACGAAACCGAAAGGTAGTCCAACCACACCGACAGTCTCGAATTAGTTTCTTCCAGTACTGTCGGTTCTCGGGGGCTGTTCTTGAATCCACTCGAACACCAGCCGATCGTGCATCATCCTCGAAAGCACATATCCATCGGGTGCGGGATCTACCCCGAATTCTACAGCCTCTTCGTGGTTGTCTGCTGAAAAGAGTTTTGGCTACTCTTTCGTCGGGCATTCTGGCCACGTGCCCAGGCCACTACCACTATGCTACTACAGGTATACCTCGATAGGACGTACATCTTTGCTTCGTTTAGCGTACGTATTACCGAAATGTACGTACTATCGAGTCACAATTTTAGGCTTTGAAGCATTGTTGTATTATGCTTAATATTGCATGAAATTTGTAAATTTGCATACACTATTGAATAAATATGTATTTTAGTGGTATTGATTTAATATAGCAGTTGTTTTTTAATTTTTTTCAAATCAAAGATTTCTCCCTTTGTGAAGTTTGGAATGAGGCAAATAAAATGTTGCTGGAAAATGTACGTACTATCGAGGCAAAATGTACGTATTATCGAGGATACGTACTATCGAGGCAAAATGTACGTATTATGGAGGGTACGCACTATCGAGGGTACGTACTAACGAGGGTACGTACTATCGAGGTATACCTGTACCTTCATTGTATCAGCATATTCTGCAGAATTCCAGTTCTGTGCGAATTTGCAAACTACGGAACTTCAGCTGATTACGTGATAATCCGTAGATAATCCGATTCGCAACTTCAATTCATCGTTTTACTTCGCAGCTTACATGTTGTAACATGTCACGAACGTACCAAGGTATGTGAATTCCTCCACTACTTCATATCGTTGACATCCAACTCAACTTTGATACCAACACCATTTGGATATACTTCGTTTTGACAATGTTTATGGCTAATCCCAATCTCGCTGCTTCCCTGAGTTAAGATGTCGAGTCTTTCAAGAATCCAAGGGCAGTCAATCCGGGATCCGGGACATCTGATACAAAGACATCTCTAGTTATGTCCCGACGTGTTTGCAAGCTGTCCAAGTTGATTAATCTGCAGCGCTGTTCGTATCGTGCTAACCGGAGTGGATCTCTTCCATGGTAACCTACGGAGGGTAAAGTGAAGGATCCTCCGTTAGACCGACTCGAGTCGGTTGACGCCGTTTTGGTAACACGGGCTCCATACGGGTGCGCAGTATTCGAATCCCAAGCTCAGGCAGGCCTTGTCAACAGCGAACGAAACATGCTGTTTCCTGTTTGAAATCCAATTTGGAGTCGAGTAGTACCCCAAGATCTTTGACGCAATCTAAACGACGTAAAGGTACACTTGACCATCGGTAATCGAATATTTTAAGATTCAGCTTTCTCGGGAAAGTAATCACTTCCCTTTTGTCGGGGTTTAGCACCAAATGATTGTATTTGCACCACCCGGCGAATATCAACAGTTGCTCCTGGAATCCTGGAGTTTCCGATGAGTCGTTGACTTTCGATAACAGTTTATTTTATTTATTTCAAATTTCCTTCGCGTCAATGTAAAGTTAAATTAGAATGTTCCAGCGGAAAACTCTCAAACGCAAAGTTAATATAAGCGCCATCGTCGTCGTTTTATCAGCAGCATAGAGCCGGGGTAGCTTGTGTTGTTTCAAGTAGTCGTCTCCATTCAACTCGATCTTGGGCCACTCGTCGCTAATTTTCCAGTCGTCCCAGAAGCCTCAAATCACTTTCGACTTTGTCGTTCCATCCTGCACGACGAGTCCTCCTGTTCCTGGTGCTGGTGGGGTTGTTGAAGAGAACCATTTTCGTCACATTACCGTCCGGCATCCTTACGACGTGTTCGGCCCACCGTAGCCTACCGACATTCGCCAAATGTATACGATGGGGATCTCTCCAACCAGTGCCTGTAGCTCGTGATTCAAACGTCTCCGCCACTCTCCGCTTTCGGTTTGCCAAATATCGTCCGTAGCCCTTTTTGCTCGAACACGGCAAGGGTGCTCATGTCCTGCGTGAGCAGCGTTACGGCATCAATTCATTAAATAACTACCAGTTTAATTAGATTTTTCTACATCTTGATCCTAAGGTTATGCAAAGGGCAAAGTAGACGCTGCGATCCCAAATACACGAACTCGTTTGCCGTTCGTCGCCGACAACGGCTACCGTGGACGGTACGCGTTTGTTTCTTCGTGTTTCTTCGCAAAGTTCCTGGCTATGATATCAAAGTCATCTGCAAAGTCTCGGAGTTGGTTACCCTTGGTGAAAATCGTGCCTCTCTTTTTGGTACCCACTCGTCGGATCACCCCCTCCGGCGTTGAATCTGAAGCCGTCATCTTGTCTCGCCACGTCTCAAAGGGACTCGAGAGAGTCTCTTAGATGCGCGCGAAACACTTCACTCGATCCAATGTAGCAAGTGCTCATGTATTATCTAGAATAGCAGGTCTCGGCCGACTGTATCGTATGGCGCTTTGAAATCAATAAAGAGACGATGCTTGGACATGTTGTACTCCCGTCATTTCTCGACAAAAACTGTCGGATGATATATGGCCCGTAGTTGCGCGAGACCCCATGAATCCTGCCTAGTAGTTACCTACGAAGTCATGTTCTATTGGTGAGGGCCGGAGTAACGGGATCTGGGAGAGTACCGTGCAGGCGGCGTTTATCAGCGTTATGCTGCGATAGTTGCAACAGTCGAATCGAACGCCCTTTCTGTAGATGGGACACCCCTTCTACACCTTCTATTCATTCCTCCGTTGCATTTCCGCCTGCCAAATCTTGGAAATAACCCAGTATAGCGCTATTGCAAGCATTTCTCGGTCATGTCTATAAAGCTCTGTCGGTAAACTAAATGCGCAAAAACCAAACGAATATCAACAGCTTTGTAGTGCGATATTACACACCGAAACCGACATGTGTAGGGACGAGGGAGGGAATCTAATCATAAACCACCGCGCGCTTGGTCGACGGGTGGAAACAGTTCCTCAATTAACACCTCGATTGTGAAGTTGCGGAAGGAGGCGGATCGGAAGTTAACCTAGGAGTGTCCATGGAAAATAGTAATGCCCCAGCTCCTGATGCTAGGACATTTCTATCTTACATGCAAGTTAATGTATGCTGATGACTTAAAATTGTATTCGCCAGTTCGTTCTATAGATGATTGTATGCGGCTTCACAGGATTTAGGTTATGTTCACAGACTGGTGTAGGAGAAACTGGCTTGTGATCAGCATCCCGAAGTGCTAAGTAACGACTTTCCACCACATCGCTAGTCTGATCTTCTTCAATTATCACATAAATAAACATGTAATTTCGACCAAGTAAATGACCTCGGAGCAGCCACGTAGCCAGGGGGGTCTTGCCCCCCCTCGGAAATATTTCGACTTACATTTTTAAAAAAGTTTTGCAGAATAACAATACACCAAGCTAAAACTGTAGGACAAGTATATTTTTGATGAGTGCGCCTTTGAATAAAAATATAACCGACATCGCTCTGCATCTCTCATAATCTTTGAAAATTTTCAACTATGTAGCTCTCCGTCAAAGGCGACGAAATAAGGATATGGAATGGAGACTTGGTATCTGGAACTGCAAATCGCTAAATTTCGTTGGTGGCAACAGGGTGCTGCTCGATCAAATAGAACCCCGAAAGTTTAGCATCGTTGCACTGCAGGAGATCTGTCGCAAAGGCGAGAAGGTGTGGAAGATCCGTGGTGGCAAAGCCCAATTTTTCCATAGCGGTGGATCGACCAACGAGCTGGGAATGGACTTCGTAGTATTGGGCAAAATGTAGCATCGCGTAATGGACTGGAAAGCGATCAACGAGAGGATGTGCGTGTTGAGGATAAAAGATCGTTTCTCCAACTACACCATCATAAACGTATATTGTCCACACGAAGGTAGACGACAAGAAGGAAGTGTTCTATGCGCAGCTGGAGGTAACGTACGAAAGCTGCTCACGACAGGACATCAAGATCGTCATCGGGAATATGAACGTCCATGTCGGGAGGGAAGCAATGTGTAGACTGGTGATCACCTGACCAACGATCCCCGAACCAAATCGACCATATTCTCATCGAGGGCCAGTTTTTCTCGAACATCAGCAACGTACGCTCCCTACGGGGTGCGGATATCGATTTGGACCATTACCTAGTAGCAGTACACGTGCGCCTAAAACTATTAAACCGTCAAATAGTACCTCGCGACAAAGCCGCCCTCCTCGGTTAAACATTCGGCAGCTAAACAAACCCGCCAGTTGCCGAAAACTACGCGCGCGTACTGGATGAAGCTGTGCCTTCCTTTGTGGAGCTAGATGTTTCGACCCTCGAAAACGGATGGAGTATGACATGATCGGCCGTCAACGAGGCCGCAACCACGGTGCTAGGAGTGGAGATCTCGAGTGCACGAAATGATTAGTTTGACGGGGAATGCCACCAAGCGATAGAGAGGAAAAAAGAGCTTGGAACAACTGTCTAAGCATATTCACGAAAGAGAATTTGGCCAAGTATCCACGAGCGCGGAATGAGTTTACCATGATCCTGAGAAGGAAAAAGCGCCAGAAGGAGGACATAGATCGTGATGAGCTGAAACAACTATTCCGGGCTAAGGTGAACCAAACTCATAAGGGCTACACACCTAAACCTGACATGTGTAGGGATGAGGGAGGGGATCTAATCACAAACGAGCACGAAGTAGTCGACAGGTGAAAGCAGTATTTCGATGAGCACCTCAACGGCGATATAGCAATAGGAGACGCAACACAAGTTAACCTCGGAGTACCTACAAACGACAACTGCGTATCGGCTCCCGATCTCGAAGAGATTCGGCGAGAAATTTGTTAACTGAAGAATAGGACAACGGGTCTGATTAGCGTTTTGTACATCGTTTGCTTTGTGTGGCGTATGCTCCTTGATCAAGGCGTATTGCGGAGGGAAAAGTAGGGTCGATGCGAGAGTGCCAGAAGCTATGCAGTCTTTAAAAATCCTGTAAACATTCTTCTCAACAGCAAACTAATTAGATAGCAGAAATCATATTGTACGCAAACTTTTGTAAACCATTAGAAAGTTACATGTGTTACAAGAATACTTAGTTTCATTAATTAACTAATGAATTCGAAAGAAAATTCTGTAACATAAGCATTAAATATATTGCCTAAACAAATGGATTTCTGCATAATAACTTGGCCTCCCTCCAGAGGCGAGTGAACCTCTTAGGTTTAAAACTTCTCTAATAAAAATATGGCTTGGTCCCCCCAAACAAAAATCCTGGCTACGTCAGTGTCTCGGAGTACTGCTTACGCACCACGGCAATATCGAAAGCTTCTCGACAGCTTGGCTTCATCGCTAAGATTGCTCGTGATTTCCTCACTGTTTGAAGGCGCCATATTGTTCTTTAGTATGTCCACTGATCGAAAATGCTTGCATAGGTTTGTGTCCTTATCAGCTGGCATGGCATCTACGTATGGCACGAGTGCAAAAACGTTTGGTCTGGCTTGCGCTACGAGACTTACCTTGGAGTGATCCAGCAAATTTACCACCGTTTCCGATCGTTGTCGTCTTCTGGGTCTTCAAACACTCGAGCGGCGTAGAAAGGTTTAGTAAGCTGTATGTGTAGTAAAGATCCCAAATGGCGAAATCGATTCAGCGGCAATTCTGTCTGTTTTGAGCTTTCGTACGTCGTAACACACCCTCCTATCAATCTGATACTGATCTGATACAGTCGAGTTTCCATCGAACAACCTTTGGATGCAATGAACCAATAACTGCCTGCATTCGAACTTTCTACGCAGTTGAAAGCCTCTTTGAGTTCGGTGAACCGTAACGTAAATTTAAACATAAATTGGCTAGTACTAGATTTTTATAAGCATGACAAATATTTTTTGTCAGTTGAATTACAATCAAACATTAATTTATATTCTAAGAGAGACACTGACTCGTATCTGGAGATAAATGGGCCTGTACTACGTTTTAAAAATCTTCCTTTGCATGTTCCGGAAGCGTATCAAGGCCGTAATTGCAGCGAATAGTTATTCGATAAAGACCTCTCAGTCACCTCCAATTCGGTTCTAATAAGTCAGTCGTCATATGTTCGAATTTTTGGCTGGGCAATTTTGAAAACTTTGAAAACTTTTGAAAACTTCCGTTTGAGGGCAAATGTCGAAAGGTGATTAATTCACGACGACATTCCCCTGTGCTTGGATACCCCACACTCTAAAAAATCTACACGTACATGGACGTCATTAATTCATGATAAAGTAGATAAAATTTACTGGGATTGCCTGCAAACGGATTCGTATGAGTGCAAGCTTTCAAAAATTTCCTGAGACGTTACATAAAAAGTACAATGCTTGAGAATCATTTTCACGTAATTTTAACGTGGCGATTCTTTTGCGTGTATAATTTGTACTTTGGACTGGCTATTAGATGCCATAAATCACTGTTTGATGGCATTTTGAAATCCAAAATGTCATTTGGTAATCCAGCCTTCTATGAAAGATGACTACCTATTATTTATTTATTCAGCTATGATTCTTTCAGTTGAAGGTTATTTAAATATATATGACCTTTTTCAAAACTTTTTACTGTTTTATCTAACTCGCAGATTGTTTGGTTTGAAGCACGTTACATGTTCATCGCATCTAGTGAGTCAGAAGAATCAATCAAACCGAATCATAAGTTATGAGTTAAGTTAAGTTATGAATTTCATAACCGAATCACAACCATAGAACTTGAAAAATATTTTTGGAAAATTCATATAAATTAAATCATGTAAAAACTGGTACAGTCCAGCCGATGCGTTTTTATAATCAAAATTGCTATGGAATTTACAACATTATGTCCAGAATTCAAATTAAATTGCGACACTGTCTGTACGTAATTCACACAGTTTTACGGAGTATTTATGGAACACGCATCCTGCGCGTAAAAACTGACTTTAGTATACAACAATTCTGCTATTTAGTGTCATATTAAACTTTATTCCACGTTATTATCTGAGACAGAACGTGTAAAAGGCTATCGCCAAGAAATTAATTTGTCGTCAAAAAGAAAACCGCTTTCTGATTGCTCGATTGGATTTAACTGCAGCATGAATAAACTGTCATCAGAGGTACCCGGAAGTGTTACTGAAATATATCGTCAAACTTCTCTGGTAACTCACGTTGCCTATTCTCCTGCGAATAAACTGAAACGGCGAATAAAACAGTTTTACTAACACGTTTTGCCGTTATGCGGAGAGTAATAAAGTTTGGAAAAGTACTACCTTAAATGCGAAATGAAGAACAATAAAAGGCTAGCTGACATGGCCTGGCCTGGGTTATGATATCTCAGATACAAACATTAGCGTTGTTCTTGTGTTGAACCAGTAAGTACAGTTCGATAAAAAATAACATCTGACTATCGCGTCAATAAACGGTTTAGTATTATTAAATTATTTGAAAATGCTAAAATAATAATTGATGCTGCCCAGGGAATTGATGTTGATGAGCAGGTACTTAATTTTAGGCTTTGGTTAAATCAAAATCATACAAAATAATTTGAAGTATCATCACCATAGGATTATTGTACTGCTGCCAAAACATTATGATATCTCTGTGATTTTTATTTGAGATATTCCTCTGGTGAAAATAAATGGGGTATTTTTTCATCAGACTAACCAGTGATGGACATATTATTTTCGTTTGCATATTATTCTGAACTGGCAATACGAAATACCTTACCGATTGTACTTACATAATCAGCAAAGCTTTCTTGATAAATAAATCATTAAAATCATTTTTAATCCATATAGAAAAAGTCAAGTTAATAATGGCCGTTTCCGTTGCAGGAATTCTAGAGTATTTACATGAAGAGGATGATTCTTTTCTTGATACGTTGCGATTTAGCCTTCAGTCGTCACTTTCCGTAAACCAGGAACATTTGCCTCCGTCGTGATAGTGAATCTCGAATCTAATTGTCTAACTTTGACATAATTCCATAATTGAATATTCTAGTACCGCTAAAATTTCTAAGTCCTGATCAGTTTTAGATTAGTAGAATGAGTAGTTGGGCACCCAAGGCATTCCAAAAAAAACATAGTTTTGAAGCATTCATATATTTTTATGTGTACTAATAGGATCAAGACAATGGAAAAGTGCATCTATATAAAAACGGATTTAAGGTGCGAGTATTTGAAATAGAAAATGTGATATGAAACATTTTAATGAGGAAAATAAAAACAATGAACAATTAGAGTAATAATCATAAAAAGCACTTCGAAAAAATTAGACCGTAAAATAGAACGTGCACAGGCGCGCATTTTTCATTTATTTTGGCGAGCGTGTTGTAGGTGAAATGACATTTTTTGTTGCAGGGACAAATAAAAGTTAAGCTTCATGGTTGGTTCGTGGGCACTATTTGGTTCTCACAGTTAGCTCCTGTAATAATTCACTGCAACGGTGAGATATTTTAAAACATACGAACGTGAGCAAGCCAACAGAAGGTGTTATGGTGAAATGTTTAATTGTCGTATAGAAGAGTGCGAAAAGAACAACAAGTTTGGTAAAATCATATAAACTCATAAAAACACAAAACGAATTAAACCAAGCGACCTTTCCTTTTATGTGGCAGCAAACTTTTTAGCGAGGCATTCCGGTGGCTTGGGGGAGTGTAGGTGTTCACATGTATGTAACTGTGAGTTAAATGTGTCTAGGAATGGGTTTTGTGCTATGTTACAAGGATGCGGTATCGTTATCTATATACGAAATATTATTTTGCTGAAGAGGTACACTCATTCCTTGAACGTAGAGTAATGAAAAATGTAAATCAACACGTTTATGTAAAATAAATGATTGTTAACATATCAAGTTCTACCAAATTCATCGTCAGCGCAATGCAAAACTCGTGTGTATGCAGACGCCATTAAAATGGTATATAACAAACTCCCGCTACAGACGGAAGTACAACTCGGATGCTGCATAACGATATGCGTTCGAAATTTTGCGACAGAATCTTAATTGCTAATGACATACACTATAACATAAAAATAAATTCATAGAATCAAAACGCTGTTCCGTTTTCCGTCATTCTTTGAAACTGAAACCACAAACAAATTGAAATTAGTAGTGCAAAAGTAGTGCAGTCAACAACACACACACAAAACATGTCCATCATATCCTTGTTAAGTGAAAGTAGTCATCATTGCTCAGTCCAATCATTGAATCATAATAGCGATCCGTAAGTAAACTGAAGAAAACGAAACAAACAATTTCAACAGAAATCCCAATCAACACAATTCGTTCGAAATAAACTAAAAAAAAATCACACAGCTCAAATTCCACTAATGTTAAATATAATAAATATGTCAGTATATATTATGTTAGAAGATTCCATTCTAAATAACGCCCATTCAAACTTGACAATCTAGAAGAAAGAAACCGAACCTAAAACCGGAGAAGGAATTAGAGCAAACCAAACAATATTGGAACACTATCAATCATTAATCAATACTTTTCAATTGATGCGCCATATCCAGAATAAACGTGTAAATATCCATTCAGCGGAATGTGAGGAACAAAATAATAAACAGGACAACAGTTCACAAATAAATAGAGGCCATTCTGATGCAGTGTACTTTAATTGTTCACAGTCTTGAATGATTCAACTATATATAAATTTATATATCATAATACTAAATAAAAACAACCATTCGTTCGCATGGTATTGTATAAAATATCAAATCTTTGTAAAATTAACTTGTTTCGGTAGCAAAACTTTTTTACAATTGATACGATAATTGTTATATAGAAATTTATATATTTTTCCTATTAAATAAAACCACTCAGTAGTCTAACAGTAATAGAGAAAGGCTAGCAGTGTCAATATACAAAAAGAAATAAAAATTAATAATAAATGCATATTTCCGATACTGCACTAAAAAAATGAAAAGTTCTTGTTTACTTATTTTTAACCATCGTTACCAGCAGATATTATAAATCATAGTGAAGTGAAACAGATTCGAAATAGTGATGACCTAGAGGTATATGCAACATTCAGTAGGGATAAAAATAACTGAAAAAGGAGTTGGTTTTCGGATTGTGAGTATAATAATTGTTTGAAATTAATCGTACTCTTTTCTAAATGAATAAATCTAGAGATGAAGTAAAAGAATTGTAAAACGTATGGAAGTGGCAGGAACAGGAACTGGAGCAGAATTTTTACCTTGCTTTTGGATTATACACAAAAAGGGATTTTAATCGGTCGTGATGACTTTCACGCTTCTGTACTTCCCTTTTCATGAAGCTCAAACGCTGTTAAAAAATCTGAACACCGAGAAACGTTTCATTTTTAATACAAATATGTATTTGGTACAAGTAAACCAGATATCCGATTGTATATCTGTACATAGATTATTCAGTAATCGGAGCATCATTTCTTAATAGTCTGGCGGTGATGAATTAAAGTTATAGAATGCTACAATACGAAATGTTATCATGACCAGTTACTTACCTAAGTAACCAATAAGCATATCCGAAGCAACTCAAATGCGGGACAATAAGCATTTAAGTCATTTTAAATACTTATTTGCAGCTGATTACCGACAAGAAGAATTTGAGCAGAATATTGGATGCCAATTTACAACAACTATGCAGTCAAAAAGCTAATATATAGCAACGTGCAGTTGAAAATGCCAGAATTTTCTGCTTGTGTTAATGCTCCTTGGTTACGTGGGTAGGTTTATCAGAAACCTAACAGCAATTTAGTGCTATACACCAATAGATACCATCGACCTGCAGGAGAAAGAGAGTTTGTTCAGCTAGCTGAACAGTGGTGGTTGAGAAAAGCCTGAAAATGGGACATTCAAATCTACATGGGCGACTTTAACGCGAAGATTGGATCAAACAACGCGGACCTTGATCGCGTCATAGCCTATGAGAGATGAACGACAACGGGGAGCTGTTTACAAAGTTTTTCGGTAATAACATCATTGGTGGATCGCTCTTTTCCCATTGGACAGTGCATAAGATCACGCAACGGGCGAACAGAAAATTAAATTGACCAATTTTAGCCGAAAGTGGAGAAGGAGCCTTCTTGATGTATACAACAAGCGCAGCGCCAATATCGCATCCGATCATCACCTTGTTAGCGCTGAAATACGCTTACGCGTCGCACGTGTCCACCGATGGGAGTAGAAGGTTGGGTGCCGTTACGACGTTCACTGATTCGAGAATCCTGATGTGAGAAGGCCTTTTTTAGAACAACTTGCATCCCGAGCCTCGGAGTTGTTACCCGGTGGAACTGTCGAAGACCAATGGACCAGCATCAAGAGTACCTTCATTACGGCCAGTAACGAAACCCTCAGCAAAGTGCACAGCGGGCCGAGGGACTGGGTCTCGGATAAAACTTGGAAGATAATTGACGAGCAGAGAGAGGCGAAATACGAGATTGAGCAAGCGCGACCCAGAGCGACTAAGACAGCTGCCCGTCATCGATGCGCCAAACTGGAAAGGGCTGTTAAACAAGCTTGTAAGCGGAACAAGAGAGTCTGGCCTCCCTAACCGAAGAAGAAGAAACTGCAAATAGTGATATCTGTTTGTTGTAGGATATGTCTCGCTGCCTTAGTAGTGTCAGGATGAATACTAAGATGCCGCTAAAGGACAGAGCTAGTCAGTTGCTGTCTGATCATACAGAAGAGCTTAAGCAATGGACTGACTACTCTGAACTTGAACTTGAACTTTCAAATGTCAGAGACCATCAAAACCAGCAGCGCATGACACCAATAGTTCGTCGCATCAATCGCTTCAACTTTGAGGTGCCATTACTAGATGAAATTCAAGTATTAATGAAAAGTATGAAATGTAACGGAGCGCTAGAGATAGACTACATTTCAGCCAAGATGCTCAAAGCTGATTCGTAAAGGAATCCTCACCCGGATCTAGGCGAAGATTGACGCTACTCTTTGACGGTAGCAGGTTGGATTCCGTGCTGGCTGATCATGTACAGACTATATCACAGCACTCCGCATTTACATTGGAGCAGATCAACGAATTCCAGGACTGTCTTTTGCTGATATTCGTTGACAAATACGTTTGGCCAGCTGAATTACGAAACGATCGGGGACGTACCTAAGCACAGAAGAGTTCCAAATAAGCCAGTGCATATCATCGAGGCTCAGTGCGAGGCGTTTTTCAAGGTGTTGCACAATGGCGTCATGTCCGACTCTATAAGGGTTACAGCTGGTATGAAGCAGGGCTGCATATTATCACCGCTGCTGTTTTTCATCATTATAGAGTAATTGGAGTTGACCAAATTGATAGTTGACCAAATCGAGGATTGCCTTGGAATTCGCTAACGATGGAGCAGCTAAATGGCCTCGACCTAGCCGACGACATAGTATTGCTCGTCTTGGTAGCCAGGCAAGCCCGGTGGTGGTACCAAGTTTGATATAGGCACACGGATTTGCTGGTCTGCGAAACATTTGACGTTCAAACCAGATCACTCTACATATCGAAAGCTGAATTTTCAATTCAAAGTGCGTCTCAGCGAACATAACGCAAAAACGTTTGTGCCTGGTGCCTGGTGGTCTTGCAACTGGACATCTAACGAGGAACTCTATCGTCCGTAACCGTTGGCAGTTGAGATTTTTGATTTCATTCCTTTTTTTTGGATATGAACCAATAACTTTACTATTGCATTAAATTTAGTCAGAGACTCAGTGACAACGAAATGAAAAACTTAGAAAGATCCAGACGGCTTTCGGTGATGGTGCTATGAGAATTTCATAGATTTTGCAATAATACTAGGGCGGTTTAAAGTAGGCCACACAACAATAGAGAACTTCGGAGACGCCAAAATGAACATGAATATGCAGCACACGCTCTGAAAATGACCTAAAAGTACTAACTGTAGTCTTCGTGATGCTTAGTGAGCACAAGAGATCAGAGTTGTAGTTCACAGGTAACTAGTGCCTCCTTCATGATACGCCAAGTTGGAGTACTATTGGAGTCTTCAACGCATTTCTAAAGGTGCGTTTAGATTGGCAACATGTGGCATGCAACTTTTCCCAAACTGTTGCCCGATGTTTCCATGCAACTATAGCAATGTATCACAAGTATTCAGGTGGCGACAGAAGCAACGTTTAGCAACAACTAGGAATATCTCGCATTCCGCATGTTGCATTTCACTTATTGCCAAAAAATTGCCCAGTTTAAGCGCACCTTTACACTTGATTTAGACTTTTTAGCGAAAAACCAGACTCCTGCGATTAAATAGGCTTCATATTCTCTTGAAGGCTTTTGAAGGGAACGTGGCTTCAGAGAAGAATTGACATACTGAATGCAACGATAACCGAGCTAAATTCCATTCCGAAAGAGCTCTTCTCGGGTTGCTTCCAACAATGGCAGCACTGCTGAAAGAAGTATGTGATGTCCTAAGGGAACCACTATGAGCGTGCTTAGGTTTCCACCGCTCCAAGTGTGACAGTTTCTTCTGTTGTACACCGATACGGAAAGCATGGCCAACTGAGCAACACAAGGACTGGTAGTCGAAAGTATCTTTGTCCGCAAGATTATCCACAATGCCATATAAAGATCTCCTATTCAACCATGTTACCCTCGTAAATCATCTGCGTATTGAAATAGTCTTCGACTAGGGTAAATGATTTTGAAATGGACCTAGTCGAATTCTGATCTTGAATGGACCTATTTTTAAATAAGAATTTTAGGATATAATTATCAAGTCTTTGTACTGTATTTAGCTTTTATGTTTATCTTTAATCATTTCTGAACGTAAATATGCTAAAATTAAATTAAAATTGTAGCCAAAACCACTTTATTGCCGCTTATTTAAAAGTAGCTGTTTTTCAGCGTTTTGGCAGTCACCATAGAGTATTTTCAAACTGTTACTACCCGGAACCCTTCTGGTTTGAAATAAAACAATACTCTTAAAATGATGCTAAAATAAGTGTAATTTCAATTTAGGTATTTAAAAGTTCAGTAAAACCAGTAAAATCTTCAAATTCCTTAAAAATGTCAACCCCCTTTTTTGATCTTGAATGGACCTAGTATTGATTTTAGAATGGACCTAGTTTTGCGCTCCGAGACATCACTGGCGGTAGCTATCATTGCCTACCACTAACGAACTCGTCGTTGTATATTCATTGAAACTGCTTGTTGTCACTATAGTATCTCCGTTTATAATTAATCTATAAGCACGGGATTGATTTATAGCCTAAATAAAAACTTAATTATATTGATAAAACTAACTGTCACTCATCCTTTTTCGTAGTTGCTTCATAGTGTTTGTACATTGTAGCCTCTAGTTTTGAAACTAAAAAGTCTTCCTAATTAGTTAGCTAACATATGTCATTTTATGCTTAAAACAATATAAACTTAATTTATTCTCAGTATTGTACAAAAATTTTAACCATCATTGATTAAAAGATAAGATGGATCAAAAGATAAGAGGGATACTAACTGCCTTCTGTTAAGGGGGCATAGTACCTTTTCAATTTTTTAAAACCTAAATTTTTTTATTGATTATTTCGAAAGATTAACATTTTGACCATATGTGTTTGAAGTCGTTTGCATGAATTCCAAATATTGACAAAGTTACAGCTATTTGTACCGCGCATGTCTGGAGCGATTAAACAACGAGTAAAAACTTCAACGTCGTTTTTCTCGAAACCAGGTTTTGAAAGTCGGTACCATAAATAACTCAAGAACGGCTCAAGCAATTCTTATGATTCTTTTTTTGTTTGAAAGCCAACAAAATTATCTAGTGTTTGACCCATCCTTTTCTTGATATTGTAATTTTTGAATTTTTTAGAAATGTTTAAAGTCAATTTTTTCGCTTAAAAACCATACTTTTATGTTTCAATGTCCGCCATTTTGTTATGTGTTCGAATTCTAAAAAAGGATGGATCAAACACGAGATAATTTAATGTTCTTTCATGTCGTTTTGGAATTTTTCAATTCGGATAAGCCCCCCAGCGCCAATCCATGGTACCGCAATTCATGGTTTTTTTGAACGACTATCTTCAAGGAGCCGTAGGGGCAAGGGGAAGAGGTTCCCTTATGAAAACAAAATTGCAAATATTAGTATAAAATGCAATGTTTCGAATGCAAAAAACCCGATTCAATTTGCCTTTCGCGTTATCGAGAAAAAATTATTTGAAATTAGGCAAAAAATATGGTGTAAAAGGTACTATGCCCCTTAAAAAAGAGCTATTTTTGCTTCATTTGCATTTAGCACAAAACCAGTTACACTTAAATTTTTCAATTGGATTTTACGTATTTGTTTTAGCACGAAGCAAAAGTGTAATCTATATAATCTATATAAGTAATCTATATAAGTAGAGCAAAATTTTCCCAATTTGTTCGCCCTATGTAAAAAAATTCCCAAATTATGCTAAACGGAACAATTCTTGTATCATTAAAAGTAATGCACAGAAGAATGAAACAAGTTATTTGAGAATACAATTCTGATGATTTATATATAGCTTTATTGTATAGGAAACTCTAATATTGGAACTTCGAATTGAGTTACGAAGCTAATATTCCAAACTCTATTTCAAGTGGTTATCCCTGCTTAACTATCTACAGGCAACATCGTAAAAATGGTTTGAATCAAAAATTTTTTCATGGACAAATAACGTCCTGTATTTTCCATATAAATACAGCAAAGAGTTTTGACAAAACTCAGATGAGAAATTGTGATGCCCAACCGCCCTACAAAATTACCCGGTTTGGCAATAAAATCATCTGTGCGTCAATGGAGGATTCAGAAATTAGGTAAAGGCCTGGATAATGATATGGTGCAAAAAATATAAAATTTGGATCAATATCTGGACCATTTTCGAACTGGATATGCCTAAAAAAATAATATTGTGTTTGATAATTTTCTAGTTTAGTTAAAATAATTATGAGACTCAGAATAAAGTAAAATTAGGCCATTACAAATATTTTATAAAGTTTTTGTCGGTGTTGGGCCACTAAAGGGGGGGGGGGGCAAAGTGAATTTTTTAATCGAGCAAAAAACATGGGTTTGAAGCATTTTTATTTAAAGTTTAAGCGTGAAAACCAAATCTGTTCTTGCTTTTAATATATACGTTATTATTTTCCATGCAAAAATGTACGAAAAGAAGACAAAAATGAGAGAATTTTTTTTCGGACGATTTTCGGAAACTCCGAATTCGAATTTCCATTTCTGTTTCGTGCTAGAAGTGTTAAGTACACTCATTTTTCGAGTTTTTCAGGCTGTAGAGCCCACGGACAATTGATTTTATACTCATATCCTCCAAATTTTTTTTAGCCCCCCGATTTTTCAAGCCAATTTCAAAGGGGGGGGGGGGGGGGGGTTGACAAAAACTTAAAAAATATTTTGCAAAGACCTTATATTCCGCCGATAAGTAAGCAGGTTGACTTCGCATCACCTTTTGGTCGATTGACAGATAGATTAAAAATCAGTTTAGTAAAATATTCAAAATTATGCAACCGGACTAACGTTGTACTACGTCATCCGTGGTCGTATCTTATACACAACCCCTCTGATTTTTTCTTGGGGAATGTAAAGTTTTCTTTAAGCACCTCTCCCCTCTGACTTGTGACAAAATTAATACCTGCTTGTCCACCGAAATTGAGTGACTCTGAGACCTAAAATATTCATTTTTGAAACTTCCTATTTTCTATCTGGTACAGTTCTTCATCGACTATCATTTAAAATTAAAACCTAGTATCTAAGCTTACCCTTAAACCTAGTAGAATTACCAAGTCTAATTTTTTCAAGCACCATTTACAGTATGATTTCGAATTTGGCAACAAATGCGTGTCGCCTATGTTGCCAAAATCGAACCCGTGGCAAAATCTAGACCATTTTTCAACTGAAAAAATTGCATATAAATGTGTCAAAAATTGAATAATTACCACTAATTAACGAATTTTTCACGATTGCAACGGTTTTATATTCAAAATGTTCGACAGGGGCTGTCGCAAACCTTTAGATGCTTTGCAGTATGACGTAGTCCTACGTCAGTAAAAGTCTGACCTTTCGAAATATGTATTCACTAAATAAAAGCTCGAACCCCACTGTACTTGATAAACTACGTTTAATACAAGTTATATTACATATTTTTAATGAATGGTTTAAATTTTTGAAACTAATAGGCGACATAATTTTCTTATGACGCACAGTGGGGCAGATTGATCCGGCGCTCGGACAAAACCTCATAACTTCTTTCATATGCTTCGTAAAGCTTTATTGTCTTCAGCAACATTGTTTGTAATAAAATTGCGCATCTTTCTGTAAATTTTAAGCAGTTGTATTTTTATTCCTATAGATGGCGTTGAGATCTAACTTTTTAAATAATGACTTTAGAAATATTGTGTCTTCAGAAAAGTTGTTTGTCCTGTAAAGTTACGTAAAGTTACTGAACATACCAAAATTGTAGGACTTACGGGAATCAAGTTATAAATATTTTAAATACTCAAACACATTTTTTAAGTAGTCGAAATTGGTAGTCTGACGACCTCATATACAAATTATCACAATCTGTATATCAAGAGTAATTTAGTATTATTATTCTGGTATAGGGTAAATCAACCATTTGTGGACCTTTCTATACATTATTTTGAACTCGTTACACTAAACACCCAACCAATGGCACTTACAATATTAGTAACTTTCGAATAAGCCTAAATATATCAATTTCTGATGCAAATCTATATTTTACAGATTTTTTAAAACAGATTGGAATGTCCATTTTCCTTTTATGGACCCTTGCGGTTTACAATAGAATAACGACCGGGTCCATTATAGGAATTTTAGTGTATTTTGCATGGAGAGAGTCCGGTAATGGCAACATTTTTTGCATTGTTTATAATGGACCCACTTGTTGAAAACGCCAATTTTAAAGCATTAATAATGAAATGCAGCTAAAATTTTATCAACTCAAATGTGTGTTATGTTTAGTACGGTCTGTTTCATGTTATATATCCTCAGAAATAAGAAGTATAAGCTAATAAATACCGAAATTTTATGCGAGTGTCCATTACAGGTAGAGGGTTTACTATATAGGTTAACTTACCCTACTATCTGCTTTAGTGCATTCATGTAATTTTTTTAATTCATTAGTTTGGCCATACGCAGCAAAAGGATATGAGTGGCGAGATAGGCTGTCATCGGCCTGAGCCAAATCCTGGCAGAAGGCACAAAAAATAACGAGTAACTGACAGAGTATAGCAATCTGTTTATCCCACCCCATTGACATCTCTATATCGAGCTGCAGTGAACGTCAGCGACAGCATGTTCGGGGCTCAAAATTTGACAGCGGGCCCAAATCAGACTGCTGGCAGTTGAGTGAAACGCAGTGCTGACATGGTATCTCATTTTCGCACACACGAGATGTTGGCAGCGAAAACATGGTTGCCTGCCTACGGGGTGGTTTATCCTGCAAACACGTATCAACATGTTCGACTCTAAATAAACAAAATGGAGGCTAGTTGAATCGAGCTGAAAGCCCAATCGAACATATTCTACTGCCAACTTGACTTGAAACAGAGCTAATTGGGAAAAAGCTGTTAAGTAGTCGCCTTTACAATGTTCTGAATTCCCCTTATCGACTCCGATGTATCTCATAACGATAATAATGCTATGTCTTACATACACAAGCATGACTTTTTAACGTACAGCAGGAATGAACTTCGCACTGGCGCGCGCATTTACTAATTTGTAGTCTAAAATGTCGGAAAACATGCATTCGAAAAACTTGAATATCTCCGAACATCGCAACTAGTAGCAGCTAATTTTTTGCTTGTTACTAGTTAACAGCCTGAATGTTGATTTTATGGTAGTGTCAGAGCGGAAATCTGTGGAAATCTTTTTCTACACGCTATTGAAAATTGACAAAAATAACAAATATTTTGTTCTAAAACCCTTCGTCAAAACAAAGCCTACTAGTAAAAAATCTGTCTTAATATCACCTAAACTATTAGTTTATAATCCCCTTTAAAAGTAATTGTCCTTTAAAAGTATAGAATTTTAAGCAGCATGGTAGCCAGATACTAAAAGATTAAATGATATTTATTTTTTCTTTTCCCAAAAATTTTTTACACTGTGTTTCACCTTCTTTAATGCCTATTGAAAAACTACTTATTAAAACATTTTATGTATATTTCTTATAGATTATGTGTCTACTATACGTAGAATATTAAGTTTGATAGAATATCTCAAATAAAAATTTTGAGGTTTTGTCCGAGCTTTTTCGGGTTCTGCCCCATAGTGTGACGTGGAAATCGTTTCAATCATATCTGAGCAACAGGTAATAATAAATTCCCAATATTCAAATGTCACACACAGGTTACACAACGCATATCAAGTCACTGAAACATTGTTCAATTGTTGGGCTGACATAAAAACAAGATCCTCGGTGACTGTGACCGATTTCAAATTTTTCAACCGACTTTCATACCTTTCTAACAGAGTATAAGAAAGGTAAAAGCTGTTTAACCTTGTGTCCTATTAATAAATAACAGTAGTATAGTTGTACTATTAAAAAAAAATCTTTGTTATTATTTTGTTCATTTACATGGAAGAAACTATGACAATCCTAATTTAGGTCCATTTCAAAATCAAAAATAGGTCCAATTCAAGATCATGTTGGGTCCATTCAAGATCAAAAAAAGGCTTTGGCAAAAAACGATATATTTAATAAAAGTTTCATCAATTATACATTTTTAAAGTACTGATAATGTAGAAAAAAGGTGGTACTTTCCAACAAATAGTAACATCACCACATATTATTTATAAATGACGAGTAAATTGAGCAGGAGTGCGAGTGGTGGTGTTAAAGAGCGCTAAATAGGTCCATTCAAGATCAATTACCCTACTACTAATTGCTACTTGGCATGCGCACAGAACTACCTGGACTTGGTAGGACCGAGTAGTGTTTCTTAGTATTAAGCAGCTATGAAGCCCACAGCTGTTGAAGACTAGGCATCGATCGATTAGAGGTACCAATTGACAGAAAATAAAAGTATCTCGAGACTTGAGTATCTGGACGACAAAGAAGAGGCCTTACCAAAAGAAGACTTAGCCCAATACAGCGGGATACGAAACGACATTCTAAGACTGAAATGGCGCCAACAAGAAAATTGTAATCATGAGGAGCTGGTAAAACTGCCTTGTGCTAACGACGTGTGCGTTTTCACGAGGAATTAAATCATCATCGTAGGTCGTAGGTATCACGTGTCTGCACTTCAGATTTATATTGAATTTAGAGCAGCATACACTACAGTCGATTAGTGATGATCATGAGAAAGTAAACATCTTTCTGAATAAACTTTTTTATGTACACTGAGGTCTTTTGACGTAGGACTACGTCTTTGTTTACTATTCTGGGTAGGGTAGCACTTTGTGGAAACGAAAATAGAAGTGTAACGTTTGAATGAAAGATTTCAAATGCTTATAGTTTCTACACTACTAAACGAAACATAACTGTTAATGTGCCGTTGGAAAGATAAAATGTCCAGCAATTTTATAGTAATATACCCATAATAATCTTTCATACGCTTAATAGTGAAAATGTATGTAGAAACAAGGTCAAATTTCGTTAACATGGAAGGCTAGCGGTAAGTACGAATGACAAGCGGGAGCAGACGGCAGTGATAGCTACTAGTAAAAGCTTTTCGGTGCAGGATACAATCAATCGATGCCGATAACCTACGTGCCTGTTGCCATCAGGGGTGTGAAATTGTCATAATTTGGCGGACTAAACATCCATGGATGGCGACATCTCTGAAGTAGCCTTCATATCGAAAATAACAGCTGGTAATAGTTAAATTATAGCTAATAGGCTGTGTTCAAAATCTTTCTGATTAGTTTCAGTTGTTTTAAGATGAATCAATCAGTAAGTAGGTACCATAACCAAAAGTAGCAAATCCAATGAGTGAGACATGGACAATGTATGTAGTTGGACACCCACACCACCCCAATTCATGCCAAAAGGGAACGACATCCGACTGACACTTCATATTTGCGCTGAACTTGCTATGGCATTGATGTTATTTGTAACCAATGGCCCTTTTAAGGGCAACCAACAAATTAAATGAAGGTTAAATAAAATTTTTCGTAATTTGCACTTCGCATTTATAATTGCAAATTGACTTTCTTGAAAAAAGGTTTAGTTTATCGTACCTAAAACGCTAAATATATGCTACTTTTGTGGCGTTCCCTTCAAACTACCAAGCTAGAACACTTTAAAATTCCCCAACACAATTTTTGGTGTTGCTAATCCATCGAAGAGATATTGTTTAGCTAAAAGAAAATACAATTTTATCTTCAATTATTACTTGATGTTGAAGGATACCAAGGCTGTTTGATGGATGATATTCACATTTATCTTGAAACATTTACTAGGAACTCGAATGTCATGATAATTAGGTATGTGCCTTCCGGGACGGCATTCTGGCTAATTCACTCACCAACAAGAAACGAACAAAGATCTGAACCTCACGAGCGGTTTCCGTAGCGCATCTGTTCACTGTTTTAATTAGCCAAGCTAGAGGCGATAGATACTTATGAACACATGCCAGAAATGCAGTCTGCTTTAGTCCTTTCTCTAATAATCTAACATTAAGGAATACTTCATCGAGTAATCCATGTTATCAATACAATACAATATAATGTTAACATAGGCCTACGTCACCCTTTCGTACAATCCTTAGGGCTGTATACCTTGTAGTTTTTTCACATGGTTTGTTTTCTTCGATTACTCAAGGAATGTGCAAATAAGGGACCGTTTACAAACTATGTGACGTGTCGGGCCTCCCTAAAATATATTGAGAAATAAACGAATGGTCCCTAAGTTGCCCAGTCTTAATAATCGAAAAAACAAACCGTGTAAAAAAAGTACTTGAGTGTATACCAAAAACCAACTGTGAAAAATGACAAGGTGATACTCATAAATTGATACATTTAAGCTAGATGGTTGTAATGCCTTAGGTACCTTTATATGGAGTAAATTGCCAAAGAAGATTTTCTAAAACCTAGGTGACGCGAAAGTATCACAATAGTAGAACAGTTCAGAGTTACCATAACGGCAGATGTGGATTTTCTTGAATGACAGTCAGCGGAATGAAGTCCGATTAGGATTCCCGTGATTTAGTTGAGTAGTGACTATGAGTTACTACGTAGTTACTACGAGTGATAAACTGTTAAGCTTATCGGCAACATTTGATTCCAACGGGATACTATTTCTTGCTTTCCCCTGTTAATTCTGCCCTCAGTGTGAATGTTAAGGTGTTCAGAAATAGCTCGGCAACTGTTGGATTGTTCCTAGTCTTTGAGGGCTGTCAGTGAATTACGCCACAGGGATCTATTTTAGCACAGCATTTGACTGTGTATTAATGTTTCAAAAACAACATATATGACTGCTAGGGGTTCTAATGACCCTGTGCCTCCCATTATGGATCATCGTAGATGACACAAATCTGAGCTGGTTGAATATATCGCATGTTTGAGATTACTGACGAGACGAGCTGATTAAAACACCAATAAAGATGTCCATAACTGCATTTAATCTGGAACCTTGCGTACATTTTACTCCGAAAGACAATGAGGTTGAACTGGCGGGTGCCATGCCGCATGAAGTTACCGCTGGCTGTATTAAACAATGTTTTGACAGACCGTACCCAATGGGCTTAAAACAACCACACTGAATGCTGACGACTGTGGAATTAGCTCGAATGAACCCCTACAGAGTGGGGGTATAGACATGAGTCAGAGAATGGCGAAAACGTAAGTACGCGCTATCTGGAAAATACTCCACTGATCGGTTGGTAAAGGCAGTAGATTGCTATAAACCGGACACATCGCAAGAATGTCTTGGATGACTGTTTAGTTCAAAAATCTCACCACGACTCGACCAGATCCAAGAGGACTTGCAAGTGACGACATCTTTGGAATCCTGGTATCCGGGTAATTTCTTGCTACAGCTCAAGACTCTCCATGCTGCAGCAGATTTGACGGGTGGCAACGAAAATTTTGGATTTTTTTCGAGGCCTCTATGCACAACAACAAACGAGCTCAGGGAGAAATGAGAGTGTGTATGTGTTAGCTCCACGGGGTAAATCACTTCCTGCATAAATATTCCCAAGTAACATTGTCAGTTTCATTGTAGTTTTATTGCGGTTCCAATGACCAGTTTTGGTCATAAAAGCTATCATAAGTGTGGTATAAAACCCAAATTGTTACTTGGGTTCAATATGTGATAAATATATTTACTATTTTAAATGTGTTCACCTCATCATACTGTTATGGGATTTGACAGATTCTAGATTTCGTTGAAGAAGGTGGAAACTTTCGTAAAATATTTAATACGGGTAAATATATTTAGCATCCGAGTAAAAATATGTAATATATATAAAATATATTTAATAAATTTGAAGTGATTAGCCCCGTGATTAGCTCTTTCTCTCCCCTTTCTGCCAGTATTTTTTGTCAAAACAAGAAGCACTCCGCGAACGCGTTGTTCACTTCTACGAATTGCACAAAGATGTCGGCAAAAATCATACGCTACAACATTTTAAAAGCGGCTTCCACTATTTACCATATCCTAAGATCCCCAACAACTACTCGCAACGAAGGTAGTGGAAGATCAACCAAAATTATGGACGCAGAAGGACTTCGTAATCTTTCTCGTATTTTCAACAACAACAAGGATTCCCATCCCCATGAGCCAACGGGATATCAAAATTCAAATGTTCCCACCAGTACATCTTCAAAACATTGAAAAGAGTTGAAATTAAGTACCGAAAGAAGACAAGAGCCCCTGAATACACTGAGGGACAAATTTTGAAGCCAATGCCGCTGGTTCGTAAAAAATATTCCGCAAAATGCTTTGTTTTGGACGACCAAGTCTTCCTCTTTCAAATACGCACATTCTCGGGAATGGTCGATACTATTGGATGAACAGTTTTACTGCATCTCTGAACATCAAATACAAGTTTAAACATTGTCATTTCCGAGAAAGGTGTTTCTAAGCCATGGTTGAAGTCCTCTGGTTTGACTATCAGCCAAGATGTACACCAGAACGAATGTTTGAAGAAAATTTTGATCCCGTTTCTACAAAAACATCGTGCAGTTGGACAATATGTGTTTTGGCCGGATAAAGCTTTCGCAAAAAACACAATCGTTCCTAAATAACCATTTGATTCCATATGTATCCAAAAAGCACAACCCGATAAATCTGCCTCAGTGTCGCCCAATCGAAGATTTCTTCGGGATTTTGAGCTCGTTGGAGTACAAAAATAACTGGAGAGCCGCGAATTGCAAACAGTTGATTGGCAGAATCAAGAGATGCATTCGCAAAGTTGACATGGCGGCCGTACAACGGTCCTGTTCCGACATTAAACGGAAGCTTCGCCGAACAGCCGACTACGGACCGTTTTCAAATGTTCACAATTTTTTTTCAACAATTGACAATATATCTTTAATATCAGTAAATCAAATCTTCTTCAAAGATCTTTGTCTGTTTTGGACAGCTTGAGAAGTAAATTACAAAATTTTAGTTGCCACCCGTTAGTATAGGTGACTACCAATAGATTCTTTACGATATTGAATGTAACTCAATTTCAGGTCAAAATTCAGTCAAATTTGTGCATGTTCTTTCATTAAAGTTAAATTAAAAAATTAAAAATTAAAAAATTTTAATTAAAAAATAGACAAACTGCCTAACAAAAGGCTGCTAACAATAATAGGTTTATATCTTTATTATTAGATATTATATTGCATTTTGTGGGATTTAGAGAATATTTAACGTTCTAAAATTTGCCATAGAACTAGGATGAGCAGGCACAAGGAAAAATTAAAAGTCGTAAACATGTGTTTCCAATAGAAACTTCACAAGAGGTTACTTTTGGTGGTAACCAAATGACACTAAAAATACTCATTTCGGACAAAAACTACAAGGTATATAGCCCTAAGGGTTGTACGAAAGGGTGACGTAGGACTATATCAGATCATTAGATCAAAAAATAATGGAAACTGCATTTCTGGCATATGTATGTTTATAAGAATCTGTGATTGCCATTGTTTAAGTGAATGTTTAAAAGAGAAGTGCGAAATTTTCAGATACAATTGTTCATTGAATGCAATAGTTGCTTTGAAAATACGTGAACGGGGGTTCATAAGTACGCCTGCAATCATTGAGACAGAGAATTCTTTCAAAAATTACTTGTGTGCATCATAAAGGTAGAAATAGTAATGAATGACCTGCCCACAGATTACGTTATTAAATATGATTATGCGTAGCATGACATGTTTCAACAATCTTACTTTAACTCGCTTATGGCCTTTAAAAAGACCATTGGTTACAAATAACATTAAAGCCTAAGCACGTTCATCGCAAATATGACGTGTCATTCAAATGTCCTTCTCGTTAGACATGAATGGTAACAGGCACGTAAGTTAGCGACGTCGATTCTCTGTATTTTGCTCCGAGAAGGTTTTACTAGTTTACTTTCACAGCTTACCGCGTGTTACATAGCAGAAAATATGGCACATGTCACATTTGGTTCCATTTGCTTGATTGTTTCTAGAGTTATGAAAAAATTAGTATTTCATTTGTATGGAAGCCCCCGCTCTTAGAAGGAAAAGGGGTCTCAGTATACCATAGAAAAAATTCTTACCTCCAGAAACCCCCGCATGCCAAATCTGGTTCCTTTTGTGAGGTTACTTATTACTTACTTAGATGGCTTGCCGTCCTAAGACAAAGCCTGTTGAACAAAGTTTCTCCATGTAACTCGGTTGAGGGCTACCGCTCTCCAATTCCTCGGACACCGAGTACTCTCCACCAGATCTCGCTCCACTTAGTCTAACCATCTTGCTCGCTGCGCTCCTGGTCGTTCCTACCAACAAGTTCCTACCGGATTTGAGGCAAACACCATCTTTGCAGGGTAGTTGTCCGGCATTCTTGCAACATGCCCTGCCCATCGTATCCGTCCAGCTTTAGCCACCTTCTGGATACTGGGTTCGCCATAGAGCTGTGCGAGTTCATGATTCATCCTCCGCCTCTATACTCCGTTCTCCTGTACGCCGCCGAAGATCGTTCTTAGCACTCGTCGTTCGAAAACTCCGAGCACTCGCAGGTCCTCCTCGAGCATTGTCCATGTTTCATGCCCGTAGAGAACAACCGGTCTAATAAGCGTCTTGTACAGGGTGCACTTTGTACGGGGACTTAGTCTGCTCGACCGCAATTGCTTGTGGAGCCCATAGTTAGCACGACTACCGCTGATAATACGCCTCCGAATCTCACGGCTGGTATCATTGTCCGCCGTTACCAGTGAGCCAAGGTAGACAAATTCATCGACTACCTCAAACTCATGGCCGTCGATCAATATACTACTGCCCAAGCGGTGTCGTTCGGCCTCGGTTCCGCTGGTCAGCATGTACTTTGTTTTAGACGTATTTACCTTTAACTCAATCTTTTCTGCTTCGCGCTTTAGTCTGGTGTACTGTTCAGCCACCGCCACAGATGTTCTGCCGATAATATCCATGCCATCGGCAAAGCAGACGAATTGACTAGATTTGTTGAATATCATGCCCCGCGTGTTGATATCCGCTCGGTTCATAACACCTTGTAGCGCTATGTTGAACAGCAGGCATGAAATACCATCACCTTGACAAAGCCCTCTGTGTGATTCGAATGAACTTGACAATCCACCCGAAATCCGAACACAGCACTGTGTACCATCCATCGTAGATTTAATCAGTTTGATGAGCTTCCTGGGGAAGCTTTTCTCGTCCATGATTTTCCATAGCTCTTTCCGGTCGATGGTATCCTATGCGGCTTTGAAGTCAACGAATAAATGATGCGTGGGAACTCTGTATTCACGGCTCTTTTGGAGGATTTGCCGCAGTGTAAATATTTGATCCGTTGTAGACCGACCTTCGACAAAGCCGGCTTGAAGTTCCCACAAATCTATTCGCAATTGGTGATAGACGGCGGAAAATGATTTGGGACAGCACTTTATAAGCGGCATTGAGAACGGTGATCGCTCGATAGTTCTCACAGTCCAACTTGTCGCCCTTTTTGTAGATCGGACAGATAACCCCATCTTTCCACTCCTCCGGTAGCTGTTCCGTATCCCAAATTCTAACAATTAGTCAGTGCAGACAAACGGCCAGCTTTTCTGGTCCCATTTTAATAAGCTCCGCTTCGATGTCATCTTTTCCAGCTGACTTGTTATTCTTTAGCGGCATGATGGCTTCCTTAACTTCGCCTATCGTTGGGGCTGGCACCTCTTCCCCGTTTGCTGCACCGTCGAAATCGCTTTCCCCGCCGCCATGGTTTTGCGCCTGGGCGCCATTCAGGTGTTCGTCGAAGTGCTGCTTCCACCTATCGGTCACCTCACGATCGTCCGTCAGAATACTGCCAGTCATATCCCGACACATTTCGGCTCGCGGCACAAAGCCTTTGCGGGATCCGTTCAGTTTCTGGTAGAACTTTCGCGTTTCCTGAGAACGATGCAGCTTCTCTAACTCTGCATATTCCTGCTCTTCCAGGTTGCGCTTTTTCTCCCGAAAGATTTGGTTTCGCTGTATCTTCTTCTGTTTGTGTCTTTCCACGTTCTGACGTGTGGCACTGCGCATCTTGGCCGCCCGCGCAGCGTTCTCCTCATCCATCACCCTCGTACATTCATCGTCAAACGAATCGTTCCGCTGATTCCGGGCCACATGCCCGATGGAGCTCTCCGCTACACTGCTGATGGCTGTTTTGATAGTGTTCTAACAGTCCTCGAGAGGGGCTTCGTCCAGCTCGTCCTCTTCCGGCAGCGCAGCTTCGAGTGAATGCGCGTAGTTTGCGGCGACATCTGGCTGCTTCAGCCGCGCGAGATCTAACCGAGGCTGGCGTCGGTACCGAATGTTGTTCACAACGGAGAGTCTTGGGCGCATCTTAACCATCACTAGGTAGTGGTCCGAGTCAACGTTAGCGCTTCAATAGGATCTGACGTCGATAATGTCTGAGAAGTGCCGACTGTTGATCAAAACGTGGTCGATCTGTGATTCTGTCTGATTTCACTCCTTTGTCAGGTTAGTTTTCGAATTATAAGGAAATTTGTAGATTATTTGTATGGGAGCCCTCCTAAAGAGGGGAGTGGTCTCAATTCACCATAGAAAAAATTCTTGCCTTCTGAAACCCGCACATGCCAAATTTGGTTCCATTTGCTTGATTAGTTCTCGTTTGTTTGTTTTGAGTTTTGAGTTTTGAGGAAATTTGTGTTTCATAGGAGCCTCCCTCTTACGCCCCTAATAAAATTGCTCACTCATCCTCTCTATAAATTTGCTACTTTTTATCTATCCAACGACATATAAATTGTTTAGTTCCGTTCAGTAGTTTAGTAGTTATTGCCATCTGAAATCTTTCATTCAAACGCTACACTTCTATTTTCGTTTCCCCAAAGTGCTACCCAGTCCCAGTATAGTAAACAAAGACGTAGTCCTGCGTCAAAAAAAGCAAATAGGATATGAGTGTTTTAGTAAAAAAGAAACATAACAAATCTGCATTCCGCGCAAACATATGCGCATATAATAATCTGCACAAAAAAGGAATTCATGCTTATATGATGTTTGGTGAACTTTATTATTATTATCATCAGCAAAAATCAGATATAGGACAGTATTGGGAAATATTTATCATTCAACTGTAGCATTTGTGCTTTCCATTTGCATTTCTATTATCGATATATGCTCGTACAGTACGTAGAGTGTAATAGCCAAGACACAATCATTAGCATCAAACAGCACTTATTGCTACACATTTGCTCGTTCTAATGATGTGGATGTTGAAATTCTGCAACAAAGTTGAACAATGTTGGTTGACACTTTTACATTTAACCACGAGCGAGTGGTGTCGCTCATACTGTGGAACAAATTCTTGCCTCTAGTGGGGAAAACCTAATGTACTCAGTTCGGAAAAGCGAATACGAAACTGTACTTCACTGGCTGGAATGTTCAATCAAGCTGCGGCATGGTGTCGAATAGCATACCACAGCTTATAGCGCGGTACGCTGAATTTTCTAATTAAAAGTTTCGACCTCTTGCCCAGTCTTCTTCGGTATATCTATTGCAGAACAGGAGTTCGGAAGTTTTTATTGCTCTCAGGGTGTCGATTACCTGGAAAATCAGGGAAAACCTGGAAATGTCAGGGAATTTCGTTTTAACCTGGAAAAGTCAGGGAATGTCAGGGAATTTCATTTGTAGTCAGGGATTTTTGGCACTGGAAGAAAATATACCGGCGCTTAGCAACAGTCTGCAAGGATAATATTTATTTCAAGTCTCTGGCATCTTTTTGTTCAATGCCTCCGCGTGTGTCCAAATGAAATAAAATATAACACGTTATTTTTACTCATGTGCATCCTATTTGCTGTGTGTATATTTCAAAGAGTTTCGAAATTTAGAACTTCAAGAATATACCTCTGACCCCCCTAACCAAACAACGTTTCTCAACAATGGCTGGACCGATTTAGGTTTCAACTAGAAGAGCTCACAGCCTAATTGTTCATTATTTACTGTCTGAAAGTTCTTCGTAGTTGATTGGATATTTAGTTCAAAAGTTGTGCATAAAAATTTAATTATTTTGTATGGAAAATTCTATGAAAAGTCTATATTAGGTTGGTGAATGTTGACACGCCAAGCGCATATTTTTTAGTCTATACAGGACTATTGTTTGAACAATATTTTCTCTGTTTTCTTAGCGGCCAATTTAGCAAAATTTCTATGTTTCATTTAGCAAATGACCATTACTTGAAACTGCCCAATTTTGCATTCAGATAATTCCGGATTTCCAGACCGAAATCGCATTGTAACGTATTGTCGTATTGTAACGAAGACGAATCAAATTGAACCAAGATCAGACCGTCATTTGTTTGAAACTCGACTCGACTCGGAGATAGAAACCCGAAGTAGCAAGTGGATCGAATAAAAGCAGAACGTCAGGTTTTAAATAGTAGAACGAAGTAGCTTTGCTTAATTTTCACTTTGCACATAGAAATTTCGCATAAAAGATGAATTTGAACTAAAAACGAAAAATGTATTCATCAAGAAATCAAAATTGAAGAGTACACAACCAATTTAAATAAATAAACACTTTGAAAATAGAAATTAACGAGATATTTTGCTTCTGGATTTTTTCGAAATATTTCTGGAAAAACCTGGAAAAGTCAGGGAATTTTATTTTCGCTAGATAATCGACACCCTGGCTCTGTACAGAAGACAACCCTTTGTCCGTTCCTGAACGGATTCGAGCCAAGTGCCGTTTCGGACGCTGCTGTGCAATATGCATATATCATATATAGTCATATGGTAGCAATGAACCACGACGACGATGATGATGATGATGATCGAAATACACTCGAGAGCATCACAGTCGGGCTGAAGTGTGATACCTACGGTTAGCGCGAGTGTTCGCCGCCAATCAATCAATTAATGTTGAGAGCGAGTTCCCGAAAGTAACTTCAGGCGTATGGTTTTTGGAACGCTAATAACCCAAACCGCGCTAATGGCTTGAACTTCTGTTTTATCGTAGCTGTTCCAGCCAGATTTGTTTGACTTTTTATCCATTCATTAATTACTATGGGTTCTGAGTGGCTTCATTGTGATGGATGCGATCGTTTTTTTTTTCTGATTTTGCACCTCATCATAATGGTTTGTTACCTACGCCTTGTATCGGCATGGATACGGAAATTTTTAATCTTGCCTAACTCAAGTGCTGAAGTACGAAGCATATGCTTAAGCATATGATAACAAACTAGGTCTATTTTAACTTATTGGATTGATTGTTCATCAATTTATTGGAGGCATAATTTTGATTTGAGTGGAATAAAACATAAAATGCTGTTAAGCTTCCTTACTCTCCTAAACATAATTTACAAGTTTAAATATTTATTACATTGTAATCACTTTATCTTAAAACGTTGAATATATATTTCTATATTATGATTGCGAATCAATTCGGAAGATTGCCAGATAATTCATAAATTATTTTTTTTAATCATCGCCTTAGATTAGTAAATTCGAAAGAAAGTTTTCTTGGGTTGCTTCAAAAGGTATCAACGTTCCGGCACGAACCTCGCCTACGGATGAGCACAAATCCCTTTTCTCCACGCAGTTAATCGAAAGTTATTGCTTTGAAACCCGTTACGATTTCCAGAGGGTGGAGAACTTTTAATCCTCTTCGAACAAATTTTAAAAGTGTCAAACCATCGATTTCTTATCAGACCCATTAGATATTAAATCTTCGATCCTTGAGGCAAAGTTTGTTTGTCCCAGCGAGCCTGTTCTGCAGGGAAACTTTTCCCAATATAGTCATTAGTATTCTCACTAGAGTAGCCGAGTACAATACTTCACATACTTCCAGCAGCACACTCCGCAAAGCCGAGGTTGTGATTTATTCGAGATTTCGGTTCTTGATGCAGACAGTTAATTCACTTTTCGCTCGGAAAGCACCAGCAACAGCCGTGTAAGACAATATCATCGAGTTCCCGGCTACGAACGCGGCTGGCTAGTTGAATAAGCCTACATATCGAAAAGCTTTCTACTCAGCTACTCGTCGACACCCGCTACCGGAAAACGACTGGCCGGCCAGCTGGCTATTTTAGCTAAGGATTTCTACCATTTGCAAAGGGCACCCACCGCGACCGGGCTTGGGATTTACGGCTCCAGCTGGGGAAAACCGTTCGCGTTGTAATCTTGCTTTATTTATGCTGACACTCGATGTCATAAATTTAAGTCTTAGCAGAAGCTCGCCGAGTGAATCCTCTGGCTTCTCTCGGTTGGAGCCACCGATAGGATGGCGCGTCTTTCGGTTCGCCACCACATACGGGAGGGAAAAATGTAGCAAGCTACCATCCACAGAGTGGGAAAGTATGTTTGCCTGTACAGGAGGTTCCTATGGCTTGACTTTATACGTATCGAATCACGTTTGTGTATGTGTGTTCTATCCACAGACGGTTTGGCGAATGTTTCCATTTTGCTTCGATACGGCGGGCACAATAACACTCTTATAACATTCATACGAGGAGAATTCGCGAATGTCTCGGGTTTGTTTGCTGGTTGTGTCCAATGAGAACGTTTTTTTATATTTTCATACATTCTGCAGCCTCCAGTTAACATCTGTCATGAAACATAATAAAAAATTTAAATCTGTCAAGGCGATCAAGAGCATATGACATACTGTGTGCACACAGCGTCCTTCATAAATATTCACAAGCATCGCACGCTGTGGGCGGAATGTTGGTTCAGGCAACGATAGAAGAAATTTGCTCTTATCACTCTGGTTCCGAAGACGATTGATGGTAACGAAACATTCGTTAGGCAGATTAAGAAACGTCCAATACGCGCTAGCCAAATATCCGCTTTCAAATTCTTAAATATAAGGGAATTTGTTTAAAATAATCAGTATAATAATTTCGTCATTTAAACACTAGTTACAACAAAGTTAAGTTGATAGTTAATAAAAGAAACTATTAAGTGAAAATTTATTCCCACTTTTCCTCGCATTAAATTTATTAAAACATCTTTATTGACACTTATAGGGAAATACTTCATTACGTCTACTATACGCTGCCATCCATTTGCAATGTAGGACAATCGACGATGAAAGAATATTAACAGCCCACGGTTTCGCCACAGCAAACATCCGAAAAATGTTCCCTCATAATATTGCATGTTTATGCCATAGAATAAAATATATCAAATTACGTGCTGTAAATAAAACGAGTAATCGACAGGTTCGTAAATTATTAGCTGCCGGTTTACGACAGGCGTTAGGCTTCCAAAATTTTTCTTTTGCTAATAACTAAGTATGTAGGTACTAGTCGTCTCAGCATATAAACCGTAAATCTTCATCTACAATGTTTTACAATTTTACTCTTATTTCACACATTAAATCTAGGTGCAAATTAAAATCAACCTCGAAGGCTCCACAAATTCGTGATAGCGTTAAGACCACGCTTCAACACCGGCCGGATTTAATGCAGGCGGACATCATTTTGCTCTTTGGGTGGAAGTCGCAAGGAAGAAACACGACAGTATTGAAAAAGTGAACGAAAAAATTAATTTGAATTTGCCCTAAAATGAAATCGTGCGCAACTATTGCAGGAAAAAGTAAATGTTTGCACGGTCCAGTTTGAACTTTTCGGAAGCGTAGCTTATACATCGTGACCTTCTCAAAGTTCACGCATAAAAATGTCAGCTGATTGCTGCCAAGGACGCAACGTTTCATGGAAAGTCGATGAAAATGTTGGTGAGATTGAACAATTCACAATTTCAATTGCTTTTTAGGGGAAAGAGATATCCCAGGATGAACTTATAACCACCACTAAGCTGTGTATTTTAAATGATTTTACGACAGATGACTTGTTTAAAGAATATATTCTCATGTTTATATAATGCCTGTCCAAAGTAACGGATAGGTTAACTCGCAATTTGGTCATCGACGAATATTCAACAATTGGATACTGTGACCTCTAGACCTGGAGTTGGCAACGTGCTATATGGTGGTATTCGTAGTCAGATGCTAAGAAGTAAATTGTAGATGGAACTAACTAAAGCATGATTGTCGCAAATGTAAACAGCATAGTTATTCTTGCATATCTTGCAGCCATTGAAAACTTTAACCGGACATTAAAAATATCTTAAAAGACCAAAATTTGCACCTACACACCTGACATTATTACAAATTTATTTAAAATCATAACGGTTATCTTGTATTTTAGAGATTTGCGCTATGCGCTAGCCTAGTTTCTTCTAGAAAAATCTCCTGATTGCTAGCTGTTCTGAGACCTTTATTCAACGGACCTAGCTCAGAACTTGTCGATGGTATGTTCCCAGTAAATATGAAGCAGATGAATTGCGTCGTGAACAACCGAAACCGTATACTAGATATAGTGTTAGACATGAAATGTGCCTCTCATGAATGCATTGTGTTCGAACCGATCGAGCCGCTTAATGTAATGAGATTATTATGGCAAGCCGTACCATAATGATCTCATTACAATATTCCATGCCTGCTTCATTTATCGAACTTGAGAAGGAATTTCAATTTGACAAAGTGTTAACTTTGTTGCTCAAAGCAATTCCATGACGGTGCGGTGGCGGTGATACAATACAAATAATGCTAGTAAAACGTATCTGATAAAGCCTGACCAAAAGCAATTTCGAACGCTCCTCGTTCGTCACCGGTACGCCCCTTGTGGTAGGAACTAAAACCATTTGACATAACTTTGTTTACATGTTTATGAAGAACAACTGGTGCAAGTTTCGTCAAAATATTCCACCATATTGCGGAACAGTACAAAATGAAACTCGAACGACGTAAAAAAATCTTGCACAAACATCTGGAAAATCCAGAGTAGGTAGTCTGTATCAAAGTTGGCGAAAGTGCAGAAATGCCAAAATAAACAGTGTGTAATATTCTAAAAGGTTATAAGAAGTACCTAGGTGTAGAAAGGCGGCAAAGAACTGTTAAGAAACCGGAACTAGGGACCGCTGAGGGGGAAGATGTTGAGGTGCGTTTAGTCCACTCCTGGCATCTCCATAGCTAAAATATATGGCTATGGCTATTTAGAAGGTACTATGCCAACAATCAAAGTTCGGTAATGTAGCAAAACCCAATTTTATTAGAGCGGTGGTGCGACCAGCGAGCTGGGAACGATCTTTGTAATGATGGGAACAATGCAGATCCGTGTGATGGACTGGAAGACGATCAACGAGAGGATTAGTATTTTGAGGATAAAAGTTCGTTTCTTCAACTACACTATCGTAAACTTGCACTGTCCACACGACGGTAGACCCGACGACGAGAAGGAACCGTTCTATGCGTGGCTGGAGGTAATGTACGACAGCTGTTCTTCGCAGGACATCAAGATAGTTATCATGGATATGAACGCCCAAAGCGGCAGGGAAGTGATGTATAGACCGTTGATTGGGCCCCGTAGCCTGCCTACTGACGTGAATAATAATGGCCAGCGATGCATCAACTTTACAGCTTCCAGACGCCTGATGATCAAAATTGCCTTCTTGTCCCACAAAGATATCGATAAAACCACTTGAAGATCCCTTGATCAACGAACATTGAATCAAATCGACCATATCCTCATAGATGGCCAATTTTTTACGAACATCACCAGCATACGGTCCCTACGGGGAGCGGATATCGACTCGGATCATTACTTAGTAGCATGCGCTCAAAACTATCGATGGTGAATACCACGCGACAAAGCCGCCTTCTTCTGTTAAACATTCGGCAATTAGAAAACTCATGAGTTGCCGAGAATTACGCGCGCGTCCCGGTTTACCTTCCTCTATGGTGTTAGGTACTTCGACCCTCGATGATGGATGGAGCAGGATACACTTGGCCGTTAATGAGGCCGCCACCGCGGTGCTAAATGCAGAAACCTCGAGTGCCAGAAATGGCTGGTTTGACAGGGAATGCCAACATGGAACGGAGATGAGAAAAGAGTTTGGAAAAACTATTTATGCATTGCCACGAGGGAAAATTTGGCCCAGTATCGACGAGCTTGAGATTAGTTAACAACGATCCTGAGGAGCAATAAGCACTAGAACGAGGACAGAGAACGTGAAGAGCTAGAACAATTAGTCTGAGCTAATGACATGCGCAAGTTTTACGAGAAAATGAACCAATCTCGTAAAGGACACACACCGAAGCAGATATGTGATAAGGACGAGAAGCAAAACCTGGCCTGGATGGACATCTCAATGGCGATATAACAGAAGGAGACGGTGGAAGTGAAGTTACGAGTGCCCACAAACAATAACAGCGTGCCTTCTGCCGGCCACGTGGATCCAACCAGAAATCGATCAAGGTGTGCTTTGTCTCATCTTTGAAAGGGCGATCGGCTCGGCATTACGCTGTCGCCTACAAAGTGATCTCCCAGATTTTGTTACGTCCTTACGTCATCTGTCCCCACTAGCAAGAGGTATCAGGCGGGCTTTATGGAGGCCTGTGCTACTACGGATCAAATTTTACTCTCCGGCAAATCCTTTGGAAATGTCGGGAGTATAGCGTACCCACGCATCATATTGTCACGAATTTCGGGGCAGCATGCGATACAGTCGAGCGCGAACATCTATGACAGATAACGGCACAAGAACGGTTTTAGAGATAAACTGACGTGGCGGATCAAAGCAACGCTGGAGCGAATGATTTATTACGTACGTGTTAAGGAGCGCTTTCGAGTCCCTTCGAATCGCGTTGAGGATTGTGGTTAGGGGAGAGACTTCCCTGTATGTTATTCAACATCGCTATTGAAGATGTCATCCGTTGAGCGAGTATCGAAACGATCTTCGGCAAAAGTAGCCAACTCTTAGCCTTCGCAGACGACCTCGACATCATTACTAGAAACTTTGAGATGGCAAAGGCAGTGACTTTTGACTGCAAAAAATTGGAAATGGCTCACGAGTACACATATTTGGGATTTCTGGTCACCGCCAACAGAAATACGAGTAAGGAGATTCAACGACGCATTCAAGCTGGTCTAGTTGAGTCTAGTTTTTCCTTCACGAGACGCTTCGATCGAGGATTGTACGCCACCGCACAAAGCTGCCGATATATAATACGCTAATCAGACCGGTAGTTTTCTACGGACTTGAGACTGTAACTTACTTACCGGAGTACAAACAGATAGCGGAGAGTGGCTTAGGCGTATGAACCACGAGCTGCAGACATTATTTGGAGAGATTCCTATCGTGCACTTGGTAAAAGTTGGAAGACTACGATGGACTGGTTACGTTCGCAAGAACGGACTGTGCAATGAAATCTGTTTCCTTCAAAAACCCTGCCGGTACCTGGAATAGAGGGGCTCAACATGCAAATGGCTTGAACTGGTTGAAGCCGACAAGCGTGTTTCGAGAATTGGCGACGAGTAGCCCACAACCGAATACATTGGAGAGGAATTCTTGATACAACAAGAGCCACCCCGGCTCTATACTGATAGAAGAAGAAGAAGAAGAAGAAAAACAAGAAGAAGAAGAAGAAGAAGAAAAACAAGAAGAAGAAGAAGAAGAAGAAGAAGCAATAATTAATCGCTGGTTTATTTTAATGATCGCGAACGGCTTGTTGATGTTCGGTACAATTATTCAAACGTCGAATTTTTCAACCTCTTCTAGTTAATTGCGTAGGCCAATCAAAACCTGGGATCTATTTTTCGAGTCACCAAAGTTACTATTGAATTTCAAGATCCATACCAGGGTTTATTTCTAATTCCCGTCGTAGTAAGGAAAGTCACTCTAATTTTCATCATTTCTTAGGTAGATTTAATGAATGCTCCAAAAGTTCATGTGCTGATTTGACTCAAACACACTTACCTTCCGATCCGTGCACTTTGAATGCACTAAAAAGCGATTATTGAAGCATTTTATTGAAATTACGCAACTGACTTTATTACTTAAATTCGTCGTACCGTTTTAAAATCCGTCCATCAAAATTTTTCATCGTCCGAACTAAAAATCACAATAATGTTTATGCAGCTAGCGCGCATGTATTTGTGTAGGACGGCATGACAAACGTTATTCTGCAAGATTGCTGCTGGTCATGCAAGTTTTCCCGACTGTAGAATAGCAACAATACGTTGCGTAGGTTATTTTCATTTTATCAATAACGGAAATTGAAACGATTAGTCTTCGTCGCACGAAAAAACGTAGGAAATTTGGCTGCTAGGAATTCTTTAATGAAAAAGGCATTTAAATAGATTTCAGCTCACTTTGATTGATCGCATATGGTAGTCAATAAACTAAAATATTAGGAAATAACTAATTTTGCATTGTGTGTGATAAACATCACTGATATTTTTTATAATTTGTGTTGGATAAGACGGGAATAGGCAATTACGACGAAGCAACGACATACCCTATTTATGCGCTCTGTATTACTTTCTCATATGAATTGAATATTTAATTGAATTGAATAGGTGAGTCAAGATCGGTGATCTAGTTTCCACAGTTTATAGAACAGCAGTGATTGGTTAGCAACCATCGACTTTTTTTATACACATTCTACAGTTTTCTCTTTGAATATTTTCCGGTCCGAAAAAATTTCATCCACGATTTCATAAAATGGATGATCGTCAAGGGTGATACCCAGCAGGGGTAATAAACAAATTTGAACATCAGAAAACCTATCTTGATTCTTGACTAACCTTGCTCTGCATCAGTGATGGGCAAACTACGGCCCGCGGGTCGCATGCGGCCTGCGGACTGATTTGAGAGATGGTGGACTTATGAGTAATTTTTTTGATGACACAGGGGTCATTCAAATCAGTCGTAATGCCTCGTGCATTTTGTAGTTCCGAATGCTTTCCGGTTTAAATCTTGTTGTAATTCCCAGAAAATGGTTTTTATTGCCGCATATTTTGCATTCTGTTAGGCGCAGGAATGGCCAGAGGAATTTGCGGCCCGCGACATCATGGGGCGATGTCGTTTGTCCCGCACCATGCCTATGCCTGGGCACCACTGCTGTACATCATCGACACTGTCGGATGTAGAGATCAACCTCGTTTTTCACATTTTAAGACTGAGCAAGACGAGAAAACAATCCGAGAGGCAAAATTGTAGCAGAGATTGAAAGTAGAGTCGAAATTGAAAAAAAGTTAATTCAGCATCCTTTCAAAAAATGAATAAAAATGTGCCTGCCAAAGCTTCACACGTCATAGAGCTTGGATAAAGATAAAGTTCTCCGTTTGTTTGTATATTCCATTGGATAATATGCCGGTATATTTCTGTATGTCATGCCTACGCTCATTTTTCTGTACCTCACAACGTCAAGAAAAATTAGCTAAATTTTTTTTATCCAAGCAAATTAGAAAGCTTTATTTTTGTTTCGATTTAGGTATACAGGATACAATATGAGTATGTGAATTCATAAACTAAGAATACAAAAATACATCGTCAAACATGTCCAAGAATATGTGATTCAAATATGCAAAAGTTATTGATCTCAGCCAGGGATGGTTCGATCACTTTGACTCAATTTTGATTCATTTGATAGTACCGTCACAGCCGAGCCAAATATGACAATGTTATGTATAAGACATTTATAGAACTAGTTCTAATCTACAATTTTTCTGAACAAAGTTTTGCTGTATTTTTTGTAGTTACGGTGCTACAACGCTAGTAACTCATCAGTGACTAAATTAACGTTCATTTAGTCACTAATGAGATACTAGCATAGTAGCTCATTAGTGACTAACTACAAAAGATACAGCTAAACTTTGTTCAGCAAAATTATAGATAATAACCTGTTCTACAAATGTCTCATACATAACTTTGTCATATTTGGTCCCGTTAAGACGGTACTGTCAAATGAATCAAAATTGAGTCAAAGTGATCGAACCATCCCTGATCTCAGCAATTATGTGCGAAATATTTTAATTTCTGGTCGCATTCACGGATAAATGGATTGATGATTTTTAGAAATTTTATAACGTACCCCCGTTTTAAAATATTTTATTTGAGTTTTTGCTTCAATTTACTTTGAGCTCATCTAGAAGAGATAAAATCATCCGTGCAAAGTTGAACTAATTTCAAGCATTACCACTGTGCTAAGAGAGCAAACTGACTGCTAAAATATTCATAGCTGCTTCTTTCATAATGCTAGGGAACAGCGTCGCCGCGTGAAAAGAAGCCGTTATCGCAATGTTTAGCTTCGATACTGCTAGAATATTTTCAAATTTCAACAAAATCTATTTCGATATTAACTGATTAATTTAAAAATTTTTTCGTCAGGGATTAGCCTTCCGCGAATTTACTTATTGGGTGCTTTTTGCAGCAATAGAGTTTTATGAATTTTTAATAGATCCCTTTCTTGAAAGTAATAGGGTTTTAAACATGAAGTTTTTCCGGAACCCCAACGAAATTAAATTTGCAATCTTCTATAACGTTATGAAAACGACTCAACGTCTAGAAAAAGAGTTGTCTGTGCTTCGTTATCGGGATGATGTTAATTTTAACAATTGTATAAATATTTCTCAAATTCTGGATCTGCAGAATGTTTGATCCATTGAAAACTGTTACTCTTTAGCCAGTTGCAATAGATTATAGTATAAATTTAGTAAAATTTCGACATGAGAAGTGTGATCGGATCAAAACAAAATTATTTGACTCCGCAGGGTGTGTCTGACGTTGGAACCATCTAACTTATTTGCCGAGAAAAAAGTTTACTTTGTTTCCAGAAACACATGTTTCATTTTACAACAGTATTCGGTATTGTAACATTTTGATAACAATTTGGTGATGAACAGACAAAGGATTTGTAGTTGTGGATGATAAATCAAGAGTTTCGTCACGAATAAAACGACGAACCGGAAGATTTGTATAAACAAGAGTCCCAGTTAAAACACATCGTGCCGTTCATAAAGACACACAAAGTTCCTAGAGCCGGGAAATCTTTCAGTGGGACCAAGACAGGGGAGCGGATTTTATCGAAAACCAATATGATCCAATTAAGAGGCAGCCGAAAAAGAAATAAAAGGTGACTCGATATGCTGCCGCTAATGTTGATCAGCAGCGTGTGTAAAGGATGATAGCGAGAATTCCCAAGAAAGTCAGAGATTTTGTCCAAATGTTGAAATTCATATTTGTTATTCCGAAGTCTAAAGTTTTTCATTTAATTTTCCTCTTTTTTTTGTTTGATTATAGTCACTTTACCAGCTTAGGTCATTCGTGACTTCTGCGGGGCTGGGATTTAAACCCGTGTCCTCGGCGTGAGAGGTGTGAATGCTAACCTCTACGCCGGGATTGACCCCAATTTAACTATTTATTTTTTTAACATTTTATATTAGAATTTTTTTACCATTTTATGTGTCATATGCTACAAAGGCATTAGTTTTCAAAAGTTGTAAAAGAAAACAAGAAATTAGAAATCTAATTTTAAATTATTAAAAAAAATCAATTCAATTATAAGAACGCCGAGCAGAGAGCCTTGAACAACACTGTCAAACAGCATGTATGGCTAATACTATACAGATACAGTGTATCTGTAAAGAAATAACGTGACGCATAGTAATCTGGTTGACAGATGCAATTTCAGTAAACCACAAATGTTTATAACGAATAAGGATTTTTATCAAGAAAAACTTTCTGTATGTGGAAAATAGGTCCAAAAGGAATTTATATTTATTGATTGCAAAAAATACCGAATGTCAGAAATCACAGCATATAACAGTATTATATCAAGCTTTCAGAATATCTGAGAATATCACAGAGTATCAGAATGCTGATTCAGGTATCAGTTATTACTGATAGTTTATATATGTACGTACCATCTTTGGCATACTTGAAGTAATCGATTTCATAACACATTGTATTCAACGTATCTAAATTTAATAAATAGAGAAGTGGAAAACATTGGATGATTTGGTTTAACTTTTATCAAAATTTAGATTATACTGCAAATGACAAGACTGCGAAAGTAATTTACCATTTCGTTTACTTTTCGAAGCAATGATGATATTGTAAGACAACCGTTGAAATCATTTTGAAATGACAAACCACTTTGTGCATGCATGAAGCCAATGCTATTACGAAAAAAAAATTAGCTATTTTTTACATCTGCGTGATTGGTGTAAAAACAATTCAGAGAAGATATCGCCTGCAACAATAGTTGCATATCTTGCGTGAAAGAAGAAACAGATATTTGATTCAATCCATAAATAGCTAAACAAATTCTAGATTTTATTTGTATTTGCTATGGAACAACTAAAATCATCTCGGTACCGATTGAAAAAAAAATTTTGTACCGAAAGAGTCAGCCTCCTAACAAAGAGGTATGCTAATCTGACGGTATTTAACATCATCTAAATTCTATTCTTTGATCGATCCTGCTGATTGCAACGGAAGCACGTTTAAAATAGAACAACGATGATGCTTCGCTAACAAACAACAACGACATCTATCGAAACGGTAATACCTATTCCAGGAAATTTGTTGAGTCGTAGTATTTCCGATGAAACATTTCCAGCAGCTCACTCGTTCTGTTCGGTTTTCAGTGGGTATGGACTTCGCGGATTGTTAGGCAAAAGTTTCGCTGTTTCTGTACCGCTTCGCATGCCAGTGTCTCAAAGCAACAATTTTCAACGTCGGAGAGAATGCGTAAGTATTCAGGCGAAGAAAAACTTGTTTATATCGTGGCGAAATATTCGACGAGTAAAGTTTGTTTGGCCTATGCAGTAGCTTTGTTTTTCGTTTCTCGGTGCTAGAATGCAAATTCGCTCTGCAGAGGCTGTGGTAATGGACGAGGATTGTCAGAAGGAACGTGGATCGTGAGGGTGGTGAAAGCAATGCGCCGAGGGGCGACGGTGAGCAGGAAGATAGCATCACAAACTCAAGATAAGATACTCCTCGGTTGCACAACCAGCACGCTTGCTACTAGGAATGCTGCACGAAAATGAACAAACGTGAAAATGGTGACACAACACACGTGAATTCTGGCAAAACATAAATGCGAAAAAAGAAACCGGTCTTCTAACTAGATCAAATCCAGTGTCGGATTTTTGTAGAAGTCCACAGAGGTTTGGGTGATAGAGAATAGATGGGAGTTGAGGGGATACAAAAATTGATCGATTTCATAGCATAACGAAGAAGGACGATTGTGGAATCTGTGGGTGTAAGATGCAGTTGCGGGTGTCGGGGAAATTGGTAGCGAGGTGAAAAAATCGGAAATATCGTTGCATAACACGTGGAAATGAAGAATGGAAATGATAAAAACAAAGTAAAAACACATAAAAAGAAAACCATTTTGCTTTTCCTTTATTAGTATGATTGCATAGCGTTGAACTCTTATAGGTGTACGACACTAAATAAATCGGCTGTGACCGATAGCCTAATTGGTTAGTAGATGTGAATGGATGGGTTAGTAAGCGATTTTACCCTATCGGAGGTCAGCGAAAATGGTTCACATTTAGAAGGTAAGATGAGTTACGTTAAATTGATTGGTTTGTTTCGTTCTGATTTTTTTAAAACTATAAAAATGTGATGTGCCGGGTTGGGGGAGAACTCTAGTAAATCATAATACTAATTAAATCATATACAAATAAATTAAATGTACGAGCTCTTGCTTATACAATCATTTAAAACCTGATGCACTCTTTATAAGAATCAATTTAATAGACTACAACCTGAAATCTGTATGCCATCGTACTTAAAATTGCAATTTCGCAAGTCGCAACTATCACCAATGCAGTTTATCAATAACACTCGCGGTGGCGCTGTTCTTGGTAAGTGATTATAAGCAATGAAATTGATTGGCCGTCTTTCAACAGATTTGTGTTTTAAGTATCTGCTTTCAAACTTAACATTAATGAAATCTAATCCTTAGGTATTGGAAGCTCAATATTTGTTTTTGTTTGATAATGATTCAGTTAATCAACCGTGCCTAATTTTTTCATTTCACAAAACGCATGATGTTCCTTCAACGAGAATCAAGGACAAAACTCTGTAAAACGAGAAATTGTTTAATTTAACGCTGCTCAGACGCGGCTAATGACATCCTGTAGCTGCTATTCGTGCTCGCTTTTTTTTTATTGCTTTAGATATGTACGTATTTGTGCGCATCCTTCTGAATTTCTTTCCGCTTTCCTTCAATGCTCAGCAGGCAAGCTTGCACAGCTACAGTACAGTAGCATAAAGCTCTCGCTTGGAATTAACCATCTTCAATTTTGGTTGAGCAAATAAAAACCGGTGGCAGATGAATATCACTCGTTCCACCAGTCGGTTTCGGGTTATTTTATTGGCTGTGGCAAGTCGGTGCGGTTGGTTGATTAATGGCCTTTTCATCGTATTTATGGGTTTCCTTTGGTAGTACGGAAAAATACTCCTTGACCTGCGGAAATGACGCTTTTGCGATTGGAAATCCTGCCAGCAAACGGCCGATTGATTCTCGTTTTCTTTGGGCTATACGACGATTTAAGGCTACTAATTGATTTATAAGTGCGCATCGATTTTTTTCTGCAAAATTAGCTAATAATCTTTTCGGGAAGACAGTTGCACTGACCAAAACGTAACAAAATATGCAAAAACCTGGCGATAGATTAATGCACATTTTATCGTTTTGTTAATTATAACAGTTAAATACAGTACCTTCATTTTTCTGCATAAAAAAATCACAAAAATGTCCAACTACTTAGTAAAACTTTTTGTAAGTAAAAAAATTCAACGTTCAAGTTTACATACACACTAGAAGGAAAGATGGCGTTTGGAATATTGCTTAATATAGCTGTAACTGAAGCTCATGTCTTTGCATACTCAATCTCGACTTAAGATTTAGTTTCAAAGGGATTCATTGGCATCAATTTTGTTATCCACAGTTATATTTGTCGCAAGGGGTGTGGGCAAAAAGAATAATAAAAAAATGAAATTGTTCTAATTAAGAACCATTTTGCCAAAGCATAATTCATCAAAGTACAATGCATACCAATTTTTCAAAGTAAGCAGACAATATTGCAATAGATAAAAACTTTCGATTGAGAGAAGGAATTTCCAAAACAGAACACATTTCAATTTCGGTTGTTATCTCAAATCGATTCAAAGCAAGCCAGCATGATTGAAACCGGCTCACAGAGGAAAAGGCTTAAATGACTGAATGATCTGTTTTCGATTGATAGGTATCAGTCTGTATGATTCAAGTCCTCAAAGAGGTTCAAAGATAAAGGCTACGGTCCGATGGAAAGTTATTTCTAAATTAATAAATTCTTTGAAAACTGTTCCGATGGTTACTATGGATTTTCGGTCAAGATTTTCTGGATAATAAAAGAAAGTTTTTTTATGCTTCTAAGCAGCACCATAGAAAACTTTCCTTCAGGAATAACGAACGATTCATTAAGTTGTTGATTTTCTTTAACGAAAGATAAAGTCGAATTTCTCTGGTCAGTGCACGGTCTGCCGTTAAAGCTGACGCAACCATTTAGCAACGGCTGCTGGCAGTATGCTTTTCCTCATGCTGAAGCAGAGTAATTAATTAAACTTTTATAAACAAACTTCGTCGTAACGATAGAAAATTTACATCTCAAACAAACTGCAACTGCTTCCGGCATCTTTGTGTAGATACATCCGATGAGTTTATTTACAAACGTACACATTCATTAATCAACTGCAGAATCCTATTCTCTTTGGGATGACTATCTTAACGAATAATCCGTTTCGTTTTATCTATAATGTTACAGTCAATTTTACCTATTTCCTATTTATTGTCGTTACCACATAGTGTTCCGTATGTTAAAATCGATTTTCGTCTCGCTTCGTCTTCCTTGTTTGCGAGCTAAATCCAAATGCAAAATGTGATACAATGTTGCACTACACTAACACTCCACTCTACTCCAAACAGTAGCACCAAGATGCGCCAAAAGTAGATCTTCGCGTTGCCGATATGTTTGCATTCTATGTTGTAGGTGAAAGTGTGCGGTCCCCGTGAAAGTATACGGTCCTGCTAACACTCGTACTCTAGCACCAGTTCGCCGCGCTGTTTGTGCGATTTAGAGACGATTACTCGGTGCGGGCCGTAACTTCCAAAGAAGCCCGGATTAGCATTTCCGCCTGCCGCCTGGGAGAGCTTAACACTGGTGCGGCTGAATGAGCGGGTGCTTGTCAGTAAATCCTTGTGATTGAAATTGTTGGTAAAGCTGTGCGCCCGGCTTCGTGCCGCCGCCGAGCCCGGCTCGTTGCCACCCTGGCTGACGGCGACGTCTTGCGTAATTTTGCGACGCTCTTTGACTTCAGCATCCACAGCAACATTATCAGCGTCACAGTTTGAGGGGGCAGCAGAGTAATCGCCGTCTTTATTAAAGACGACGTCATTGACAATAGCATCGTCATTATTATCATCTTCTTCATCATCAAAATCATCATCATCATCATTATCATCATCGTCGTCACTGTCATCTTCGTCATCATCGTCAGTGTGTTGTTCATTAGTAGAAATATTGTTTCTGAATGTTCCATTATCGATGGCCGTCTTCGAATAGTGATACGATGGGTTTGCGTAGTATTCCACTGAAGAACCACAATTGCTATCGTTGGCAGTCGAACTTGCGCCACAGCTGAGTGATAGCACCGTGTCAAGTCCCACTAGTGCTGCTATCCTTGTGTTTTGATAGTGCTCCAGATAATCCTCTTGATATGTTAAATCAACGTCGAGTGGTGACTGCCGTTGATGTTGGTGCTGACGGTGGTGGCGCTGACGATGACAATGATGATTGTTCTGCTGCTTGTGAATCAACCGCTGTTCACGTGTGTTGGCAGCGTGCTGGCGGGGAGATAAATCAGGATAAAAATTCCTGCGAAAAGATTCCCCAGCTCTAGACGGCCGAGACAGCTTGAGTGTGGAAGCGTTATGAAAGTCTTTTTGGTATAGTTCTTGGTCCTGATTGTGGGCTACACTTTCGTGGGCGATCGAGTAGTTGTTAGGGTGGGGATTATTGGCAGCGTGCAGCGAATAGTGGCTGCCATCATCTCGCAGCGAAGGCAACAGGTTCTGAGTGGCTTCATTTGCTTCTGTGCCGGTGTAGACTTTGCTTTTTGAGTGACGCCTTGAAGAGTACTCGACAGCATCTTGCTGGTAACAGCGAAGGGTTTCCTCTGGCGTACAAATCAGTTTCAATTTTTGCATTTTATTGCCACTTGAGTTATTGCCACCGGCGCTAGACGAAGGTGCACTGTAAACGGAAGCGTAGTCACTGCTGCTCAGTGAGCTTGAAGTGGTATTACTCTTGGCACTCCGTTCGCCCATCGTAGGACGACCATCGTCGAACGCGTCCTCGTTTGCGCTAACCAAGTTGAAGTCATTTTCCATTTTGATAAGACTAGCTAATTTTATTTTATTAGTGCTGCTGGCAGTCGTAGATGGTATGGTGTTATTTTTAACCTGCTTGCTTTTAGCCTTTTTATTCCCCGGACTACATGCGTCATCCAGCAGTATCAGGTTCTGTAGTGTTCGTGCGTTATTAGCGGTCTGCGGCATAAGCAACGGTGCGGTTGTGGTTGTTGCTGTCATCAACATCTGGTCTAGCGTTTTGGAGCATGATTTCGCCCGTTTATGTCCGTGCCGTGCTGGTCTTTGCGTCGAGATTTGCAATACAGGTTCTTGCTGCTCGTTATCGAATGTTTCCTTTAGGAACGTGTCCAAATAAGTTAGATTTTTCGTCAAATCCAGTTCAGACTTGTAGCTCTTATATACAGTTTTATTATTTAAATTAGACGTCTCATTTTCTTCGTACTTGTGAGTGGCCTTTATTAAGTCATCCAAATTATAGGAACTTATGTGGCAATTACGTTTGACTTTGGTACCGCCAAATAGTTTACATTTCTGACCGAGCTTGATAATTTGTGTTCTTGCACGGGTGAAATATTTCCTATCGCTCTTTTGCCATTGCGGCGCAACCAACATCAAATGCGGCGGTTCATGCTCTTCGAAGCCTGTAGTGTTGTTGGGGAAATTAAGATTTATATTTTTCAACTGGGGCATCTTTTCCGATTTCTTTCGAGAGGCGAAAGGAAAACGAAACAAATCGGAGCTCAGCTTTGGTCCACGTTTGCAAACTGTCGGCATTTCACAGCCGGACTCGGAATAATCCGAGGGGAAATCAAACTCTGGTTGTGCATAGTCCTGCCGTTTGAAAAAGCGTGTAGGTATGGCACTTTTACTTCTATCAACGTTGCTATTACTGCTGCTGGTACTCACAATTCCATGGTTCTCGTTCGATAGGCTTGCTCGACTGTTATTGGCCTCTTGGCGACGATTGCTGCACGAGATATTGGATTTCCTTCGAATATGTTTCGAGGAACAGTGGCTTAGAGTGTTGCTACTGTATGGATGTATGTTTTCATAATTGTTTTCAATTCTCCTTACACGCTCTGGACTGGGTTTCACCATTTCACTCTGATCATTTGCAACAAACTCCGCTTGTCCCTCTGGGACTATGGAGTCGTTATCGAATATTTCCGACCGACAAAACTCATCGCTATCATTATTGTTATCTTTACCACCTTCATTACAGTACGGCAACGATAAACTTTTGCTATTGTATTTATTGAACGCTTCCGTTTGTTTTATACTAACCCCATCAATGTCTGCCAGATTCGATGGGAGCTGCTTTCCGGTAGTGCTGATGGAATTCAAATCATGTGTCATGGACAGCTTCCGTTTGTTTTCCGGTCTCTTTCCAATCGAGCAGTAGATGCCAGTGCTAGAGTTAGCCTTAATTAAATTTCCCCGCTTTATTCCCACAGCACTTCCTTTGTCATTAGTAACTTCCGCAATGACTTGTATACCTTCATTATTATTACTAGCATTGTTACAATCTTTGGTTGAGGACACAACGGACGACCTGCGCTCTTCATTTACTCCTCTGCTGTACGACTTTGTCAGAATCAGCGAGTAAGATTTCTTAAAGTTCGATTTAATTAAAAAATGACTCTTATCTAATTTATCTAGAAATCGATTGAATCTCTCCACGCTATAATCACTTACTTTGAACAATCGAACGCCACCGTCATTAGTTTCGCTAACATTATCGATGGTCTTTGTTTGAGACTGATAGTTATTGGTGCCCACAACGACGCCGGTTGGTTCCGTTTGGCCAACACGACTGGATGCGCCAGTCTGGCTGGGTTCAACGGCAACCGACCCTTCAGTGGGGAGTGGAGTAGTTTTCGGACTAGTGCTACCACTTCTGCTGAAGTCCGTATTAGGTTCTTTAACCATACAATCAGTCTCACTAGTAGGTGCCTGCTAAACCCTTGTCGGTGGTTGTAATATCATAGCAGCCATTCGTACCTTCATAGCTTCCGGCGAGCCAGGAGTTCCGTTTTGGTGATGATGGAAACCAGTTGGCGTCGTGTAGATGGAATCGAGCGGAGGAACGCTGGTGCTGTCGGATCGTGATTTCAGATCCGCTTTTTCGCTGCAACGAGAAGAGAAAAAACAGAGAAAAAGCGTATAAACAACAGGTTTCTAATGTGCTTGCACTTGAGTTTTTGCGCAGAGCGAACAGCCACGTCTCCCTTGGGTGGTGCTGGGGGCATAGGGAAAATCGGATGTGGGAAGTCTCTCTTTATACTGACAGCAAGAAAAACGTATGTTAAAGAAAGATTCTGTATTAAATTCTTTAAACATTTTGTTTGTAGCGAAACGAACCAGGACCCTGCTTGGTAAGACTTTGCTTATGCAATCTCTAACTTTCTTGTTTTCTTGAAAAGCGAAACGAAAAAAAGTGTGAAATAATAATCTCATATCTTCTAGGGTTTAGAAAAAGCAATTCAATTGTAGAAATAATATGAGATGAATTTGGCAACACTTTTTTTTTAATTCCGGTGAAACATGGAGTGGTAATATCTTATCATGCCGATTTGGACAAAGAAAAATGTTACATGTTATTCTGTACATAAGAATTTACTAAATTGTTTGAAGGTACACGTACAATCTTATTACTATTTTCACGCATTATCAGCACATATGCAAATTCGATATCCAACGCATGAATCAAACACACGTGTGCCAAACTGACAGTGTAATATATCGTAACACGCATAAATCGATATATTTTCACATTCAAAGATATTATTTGCGCCCAAAATACACAATGCTGTGCAGTAGCCCAGAATGAAAGTTAAAGTGGAACTTACTTTGCTGGAATTAAACATTGGCATCCCTATATGTTGCCTAAGAAAGAAATTTTGCATAAGAAAACCATTTTTCTATGATATTGTTTGTAACAGTGGTCGTTATTTTCCTAATTATCATATGTTATGATTTATAACTAGCGTTTTTCGTTCCAAGAGTTATGGCTTTATTCACTTCAGAAAAATTATAGAGCAATAATTCATCCTATACAGACTTATTGAAAGCATTGAAGCTTTGTTTTGGCGTTACGGTCAAAATTTGGTGAAGCAAGAATGCGTGTAAATTGAGTAAATTTTCTGGTAAAAATCAAATTATTTTCAGCTATTATATATTTCAATGTGTAAAACATGAAATACCAATGTATAAAACATGAAATTCTAGTTAACCGAAAAAGGCTGTTAAACGAGCTTGTAGCGGGACAAGAGAGCCTGGACCCGCTCCCTAGCCGACAAAGAAGAAACAGCCGTCGCCAATGATAATATCCGTTTGTTGTACGATAGTTCTGGCTGCCTTAATGGTACCAGGATGAATGCTGAGATGCCGCTAATGACCCCTCTTTGTTGCATCAACTATTCAGCAATATATAAGAAACCGCAACTTTTCCAGTGGAATGTATGCTGGGCATATTGGTCAAAGTCCCTAAAAAAGAATGCCTAACTCAGTGGTGCTTAGGCATAAGCGTAGTGCGGGCCAAATCAGATAGCCCTAAAAGTCTGCGGGCCGCAATGACCTCTGGCCATTCTTGCGCATAGCAAAATCTAAAATTGGTGGCAGCAAAAACCAATTTTCAGGAATCACCACTAGATTTAAACTGGAAAATAATCAAATCTGCAATAAGCACGAGGTATTACGACTGAACTATGTGACCCATGTGTCATCAGAAAACATATTCATAAGTCCGCCATCCCTCAAATCAATCCGCGGGACGTACGAATCGTCTCGAAGGGCCGCGGTTTGGCCATCACTGGCCTAACTGAATGCGGTAGTTGGTAAATGGTTGGACAATGCGTAAAACAGACCCCGTAGTGGTTCTTAGTCTGTTATCCAGCAACTCCTATCCCCCCTACCTCTACGTGGTACCAGCTGGAATACGAGCAACCTTAGCGGAGATCGGGTAACCAACCCTGATGAAAACTTGGGCCGTATATCAACAGGGAAGGCGGCACAGTGTTGTCTCGACACTGTAAGATGGCAGTCCCATCACGAAACTCGGTAGCGGAAGCCCTAGTACAGCTACCTATCTAAGCTCACAAAAAGAATCAAGAACACAAAGACGAAATGAAAATATGGGATGGAGACTTGGTACCTGGAACTGCAGATCGCCAAAATTCGTTGGTGACGACAGGGTGCTGCTCGATCAGTTAGTACCCCGAAAGTTTGGTTTTTTGGCGCTGCAGGAGATCTATCGCAAAGGCGAGAAGGTGTGGAGGATCCATGACGGCAAAACTCAATTTTTCAAGAGCGGTGGAGCGACCAATGAGCTGGGAACGGGCTTCGTACTGTTGGGCAAAATGCAGGATCGCGTAATGAACTACTTACTTACTTAGGTGGCTTGCCGTCCTAAGACAAAGCCTGTTGAACAAAGTTTTTCCATGTAACTCGGTTGAGGGCTACCGCTCTCCAATTCCTCGGACACCGAGTAATCTCCGCCAGATCTCGCTCCACCTGGTCTAACCATCTTGTTCGCTGCGCTCCAAGTCGTCTTGTTCCTACCGGATTTGAAGCGAACACCATCTTTGCAGGGTAGTTGTCGGGCATTCTTGCAACATGCCCTGCCCATCGTATCCGTCCAGCTTTAGCCACCTTCTAGATACTGGGTTCGCCATAGAGCTGTGCGAGTTCATGGTTCATCCTCCGCCTCCGTACTCCGTTCTCCTGTACGCCGCCGAAGATCGTTCTTAGCACTCGTCGTTCGAAAACTCCGAACACTCGCAGGTCCTCCTCGAGCATTATCCATGTTTCATGCTCGTAGAGAACAACCGGACTAATAAGCGTCTTGTACAGGGTGCACTTTGTACGGGGTCTGCTCGACCGCAATTGCTTGTGGAACCCATAGTAAGCACGACTTCCGCTGATAATACGCCTCCGAATCTCACGGCTGGTATCATTGTCCACCGTTACCAGTGAGCCAAGGTAGACAAATTCATCGGCTACCTAAAACTCATCGCCGTCGATCAATATACTACTGCCCAAGCGGTGCCGTTCGGCCTCGGTTCCGCTGGCCATCATGTACTTTGTTTTAGACGCATTTACCTTTAACCCAATCTTTTCTGCTTCGCGCTTTAGTCTGGTGTACTGTTCAGCCACCGCCACAGATGTTCTGCCGATAATATCCATGTCATCGGCAAAGCAGACGAATTTACTAGATTTGTTGAATATCGTGCCCCGCGTGTTGATATCCGCTCGGTTCATAACACCTTGTAGCGCTATGTTGAACAGCAGGCATGAAAGACCATCACCTTGACGAAGCCCTCTGTGTGATTCGAATGAACTTGACAATCCACCCGAAATCCGAACACAGCGCTCCATTCCATAGATTTAATCAGTTTGATGAGCTTGCTGGGGAAGCTGTTCTCGTCCATAATTTTCCATAGCTCTTTCCGGTCGATGGTATCATATGCGGCTTTGAAGTCAACGAATAAATGATGCGTGGGAACTCTGTATTAACGGCCTTTTTGGAGGATTTGCCGCAGTGTAAATATTTGATCCGTTGTAGACCGACCTTCGACGAAGCCGGCTTGATAAGTTCCCACAAATCTATTCGCAATTGGTGATAGTCGGCAGAAAATGATTTGGGACAGCACTTTATAGGCGGCATTAAAAACGGTGATCGTTCGATAGTTCTCACAGTCCAACTTGTCTCCCTTTTTATAGATCGGGCAGATAAACCCCATCATCTCCTCCGGTAGCTGTTCCGTATCCCAAATTCTAACAATTAGTCGGTGCAGACAAACGACCAGCTTTTCTGGTCCCATTTTAATAAGCTCCGCTCCGATGTCATCTTTTCCAGCTGACCTGTTGTTCTTTAGCTGCATGATGGCCTCCTTAACTTCGCCTATCGTAGGGGCTGGCACCTCTTCCCCGTTTGTTGCACCGTCGAAATCGCTTTCTCCGCCGCCATGGTTCTCCGCCTGGGCGCCATTCAGGTGTTCGTCGAAATGCTGCATCCACATATCGGTCACCTCACGATCGTCCGTCAGAATACTGCCAGTCTTATCCCGACACATTTCGGCTTGCGGCACAAAGCCTTTGCGGGATCCGTTCAGTTTCTGGTAGAACTTTCGCGTTTCCTGAGAACGATGTAGCCGCTCCAACTCTGCATATTCCTGCTCTTCCAGGTAGCGCTTTTTCTCCCGAAAGATTTGGTTTCGCTGCATCTTCTTCTGTTTGTGTCTTTCCACGCACGGGCACTGGTTGAGCTCTTCCAGGACACCTCCACCAGCGCTGCGACGTCGAACTTGCGGCTCTTCAATACGTCGGAGAGCACTCGAGTGCTCCCTTGGAAGTTGAGAGATCGGCAGTTCCACGTCTCGAGTTTCCAATCCATAGTCCTTTTTTGTCGCGTGGGTCTATTCCGATTGTTCCAGTAAGAATTTATTTGTTCTTCGTTCCGTGCTTTAGTATTTTTCGTGGTGACGGCTTGCAAAGCCTGCTACACCAACCCCCTGTTTCGCCTGAGGGCCAACGAAGCTCGAAAGAGCCGTCCTTTCCTGTCAGCATACGACCTTGGCTTCCACCAGGGTTGGTTACCCGATCTCCAACAAAGTTGCTCGTAGCCCGGCTGGTACCACGAGGAGGTAGGAATAAGAGTTGCTGAATAAGAGGTTATGAACCACTGTAGGGTCTATTTTATGCCTACACGTGCACAAGGCACCGACGGTACGCATTATTCAGCCATTTACCAGCTAATGAAACTGGCGTAATAACCGCGTAATGAACTGAAAAGCGATCAACGAGAGGAAGTGCGTGCTGTTGATAAAAGGCCGTTTCTGCATGTGGTTATGATAGAAAGTCAATTATATCTAGCAAAGCATAGTATGCAGATACTTAGTATCTTCGGCAAAGTTTAATGAAATTCCAAGTTCTACAACCTTGCCGAACACATGAACATGCTATCTAGTTCCTATAAAAAGTTAATTTTTTCAAATATGTTATCCCCTTAATATCTATTTGTATGAAAATATAAACAGTTGCAGAATACTTTTTTAAGACATTTCTCCAAAGTCACCTAAGCTCAAAAACGTCAGGAAAAGCGAGAAAAGACTTTTGACCGCCTTTTTCTAGAATGGTCCCACTGTGCAACGGGGCCACAACTGCGGTGCTAAGTGAAGGAACCTCGAGCGCACGAAATGACTGGTTTGACGGGGAATGCCAAAAAACGAGGAAGAGAAAAGAAGAGCTTGGAAAAACTATCTAAACATATCCACGAGAGAAAATTTGGTAAAGTATCGAACGCGAAATAAGGACCACGATCTAGCGGAGGAAAGGCACCAAAAGGAGAACCCAGTTAGCACCAACTCGTATATCAATGTACGAAAACTATCGTAAATATCTCCTGACAAACTCGAAATCGTAACTAAAGCTGGATAAAGTGGGATCAACTTGATTTTTTGTCGTATATAATGATAATGACTGACATACATTAGGCTTGGTAAACGGCTGAATAATGCGGAATATAGACCCCATAGTGGTCGTTAGCCTCTTATCCAGCAACTCCGATCCCGACCTCCTCGTGGTACCAGCCGGAATACGAGCAACCTTAGCGGAGATCGGGTAACCAACCCCGGTGGAAACTAAGGTCGTATACTAACCGGGAAGGAGGTATAGTGAGTCCCGGCACTATAAGATGGCAGCCCCATCGCGAGACTCGGTAGTGTTGCCCCAGTACGGCTACACACCTAAATTCAAAAACTAACAACATTCAAGCATATTCGGAGCGGATTATTCGGCATCGACCTAGGCGACGGAACAAGGACGACTAATGGAGACTCGGGACTTGGAACTGCAGATCGCTAAATTTCGCAGGTTGCGAGCGGGTGCCGATTGAACAGCTGGAACCCCGCAAACTCATGGTATGGAAGATACGTGGCGGAACGGCGCAGTTTTACCAGAGCGCTGGCACTACCAACGAGCTGGGAACGGGCGAACGGGCTCTGTAGTGCTGGGCGGAATGCAGGATCGCGTGATAGATTGGAAGGCGATCAACGAGAGAATGTGTGTATTGAGGATAAAGGGCCGTTTCTTCAATTATAGCATCATTAACGTGCACTGCCCGCACGAAGGTAGACCCGACGATGAAAAAGAAGCGTTCTACGCGAGGCTGGAGGCAACGTACGACAGCTGCTCGTCACGGGACACCAAGATCGTCATCGGGGATATGAACGCCCAGGTCGGAAGGGAAGAAATGTATAGACGGGTGGTAGGACCCCATAGCCTGCACACCGACACAAACGATAACGGCCAACGATGTATAAACTTCGCAGCTTCCCGAGGCCTGGTGATCCGAAGCACCTTTTTCCCGCGCAAGGATATCCACAAAGCCACCTGGAGATCACCTGACCAACGTACAATGAACCAAATTGACCACGTTCTCATAGAGGGCCGGTTCTTCTCTAACATCACGGACGTACGCTCCCGTCGGGGTGCAGATATCGATTCTGACCATTACCTAGTAGCAGTACATGTGCGCTCAAAGCTGTCCACCGTATACCGGACACGTCAAAGCCGCCCTCCTCGGCTGAACATCAGGCAGCTAGATAACCCACAAGCTGCCGAGAACTACGCGCGCGTACTGAATGAGGCCCTGCCTTCTTCCGAGGAGTTAGGTGCTTCAAACCTCGAAGACGGTTGGGGCAGAATACGCTCGGCCATCGGAGAGGCCGCTACCGCGGCACTAGATGTTGAGCCTCGGAGTACACAAAATGATTGGTTTGATGGGGAATGTCAACAAGCGGTGGAGGAGAAAAAAAAGGCTTGGAAAAATTATCTAAGTATTGCCACTAGAGAGAACCTGGCCAAGTACCGACGAGCTAGGAACCAGTTGACCACGATCCTGAGGAGAAAAAAGCGCCAAAAGGAGGATAGAGATCGTGAAGAATTAGAGCAACTATTCCGAGCTAATGACACGCGCAAGTTTTATGGAAGGTGAACCAAACTCGGAAGGGCTACACACCGAAACCTAACATGTGTAGGGACGAGGGAGGGAATCTAATTACAAACGAACGCGAGGTGGTCGACAGGTGGAAGCAGTTCTTCGATGAACACCTCAATGGCGAAGTCGCAGATGGGGGCCCAACGTGCACGATAGCTCGACCAGGTCGAAAGCGATTTGCGATTTCTGAGACGACTAGGAAATTGGCGACGAGTGGCCCAAGACCGAGTTGAATGGAGACGAGTGCTTGAAACAGCACGAGTCACCCCGGCTCTATGTTGCTGAAGAAGAAAATTTGTGGCTGTAACTAATTTAGCTATTAACCAATATGAATGAAACTTTTTTTCAGACAACTAGAAAGATATACCTTTTAAATGGAATGAAGAGATCGTTGATAACCAAAAAAATTTTAAAAATTTTGGAAAAAAGTGTCACAATGTAGACGTCTTTCCCCTACCGTATACTTTTTGCCGAGATCCTAGTGTAATTCGTAGAAGTGTACAACGAGCTCACGAAATGTCTCTTATTTTGACACCATTTTGAGCCAAACAAATGCCGCTTGTTTTGAGAGAGAGAGAACATACTCTCTCACTAACACTACACTAACGTAAGCAAAACTAGTCGAAGGCTCTACGGATCTGTAAAGCTTTAGGTATAACTTTAGACAAGCAACAGGTAATACGGAGGATATTCCATTGGATCTATGTGTGAGATGCCGGAATTACCTAGGCCTATTTGGTTCGGTAGCCATAAACAAAGAGTTACCTACACGGAGCGAAATAGCTCCAGTTTGTTTCAAACAAAATGATTGTGGCTTTAAGCCACAATCATTTTGTTTGAAACAAACAAAATTTGAAATTTTTGTTTGTGCGTAAAACAACCACAAATATGGTTGAAACTACATTTTTATTCTCCGTGTAAGAAGGAACAGTTTTCTAGAACGCATCCACGCGCCCATCTGCCACAGCATAATCACTATTTTGGCATTCAAAAAATAAGAGATACATCTTCAAATATACCTTAACCAGTAACCAAAATACCCCAACACTCAATTTTAACTCTAGCATCCGAAAAAAATTTATGAAAACCCCTTATTTTTCGACCTTCTAGAGTAGGGTCCCCCGTTAACAAAAGGTTATATCGATCTCGTAAGCGTACAGTATAGGTTTTGCATAGGTAATAGGTTTTCAGACAAAAATACTACTACCAATTGATTTTACCTGAGGAATAGTCATTTTACCATAGTTCACGAGCTAACCTATCAATACAGGAAGGTACAAAAGCAGAACGTCGTATCTTGTGATAGCAGTCAGCACTCGAAAGTTATCGTAAGCAGTTGTTCCTCTGATTTTTAGGGTCGCGATTAAATCTGTGAATCAGTTACCGATTATGGATTGCAAGTGTTCTAACGACGCTCGGTCTCAGAAAAGACCGAGAGCATTCCTTGAGGAAGAAGCCGCTCTGGAGAGTGGCATACAATCGAAAAGGTCACGTACGAAGATATATTCAGGCGCCAAAGCTCGCCAACCGAGTGTACCGAAACTTTTCACCCTGGCAACTCGCTCGCTACAGGAAAACGTCGATCAGATCGGCGTGTTGGGTGGCAGCATTCCATTCGATCTACTTCGGCCAGTACTGGAAAAAGCTACGCCCAATCAGCTAACGAAGTTAGAGCAATTAAATCCCTACTTACTGGAAGAGACGTATGTTCTCTGGGAACAGCATTGCAGGCGCGAGTTTCGCAATCAACAGCGCAAAGAAGAGGAGTGTGAGTCCTGGCGAGAAATGTACGGCCGTTGCTCCCAAGAAAGAGACGCAAAACTTACCAGTCTCGTACAAATTATCAAGCAGTCCACAGTGCAAAGAGAGGCCCCTATACGGAAAACCCAGCTGCTGTACATGGATTCGACTGTGAAGCCACCGCGCAATGTGATCAGCAAGCAGATCAAATACGGCACTGATCGAGTTGCCGTTGTGTCGCCGGCAGCTAGAGTGCCGGCGTTGCAGAGCACGTCCAATGTCGTCAAAGTAGGAGATTCTCGCCTGAAGGCGGTTGTTGCTGGGGCAAAGGGTAAAGTTCCGGTGCAAGGGAAGCCGAAAAAGGCACCGTTGATGGCCAAGTTGTTGACCTCTATAAAAGGCTTGAAGGGTGGTTCACGGCGTTGAGTCCGTGAGCTAGACTAGTCGTACACAGTAGTTATTAGACATTAGATCTAGATTAGTTTAGTCGTAAGCAGTATTAATATAAGACAAATGCATCAAATTGCTTGCATGCTACAATCACCTTTTTGTAAAATCTTAAATGTAGAAGGCATACTTTAAAGAATGTAAAAAATGGTATATTTTGAAGAAAGTAAAATTTAATACAAACGTGATTTATTTTCAAGATAATTTAGTTATTTATTTTTTCGTCTTGTTGCATACTTCTTTCGATTCTGAAGCGTACTAATATCGGTCGATTTAACTGTATTTCTTATCCTTAGTCTTTGAGATATTCATTTCAACATTGAACCTAAACCACCCAGGTAACAATTTAGGTTTTACTACACTCTTATGATGGCATTTAAGACCAAAATTGGTCATAAAAACCGCCATAAGAGTACAATAAAACTCACATTGTTGCTTGGGAAATTTGATGTCCTGAATGAATATGCTCGTAACATAGGGCAACCATTTCTTCCCGTCGCCCGATTGCATCCATATGCTGCACGCCTTTAATCAAAACCTGCCAAAACGAATGGTATTTGTTAATTGGCTTAAGAAACTTTCTCAAAACATATAACATTAGTCGTTGAACGCACAACTTTTGGTTGAATCGAAAAAAATATAGAATTAATCACTAATTTAATTTCTTCGAAAATAGCATTCATTCTGACAGATTGTTTGAAAGAATATTTATCAACTAACATATGGAATGCCCGCTAAAAATTATTCCAGGAAAAAAGATCATGTTATCAGTACGGATGTGCGATATTTTATCGATACCGGAGGTATCGATATTTTCATTTGATATGTCGAGTATCCGGCATCGATATTTTACAATGCGATATTATCGGATATCGATACCTTGTCATCCGATATTATAGGTATCGAAAGCTACAAAAAGGCCAGCTCTTCACGCATAACTTTTTGCCAAATTATCGAACTCGCGTTTTTCAGTTCTCAAGCTTCCAAACAGGCATGTCTAAAAGCTGAACCATACTGCAGGCCGCATTTGAAAAATGCTACTAAATTTATTTGAGGCAGAACGCTGCTGCCGTGCCTGATGAAATTAATTGCACGCTCAAAAAAGCAACCGCAACCCGTTTCGGTGTTGTCTTTCAGACGCCGGTTTTTAACATTTCAGTAACACTTGGGATTGCGTGTGCTTGCTTCGTAAAAGATCCTCGGATATATGCTAGATGTGTGTCTTTTTGCTAGCGCTAGGTTTTCATATTCCCTTATCTATTTCATTGACTCACATGGCCAACTGAAATAAATATGAAGCACCTCCATGTGTGTTTTTGCAAACTTGAGAATACTCTTCTATGGTGGATGCCGATATCAACGGACTGTTAGGTTAATTGTTTCCTGAAGCCACAATGAACATTGCATCGCTGCAAGCGAAGATTGCAAGAACCATTTATATTGTGAACTGTGAAGCGAGCTACGTATGATAATTTGCGTTAAACCGATCCTGCTCCTGATCAATTATTTATATTCTCTGCCTAAAAATGCGAATCCAGCCATGTCTCAAAATATTTCAGAAAATCGAAAAACTTTTTTATTATTTAACACCGTTTTATTAGATGTTTCTGGATATAGGGCTTTACAGAAATTAGCTGAAAGGAGAGCTGTCAACTTGGGCCCCAGGCCCAAACATTTCGGCTTCACGCAAATTGTATGCAGATGACAGTCATGATATCAGTTAACTCGGAAATGTGTTAACCGGATGCATTGAAAACTGGTGCTAAAAGTATTACAAATTCAACACCACTGATAAATTCCTAGCCACACTTCGTGTTTGTTTGTATGTATGAAAACAGATGAACTTGGTTGCGTCGTTTTAGGAAACGGTAACGACTGTATAAGCTACGTTCGGTGTTTTGCCAATGTCTGATTCTAATTTTGAATTTTATTTCTTGAGATGTGGATTATCTTTAATATTTTCCCCCTAGAACAACACAATGTGAATAAATAATGTGCGAATCGAAATTAAATCTAACACTTTTCTGATTATAGGAGTTAATGTAAGCATTTATGATGCTGCTTCTGTTGAAAAATAACAAACTATGCAGTAAATCACCGGGGTTTTCAAAACAAAAACTTGCCAGGATATTTTGTTGCATTTTGGACCAATCTATTGAAAAATTGTTTGAAACTGATCTAGTCCTGGTGCTTCTAGTTTAAAAGCGCCCGCCTAACCAATAAATCTGCTGCGAACATTGTCGAGTGGAACGTATAGGGTATCTTGGAGGTGCGGAGATGCCGGCGACTCAAACGAGACAGGTGGCCGCATCGCAAGCCCGTGACGGATCGTATCTGGAAACTTTCTGAATATTTCGGGTTTCGATATCGGTGAATATCGAAGTATCGATATTTTGGTTGCGATATCCTCATTACTCAGTATCGGATCGGTCCGATATATTGCGATACCAGATATCGATACTTTGGCTTTCGATTCCCATCCCTAGTTATCAGATAATGTTATCAGCAGCTTAGAAGATTTCTTGGCATTTTGCTCTTGGGTTATTTTCATACATTTTATAGCAATACAATCAAAAGTATGAAAAGAATTGTGACTCTTTGATTCTTCACTTTGAGAATTGTTGCGAAAAAAATTACATTAAATTGTGTAGTAGAAACAAGGGGTCTGCAACAGTTTTTATTCTGACATACATACGATTTTCAGCACAAAATCGTAGAGTAGTACGGAGCGACTCGCGCTTATTCGGATATTATTGTATATAAATACTTATATAGTCGTAACGCTCAAAATTATTCGTAATCACGTATATCGCCTCCAAAATAGTGCGGATATGCCAATTTTGCGCATGAAATACGATTTATTGGTACCTTTTTTATACATATGAAAATGCTAGGGATAGGGACAGAGACCGTGAGGAGCTGGAGCAACTAATCTGAGCTAATGACACGCGCAAGTTTTACAAGAAGACGAACCAAACTCACAATGGTTATACACCGAAACCTGACATGTGCAGGGACGAGGGAGGGGATCTAATCACAAACGAGCGCGAGGTGATCGTCAGGTGGAGGCAGTTCTTCGATGAGCACCTCACCGGCGATAAAGCAGAAGGAGACGCTACGGGAGTTAACCTAAAAGTGCCTTCAAACGACAACAACAACATGCAAGTATGCTGGTTCCCGATCTCGAAGAGATCCGGCGAGAAATCGGACTGCTGAAGAATAAAAAAGCCGCCGGAAAGGACCGACTCCCGGCAGAACTCTTCAAAAATGGCCAAGAGCCGCTAGCAACGGCACTTTACTGGATAACTTGACCGGCTACCGGGTGACCGGCTAGATTGCTATAACTACCGCTGCATTACGCTGGTCAACGCCGGCTACAAGGTGCTCTCCCAGTTTTTGTTGTCTCGTCTATCCCCAACTGCAAGAGAATTCGTAGGGCAGTATCAGGCGGATTTTATCGGGGCTCGTGCTACTACGGATCAAATTTTTACTCTCCGACAAATCTAACAGAAATGTCGATAGTACAACAATCCCACGTATCATATTTTCGTGGATTTCAGAGCAGCATACGATACAGTTGAACGCGAGCAGCTATGGCATAATGTACGAGTATGGTTTTTCGTGAAATTAAATTAAAAAGAATACTTTCCAATTAAATTCTTATTCTAAGTTTAAAAGTTAGCCTTAAAAACCTATTTTAACTAGATACAAATGATCGCCTGTTTCTCAGAGATTGCCGAATCGATTTCTGCGCTATTAGTCTCCTTTGAAAGGTAATATAGCCTTATAGATCACTATTGATTTGTTTTTTGATTGGACGTTAAGCTGAAAGTTATGAGCAATCGTGTACAACACATCAAAATTAACAATAATTTATAATGATTTTAACTAAGATAATTTATCTAGCAATAGCAATTGGTTTTACCGGTCAAAAGATATTTAAAAATGATTGATGAAATTTATTCAAGACTGCTATACTCATAAAAACCAGTGGGACCAAATCTCAAAAACGCGATATTATAGTAAATAGCGTAAAAATGTGAAATTTTTCAACGAGTGTATCTTTGGAGTAGTTCATTAATAAAATATAGCACATTTTCTTACACTTTTAGGGTAACCGTGGATCCGCCTAATAGGGTGACACACATATAGTGTCTTCGCGAAAATTGTAGAACACACTAAACTAAGTAACTTCGTTGCATATAGTAACTATCTATCTCTCACTGGTTGCGAAATATAATGATTTGTTTAAAGAAACCGGTTTAAAAACAATTCTGCTCCAAAATTTTGCACACGATTTTTTACTGCTTCCAAATGTTCTACAGAATTATTCAGTATGTTAAAATGCAATCTAAAGTTTGTTTTTCTTTAGGATACTAACGGAAGATAACTAACACAGCGTTAAAAAACCAATTGGATTTAGATCCGAAGACGTGTCGACTTTTATATGAGCATTTTCTCATATCGCTGAAAACACCATTTTTGACACGATTATTTTTTATTGGAATTTGAATGTGAATATGTGAAAATATTTTCTTGCTACTACCTTTAATCGTGGGGAGGACCAATCAGCACCAAATTTAGAATTTTTGCTTTCTGACCTATAACGAACAATCTGGCCAAATTTGGTTCAAATTCGTCGATTACACGGTTATCGGATACTTACAATCGGATACTTAGTTTTACAAAAAATATCAGAAAGAGTGTTCATAAGTAGCCCTATACCAGATTTTAGGGCATTATTTAAACTACCTTTAAAAATATAAGGCAAATAGGAGGGAATATATTGAAAAAAATTACTTTTATGTTTTTTATCATGATTTTGCGAAGTTGTTTCTTTCAGTAATTTTTTTTCTGAAAACAATTTCCCACAACTTTTGCTTTGGCGCCATTTTGATCATTAGAGTAGTTTTAAGATATAGTAAAAAAATAATTTCATTTCTAAACACGTGCTTTTGAAAAGTTATTCGTGGCGAAGAAATTATGTTTAATGGAAAATTAATCCTTGAGTGGTATCCAACATATGAGCAAAACTTCATTCCAATCAAGAATAATATTGGAGCTGGAAATGCCAACATTAAATGACAAATAAAATGGCATAACAAAGGTTCCTTTCACCGCTAGGTGGATTTCATCGGGTTTTTATGTTATCCCTTAGTTTTTCGCGGTAATGTATTGTTCATTCTGAGTTATGGCCGAGAAACTGGCGACTAACAAAGGCAATGTAGTTGAACAGATTAAGTCAGCTACATGGGCCGAATAATCTTGAATTGCATTTTTTATATAAACAGTAATAAAAATCGAACAAAAGTATAGATAGAATTAGCTAGATTTACTTTCTAGCCGTGTAAACCGTTTCAAGATATAATGCCCCAACAATAAATAAGCTGACCTTACTCCTAGCCACAACAACAAGATATAATGCCTGCTTCGGTGGTAGTTAGGGCTGGAATTACCCATAATGAGTGCACTTCGGTAGTGATTGCTCTCGCAGGAATATAATCGTTCAACCTACGTTCTTGGAGGTAAAGCTGAAGAGCATAATAAAGTGTGGGGTATATGCTCGTTTTGCCTCTGCGCCTTTAGAGTTACAGCCCAAATTTACCTACATAAAGTATTAACGAAGGATCGTGTATTAAACATTTTCTTTACTTTATGTTTACGTTGTATGAAAGTTTTAACTTTAAAAGCTTATTTAGGCAGATCTGTTACCAATTCAATGCTATAAGAGATGCCAGTTTTGGCACTATTCAATCCGTTTTATCTCTAATGCAGAATATATGTATCTGCTTTAATAAACCTGTAGTATTTTGAGCTCAGCTTCTATTCTGTTCAAGTGTTTACTACCGTTCTGGGCTTTCATGGGAAGCAGGATACGGCAATGAATAGAAAAAATAAACTTTTATATTGAAACGGCGCTATTTTTGTGTGCCCAATATTTATTTTAATTACCGTGCCGTATCGAAATCCGTACACCTAAGAACTAGACAATTTAGAATGGTCAATATGAAATTATGGCAATTCATCACATTTTTTTTGACAGTATGTTGCTTATTTTAACATTATTTGGAATCACAGGAAGCTAAAATTACTCCTAGTTATAAAAAATCGAGGACAAAATGTACAACTTTTGATTCGAAATCCGTACACTTTTTCATATCTGTTTTTTATTCGACAGAACTGCCAGCGAACTGCGAAGTACAGGATAATTACGGAGCTAGTGCTACGTTCCTATTGACTTGTAAACCCTTCAAAGAATGGCTTGATAGACTAGTTTCGTATCTTAAGGCCTTCTGGGAGGCAGGTGATATGTTATTTTACGTAAAATAACTCTAACTTTAAACCACAACTGGCTTATAGATCACTCATCTCTACAGCAGAACCCATTAAGATTATGAAGGCAATACGATTGAAAACTATACTCAATAAAACAATGGTAAGTCGTGATAAAATGAGTTCAGTACTGAAGCTAGTGGAATATATGGTGGATGGAGATGGAGCACGATATCCGCCGCTAACACTGCGATGCGTTACCGCGAAATCCTCGAGAATCGCTAAACGGCACACTCGAATCAACTTTCTCTTACTGTTTTTCTTTTCGCTATAGAAGTGTGCTAAATATACGATGAAGTACTGGAGTACTGGAGTACTGGATGCTGAAGAAAAAGGTAGCGGAAATGGATTTCCTAACGTGGGGAAAGCGAGAAATTGTACAAATGGAGTACTCTTTGCCGCACAACTTTTACAATTCAATTTTTTTATGATAATTATTCCTTGGAATGTGCTTTCAACTGTGGATATAACATTTTGCTTTTGCAAGTGTATTCAGACGTAGACACCAGGTTCTTGCACTGTGCAGAAAACAAAATTTTACAACAGATTCACTAATGAATGCGCTAATATAAATATCCTTACTTTCACCTTCAATTCACTTAACAGTGAAAATTCGCCTTCTTCATGTAGCTTCACATGTCCTCAGAATTGTGCTATCAAAAGTTGATTAAGACTGTTGAATCGTACGTAGTTACTACGAAATTCTCTTTTTCGTTTTTCGTCATATATTCATAGAAGACAGAAAGAAACATTAGTGGAAAGATTACAAAGTCTACAGACAGTTGAAGTTTACGAACGAAGCTTTGTAAATAGTGAACCCAGAAGAATCAGCTTAGAGATACTAATTTGGTAGAGTATATTCACTGAAGTTTTTGGAGCGTCTTAGTAGAATACGAAACCTAAAAATAAAAAATAAGAAAACTTATCCAATTTAATTCTACTATGTGTATTTTATTCAATGACAGATACGTATTTCGCCTACGACTTGCAGGCTTCCTCAGTGTCTGTTTTGTTTTGTAGTTCGAAAACAGACACTGAGGAAGCCTGCAAGTCGTAGGCGAAATACGTATCTGTCATTGAATAAAATACACATAGTAGAATTAAATTGGATAAGTTTTCTTATTTTTTATTTTTAGGTTAAGGGGGCATAGTACTTTTTCAATTTAAAAAAATCGAAATTTTTTTTATTGATTATTTCGAAAGATTAACATGTCGACCATATGTCTTTGAAGTCGTTTGGATGAAATCTAAAAATTGACAAAGTTACAGCTATTTTGTACCGCGCATGTCTGGAGCGATTACACGGCGAATAAAAACTTCAACGTCGTTTTTCTCGAAACTAGGTTTTCAAAGTCGGTACCATAAATATCTCAAGAACGGCTCAAGCAATTCTGTTGATTCTTTTTTTGTTTGAAAGCCAACAAAATTATCTAGTGTTTGACCCATTCTTTTTTCGATATTGCAATTTTTGTATGTTTTAGAAATGTTTAAAGTCAATTTTTTCGACTATAAACCTTACTTTTATGTTTAAATGATCCAATGTTCCAATGTAATGTTCCATTTTGTTATGCATTCGAATTTTTAAAAAATCATGGGTCAAACACGAGATAATTTAATATACTTTGATGTCGTTTTGGAATTCTTCAAATTGGATAAGCCCCCCAGCGCCAATCCATGGTACCGCAAATCATGTTTTTTTCGAATGATCACGTTCAAGGAGCCGTAGGGGAGAGGGGAAGAGGTTCACATATGCAAACAAAATTGTAAATATTAGTATAAAGTGCAATGTTTAAAATACAAAAAACCCGAATCGATTCGCTTTTCGCGTTATCGAGAAAAAAATATTTGAAATAAGGCAAAAGATATGGTGTAAAAAGTACTATGCCCCCTTAAGAGTATATTCAATTCATTTCATTATAGCAAAACAATATCTCAGCAACTGTTTACAGCTATCGTCTGCACACAGAACTCTTTTTAAAAAATGGCTGGAAAAATTCTCCGAGCTCATGACGAATAATTATAATTCAACGTAGTTGTTAATAACCATAGTAAAGTTTTAAAATTAGCTCCTCTTATCGATTTTAATTCGTGCAACTTTGATGCACTTGAGCATATAGACGTTTTTTATGGCTATATGTATATTTTTTCCGTTACGAGTTCCGCCGCAAAGTTGAGTAGTAATTAGATAGGAAATAATTGATATGAATTAACATCAGGTTCAATTTTAATCAAAAATTGCACTTATGACATATAATACTGATATCGCCTTACAAGCTTTACGTGTATAATTAATTTTCCAACTTTATTACGAAAACTTATTTTTATTTATTTATTATTTATAACTTATTAGTTATTTTAAACACATACAGCAAAAAGAGCAGAATTCTTTTTTTTAATTCTTCTTATATGTGCACCTGTAAATAATTGCTGCTAGGTACTAACATTTCAGCTTGGGCTGTCACAAAAGGGTATACATACAATCACTCATTGATTTTATTTCTCTTGCTTGATAGAAAACATCTCCAACTCAAACAGAAACACAAAGTTCACTCAAGTTGGATTTTTTAAGGGTTGCCCAAGCTCTTGTATAGTGCCACCCCACTGTGCTGCGACTGGGTACGTTTCTCAAAGTGTGAGTTCGAAATAATTATGTAATGTAATAATTATGAATTTCCTTCAGTAGTAGAATTTGTGATGATTTCTCAACAACTAGAAGCGATGTTCAGGTGAACAATGAATCGAGTTTATAACAACTCATGCTTAATAACCGCCAATTTATTGTACAAGCGCTTGTTCAAGCATTCAAGCATGTATATCATGTTCTGTATCTGAATTAGAAGGATGATATGATCAGTCGTTATAGTAATGGTCTTGTGAGCAACCCGGTATAGTAGGATGTTTTAATTATGACACCTTTATGCTTTTGCTTATGCTCGTTTACCGTGAATGAACAATAAACAGTACATAAACATTATCACATCAATCAGAGTATAGTATTTAGCGACCAGCCAGAACACCAAGAGGGCGATGAAAATACCGTAATGTGAATCCTGGGCAGCATCATTTCCATAAAACGAACGAGCGTAAGGGCAAATACATATGCTTATGATGGTGTTTATTCTATTTTTTTCCCTCCACCTCTCTGCGACATATTTGTGAGTGTATGATGGTAACGATGGGGCTGTTGATGATGATGTTGATGGTGCTTATGATAAAAAATCCTTTCTTCTTTCTACACTCGAGCGTTTGTTCGCTCTTGGTCGCGAAAAAGCGCCCGTCGTAAAAAAGGCATTGTGCTGGTTTTGCCACCGACTGGATATAACCAAAACATATGCACAAGCACAAGTATTGTTAGGCTGATGTGTTTCATATTTGCACTTTTTGTCTAGCGATAGATGGTTTCTTTAATATATGTAAATTCGTCAAATATACTTTTTTTATGAAAATGCCGTTCATAGCTACTTTGAGATTTCATAAAACCGTTGACGGTGATTCAGACTATTGTTTGAGATGTATGAACAATAAACAAAATAACGATTTTTTTTGTATATTTGCGTTGTATATTGTTTTATAAAAAACGCGTAACTCTACGACAGTGAATAGAAAAAGCGTCACCACATGACAATTTCTTTACTAAATGATTTTTTCTATACTAAATGATTTGTATAATGGCAAATTTTTATACAAACGTATGTTTTGGAATCACAACCATTTACTCAGCTGCTAGGGTGTATGGACTATATAACAGAAAATTGTTGTGAGTTTGTTTAGCGACACCATCTATTTAGTTCTCCAACTAATTCGACATACGTTTTATCCAAGTGGTCATCTCCAGCTTGAATGTTGATTGTTCTCTGTGGTAGTACACTCCACTGTACTACACTACAACACGAGAATTTTTAATCGTACCAGCTAATAAACGACGAGTAGCAGACAGTAGAACAATATACGTATAAAAAATAACAAATTAAACCAACTTACGTCAACTAACGATTTAGGTGACACAGAGCGGATAAATATATGTTTCATAACAACGACATAACTATCACTTCAGTTTTTTCATTCGTGAAAGCGATTGAAGTGCCAGAGAAACCGAGTTTTATTATATTATTCAATTCAACCTAGCGAAAATAACATCTGTAAAATACAAGCCTTTACATTGTAGCACATAAATGAGAAATTTTCCATACTAAGCTCAGTTTGTCGATGTTTTGTGACATAAAAGTTAGAAAATTTTAACACGCCGATTATGTTTGCTAGATCGTTGGACACTTACTTACGCCATCCTAAGACATAGCCTGTTGAACAAAGTTTCTCCATGTAACTCGGTTGAGGGCTACCGCTCTCCAATTCCTCGGACACCGAGTACTCTCCGCCAGATCTCGCTCCACCTGGTCTAACCATCTTGCTCGCTGCGCTCCTGGTCGTCTTGTTCCTACTGGATTTGAGGCGAACACCGTCTTTGTAGGGTAGTTGTCCGGCATTCTTGCAACATATCCTGCCCATCGTATCCGTCCAGCTTTAGCCACCTTCTGGATACTGGGTTCGCCATAAAGCTGTGCAAGTTCATGGTTCAACTTTCGCCTCCATACTCCGTTCTCCTGTACACCGCCGAAGCGCGTTCTTAGCACTCGTCGTTCGAAAACTCCGAACACTCTCAGGTCCTCCTCGAGCATTGTCCATGTTTCATGCCCGTAGAGAACAACCGGACTAATAAGCGTTTTGTACAAGGTGCACTTTGTACGAGGACTTAGTCTGCTCGACCGCAATTGCTTGTGGAACCCATAGTAAGCACGACTTCCGCTGATAATACGCCTCCGAATCTCACGGCTGGTATCATTGTCCACCGTTACCAGTGAGCCAAGGTAGACAAATTCATCGGCTACCTCAAACTCATCGCCGTCGATCAATATACTACTGCCCAAGCGGTGCCGTTCGGCCTCGGTTCCGCTGGCCAGCATGTACTTTGTTTTAGACGTATTTACCTTTAACTCAATCTTTTCTGCTTCGCGCTATGGACTGGAATACTGTTCAGCCACTGCCACAGATGTTCTGACACAGATGCTGATAATATCCATGTCATCGACAAAGCAGATGAATTGACTAGACTTGTTGTTGACTTGTTGAATATCGTGCCCCGCGTATTGATATCCGGTCGGTTCATAACACCTTGTAGCGCTATGTTGAACAGCAGGCATGAAAGACCATCACCTTGACGAAGCCCTCTGTGTGATTCGAATGAACTTGACAATCCACCCGAAATCCGAACACAGCACTGTGTACCATCCATCGTAGATTTAATCAGTTTGATGAGTTTCCTGGGGAAGCTGTTCTCGTCCATGGTTTTCCTTTGCTCTTTCCGTTCGATGGTATCATATGCGGCTTTGAAGTCAACGAACAAATGATGCGTGGGAACTCTGTATTCACGGCCCTTTTGGAGGATTTGCCGCAGTGTAAATATTTGATCCGCTGTAGACCGACCTTCGACGAAGCCGGTTTGATAAGTTCCCACAAATCTATTCGCAATTGGTGATAGACGGCGGAAAATGATTTGGGATAGCACTTTATAGGCGGCATTGAGAACGGTGATCGCTCGATAGTTCTCACAGTCCAACTTGTCTCCCTTTTTATAGATCGGGCAGATAACCCCATCTTTCAACTCCTCCGGTAGCTGTTCCGTATCCCAAATTCTAATAATTAGTTGATGCAGACAAACGGCCAGCTTTTCTGGTCCCATTTTACTAAGCTCCGCTCCGATGCCATCTTTTCCAGCTGACTTGTTGTTCTTTAGCCGCATGATGGCCTCCTTAACTTCGCCTATCGTTGGGGCTGGCACCTCTTCCCCGTTTGTTGCACCGTCGAAATCGCTTGGCTCTCCGCCGCCATAGCTCTCCGCCTGGGCGCCATTCAGGTGTTCGTCGAAGTGCTGCTTCCACCTATCGGTCACCTCACGATCGACCGTCAGAATATTGCCAGTCTTATCCCGACACATTTCGGCTCGCGGCACAAAGCCTTTGCGGAATCCGTTCAGTTTCTGGTAGAACTTTCGCGTTTCCTGAGAACGATGCAGCTGCTCCAACTCTGCATATTCCTGCTCTTCCAGGTTGCGCTTTTCCTCCCGAAAGATTTGGTTTCGCTGAATCTTCTTCTGTTTGTGTATTTCCACGTTCTGTCGTGTGGCACTGCGCATCTTGGCCGCCCGCGCAGCGTTCTCCTCATCCATCACCCTCTTAAATTCATCGTCAAACCTAACGTTCCGCTGATTCCGGGTCACATGCCCGATGGAGCTCTTCGCTACACTGCTGATGGCTGTTTTGATAGTGTTCTAACAGTCCTCGAGAGGGGCTTCGTCCAGCTCGTCCTCTTCCGGCAGTGCAGCTTCGAGTGAATGCGCGTAGTTTGCGGCGACGTCTGGCTGCTTCTGCCGCGCGAGATCTAACCGAGGCTGGCGTCGGTACCGAATGTTGTTCACAACGGAGAGTCTTGAGCGCATCTTAACCATCACTAGGTAGTGGTCCGAGTCAACGTTAGCGCTTCGATAAGATCTGACGTCGATAATGTCTGAGAAGTGCCGACAGTCGATCAAAACGTGGTCGATCTGTGATTCTGTCTGATCTGGTGACCGCCAGGTGTACTTGTGATGGATTCTGTGCTGGAAAAAGGTACTACGTACGGCCATATTCTTGAAGGCGGCAAAGTCGATAAGTCTTAGGCCCATTTCATTGGTCCGCTGGTGTGCACTGAACCTTCCAATCACCGGTTTGTATTCCTCCTCCTGGCTGACCTGAGCATTGAAATCCCCGATGACGATCTTGATATCATGTTTTGGGCAGCGGTCGTATTCACTCTCCAACTGCATGTAGAATTCATCCTTGTCGTCATCAGTATTTCTGAGGTGAGGGCTGTGCACGTTGATTATGCTTATGTTGAAGAATCGGCCCTTGATTTTCTACCTGTACATTCGAGGATTGATTGGCCACCACCCAATCACCCGTACCCAGCTCGTGTGTGTTGCCGTAGATCGTTGAACAATTCAAGTAATAAAATAAAAATGAATAATGCCATAGAGAAGCTGATAGTAGGCAAATTTTAAACAGATTATGGTAAGATGGTTTTTCTAAGTTCAAACATTCATTTGAAAGAGATAGATCACTTATAATTTAAGGTTTAATAAGGTACTAGTCGAAGCAACCTTAGCGGAGATCGGGTAACCATCCCCGGTAGAAACTAAGGTCGTATATACCAACAAACTAGGAAGGAGGCACTGTGTTGTCTCGGAACTATAAGATGGCAGCTCCATCACGAGACACGGTCGCGTGGCCCTAGTAGGGGAACTTACCTAAATCTAACACACTACGGATAACTAAGGAAATTCGACTCGGAACATTCGGCATGGACAAAGGCGATGAAATAAGGACATGGAATGGAAACTTGGTACCTGGAACTATGGCAACAGGGTGCTGCTCGACCAGTTAGAACCAGTTAGAACCTGTCACAAAGGCGAGAAGGTATGGAGGATCCTTGGCGGGAAAGCCCAATTCTACCCGAGCGTTGGAGCGGCCAACGAGCTAGGAACGGGCTTCGTAGAGATGGGCACAATGCGGGATCACGTAATGGACTAAAAAGTGATCAACGAGAGGATGTGCATGTACATAAAAGGCCATTTCTTAAACTACACCATCACAAACGTGCATTGTCCACACACGAAGGTAGACATGACGACGAGAAGGAAGCGTTTTATGCGCAGCTGGGGGCAACGTGTCCTCGCTAGTGGGTAGAAAAGCAATATATAGACCGGTGATCGGGCCCCATAGGCTGCCTACCGACATGAACGATAACTGCCAGCGATACATCAACTTTATAGCTTTCTGAGGCATGGTGATCAGAAGTACTTTCTTTCCCCGCAGAGATTTCCACAAAGCCACCTGGAGAGTAGGATACGCTCGGGCGTCAATCAGGCCGCAACCACGATGCTAGGTAAGAAAACCTCGAGCGAACGAAATGATTGGTTTGACGGGGAATGCCAACAAGCCAGGGATAGGAAAAAAAAGAGCTTGAAAAAATTATCTAAGCATTATCACCGGAGAGAATTTAGTCAAGTATCGACCTGCGCGGAATAAGTTGACCACGATCCTGCGAAGGAAAAATCGCCAGAAGGAGGATAGAGATCGTGTAGAACTAGAACAATCATTCCGGGTAAATGACACAGCAACAAAACTCGTTAGGCAGTAGCAGGCAGACTTCTTGGGGGCCCGTGCGACTACGGATCAAATTTTTACTTTCCGACAAATCAACCAGAAATGTCGGGAATACAATGGGCACATTGCATCATATTTTCTTGAATTTCAGAGCAGTATTTGATATAGCCGAGCGCGAACAGCTTATGATAAATAATGCACGTGTTCGGTTTTCCGGACAAACGTACGCGGCTGATCATCATAGCCACCCTAGAGCGAGTGATGTGCTACGTGCGTGTTTCAGGGGCACTCTCGAGTCCTTTCGAGTCGCGCAGAGGGTTGCGGTACGGAGATGGATTTTCCTGTATGTTATTCAACATCACTATTGAAGGTGTGATCCGGCGAGTAGGTATCGAAACGAGAAGAACGATCTTCAGCAAGTGTAGGTAGCTCCTAGCTTTCGCACCATGCAATCTCGATATCATTACTAGAAACCTTGGGACGGCGGAGGCAATCTACGCCAGAGGAACAACGGAGTTTAGGAGAATTGGGTTAAAAATTAATGCGTCAAAAGCCGAAATATGGTAGGAAGAGACTCCAAAGAAAACAATTTTCGCCACCCACGCACAGTGACTATTGACGGCGATGAAAATTAGAAGTGCTCGATGAATTCGTATACTTGTGGCCATCAGGTTTTCCCGAAAATCTAACGATCACGAATATAAGTGACTGACAAAAATCTGGTGGTCAATTAGCCCGATGGGGCGTTTTCTTGGAAAAGTCTTGCTTGTTTTGCTCCCCGCAGATGCAAAATTATGTTCAACATTAGAAATGATCACCTTTTTAAAATTTTAAACTTTGTCTGTTTGTCTGGCGCGCAATCAAAATTCTGGCAAAATCCAGATTTATCTGGTATGCTGGCAACCGTTTATAGTTGGGATCTCTGGTCACTGCCGACGATAATACGAGTAATGAGATGCAACGATGCATTCAAACTGGAATTCGAGCCTACTTTTCCCTCCGCAAGACGCTTCGATCAAGGAGCATATGCCGCCGCACAATGCTGACGATGTAGAAAACGGTAATCACACCAGTAGTCCTCTACGGACTTGAGACAGTAACTTAGCCAACGGAAGACATACGTGCACATGCCGTATTTGAACGAAGGTGTTGCGGACTATTTTTGGTGAAGTACAAACGGAAAGCGGAGAGTGGCGTAGGCGTATAAACACTCAACGAACTGGCGACCGAGTACAGTGAGAGGAATCCTTGATACGGCAAGAGCCACCCCGGCTACATGTTATAATATTTTAATATTTATTGGAGAACACCATATTTACAAGCGCCCATATGCAATTGGCTATCATTTCAAAAGTAATTAAAATAGCCTTGTCCGCCATTTTTCTAATAGGTTTTTCTGAACCCACCATGAAGCGTTCTTATAACTTATATGGCTTTTGGCTTGCACAAAGAATTTTTTTCCAAAAATTCTCGCTCAATGCAAAGAAAGTTATACTTATTGTATTTTTGAAGAATACAAATTGTGCTTAAATAAAATTATTTGAATTACTTCAAGTAACCAAGTTTTCTGCAAAATAGCCGTAAACTCTGTTCTTCTAGCATACATAGAGGAAACGTCAAGGAAGTGTCAAGTGTTGTTTCATATTTGTGATAATATGGATTATTATCCTGTACTTCTGTAAAGCGTTAATTCCAAAATTGTCATAAAATAAACCGTGTTAATTCAAAAATTGACGTAAAAAACCGCGTTAATTTAAAATCATCAAGAATTTAAAATTCGCTGAAAAAACCTTATAGAATCGAAAACTACTGGACCAACTGGCATGAAAATTTGCATGTAGAGGTTTTTGGGGCCAGCGAAGGTTCTTATGATGGTTAGAGACTCCTCCCCCCACTAGGAGGGGGGGGCTCCCATACAAATGAAACACAAATTTCTGCATAACTCGAGAACTAATCAAGCAAATGGAACCAAATTTGGCATGTGAAGATTTTTGGAGGCTAGAATTTTTCTATGATGAATTAGGATCCCTTAACTTTTTAGGAGGGGGGAGGCTCCCATACAAATGAAATACAAATTTCCTCATAACACCAGAACTAATCAAGCAAATGGAACCAAATTTAGCATGTGGGTGTTTTTGTAGGCAATTTTTTTTCTATGGTCAATTGAGACCCCTCCTCTCTTTACGAGGGGAATTATGACCCCTCTCCCCTTTAAGAGAGGGGCTTCCATACAAATGAAATACAAATTTCCTCATAACTCAAGAACTAATCAAACAAATGGAACCTGACATGTCAAGCTTTTTGGAGGCAAGGATTTTTTCTATGATGAATTAGGACCCCTTCCCACTTTAGGAGGGGGGCTCCCATACAAATGAAATTCAGGGTTTATGTACAACACAGTTTAATTTGTGGCAATACGAAGTTTTTCGGGTCAGCTAGTGTTGAATAAATAGCAAGCAGGATAAGCCGTGCCAACACCACTCGAACTAATGTAGCTCTGCTTAGTCGCGTCAGTTGGTCCGGAAAACCATTGCTGGTCTCGATCGATTGTATCGTATGCTGGTTTGATATCAATAAAGAAGTGATGCACGGGCACGTTGTACTCCGACTTTTTTTATTAGGCACCAAAAGATTGGTGACAGCCGGCGTAATAGGATCTAGGAGAGTACCTTGTAGGCGGCGTTTACCAGCGTTATACCGCGATAGCTGCAGCAGTCGAGCCGATCACACTTTTGTAGATGGGACAAATTGTTCCTTCCATCCATTCCACTGGTAACTTTCCCTTCTTCCAAATCTTGGAAATAATGTTTCTTGGCCATGTTAATAAAGCTTAGTTCTTACCAACGGCTTGGTTGGTTTACTTGTTGGCCACCTCTCGCTCGTTTGTGATTAGATTCTCTCCCTAGATTCCTACACGTATCAGGTTTCGGTGAGTATAGCCGAGTTGCGTTCACCTTCGCGTAAAACTTGCGCTCGAAATAGTTGTTCTAACTCTCTATCCTCCCTTTGGCGCTTTTTACTCTTCAGAATCGTCGTTATTTGGCCAAGTTCTTCCCGATGGCAATGCTCAGGGTTTTCCAAGTAATTGTTTTCCTCTTCGCCGCTTGTTGGCACTCCCCATTAAAGCAATCGTTTTGTATACTCCGGGGCTTTTACATAGTTTGTATAACGTTTTACTTTACTCAAGTGGGGATCGTATCAAGCAATAATGGGAGCAAATTATAACGATTAGAACTCAATTTTTTCCCTTAGCCCCGTGGGCAACTGAAATCGGACTTGATATCGGACATGCAATGGGACTTCAATTTGCACTCAAATTTTGATATTGAACTCAAAGTTAGACTTGCAATTAGACTTTGAAAATGACTGGAATCCGGAGATGAAGTTGATATTACACAACACTTGAAATTGGACTATTGATATTAAATTAGAATTGAAATTGGGTTTAAAACTGGTTTAGATCTTTCAAAAATTGTTCAGGGATTGTACGCTGTGAGATTATATCATGTATACACGAACGGATGCGATCCTGACAACATCATTTCAAATAAACGTAAACGCCGCACCGCAAGTCAGTTTACCAAATCAGAACCACTTTCGTTCGAAGTGTTTTACCTTTTCTCCAGCTGTCGTCTGTTGACACATAATGGAGGACAACGGTGTGCAAATGACAACCTTATTTGCCACAGTATTATCGTCAGAGGAGTTATTATGGCAAAGTGTTTATAGCTGAACGACAATTTTTATATTGTTTTTTTTTTTCTCAGATGTGAGAACTTCATTCACTCGCTCGAATAGTGTACACTGACGCTCCCGATATGTGGCATGGTCCAGTCAGACACTGATGACTGCTGTGGAGAGAAGAACGTCCTCCATCAACATCAGTGGCAGCATTATTTATGATGACGATTAAGGAAACATTTCATTCCACTTAAACCGTATTCACTGTAAGTTCAGTGTTGTATATACGGCAACTTTATTTTCCCACCCGGAATTGACCTACTACGGATTCCTCGCACAGAATAAATGAGAACACAAAACTTTTCCAGTCACCATTCGTCGAACGAGATTCCTCGTTGCCTGATACTCAGGCATCATTCAGCATCCTTCCTATGTGTGAAACTGGAAAACGAGGCACATTAAGAGACGATACAGGAAAATTGCAAAAATAATATATGGCACAAAATTTGTTTAGATTTCTGTTGCTATCTTATATTCGATACATACATCAAAGCCAGCACAGTGGAGCGAAGTGAAAAATGGCTGGCACGGAAGGGAATACAGGAAGGGCAAAAATCAGAAAGATATATCGTCTCAATTCGAGATTCAGGATACGGATGGGTTAAATCTTAATTCCCGCCTGAACGTAAGGGTTTAACGTCGTAGTCGTATCGGCCGTAACAAGAGCCGATTATTTTTCGAACGTGATTTGCATCTCAAGTGTAAGTGGTACTTGTGGATGGCTAGAACGATTGCAGATTAATCTGATAAACGTGGTGCATTTCGCCTTACAAAAGAGTGGCGAGACTAGTAATTACTGTGAATTTATCAATTCACAGTTTGCCTAAGACTGTGGATGTACTGGATTATTTGCCAAAAATGAATATTTCTTTTGCCTGCCAACTGTGCTGGTGGCAAAATGTACCGATCATTAGCATTTCTCCTTGCGAGTTTCGTATAATTTGAGAAAACTCCGGCAATTATATTCAGGGTGCTATGATATCTTGAAGCTCGTTGCGAGAGGTGAAACAATTTTCAGTAAAATTCAAACAACCTTGTCTGCCTCCAGGCATGCAATCAAAAACCATCTGTCCGTCTGCGAAAAAAATATTTTTCTAACTCACTTTCCGAGATAGAAACTCATCCAGAAGCGATAAAAATCCACTTAGGCTGCTTTATCGCATTCCGCTGTATAAATAAACAGCTCTAGGCCGTGTTTTTACCTTCTCAACATGATATTCTTTACTACTTTACTTTACTTTACTGCTTTACTTTACTCTTTACTTTACTTTACTGCTAAAGTGCCGCTCACCATAGGTGCAATGTTCATGTATATTTCATGTATTACAATGCAAAAAAAGGTCTCAGAATTGAATCGTACATTTTGCACCGTGTGGGGATGGAAATTTTTATTCCATTTCTAGAAACGATTTATCCGCCACAACAGGCCACCAAGGACGAAGCTGCTATCAGGATTGTCCTACCATGTACAGATGTAACGAATGGAGTGGTGAACCATCGGCTTCGGTTTCGCTTCTTGTGACGTTATGTCATGCCGCATATCGCAGGCGAAATGTTACTTTACCGTAATAGGTAAGGGATTTCGTTTTCCGTCGCTAGGAGACCGAGCACGCAATACTAACGAGACGAGAAGCATGATGCCACAACCAGAATTTGAATATTCCGCTCCTCTGCCACTTGTGGCCGTTTCTCTTTTTGAGTAGAATGGCACTGATGAAATTTCTGAAACGAATTTCACCAGTTAGAATGTATATTGCTTCTGGTGGACAATATTGCATCCCGCACGTGACGGACCAATGCCACCGCATGCTATCGAATTTGTTTGCTGAATGTAAAATCCACCTTTTAGCGTTATTACAACTGCTATTGATGCTTTCCGTTATTTATATGTGTGAGCTGTAGTATAACTGTAGAACAGACCGTTTGTAGCACCCGTTTCAAAGGGCGGTAACGGCACTCGTGTTCTGCAGTGCCCTCTACAAACAATTCGGCATTTTTATATCAGCAGCAATCGGTGTTCCGTTGATTTAAAACTCAGTAAAAGAGTTGAGCAAAAAATTTGAAATTTGAGCGACGAGTACTGCATGTTGAATTGTAACAAAGTGTTCCTTTCTATTTTTTTCGTTGGAATCGATGGAGCTTCATTGTGGTTACAGAAGTTTCTCTTCCGAAATTTGTAAAGCCGTTATTTTTACCATGTTTAAAGATTTGAAGTGAATTGATGTTGAAGTCTGTCTATGGACTGAAAAAGGATTTTATGGAAAAAATTTTTAATGGCAGTTTGGAAGTGCCAGTTTTTCAAATTTAGATTATTCCTTAATTGAATTCTTCATAAAATATCGTCGTAAATATTTCGGGCACACACTAGTAGGTTCCATTTCTGTTCGATATTCCTAAATATTAACTTACAACAGAAATATCCCTCGGATTAGCAAGCGTTCCCTACCAAAACCAAACTTGAAATGACTATTGCAGCATGTGAATAATGGAACAATGCGTGTCATGTCTGTTTGTCTGTGATTGAAGTATTCTGACTCCACGTACGCGTGCTGTTTGAAGAGTTATACAAAAGTCGAGTATAAATTAAAGTTTGATTTTCCTTCAGCACGAATGTTCAAAGCATTTATAATTTTTCACAACAGTACTGCGAGGTAGCACTAGCATCGGAGTTTACCTGTGCATTAACACAAAATTGCCAAGTCTTACTTTATACAAATCTAGTTTCCGTTCATGCTACCTACGTGTCCCGGGCGCAGCCTAATGGATTTGGGAGGCTGTTTTTTTTTGAAAGAGATCCAAAAGTGTCTCTCAAAAATTAAAAGTGATTCCCCTTCTTCCATTTGTCTCTCGCGAATGCAAATTGATTCCAAGTGCCTCCAAAGCAAAAGGTGTACTTTTTCGATCACGTGCTGATGAATAAATTTCGAATAAAAATGAGATCCTTGTTATGCGCGTCGGGTTTACACGTGTAGAATGAAGTTTGTTCTTTGGGAAGCGTGTGCCATCATTTCAAGTAGCACGGATTTTAGCACTCTTCGTTCACTGTTATTGCATGGAATTTCAATGACAGAGGCTGGATACTTTCTGCGTATCGAGGTAATACTATTTTGTTTAAGCAGTGCTCTCGAAAACTGGTCCCTATTTCGAAGCGAAGTTGAGCCTCCGACGGTAGCAGTCATATTCAAGAACGCTCGGCACTGTATGTGAATGTTTTGCAAACCCTCCACTTGTGTCTCTAATTTTCTCCACGTCGAGAGTGCTTTCAGACATTCATGATTCACTGGAATCTGCATACGGAACACGAGCACGATATTAAAGCTTTCGTTATGCTACCATTGAATAATGCATAGCATCTCTAGTGACAGCATCGTCAGACGGAGGGTGTTGGTCGCATAAGAGGTAAACTAGAAAAAAATATCTTCGTCGTGAAAATCCGTTCGGGTTACACCCTACTCCCTTCGCGTGATTGATAGCGTACTATTGACAGGAAGCAACGGAAAACAACTGATATGCCATACCAAGTGTGAAACGCAATGTTGATAAAATTGAATATTTTGACGCTTTCCTCTTTTTGAATAAATTAAAATCGCACTTTAATGCGTAACTTCACTAATATTTGAATGGCCCGCAATCACAATTAATTTTAAAAAGATTTTCATATTGCACAAAGGAAACACCATGTGGTAACTTCTAAGTGGAAGCAAAGCAATAAAAACATAGGGTGGAACCATAACCCCGAATAGTGAGTGTCCTATGTGCTTGCTGACTATAGCATCGCCAGTTATCCTTTGTTTGTTTTTCTCCTGACTTCCGCCGAAAGGATGGTTTTTCATCGACGGGGCAAAGTGCCCGACCATTCGGAGCATTTCAACGGATTTGTTAAAGTAATAGTTCACACATGACGGAAGCGAACGAAGCGTCTTTTCTGGGATACCATTTGTCATCTGATATTTTCAATTTTCAATGTCGTTCCAAAGATTTATGTTTTTCGTCGCATTACAGTTCCACGATTACACACAAGCCATAAATTTTTCTTCACACATTCGCTCTCACCGGGAAGGAATTTCTCCCGATTCATGTTTGGTTGTTCTTTTTGAAATGTACAAAAAATTGCGATGATTTAATGTATTTTTGATGTGTGTATGATATAATGCTACTACTAGTCGTATCAGATAGAACATCCGCTGTAGCTATCGAATCTAAACGAAAGAGCAGGCATGTCAAATATAATAGATGTTTAGCAAAACCCGGCGTGGTGGGTTATGGGAGTAGGTACAAGTGCGTGAACCTTCTGTCCAAAAATTTGGTCAGGTGAGTCAGGTAAGTTGCAGCGAAAGTCATCCCGTATAGAAATGCACATCCAACACTAATGTAAACACATTAAAATAACTACGAATGTTACTGTTTACAACACTTTATGCCGTTACACCATTTTTGTAAGTTTTCAATATAATTGGGCAACAATGCAAATTGAAACGAAGTAAATGACGGCCAATACTACTCGTCATCTATATTCACAAGTGTCCGGTTTTCGTCTGTTTTGTTCGATATTGTTTATAATGCATTTCGCCAAAGACTATGTCGCGGGGTAAATTATCCTGCAGAAATCCTTATATCAAATTGGGCAAGTTGCTATAATCGTTTTATAGATCATTCAAGGCGAGACGGCCGCAGACTGCAAGTGATTTATTGTAAAATCAGCGGTTTACATTAAAATTTATTGGAAAACAGAAATATTCATGCACCTTCAATGTAACTTTTACAAAACTATTCACTGTTTAAGTGTGGTTATTCGATGTTTTGTAACAGTAAAATGCAGTGTGTTTTTCACTGTACGTTTTTATTCGGGTATACACACATACATACTGCTACCAAATTATAGACTTTAGTTTCTGCGCTTTGAGTATTTTTAGTTTTCCCCTGCTAGGTACAAATTAGATAGAAAATTAATTTTTCGCTTTAAAGTGCAACTATTTGATAGTATTTTCCCGGTGAAAGTGGCAAAAGTTGGCGTGTCTATTTTCTGTGACAAATATGGATACCGTTACAGTGACCATTAATAAAGTGGCGACATGTAATTCTAAATAAACCCTTGATATAGTCACTATAAGTCATAAAGTTTTGTTGTTTGACCTTGATAGTGGGGTCAGGCAATAATTATTTTTTTGGCGTTTTCAATAGACGGAGAAAACAATAGAAGAAAGTAATGAAAAAAGGTGTTGACAGATAGTATCTCCAGGGCAAGACAAGACGTGAAGGGGACCCAACAAACATCTTTATTGTATAATAGCTTATCAAGCGCTTGTTTACTGGAAATTAGCCGTATAATGGTTGAATAAGCTATTCTTCAAATAAAATGTTTGTTGGGAATGATTGTAAAACTCGGAAAATTCATTGAAGCAAGGCTTACTAAGTTTGTAAAACTTTTTACCCTCTTTACCCAAGTTGAGGGATCGAACCAAACTAGAATGGGAGCCAATAATAACTGGATTCTAACCCAAATTTTCCACCAGGCCCTATGATTTGCTGATATTGGTGAATTATTGAATAGGTGGACGGGGTAAAAAGGAAACTCTACAACCGCGCACCGTATTTTAAACACCACCGACAATAAACGGGGGAAGAGACACTAATTGTGTTCAAAAATAATTCAACCCGCTAGTGTAGGTGGAGTCTAATATAAGTTTGAAACATTTGAGGGACACCGATGGTAAATAAGATTCAAAATGAACTGTGAAAACGGAAACGAACTGTGAGCACAGATATGGTTGGTAAACGGCTGGGTAATGCGTACTATCGGTGCCTTGCGCACTGGGCATAAAATAGACCCTACAGTGGTCCATAGTCTGTTACCCAGCAACTCCGATCCCTACCTATCATACGCAACTTTAACCGTTTTTACTCCAGCTTCGAATTTGACGTCAGCCGTGACGTACTGAAAAATCAATATCAATATCAATCGTTTTTTATCAATAGCGCGTAGTTTTTAGGTTAAATTATCATTTGAGCCACAAGGCCTGTTGATGTACAAATAAACAATCAAGGTACCAGCCAGGATACGAGCAACCTCGGTGGAGATCGGTTAACCAACTCCGGTGGAAACCAAGGTTGTACGCTGACAGGGAAGGAGGGCTCCTTCGAGCTACGTTGATCCTTCGGCGTTACTGTGGGGCTGCTTGCGGGCTTTGCAAGTCTGAATCACTAAAAAACCAAAGCAATGAACTCCGTAAATAATAATAACTGTAATCGGAACAATCGGCAAAGACCCAAGTGACGAAAATGGACTATCGATTGGAAATTAGGAACATGGAATTGTCGGTCTCTAAATTTCTTCGGAAGTACCCACGTGTTTTCTAAAGAAGTGAAGAACCGCAAGTTCGACATCGTAGTGCTGCAGAAGGTATGCTAGACAGGAGCGATAGTACGTACGTATAGGGATGGTCATACCATCTATCAGAGACGCGGCAATACACACGAGCTGGGTACAGCTTTTATAGTGATGGGCGAGATGCAGAAGCGGTTGATCGGGTGGTGGCCGATCAATCCCCGAATGTGTAGACTAAGAATCAAGGACCGATTCTTTAATATTTGCATAATAAACGTGCGCAGCTCTCATCTTGGAAGTACCGATAATGACAAAGACAAATGTTACGCGCAGTTGGAGCACGAATACGACCGCTGCCCAAGACATGATGGCAATATTATTATCGGGGACTGTAATGATCAGGTTGGTCAGGAAGAGGAATTGAAACTGGTGATTGGACGGTTCAACGCACACCGGCAAACGAACGAAAACGATCTAAGACTTGTCGACTTCGCCGCTTCCAAGAACATAACCATACGTAGTACCTTCTACCAGCATAACCGGATGTCACCGAAAGCTACGCGTTATCACTCGAAACCGCGAGCCGGAAGAGGGTGAGCTGGATGAAGCTCCTGTTGAGGACTGTTGGAATGCCATGAAATCAACCATTAACAGCTTAGCGGAGAACGGTCTAGGTTGTGTGGCGCCGAATCGACGTAACGAATAGTTTGACGAGGAGTGCCAGCACATATTGAATGGGAAGAACGCAGCGCGGGTATAAATGCTGGGTAGAACCACCGCTCAGAATGGGGAGCGATACAAACCGAAGCGGAGACAGCAAACCCGACTCTTCCAGGAAAAGAAGAGTCACCAGGAGGAGAAGCAGTGCGAAAAACTCGAGCAGCTGTACCGCTTTCACGACACACGGAAGTTCTATCAGAGACTCAACGAATCTCGTAAAGGCTTTGTGCCGCAGCCGAAATGTGCAGAGATAAAGATGGTAGTGTCTTGACTGACAACCGAACGGTGATCGAAAGGTGGAAGCAGCACTATGATGAACACCTGAATGGCGTGCAGGCGGACGACCATGATAGTAGAGGAAGTGACATCATTGGTGCAGCAAGCAACGAAGATGTCACCAGCGGCTGAAGATCAACAAAGCAGCGGGAAAGGATAGCATTGGAGCGGAACTTATTAAAATGGGCCCGGACAAGTTGGCCGGTTGCATGCATCAACTGATTGTCAACCGAGCGATCACTATCCTGAATGCCGCCTACAAAGTGCTGTCCTAAGTCATCTTCTTTCGACTATCGCCAATAGCTAATAGATTTGTGGGAAGCTATCAGGCTGACTTCATGGAGGGTCGGTCTACAGTGGACCAAATCTTCACCCTGCGGCAGATCCACCAGAAGTGCCGCAAAATCCGCATTACCTGTTCATCAATTTCAAAGCCACATAGGATAGTGTAAACCGACATGAGCTATGAAATATTTTGGACGAAAATGGCTTTCCGGATAGCCGGTCTAATTAGCGTTTTGTACAGTGTGCACTTGTACGGGGGCTCAAACTGTCAGACCGCAAGTGTTTGTGCAATACGCCTTTTAATCTTGTGTAATACGCCTTTTAATCTCACGGCTGGCATTATTGTCCTCTGTTGTCAGCGAGCCAAGGAATACGAACTCGTCGATTACCTCGAACTCATCCCGGTCGATTACCATAGTACTGTTCAAGCGGGCGCTGCGTCGCTCGGTCCCGCCTGCCAGCATATACTTTGTTTTAGGCGTATTTATAATCAATTAAATCTTCTCTGCTTCTCTGCTTACCCGGAACGTCATTTTCGTCCAAAATTTTCCATAGCTCTTGTCGGTTTACGCTATCATATCCGGCTTTGAAATCGATGAACAGGTGATGCGTGGGTACTCGGAATTCGCGGCACTTCTGGAGGATCTGCTGCAGGGTGAACATTTGGTCCGTTGTAGACCGACCCTCCATGAAGCCGGCCTGGTAACTTCCCACAAATCTATTAGCTATTGGTTATAGTCGATGGAAGATGACTTGGGACAGCACTTTGTAGGCGGCATTCAGGATAGTGATCGCTCGGTAGTTCTTACAATCCAGCTTATCACCTTAATTGTAGATAGGACAGATAAGCCCGTCTTTCCACTCCTCCGGTAGTTGTTCCGTATCCCAAATCTTGACAATCAGTTGATGCAGACAACCAGCCAACTTGTCCGGGCCCATTTTAATAAGTTCCGATCCAATGTCCTCCTTTCCCGCTGGGTGGCTTCTTTAACTTCCCTTATCTCTTCCCTTATAAACTGTTAATGGCTGTTTTCACGGCATTTCAACAGTCCTCAAGCGGGGTTTCATGCAGCTCACCCTCTTCCGGTAGCGCGGTTCCGAGGGATAACATGTAGTTTTCGGCGACATCCGGTTGCTTCAGTCGCGCTAGATTATACCGTGACGGGTGCCGGTATCGTATGTCGTTTACAACAGATAGGTTTTGACTCGGGTGGATTGTCGGACCCATCTCGCGGGTTACCGAGAAGAAGACAGATTTACAAGTGGCTGATGGACAACTGGAGGGGAACTGACAAAGTGAGCAGAGACATTCAAATGACGAAAATATGTTTTGTTTCTTGCATTATGTATGACTGAGAGACAAAGAGGCCCCAAGTGAGATCGGGTATTCAGCTAATATTAAATATGTGAGAGAACGCATTTGGAGAAAGCCAGCAAAATCTGTTGTTCGGTGCCGTTTTGTACTTATTCGGTGCCCATCGAATGACACCATACCACAATATTGGACAATAGTACGCAGACGATAGCCTGCCAGCTGGCCTCGAAGTACGATGCTGGTCTAATAAGCCAGTCGTCGTATGTTCGAATCTCGGCTGGGAAAGGCTATTACAGTCAATAAGATCATAACTCTAGCCCCGCAATTATCGTGTACTACAACATCTGGCTGCAAACTCTGTCATATAAAAACAGAAGGTCAAGTTTGGATAACGAAATGTAGCCTTTAGGCTTTGCTTTTCTTTACGCAGACAACAGTCAAAGCACGGAGCTCGAGTGCCGTTCCTATTCTTATTTCTTCTTCGCTTTAGGATCTCTATTTATAAAGGATTCTAACTGCTGAGTCACATACACGCGCAAAATATAAGTAAATAGTTCAGAAATGCCTCCCAGTTGGCTTCGAGGTATGAAGCTGGTCTAATAAGCCAGTCGTCGTATGTTCGAATCTCAACTGGGAGAGGCTGTTAGAGTCAATAGAATCGTAGCAACTGGCCCTGCAATTGTCCTACACTCTAACAGCTGGCTGCGAAGTCTGTCGCATAAAAACAGAAGGTCAAGTTTCGATAACGGAATGTAGCACCTAGGCTTCGCTTAGCTTTGCTAGTTCAGAAAATACTGAAGAATAAAATCATGCAAGGTTCGCTTACAGGTCAACATTTTTTGGATGATTATTATCACTGCGACTGCGATCTATTGCGATATTATCCAGGTGTTTTTTTCTGTATTCCGCACTTCGTTCTCTTTGCAGTATCACAGTATAGTGAGTGTAATGCTTGATATCAGCACTTGATAGTCGGTGTTTTCATCCGTTTTTCTTTGCTTTATTATAAGCTACTGCTTTTCAAACGTTTTCTAGGGCTAGACACTGCGGAGACCAGTTATAATTTGTATTTGAATAAGAGATTTCATAACGCACCTCGAGCCAGTACCATAAGAATGGTCTAGAGACTTCATTGTCGGTAACGCAGAGTTCAGCATAAAGGGAGTGCATGAGTCAATACTTACCACTTACAATGTTGTTTTTTTCCGTATTGTAATAAAGAATAGATTTGGGGATACTCATAGAACATGCGTGTAATATTTTCATAGCAGTCATTGAGTCATTTGAAGGCAGCAGCATAAATTGTAAGATATGCACTACCCTGAATAACCATTCACAAAATGGAAACAAATATGTATGAGAGCACTACGTAACTACGATCTAATATTTTTTTTTACATTGACCTGACCGCTTCTAAAAACCGTATTTAAGTGAGTGGGAAAATCTGCACAAGAAACCGTGCAGTTCAAACAAAAAAAGGAATAAAAGGAAAAAAAAAGGAATTTTAATATTTCTCTGCTGTCTGAATATTTTATCAACTTTCATCGTCGTTTCTGGTTCCATCGAAAGCAATATGGACAGATTGTGGTGGTGGCATGTTTTTTCTTTCTTTTTTTTTCGAGATATTCAAGATTGAGCTGTGGTTGGTTCGAACTGTTTTGCAAGTTTCATATAGCAGGTGCAAACAGTGTTTATATATTTCTGCATGCATAAACACATACATTTTTCCCGCTAAAACGATACATACATTCACATCGAAATATTACCTGAGGGAATTGGCTTTTATGTTTATGGAAAATGCAAGCAAATGCTGTTGGATGAAATACAGACAGCTTCTTGGAAACTATAATTAGCATTTTGTTCGCTTCCGAAACATATCAAACAAAGGTTTTACTTACCTATCCTTTTCCGAGGTTTTATAGTTGTTTCGATCTGTAGGAAACAGGAAAGATGCTGTTATTGGAAGCATTCGCAAATAAACCACGTCGCTATACACTCCTTGAGTTTATAATAATTTGAATAAGAGGGTTGAATTATGCTAAGCGATACTTACTTCTGAAACAACATTTCCTCTTTCGAATCGCGTAGATACAGAGGCAAATCAGCATAAGGAAAGCGGCCAAGCATCCCCCGGCGATACCAAGCAGATAACTCAGCTCCAAAGGTTCGACTGGTTGGTTCGCGTTATTCGCCAGACAGTCGTGGGACATCACAGCATTGCGTCAGAAGCGTCGATGGATGGGTTAAAAAAAGCGGAGTTTAAATATGCAACAAAAACCATTTCTTCGTAAGTGATAGAGGTAAAAGGGTGCCGGTTAAAGATATTTCTTAAGGTTCTTTTTTCTGTTAAGAATTACTTTGCCTTTTCTCCCATGCGGGACATAATGGCCGTAAATGTATTGTGGCAAGATTAAAACAAGGTGTAGAACCTTTTCGGAGCATCAAGTTAATTTAGGTGAATTTGATGTTATCTTTGAGTGTTGTTAAACCAAATGTTACCAACAGGTATCGCACCGCATAAAGATTCAAAACTGAGCAATGCAAATCGGATAACAAATGTAATGCTGTATTAAGCATAGCAGTACCACTAGAATTTCGATATTTTTAAATTTTACGGGAATAAGCAGAGAATGAAATTAGTTTTTTTTATTTTTATTTTCAATGTGGTTTTAACTAGTTGGTATGGAATATATTACAAATATGAAGAATATGAAAGTTTTGTCATTAGATAAAATTATTACGAAAGAAATCTCTTCTGCACCTGTTTCATAACATGCTATAAAAATTACCTGAAAACATTCCTTCCACGCGAAGATTGATAGCGTGTCTGTCGGTTCCCCTTTCGTTCTCGACCACCAAGTAATACGGTCGCTGATCCTGTAAATCCGCGTCGTCGATGTGTAGCGTGGCTAGGTAGCAGTCTTCGCGACTGTCCTGTGTCACATCATCAACACGATAGCGTCCTTTGTAAAAAAAACGTTATGCTAGAGCAACGTAATATTAGAAATAGAAAAATGACTATTTACCTATTCCGGATCCCGCCTCTAGCCGTAAGGAGCCCCATTCCCAGGCAACGTGTCTCGGACGGGGATCGGCACACACTATCAACGAAAGTGTGGCAGAATCTCCTTTCCGCACCGATACTGAATGTCCGGTCGCTGTCGAGGACGTCCGCAGGACCTGCGGTGCTCCCACTACCTGAAGCGCTATCGGATCGGATGTAGCTGTCCTTTCCTGTCCATTGATAAAGTTTGTCGCCCGGCACTCGTACTCGCCCTGATAGTCGTACGTTACATTATCTATTACCAGTCTTGATTCTCGCCCTCTGTCGAGGAATGGTTTACCCTGTGTTGAGATTCTGTAGAAACCGAGACGAGAATAGAAACATTCGTGGAAGAGTGTCACTAAGAAACACGTACAATCTGGTAAATCGTAATGGGAAAGCTAGCACAATGGAAAAAGAGTGCACAATAATGAATTGAAGCAGGTCAGCAGGGCATGGCATTTTGGAGAGTGTTAATGAATTTTAATTAAAATGTGCAGTACTCGTTTTCCTGAATAAATAATTATGCAGCATCCATTGTATTGTAACAGAGAGAGGCTGTTAGTAACCGAAAATAACAGTAGAGAGTCAGCTTCGTGATATTAAAAGAAGTGTACGCGCTTTACCAACCATTGATATCTGAGTTGATAATGTAAATAATTGTTATGAGTTGTAATGAGGCCGTTATAAATAGTTTCGTAAATTAAAGTCGTTCAGCAACTGAAGAATGGGTAACCACTTTTGTTATCTGTGTGATACCATAGATATAAAATGTGGTTGAAATTCGATTTTATTCGAATTGCAGCTTATTATTATTGCCTTTTCATGAAACATTTTACTCAGAATTCATTATTGAAAGTGGCGAAAAATTGAAATTAAAAAAAATCCTGTTCAACAAATATGACTCGTTTTGTTTTCTGAAAATGTTTTAAGTGATTTTGACATTTGAAAGGCGTTTTATTCTAGAATCTTTAAAATGAGAAAGATGAAATTTTTAATCTAGAACTGTTTTTATTTACAATATTGCGATCCACTTTACAAGTACAGAAACAAAACTGAATGTATCAGGACCTTTTCAAATGTGGAGGAACTTTTTGACTTTGGTGTATCGTCATACTTGTTTACACAGAGATTGCGAAGAGCTAATTTAGGATAAGATTTTATTCATGTAGACATTTTAAGGTAAGGTGAATTATTCTCAATAAATAAATAAATAAATAAATAAATAAATAAATAAATAAATAAATAAATAAATAAATAAATAAATAAATAAATAAATAAATAAATAAATAAAACGTGTAATCAAAAGTTTGTTAATAAATAAAATTTTGTAACAATTAAGGTTTAATTCCTGTAATTTATGTTTATTTTGACAAAATTAATGGGACAGGCAAAATTTCAAAAGGCTTCTAAAATACAGCACAGTTTTAGATGAAACCAATGGATCAATGAATGTAGCTAGTTTTGGAGTGACAACTACTTGTTTCTGGCGCTAGGGTACATTACACCCTCTTAATATACTAGCGCCAAAAGAAAGTAGTTGTCACTTCAAAACCAGCTATCTTCAATGATCCACTGCAATCGACGGTATTTTTCTTTAATTTTTTTTTTCTCGAAATATTTCGACAATTATAGTATTCGGATTATACCAGAGGTATCGTGGTTTATCTGGGACTATGTCAAAGATTGAGTTCTTTTATCACTTTCATCCTTTTCGAGTATAAAAATTTGAAAACATTCTATACTTCATTAGGGGTCAGTCTCGGCGTACTGTTAGCATTCCCGCGTCTCACGCCGAGGACCCGGGTTCAAATCCCAACCCCGTAGAAGTCACGAATGGCCCAAAGCTGGTTAAAGTGACTATAATCTAAAAAAAATCAATACTTCATTTCTAATCGATTCGTGAAAAGAGAACATAAATTCGTTAGAAAGAATCTTGTTATTAATTGCATGTAACATTTATCGCTGTGACCATTATAGGACACTAGCTAAATGCCCGATCTTACTCGGGGCCTCCTTATCCCTCAGCCACTCGTACATCTGTTATTGTAACGAAAATTCTGATGATGCAAGAAACAAAACCCTTTATCGTCATTTGAATGTGTTTACCCTTTGTCAGCTCCCCCTTCTGTTATCCCACAACCACTTGCGAATCTATCTTGTTTTCGATAACCCTATAGCGCGAGACAAAACCTTTTTTACGTTTTTGAACCACCCTCTTGTCAATGGTCACCCTATTTTCTTCTATTTGCAGATAACTCATTTTGTCGTCCAGCCACTTGTACAACTACTATCGTGCCAAACGCAAGAGAAACGCACCCCTTTGCCCATTTGAATGTTCCTCCCTCCCTTCCTTATAAGAGACCGTCTCCCCCTTTGGCAAACCACCGGGCGCTGATTCTTTTGTGACAAAAAACATGTGTGTCAAGTTTGATGAAGAACCGTTCAGGCGTTCCGGAGTTATGGCAGAACATACATTTATATTCACGTTTCTCATCCCCTCCCCACTGTTGGCTATTTTCCAGTCAGCTCCCTCTTACATGCCTCATACATCATTTTTTCAAATTCTGCTTGGCTGAGAAGCAGTAATCAAAAGAGTAAAATCGAAGCGAAAAGCCAAAGCCTGCCGAACCTGCAAGCGATGGAAAAATCAATTTTACAGACACACAACCACACGAAAGTGTCCGAAAGCGTGTAGGGTGATTTATCTATTTTGGACAAGCGTTACGCCTACTCTATTTTGGACATTTTCCATTTGATTTTGCCGTAAAAGTCCAAAATAGAGTACGCGTAACGTCTGTTCAAAATATATAAATCACCCTAGCAGTGAGTGGGAGCGAGCCTTCCGCCTTTATTTCAGTTGTTCCCTTCTATGTGAAGACCTTCCAAAAGAAAGATAATATCGTAAAAGATTCTGTTACCGCACTCTGATCGTCGCGTTGTTTTAATTTCCACTTCTATTCTGTGTTTCAGTTCAAAAACTAATATGCACTAGTTATGACGTTATTCGCGGAAAGCACGTTTGAGATAATTAATTTATTTCTTGGTGAATGACTAATGGTAAAACCACATTAAAATAAAATTCATTTATTTTTAAGAGGGGCATATTATACCATTGTCCCCTATGTGGAATTGCAGGTCGCAATGTTTCGCGAGTAGTAAAATATTAGAGCTCGAAAAGCTTGAGCCCCACTAAGTCGGCATCGTAGCTGGCGGTGGACCAACCAAAGAACTGAGAACAGATTCCAATTAAAAGGTAATCATTTCAGTGTTCATTTCGAGGATTAAAGGCTGTTTTTAATTACAGTTTATGCATAACGTTTATGCATTGCACGATCATAAATTCGATTACAGGGCCAAAATGTTTGGGTTGTGTGGTCGCCAGCTTTTTTTAAGTTGATAAATGATTTCAATATGCGGAAACACAGGCTGAAAACAGCAGCTATTAAAAACAGAAAACCATAACTTTGACTAATTATAAACTTTAAAATAAAAAATATACATTATATTGCTGCTTCGGGCTAACTTTTCGACATGAAATAAAGTTGTAATTAGCTCCGTTGAAAACAACAAATGACAAATGTGCCTAGCTCCGATGACACAAAGTTATGACACATAGTTAATTACTGCAAATAAGCAAGAATTGTCAAAAAAATTGATTTCAATTCGATCTAACCTAGATTACGAAACACACTTATCACACTTATGAAATAATTATTACAGCATTTAGATCAAATAAAGTAAGTCTCATCATGAATGACTAATTATTCAAATTATTAAATAGTAAGGTGCTGGTCGCTTTCGTCTATGGGGTGTCCTTCGTCTACGTTCCCGTCATAGAGATGATAAAACAGCATTAGAACCAACCTTGGTACCAATCACATTCTAACATTTACTGACCATCAATATTTATGGATTGTCTCTTCGTTATTGATAAAAGATAATGCAAGCAATCCACTATCAGTCTCAATTTGTCCAAAAAATAAAAGTCATCTTAATTTTTCCACCTCTTTTGAATATGATGAAGTGAATCTGCTGATCGTTCGGAGTATGCTCTTGAAATTTTGTGCTGAAATTTAAACAGCATCAAATTTTTTGTGGAATTTTGACAGTACATGCACTCGACACATCGAATTCATGCAAAGATGTTTATAAACGATTGATGTCTGTCCATGGCAAATGAAAAAAATTTTGCAGATGACGAAGTGGAGTTTCCGTATGACGAACTCCCGCAGGAATATGAAAAATTGTTTCACTAAAAAGTGTAAGTTTAGATATTTTTTATCTGCTACTGTAGAATTAATCACGTGCCAAAACATAGAGTAGTGGCAGGTATAATTTCTTCTAAAACTCGAAATAAAGTGTGGATCGTGTTTGGCTATGACGAAGAGGGTCTGCCACCCTACCAATTTAGATAATATCAGCTAGAATCTAATTATTATTCAAGATTTCCATTTCGCTTCGCGATAATCATTAAACCTACCGTTACCTCACATATATGCTCTTTTCTACCAAATCAGAGGAACTAAATCGCCCTCACGTGACGGATTTAGTGTTGGGCAATTTGCTATAGCTTACACTCAAAACGCTAAATCCATTTCTTAATGATATTCATTCTTCGAAGCAAAACTAAATGACTTCTGAAAGTACGTTTCTAGTACCTATATAGCCAGAATTAATTCTGGTATGAAATCGTTTTTTATCGCCAACGAGGATGTTGCTTGAGCTGAATACAAGCAATTACAGGAACCTTACGTGTTATAACGAGCAGTATATTCACACATTTGCAAAACCAGCGTGTATTCGACAGTTTGCGCGACAGCCAGCCCAACGAGTCTTGAAGTTGAAACTGGCCGTGTGATTGTGGAGTATAGAAACAAACCTTGGCGTCACCGTCACAAGTATTCAGAGGCTATTCAGGATAAACTTTTTTGCGGCATTACAAAAGCTATTCAAATGCACCGCTTCGAGTTTCCGTCACCGGCTTAGCATCTAGAATGGGTTGTGAATACCTGTGTATAGAAGCATCTAACAGCTAGCAACTGTGCTGTTCGGATAGGCTGTGAAGCAGAGCATTCTTCGCAACATGGGGTTTTCTTTGTTTTCCCGTTTTGCAGAAGTTTTCGGTTTTATTTTTGCGGGAAAAATTGCCACAATGGTGGTTACTGCATAATACCTTCAACTTAACCGGTCAATAGCTTGAAACTGCTATCACTATTCAGAACTACGAAACCAGTACATATTTCAAAAAATGATAGAATCAGATTAATGGCAAATGGAAAAACAGTCTACCTTTGTACCCATTTGTAGGTGGGTGGGGGATTTCCTTCTGCTACACATTCGAAGGCAGCGGGACTAAAAAGTGGTGCGGTTGTTAGTCGGTCCGGGCCAGCTGACAGTATCTTTGGCGCATCTGGAGTTTCATGTAAACAAGACAAAGTAACACAAGTTAGAAAAATAATGATTGATAGCTAGTTAGCTGCGTTGCTAATCTCTACTTACATTTTACATCTAGTTGAACTGAAAGGGTGTCCGATGTTCCAACCGAGTTCTGCGCTTGGCATGTGTATAGACCAGCGTCGCGCCTACCGACTGGTCTCAATTGTAAAGATTCTTGTAAACTTGCTATTTCCGACCGGCCTGCCCTGCGCCACACTATGCTGGCAGTCGGATTGGCATCGGCTAGGCATCGCAGGATGAGCGAATCTTTTCCTTCTTCTAGATCTATCTGAGGGGCGCCTAGCAGTCTTATCGTAGGTGCATCTGAAAGAAAGGAAAACCCACTTTCAGAAGAAGGACAGACTGATGATTTTTCATTATGCTGAAAGAGTTATTATAACCGAAATTCGAGCCTTCCCCGTTTAGAAACAACAAAGAAATCTCTAGAGATCCTGATTTCAAAATGTGCTGCTTTGTTTAGCATGGCTGATGAAAAAAAGTCTTCCCCTGCATGTTGTTCGTTAAGGAAAACATACTTGATTCACAAACCTGGCAGCCGAATGCTCGAACGAAATTAGGCCAGTTAAGAGATCCAGTTACTGTTTACTACGATTCTATTTACATACTAAATTCTCCATCCTTTATAGTAGGGCCGGACCTTTTTGTTACAGTCTGCTCATCGATATACCCTCTCTTACTAAGTACACCGTGAAATTATTCTGGCTAGTCGAAAAAGCTTAACATTCTTTCAACGTGTTTTTCGGCATACTCTCGTTCGTTCAACACGAGCGGTTGTGGCGAGATATATACCTACTTTCCTAAAATTCCACAACAATCTAGGGATTGTGCAGCTAATTGGTATATTGGACGCCGTTTCGTTGCTTCCACTTATCGTACATTAGTGAGTTTTCAATAAATTTTTAATAAAGTTCTGTCCCCTTTTATGTAAGTCGCCAAATGGAATAAAATCAGTCAAATATTGATCAAACTATTAAATTGATAATCCTCCAATAAAGTATGAAGTCTAAATATATTTATAGTTTAATAAATGTTATTTTATTTTTTAAAATAAAAATTGGCTAACTATTCAGCAATTCCATGGAAAAATTAAAAGTGCTCCAGTTGAGGTTATTTAGCCTTATCAGCAAAATCTCAATATCGGTTCAGTAGTTCAAAACTTCTGAATGTTTAAAGAAATAAATAATAAAGGATGGTAAAAATGATGATTTTTGGAACCATCCTAACACAGAAAGGGAACCGTAAGTGCCAAACACAAAAATATGTGTTTAAAATTTAGCAAAACATATATAAATACACAAAATTTGAACAAAATCGGATCACCTTTAAATTCCGATAGCAGTTTGATAGTACTTTTTTATGGAATTGCTGCATAACTGTTCTGTCGAAACATTATTGAAATAATAACCATCAGAGGAAGCTAACTTACACTTAACATCTAATCGTGCATCGACGGCCACCGATCGAGCTGCATACGACTCATGAATTGCTAAGCATTTCAAAAGCGTGCCATGTCGATCCTTGTTGGCAGGAATCTGCACCACAGCTGCAGCCGACCACGTTCGGGGGTTGTCCGGTTCGGTTGAATTTGTTTGTGGATGAAGGGGTGATATTTCCTGGTCACCTAGAAACAAAAGAAGAAGCAAAACAGTAGATTAGCAACAGACTTCGAACGGTTCTATTTTGAAACATGTTGTCTCTTCTCGAATGCGGTGTTGTTTCTTAGTATTTTTGTAATTATATTTAATTATCTTCTCGTTCATTCAACACGCTGTCTTTCCGTCTGTTTATTTCCTTCATGCTGTTGAAACTTTGCTACCTGAACAATGGAAAGTTCGTTTAGCTGGAAAATTATAATTAACTTAGAACAATCGGTACCTAGTCCGCCGTATCTAGCAGCGTTTTTGAATAAAGTTAAGGATCCTGTCTTAAAGAGCGGATGAATGAGAGTTTTCTTGCAACGAAAACTTTCAGTTCAATATAGAAAACAATGGAAATATTCTCAAGAAAGCTGTGAATGTGAATTGGCATATTTAAAGTTTTAGCAGGATATTTAATTTGTTAAATTATACAGCATCCCTTTTCGTAGCCGCTTTCACACGAAACAAATCGAACCGTCAAAGAAAGCTACTCGATAGCATCGTATTTATCGATCTGATGGAAAAAGAAGGCTCAGGCCGGAAGGTTAAATTATTCTAAAGTTCAACTCTTGTTGCCAACAATACTATCACAGATACCGGTTCACAGGGAGAGATGTATTATTTTAAACTTTTCCTTAGTTCTTTGTTGTGCTAGTTAATTGTTCTTGAATAGAGTTTGCAGGAGCATAAAAGATTGCTTGAATGCAGCGCGCTTACAAGCCTCACCGTTTATGGTTGAAAACATAAGCTTTATCCGCATTCGATTCATCACATAGTTTTCCATAACTAAAATAAATAAACTATAACTTTTATTTTTTTATCTTCAATTTAATATTTTCTTCATTTTAGAAATGTTTCAAAAAACCATTAAACAAAAAAACTACAAAGTAAACAGCCCTAAGGGATGTGTGAAAGGGTGACGTAGAACTATATCTGATCATTAGATTAAAGACTAATATGCGTTTCTGGCGTATGTATGTCATGTATATATAAGAATCTGTGAGTGCCATTGTTTAAGTGAATGTTTGAAAGAGAAGTACGAAATATTCAGATTCAATTCTTTATTGAATGCAATGGTGGCTTTGAAAATATGTAGACGGGGGTTCATAAGTACAACGCCTGCAGCCATTGTGACATACAGATTTCTTTTAAAAATTACTTTTGTCTTTGTGCATCATAAAGGTTGAAATAGTAATGAATGGTCAGTCCACAGATAACGCGTTGCTTAACATGTTTCAATAATCTTACTTTAACTCGCTTGTGGCCTTTAAAAGGGTCATTGGTTACAAATAACATTAAAGCCGAAGCACGTTCATTGCAAATATGACGTGCCATTCGAATGTCCTTCTATTTTGACATGAATGGCAACAGAGGCACGAAAGTTAGCGGCGTCGATTCACTGTCTATTGCTCCGAGAAGGATTTACTAGTTTACTTTCACAGCTTACCGCTTGTTAAAAAAAATCCTGTTTTATTTTTATGAGTGTCCTTATCCTCCTACCACAGGGGTGAGGAGTCTCAAACCATCATAAAATAAATTCATGCCTCCAAAAACCCCCACATGCCAAATTTGGTTCCATTTACTTGATTAGTTTTAGAGTTATGAGGAAATTTATGTTTTATTTGTATAGGAGCCTCCTCTTTTACGCTCTCCATAAAATTGCTCTCTCACCAACTTCATAAAATTGCTGGTCATTTTATCTATCCAACGACATATAAATTGTTCAGTTTCGTTCAGTAGTTTAGTATTTATTAGCATTTGAAATCTTTCATTCAAACGTTACATATCTATTTTCGTTTTCACAAAGTGCTACCCTGTCCCAGTATAGTAAACAAAGACGTAGTCCTACGTCAAAAATTTGTTCAAAAAATTAAAATTTTAACACTAAATTTGGCCAATTTTGCCTTGGAGGCATCAAAATTTGGCCTGGATGCATAAAAACTAGCATTCACGGGAAAAACAGTTGATTAAAGTAATATCAGTAACTTCGACAGATGTAAAGAATCCCCGTCGTTGGAGGAGTAGGTTTACTCAGCGTATATTCAGTGATATAGAGTTTGAATATATGTGATACATTCGTAAAGTAGAACAGTTCGTTTGTATATACGACTTGTTGATAAGCGGTTCAAATATTCAAATGGTGATTTTTCCAACTTTTGAATTATATTACAAAAATTCATGCTCTCTGCCTATAAGGCCTATACTCTCCTGTAGACTGAGACCATTAGCGGAGTTCTTAGTCGGTGAGTACCTGGCTTTCGCGGGAGTCACTTCACGATGGATCAGATGTTTACACTGTCGCAGCCGCGCTTCTCGGGATGGAACGAAATGACTTCCTAGTCATGTTGCGGCATAAGGAAATTATGTACTTGCTGCTCAAGCTAGAAGCCGTGATGGAAGGTGCATGGGTCGAACCAATCTATAATCTGAGATTATAGCCGGATTTGAACCCACAACACCCGCCTGGGCAGTAGGTGTCGGAAGAGGCACAATTTGTGTCTAAAAATAGCCCAACCCATGCCACTACATTAATAAGAGGGGTTGTGCAGACTCCTTTTGTCCAGCGCCTCTGTGGTTCATAGGTACACGGGTACCAGCGAGCCACATGCCCTGGCGGGTGTTGTGGGTTCGAATCCGGTTATAATCTCATATTATAGCTTGGTTCGTCCCATGCACCTTCCAGCATTGGACAAAAGGTAGGGGTCACAACGTTAAGCGTGTTAAGCGTAGCTATCTATTACCCCCTTCCTTTCCACTCTTTCCCCGTCATTTCCAAAAAAATCATTCTTCATTACTTTCCCTTACCGCCCCCTTCATCAATTGTACAACCATCGTTTCAAAAAAATATTGCCTTGTAAGGTGAAATATGAAAAGTAAACGATAGGACTATCGTGTAACCCTCGGCCTGGTCTTTGCCCAAGATTTAGGAGACTGTCGTGCGTGTAAAATGTTTAATAAATGTTACATAATAATTTGGATAGAAAGTAGTTGGAACTCCCTATTGCGTACAGCTTTCCTCGGCGACGTACGCAGCCATACGTCATCGGCTTCCACCCACTCACCACCAGGTGGCGAAAAATGGAGAAAAGTTAACATTGATTGCGGGGGGCGATAAAGAAAATGATAAGCGAGAACAGAGACAGCGAAGACAAAACTAAAACAGAAGTCAGAGCTATGCATGAAGTTACGTATCTTAGTGAAAGACAACTACAAATATTAAAAGTTTCAAAGGAAGACTAGAAAGGCGTGCGAAAAGAAGCAAACAACAGGTATGGCTATCAGAGAATTCTTCTAGCATATTCCCGACCATGACTGCTAAACGCTAAACAATCTATCTTATAGCCAAGACCCCTGAGTTTCCTAAGTTTCCTACATTTATCTCACGTATTCCAACGTGATCCCAAACTGCACCTGAGTTGTACCTATTTTGGTCCTTACATCCGCCAAAGTTCGCCGTTGCCACCACATCCGTCAGTCCCGAAACTGAAGGAGCGTGCCTGCCAACGACGCCATCGCAGTTACGCCGCGTCATAGCCATCGCGCTTGACCAGAGCCCTAAGTGAGCCCGCAGACTGAACGCCGAGAGTAAGCCTTTCCGTGCCGACAGTCACCGACCTGACCGCAGTCGGGGGCCCTATGCTCACAGTGACCTCAACCAAATTTTTTGGGTGAGAGCAGAGTTTGCGATTCTAAGAGTCACCTAGCTGATTCTGCTCACGTGGGTGACTGTACAAATCAAATGGGCCTGTAAGGTGAGGTGAGGGTGACTGTGAGAATAGGGCGCATGAAAGAAGTGAGGTGAGGTGAAGTGCCTGTGAGAATAGGACCCCGGATCACGGTCAGCATCTCCACCGGAAACACAACCCCAGAAACCAAAAGGTAGGAGTTTACCCAAGGGAAATCGTGAATAAAGGGAAAACTTGAAGTAGAAGGTATTCAGGTGTTTTCTTGATAATAAGTCGCGAACGTTTGCCGTCCCTGAGGCTTGGTTCCGTAGTTTGCACATTCGCTCAAAACTGGCGCTCTACAGAACACTAATCATCCCGGTGGCCCTTTGCAGACATGAATCATGGACACTAAAGGAAGCTGGTCAACGAGTACTTGGATTTTTTGAGTGTAAAACTCTGCTATCTATATTTGGTGGCAAAATGGAAAATGGAGTGTGGCGCAGACCCAGATTGCATTGGATTGGGCATGTGGACAGGATGCCCGACGAAAGAGTAGCCAAAGCTTTTTTCAGCAAAGAACCAGGAAGAGGTCGCAGACTTCGGGATAAACCCCGATTCCGACGGATGAGCACTGTCGAGAACAGTACATGTTTAGCTGGCGCTCGAGGAAATTGAAAAACGACAGCCCAGAACTGACAATATTGGAGGACCATAATTCGTTCGGCGCAGGATTGATAACGGACCGCCGCCGCTGAACTAAAGTAAGTAAGCTCTCTCAGAAATGTACTTCGCTATATTAAAATATGGTATCATAATAAAATTAGTGAGCTAACTAGACAACAGTAGGCAATTTCATACAAATTATACTCTATTGAACATCAAATCACTGAGCCTTGTTTGCAGAGCACTTTCAGAATAGAATAATGCTGCGTAGCTGCCAGTCAGTGTTGTTAAGGATTGTGAAGTGTTGATCACTCTCCGTTCTCACTAATTAGGTTTGCGTTCATCAACAACATGCAATATTTTACGCAAGGATCTGGGCCTAAAACACTATAAAAGACAGTTTGTTCAGCTCATCGGGGAGCTACAAATCCGGAATTACTACCCGTAGAAGAATATTTTAACATTAGTAATATATGTCATGTTGCAAAACTACTACAACTCTAGACTACTTTTTATAAGGTTTCGGAAGTCTTTAACCTTTACGAATAAACCAGTAATATGTCATTACTACCAACTCGAAAAAGTAATGCAAAATTGGACCTTTCACATGGACTGGCTTCCCGAGCAGGAGCGAAGAGCAAAATAATATCAAAACTATATCAAACTAAGGTATAATACTATATTTTGTTATTGAATAGATATGGAGATACATTGATAACATATTTTGCTATTGAGTAGATATTTAAAATATTCTAAGATGTGTTTAATAACTGACTTTGTTATCATATCTTTTTGTGATCTTAATATGACATTCGATATATTTCATTAAAAAAATTTTTATTGATTAAAAGGATTTTAAATTATAAATATTTTATAAAATATTTTTTGAATTTTTGTCATATGCTACTACATTTGTTATTCAATACCTTAATAATACTAAAATATGTTATTCCAAACTGTGAATACAGTCATGTTATCGCTTTGTTATTTAAATAACACAAGTAGTTATTCTTTTGGCCTTCAAGGAACAAAATTTTGGTATTATTTTTTGTTATTTTACCAACTATGTCAGCCAAGACAAGATCAAATTTTGATATGAGTTATTCGATTTCCATAACACATTTAGAAACTTACTTGCTCTTCGCTCCTGCTCGGGTTAACACGACCAGAATTTGAATGAAATTATCTTTCAAAAGTAAATGTCAGACACCAATTTTCCAATTACAATCAAACATTTCAAAAAAACACTTTTTGTAATTTTTGAGTGTCTTGAAAAAAAATCGTCTCTAAATATCCTCCTTCATATATTTTGCAAAAGATGAAAGATACCCCGGGGCAAGTGAGAATACAGGGAATTCAGGACACGACTCGCTTTGACCTCATTTTATCCAACTGAACCTTACTAGAAATGTATTACAACCTCAAAAATAAAATAGTGAAATGGTTTTGTGCTGCAAGAATTTTAAAATAGAGATAGAGATAACAACACAGTCGAATAATCTGTGCTTTGCAATTTCAAGGTCCCACTTGCCGCAGTGTGCTTGCCCTTGTTTATATGGAATAAGATAATATTTCATATTTTTCAAAAGGAAAGGAAAGGAAAGGAAAGCTCGGAAATTAAAATGTGTAACTTTTTATATTAGTAGACAGTTGGTTCCGCAAAATATGTTTAAAAAACACTAATGTAATTGGCTCAGGTTTAGAAAATCTGATGGAATCAGAAATTCAATTTATGGCATTTAATCATAGTTGACTAACATTTTATTAAATTCACGGATCGACCGAAACCATTCTACAGTACCCTACTGAACTGCGTTACGCTTGCTTCATTTAATACGTCTTACTAGCGAAAGTGTGTTTACACATCAGGGATACGTCCTTAACCTACAACCCATCGTCGCTTACCCTAAGGAAGTGGAATGCCAACGACAAGTTGAAACAGCCAGAGGCGTTTGAAATGCTTGCGTAAAATGACCTATGAGACCTACATATGGAACTTCCATGGTAATACAGTAACGTGTACTCATCAGGTAGGCTCACATCTGAACGGCAGACCACAGACTAACAGACGTAACACCTCAAACAAATTTTCAAACAAAACATCGTTTCAATGACACCCCTAAAACTTGGAAAACACACTAGCATCACCTGGTGCCGTCTTCGCGCTACGCAGAGTGAGTTACTATAAAGTTAGCAATGCTATAAATTTACTTGTATATTATCTAACAACAGCGCCAGCGCAGAGGAGAGGTGTTCTCGCGCAGCGACTGTTGTTTGAGTCTTGGCTTAAGTGAAAATTTGAAATGATCGTTTTTATTGGCGATGGAATGGGGTTTCAGTGTTACGTCTGTTAGTCTGTGGGCAGACTATTTGTGCCGATTTTTTCAATGGGCACGGGACATACACATACTTCAATTTCATGCTTTTGAGAAAATTACTCGTTTGAAAAATGCTGCCCATTCACTTACAACAAAAGCTTTTGGTTTGAAGTGGAAGTTTAAGATCACTTAGCTAGTAGTACATATTCATATAGAAAAGGTAGATAAGAGCGATAAATTTATTACGTAACATTTGTCGAAGAAGTAGAAAACTGATAACATAGTACGAAATGTTGGTAATTAATTGTTTATTAATTGTAAAGTTCGGTAAAATGTTTGGGTGTCTTTCTTAACTCAGTTGTCTTTCAAAGTATTTCATTATTTCGAGTTATACATGATAAAAATATTACTTTAAAACATTCATTAGGTGAAAATTGTTTATATCATGATTTCCGTGACGACAAATTAAAAGGACATCGCTTTGCATTAAATCTTGCAACAGAGAATAGGGTAAAGAAATGCTACAGTAAAAAGTGACAGCAAATAATGTCAAAAACCACAGCACCAGACTCCAGTTGATATCGGATGTGCAGATTGTCGTCGTTTGCGATATAGTGACAGATGCGTTTTATCGGTTATTTTAACGAGTAATTTTGAATATTGGCCGATACTCCCAAGAAGAAAATTTGCATTTTCGACGATTATATATCGAGCATTTCTAGTTCCAAACTATGAAAAACAACCCATTTTTGTCTCCATAAGTATAGCCGTATCAATAAATTGTCTAAATAAAAAAAATGACGTGAAAGAAATAGTTGTAGGAAATTAGGAGAATTTTCGGAATAAAATAGCACAGGAAGAAAAAACCCACAAAATCCGCTCCGTCTTGCCTTATTTGTTAAAAGCAAATTAGAAAGTTTAAATTAGGTATGTCCGGAAATGTCGTTTAAAGGTATTACAGAAGAAGAGTTGAGGAACAATATATGGAGAGAAAGCCATCTGCAAAAATATGTAGACACCAAATCGTCCAAAGGACAAATCAGGTTCCAGAAGTTGTCGCTGCAAACAAAAGGAAACTTTTGGCGAAAGCAGTGCCTTTCGTGACAAAAATGGCGAAGGAACGTGATACTTCCTTTTTTACGGTACGGAAAATCATTTAAAAAAGATTGCTGGGATGGGGGACTTAATAACGGGCGCGAAAAACTACATATAATGACTAACCGCATCCGGGAGGTGCGAGTCGAAGGCTGCAACAAGATTTTGAATTTCTCTTAGTGAAAAAATCCAATAATCCTGTTCGCAGACTAAAGTAACGGGTGGCAACTAAAATTTTGGAATTTTTTTCTCAAGCTGTCAAAAAAAGACAAAGATACATGAAGAAGATCTGATTTACCGAAATTAAAGATACATTATCTATTGTTGAAAAAAACAGTGTACATTTGAAAACGGTCCGTAATCGGCTGTACGGCGAAGCTTTCGTTTGACATCGAAACAGGAGCGTTGTACGGCCGTCATGTCAACTTTGCGAATGCATCTCTTGATTCTACCAATCAACCGTTTGTAATTCGTGGCTCTGCAGTTAATTTTATACACCAAGGAACTCAAAATACCGAAGAAATATTCGATTGGGCGCACTGAGACAGGTTTTTCGGGTTGTGGGTTTTGGGTAAAAATGGAATTGAATGGGTATTCAGGAACGATTGTGTTTTTTTGGCGTAATGCGATGATGCTCTATCCGGCCAAAACACGTATTGTCTATCTGCATGATGTTTTTGAAAAACGGGATCAAAATTTTCTTCAAACGTTCGTCTGGTGCATCTTAATTAGTAGCCAAACCAGAGGGCTTGTTATTGAAGAAACGAGAAAGAGAACGGTGTCCTTCTGCGTCCATAATTTTGGCTGGTCTTTCACTACCTTGCTTGCGAATAGTTGTTGGGCATCTTGGGATATGGAAAACAGTCGAAGCCGCAACATATTTGCTTTTTACATGTTGTACCGTATGCTTTTTGCCAAAATTTCTGTTGCAGTTCGTAGAAGTGTACAGCGCGCTCCCGAAATACTTCTTGTTTCGACGCCATTTTTAGCAAAACTGGGCAAGCATAAACAAAACAAAAAATATTAACAAAAAGGAGAGAGAAAGAGAGAGAGAGAGAGAGAGAGAGAGCGCGAGAGAGAGAGAGAGAGAGAGAGAGAGAGAGAGAGAGAGAGAGAGAGAGAGAGAGCTAACACATACATACTCCCATTTCTCTCTGAGCTCGTTTGTTGTTGAGTTATCGTTAATTCCGTGACGAATTCCCGAATCAATCAGTACTAAGACCTGACTGCTGAATACAAAAGTTGTGATGCGCTAACAGAACATATTATGGTGTTTGAATTGCACTGTGGTTCAGATTTGGAATGGAAATATATTTTTTCTGTAAAACTATGCGTGATAGACCTGCACCGCCCAAGAAAGACATTTTGGAATATAATTTCGAAAATTTCGAGTAAGTACAGAGTTAATTTGTGCATTGAAATAGCTACTCTATTACATGTCAAATTTTTACTAAGATATTTCAATTTTTCAATTTTAAAAAAAGGAAACGACCATCTCTAAGTCGAAACTTTAGAAAATTGGACGGCGGACAACATAAACTTTGTATCAAATGTCTAATGCAACTGGTATGGTCCCAATGCGAAATATTTGAAACAACCGGTAAGTTCCAAAAAAAAAACTGCAATAATATTAAACATAAACGTTGACTTGTTGGTGACAAAAACCCATATAAACGCGAAATAATAGTGACATTAATTTTGCTGAATTACTTCATACTCTAACTACCGCTTCAATTCCCTCGCATCCTTTGAACTGAGCATAAAAGGAAAAGCTTTGTGTTTCTCTCTTTTCATCATTCGCCGCTCAGTTTTATATTAATATGCATTTTAATTTTCTTAGAGTGGTCTCGGTTGGGAAGTAAACACTTTAGTGCAGCGTTTCGCAAAAGCATCCTCGTGCCCTTTCCCGGAGCGTATTACATTGGGTACAGAGCTTTTGGATGCGAACTCGGCCTTTTATATTCGCAAAAACATTTACTGATGGCGTTTCTCAATTCCCATGTACGGTTGGATTTTTTTTTTGTTTTTATTTTCCAGTGCATCAGAATAAGCTGAGTGGTGATGGTGTCGGTTTGAGGATGATTTTTTGGCAGCTGTTGAAAATTTAATTTTGTTTTATTTTCGTCAGCTCTTCTGGGTGCTCCTACACTGGATGGGGATGCTGAACGTACTGCACACTACAGCTCAGCCCGTAGAACAAGGCTATAAGGCTCAGAAGTGCACAGCAGCTCGTGGCCTTATGGAGGAAACGCGGCATAGAACGGATGTTGGTGGATAGAACCAATGAGAATGTGGGAAAATATGTTGGGTTAAATTAAATCCAGCTCTGTTTTTGCATCTTTTCCTGCGGCAAAGCGACCGTTGAGTGGGTGTGCAAGTAAGAGTACAAGTGAGATAGAGTGCGCGAATGTTTTTGTTTGTTATTTCACTCTAGGAGCGCGCGCGAGCTTTTTGTGAATTATTTCATAAGTGTAATTTGCATATTGCCAAAACGAGATCAGAGCCTCGTTAAATAGAGTTGAAGTGAAGTTCCCGTGGCAAACGATTTAAATGTAAAGCTTATTTACGAATATGCACTGCACGTGATGCGGCAAATTTAGGAAACTCTTAAGCGCTGAAAAATCACAGAACGTTGTGGATTTTACCGTTGGTACAAATAGAGGGGTCATAAATGGCATGGTGAAATCATGAAATGGAGTACACGTACACTCAAGTACTTTTTTTACACGGTTTAGTTTTTTGAGTTTTGAGAACGGGGTAACTTAGAGACCATTCATTTATTTCTCAATACATTTGGGAGTAGCTCGACATTCCTCACGTAGATTGTAAATAGTTCCTTAGCTGCACCGTTTTCGAGTAAACGAAAAAAACAAACCGTGTAAAAAAAGACTTGAGTGTAGTTCGACACTGTGCAGTTCACGATTTAAAACCATCACAAGAGGAAGTGAAAAAAAAACGGAAAATTTCGGATACGGATGTAGAGTGTGCTAGATTTAATCGGATAAAATGCTTACCTAGAAACCACTTCAGCTGTGCTGGTGGGTTCCCGTAGTGCGAGACACACTTTACGGTGGCCATTGCACCAGAGTCTACGGTAACATTGTGCCCGGGAGGAACGTGGACACCTTCGTGCTCTAGTCTGGGTCGTTGCGGTGGAACTGCAAATAGAAAGCGACAGAATCGATTAGATTCGTTTATTTTGCACTTTGGGTTTACGAAACAATAGTCCTGTTTGTGTAATCGATTCGAAGAAAAACAAAACTTAAAATAGATATCAATTTGACGACTACGGACGAGTGGCGAGGATAGCTTCGTTTTTTCATGTTTGAAGTGCTTGTTCATCAAATGCATTCAAATCCTGCGAAAATGCGGCTTGCGCTCGAATTTCATAGAACAGCACCAACAAATTTTTGGACGTGGCATACAAATTGCACCAAGTTTTTCACAAATTGTTATTCCAGTTGATTATAGAATTCCATGATTATAAACACAAAATACTACTATACTGTGACCTAAAATCTTATAAAATGATATTGTGAAGGTCATTTTTATGTACTCTGAATGGATTGAGTTATTGATCCAAATTTATTACTCTTTAATAACGCTTTTTACCATTAAATATTTGTACTACGATTTTGTAGTTTTACTATTTTTGAGGGTGACAACGGATCTGTGGTCAAAATATGTATTTTTACTTTACTTAGGGGAACTGTGGGTAAAACGAACAGGTTAAGAAGAACATCTAATATAATACAGAGAGCTTATGATTTATAAAACCTAAATATAGTTTACTTCAGTTCAATATATTGTTTTCAAAAACGGCTAGTGAAATATTTAACAAAAAATGGTTTTCAATGTGTATTTTGAGTATTAAAAATGGTCCGAAAAAATGAACTTTTTACTGCTGCGGGTGAAACGGACAATGTGTGGTGGTAAGATGGACAGGTATTCTAAATCGCCCCAACTGAAAGCATATTATTATTTTTGACCATTAACAAATTGAATTCGTAAAATATGGTGATGTAGCGTGCAAAAAGTGAAGGGGGCAGTCCCCACCCCCTCGCCATCCTACCAACAGTTGTAGCCAATCGAAAATTGTTTGACAGCGGCAATATGAACAAGCATTCTTAAATCTATTTCATGCCTGGCTGCTGCTAATTTGTTTGAAGTCCACATTGGCCGGGTAAATTTTCATTTATATGCATGAGATATTACTAAGAAGCAAAATCAACAATTTTATTATAATAAGTTCACTGACCATCTTACTCACACAGTTGTCCATTTCCCCCAATCATTACAGATTCTTTTAAAGCGTTCACAATTTTTCATATTCAAATAAAATTACCTATTTTTTCAATGCAGGCGTTACTTGAAAAGGTATTAAATCGAAATACTTCATGTTATGGGTAACATTTTAGGATTAAGCCACTCGAAAAGCTTAATTTCGATGGCAAAAAAAAACATCCAAACGCAGAATCACTTACAATTTTCAGTTTTTCTGTAATTTATCAAAATTTGAAAGTTCTAAATGATGATAGGAACCTTCAGACGGCATTAAATAGCAAGATGGTTGGATCAAAATATTTACGAATTTTAATCCGTAACTGGTTGAAACAACCACTTGTCCGTCTTACCCACAGTTCCCCAGCTTAATTGGTCTACCATCTTACGACAAGGCCTGCGCAGTATAATTTCTCCGTCATTTCGGTTCAGGGCAGCTGATCTCCAATTCCGAGGGCACCCCCAGTGCTCACCAGATCTCGCTCCACCTGGTCTTGCAACCTCACTCGCTGTGCCCCTCTTCGTCTCGTTCCTAGCGAATTCGATGCGAGAACCATTTTTGCAGGATAGTTGTCTGGCATTCTAGCAACATGTCCTGCCCAACGTATCCGTCCAACTTTAACCACTTTCTGAATACTTGGTTCGCCGCAGAGACGTGCGACCTCGTGGTTCATTTTTCGCCTTCATACACCGTTCTCTTGCACTCCGCCAAATATCGTTCTTAGCAGCCGCCGTTCGAAAACGCCGAGTGCTCGTAGCTCCCCAAGCAACAACGTGAGTTTTATGGTACTTTTCCTTTATGGCGGTTTTCCTGACCAATTTTGGTCTTAAATGCTATCTTAAGACTGTAATAAAATTCAAATTGTTACTTGGTTCCTCTTCCAGCAGTGTCCACGTTTCGTGCCCGTAGAAGACAACCGGTCTAATTAGCGGCAGAAAAGACCATCTCCTTGTTGAAGTCCCCTGTGAGATTCAAATGGGTCCGACAATCCACCCGAGATTCTCACACAGCACTGGATCGCATCCTTCGTAGCCATGATAAGACTGGCAAGCTTAAATACCCGGAAAGCCGTTTTCATCCCAAATTTTCCATAGCTCTTGTCGGTTTACACTATCATATGCGGCTTTGAAATCAGAGTTATTGTTATAACTTTGTTCATTTAGCAAGCTTTACCTCCTAAGATATAGCCTGAGGTGCAAAATTTCACCAATACATAGACGTATTTATACCTCTTGGGGAAGAATAACTGCCTAATGCGAAAATGTAGAATTAGGCAAACTGGAAAATTCTTGATATTAAGCCATAAATATAGACTTAGCGAAGGTGAGACGTATTTTTACTTTTAACCCAATCTTTTCTGCCTCGCGCTTCAATCCGCTTGATATCCGCTCAGTTCACCCTGTAGCACCCTGTAGCATTGAGAACCTCAAATGAGCGCCAGTTTTATTCCATGTTTATTGTTCTACCGGAGCACCAAATCTAGAGCAACATGCGAAAAGGGCCTATGTGCAAATAGTTTTAGTCCATATAATTGCCTGCCCGATATTCTTATATTCCGATATTCCAATACGGACAAATTTGTCTCCGGTGTGCGAAGGAAAGATTTGCTCTACTTAATAGTTAAGCTCCTTTTGGGCAAGATGAGTTGTTATAAGAGAGAACACTATTCAGGCATCATTCGGAGGGAGAGCACATGGTTGAACAAAAAACGAAAGCTCTTGGTCGTTGTGAGAAGCACATTGCTCTATCTATGTATGCTTAAGCTGAGTAAAATCAAGCTCGTTGTTGGTATACTGTCTAGATCATACAGCCAGGTTAACGCGACTGTCAACGTTGCCTAACTGATGCAAATCATTACGATTGACCTGTCCGATTCTCGCTATTATGCAAAGGATGATGGTGTCCACCATTTAGTTTATCATCATAAAAAAAGTCCTGAAACACAATGCTGTTTTAAGCCTCATATTACCTCCTCAGAAAGCCTATTGTTGACCACGGTTGTCGCACATTTGTGATAGAGAGATTTAATCTGGTTAAAGTGATAAAAATGCCATGTGGAATTCAATCGAGGCCAAGAAGAATTTTACTTGGGCAACTTCAACGCCAAGATTAGCTCAAGCAACGCGGACCTAGGAGAGATGAGCGAAAACGAGGAGCTGTTTAGTATTATTGTAATAAGATGATCATTGGTGGTTTCCTCATAGACCAGCACATAAGGTTGCGTGGGTTTTCCAAGACGGCCGAACAGAAAAGCTAATTGACCGCATCCGTTGCATGTGTTCGAGAAATTTGGATGTCGTTACAATGTCCGCCGATTGATGAATTAAGAGGTAAGCCTCAGAACCGCGTCGGTAGAACTGTCGAAGAACAATAATAAACGAGCATCAAGAACGGCTTCATCACGACCAGTGCTTCGTCTGAAACTTGGAGGACGATCGACAAACGGAGAGAGGCGAAAGCCGGCAGTGAGCAAGCGCGAATCCTAGCAGCTAAGACAGCTAACTGTCAATGATACGCCGAACTCGAGAGGACTACTAAACAAGTTTGTAGATGGGACTACCTAGCCCAAGAAGAAGAAACCGCCGTCGTCAATGGTGATATTCTTATATTGTACAATGTTTCTTGCCATCTCAGTGGAGCTAGGATGAATACTAAGATGCCGCTAAAGGACAGAGCTGGTCATTTACTGAACTGTACAGGAGGTATAGAACAGCTTAAGCGATGGACTAAACATTTTGAACGCCTCTTTCGAATTTCAAGTGTCAGAGACCAACAAAACCAGCGGCGCATGACGCTAATAGCTCGTCGCACTAATCGCGTCAACGATCACTGGATGAAATTCAAGTAGCAATCAAAAGTGTGAAATTCAACAGAGTGCCAGAGGTAGAACAGGGATACATAGCAGCCAAGATGGCCAAAGCTGACGTATCTGTATTAGCCCAAATGATGCATTAATTATTCAGCAATATATGGGAAACCTCAACTTTCCTGGTGGACTGGATACAGGACATAATGGTTAAAGTCCCTAGAAAAGGAGACTCAACTAAAGGCCGTAACTGGTGTGGCATCACGTTGCTCTGTATTATCTTTAATGTACTTTATAAGGTAATCCTCAACCGGATCCAGGAGACAATTGATGCTGCTCTCCCTAAGCGGTAGCAAGTTGAATTCCATGCTGGCCGATTATGTGTAGACCTACAGAACGTTCCGTAGACACAATCGATGATTGCCTTGGAATCCTCTAACGATGGAGCAGCTAAATGACCTCGACCTAACTGACGCTACTGTGTTGCTCGCATAACACCGAAACGGCATGCAGAGCAAATTAGATGACCTCTCCAAAAGCTCCCAGGCAGCAGGTTTCACAGTCAATGTAGCAAAACTAAGTCTAACTTGCTAATTAGGACTTCATAGCGGCGGGACAACAAGTTGTGCAGGTGGATACCTTTCAATATCTTGGTAGCCAGACAACGCTCGATGGTGGTACCAAGACTGATAAAGCTATACGGATCAGGAAGGCTAAGGGCTTAAAAACGGAGAAAGCGCCCGGTCCTGACGGGATTCCGAACGAGGCACTCAAAGTGGCGATCCAAGCATATCCTGATATGTTTGGAGAGACGCTTCAAAATTGCCTAGAGGTATGCGAATTTCCAGACAAATGGAAAGTCCAAAGATTGGTACTGCTGCCAAAGCCGGGGAAACCGCCTGGTGATCCCTCGTCGTACAGGCCAATTTGCCTATTGGACACGCTAGGCAAATTGCTAGAGCGGGTAATCCTAAACAAGCTGACGCCTGTGGTGGAAAGTGATATCGGACTGGCAAACACGCAGTTTGGCTTCCGCAAGGGGAAGTCCACTGTAGATGCCATAAAGTCCGTGGTGGAGAGGGCCGAGAAGCCTATGAAACGGAAAAGGCGAGGCGACAGGTATTGTGCCATAGTCACAATCTAAGCGGTGATGGTCAGTAACCGCAAGTCGGCCCTAGAGGCCAAAATAATCGTTGGGGGACAGGTGATTGTCTCCAAACGAAGTGTGAAGCACCTGGGTGTCATGACAGACAACAGGCTAAACTTCACCAGCCATGTGGATTATGCCTGTGGTAAAGCATCAACGGCGGTTACTGCGCTGTATAAGATCATGCCGAACGGCTATGGTCCTAGCAGCAGTAAGAGACGTCTGATGGCCAGCGTTGCCATGTTGGTGCTACGATACGGTACACCGGCGTGGGCCCCGGCTTTGGAGAGTAAGCGCAATCAGGCAAGTCTGAACAAGGTGTTCAGGCTGTTAGCATTGCGCGTTGCGTGCGGCTACCGTACCATATCGTTGGATGCGATTGGGGTTATTGCAGCCATGATTCCCATATGCATACTCCTAGGTGAGGATATCGAGTGCCATAGGCAGAGGAACGTCAGGGGCGTTAGGGACAGAGTTAGGCTGGACTCTATTAGGCGTTGGCAGGCGGAATGGGATCGCACCGACCATGGTAGGTTGACCCATAGTCTGATCCAGAACATATCGTCCTGGATCGGCAGAGGTTATGGTGAGGTAAACTTTTTCCTTACCCAGTTTCTGTCGGGACATGGATGCTTTAAGAAGTATCTACATACGCGCGGGCGGGTAGATTCACCCTTTTGCCCCGTTTGCACGGTAGCCGAGGAAACGACGGAGCATGTGATTTTTCACTGCCCGCGGTTTACGTCCACTCGGCGGGTGATGCTTGCGGTCGTTGGGGAAGACACCAACGGCGACAAAATTGTGCAGAGAATGTGCGCTGAGCTGCGCGCATGGGGTGCCGTCGATAGGGCGGCAACGGTGGTGATAACGGAGTTGCAACGGCTAGAACGTTTGCAACGACAGGGCCTGACATAGCTTGCTAGGGTCAGTAATGGGCTGATTGGGCAGCCCAGGCCCTAGGTGAAGGGTAGTGGCGGTATGAAATGGCAAGGGTGTTGCGTGAACCCACACACGCAACGGACAGGTCGGAGTGCTTAGGCATGTCCTCCCTCCTGACGTAAAACCTAACGGTAGTTCCGGGAGGGATTCAGGAACGGGCAGCAGGATAGTTTTTAGTAGGTAGGCGCATGTTGGCACCATGTGAATCCTATTCGGCACCGTGAAGATGCTGTCTATGAAGATTTTCTCCCTGCATAAACAATACAAAAAAAGGGTGCCTTTGCACGTCTGCGAAACATTTGGCGCTCAAACCAGATCACTCTGCTCTACATACCAAAGCCTGAATTTGGTAACGTTAAATCCGTACTGCGTTTCAGCGGAGATAACGAAAAAACTGCTGGTATTTATTAATTGCTGACTGCGATATATCATGTGTGTACGGTGGCTTGACAACTGGATATCCAACGAAGAACTCCATCGTCTATGGCATCAACGGCCGATAGCAACAGAAATTCTAGCACGTAGGTGGAACTGAATCGGACCCACTTTGAGGGAAGGAGCGATCGAGATCGGCAGAGAAACACTGGTCTCGGAAAGGACAACGTAGAAGAAGCAGACCTAGAGGCTTATGGCGATGCAGCTTAGCCACCGACATCCGGACTGTACACGAGAACCTGTCCTGGGAGCTATGGCGGGTAACTGTCGGTAGTAGAGATCTCTGATTTCATCCCTCCGATCTGCCGAACCGGCGGACATGCACATAACTAAGTAATTAAATCGCCTTTAATCTCTGTATTTTAAGATCATTTGCTGTATGTGTGCGTGGTGAGTTGGTATAAGACATCACGATCGATTTTACGTATCTTCATAGATGGATGGGATCACAGTAGTTGATCAAAGGGCCTAGCCGGTTTTCCATACAGAAAATGCCCCCGAACCTAATTAAATTATGCAATGATTCAAACAAAGTACTTGACCTGAGGAGCATTTTGGCAAATTTTCAGATCATTAGACGCCATCTTGAATCAGTAATGGCGGCTAGAGTGAATTGCATTTTTCGCAGTTTACACCGAAACCAATTATCATAAAAATTTGAAAAAAATCACAGATGTCATACTCACTGCAGGACACATTTCCATTGTTTTTTGGAAATTTTCCGATGTGAATATCACAGTAAAAAAAATCGAAAAAGTTTTCAAGAGCATTTTTTTCAGTGTTCCAAAGATGGCGCCACTTATTTTTTTCTATCAAAAAATTGTTCAATCAAATGTATAAATGATAGGTTTTTTCTTAGATTTTTAGAAAATGGTAATGGTAAATGGATGGCGGTCAAATTTTCTTTTGAAAAGTTCAATATTAAAATTGCTCTTATATGTAGTTCAGGAATACGTCAATAGGTTACTAAAACAAACCCACTGCTTACACTATTGGTAATTTATGATGGCTGGCAGTGCTTTTGAAATAAGAATTGTGTTTGTATTTGAAATTTCAAGTAATTTTTACAATTTCACAGTAAAAAAAATTGAAAAAATTACAAAAATATTAATGAACATTTCTTTCAGTGTTTCAAACATGGCGCTGCAGATTTATTCATTTATTCGCATTCCATTTTTTTCGGAACGATAAGCTCAAATGCTATTTCATAACATTTGTGCAACTCACATTTTACACATTGTCATTGGTCATTTAGAAAAATTAGTTATCTCTCATCAGTGGTAACTTTCACACCCGGCTTTTTCCGGACTTCCGGACCGGAGCCGAATCGACAGTATGAGTCGCTACAGTTTGTTTTTATATCTCTCTTTACAGTTTGACGTTTCCTCTTCGAATCTTTGATTACATAGCAATAAAATATAACAAACACACAAACCAGTTTAAGTCGTAATCAGCAGTCAATCGTGAATTATTTATTCTCAGTTTATCGGCGGCTGTCAGTATAACGTAAAAAAATATTAAAAATGTACAATTCCACTTTTTTGTTTTTAAATATATAACAAAATTGTGCACGACAGCCACTCTGCCATGAAATATATTCGCGAATCGGCAAGGAACATTGTCTGTTGTTGAACATGTGTGCTATTGAGCACGTCGCCGGTGCTAATCCTGGAAAGTGATTAAGTTCAAAGCGGCGCAAAATAACTTTAGTATGACCAAAATAACGTTGCAAGAGTAGTCTAACGATATTTTTCTATATTACAAAACATATTATTCGCTGGATAAAGTGTTCACCTCTAACTACTAATCTGACAGGCTGACTGGTGAGCGCATCCTGTGTCGTAAAGTCACTGGCCGTGACCTGGCACTCCCACAGTCCATCGTCGAATTCGAGCTGGGCGGCTCGGACCCACAGCGAGCAGTCGCCACCTACGTGTGTCGTCTGGCCAATGCCGTACTGACTGGCCCACTCGTATTTCTTTGGGTAGATCCCCACCGGTTTGTTGTCCTTTTGCCATGAGCATACACCGCGTTTGTCAATCACTTTGCACACCAGCAGTGCATCCTGGCCCGGATTCACCTCGGTATATTTTGGCTGCTCAGCGAATCGCTGCAGGCTGGCGGAATCTGGAAAGGAAAAGCGAGAGAGAGAGAGGACATTTTTCGTATTAGTTGACAGAATGCAATTAGCAGCATAATTACATAATGTATGGCTAGGCTATTTGCGCATAGAACATGGTTGCTACTGCAATTTCGGTTTCAGGCAAAATTGTAGCAGCCGAAAATTGACGTTTTGGCACGTAGCCAAATTTCACGAAATAGATACTGAGAATATCTAATATGAAAATAAAACCATCAAATTGGTTTGTTTCTTTCACAAACTGCTTGCTGATTTCCTAGTGTCTAAAACACATTGTTTGAACTATATATTTAGCATATTTTTATTACTCTATTAAACATACCCATCTAAATTGTTAACATCTTCACTTTAACGCGCCAAAACACTCTTCTAGTATAATCATAATCAACAAAGACAAATCAATTTACTGACTGTTTCTATGCCAGTAGATATGACGTTTATCGATCGAACAAAATCGAGCAATCAAACAAAGGTCTCGATAATTGAAATCCACGCTTATATTACTTTTCCTCGCGATTTAACAATAATGCTTTTGAAGACCCAGTTGACCAAATTGTCATTTTTAACTTTCACCGCGTCTATCGCGTTTTGCCAATTTTCCCAGAATTTTTTTTTCTTTTTGTGGCTAACGAAGAATGCAAATTGAGCACCGGATAGAAGAAACGAACGGAGGACGGTACGGTGCGGCCAAATAATGAAAAATGAGATTGAATTAAAGTTGAGCAAATATTTCCACTCGTTAGGTGATGGCGCGATATGATGGTTGAAAATCATCAAGCGGCAGACACTCGGATGGTAGAGAAAAGCATCATTTTCTCCCTGATCTTTTTCTTTTTCACGCTTGCCAAGGCTTGACTTCTCTAGGTTCAGTGATGCGTAAGCAAGGATATTTTGGCTTCCGATAATTCAGCTTAGCAGGATGGTTGAGAGGTTAGGATAACTTTTTAAAAAATAGACCTCCGATTAATGCACTTCGGGTGTACATAAAGGAAGAAAAAACTTTTTGTGCGGTGGAAGTTATGTACCAACTTGAAAACTATGCTGGATAAGATAAGAAATAGCTTTTTGATTATTTTTCGTCCTGCTCTTTCTTTACGAAATACAATGATAAAGCAAGTAATACGTTATCAAATCAAAAAAAAATGTATCAATAAATATGTTGTTTTATTCAGGAAGCCGTCTCTTTTAATATTAATAAATTCTACGGTGATCTTTATTTAATAAAATTGCAATTACAATTATAAATTGCAAAATGAAATTTGATTACAAATTTACGTCATTCTTGTAGGATGCTCATCAAATCCGCTCACTTGATTTTCATTGAAACACATAATCTTCATACATATATTTTTCAATTAACTTTCTAATAGCAAAGGGGCAAAAGTAAGCATTTCGTGAGCTTTTAGTAGCAGTAAGTGGTGGACTACCACTTGTTCAAATGAGTTTCCTCGTAACGTAGCTTGGGCGTCATGATTCGCCCCGTAAATCAAAGGAATGCTGAGGATAGCATCTTTTAGTTAGTTCGTCACGCGATACTTGCATCTGGGTAATCACAAATTACAATCCGTTACAGTGTTTTCCTAAAATTAGCGAAAAAAAAATATTAAAGCGACGGAAACGTAAATGTTACGAAAGCCCAAACATATTTTTTTCCAAACTCATAAATCCTTGAATTATTTCAATGCCTGAGAACTGAGATTAAAAAAGCAAAACGTTCAAAAACTGGCCTCTAGTTTTTTATGTATTCGTTGCCAAGCAATTTTTTTTCGTTGATTCAATTTTCATGAGGTCTTTTTATTTCGTTACACTACTTAAGCTTCTTTTCACACTTCGTTTGAATTAAATTTATTTACGTTTTTTTAGCTTTGCGACCATTGACCGTTTGGGTGGATGGATGTCAAAAATATGAGAAATGCCAACACAGTCTTCGGCACAAGTGGCGTCTCCCCAAATGGATCGTAACGATAGAACCGACGCACATTTTTCGTGATGCTTAATTTTCATATTCATTATTCCTGTGGCTTACACGGAGCTGTTTACTTTTCACGAAAGAAAATCGCTTCTTATGCTCGCAGTGCCATCTCCTCTGGTTTACCTCATCAAACTAGAAAAAACAACGACAACGTGGTCTTTCTGGATCGCAGGAATTCTTTTTTTGCTGCGTTGGATTTCTGCCAGATTTAATTTTCGCAATGAAGATGTTGGTAAACAGAGTGAGATGCGTTAATGGAATGATGACTCAGGAGAAGATAAATGTAGTGGTGATGATAATAAGCGATTTGTTTTTGCTGATTCTAGTTCACAGTTGAACGAAAAGTGCTTTTAGCAGCAGTGAAGATATTAGTTTATTTTTCCTTTCGGGAATTTACATACGTTAAATATCATCCATTATTAATATGTCTAATATCAATGTTGAGTTTATTTGTTTCAACGTTTGCTCTATGGAACTTCCGAACATTTATGAATCAAACACAAACATCATAACAAGTCTATGAAGCGCATATATACCAACAAGCAGAAAGTTTGTGCGAGTTCAGTCGGGCATACGCAATTTAATTCGTATTATTGAATATTTTGCACCTGACACGTGAAAAAATCTGTTCAATAGCCATAAATTTGAATTGCTAAACTCCGGAAAGTGCTACCCGAAAAGCGTTCTACCAATGTTAAACCATGTTGCCAAACTCGCATGTTTGCGATGAATTTAGGCCAACACAACAGCCAACGGCCAACGGAGTTAAAACGATTCGAAGCGGTCTGCTAGGTTAACCAAATCTCCCCTTTGATAGCAGTTCTGACAGGTCTCGGCAGGATTTATCGTACCGCGGTGACCGGCTAGATGAGTTTTGGTATGTTTGAGGCCGTTTTTCCTATTGAAAGCGTTCACTTCTTCGTGCTGTATTTGATTTGTGTCTACTGGTTTTGCCCGTTGCTAAAAACATCTGCATTCAGCACAAAACTGTGAAAGAGGATTCTAACAAATCGGATGCGCTTCCCGTCGTCGACGGCCCGCAGCAATCGAAAATACCACGGGTAAGATTTGCACAAACAAGAGATTTGTCACAAATAGTTGAGGGATTATTGAAACCGATTTGCGCGCCCCTAAGCCGAATGTTTTAAAAAAATGTGTCAAAAAAACTGTTAAAACATCTGTTGTGCGTGGAAACAAACATTTGAAAACCACTGACCAAAATCTGTGATACAATAATGTATCTATTCTGAAACCAAAATTATCACTTAACGTTTTTACCATTTAAAAATAATTTCAAATATTGCATAGAAATTATAAAAAGTGTATACATTGCTTGCAGTGTATTATTGGATCATTCAATCCTTCAAAAGCGACCGAAAAAATCATACTATTATTGCATCGTTAGTTACTTTTCGATTTCCCTGAATGTCTGCTACGATAGGATTGAATCTGAATCCAACCGGAACATGATGTTTTGTGTGTGAGCTGTTCGCAAAGTTTTTTTTTTGCTTCACTCCCGAAACCAAAATTGTTGCAAGGAATGCCATGGCTTGTCAGGTGGACTGGAGCTTAAATATTCGAAATAACTTCTGCTTTGGTGATAGCTATCGCAAAGAAACTGACACAATCCTTTTAAAATGACGTCGACAGCATGCCAGCCGTCATTTGGAATTGGTGTGGTTCCACGTTGGCTTACCCGATATGCTCAGTCTTCAATATGCACACCGAAAAAACTATACACGTGCGTTCAATGTGCAGATCACATAGATATTCTCCTGGTGCTAATCACTACAGTTTCACATGAATCATGTTCAATGGTAAAACCAAGGGTAAAACACTTTGAGATGACTCAACTGAAATCGTGAAAGCCACGTGAATTTCAAATAGAATGACGTTTCATAAGAGTTACCCTTTGATTAAACGTGTAAAACCAGTGAAATATTTATAAAAATTTACACCTTAATTTCATGTGTATTGCAACAGGATACGATCTAATGGTAAAACACGTGGATTTGCAGTGCGAAAGCAGTGACTATCATGCTGATTGAAGGTTTGTTGGTAAAACATGATTGTTCAACGTGTTTTCCATATGAAATATTTCATTTCACGTTAAATACCCGTTTGATTGACACATGAAACAAGATTATCAATATTTGCACGTTGAAATTCATGTGTAAGATCTCTTAGTAACGCCGTGTCTATTTTTATCGGTGTAGGTAATTTGAAAAAAAAAATTGACAATCTGTGGCTCCAGATCAGAAGGATCTAATCAAATTGAAACAGGTTATGTTACCAGCAAACTAATTTGTTACCTTATTATCATAAGATAAATTAGTACAACCAATATTTTTTTGAAACGATGATTCTACAATTGATGAAGGGACGGTAAGGGAAAGTAATGAAGAAGGATTTTTTTTTCGGGAATGAAGGGGAAGGGTGGAAAGGAAGGGGGGGGGGGGTAATAGGTAGCTATGCTTAACAAGTTGTCGTTGTGACTCCTATCTTTTGTCCAATGCTGGAAGGTGCATGGATCGAACCAAGCTGTAATCAGAGATTATAACAGGATTTGAACCCACAACACCTGCCAGGGCGTGTCGCTCACTGGTACCCGTGTACCTTTGAACCACAGAGGCGCTGGATATTAATATATGCCTGACCGCATTTCAAGGTCATGACTAAAGTCACGAGTTTGGTCAAGTACAACCAATGTTATTTATAAAATAGCGTCGTTTGGTGATTAAAATAACAAACATTCTAACTGTATTTCTTCTAATTAATATCCATTTCCCAACGGTCCTTGATTTGGTTATATCTGTATTGTAACACAGTGTGTTGAAAAAATAATTATCAACACATTCAGATATTTCATATATATGATTACAGTTGAAAATATTTCAACTAATACAGTAAATGAATTGGGACGTAGTTAATTTATAATTAGAATGATGGCAGTAATTAGACTATTTTCCGTAGAGGACTATCGGTCTGATTATAGTTTTATACATCGTCAGCTTCGTGCGGTGGCGTATGCTCCTTGATCGAAGCGTCTTACGGAGGGAAAAGTAGGCCCGACTTCCAGCTAGAACGCGTCGTTGCATCTCCTTACACGTATTGTTATTAGCGATGATCCCAAATATATGAACTCATCAACGACTTCCAATTCATCGCCGTCAATAGTCCCTATCCGTGAGAGACAAACGGCTCCAGAGAACAGCCTTTTCCTACCTTGTATTTGGTTTTTGATACATTGGTTCGAAGCCAAATCCTTCAAGCCTCTGTTTTTAGTCTGAAGTAGATTGCTTTCGACGTTCCAAGGTTTCCAGTAATGATCTCAAGGTCGCCTGCGATGCCTAGGAGTTTTGCTACTTTTGCCGAAGATCGTCTCGATGCTCGTTCACCGGATCACGCTGGATTCACCTTCGCACGTAAAACATCGCTCGCTCCAGGGTAGCTTTGATCAGCCGCGTCAGTTTGTCCGGAACACCGTACGCGTGCATTATCTGCCATAGCTGTTCGCGTTCAACTCCTCCGGTAGTTTCTCCTCCTTCCACATCCGTGCAATTATCTAATGAAGTACTGTTGCTAGCAATTCTTGGCCATTTTTGTAGAGTTCTGCCTTGAGTCGGTCCTTTCCGACGGCTCTATTATTCTTCAGCTGACGGATTTCTCGTCGGATCTCTTTGAGATCGGGAGCCAGCATGCTGTTGTCGTTTGCAGGCACTTCTAGATTAACTTCCGTTGCATCTCCTTCTGTTATATCGCAGTTGAGATGGTCATCAAAGAACTGCTTCCACCTGTCAACCACCTCGCACTCATTTGTGACTAGATCCTTTCCCTCGTCTCTCGGTGCTCGGTGATACTTGGCCAAATTCTCTCTCGTGAATGCGTTTAGATAGTTTTTCCAAGCTCTTTTTTCCTGTCTATCGCTTATAGGCATCCCCCAACAAACCAATCATTTCGTGTGCTCAAGGTTCCCATACTTAGCAACGCGGTTGCGGTGTCGTTGACGGTGGAGCGTATCATACTTCATCCGTTTTCGAGGGTCGAAGCATCTAGCTCCACAGAGGAAGGCAGAGCTTCATCCAGTACGCGCGCGTAGTTTTCGGCAACTCGCAGGTTGTCCAATGCCGAAAGAGAGCGGCTTTGTCACAAGGTATAAATCGTCGGTAGTTTTGAGTGCACATGTACTGCTACTAGTTAATGTTCCGAGTTGTTCCCGAGCATCTCGAAGGGAGCATACGTTGGTGATGTTCGAGAAAACTGGGCCTGGATGAGAATATGGTCGATTTGGTTCGTTGGTCAGGTGCTCTCCAGGTGGTTTTGAGGATATCTTGGCGGGGAAAGAAAGTGCTTCTCCAAGCCTGGGGAAGCTGCAAAATTGATGCATTGATGCAATTGATGACCGTTTTCGTTTGTGTCGGGGTGCAGGCTATGAGGTCCCATCACCGGTCTATAGATTGCTTCCCTGCCGACCTGGGGGTTCATATCCCCGACGACGATCTTAATATCCCGTGGTGAGTAGCAGTCGTACGTTGCCTTCAGCTACGCTTAAAACGTCGGGTCTACCTTCGTGAGACAATGCACGTTTATGATAGTGTAGTTGCAGAAACGGCCTCTTTCTGGTCCATTACGCGATCCTGCATTTTGCCACCTATCTCTACGAAACCGGTTCCACCGTTCTAGTATAATTGGCCTTTTCCACCACGGATCCTCCACACTTCACGCCTCTGCAACAGATCTCCTGCAGTGCAACGATGCCGAGCTTTCGAGGTTCTCGGGGTTCCATCGGGGTTAGTTACTCGATCTCCGCTAGGGTTGCTCGTATTCCGGCTAGGGATAGAGGTAGCGATAAATAAGAGTTGCTGGATAAGAGGCTAAACACCAGTATTGGGTCTGTTTTACTAAAGGATTTGTCGGAGAGTTTTATCCGTAGTAATTCGAAGCTCCATGAAGCTCACTTGATAACGCACTACGAAATTGCTTGCTATTGGGGATAGACCACCTAGTCGACCACTGAGTTTTCGTCTGCTGAGAAAGAGAACCGGTTCAACATGATCCGAGAAGCTTCCTTAAAACAACTAACGGAATTAGAAATCAGGATCTGCCAACTTCTTTTATGTGTAATGACAAGCAAGGTATTCTGATATTTGCGAGCGCTTGAAAGTGGCCAGGCGGTCCACCATCACCACACAACATATTTAATGCAGGGTAAGATGAAAAAGCTTTGTACTTGCCAACTTTGGACTACAAGATTCGCGCTCGATAAGACGCTGTTTCTCCCGCCGGTCCCGCCTCTGCTGTTCTGCGAAGCATTTGGTGCTCAAACCAGATCCTCAAACCTCCCACCTTTAAATTCGTATTGCTGTACGCTTGCGAAACGTGACACATCGCAATGGAGACAACGCAGCCTGGCAGCCTGACAACTGGAAATCCAACGAAGAACTCGATTGTCGATGTGATCAACAGCCGATAACAACAAAAAGAAGGTGGGAGTGAATCGGACACAATTTGTGGAAAGAAGCGAACGAGATCTGCAAAGAAGCACTCGACTAGAATCCGCAAGGACAACGAAGAAGAGGCAGACTCAATGGCTCATGGTGACGCAGCTTAGCCAATCCAGGCTGTTGAGCAGAACCATGGCCATGGCGAAAAGGTAAAAGCCATGGCGGATAAGAAGCGGCAGTGGAGATTTCTTATTATATCGCTTTATTCTACCCGACCGGCGGACAGGGTCCAGCAAGTAAGTAAGTTACTCTACGGCCGTGAAGTGTGGACGTTGAAGGAGAACAACCGACGAGCTCTGGGTATTTTGGAGTGTAACGATGTAACACTCAATCAGCAAGAACGATTTCTTCAATTCCAGCTCACTATAGTAAATTCCGGGATCAGTGTCATCGTCTTATAAACAAGCCATGGATAAAAAGATGGATGTCGGCAAGACAAGCAAATGCAAGAGACGCTTGGTGAATTATTGACACAACAAGTAGTGCCGGTGTGATAGACATCCATTTGAATTTTTGACCTTAGAAAACGGTTAAAATTAATTCGTACTCCTAATATGTAATCTAATAAAAATTTCGTGTAGGTATGTGCATACGCCTTCAATGATCATATATTGAAAGTAAACTTCAAAGGCGAGGCTTGTCTTATCTTGCACGATATTCAAAATTTGCGGAAAGTAATACTCAGTTTGTCATTTCAAAGCGAAACAAGCAAAGTCCTGATGCTACAGTTCAACGGAATTTGGGCCTTTTGTTTATTTCTAAAGTTGTAGGGCTAATACTACGATCCTATTGGCGTTGAAGGCAGTAAAAGAGATTTTGTAGGCTGCTGGCACTGACAGGAAATCGCGTTCGAACTGTCAGTGTGCGGGTGATGATAAAAGCAAAAACACTTCTTTCTCACGCAAAAATCTACAGAAACACTGTCATCGCGAAATGACTCTAACAGTCTCTCCCAGTTCGTATTCGAACATACGAATCAGCTTGCATTTCAAAACAATTGGCATCAATATGATGTAAATACAATGACGCGTATGCTGGATTATACGGATATAATGAATTATAGAATATTTCTACCTTAGATCCCGTGAAGCTTGCTTTGGGTTTAATACGCACAAGCATATTCAACAGTGTTTAAATTTATTTTGGAATTCAACTCATCGCAAGCAGTCGCTACTACCTACATGGAACGAAACAAAAATTCAAAGTAAAATAACATACAGATACTCGCGGCACCATGACAAAGCTAATGTACTGTTTCATCATAAATCAAAGGATTCTCGTACATTGTGAAAGCTTTCCTTGCGCTGCTCGATGAATGTCTGGAATTTCTCGTTCCATATTCCAGCCATATGGGAAATATGTTTTATTATACCACTTCGAAAGCATCTAGCAGCAAATTTCCCTCTATTGAGTTTTCACTGATTTCTGTTTCTCAAGCACCAAATACACATGTAACTTGAAAAAATCATCTCTAGGGATAAATTTTCAAATTGCTACTGCAAGAGGAATGGTACCGTTTATGGGAAAACTTTGGCCTTCTGTTACAGATTACTGCTAAAGTTTTGGTGCCAAGTGTTCAGCATGTTCAAATGAAGCATCTCGAATGAAACGTATTGTCTGAATCAAGAAAGAAATAAATATAAACATTGATCGACGGCATTCTAAATCCTGAAGCATATTTGTCGTTTGTCGAATGTCATGAATCCGAACATTTTTAAGTGGAAAATTTGGATTGAAATAACTGTTTGCACCCTTGCTCAATGCTGGAAATGGAGACGCTTAGTTATCTGTTACAATTAATACCAAACTGTCCAGTTCCGTCCACGGCCTTTCGAAGATGACTAGTTAAGTGAATATTCCAAATTCGAATGCTCAAACACGATTACATAAGAGTGTTTAGAATATTCAGAACATTCATTTTACTACACAAAATACAAAAATAAAAACATTTCACTTGCCCTGCTGCAAAAGGATTTCTTCGTTTATTTGCGTTTATTCAATGGGGACATTTTATACTTCAATCAAAAAATATTTCAGACGATTAGCACTTCATTTTCTAATTACACATACACGCTGAAACGAAATACGTATATTAAAAAAACCGAGCTTACACAGCCGCTCCGGTACTTCTCGTCACTACATAATACATCTTCAAGCCATTAAAAAGCCACATCTGGGGATACACTCGAGTAAACTCAGAACTTGTAGCTGCTACTCATTGATAATAGGCAGGTTCTTTCAGCGTCATCGTTGTCGGAAAGAAAATTCAATTCCCTCATGCTAATACCCAGCCGGTGCCGTAATTACCATAACGAAACAGCTAACTAAATAAGCGAATTAAACATCAGGAGCTCGCTGTAGCGAAGGGAACCAAGGTTTTTCACCGAACACGTTTGTGTTAGTAGAAAAGAGTAGGAGCTGGGTATATTCGATCTGCGAGTCTTGGAACGAAATCTTTCGTCTGATGCACGGTTTTAAATTTATCTATTCTGATAAATTATGATAATAAGTTTAACTGTTCTGCTGAGTTGTATCTTTCCTAGCCTACATCTTACTTATTCCAAATGTAGCCGGTATCTGAGTGTACCTACATCCTTCGTTAGTTTCATCAGCATCCTACAGATAAGGAAGCCGTACATTTGTTACCATTACCATTACTCATACTTGCCACGGTATTGTGGGTCCTGTCATATTCAGAACGTTATGCTTTCCGTGCTACAGCCGACTGGTGTATGGGTGCACTCATGAAATAGTGAATCCGTTGAGAAAGGAAATTATATTCGGATTGCTTTATATTTGCATTTTCCGTCTCGGTTCTCTGCCGTTCCACCACGTGAAGGATACCAATTTGCGTTGCACTTGCTGGAAAGGTAAATCAAAATGCGCTATCATACTAGATTGGATCTTTAATCTCCACCAACTAACGTTTCCGACGATGGCACCACTGGGATCCGGAAGAAGTGGATTGCTATCTACTACGAGCATCTGTTATTGGATTGGGAAATATCACTCGAATCGCACAAGGGACGTTTATATCAAAAGATGCCTGGCAAGGTATCGCATACCGCATGCATAATCTAGGATGTGCTAGCAAACCGTAATCTTTTATTTCCAGTGGTCCATCTCTCTGATGCTAGTCTCCTTGTGATTGCCAGATGGATACAATGCTTACCAGATTCCCGTAATCTTATGACCTGCATTGGAGTATCGAACAGTTGAAAAATAAATACTTAATGTTTGCTCAACGACCAGAAATAACTTATTGAACAATTTGAATGGACGGTTTAAATTGTGTTATATCTTGTCAGGGGACGTTTTAAACATCATATCAGGTAGAATACAAGTTAACACCCTTCTCGACCGGCATCACCGGATGAGACAATACCAACATAGATGATCTAGAGCAGGACCACCCAAGCCGATGATGTTCAACCGCGCCGACAACATTTGACCATGCCGACGACATCAAGCTGCAATGCCGCCCGAACTAGATTAAACAATTCCCGGACCGACGCAACAGGATGCATTTCACACCTGCACGCCAACGACGATAGATCCCATGCCGTACGCTAAGCAGGAGGAAAATAACATGAAACTAACCCCTAGATATAAGAGTGTTAGATTCTAGAAACTAACTCAGTTATAATTTCGACTCTAAAGAATAAAGTTCGGTCATTTCAAACTTAACCCTTTTTTAAAAACCTCTCCATCCGACTGCGGATGTAACTGGCGCCCGAAGCCGGGACCTCTTGTAGCGAAGTGTGGTAAGTGTATAAAAAACTTCGAAAGTTTCAAGCCAACCTAGCCTCCACTGGAACTTGTACTACCGGACCAAGAGCCATCGACCGTCAATCGGCCGATTTGCGTGTACAAGCACGGCGAAGGATTGCACCACAATCACAAGGAGACAACCCGCTACCCTGGAAAGAGGCTTTTGGAATTTAATCGGCTGCCCCCGACGATAAGACGATACGTCGCTCCATCAATCACGGCTAACGGAGTTTATCGGCTGCCTCCGACGACAGCATCCAACCTCATCGTTCCGCTCAGGGTTTTCTGGAGTCTAATCGATGCCCCGACAGAAGTATTTAATTCTGCTCCCATTATGCCTAATCACTGGTATTTATGCCACATTTCACGTTCACAACCTGAACGACAATCCACTAGCTATCATTCCGTTAGGAAAAGCCCAAATACAAAAGGGATATATAAGAATCATATATCCGATAGACCTTGTAGAGATCAAGAAAACGATCGAAACCATTGATAACATTGACATAAAGCAAGAAATTTATAAACCACTCTATAATTTAATTGAAATAAGAAAACAAAAACTTAATGACACATTTATTAAAATAAGACCACTAACAACTAGACGTTCGAAACGTTGGGATCAAATCGGAACTACTTGGAAACTGATTGGAGGAAATCCGGATGCAGAAGATTTACGCTTAATCGAAAAATCACTGAACCAAATCGTCGCTGTAAATAACCAACAAATAATTGTAAACAAAGCCATCGCAAAGCGGTTAAACAACATCTCTACAATCATCAACAGCATGATAAAAATCGAAAAAGAAAGACTATACAATCACACAATGCTAATCAATCTTCTAATCGTGTTTTTTAACATTGAAGCTCTACAGGAACAAATGAACGTAATTGAAGAATCAATTGCAACAGCCAAACACGGGATTCCAAACAGCAAATTATTTACCACACAAGATTTCCAATCTATGGTAGACTTCTTAAATTCTCGAGACGCGCATATATCATCCATCGACGAACTATTGTCACGATCTACTGCACAAGTAATGACGAATTCTACGCATATTGCGTATATCTTAAAAGTGTCACAAATTACCCAACCAAACTATGAATATACCTACGTCGAACCACTCATTAAAAATGGTAAAAGAATTAGATCCAGACAAAATCACTTTTTACTCAATTTGCCAGACGTTTACGAGCTTAACCAACCCTGCGAAAAACGAGACAACCTTTACATATGTAAGGACAACCAGATAAGTCAAGCAACAGAATGTATCCATCGACTAGTAAACGGAAAAAGAGCCAATTGTACGTACGAAAAAATTTATTCAAGCCAAGGAATTATCAAAAGGGTCGACGACGGAACAATTCTCATCAATAACGCAGTAGCAGAAGTACTATCAAACTGCAGCGACAATATTCAAGCTCTTAATGGATCATATTTGATCAATTTCCAACAATGTGCCCTACAAGTTAATGGCCAACGGTACATAAACGACGAAATCATAATCAAAACGCGCTCTTATCTTCCTACAACAGGTATACTAGCGAATGAAATGGACCTGATTGACACTTTGCCAATCGAATATCTCCAAAACATAACTCTGGACCAGAGGAAACGATTAGAAATGGTGGATCTAACCTCAAGAAGCTGGACATTTGGAACAACAGGACCGATTAGCATCTCTATGGTAATCTTATTGCCAATTCTTGGAAAAGTTCTTCTTTATTTCTACAGAAAACGGAAAACTAAGGTCAACATCCAGGTCACACGAAATGCGCTTCAGCCGAATGATCGTCAACACAGCCAATTGCTTCGAGGACAAAGCAACTTAAGCGGGGAAGAGTTAACACCCTTCTCGACCGGCATCACCGGATGAGACAATACCAACATAGATGATCTAGAGCAGGACCACCCAAGCCGATGATGTTCAACCGCGCCGACAACATTTGACCATGCCGACGACATCAAGCTGCAATGCCGCCCGAACTAGATTAAACAATTCCCGGACCGACGCAACAGGATGCATTTCACACCTGCACGCCAACGACGATAGATCCCATGCCGTACGCTAAGCAGGAGGAAAATAACATGAAACTAACCCCTAGATATAAGAGTGTTAGATTCTAGAAACTAACTCAGTTATAATTTCGACTCTAAAGAATAAAGTTCGGTCATTTCAAACTTAACCCTTTTTTAAAAACCTCTCCATCCGACTGCGGATGTAACTTACATATCGGCAGTTACGTTCAAAATTTATCAAGTCAAAAGCGTTGCTTTGCATTTTACGCGTTACGATTCTGTCAAGTTCTGTATTAAAGCGTGATCCGCAGAGCCTAATATATTGGTTTGCAAATGTGAACAACGCCAGCATCAAGGTTTGTGTTGCGTGATTTCGCGTGACAGCTTAAGTACAAGCTCTGCCATGCAAAGAATATTTTACATCGGTTGCACTAGCTCCGTAACTGTTCTGTACTCTAGTAGTCACTTCTTAAAGAGACGTTTAAGCCCAAGGCTTTGCTTTTTGCCGTGCACTGAAAATCTATATTCGAGGAGATTTGGGAGCAAAATGATACTCAAGAAATGGGCAACAAGTAAATTGATTTGCAACAAATCAATCGATAATTTTAAGCACTGGTTGTATGTACTTGTGTATATTTACACAGCTGTAATCAGTTTTTTTTCGGACAAGGTTGAATCGATCTACCCGTTCGACTCTTCTAAGATTTTACCCAAATTACCAAATTATTATTATTTACAGCCCATCACACATCTCTTACTCTAGACATAGGGAATAAAGTAAACAAAACAGCAGGTTTCTTTATCACGAAATAAATTAACACTATATGACCTGTCGCACCAATCAGAACTTTTTCACGAAGTTTCATTGACGACCAAATCTTATTTTGTTTATTTGGGAAGGGAAAAGCCCACTGGAGTGGAACAGCTTTGACATTCCTTCTCCAGTAGGCACAAAACCTCCTATCTTTTTGTACCAACAGTTTACACCAAACGATACATAGCTTTTTTTAACACTTAAAACTAGGAATAGCCACGTCGTCAATCAATTGTAATCGTAATGAGAATCACCAAAAAGCTTTATCAGTCGAAAAACTCAGTTTGTATTACCGAAATGTGAGAGGATTTCATATATTAGGTGATGCATACAACTGTTTGGCAACAACTGCAATATGATACAAAAATCATAGGACCCACTGAGCATCGGAAAACAGAGGCTAGGTGCCGTTCGAATGGCAAATCCAATAGTTTAAAATTATCTCTGACATGCTCTAATTGATAAAGTTTCATGAATTTGAATTTATGTGGCTCAATAAACACAATTTTTAAGATGTAGGTATGCACCATCGGTGATAATTTAGAACAGATGATCATAATAGCATAGATACGGCACTCTGCGCAGATTAACCCTCAATTGATCACCCGGGTACACCTGTACCCATGTCGAAATTTTCGAGTTCCAGTTTCAGACTGTTCCTTTTGAAATTATTATTTACATAATTTTACGTAAATTTTAGCATTTATATTACAACATTAATATTTATAACCAGATGTTTCGGTTGCTCGAATTTTGTCGGATTTTCGGTCAGTTAATCTAGGGTTAAACCGTCAATAAAGTGGCTCCTGCCGGTGAGTGGATTTACTAATCTTTCATAGTGGCCGTAAAGCGTTCTCATATGACATGTGTTTAGCTTTAGAATGTGTCCCGAAACTTGTATAATATGAGAAAGGCATTCGCACACTATGATAGTCTGGTAAACTCATTCGCCAGTAGATAAAGCTGATGACATACTCTTTACTCAATTATGATCAAATCGCAGATTTCCTTTAATTATCCACACTAGTAGACTTTAGTGGCATCCAGTTCACGAATGAGTAGTATCGAGTCTGTAATCGATAACTTCCACTGCAAAAGACGATCTGAAGAAGAGTACAGAAAGATTTAATTCGTTTATCATTAATTAACGCAAGAATGTAGCACGTACGGTATAGTTCTAGATGTATTATTATCAAATTATAATCAAACCATGTGCGACATATTCACAAGCCCCTTCTCTGAGATGCTGGTCTCGCACCATGGCATTTCAAATTATCGTAGAACTCCATCTCTTTACGTAGAGTCCAAATTGCTGGAAATATTTTGCTTGTAGAAGTCTTAACCCACATCTCGACTAAACAATATAGCTTTTTCCCTTAAACAGAGACCGACGTCGTCACATTCAATTACAAATAGTCACGAAACTATAAAGCAATGAAATTTTCAATTTAACTGAATTGGCTCTGATTCGCAATAAAAATTGTTTGAATTGATACTTTTCTATCAAATATTAAGCAGAAGACTAGTAAACTTGAAAGGAGAAGAATTAAAATAGAAATGCATTTTCCACCACGTTCTAATTGATTTAGTCAACATCGACAACTCGTGCCTAACTTCAACTCGCCACCAATTGAAACAATCACTAGCTTCAGTTGAAGCTTGCGAGAAAGCCTCTATTCAAGAAATAAAACAAGTCGCGTCCAGTTTAAAAGGATTGTTATCTATTCATTCCTTCAAAAAGGTGACATATGTTGGGATATGTTAGATATGATAATCAGTTGTAATTAAAATTGTCAGTCTGATTCATATCGGATGCAAGTCGAGTTAAAAATACATAGAACTAAAAATTATTAATTTGTAATTTTATTTGAAATATTTACATCATACTAAAATGACTTAACCAGGGTAGGTAGTTGGTAAAGTTTCACGCTGTACTCCGAATGAAATAAAAAGCTCAAATTAAAAGGAATTATAAAATTTATGATCAAAAATCCACGAGCCACTGCACTTTTAATATACCTACTTCGAACGAGCCCACTGCGAAGCAAACGCAAACATTAACAATCATGAAAACGGTCGTTCCGGCAGTTCTTCAGTGCTCATTCCGCATATTTGAATGATAAGCTAATACTGCACCAGAGCCCATGACTGAGCCCCAACGTAATATTATCAATTTGGATTCCCCATACTTGTTTCTACCACTTTCAGCACTGGAATTTCGTGGTATACTATTTGAAAACAATCCTACTAATATCAAGACAAGTTACATAATTTGAAAGAACGCATATTTAGGGCACGCAACTTTTCCAGGCTGGGAAAAACAGACCATTTCCGAAAATAGGTTCACCACAACTGCTGTTGTGGACAGGCCTACGATGGAATTTCCCGCACAGAGTGAATAAATTAGCATAACATATGTATAGAATCATCTTCATTTTGCTTATGTTCCGGGTCGCACTAGAGCAGTGAAATGAGAAACACAACCGATGTGGCAAAACAACCCCTTAGCTGCGGCGCTGCTTCTCGAATAGTCGAGTTTTCCCTGGGATGCGAACAAAACCAGACATGTTTTAGTGTCCTACATTGGCCAGGCGACGAGTCAGTTATACCTACTGTTGGTAGAAAAGCACCCAAGCATTATGGAAGTTCAAAAAGAACACTCAACGACGATGTACAGAATTCGAAAAGCAGATAACTGTGCAGACAAAGTTTTCTTTTCTAAAAGCAACAACCAAAATCAACATCAAAATTTTAACCTAAATAAATTTTCAAGTAAAAATGTTCGGTATTTTCAGTTCTTCCGTCTAGCAAGCGTTTCAATGGGAATGACATCGAAAATATATCTTGACAATGATTCATTCGAGTGATTTATTCGACCTTCAGTGACGATGCGAAAACAGGACATCGGTAGCTTGTAACGTTTGTTATACAATGAAAACGGTATAAAAATCGGTGGAAATCTGCGTCAAATCAAATCAATCCGAAGCCTGGACAGTTGAGAATCATATATCGTAAAACAATCAGTTGAAAAATGTTTGCAAATGTTTGTGTGTATGTCTGATTGTTGATGTATGAATCTTTCTTTCTCAATAATGAAACAACCAAACGAAAAAATCGGACATCCGTTATTGCCGTGAAATTGCCATTATCTCTTGCATTCATAAACTATTTGAATCATTTGTAAATGAAAAATGTGTTGAACATGAAAAACACAGAATTTGACTTGTAATTGGTTTTTCGTGGTTTTTCCAAAGACCATTCGACTACCTTAAATCTTCTGGAATTTGTATCTTCCAGCCTGAATGGCAATCATGTAGTAACTATTTACACGGACTTTACTAAGCATCTGATACAACAGACGTACCTCTATTAGACTTCAAATTAGCAAAAATCGGAATAGAACCCAAACTACTGAAATGGCTTCAGTCATCGCAGACCACAAACACATTGTTCCCTTCCCAAATGTCTTCTCTAACCCTATTCAAGTCACCTCTGGGGTTCCCCAGGGCTCCAACCTAGAATCACTTCTTTTCACTTTTCACAATGACATTTCCTGCATACTTAAACACTCAGATGCTTGTATATGCAGACGACATGTATTTGAGAAAGAACTCAATGTACTCAACACTTGGTGCAACAAATCTCTACTAAAACTGAATGTAACGAAATGTAACTCAATAGTCCAAAGTAACGCGTAGTTTCGCAGACTTCGACGATGCGCGTGGATATTCAACTGCTCCAGGAAGTAACCGCTATCGACGGCCCCCGTTAGTAAGTTGAAAATAAACAATCTTCGCGACAATATTCTTCTTTCTGCTAGCGTACTGAGTCTTATTAATCGGCAACGGTTTTCATACGCAGGAAGGTGTAGCGGGTTCTGCCATGACAAACGGCGCAGAGCACACCGGATGAATGCACGTTGAACACTTTCGATTTTATTGGCATTATATTTTATGGTGACCATACCGGTGCGGCATACTCCGGAATACTGCGAGCATGAGAGCAGTAGAGCGTTTTCAAAGCACAAGTATCTTCAAAATTAGCGGCGTTCCGACGGATGGACCCAAGAATGGCGAACGCTTTGGACGAAATCGTGTTAATGTGCTCGTCGTACTTTATCATGCGGTCGACTGTAACCCCCTTGACCTTGACGGAGCTGCAGCGTGTTATGTCGTGTGCGTGTATGCAGTATGTAGATCGTTTCTGGATTACGAAGGTGACAGTATGAAATAATGTTGCATTTCAATACATTCTCTTCCATACCATTTACGAGGCACCAACGTATCAAGTTGTTTTTATCACTTTGCAAAGCAACCCGATCGAGAGAGCAACTAATAGTCCGGAAGATTTCTAGGTCGTCAGCGAACGACAATCGTACCAAGCTATAATCGGAGCCAATTATAACCGGATTCGAATCCACTTCTCCTCCCAGGTCTTTGTGGATCGTAGGTATTGGTTAATCTTTGAACCACAGCAGGCAGGATAAAAAGAAACTCCACAATCCCGTTATTAAGCGTGCGACGTATTTCAAACTTCAGCAACACTGGCGGGTTGAGTTAAATTTAGACACAAATTGTACCTCTTCGTCCGTCTACTCTTGTCAAACCACCAACCGAGAAGTTTAATCTAACTCGTTAAGCGTTGCTCCAATGACAATGCTTCCCTTATAGATATTGAAAGATATTGTAAAACTTCTACTTTCTCAATCTGTTGTTCCGCTACTATAAAATTGGAAGGATTGTTGGCCTTTACTCCCATCCACTTGGTATTTTCGTTGTTGGTTTGATCTTAGCCTTGGAGTTATCGAAAAGATCATCTATCAATGGCTGCAATAAAGATCTTAATGACTTAGTCAACGACTCTGCCATAGTAGTCTGTCTTACTTCAACAAAATCCCTTATGAGGTCCTTTGAACCACTGCCGTACAACACTTTCAACACTTCACTGGATAATTTCAAAGATTAGAGAAGAGGAGATACTACCGGAGGAGTGGAGTTTGTCCCATGTATAAAAAAGGCGATCAACTCGATTGCTGTAATTAGCACGGCATTATGCTGATCAACGCCGCCTACAAGGTGCTCTCCCAGATGTTCTTAAATTGTCTATCTCCAATAACAGTATCAGGTAGGCTTTCAGGGGGCCCATGCTATTAAGAATCGAATTTTCAGTCTCCGAAAAATCGTCAAGAATTGCTGGGAATATAACGTGTCCACGCGTCATATCTTCGTGAATTTCAGGGCAGCATACGATACAGTCGAGCAACTATGACAGAGCACTAATGCACAAGAGCGGGTATTCGGACAAACTGATACGGCTGATTAAAGCTAGAGCTAGAGCTACGTACGCGATGCGCGGGCACGCTCGAATCCCTCCGCGAATCACGCAAGGAGTTCCGGTAAGGGGATGAACTATCCTGTATATTAACATCGCTATTGAACGTGTGATCCAGTGGGCGGGCATCGAAATGAGAGGAACGATCTTCGGAAAAAGAAGCCAACTCCTAACCATCGCAGACGACTTTGACACCAGAGGAAAATATCTTCACTTCCCATGGACAGTGAGTAGTGATGATGCTGAACTGGAAGTGGTTGATGAGCTTTTATATTTGGGATCTCCGCCGACAATAATACGAGTAAGAAGATTTAAGTCGAAATCGAGACTACTTTCCCCTTCGCAAGACGCTTCGTTCAAGGAACGTATCCCACCGTACAAAACTCACGATGTACAAAGTGCTTATCAGACCGGTGGTTCTCTACGGACTTGAGACTGTAACTTTGCTTACTTCAACGTACGTGTACTTGCCGTATTTGAAAGAAAGGTGTTGCGGACTTATTTTGACGGAGCACAAACTGAAAGTGGGGAGTGGTGAAGACGTCTGAACCACGAGCTGCGGGTAATACTTTCGCTTGATGCAAATTCAGGAAGCTACGGTAGGCCGGCCACGAAGTAACAAACCCGGACGATTGTGCAGTGAAATCTATTCTCTTAACGAGTTAGCGACGAGGACCAAGTACAATGGAGAGAAACGCTTGACACAGCAAGAGCCAGCCAGCTTTTATATTGCTAGAGAGAGCATCGGATTATGGTAATTGTACGTCCAACTAGCTTGCTGCCATCGTAAAGTAACATCGGAACAAAGGATCAAAAATACTTGGAGAGCGATACAGAGCAACCCAATGATACACCAGTTCCTTCCTTAAGGACTTTTACTAAGAAGCCTTACATCCAGTCCACCGATTTCCCAGATATTGCTGAAGAGACAATATGACAATCACAATGGCTTTCAATGCAGTCTAGCCAAGTTTCTCTGTTGGATTTGACGACGACGGCCACCATATCAGCGTTGACGTAGTTAATGCGATGTATTGTGGGCGTCACACGCTACTGGTTTTGTTGGCCTATAACACTTGAGACTCGGAAGAGTAATTCACAACGGTTAGAAACTGGCCTACTCTTTCTGCGAACAGCATATTCGCACTGATCTGACAAATAATGTCGTACAATACGCAGATGTCTTCATTGATGGCGGTCCTTTCTCCTTCTTCAGTTAGGGAGCTGACCCAAGTTCCCTTGTTCCACCAACAAGACTTTCTATTAGATTTTTCTTGGCGTATCGTTAACGGGCTGACGTCTTAGCTGTTTTGGTTTGTGCCCACTGATCCTTCAGATTTCATCTGACATCCATTTCTTGCTGCCACGGCGCACTCTGTCGAGAGTTGCATCACTGGTTTTGATGAAGGCGTTCTTGGCACTCATTGTGGAACTCAACATTATTCGAAGTTTTGTTGTTCATAAACGGTACTAAAAAAAGTTATCGGTAAAAGGATCGGAGAGGCAAAGGAAAAGGTGAACCAGTAAAAGATGAAGAAATAATGGATGGAAATTGCAAGAACACATAGATACATTTGTCTCTTTATATATTTAGTTGACATATTTCATGCTGCAAACAGAAGTAATTTTATAAAAACCAAATTTCAAGTTTCATTAAGCTGCTGATACTCAATAAATCTAGTGTCTGGTACTAGAAGAAATAAATAGAGCATCGTAAATATTCCCAAAGTTGCAAGCTTATAACTTTTATAGACACGATTTTTTTGTGATTACAGGTACTTTAAACTGATTGCAAAAAGGCGCAAAAAGTGAGATTATGCGTTTTCTTTTTCTCATTTACTTTGTATAATTCAATTTATCCTTTCATTTTCCACCACATTTTTACCTTCGGATTCGGGTTTAAGTTGATTAAGTTATCAATTTTTAATGTTAATCATTCCCGCTTGTGCAACGTTCTAACTACAGTAACCTCGCCAATGGCCATTTGCCTCTTTCCGAAAACTGAAAAAGGACCAGATGAGAAAAATAATTTCTTTTTCTTGCAGCTGTATGGATTATAGTAATCTACTCTCGACCTTTCGACTGAAGCGGGACAAAATAGTATGAGACAGTATTTATTTTGATGAAAAGGAACATATTTCGCTCTTAAAGCAGTTGAGGCTGTGTCAAAAAAATAATCTTGATTGATTAACCGACTAATAGAAGCTAAAAAAGCATTGGTAAAACATTTGAACAACATAATGTCATTCTGTTCTGCATGAACAAATACTCGTTTATAACAAAACAATATATGTATGACTTGCCACTAATGGCAAGCATCATGCACGATTGGAACGTGGCATCCAATATCCGGCTGTAATTATTCACATAAATTATTGGCGTAATAACGGTTCTCTGTTTTGAACGCCGTCCACCGTATCGATATGTTTCGTGCCAAGTGAAATCTCAAACATCAAGCTTATGTTCTTCTGTAATCCAACGAAAGCCTGGACATTAATTAGATACGGATTAGAAGTATTCGCTATTTAACGTGATATATATTATTCAACTAAGTACCAGTAAAAGTAGCCAGATGTTATATCTTGAATGTATGCTATGCATTGCTGAATAAAAGATAATTTTTAAAAAGCTACAAATCCTGAATACACATTGGTTAACTGGAGTATTGCTTTTATTTTTAACGTTCTTGTGCTATTAGCATTATTCCAAAATCTCTTCACAGTACTGTTATTTTTAGTACAGCAGCGTTTGTAGGTTTGTTTTCTTTGTTCAAAGCAGCAGCTGTTAATCGACGGTGATGAAGTTAAAATATGCCTATATATAAGTAAATGGTTCTTCACGCTTCACGCACCGGCGATTCGTTTTTATCCAATGCCTATAATCTGAACCAATCCCAATGGAACAAAGCAAAGGAAGGGCACGTAATAACCGCGCACGACATGACATTTATCCTTTTCGGTAAAGTTTTATTGTCCTATACCTATATTCTTTAGCTGAACTAGATATGAGCAAAATTAAAAACTTCATTATGACTGCGTTCATATACGTTCATTATGCAAAGCAAAGCCTCGGTCTTAGAATACGTCTATAGAAATTTGAACTTCTTTTTTATTCGAATGACTCCACTGATTCAAATAACTGCAATGCAAGTGTCAAATAGTCTTTCCCTGGAAAGACTCAAGCATGTAGTGGACTAATTTAATATGTTACCATTTTATCCCAAGCACAGAAGAAAATTGAAATCAATAATGTTACCATCAAGAATGTTACGATCAAAATTTGGCCGCCTTAAACTAGATACATTTCTTTTAGTCTTGCATTTAAAAGTCTTAAACACCCATCTTTACTCATTTACTCTTTTCAGTTATGAAAATAACAACCCAACAAGACGAGCAATCGCGAAAATCCGAACTACTCGCTTGTCGACCTAGTCATCTCATTAAACGTGGGCGAATCAATTATCACCAATGCAATAAAAGTATTCGGGGATCGTTTGTCGACAGCCAGAAAGCCTGGATTGCATGGAAATCGAAAGGCGAAAGCCGCAGCGACGATGAAAAGAGTGTACAGGGTTTTCAAGCGGAGCCCCAATTTTCCTGTCCGAAATGTCGCAAACCAGCCGGAAGTATCAACTACAACCGTGCATCAAGCTGGAAAACGAGCCGGACTGGCAATTTACAAGAAGTTAGTGACTCCAGATCACGACAATAAACAAAACAAGCAAGCACAAATTCGATACCGGCAACAGTGGTAGTGATTGACAAAGAAATCTACTTCAAGAAAGATTTGAAACAGCTTCCAGAAGAGGAGGTTTATACGGCAACGGGAAGGGAAAAGGTGGCAGACATTTTCAAGTATATGAAACTGTCAAAGCTAGCTAAGAAATATCTGGTTTAGCTGATGACTTGAAAACAACATTTTCATGGTATACCGCAATGTGCAGGAAGTAACTAAGAAGAAGATCCAAAAAACTATTAGTAGCAAGAAGCGGTTTAAGGCAAACTAGCGTTTTGTGGTGAACATAGTGGATGAGGAGACTACAAAATTCGATTCGATGGATAGTTAGTCAACCGTATAAGCTTTTTTTGTATTTTATATTTTTATATTGTATTTTAAGCTGAACTTTAAAAAGACAAATCGCTAGACATTTTAACAGAATATTTAATCAATTTACACAACATATTGATCGTAACACCCTTTAAAATGCGTTGGTTGTTAAAATAAACTGCTATCTATACAGTTTACTGGCTTTAAAATAATTCCGAAGGAATTGCTTCAAACAATATTAGAGGAGCCCTGCACCATAAGGAAAAAAAACTTTAAGCCTAATGCATCAAAGGTCCCTCGTCAATTGTCACAATTAATGGATCATGGAAATGTTTTAACGAGATGGTTACAGTGATAAACGGAGTAAAGCATTCATTTAAGATGAATCCTTCATCTGTAATCTCAACTCGGTTGAGCAGATTTCGCGTTCGAAACGAAAACTGCGTTTCTTAATATGTACAGTTTTCGTGCAGTTGGTAATTATTTCTACAAGTTCTATTCGCTTTACGTTAAATACAACAACGAGCCGGCACCTAGTTTCTGATTAATTTGATCTAAACTTTAAGCCATTATTCGATCGATGATGCTAGTATAGCTTCAACGGTACATCAATTATTAACTCTGCACGAAAACATTTTGTGCACAAACGACGGAGCAACGCTATTATATCGATAATGAGAATGTTTCAAAGCGAATATTTGATGTTATTCCAAACTCGTTTCACATTCTATGTGCTTTCAATAACGATTAAAAATTCATGTTGTTTCCCATTTAAACCTTCATTACGTTTTGAACAACGTAATTTGAAGTTTAGCGCACAATAGAAAATACATTTTTACGAGTTCTGGACTAAAATGAACTAAACCACCATGACTGACTATTAAAATCGAAAACCTAGTATTGTTTCTCTAGTAAATGTTATGTGTTGTAAAATATTTGTGTAGTGGAAATTTTGTGATTATAGTAGTTAAAATACACATTATATCTAAATCTGCATTTTTCACCTGCCCCTAAGATTCGAAACGATTTGTGCCTGAGACACGACCTAATTTTTCATGCAAGACACGTGCAATCGTATGATATTATAAAGTAACAAATTTATGCACATTCTACTTTTACTTGCAAGAAAACGGATATTTCCGGCAATGAGGTAAAGCTAGCTTCAGATAGTATTGGAACACAAACAATTGCGTGTATTTCAGATATTTATCATAGAATTCAAGTTCTTTTTTTACACAAATGTAGCATTTTCTTCGTACTTTTAAGAAAAAATACGGATAAAATTATTCATCACGGTTTCGAAGGAATTCTCGAACTTTTCCTGTAATGCTCATCACCCAAATGAGCCTAATGAGGCGGCGCATTTGATAACTTTTCTCTTTGCCCTGAGTCTCCTCTTCATGATTGCTTAGTGGTTCTCAATCTCGCTTCTCTCCTAGTGGAATTTGTCTACCTTGGCTCACTGGTAACGGCGGACAATAATACCAGCCGTGAGATTCGGAGGCGTATTACCAGCGGAAGCCGTGCTTACTATGGGCTCCACAAGCAATTGCGGTCGAGCAGACTAAGTCCCCGTACAAAGTGCACCCTGTACAAAACGCTTATTAGACCGGTTGTTCTCTACGGGCATGAAACATGGACAATGCTCGAGGAGGACCTGCGAGTGCTCGGAGTCTTCGAACGACGAGTGCTAAGAACGATCTTCGGCGGCGTACAGGAGAACGGAGTATGGAGGCGGAGGATGAACCATGAACTCGCACAGCTCTATGGCGAACCCAGTATCCAGAAGGTAGCTAAAGCTGGACGGGTGCGATGGGCAGGGCATGTTGCAAAAATGCCGGACAACTACCCTGCAAAGATGGTGTTCGCCTCAAATCCGGTAGGAACAAGACGACCAGGAGCGCAGCGAGCAATATGTTTAGACCAGGTGGAGCGAGATCTGGCGGAGAGTACTCGGTGTCCGAGGAATTGGGGAGTGGTAGCCCTCAACCGAGTTACATGGAGAAACTTTGTTCAACAGGCTTTGTCTTAGGACGGCAAGCCACCTAAGTAAGTAAGTAAGTAGTAGTGGTTCTCAATAGGGCGGAACTGGGGGCAATTGGGTGGGTTAAGGTCTTTCGGAACAAACTGGACTACTTTCTCTGCATACCATTCTTGAACGACTTTGCTGTAATTACTGCTTGCCAAATGTGACCAAAACATCACGGGATGGTGGTGGGATCGAATGAACGGCAAAATTCATTTTTGGAGACACTCCTTTTGGTACAGTTCCGACGTCATTGTGTTATTTGTAACGAAAACTTTGGTTTTTCTGCCACACCTGCAAATGCCTTGCCAAATCATATATTTTCATGCAAATTTGTCGGCAAAAACAAATTTAAATTTGCTTGGAACATTTCCCCGAGCCGTTTCCAAGTAAAATTTTTGACCTGGCATTTGCCCGAAGTCAGCCTTGACATAGGTTTCATCGTCCATCAGAAGACACCCGTCGAACTTGGTTAGCACCCGGTCGTATAGCTTTTGGCTGTTTGCTAACTCGATACGACTTGATTCTTTCCCAGAGTCGAATTCTCCTCACGGTACTGTGGGCAGCACCGAATTTTCTTGCCAAATCAAGGTCCGACAGATTGGGATTCCTATTGATGGTCTTCAAAATCTTACCACGCAGTTCCCGGTTGACAGTTCCACTCCGATTGATTAGCTTGAGGCTTCCGAATCGTCGTCAATGTTTCCTTATAACGTTTGATAACGCGCCATACGGTATTTGTATTTGGCAATTTTAGCTGTTTAGCTAGCCTAGGTGCAGACCACAATGGATTTTCCAAAAAAGGGGCCAACCATAAAGTACGTCACGCTTACCGGAAGGGCTCTCCCTGAACAAAATCGTGACGATTTGTGACGTAGGGGGGAGGGGGGTATGAAATTATGTGACGTCACATGAAAAAAAAATTCAAATGACTCCTGAACTTTGTTCAGGAAATTAATTTTAAGTTACTATTACTATTATAACTATTGAAGACTTATGTAAAATTAATGTACTGATGTATTTTAACACAAATAGTGAAATTTTATGAATGACAAATTTTTATTTTCAACTTATATGTGTGGACAGGATCCATATATTCCAGCTAGCATTTTTATGTGTATATAAAAGTTAAAAATCAGCTTTACGTACATATATACATGATAATTAGTCGTATTTGATGCGCAAAATTGGCATATCCGTGGTATTTTGGAGGCGATATACGTGATGAGCATGGGCGTAGCCAGAAAAGTTCCTTGGGGGGGGTTTTACCAAAACAAATCTGACATAGCCTAACCGTAAGCAGCTTATTCAGGAAATGGAGTATTATTTTCAGTTAAAAACTATTTTGGTTGAAATTGAGTGTTCTGCATCAGACAAATGCCGCCTAGTTGGTTTCGAGGTACGATGCTGGGTCAACAAATCAGTCGTCGCATGTTCGAATCTCGGCTAGGCGGTTCTGCTAGATAGTCAGTAGGATTTTTGTACTAGCCCGGTAACTGTCCTGTACTGTAGTAGCCGACTGCAAAGTCTGTCGATGAAGAGGGATCAAGTCTTAGAAAGGACGTTTAATCCCACGGCTTTGCTTTGCTCATCAGACAAAAAATCAAATTGAAATAACAGAGTTAAAGTTATGGCTTCCCAGCCGGCATTGAGGTACGTTGTATGTTCGAATCTCGGCTGGAAGAGGCTGTTAAAATCCATAGAACTGAGTCTCTTCAAGACGCAGCGAGAGTGCTGAAGAACAACTTTTGCTGTATGATTCTCGACATCGCTCGTAAGGTGATCCGACGATCAGATTTCGAAAAGAGAGGTTTGATTCTTAGTAAATGTAGCAAACTTCTTGGCTAAGCAGATGACTTTGCCAGGTGGCTAAGCAGGTTACAGAAACTTTGCCACGACGAAGGCCATCTGGTCGGTGTTAAATCAGACCGGACCAAGTCGCAAAATTTAAAATAATAAGGTAATGACAGCAAACGATTAAGAATTTCGTAAGCTACATTTTACTCTAATAAGATCAAACAAATGTTGCAAACAGCCAGAGATATGAAATGGTTTCGAACGATCGATAGCTTTCAACCACACAGCAGCAGCAAACTTTGACTTCGTTTTTCACGAAATCAAATTTTTGTCACTTGGTTCGGTCTGACTTAACACCGACCATCTGTGCTAGACTGAAGGCGGAGCCTTGCAGGATTGGGCTTTAAATCAACGTGTCGAAGACCAAATACATGAATGATAATAGCTCAAATGGTCGCTGTTAAGTCAGACCGAGCCAAGTGACAAAAATCTTATTTCGAGAAAAACGCGTTCAAAATTTGCTGCTCTGTATGGTTTGTAACTATCAATTGTTCGAAATCATCTCATAACACTGACTGTTTGCAACATTTATGTAGTCTTATTAGAGTAAAATGTAGGTTAGAAAATTCTTGAACGTTTGCTGTCATTAACTCATTCTTTTAAATTTTGCGATTTAGTCTGGTCTGATTTAACGCGGATCAAATGAGACGAACGTGCTTTTTTCGCGGACGGTAATCGTTGACGGCGACGATCCAGAAGTCGTAGATGAGCTCGTGTATGTGAGATCGCTGGTAGCCGCGAATAACAACACAAATAAGGAGATCCAGCGGCATATTCAAGCAGGACAACGGGCCTACTTTGAGCTTCGCCAAACGCTGCGATTAAGAGGCATAAGCCACCTTAGGAACCTGACAATGTACAAACCCCCTATTAGACCGATAGACCATGCTCACGGAGGACTTACGCGCCTTTGCGGACGGCATTTGACGAAGTGCAAGCTGAAAGCGAAGACTAGCGGAGGTGCATGAATCAAAGGCAACATACACTGCTCGGGAAGATTACCAACGTACATTTGGAGTAAAGTACAGTGAACTAGTCACGTCGTAAGGAAAACGGTTCTATAAAACAACCCCACCGACACCGACACATAGCGACTCAACGTGCGAGATGGCTCGTCCAGGTCTAAAGCGACATTTTTTATTTTTTAAGTAAAAACTGCGACTTCAGAGATACCTGGAAAATGAACGACGAGTAACTCAAGATCGCATTAAATGGGGCTTAAAACAGCACAAACCACCCCGGCTCTAAGTTCACGACGCCGACGGGGATCGTACAATCAGCCCCGTACATTTTCCTATACTTTAAACAACAGCTGGCTGTGAAATTTCAAGCTTGAAAGTGTATAACAAATTTTCTCCTGGGGGGGGTTTGAACCCCCAAAACCCCCCCCGTCGCTACGCCCATGGTGATGAGGAATAAACATACGCGTTTAATCGATATAAGTAATTACCCAAGCAGCACACTTTTTGGACTTATGGTTGCAGAAACTTATTTATGACTGAAATTAGTCATGAATCGGTTGCCACAACTGGTTTATTACAACTGTGCTAGTAGGGTATATACGATAATATCCGATTAAGCTCGACCCGCTCCGTACTGCTATACGATTCTGTGCCGAATTTTGTATGTGGGTCATTCCACGGGAAATTTACAGTCAAAATTTTTTTTCTCTTCGGGATATTTTTTTTACGTTCTTTGTTCAAAAAAAATCGACACGTATTTTTGTATTTCGCTGTTACTGTTGGAATTCGCAAGATATGATTTTTTAAAGTATTGTAATCCGAAAAAAATCACTATTTTTTAAATACTGATTGTAAACATAGTTTGTAATATCAAAAAATGACTTTCTACCAGATGTGTTCACTATTCCACAAGCTTTCAAAATTAGTATACCATACCTCCTCTCGATTGTTTTTCAATAGTTAAATAGTGCATTTTTATAAACAATTGCAATTTTTTCAAAGTTGGAACTTTTTTTTCTCGATTTTTTTTACTTTAAAATATTTGTTCATCTTTCTCGAAGAAGCATGCAAAATTTGGAAATGGAGAAATGAAAACTCTAGAAGCTATGAATTTTTATATCGATGTGCGCACGTTAATGCAAACGAGCGGACGAATGCGCGTGCTTCAACGACACGTTACACTTAATAGCATCAAAGGCGGCCTCGTTATGAAGCTGCCCGTGGGTTAGAACATCGTTTGAGCATTACCGCTCGCTTCACATTAACACACGCGCTGAGACATAAAAACTCATAACTTCCAGAGTTTTCATTTCTCCATTTCCAAATTTTGCATGCTTCTTCGAGAAAGATGAACAAATATTTTAAAGTAAAAAAAATCGAGAAAAAAAAGTTCCAACTTTGAAAAAATTGCAATTGTTTATAAAAATGCACTATTTAACTATTGAAAAACAATCGAGAGGAGGTATGGTATATCATTTTTGAAAGCTTGTGGAATAGTGAACACATCTGGTAGAAAGTCATTTTTTGATATTACAAACTATGTTTACAATCGGTATTTAAAAAATAGTGATTTTTTCGGATTACAATACTTTAAAAAATCATATCTTGCGAATTCCAACAGTAACAGCGAAATACAAAAATACGTGTCGATTTTTTTTGAACAAAGAACGTAAAAAAAATATCCCGAAGAGAAAAAAAATTTTGACTGTAAATTTCCCGTGGAATGACCCATGTATATCAGCTATTATCATTATATACGACTGTAAAACAACCTGAACGGATTAAGCTTTAGTTACGATTCCGAATTTGTTAAGACTTATTTACGATAATTTTCGGTTATTGATGTACGATTTGGTTCTGGCTAGCATTCTTCTACTATGAACTCTTTATTAAGGTGGAATGAGTCGTTGAGTTGATTTTGTGAATTTCAAAAGTAGTTCTTTTGTTTAAAAATTCTGTATTCTGGGTCATGAAGATGTGATAGGGTATGTTGCTGCTTCGTCGTAATTGCCTATTCCCGTTCTATCCAACACAAATTATTAAAAATATCAGCATTTTTATGACACACAATGCAAAACTAGTTATTCCCTAATATTTTAGTTTGTTGTCTATCATACGTGATCAATCAAAGTGAGCTGAGATCTATTTTAATGCTTTTATCATGAAAGAAGTCCTACCAGCCAAATTTCCTACGTTTTTTCCGTGCGACGAAGAAGAAAATGTCGCTTAATCGTTTTAATTTCCGTCATTCATAAATGAAAATAACTCACGCAAGGCATTGTCGTTATTCTACAGCCTGGAAAACTTGCCTAATATGCAGAAATTTTGCAGAATAACATTTGTCATGCCGTCCTACACAAATAAATGCGCGTTAGCTTGGTAAACATTGTTGTGATTTTTAGTTCGGACGATGAAAAATTTTGATGGACGGATTTTAAAACGGTACGACGAATTATAATATAAAGTCAGTTGCGTAGTTTCAATAATATGCTTTAATAATCGCTGATTCCAAAGTTCACGGATCGGAAGGTAAGAGTATTTTAGTCAAATCAGCACAAGAACTTTTGGAGTATTCATTAAATCCATCCAACAAATGATGAACATTAGAATGGCTTTACTTACTACGACGGGAATTAGAAATAAACCCTATATTCAAAAAGATCTGTATCTACGAGAGTAAGTTTAACATATTATTTACAACCTCAAATAAAACACAAACCTATTTTTTCTTCTAATATTGCAATTCAGTTTTTTTCCTTCACTGTTCACTGTTCCTTACTGTTTACTAGGCAGGCTTTCACTAAAATATGCTTTGAAATAATTACTAATGTAACGTACAATCCAAAAACTCGGGTCACCTAGACTAAAATACCTTTAAAAAGCAAGCAAAAACGTTCGAACTGGTCACGGTCTAGCCATTCCTGAGAAAATCGACATAGAGAACTTTGTACACAGAAACACCTAGGCACACATACACACGTATCACACTCTCACACATACATAACCCGGTTTTCCAAACTAAATCGATTGTTACATGTGGCTTTGTTATGGAAGCCTTTATAGATCATTTTTGCAGTTATAGCCTGTCCTCGATAAGAAAGGCAAAACCAATTCCAGTCTTTTTTTACAGTAACTAGCCTTTTGCTGGACATCAGGTAAGAGCAAGAATCGATGAACCAAACCAAACGAAATACAGCCATGTAGGATAGCGTCATAAAGAAACCTCGTCCGAACGAACGGCTTCTGATCAGCTCTACCTCCAGGCTTATGGGCGCCTAATAATAATACAATGGTACATACTATGTAAACCATTGGAACATCACCGACTCATGTGACTGGTACGTTTTCCGTATTCATGCACCTTTTCAAGCGGAAAACTACAGAATGGCCTCGCGCGTTTGTATCTCGTGGTCAACGTGGCAGCTTGTGGGTGGCTGGTCTGTTTATAAAGTCCAACACTGATAATAGGAGCACCCTCTGTTAGAAGCTGGGATACCTATAGCTGTACGCCACAACTACAAAGCATTTTGTTTATGCTGACCGATCGGAGAAAAAAATTATGGGAACGGGAATAGTCAAGATAGACACTAAGGAAGGAGGAGTTGGAGAAATACTCCGCAGTAAATATACATATGACGATAAGGAATAAAATTTTATGAGCTATGAAAGCTGTGATAACAACATTTCTGACCGGATCTGTGAATGTGCTCTCTATGAAGTTCGTATTTCAGGCACAGTCGGTGCCGGTGCAAAAACTGGCCGAGCACGCTCGGTTGAACCGATCCGTCCAGTCTCGACAGAGATTGTGCGGCTATTTATTGCGATGGAACACCGATTTTTTTGATTACAGACTTCGTTTTGGTTGTCCTGACGTTTTTCATGCCCAATGCAGAATGTGAAATGTGTACACTTGAGTGAAACTGACTAAGGAGTGATTTCAGCTGCGGACTTGTTTACAGCAATGCCTTGTTTGCGTTTCGATGATCACAGGACAGGAACGAGTGCCGTCGGTAATGAACCAATGTTTGGGCGAATCAAAAAACAAAAGTCTCTTCAAAATAAATGACAAATTCTGAAGTTTCGCTCCGATGATTTCTGTAGCGCAATCGGATATAAAAAGTTATTGCAATTGCGATTAGACTATCAACGTAAAGTAAATGAAATGCCGTTTTTTGTCTATAAATCAATGAAAGGCAATAAAATGTTATAGCTTTTGGAAGTAGCCTGTAGGCTTGGTCGAAAGAAAATCAAACCGAGTGGCGTTAAAAAAAGGAAAGAGAGTTTAAGCAAAATTGCTGGCCCTCACTCAAGCATATCCGGACCCAAAAAAAATATTTCGTTGTATGCTTTCTATCCGCTGGGTTGAAATTCATTTTCACTTTCTATTGTTGGTATTTGTTTGGCTTTTCATTTTTGTAAGGTTTTTATTATTTTGGTTTGATTATTCCGCCATCAACTACTCTGAAAATTGCATCTTGTAAGACATGTACACATAGTACGCATCTATAGCGGAAAGTTGTCAACAGTGAGACAGTCGGAATAATAAGTCATCGAGAATAATTTGGCCAAAAAGCATTCAACATCCATGTTTTTTTTTGGAAAGTGAATTCTATCAACGTACATCACGTGATACAGTTTGAGAAACATATGTTAACTTTTTATTTTATTTTTCAACAAAAATAAGACTAAATTTTATTGCAATCATTTTTAAGTGAATTAGGTACAAGAACAAAATGCAGATTCATTATGATTTTTTTAAATGTCTTAGCAGAATTAACGAATAAATAAGAAAAATTTAGACGGGAATAGTCAAGATAGACAGTAAAAGTGAAAGAAGTGCAAATATGGTGAAGTTGCATGAACGACTTTATTTCTTTCTCTGTTCACGGTACTTTTTTAACAATATCAAATATTTTAGAACATGGTTGTACGCAGTATCTTCTTTCAGCATAAACTTCTACACAAGTATACATGGAAGTCTCCAAATCAGATAGAATCACTGATCGACCACGTTTTGATTGACTGTCGGCACTTCTCAGACATCATTGACGTTAGATCCTATCGAAGCGCTAACGTTGACTCGGACCACTAACTAGTGATGGTTAGATGCGCCCAAGACTCTGCGTTGTGAACAACATTCGGTACCGACGCGAGCCTCGGTTAGATCTCGCGCGGCAGAAGCAGCCAGACGTCGCCGCAAACTACGCGCATTCACTTGAAGCTGTGCTGCCGGAAGAGGACGAGCTGGACGAAGCCCCTCTCGAAGACTGTTGGAACACTATCAAAACAGACATCAGCAGTATAGCGGACAGTTCCATCGGGCATGTGACCCGGAATCAGCGGTACGATTGGTTTAACGATGAATGTAGAAAGATGGTGGATGAGAAGAACGCTGCGCGGGCGGCCAAGATGCGCAGTGTCACACGTCAGAACGTGGAAATACACAAACAGAAGAAGATGCAGCGAAACCAAATCTTTCGGGAGGAAAAGCGCTACCTGGAAGAACAGGAATATGCAGAGTTGGCGCGGCTGCATCGTTCTCAGGAAACGCGAAACTTCTACCAGAAACTGGAACGAATCCCGCAAAGGCTTTGCGGCGCGATCCGAAATATGTCAGGAATAGAATGGCAGCATTTTGATGGACGATCGTAAGGTAACCGAAAAGTGGAAGCAGTACTTCGAAGAATACCTGAATGGCGCCCAGGCGAAAAACCATAGCGGCGACGAAAGCAATATCCACAATGCAGCAAACGGAAAAGAGGTGCCAGCGCCAACATTAGGCGAAGTTAATGAAGCCATCTTGCAGCTTAGGACCAATAAATCAGCTGGGAAAGATGGCAAAGAAGAGGAATTTATTAAAACGGGACCAAAAAAGCTGGTCGTTTGTATTCACCGACTAATTGTTAGAACTTAGGATACTGAACAGCTACCAGAGGAGTGGAAAGATGAGGTTACCTTATCCCAAATAACACGATTTTAGCTCTTTTAGTTGCATAAACTTATTTATTAATATTTTTTTGAAACGATAGTTCTACAATTGATTGAGAGACGCTGGGGTCCAGCGGTTCAAAGGTACACGGGTACCAGCGAGCCCCACGCCCTGGCGGGTGTTTTGGGTTCAAATCCGGTTATAATCTCTGATTATAGCTTGGTTCGACCCATGCTCCTTCCAGAATTGGACAAAAGGTAGGAGTCACAACGACAACTTGTTAAGCGTGGCTACCTATTACCCCCCCCCCCCCCTTTCCACTCTCTCCCCTCCTTTACCAAAAAAATTTTCATTACTTTCCCCTACCGTCCCTCCATCAATTGTAGAACCATCGTTTCAAAAAAATATTAATATTAATGCCTGACCGCATTTCAAGCTCAAAGACTAAAAACACGAGTTTGGTTAAACTTATTTATGACCAAAATTAGTCACATATCAGTTGCCACAACTAATTTGAAATAACTGTGTTAGTAAGGATGTTATGTCCACGTTTCATACCCACAGACAACAACCAATATAATGAGCGTCTTGTATCAGGGTACACTTTTTATGGAGGCTTAGTCTGTTCGATCGCAACTACTTGTGAAGCACATAGTAAGTACAACTTTCGCTACTAATACGCTTCCGAATCTCACGCCTGGTGTCATTATTCGTCATTGGCGTCGGTCGGCCTCGGTTCCGCTGACCAGCATGTACTTTATTACAAAAGTATTTACCTTTAACCCAATCTTTTCTGTTTCGCGCTTTAGTCTGGAATACTATTCAGCCACCGCCACAGATGTTCTGCTGATAACATCCTTGTCATCGATAAAGCAGACGAATTGACTAGATTTATTGAAGATCGTGCTCCGCTCGGTTCATAGCACTATGCAGCGATATGTTGAACAGCAGGTATGAGAGACCATCACCTTGACGACGCCTTCTGTGTGGTTCGAATAGACTTGTCAATCTACCCGAATTCCGAACACAGCAATGTGTACCATCCATCGTAGATTGTATCAGATTGATGAGATTCCCGGGCAAGCCGTTTTCGTCGATGATTTTCCAAGCTCTTTTCGGTCAATGGTATCATCTGCCGCTTTAATCAACGAACAAATGGCGCGTGGGGATTCTGTATTCACGATTTTTTCGGAGGATCTGCGGCAGTGTAAATATTAGGTCCAATGTTGATCGTCTTTTAACGAAGCCGGCTTGATAAATTCCCACAAATCTGTTCGCCATTGGCGACAGGCAGCGGGAAATGATTTGAGACAGCACTTTGTAGACGGCGACCGTACGGTAGTCCTCACGGTCTAACTTGTCCCCGGTAGTTCTCACGATCCCACTTGTCCCTCTTCTTGTAGATCGAGAAGATAACCCTAGTTTCCACTCCTCCGATAGCTGTTCAGTATCCCAAATTCTAACAATTAACCGGAGCAGACAAGTGGTCAGCTTTTCTTATTTCATTTTAATAAGCTCCGTTCCGATGCTATTTTTTCCAACCGAATTATTGTTCTAACTACATGGTCGCCTCCGCCGTATCTCTACACATTTTGGCTCGCGGCGCAAAGCCTTTGAGAGATCGGTTCACTTTCTGGTAGAACTTTTGCGTTTCTTGAAAACAATGTAGCTGCGATCTACGACGGTGTACAGAAGAACGGAGTTTATAGGCGGAGGATGAACCATGAACTCGCACAGCTCTTAGGCGAACGTAGTATTCAAAACGTAGCTTAAGCAAGACGGTTACGATGTACAAGGCATTCAATTCTGCAAGAATACCGGAAAAATACCCTGTAAAGACTTCTATTCCGGCAGGAACAAAATGACCAGAGGCGCAACAAACAAGATTGTTAGACCAGCGAAATCTGGCGGCGAGGACACGACATCAAAGGATTCGGAGAGCGGCAGCCCACAATCGAGTATCATTGGAGAAACCTTGTTCAATAGGCTGTGACTCAGGACTGAAAACAATTAAATAAATAAATTATTCAAGAATTGATATAAACTGACAAACACAGCGTCAATTATATTGTGTCGATTTCTGTCCTAAATGATTATAAAGAGGTTATAACAAATAAACAAACAAAGGTTACTTTCACCAAAAGGTGGACTAAAACGAATTTTCAAAACAGGGGTTCCTGATAGAAGTCAAAAATCGATGTTTTATGTAATTCTGAAATCCTTAATGATAGATGGTTATTATTCAATTTTGTTTTGAGAATCCAACAAATTGCAACTAGGGGAACAAGGGGTAAGAAGGCCCGGCGGGGTAAGAGGGACTACATCGATTTCGTCAAGAAATCCTTAAATTTTCTATAAATGCCCCAGTATGTTTTGTTTATTAGCCTATCTAAACACTTTCGAGACAACCTGTGGAACTCGGCCGTATCCAACGTCAAAACTAGAATCAAAACAAACCTTTTATTCGCAGTGTCTTCATGCGATATAATTTCAGCAGCAACAAATTTAAGGTTTTTCAGCAAAAAAAGCTAAGTATTTTGACATTTCTCTTACCACTGACTTTAATTGGGCAATTCTTGTTCTGCATGTAGCGGAAAATGTATATTAAGTAGTACGGATTGAGAGATAAAAGCAAAATAATGTAAATTGTTAGCTAGGGGTAAGACGGGCCATTTTTCACGGAGTAAAAGGGCCATACGTCATAGTGCTCATAATTGCCTAAAGTTCTTCTGTTTAGTGTCTTAATTATTCTTTTATAATTATATATATAAATAAGTCTTTTATTATTCTGACAGATACGCATTTCTTTTACGACTTTCGGTGTCTTTAACGAAATAGAGTACACCTGTAATAAAAATTATCCTTGAATCTGAGATCATCCTGTCTAACACAGAGCCTCCCACGTCAAAAGAAGCCAACAAGTGCCATTCGAATAACACAATCAATGTAAATTTGGATCTAACGGAATCAAAATTCGATGATTCCAATTCACTTAGCGTTGCCTTCTTTACCTTCACCTAAAGTTAATGGTATTCGAAGAGTAAACGTCCTGCTGACAAATCAAAAAAAATAACGCCAAGAAAAGAGTAAATAAAAACCAGTGGAGTAAAATAACGTCTACTCTTATTTTCAAAATTGAACTAGTAGTAAAGTTCCTTCTTTTAGCAGGTGTCTAAAGTAAACTATACCTTGTTTTAGCATGTACCTAAAAACCCCTTAAGAACTTGCTTATATGTTAATAATATTGAAATTGTGTTTACAACTCAAAGAAACCTTCAAATCTGCCGCAATCCGCCTTACTCCGCCATGGTCCGTCTTACCCCTTTAGTGGTCCTTCTTACCCCGTCTGGTTGTGAACGAGTAATTTTTAGACGTTTCGAAAATTGATGAAAAATCACGGAAAAATAAACTAATTAATTCTTTATATAATTTTTAATGGTAGATAAATGAATGCTTTTCCATGTATGGAACAAGAAAATGTGAATTTTCGTGCACATGAAAAGTGTATAATGTGCCCCCCTAAGAATAAATGGATATATCTCCGTTATACTTCCCCAAATTAACGTTACAACTACGTGAATATGTTGGTACTTAAGCTGACAACCAATTGCAATTGTTTATTTCATTTAGTATTGTGGAATAAACATGCTAGGAATTATTTAATAAAAGCACCTAAATGTTGTGTTTCTCGTCTGCGCGGGGTAAAATGCCCCACCTGCGGTATAATATGCCCAATGCGGTAATTTGAGTATTTCTACCAGTTACAGACCAACTCTATTTTGTAGAAAGTAAAACTATTTCCTTTGTTTTGCAAAATATCGTTATTTTATGTAAAATAAACCTAGTTTCGGCCTTCTGGTGCACTTTTTCTTTTCTGCATGGGGCACATTATACCGCAGCTGTGGCGTTTTGTACCGGGTAGTTGAATTACCTAGAATTTGGACGTTGGTAATAAATTATTCCCACCACGGTTGCTCTACAATACTAATTGAATTAAATAATGGCAATTGGCTTCAAGTTAGATCTGTTTACCTATGTTTATAGCCACATTTGCAAGGAGGGGCAAATTGCACCACCGCAAGTGGGGCATATTGGCCTGCTTTTACTTATTTGAAACAATATTAAATGCTAAAGCAAATCAAGCGTTTCATACCGTTATTTTTAGCAGGGATGTCATTTTGAAGTTCACTTTACGCAATCGAATCGCAACAACCGGTTATTTACAGATTTTGACAAGAAAATAGCTTATGGAAATGACGCCAAAAGTTACATCGGAAGCTGCTCAAAAACAAATTTATTTTTGTTTTGTTTTTACAGCATGTGACAACTGTCATACTTGCATAGTAGGCTAGTTCCATCAAATACTATGGTTTCTGGGTGGTTTTGCATTTTAATTTCGCTTGTTTAGCGAAAAACGAAGGGGGGGCACATTGGCCACGGGGGGCACGTTATACACAATTCCCCTATATGCTAGCAATTTATTCGCTTAGGGGAGCCGTCTTACTCCGTCTTCCCCTACATGTGCGTGTACCCATGTACATATCATTAAAAAGTTTCAAGTTTTCTGGTTCACAATAAAGCCTCAATGTTGGCCTCAAAATACGACGGTGGTCTAGCAGGCGAGTCATTTCTCGGCTGCAAAAACCACACACTGGAAACATTAACTAAATGAAATCTATTTTGATAAAGTTCTTTTCATAATCAGCAATGCATTCACATATATTAAAACGTTTTCTCATTTTATAGATCAAAACGATAACATGCAATTTTAAACAAACAAACGACCGCATATATTGCTTTTTCTGCCGCACATATTGCAATTTCATCGAGCTTAGCCAACTGATTGATATAAACCGCCTATGACATTCGCTCTTGTGAGCAGCAACAACATAGCTGGGTTAACCAAAGTCCGTCGTAACGGCCTCCAACCTCATACTTCAAACACCTTGTTGGAATCTCACCACTAAATCTAAATATTACCAATCAACTAATGTGAAATTTCACAAACCAACCCTTTTCAGTAGCATCAAATGTTAAGTACATAAAGTAACAGAAACAAAAATGTTTCAACTCAACTGCAAATGTTGGACGTACCCATTATTAGCAACCAACAAAAGATTTCAAAACTTTGAAACATTCTGTGGCATCGCAAGTTGAGTAAACATATGCCAAAACAAAGCTCGTCAGAAAGCGTTCTTAATGTTGAATAGGGCTGTTGAAACCAATTTACGGGATTACTGCGCTGGGATAAAATTAATATTAGAGACAACAACCACCATGGGAATAATAAAATGCGATAACGGTGGCCTTCCTTTTCGGGTGCTAAATTTATAATAAGAAGCCTTAAACTATCCAGAGGACGCAGAGCGCTGAAACAATGCCTATTTTCATTGTGTGTGCAAAACGTTTTATTAAATTACAACGTGTACGCGTTACCATCCTGTGTTAAAATTGAATTATTGAAGCAAAAACACGAACAAAATTGAAAATTTTCTATCGTCGATCCACCTAGTAGTGAACATCTTTAATGATTAACAATATGAAAGTTATTTTAAAGATATGTTTAAAAAACGGAAGAAATCCCAAAGTAACATAAAATGTTTTATGTATACCTAAAAGTTTTAGTGCAAATTCTAATCATTTTAGACAGTTCACTAAGTTCCGCTTAAAAAGCAAAGCCTAGGTGCTACATTCCGTTATCGAAACTTGACCTTCTGTTTTTGTACGACTAACTTTGCAGTCAGTTGTTAGAGTACAGGACAATTGCAGGGCCAGTTGCTACGATCTTATTGACTATTGAGTCCCACTTAGTCCCAATTATTATTGCTGCAGTATGCAAATAGTTTTACATTTATATAATAAATGGTGCAATTAATTCGATTTTACCAAACCAGCGTTGGAACATGTTGAACATCATACGGGATACATGGTGCGGTTTTTACAGAGTCATGAAGTCATGATTTTATATATTCAACTCACCTATTGCTAAAGTACACAAAAAAAAACTTTTCAATTTAGACTTGATTTCATTGTATACGACAGCGAGGTTTTGGAATTTTTTTTTCCTCAAGCTACACTAACGTTTACTCATGCTTAAATTTGAGACATACGTAAGCAACAATCTTCTTCCGGTTCAAAAATTGAGAACCAATTTGATAGGCGCTTTGTGTTCGTTTTGCATACTATATTGCCAACACAGGCCTTGCATCAAGTACAGCTAATCCAGTGCTGAACGTTGCGAATGTTTATTCGCAATCCTGAAACGAACGAACACAACCGCCACCGTTACCAACGAAAAACGTTGAATCAGAACCATCATTCATCCGGCGAGCGGTTGCGGCAGAACTGCGAACAAGCAGCAGCCAAAGCGTGAATTTGCGTCATGCCGAAAGCGGTTTTCCGATGCTGTTATGCTTTTGCCTCACACAATTTTATGTAGGTTCGAGTTTTAGTGTACGACTGTTTGCTTCATATTTATGTTTGAATAATGTCCACGAATCTGGTTCGTTCCGACGGCCGCTCAAATACGTTCCTTTTTGAAATACGAGTAAACATTTTATTTAATGCAGACAGTAGTTATAAATCGAAGGAAAAATTAGTCTATATTTGTTTTAAAAATCATTGTTTGCGAAGTTTTCTTGAAAAACTTGAGCTTTCAGTGGTCAAAATTGTATGCAGTTTACAAAGTTTTGTGTCGTTGCTTTTGGACGTTGAAAAGTAAAGTGTTGATAATTTTTGGAAGCCACACCTGACCTAAGTAATTATATAGTAAAGCTAAAGTACAATTTGCACCTTAACCGTTATGTGTGCGACAAGAAAAACACCTCTAGCAGGGCGACAAGGGTACCCATGGTGCCCGAAAATCTGGAATTCCGGCAGAGTGTCCGCTATGAGGTAAAGAACTAGTGGTATTGCAGGTATATCCAGCGCCGTAGCGTGTGGTTGGCTAAACTGGCCCCCGTCAAGGGCGCTAGTGCTAGGGGGCGCCAAAAATGGCCTGTATTTTAATAAAGCAAACAGATACGCTGGATGCTCTGTTCGTACTGCTAGCTCCATCCCGCAGCGAATAAGTTGGACATGATCAATTACAACATCCTCCCCCGTGAGAAAGCTGAAAGCGTTGAACGGACACCTGGTTCCGGTCAACCGACAGTGCAGCACAGCCGTAACGTGTAGCAGAAGCAACACGCCGCAGCAAGGTGGTCTCATGGTTCCGCGCCTTGGGCCGAGAAGTCGGATGAACCGGCTAAGTGGTAAGGAAGTACTGGGTCAAAATGAACATTTTTATGCGGAAGCGTCAGCCGATACTGGCTGTGTCTGAGTAGCATGCAATCGCCCAGCGAATGGCTGAAGATGGTAGTAAAAACATCTTTCCAGCGAAGCACATAGTCGCGGTGGTAATGGGCGACGGAAATTACTTGGGCGGAAATGACTGACAGGGGACCGAGTACAGTAATCCCCCGAATAAGGCGGTGAGTGGTGGTGTATGCTCACGGCGATGTCTTAGTTGTCCATTACTAAATAAATTTTTGGTACATTGTTAGTATGTGGTATAAGCCAGTTAACTACCAAAAATCAACTTTATTGATTAATGGACAGCTGAGATATCGCGAAGGTCGTACAACACCATCCACCGCCTTATTCGGGGGACTGCTGTACTTCACATCCCCCACCAAGAAGATAAGCGATGACGTCAAGTATATCTTCCCAAAAAAGATCCTTCTGGGGGATCAGCGAGAAGAGAATATTCAAGCTGCTGAACGAGGAGATACGAAGTGCCCACCGGTAGTTGCCGCCTGCATCAAGAACTATCGCACAAAGGACGCGCAGGTTTTTTTTACCAAGAGATCACTAGAGGAGATGAACAGGCTCAAGATAAACGTTGTACCGATGATCACCAACTCTCCCAACGTTCTCCAACTGCTACCAATATACAAAACAGGGAAGGAGCTGATCGCCAAGGCCACGAAAGAGTTGAATAATATGTCGACATCAATCTTTTGATCGTCCATCGCAAAGGTTCCGGTGAACCACTGTGAAGCCAGCTGGCAGGGCGTCAAAGCATTTTTATAGAAGTCTTCATCGCCTTCCGATAGTCAATACATGAGTTATGTGCAGCGAAGTATTGGGTAAAGGGCGAATACAAAAAAATGATAAACTTGGAACACTAATTTGGGAATCAAGGGGGCACCAAACTGGGTTTCCGCCAACGGCGCCACAATGTCACGCTACGGCTCTGGGTATATCAGTCATATGGATATCAAAACTCTAGAAATTTATATAGTGAACTATTTTATACAATGAGATGAATCAGGTTGGCCATTTCGAAGTAGGTACCTGCGGGGTCATGAGGGGTCAGTCCAGGCTTTAAGGGAAAACCTAGCAATATGGGTATCAAAGTTCTTAGACTTAGTTCGGCAGGTGATATTTTTCACATTTCGATATACAGGCAAATTTTGATGTAACGTACCCTCGTTATTACGTACCCTCGATATAACGTACAATTTACCTGGATATAACGTACATATTTTCAAGTGTTGCAATTCTCTCCAGAAACTATTTAAAGTTTCATTCACAATAATTTAAATACCCTGTCAAACTTAAACTGTTAAACTAGGTAAAGGTTCCTGAGTTGCAATCAAAGCACAGTGGCGATGAGTTTCAAAAACGCAACTGTTAGCTATTAGTGTGATCGTGAATCTACCTATTAGAGTGATACAAACCTTTGTTTTTACCTTTGTTATACTATAACAAAGGTTTAAAAATTGGTCGAAAAACACGAAATTGATCCGAGGCCCGGAGGGCCAAGTCACATATACCAATCGATAGGGTTCGACGATTTGAGCAATGTCTGTGTATGTGTGTGTGTGTGTATGTATGTAATGATTTTTTCTATCGCCTGTTTCTCAAAGATGGCTGAACCGAATCGTTCGCTATTACTTTTGTTTGAAAGGTATTATTGTCTAGTAGATCACTATTGAGTTGTTTCGTGATACGACGTTTCGTTTAAAAGTTATAAGCAAAAATGTGAAAAATACGTGACACGGGTTTCTCCGGAACTACATGACCGATTTCAACGATCTTAGTATCAAATGAAAGCCCTTATTAAAGCTAAATTGTTCAGGATATTTTTATTGTAAACAAACAAGTAGTTTAGAAGTTAGCCTTAAAAAACCTGTTTTGACAAGGTAATATTTATCGCCTGTTTCTTAGAGATGGCCAAGCCGATTTATGCGCTATTAGTCTCATTTGAAAGATAATATATCCTAATAGATCACTATTGAATGATTTTTTGATTGGACGTTTAATTTGAAAGTTATGAGCAACCGTATACACCACACCAAAATTAACAATAATTTAGAATGATTTTAACGAAGAAAATTTACCTAATTTCAATTATTTTAATATCAAACGAGAGGTTTTCACACTACGAATATATATGCAAAATTTCATAAGAATTGGTTGTAGCGGTCAAAAGATATTAACCCTCGAACACTCGCGCCAACTTTTGTAACGCAGTTACTCGCGCGCAAAATAGTCCCAAACCAAAGAAAACGTGTGCAAGGGAGTTTTGACTGGGAAAACTTGGTTTTAAGTTTATTAAACCATTGTAAGAGTTTCTTGAAATTGAAAGCTCTATCGTCTGGTAGAATTTAAATTTTGATTAATCCCCCTAAAAGTGAAATAAAAAATTTATTTTTCTTCAGTGTCAATATAACACATTGATGTGTTCTGCAAAGTTATAGAACATATTATTACAAGAAATTTTGTTGAAGACTGTAACCTTCTATCTCTGCAGCGAAGATAGAAAAATCTTATTTATTGTATATGAATTTGTAAAATCAGTTTTTCTATTTTTGCTCTTTTTGTAATTGTTGTATAACTTTTATATGTACTACAAAATTGTACAAATAATAAAAATACACAACTTTGCTGAAAATAGTATACCTGTATGTTTGCTTGTTTAGGAACTGTAGAACTTTGATTATAAAGAATGCCCCAATTTTGACTCCGAATTACTCGACTACCAGCAGACGGATACATTTTAAACATTTTACATTTGCTGATAGTTTTACTGCATACATTTTCCCAACAGTTTAAATTATTAATGCATTGAATAATTATGACATTTTGCGCACAATAAGTTTGTTGAAGAATATACGTTGGTTAAACAACGTTTTGTAACTTTATAACAATATGGCGTTGGAAAACCTACACGTGTTGTATCAAATACAACAGCGTGAGTAACCGAAGGTTAATAAAAATTGATGAAAATTATACAAGAAAACTCTACTGATGTGATTCAAATAGAATAGCCACAGAGAACAGACATCCAAGCAAAAGGTCCCCACTTGGATAAAACTTATGTCAAATTAGATGGGAAACTATAGTGATGATGTCGCTGAAGGCGCATAAAATGCTACACTAAACTCACAACAGCTAGCTTCTGGCGCTAGCATAACGCTTATAGTCCATATAAACTAGCGCCAGAGGAGCCAAAGGTTGTCAGTGTGCAAATCAAAAGAATCATTTAGTTGGGAAACTATAGTGGTGGTGACGCTAGCATATTAGGTGATTTTAATTTGAAATTTTATCCAACAATTCCCAAAAAATTTGTTCGTGAATGGATGTCTGTTCTCTGTGGAATAGCATTACAGGAAACTATGCATAGTTCAAAAACCTATAAACTAGACCTTTACTAAACAATGTATATGTTAAAGAATAAGATTTCCTCTTACAACTTACTTTTATTTGCACTTACTCAGATTAATAACAACAGATTAATAATAACTTACTTATCCTTACTCAGCAATTTCATGAAAAAAGGATCTATCAAAATTTAAAAGTGTTCTTATTTTGATCAAATTTTGTAAACTTATTCAATTTTCAAAAATTTTATGTAAACCAACGCACTGCGTAACGATAACCAATAGATGAATTATGTTCCGAAGCCGTGTCGATTTCTATCTCAAATAGCAGGTAAGACCGTATAACAAAGGTTCCTTTCACCACTAGGTGGATTAAATCGGGTTTTTTTAATTGCTTCTAAAAAATTTTATTTCATCAGAAAAGTTGTAGAACACACCAAAATCAGTAGCTTAGCTGAATAAAGTAACTATCTATCTCTTAAGTTTGCGAAGTATAATGATTTCTTTGAAAAGAGTAAGTTTACAGGACTGTATACAGGGAAAAAACACGAAAAAGGTTGTTACACTCTTCTAGTTGGATTATATCATCATTATTCATAAAACGTAATCTAGCAGTAACAACATAAAGTAATATGAGCTATATTTGTGAGTTTTTTTGGCTGCTTCGATGTAATTTGCATTTGGTAAAAATAAACTGCCTAAGCAAATTATTACTAGTTTATATGCTTTCCTCGCTCTATAGAGTAGATTGGTTGAAATGTAGTGTAAATACATAACGGGAAAAACGAGGAAAAACACCGACATTCAATCACGGATAATATGCAATTCGCTCACTCAACAGTGGTATGACAAAAGAACGAAGTGCGGAATACTGCAAAATACCTGTGATAAAGCCATATAGTATAAAACAGGAGCTGCTTTGGCAGACGGCAGCCGAAGCGGGGTGCGATATTGCCTACCGGGTCCCCCGGGGTGGCGCTAATTGGGTATGCGACAATGGTCGGATGGCAGCGATTGCTGTGATGGGTAGATACCCCATCCAGGAGGTGGTTTCGTCCGATCAAGAGGGGTTCGTGATTACTGTGGTCGATGGCGTCTGCATCTGTAACTGCTACGCTCCACCTAGGTGGTCGCCGGAGTAGTTTGACCGGATGCTAGACGTACTCACCGATGAGCTCACGGGCCGCAATGCTTGGGCTGCCAAATGGGGTTGCAGGTGCACTACCCCTAGGGGACAAAGCTTGCTGGAAGCTCTGTCCAAGCTGGACATAAGTCTGGGTAACGTGGGATCCGTCAGTACCTTTTGTAGGGGGGTACAACAATCGATCATCGATATCACCTTGTGCAGCCCAACGTTGTTTGCCAACATGGGCTGTAGGGTGTCAGATGAGTACACGCATAGCGACCACCAAGCTATACGGTACACGATTGAATGACGGAAGCCACGGCCACGCGGGTTGAAGTCGACAGGGAGGACAGGGAGGAAAGTGAAGTCCTTCGACAAAGACCTGTTCGTTGAAGCACTCAGCGCAGAGAGCAACCGCTCGAACCTGAGTGCTCGTGAGCTGACCAACGTCCTAGTACGGGCATGTAATACCACTATAACCAGGATGAGGCAGTCAACGAATGGTCGTCGCTCGGTATACCGGTGGAGTGATACCATTGCCCAGCTCCGCTCCAGGTGCCACAGAGCGAAAAGGCTAGCGCAGAGGGCCCGGACCGATGCAGATGCTGAAGCTCGGGGGGTCGAACTTAGAGCAGCCAGGATGGCGCTCAACAAGGAGGTTAGGCGTAGCAATAAATCCTGTTTTCAGGAGCTATGCCGCGATGCGGATTCGAACCCCTGGGGTGGTGCATACCAGGTGTTGATGAAAAAGATGAAGGGTGCATCCGCGCCGCAGGAAACCTGTCCCCAAAAGCTGAAAGTCATCGTAGAAGGGCTCTTTCCGCAACACGATCCAGTTTGGTGGCCTCCGACCCCGTACGGTCAATCGAATGATGTCCTCATTCCGGTCACGAATGAGGAACTCATCGTAATTGCCAGGGGTTTAAAAACGAAGAAAGCGCGCGATCCTGACGGGATTCCGAACGAGGCATTCAAAGTGGCGATCCAAGCATATCCCGATATGTTTAAAGAGACGCTTCAGAACTGCCTAGAGGTATGCGAATTTTCAGACAAATGGAAAATCCAAAGATTGGAACTGCTGCCAAAGCCGGGGAAACCACCTGGTGATCCGTCGTCGTACAGGTCAATTTGCCTATTGGACACGTTAGGCAAATTGCTAGAGCGGGTAATTCTAAACAGGCTGACGCCTGTGGTGGAAAGTGATGTAGAGCTGGCAAGCTCGCAGTTTGGCTTCCGTAAGAGGAAGTCCACTGTAGACGCCATAAAGTCCGTGGTGGAGAGGGCCGAGAAGCCTATGAGACAGAAAAGACGAGGCAACAAGAATTGTGCCATAGTCACAATCGATGTCAAAAACGCCTTTAACAGCGCTAACTGGGGTGCAATCGCGATGATGATACCGGATCATCTATGCAGGTTGCTTAAAAGTTACTTCGAGAACCGGACGCTAGTGTACGACGCGGCGGATGGGGCGAAGAAGTACAAAGTGACGGCGGGTGTTCCACAGGGCTCGATTCTCGGCCCCCCTGGTGCTGATGCTCGAATTACCCGCTGGGGTCGAGATCACTGGCTTCGCCGATGAGATCGTCCTTACAGTGGTAGGCGAGTTTCTCGACGAGGTGGAAATGGTGGCATCGAACGCCATAAGCATAATAAAGGGTTGGATGGCGGGCGTCAATCTACGATTGGCCCACCACAGGACGGAAGCGGTGATGATCAGTAACCGTAAGTCGGCCTTAGAGGCCAAAATAATCGTTGGAGGACACGTGATTGTGTCCAAACGAAGTGTGAAGTACCTGGGTGTTATGGCAGACAACAGGCTGAACTTCACCAGCCATGTGGATTATGCTTGTGGTAAAGCGTCAACGGCGGTTACTGCGCTGTCCAAGATCAGGCCGAACGGCTATGGTCCTAGCAGCAGTAAGAGACGCCTGATGGCCAGCGTTGCCATGTCGGTGCTACGGTATGGTGCACCGGCATGGGCCCCGGCTTTGGAGAGTAAGCGCAATCAGGCATGTCTGAAGAAGGTGTCCAGGCTGCTGGCATTGCGCGTTGCGTGTGGCTACCATACCATATCGTTGGATGCAATTGGGGTTATTGCAGCCATGATTTCCATATGCATACTTCTAGATGAGGACATCGAGTGCCATAGACAGAGGAACGTCAGGGGCACTATGGATAGAGTTAGGCTGGACTCTATTAGGCATTGGCAGGCGGAATGGCATCGCACCGATCACGGTAGGTGGACCCATAGGCTGATCCAGAACATATCGTCCTGGATCTGTAGAAGACATGGTAAGGTAAACTTTTTCCTTACCCAATTGTTTTCGGGACATGGATGCTCTAAGAAATATACGCGTGGGCGGGTAGGCTTACCCTTTTGCCCCGTTTGCATGGTAGCCGAGGAAACGGCGGAGCATGGGATGTTTCACTGCCCGCGTTTCGCGGACACTCGGCGGAAGATGCTTGCGGTCGTTGGGGAAGACACCAACGCCGACAACATCGTGCAGAGAATGTGCGCTGAACAGCGCGTATGGGATGTCGTCGATAGGGTGGCAACGGATGTGATAACGGAGTTGCAAAGGCTAGAACGTTTGTAACGACAGGGCCTGATATAGCTTAGCCTGATATAGGTAGCTAGGTGAGGGGTAGTGGCGGTATGAATTGACAAGGGTGTTATGTGAACCCACTCACGCAACGGATAAGTCGGAATGCTTAGGCACGTCCTCCCTCCTGAAGTAAAACCTAACGGTAGTTCCGGGAGGGATTCAGGAATGGGCAGCAGGAGAGTTTTTAGTAGGTAGGCGCATGTTGGCACCTTGCGAATCTTATCCGGCACCGTGAAGGTGCTGTCTATGAAGATTTTCTCCCTGCATAAACAATAAAAAAATATATGTGATTTTTATAGTATGTTCTGCAGTTTGCAGAACTGCAGCACTGAATCTCAAAGTGAACGAGGTGGCGGTATGGGCCAGGAGGTGAACATGAACACAATTTCAAACTGGCCTGTCGATAATCGCTCGTAGTGTTTGGTACTTTCATTTGAGAACTAACTCAGGGCCCAATCTTATTCGGGGCCCCTTTGTCATTAATCCATTTGTACATCTGTTGTTGTAATGAAAATCCTCATAATGCAAGAAACAAAACCGTTTTTCTTCATCTGAACGTCTGTACCGCATTCGTCGGTACTTTCCCCTGATATCATAAACACTGGTTTTACAGTGTTATTCAATGAAAAATTCATAAAATTTATTCTGGAAAACTTCTAGAAAAAATTGAATAGAATGGCATTACAAGTAATTACGCATTGTTCAATATTACCAAAAAGGTTTAAATTCTAGCTATAACAGGCTATGTATATGTTAAAGATAAATATTTCTTCTTACAACTTACTTTTACTTGTACTTACTTAGATAAATGACAACTTATATGTACTTACTCAACCATTTCATTAAAAAAGGATGTATCAAAATTTAAAAGTAAATGTGTCGCAAAGACGTGTTCGTGTTTCTAACTCAAGTTTTGTACTGCCAAGAGGCTTCATATAATGTTATGCAATGTGTACTCTAAACTGCGAGAAATAACCATTTCACACTCACAGAATCATACGTCAACATTCCATAAAATCCATTGATCGGTTCTCATCATTTATCATAGATTGCGTTTTGCACTCTATCATTCAGGATTTCACGCTAGATATTGAGAAATATCCAAACATCGGCCTTCTTTCAATACGTTACATAAAATCACGAAAACTGTTTTACTGAGTGCTGACTACTCATGCTGAAAAATTCAAGCTCTCCATCACACCGCCAAATCATCAACGGAAGGAGAAGTGGAAAATAAATTGTTTGAAATCACGTCTGCGTTCTGGGAACTTCCAATCCTTTCCTATTTTCTTTCTCCACCGCTTAAGGGACGAATGTTTACGCTTCAAGAGATTTCCTATACCTTCCAAGAAAGTGCTCTTACTTCATTGATTTTTACATTTGTATATACAAGATGCAATTTTTGGTATAAGATTGACATTAAATTTGCGATTGTTTGATTTTACATTTACTTTGTTCAAGATTGGAAGGTTATATATATTTTTCCATCTTACGTAAGCACTCCAGATAGAACATTTTTAACTCAATCACGAGATTTGCTAATTGTGACCTGCCACTAGATTCCGACCAGTTCATATGCATATTTGATTTAACCAATTAAAACAACACGAAACCACTGAACTTGCGACAGCACAAACTATCAAAGATGTTAGTTCAGATATTACCATAATTTAATAATTAAAAGTTTTTCATACGCTTTCAGAACTAATTTCATGCAAGTCGAGCTAGTGACTTCTAACAGTTTTCCGGAACCCTGCCGGAAAGACGAAAACAGGAGTGCAATTTCTCTGCAATTCTACAGCAATTTATAGCGACAAACGGTTCTGACCAAGTCAAAAGTCGTCTCCCGACCGTTCACTTTCAGACAGGGGGCTGGCGCAAAGAACTGTTGAAGCGTCGGTACCTTCGAATTTCCTGTGCTAACTTTGCTCGTCGCATTAGCTCGTTTGCATAAGTAACTTTTTATTGTGCAATCCTGCTAATGTGAAAGCTGAAACGAAAAGAATCGGTAATCATAGCACAAGACTAAAAATTAACTGCAACGACTCGGCCTGGGTGAGAAAAACTCCGACCCGCACGAAAGAGCTGCTATATCTGAAAAAGTTTTCTAATTATCATACACCGAACTGAATTAAATTCGGATGAGCACAGGGAATAACACGGTCTTATATAGGAGCACTGGAAGTAGCCGTTGAGTCATGGAAAATAACATGACGCTGATGGGAACGGAAATTATGAGCAGCTAAGTGTTGCTGACAAAAAACTCTAGAAACTAAAAGGGAACATGCACACGTTTAGGAATCGAACCGTTTTTGGCTTTTTTCCGCACAGTAGGCCACAATTCTACTTTTTTCTGCATAAAACGGCGAAAGTTTTTCATTTTATGTTTGTTCGGAATCGTGAACTATTTAACTTTTTCTCTTCAACCTTCTTCCGGTCATGTTTTGTACCAATATGTGTTTTCTGATCGACCCTAGTAAGTTTCCTACCCTAAAAGGCTATCGTTTCTGCACAGTTAATCGGTAAATCGGATATAAAAGATATTTTGTGAGCCATGATAAATTGAATACTTACATTACAACTTAAATAAAACAACAATGAACAAAATATTATTTTTTGTGAAGCAAACAGCACTCACATAAAACAAACCTTGTGCCATAGTTTCCACTCTAATGTCTGTTTATATGCCAATGTTTAACAACGAATTTTAACCACAATTCTATGTTTTGTACCCGTGTCGCAATAGACGGCCTGGTATTGCAACACAGTTTCAAGGCATACCAAGCAGACAGGACCAGTACGGCATAGAAAACTTTTCCTCCTTAAGTGAGAACATGGCTAAAGTTGAGCTTTATGGTTTATAAGACATTCTAACGACTCCATCTTACCGTACCGAAAAATGGCGCTGGTTAGGGTGCTGTACAATGGGAACAGGGTAGGGGTTCGCGTTATGTTGGTTTCAGCTCAGAATATATTGGGTGTGCAGGATCGAAGTGGCAAAGCACTCGTACCGGCAGACACGTTATGCTACTTCATAGAGCGCGTGGATGAAAAGTTTCAGATAATGTTCATTTTATTCGTGGCACATCATTTTCTTGCGCGGGTTGGAGAAAGAACTTGCTCGGCAAAGTTCATCTGAACGTATGTCTGCCCAAACGAAAATAAATCATGCTAGTGAACTATGAAATATTCAAAATTCTTAAATATGAGAGCAAGAAAAAAGGTGCTTCCATTAGCAGTAGGAATATTTGACAATTTGTGAATTACGGCTCCAGCTAATGTACAAGAATAACGAAAAACGTCTTTAATAGATAATGTCTTTGCAACGCAGGTGATACCTGCAGAAATGCGTATAATAACGCAGCATTTTCAGTTTCCTACTTCCTCTCTAATAAATTATTTGATAGTAATATTTGAAAAATATTATACATATCACGTTATTTTTGCACGTTACATTTAAAATGATCTCAATAAATAATTAAATGAATATTGTTTTACAAAAGTCCAAACAATCTGAATCACAAAACTCCTTCAATAATCATCGACAAGACTAATAATAATATTAACTCATTAGGCAAATAATTGTCACGCCTTTAACATGGAAAATATTTACATTGATTATAAGACTATAGATTCAATCTGCTAAACTAGGCATGTAGTAACAATGTAAAATGATTGGCTAGACTAAATTGCTACACTCTATTACGCAACCTTTAACAGTTCGCAAGAAACGTTTCCAAACAAGCAATTTCCGACATCCTGCTACAGGAGTCTAACAAGTTAAGGGGGTTATATTTTAGCAGGCTTATTTGATGTAGCACGCAAGGCTATTTGATGTTTGATTGGAAAGCCGTGTTTAATAGATTAAGGCACGCAACATTCTCCCTCGACACAAATTGAGTATGTGAAGGATTTCCAGACTAGAACAGGAAATTGCAAAACAAATACATTACTCAAAGATTGCACACTTAGGCATCTACATTCATATGGTTAAAAAAAATATTGTACTGAAATACAATATGTACTGAAAAGGCATGATGAGTAGCTGTAATGATTTGAAGATTTACTAATTTATTATTTGCATGGTTTAATGTGATTCATTAATTTCAATGATTCAATGATATAGGGGGAAGTCGTCTATGCTCGGACACTTTAGGTTTTTAAGATAAAACACAAAAAATACCGGCTTTATTACTTCTATTTACACTTTAATGTAGAGCCAAACAATGTTATAAGCAAAAAAATACAAAGCAACAAAATTTGTGAGGCAAGGTTGATTTTGAAAGTAGATAGTATTTTGAGTACAAATTACCTCAAATCGAAAGCTGCCCTCTATGAACAGACATGATAAACTGATCCATTAAAACCAGCATCAATAGAAGAAAGAGATCCTAGAACAATTTAAAACTCCAACACAGACCTTGTGACTGCACTTCTGGCAGGTTTGCTGTATAAATGTTGAATAAAGTTCTATTCACATAAATTTTTTGTTGAGAGTACTGGTAATGTGGAGTGCATGCAAAAATGTACGCGGCAACTTCATTTACAAGGCATATCGAAACGTTTACATTTTTGCTGATTTTAATGCAATTTTTTTTTAATTTTTCTGCGTTTTGCATTTGCTTAACTAGTTTTATTTTACATAGGAATCAAAGATATAGCAATTCTAGATGAAGTAAGTATATTTTGCTGATTACTTTACTGTCCGGTCATAGAGGACATGTTGGTGTCCGGCCATAGAGGACACGACGCAGTTTCAAAAAATTAAGTTTTTTCTTGACCAAACTCATGTTTAAGTCTTTTGACCTTGAAATGCGGTCAGGCATATATTAATATTTTTTTGAAACGATGGTTCTACAATAAAATCAATAAAAATGATCGAATCTCTCGAAAAATGACGGAAAATGACCTATGAAGCGAGTTGAAAGTCATGCTTTGTATGAACGTGGCGAAGATACATTTTGTTAACTTTGTGGAGTCCTATTTTAATTTCAGTGGCCTCGTTGAATATCTACAGCTTATGTATAACTATACAGCTTATGTGTAAAATAATGTTTAATTTATCCAAACTGCATTTTAACTTTAGTTTTCTATGACATGTTCATTTTGCCCTCACTGCATGTTCATTTTACCCACACGAAAATAATCAGGCTCGAATGTGACGCTTTCAAAAATAAGGACTTTTTCATGACAAATCGTCCTTTTTCAAAAATCTTTATATTTTGCTACGTGGAATATGAATCTAGCTTTCAATTCAAGTAGTGCGTTCAGCATTTGGTTGGTTCCTGGGGGAGCAAATGGCGAAATTGCTAAGGGTGTTCATTTTCCCTCCAGTTCCCCTACTAATAATTTTCGCGTGGGAGTCTAAAAAGGTGGAATCTCCGTAATATATCTGCACGCACACCCGTTTGAAATGAGAGTTGTTCAGATTTTTGAATGCACGATTAAATCGACCAAAGATTGATCGTATAACAGTCTTTATGAAATGGTCATGAAAGATAGACTAATCTTTCAAGATGTCTTAACAGGCATAGTGAAGATTGTAACAAGGATTTGTTTGTCTACATGGCTCTTTGGTCGGTAATTAGTACTTTATTGACACCTGTGGTATTTTGGAGAGTGACAAAATGCTTCGCTCATAATTAATCACAAAGTGATTTGAAATGGTTCTGTTTACCATCCAAAATACTAGAGGTGTCAGTAACACAGTAACTGCCAATCAACGAGCTACAGAGATGTATAAACAACTGAAAATGCATTATCTAATCTGCATCAAATTTACAATTCGTGTACGAGAGGCAAACACGGTGATACGAGAAGCACTTTTTATGTAATACAAACTGGTAGAAGTCAACGTGAAATCACTTCTAATGTATGTTATTATTGAATAATTAACAAAACCTACGTAAATAGGTGTAGCGAGCAAAGAACAGTACATGACCAGCTGTTGGTTTTACGCACATCCGAAGACCATGTAAAGCATGCCCTGCATATGTATCGCATCCGACCGGAGGCCTCCTTCTGTAAACAACATAGAGCACGCCTTTAACGGCATCACTGATCAGCATACTGCAGCAAAGACATCCGTATCCTATTACCTTTCTGTTTATTCATACTAGCTTGAAAGGATTAGCTTACATAATTAAGTTATCGTACTGGGCGATGGGAAGGATTCCACATTATACTCGTGTGTAAGCAGGTCATTCTGGGTACGTGATAAAACGTGAACTTCGATCCCCTGTCATCTTAGTCAACCTAGAAATTTCACGGCTTGATTATCTTCTTTAGCTTCATATAATTCATCATTGAATTTAAGCTCTTCGGTGGTGAGCAATAAAGCAATCATTAAGGAGAGATAATTAAGTAGTGGCCCCAGTGTAGTGATTTAATCTGCTTTCCTAGACGCTATGCAATATCTATTTCCATTTTCGCTTAGGGCGACACTGGCAACCGGCAGGTAAGTATAATATGGTGTGGTTATGTACAATGTTCACCTGACAGCAGTACCGATAAATGGATAATATAATGGAGCGTTCGGTGCTCGGGACTATAATTTTATTGCACAAAAGCCGCCACAAGCTTTCTAGCACAACATTTTCTACAGTTTTGCAAACGAGATAACAAATTCAATAAAAATTGGTTATCCTGACCAACTGGTCACTATGAAAAACATTTTTATTAACCAACATATTTCTTGTACAGGCCTAGAATACATTTTATATATAAAATTCTCTACATTTGTAAAAACAAGTAAAAATAATTTACTCACCTTCTATACAAACAGCAGATAGAAACAGTACAATAAGTATTCTGTAATCCATTTTATCCATTGTTGATTGTTTCGTTATTCACCAACTGTCTATTTTTTTCTATTAGTTAACGAAAATGAACGGAAATGTTCCCAATAATGTATAACTTAATCTTTTTATGTTGCTAGTGCTATTTCTCGATTTCCAATTATAGTTATTGATTTGCACATCAGTAGTAAATGCGGATGGAAATCAGATCATTTTTTATGCTTAGTTGATTATCGCACCAAATATTCACACTAATGTCTATTGTTTCAGCACTCACATTGCAATTGCAGTAATACCATGAAAATTTATATTAGGCTGTTCGAGGGCATATACAAAATAATCTGCCATTTCGTCATGATGCTAAACCGCTACCCAGCATGAACAATTTGCTCGTTGTCTGTGTGTATCGAACAAGCTAGATATATATGCTGACGAAACCCCGAATAGCCTATGCCTGCTGTCTATAGTCGTGCTCAGTGATGCAAAAACCTTCCTCGTACACAATGCATAAAAATTTAATCAGCCACAAACATACGAGTCTGCACGGCATTTCCATGAACTTCTAGTTAGGCCGACTGAATTATTGGTAAAAATAAACTTGATGCCTTTGTCAACAAACACAAATTTGTTCCCCGTGTTGTTTGCTATTCCATATCTTGATATGATATCATTTCGGCGGCTAAATTGGTGATGAAATTTGAAAAATGTTCTAATGTTGTCAACTCCTATAAACTTGTGTTTTATTTATTGAAACGGGGTCATTACAACCAAAACTTCTCACGACAATTGCGTCAGTAAGCACATCATAGCACTATTGTGCACCACTTATTATCACGGGAATCTGGCAGCCGGCAATCCATTAATCGAACACATCAACTTCATCACTATCCGGTGTTCAAACGGTGTGCAACCATATCAATTACGACTGCTGAATTAGTAATCTGAAAAAGGGAAACGAATCGATAATCACGTTTTAATAAATTTAATCACAAATGGGTTTTTTTTATTAATGAGTATAGTGCTATGTTGAATGACATTATCTTTAGATTTTGGTTAAAAATAATTTTCATGTATGTTATCATTGTCATTGTTATAAATTGTCACTAATACGGTAGTTTACCCGGTTTTTCAAAGCGTAAAAATAAACAAGTTAGCTTCATTTCACCTTTTCTTCATCCAAACACCAAAAAATTGCTAACTCCAAGTTAGATCCTATACGGCACTGGGTCCCAACCTTTTTTGGTGTACGAACCCCCTAGCGATATTCCGTATTCTATTTTACTGCTAGCCAAATTTTTGGCGAACCTCCATTTGGGAATTTGCTATACAGCATAATACGATTATAACTACTGCTAAGAATCAAATAACTGGTTCAATTTTTAATTTGAGTGACTCGCAAACGGTTTGACAACAGTTTGTGCTGACTATTTTCCATTTTCGATACTTAAAGTTTCGTTACGATACGCTGGTTTTTAAGAACTTATGAAAGCTGGCAGCAGGGAAGGCAAAGTGCCACTACGTAGGGATAATGTGGGTAAGACCGACACACCTCAATTTTTTCAAATTTTCCAATGTATCCTGTTTACACATGTTATTTTTTACGTTTTTGTATACAGTTAGGTGAGAGTAAATAACAGTGAGACAACAAGAACAGTGAGTCAACAGAAATAGTTGCGTCATAAAACATTCAAGATCCATGATATTTTTATGGAAAGTGAAGTTTGTGAACCTACATAATGTAGTTAGAGATCAATTTGTTGATTTTTTAGTATATTTTCAACAAAAATCAGTTTTGGGGGGATCAAAGTAAATTCTTTGGCAATCATTTTCAAGTAATTTTCAACAACAATTTAAACAATTTAAAACAATTACTGCATGGCATCACATAGTAATAAGAGTTAATATTCGAAAAACTAAAACAATCAAATTGTTTGCAAACTCCATTAGTTCTCAATTTTCTATAAAACATTCTTATTGGAAACGGTGAGACACAGAGATGTGGGTGACACTGAGACATAGCTTTCGCCATGCAAATTTTTTTGAATTTTTTTTGTGTTCAATTGCAAATCAATCCATAGGGATTGACTGTAAATGAACGCTGAAGTGTAAGTTAAAAGTCAGATGGCCAGAATTTGTCCTTTATATGAATATAAATGTATATATGAAAATAATCGGAATTTTCAATCATACCCAACAATAATGCAAGCGTATAGACACAATAAACAGCAAAAAGTAAAGCCATGGGTATAAACGTACCTAAGAACTTGACCCTTCTTTATCGATAGATTTTGCAGCCGGTTATTGGAGTACAGGAAAACTACGAGGCTAGTGTGAAGATCCTATTGACTCAATAGTGGCACCGCCCAGTCGAGATTCCAACCTACGACGACAAGCTTTTTAGACCAGCATCGTACCCCTGAGCTAACTGAGACCGGGCAATAAACAGCACAACCGATAAGCTATTCTTTTTACCCAAAATTATGGTTTAAATTAATTTCAAATAGGTGTCTAAGGATGCGATACTCGTTGTTACACTCTTTCCACCTATTGAACAGTGAACATTATTTTTGACATCTCTATTTACGTCAATCCAGGCATTGTCGCGAAGAAGAATTTGGTTAAGTATCGACAAGCGCGGAATTAGTTGACTAAACCCTGAGAAGGAAAGAGTGCTTGAAGGAGGATACAAATCGTGAAGAGGTACCGGGCCGGAACCCGGACCGGAAAGGACCGACTCCCGGCAGCTCTATAAAATGGACAAGAATCTCTAGCCACGGTACTTTACTGGATATTTTCAAGGATTTGGAAGGAGGACAAACTACCGGAAGAGTGGATGAAAGATGTGGTTTGTCCCATCTGCAAAAAGAGCGATCGGCTAGATTCTTGTAATTACCACAACATAACGCTGGTCAAAGCCATCAACAAGGTGCTCTCCGAGTTTTTGTTACGTCGTCTATACCCAATAGCAAAAGAATTCGTGCCACGAATCATATTTTTGTGGATTTCAAGGCAGCATATGATACAGTCGAGTGTGAACAGCTATACACGAGTACGGCTACCCTGGAGCAAGTGATGTGTTTCGGGGGCACTCTCGACTCCTTTTGAATCGCGCGGAGGATTGCGGAAAGAAGATGGACTGTGCTGTATGTTATTCAACATAAAGAGCAGAGAGTGGCGTAGGTGTATGAACCACGAGTTGCAAGCACTACTTGGAGAGATTCCCATCGTACACCTGGCGAAAGTTGGAAGAGTACGGTGGGCCGGCCACGTCAATAGGCTGTCGAACGACTGTGAGTGAAATCCGTTCTCTTTAAGAGCCCCACATCCACAGGTACTAGTAATAGAGGGGGCCAACGTGTTAGATGGCTTGACCTGCGTGTGTCCGGACGCTCAATAAATTGGCGATGAATAGCCCAGGACCTAGTGAAATGCAGAGGAATTCTTGATAAGCCAAAAGTCACCCCGGGTCTATCACTGGTACAAGTTAGAAGTAAGTTTATGTCAATCATTTCCTTGCCGCGCATTGCTTTAGTTTTGCCGTGTGAACGTCCGGAATGCAATTTATTGACATACTCAGAGAAGTCAAAAATATTGTTCAAATTTTACGAACACGCATAGAGCTGCATAGAGATTACTGAAACTTATCTTACGCACACGTTGACATTTTACGTTAACGTTGACGTTATGTTAAAGGAATATCGCAGCCTGTTCATAGTTTTACGAAATCATGCGAGAAACTATTTAAAATTGCGTTTCTAGTAAGCAAAGTTAACATAGCTTCGCATGTCAATATTACTAACAATGCATGAGAAAAATTTCGCATTTGCCTTCACGAACATATTAAACAGTTTTTACGACATTTGACAAAGTGTGTACTAGCTTGGATCTTCTTTCAGATTTCTTTTGGCATTTTACTTCTTGATTTATTGAATGTTACTCAACGTATTTTATATTGATTATTTTTTTTTAAATTCCTTTTTCTATTTAGCATTTCCAAATTCCAGAATGCCATCTTAAATAGTATCTATAAAGCTAATATCGATACTTCGCGAGCGACTTATCGAGGGTATCGATATAGCGGCAGATTTGGTATAGGGTAGATGCTCCAGTAGTTGTGGTAGTACCAGTAGTGGTGGAAACGCGAAATATATCATAATTTTGGCGGATTTCGAGATAATTTCAGTTTTCTATTGTTAAATATATATTTGTTAACAGTTTTATCTAAGATACACAGATAAAATTCAAGATGTTGGTGCAAAAATTACAAATTCCTTATCAGCAGACCAATCAAGTGGAATTTCTTAAGAAATTCGTAACAATCCATAGCATTTTAACAAGCCTACGCTGTTATGCACCTGCTCCCATGCTCACTGCATGCGTTACTAAGGCGGTAAACAACATTCCACTATTATAGGCAAATTTTCCACTATTATAGGAACATTACCACTACTGTGGGAGCACATACTAATGTCAGGAAAAGTAATATTTTAGATATATCAACCAACAGAATCGTATTATGTTGGTAGGTATTTAAAGCCAACATTATGGTGCACCATATTATCATGTAGTTCAATTGGAAACTGATAAATTGAGCGTTCAAATTGTCTTTACACACTATCCCCCGACATAATCCCTCCATTACTGGAGCATCTACCCTAGATACTAAATTTTAGATATTTTCGGGAATTAATTTTTCCCAATACTAACTAGGGACACCTCAATTCTGCCCATATGAGCAGTTATGGACCGAATTGAATGGAAACGACTCCTGTGATACAGCACTGGTAACCGGAGCCGCTTCCTGATTACTTTTTAGAAATTGATCTTTTCAGCATCATAACGCAAATAGAAAAACTTTTTCACAAAAAAAAACCTTAACCGGGTAACTTATACAGGCCATTTTATGATTGAAAATCTCATGGTTAGAAATCACACTAATTTTCATTAAATATCTCTACCTTTGTGTGGTACAAGTACGAATCGTTTTATGAATGATAAACGGCGACAAAACGACTCACACACATACACAGTACAACGTGCAGATTTATCTGAGCGTTCATTTGTCAAAGGAGCAAAGGAATTTTGCTGGTTTTGTATCGTGGTTGGAAAACACGTGAATGAGAAAAACACAACCAAGTGGGAAGAGGTACGTGACTTTCACTTTATCAGGCAAAATATGACGAAATTTACCTTCTCACCTGTATCATAATTTTAGCTGCCGTCCCTCTTACTGTTCTCCAGGAATTCTGTCTATAATTGTTAGTCAGACCAATCTGAATACGAAATCAAAGCAAGCACGAAATAGAGTTACGATTATGTGCAGCATATCCCCAGCAGTTCCGTTTGCGTGACTCCCAATCATAAAACCGGTATTGTCTGGCGGAAGTGAAAAGGGGTGCATTTAATTTGCATGTGATTTTATTCCTCATGAAAGCATATCGTGAGAAAACACAAAATACGATATACGATCTTGACAAGTTTATCGCTTTGACGCTAGAGAAAATGTAGCCTGTATGAATAGGTACTATTTCTGCGCAAAACTTACCAGACTCGAAAAAAAATGTATTTTTATGTCGCTGTTACATCTCTCTTGTATTGCACATAAATAGGATAACTTTTGACCATCGCAAGAATTTCAGTTGAGTTCCATATGAAATTCTGAGTTGATTTGATAATTTCGAAAGCTCTGTACAAATTTGCAATCTGTTACCAATAAGGAAAATCCATTTCTCTTTACCAATAACTCTTACATTTTATAAATTTAGTTATTAAATAAAACAATTTTTAACCTAAATTTTGATTTTTAACATCACATTTATAATGCAATTTTCTTTTAACATATATGGATATAAAAGTGCAACTTTTACCAATAACTGTAAAACATATCTTTCATTACTCCAGCGTGGACATTTTTTCTACTCTTATCTATCAGGGTTATCATCTTAATATAGAGTAAAGTTAGTGTTTTATTCATGACTCTCATTTTCTGCTTAAACAAATAGACTTGTTATTTAGTTTTATTTCACAGTCACTTAACACTGATTATTCGATTCAAGACTCGCAGACAACTTGCAATCATAAAAATTACGATATAGAGGCTGGTGACTGTTGGAAAGTATAAACTAGTTTTATGACTCATATAAGGTACCCGGAGCCAGCGGGAATACGGTCTAAGTGGGAATGAACAACATACCTCGCTTCAATTTCAGTTTTCGATTCAACTGCTTGGCGTAAGAATGCTAACTAAATGCGAACCTGCCCACAAATTGTTCTTTGTACTAATTGTGCAACAATTATAATCGTATCTTGTTACGGCATTTTCAGCAGAAACAAAAATGGAAAATTTTACTTAGTTTAATTTAAAGTTCCAGTACTGAACGAATTTAAAATGGTAATGGGTGATAGATTAAACAGTCAAATAAACCTTAACTATTCAATTTTAGGTCGACTTGCCCCAATGTACCTTACACAATTTTCCTTTCCTGAAACGTTAACGCTATTCAAACGATGGAAAACCGTGCCAGCCCAGTGCAGTAGTATCTTGGCACAGAAAGCGAGGGTAAAGATGAAATTTTGACTTCTCACGTTTCGCTCGAAACTATTATTTGCAAAGCTTTGCCCTTGGGGCGCAGGTTGACGAGAAAGAAACGATGGTATGGGTTGTGAATTGTGACATCGAAGTGTAGAGCTTTCTGCCGATTCAGCCGAGCAGGAATGAATGGCAAATTGACATTCAATTTAATAGTTAATGAAAACGGAACTACCTACTTCATACACACAACTCATTTAACCAACATGTGTAACGTGCCACAATAGGGACAGTGGGCCTGACATAAAATGTTCCGACTGTTCATTCAATATCGAACATGAGTAGGCTGCTGGTCAACTTAATAAGATGGTGAATTTTGAATTGGTTTAAACATTGTAACACAATTACGGAATTCGACAAACTGAAAGAAACATGCAAAAAATTGAGAATCCCTATTATTCACAAAAGGTATGTTTCAATTTTATATATTTTTAACATTTATCCTGTTGATACCAGCCGGTATACACTGATAATAAAACTTGGTTTATAGTACGAAAACGAGCGTTTGCTGTACGAATTCTTTCGTTGTTTTCTACCACGAACTAGATTCGTAAAATCAATCCAGCATGTTTTGTAGGGGAACAAGGGGTAAGAAGGCCCGGCGGGGTAAGAGGGACCACATCGATTTCGTCAAGAAATCCTTAAATTTTCTACACATGCCCCAGTATGTTTTGTTTATTAGCCTATCTAAACACTTTCGAGACAACCTGTGGCACTCGGCCGTATCCAACGTCAAAACTAGAATCAAAACAAACTTTTCGTTCGCAGTGTCTTCTTGCGATATAATTTCAGCAGCAACAAATTTAAGGTTTTTCAGCAAAAAAAAGCTAAGTATTTTGACGTTTCTCTTACCACTGACTTTAATTGGGCAATTCTTGTTCTGCGTGTGGCGGAAAATGTATATAAAATAGTACGGATTCAGAGATAAAAGCAAAATAATGTAAATTGTTAGCTAGGGGTAAGACGGGCCATTTTTCACGGGGTAAAAGGGCCATACGTCATAGTGCTCATAACTGCCTAAAGTTCTTCTGTTTAGTGTCTTAATAGATTTTAAAAATATTGAATGAAAAACCAACCTTTTTCCTGTTAAATTTGACTAACTATTTTATTATTCTGACAGATACGCATTTCGTTTACGACTTGCAGGCTTCATCAGTGTCTTTTTCGAAATAGAGTACACCTGTAATAAAAATTATCCCTGAATCTGAGATCATCCTGTCTAACACAGAGCCTCCCACGTCAAAAGAAGCCAACAAGTGCCATTCGAATAACACAATCAATGTAAATTTGGATCTAACGGAATCAAAATTCGATGATTCCAATTCACTTAACGTTGCCTTCTTTACCTTCACCTAAAGTTAATGGTATTCGAAGAGTAAACGTCCTGCTGACAAATCAACAAAAATAACGCCAAGAAAAGAGTAAATAAAAACCAGTGGAGTAAAATAACGTCTACTCTTATTTTCAAAATTGAACTAGTAGTAAAGTTCCTTCTTTTAGCAGGTGTCTAAATTAAACTATACCTTCTTTTAGCATGTACCTAAAATTCCTTAAGAACTTGTTCTTACTTAGTTAATAATATTGAAATTGTGTTTACAACTCAAAGAAACCTTCAAATCTACCACAATCCGCCTTACTCCGCTATGGTCCGTCTTACCCCTTTGGTGGTCCTTCTTACCCCGCCTGGTTGTGAACGAGTAATTTTTAGACGTTTCGAAAATTGATGAAAAATCACGGAAAAATAAACTAATTTATTCTTTATATTGCAAATTGCATCAAAAACGCGAAATGCAAGAAACTTGCAAACATTTTGCAAGCAAAATTCCAGCAGTGAGCCGTCAATTATTCATGTCAATTTATTGGGATTGACACTTGCAATAAGTTGACATAAATATTTGACAGCTCGCTGCTAGCATTTTGCTTGTAAACTGTTTGCAAGATTTTTGCATTTCGCGTTTTTGATGCAATATGCAATATAATTTTTAATGGTAGATAAATGAATGCTTTTCCATGTGTGGAACAAGAAAATGTGAATTTTCGTACACATTTTATGCTAGCAATTTATTCGCTTAGGGTGGCCGTCTTACCCCGTCTTCCCCTACATAGTAACAACGCTATATTCGTACGAGTCATTGCATTTTACAAAATGGTTTGTAGATCTTACGAATGCACGAAAAGGCTGTAGATAAAAATAATGCTAGAAGATTTCACTATTTTCCGATAGGTGTCAGTATGCTACATTACCGACACCTATCGAAAAATAGCGAAATCTTTATTATCTCTGAAAAAAGCTGATTTTATCGGGAATCGAACTGAGCTCGTTTGTCATGCTTCTTGACGGACAGCCGACGACGCCGCAAACCACAGAACCACAGCTACTGCGTACCAAGAAGGACATAATTGCACAAGTCTATTTTCTCTTCATACAATCTTCGCATCCCGTTTTCGTCGATAATGATGCCAGACAACAACCGTGCATCAAATGGGTCTTGATGCAAGACAGCTACGAATGTGTTCTCGTAAAAAATACGAACCATTCGTAATAACAACATTCGCGATAAACAATAAGCCTACGAAAGTTTTTAAATGGCATGAAATTATTTGTACCAGCTACGAATATAGTTTTACGAATGTTTTTTCAAACAAAATACGAAATTATATTCTCAGTGTACTCACCAAAATGGAAAACCGGATTTTTAATGAACGAAAACTTTCAATTCAAATATATATTCGATAGTCCAACATCGCAACATATCAGAAGACGATACATTGTTTTCTTTTTTCTTTGTAACCGCTTCCTGCTCGAGGCGTTATGGTGTTTGGGATTTGAATTACCCAAGTAACAACGGTAGCTGAATTGCAAGAGCAATGGCTGTTTACGGGTTGGTTTAAGGCGATCAAAGCTGCATAAAGTAAGCACTTAAATGGTGTTTAAATAAGCGATGTTTAAGCTACTTTAAGTTTTTCAAACCAGTTCTCTCCCAAAAGTTGATAAACAAGCTTAATAGCGGATTTTTCTACTAAAAAATCTGCTACTAAACAGCCATAAACATCAAACCGTTTTACGGCTGCTTAAAGGTGTTAAAGTGTAGAGTGGAAGTTTTCATTAGGCTCACAGCTTTCAAACTACTGTAAGGTTGCTTAAAGGTGTTAAAGTGGCTTTACAAACTTCTTCTAAGTTTTCTTTCGACTCACAGCACACATACTGTCAGAGCGTAGAATTTCGCAATTCGGCTGACAGCAAAAGTTTGGCAGTTATCGGCATTATCGACTGCTTCACGCTAGGCGGGCTAGGCTTCAGGTGTAAAGCTATTCTTACTGTCTGTTCTGCAGATGCAAATGGGGCGGATCATACGGTGAGTGCTTATGGATCAAAAGACGGCGGGTTCAATTCCCGGAAAAAGACATGCATTTTTATAATTAGCTAGCTCCTTAATTATACGAATTAAAGTTATTCGAAATTAAAAATATCGCGTTCGAAACATGTTTACAGCAAAAAAAGGTTGCGTTCCATTTTTTTAAATTTAAAAATAGATTTTTTTTTGGCTGCATAAAGGTTGACGAAGCGTTGATTAAGCGACTGGCAAAGCAGATTGCAAAACTATTCTCGTTCTAAAAATAGAATTGACAGCATTGCGCAAATTGGCTATTTAAAAGCGCAAAACAGTTTCTATTAAGCTTCATTGCAGCTTCGAAAGCAGCCATCAATTAGCCTGAAGCTTGATAAAATCACCAGATTTAGATGTTTAAGAGCTGAAAAAAGGTTTTTATTTCTAAACCTAAACCATAGATCAGCCACAGGTTGAAGAAAATCAGCTATAAAAGCGTTTGATCAGCCTGAAATTGTTACTTGGGTATGGCTGCAATTGACGATGGAAAGAAAAATATTATTCTCGACTTTGGTTCAAAATGTTTGCTTCGACAAACCACGTCCAATTTGTAATGGTCGACAATGATTTGTGACAATTTTTTCTTTACTTCCTCTGAACTCCACTGAAAACTAAAAGCTGTTCGCAATAAGTGCATCTATTCTCTGTTAGACATCAGAATTTTTATATTATTATTAGTTTTCAGAAAATTGGTCTGCACAATCCACTACACTAGAATCTCGTTTTACGTCCGTTCATTTTACGTGATTTCGTTTTACGTCACTTTTTTTACGTCCAAATTTTGAATTAACGTCCTCTCGTTTTACGTCCAAAATTTGAATTAACGTCCACTTTTTTTACGTCCAAAACTTGACTTAACGTCCTCTCGTTTTACGTCCGAAATTTGAATTAACGTCTTCGGGAAAGTTACTTAAATGACTGCCGCCTTCAAGATGGTATGGAAAATAACGCAGAATTGACTCACTACGTGGCGCTAGCGTATATGTAGCATTCTTATACAAGCTGTATCTGGCGTTGCTGACTATTTAGAAAGTTACGGTCTGCGGGAAGGTTACTCAAATGACTGCTGCCTTCAAGATGGTATGGAAAATAGCGCAGAATTGACTCACTACGTGGCGCTAGCGTATATGTAGCATTCTTATACAAGCTGTATCTTGCGCTGCTGGCTATCTAGAAAGTTGCAGTCTTCGGGAAGGTTACTTAAATAACTGCCGCCTTCAAGATGGTATGGAAAATAATGCAGAATTGACTCACTACGTGGCGCTAGCGTATATGTAGCATTCTTATACAAGCTCTATCTGGCGTTGCTGACTATTTAGAAAGTTACGGTCTTCGGGAAGGTTTCTCAAATAACTGTCGCCTTCAAGATGGTATGGAAAATAGCGCAGAATTGACTCACTACGTGGCGCTAGCGTATATGTAACATTCTTATACAAGCTCTATCTGGCGTTGCTGACTATTTAGAAAGTTACGGTCTTCGGGAAGGTTACTTAAATAACTGCCGCCTTCAAGATGGTATGGAAAATAGTGCAGAATTGACTCACTACGTGGTGCTAGCGTACATGCAGTACTATTATACAAGCTTAATCTTGCGCTGCTGACTATTTAGAAAGTTGCGGTCTTCGGGAAGGTTACTTAAATAACTGCCACCTTCAAGATGGTATGGAAAATAGCGCAGAATTGACTCACTACGTGGCGCTAGCGTATATGTAGCATTCTTATACAAGCTGTATCTTGCGCTGCTGGCTATCCAGAAAGTTGCAGTCTTCGGGAAGGTTACTTAAATAACTGCCGCCTTCAAGATGGTATGGAAAATTCAAGGTGGTATGGAACCGGCTGCACTAGTGTATGTTTTTTTGTATTTGCCATAACTCATGATCTTGGTTGTACAAGAAGATCCTTTCTTCGGAAGGGTAGTTTAAGTTACCGAACCGTCCATTCATTTTACGTGATTTCATTTTATGTCCGAAATTTGAATTAACATCCTATCGATTTACGTCCAAAATTTGAATTAACGTGCAAGGATTTTTGGGGCCGGGGGAGTTTCTTAGAATGATTGTTTATTTTTTATCCCTCACTTTCCCGCTTGGTCAACCGTCCATAAAAATTCTACAAAATTTACACCCGTATTTTTCCATTTGGCACTTAGGGAACCCCGTTTTGAGAAAGAGTGGTCCCAAAATATCCCAACTTTTGCCAAGCTTTCCTTCTTTAATAATTTATCACTTTTGAACCACTGAATTGATTTTTATTATTTTGGTACCAAATATGGAGTTAAAGCTCAAGGTTTTCATTGACTGCTCAAACATTTAAAATAGTTTGACGTAGGACTACGTCTTTGCTTACTATACTGGGACTGGGTACCACTTTGTGAAAACGAAAATAGAAGTGTAACGTTTGAATGAAAGATTTCAAATGCGAATAAAACTACTAAACTACTGAACGAAACTGAACGATTTATGTGTCGTTGGATAGATAAAATGACCAGCAATTTTATAGATGGGTGAAAGAGCAATTTTAAGGAGGGCGTAAGAGGGAGGGCTCCTACACAAATGCAACACAAATTTCCTCAAAACTCGAGAACTAATCAAGCAAATGGAACCAAATTTGGCATGTAAAGGTTTCAGAAGCCAAAAATTTTTTCTGTGATAAATTGAGACCCCTTACAAATGAAATCCAAATTTACTCATAACTCTAGAATTAATCAAGCAAAAGGAACCAAATTTGGCATGTAAGGGGTTTTGGAGGCAAGAATTTTTTCTATAGTGAATTAGGCCTTTGTCTTCTTTAAAAAGGGGGATCCCATACAAATGAAATATAAGTTTCCTCATAACTCGAGAACTTATCAAGCAAATGGAACCAAATTTGGCTTGTGGGTGTTTTTGGAGACTTGAATTTATTTTACGATGCTTTGAGACCCCTCACCCCTGTGGTACGAGGATAAGGACTCTCATACAAATAAAACAGAAATTTTTCCGAAATTTCCCGAAAACCGTAACTGTCTAGATAGTAAGCAGCGCAAGATACAGCTTGTATAAGAATGCTACATATACGCTAGCGCCACGTAGTGAGTCAATTCTGCGCTATTTTCCATGCCATCTTGAAGGTGGCAGTCATTTGAGTAACCTTCCCGAAGATCGCAACTTTCTAAATAGTCAGCAGCGCAAGATAAAGCTTGTATAAGAATGCTATATATATATACGCTAGCGCCACGTAGTGAGTCAATTCTGCGCTATTTTCCATACCATCTTGAAGGTGGCAGTCATTTGAGTAACCTTCCCGAAGATCGCAACTTTCTAAATAGTCAGCAGCGCAAGATACAGCTTGTATAAGAATGCTGCATATACGCTAGCGCCACGTAGTGAGTCAATTCTGCGCTATTTTCCATACCATCTTGAAGGCGGCAGTCATTTGAGTAACCTTCCCGAAGACTGCAACTTTCTAAATAGTCAGCAGCGCAAGATAAAGCTTGTATAAGAATGCTATATATACGCTAGCGCCACGTAGTGAGTCAATTCTGCGCTATTTTCCATACCATTTTGAAGGCGGCAATTATTTAAGTAACCTTCCCGAAGACCGTAACTTTCTAGATAGTCAGCAGAGCAAGGTACAGCTTGTATAAGAATGCTACATATACGCTAGCGCCACGTAGTGAGTCAATTCTGCGCTATTTTCCAAGCCATCTTGAAGGTGGCAGTCATTTGAGTAACCTTTCCGAAGACCGCAACTTTCTAAATAGTCAGCAGCGCAAGATACAGCTTGTATAAGAATGCTACATATACGCTAGCGCCACGTAATGAGCGAATTCTGCATTATTTTCCATACCATCTTGAAGGTGTCAGTCATTTGAGTAAACTTCCCGAAGACCGCAACATTCTAGATAGTCAGCAGCGCAAGATATGGCCTGCATAAGAGTACTACATATACACTAGCGCCACGTAGTGAGACAATTCTATAATCCATACAATCCGACGAAAAGCCCTTGATCTGCTAAACAACTTTGTCGAAGACACCAACGTTCTATACGGTCAGGATCACGAGTTATTCCATGTTGGAACCAATTATGTCAATTCGTCCACTTTTTTTACGTCCAAAACTTGAACTAACGTCCTCTCGTTTTACGTCCAAAATTTGAATTAACGTCCTCTCGTTTTACGTCCGAAATTTGAATTAACGTCCACTTTTTTTACGGCCGATTTGATTTACGTCCCCCCAGTAGTGGACGTAAAACGAGATTTGAGTGTATTTTTATATATTATTACAATCATAGTCAAAATAATATTGGAACATATATGCACCCTCTTGCAAAATTGTTTTGTTTCAAATAGGATAAGAAAACTCACGCTATCAAATTGTTTGAACTGGCCGTATATTTTTCTATTCAAGTTTATTCAATTCCAGTTATAAGATATCCAGCTTATAATCACGCCAAAAATTCGTGGTAAAAAATCGTTGTTTAATTGTTTCAATTAAAACCTATTGAATTTCAAACCATGATTATGAGTTTCCTGATGTAACCATTACATGGGAGATTTTCGAAATACACTCAAGTCTCTTTTTACACGGTTTTTTTTTACGATTTTTGAATTAACACGGTTTTTTTTATGATATTTTTTGAATTAACGCGGTTTTTTTTTAAACGGTTTTTTGAATTAACACGGTTTTTTTTAAACGATTTTTTGAATTAACACGGTTTTTCAGCGCGATATTTATGTTTTCTGAATTTACACAGTATTTTTTCGATGGTTTTTAAATTATAATGTTTGTATATCGTTCGGAAATTTTCTAAAAAAAGCCAGTACAGGGATACCTCGATATAAGACAATTTATAATTTCAAAAAGTTGTCTTATATCGAAATTGTCTTATATCGAAACATGTATTTTTCAAACAAAATTTGCATTAGCGGTCGCCAGTTTTGCTCTGTGTTATGTGTTTACGGTTGTTTGAACTATTTATTATTGTTTGAACTATTAGTTTTTTCCTATTTTTGGGGTTATTTTGAAATAATGAACATCTTCATGGCACCGATTTCAGGATGGAAAATCAACTCTGGTATCGTAACCAGCTATGTCAAAGGGATTTGTTTCGATATAAGACAAAATTGTCTTATATCGAATTGTCTTATATCGAGGTTGTTTTATAACGAGGCTGTCTTATATCGATGTATCCCTGTATATGAAGTACCAAGCCATGCTACGTCTAATACGTACATTCCCAGAATAGAATAGCGCAGAACAACGTAGGTCAGAGGGAATGGATATTACGAACCCCCCAAAACACACTCACATTATTAATAATAAAAAATAGTGTTCAATCAACAAAAAACTATCAATTTTAATCACGCGGTTAAGCGTCCTACCAGGGCCCTTTCGTCAATTACGGAAAAGAAAAGCAACCTACTACCCGAAAAGCTCGACGCGCACATGAGCTATAGCATATCTGCTCGACTAGTACCAGTCGCTCCCCCGAGAGCGGTAGCGTTCCCCGCCAACAGTAGCTCAAGCCGAACGAAGCAGCCAACGCCGAAGGCAGCCAGCGTTCCCCGCAAGCAGCAGCCTTCCCCGAAAGCATCAACCAGCTCCAGTAGCAGCCGCTCGTAGATCGAGTGATTTCCCCTCCACAGATCCAGTAGCAGCAGCCGGCCGGCCCCGATATACTCACACATTGTAAGTTAGGTTAAATAAAAATCATCATCTAAATTGAAAGTTCTTTCTAAGCTGCCGTGTGTCCCTAATCGGTGTCAGAAAGCCGACCTCGAAAAGGAGTCTCTCTCCCTCTAGATCGAGCTAGCCAAGAGAAAAGAGATCGTGAGTATCCACCCCGGAAGTCCCCAGTGGTTCGACCAGCGACTTGGGGTAGTAGCGGGTTATTTGCTACCAATAATTGAATAATGCATTATGCAACTGTGACAAATAACACAGTTTTGTGTTCCTACTACCACTTTTTTGGTAGTACGAACACAAAACTTCGAATCTAATTACACGTAAATTCATTTAAGACTGTACGAAACTGTTTCGTGGTAGAAAACAACGGAAGGAATTCGTACATTTTATGCTTCATGGTACTGATACAAGATTTTACATTTTTACGACGATTTTGGAATTAACACGGTTTTTTTTACAACAATTTTTGAATTAACACGGTTTTTTTTACAACAATTTTCGATTTAACACGGTTTTTTTTTACAACAATTTTTGAATTAACGCGGTTTTTTTTTAAACGGTTTTTTTTTACACGGCACGTATCCCCCGTGTAAAAAAAGACTTGAGTGTATGTGAATGTAGATTTCTGCATTTTTTTATTCTTCATTGCAGAGGTTTTCAGCCTGTGACTGGTTCGCCTCTATTTCCGCACCATTTCCTACACTCAAGGGATCGGCACGTCAAATTTACGTGAAAACATAATTGAATCTCATCCATGGCACTTTTGATGTAACGTTCATGTGAATTCTTGATAGCTTGCACTCATACGAACCCGTCTACGAGCAATACCAGTAAATTTTATTAACTTTACCATTAATTAGAAACTAAAGTCCACATCAGTTGCTGTAAAGAAGTTTACATAATTTTTCACTTAGATCGAATATGTTGATTTTTAAAGTGTTTAATATTCTACCGTCTTCATAATGTCATGCTTCTTGCTTCTGACAGAATAGAGCAGAGCTCTAGCCGTATCAAAAATTCTTGTCCACGGTCCTGTCTCGGTCCTGGGCTATTCGTCCCCAATTCGTTGAGCGTCTCGACACAAGCAAGTCGACTTCAACCCGATCCAGCCAACAAGCACGTTGGGCCCCACTATTTTTGGTGCCGGTGGGGCTCTTGACGAGAACGGATTTCACTGCATGGTCGTCCGACATCCTTACGACGTGGCCGGCCACCCGTAGTCTTCAAACTTTCGCTAGATGTACGATATTAATATCTCCTAGTAATGCCTGTAACTTGTGGTTCATACATCTGCGCCACTCTCCACTCTCAGTTTGTACTCCGCGACTTCCGGTTTTCTGAAAATGACCGCACATGACTGGAAATATTGTAAAATTCCCATAATATGGGTATCAGATGAAAGGGTTTAACGGGCAGAAGTCGAACCTTGTGTTCCAATGTAGTTTTGAAATCAAAAATAGTCGAATATCGATTATTAACAAGTCGCATGCACATAGACCACTACAATGCGGAACAGAATGGTCATTCTGTTCCAAACCAAAAATTCAACATGAAAAAAGCAGGTTAGAAACCTGCTATTTTGAAATTTTTATTGTTTGCAAAGTATATCTATGCAAAAAGATAGGATTTATGTAAAAATCTCATTTTTGATAAAAAAAAAATGGTCAGTAGACCACTATAATTCGGAACGACTCATATGTCCTCTGTAAGCAAAGTTACTGTCTCAAGTAACAAAACTACCGCGGTATACCGGTCTGGTTAGCGTTTTGCACGTCGTCCGATGAAGGCGTATGCTCCTTGATCGAAGCGTCTTGTGGAGAGAAAAGTAGGCTCAACTTCCAGCTTGAATGCGTCGTTTAATCTCCTTACTTGTATTGTTGTCAGCAGTGACCAGAGATCCCAAATATATGATCTCATCAACCACGTCCAGTTCATCGTCGTCAATAGTCACTGACCGTGGGAAACGCACGTTGTTTTCTCTGTAGCCTCTTCCTACCATATATTTGGTTTTTGATGCATTGATTGTAACCCAATCCTCTTAGCCTCCGTTTTGAGTCTGGCGTGGATTGCCTCCGCCGTCCCAAGGTTTCTACAAATTATGTCGAGTCCGGAAAACCGTACATGTAGAAAATGATTTAGATTATAAATTAATAGAGTTACCGATAACTAGCATCTAGTTTTAGAGTTCAAATGTTGAAAAACGGAGTTGACATTGCTCAAAAAAGCAAAGCAAATCAAAGTCTAGGTGCTACATTTCGTTATCGAAACTTGGCCTTCTGTTTTTTTATACGACAGACTTTACAGCCAAATGGACAATGGCAGGGCCAGTTGCTACAATCCTAAATATTGACCAGGGGCGGACTGGGAGCCAAAGGGCCCACCGGACCTTTGATATTAGGGGCCCCAGTTTGCAATATTCTCATGATAGTAAATTAACACAAAAAAAGACATCTACTCTAAAGACATCAGCGTTACAAGGACAGTAAATCGAATGAATATGGGCTCTATTTTGTAAGTCATGTCGTGCAACTCGACTCGACTCAGGCACTGTCGAGTGTCGAGTATCGGGAGAACGGGCAGCATAGCGGCTCGATGCTCGAAACAAAACAAACTCAGTCGTTATTAGAACCGAGTTACCAGCTTTTAGCATGTGCGTCATATTAGCGATTCACGGTACTTTAGTTTTGACGCATTTTTCTTCAACCCAATCTTCGCTGCTTTGAGTATTAGTTTGTTCAGCCACCACCCCAGATGCTGTTCTATCGACAATATCCATTTTATTGGGAAAACAGACGAACTAACTAGATTTGCTGAAGATTGTGCCTGTGTGTTGCTCCTTTGATAACATCCTGTAACGGCATGTTGAACAGCCCACATAAGGAACCATTACGTTGATAAAGTCCCCTGCGAGGTTAGAATGGCCATGCCATGATTTTACGGTCGAAGGTATCATACGCAACTTTGAAATCAATGAAATAATTGTCCGTTGAATTCTCTATTCATGGACTTTTTGGAGGATCTGCCGCAGCGTGAACATTTGATTTGATTTGCGTGATAAATGATATGATGTCAATAGTTCAATATATATGAGTCAGTCTACACGTCAGAACAGAACAGTTCATAGTGCAGGTGATTCCCGTGCCGAGTTATAGTTATCCCTGGGATTCAACTCTTGGATTCTCCTATAAGAATTATGCTTCTATAAGCAAGGTATTCTGTGCGAATCCTAGAATTTCTTCACACGATTTCAATATGAGGAATGCTCGAGACTCTGCGCGAATCTTTTTGGTTCATCCTGGTAGAGCTGCGGAAAAAAGAACCCACCGTCTAAAAACGCCAGTACGAAGAGCACGTGCTCGCCAGTCCAGAGGAGAGGTTCGTCAGCAACGACACACGGAGTTTCCACAAAACGGTCAGGTGCAAGAATTTTGCCATGCCTGTGATGTGCAATGATAGTACTGGCAACCTGCTTACTGACCAAACGACGGTAGCAGCCAAGTGGAAGAGTATTTTCAGACGCTGTTGAATAGAGAAGTAAACACGAAGATCAGCAGCTACAGGATAAGAATTTTGAACGAAGGCCAAGCTGTGGAGCCGCCAACACAGGAGGAGGCCAAAAGAGCAATCAGTGAGCTTAAAAACGGTAAGGTTGCTGTAAAGGACGGTATCCTGGCTGAACTTCTAAAAACGGGGAGCGAGTGCCACCTCATTGTCAGGAACAGAATATGGGAGGAAAATAAATATCGGAGGAGTGGTTGATTGGCCTCATTTCCCATAATTTTAAAAACGGACATCGACATGAGAGTAAAAACTATCGAGGCATTACGTTACTCAATTTTGCCTATAAGGTGCTCTCCCTATTCTGTGTTTTAGACTGAGTCCGTTAGCTGAGTTCTTCGTCGGCGAGTATCAAGCTGGTTTTCATGAGGGTCGCTTCACGATGGATCAGATATTTACCATGCGTCTAGTAACTGACGAGTTCCGGGAGTACAACTTACAGACTCATATTTTTATGGATTTCAAGGCGGCATACGATTCAGTCAAACGAAATGAGCTGTGACAGTTAACGCTACGACATGGTTTTCCCACAGGACTAGTTACGTTGATTCGTGTGACGCTGGATGAGTAAAAATTATGAGTCAGAATAGCAGATGAGACCTCACGTGCTTTTTGATTTTGCGGATAACGTCGATATACCAAAATCAAAAGTAGAGCAGCGAAAGAAGCCTTTAGGTCATTTATTGAGAAATTGGGACTTACCATTAACACCGCCAAAACGAAGTACATGGCGTGGAAATCCAAATGGTGTTGGTGTCGAAGAGGAACTGAATATATTTTGGTATGCTCGTGACATGTGACAACGATGTAAGACGCAAAATAAAACGACTAATTACAGCTGCGAATTGGCCTTTACGCAGGCATTACATTTTGTAGCTGAAGTCCCGTAGCTTGCAAATTCGCGTAAAACAGACGCTCTAGAGAACACTAATCCTCTCGGTGGCCCTTTACGGACATGAATCATGGATGCTAAAAGAAACTGATCGACGAATGCTTGGGGTTTTAGCGTAATATTTTGCAAAATCCAAAATGGAGTGTAGCGCAGACGCATGAACCACGAGCTATCTTAAGAATGCAAATATGCTGTTATAATGAAGATAGCACAGTGTGGCAGTCTACGCTGGATTGGTCACGTGTCTAGAAGCCCCGTCGAAAGAGGAGCCAAAATTATTGTAAGCAGAGAATCAAGAAGAGGCCGTAGACTTCGGAGTAGACATCGCACTTATAGATGTGTGCTATCGAGGATGATGCACGTTCAGCTGGTGTTCGAGAGGTTTGAAGAAAGGTAGGACCATAATTCATTCGGCGCAGGATCGATAACGGACCATCGCCACTGAAGTAAACTGAGTATGGAGCTTAAGCCGACAGTTCAATATTTATAAGTAGTCAAATAGCTGCGGATGAAATACTAATTCTAATTTTAAATACTCAGAATTGAAGCTGGTAATATTTTCGGAGCTTGGACCCCAACAGCACAACTTAAATGATTTCATGAATCATGGGGCCCCAGCAATCGAACATTCGTGAATCATAGAAAAAGTTTACTTGAAATAGAGATTTTGGAAAGTTCGGGGCCCTAACAGTCCCATTCGAAGCTGAATTTTCAATCATCAAATCGGTTGATTTCATGAATCATGGGCCCCAGGAATTGAACATTCGTGAGTCGTAGAAAGAGTTTAGCTGAAATAAAATTTTTGGAAAATCTCATTTTGTGCAACAACGAAATTTTTACTGGGGCCCACCGGGCATTTGCCCGGTTGCCCGGTGGGCCAGTCCGCCCCTGATATTGACTCTACCAGCCTCTCACAGCCGAGATTCGGACATACGACGACTGGGTTATTAGCCAGCATTAGGCCTCGAGGCCAAATGGGAGGCAATTGCTTAAAACTGGATCAAGTAAGCAACAAATATTTGGAACACAAGTTTCGTCTCTAAAGCTCGAGTCATTTAATATTTGGACACACTGTTTATTTGACCGCAACGCTGCTAATGGTCGGATCGAGAATTTTTTGACAGTAGTTTGTTTTGAAATGTTTCCTCTTTCATTAATGAAAAGTTCGTTACGATTAATTTCGTTTCAAAGAAGTTATAATTCATGGAAAACGCGAACCAAAGTCGTTAAAATTGAATGTCAGTCGAAGGTTTTCGATCTTTTCGGCCCAGTAAGCATCCAAATAAAGCAATGAGGCAGCATCTTAGTGTCCAAAAGACTTATCCGAAAGTTGGATAATGAGGGTCTTTCGAAGAACGAAGGAGGCATCCTTATGGACGACGAAACGTACATGAAGATGGATGCCTCCAGCTTCCTGAACAGAAGTTTTACTAAGCCACTAGTCGAGGTGATGTCTCTAGCAAGTTCAAATTCGTGTTTGCCGATAAATTCATCAGAAAACTTTTGAACTGACAAAATATTTGTCGGCACGGGCGAAAAACCAGGTTTCTGGATAAACTAGACTATGGATTTTAAAATGTGTAAGCAGGAGTCCCAGAAAACGAATTCTTCCGTCAAGTTTTGAGCCGATTTGGCAAATTGCGACTAAAGCGGAGAAATACTACAGTGGTATCGACAGAACTGGGTGGATTATTTCGAAAATGACATCAATCCACCCAACCGCCCTCAGTTCCTCTCAACTCTCAAACAGAAGTAGAAGAAGAGTAGAAAGTTGGAATTCGTCAGAGATGAAGAGATGGTAGAACAAAATAGCCACTTTTGAGTTAGTAAACAGAGTGTCCAAAATGTGACGGATGGTATTCGAAGAACACTTCGAGATTTCTTCAAACCAAAAACGGAATAACTTTTTCACTATTTTTCCTTTAAATTGCAATAAATGACTTTTACTTTGACTATTCAACATGTTCATTTCATTGGCATGGTTTTGAGATAGATCCGATTTTTGAGTCTATATATTCAATGACTCAAAGTTTAATGAGGTTTTTGATATAAAGTTAAATGTATGCACAAACTATGTGAAAAGTAATACGACGAAATAAACTTTCAGCTGCTACCCAAATCGATATATTAGTATATTGGGTGGTATAATAATAGTTCGTTCAATTATTGGATGATTCATTTAAGGTATGATATAAAACCACTATTAAACAATAAAAATATAATCGCAATAACAGTAATTGTTCTCTACAATACAGTTATAGCAGATAGACACTGATTAATACATTAAAAATATTTATAACGATGCATACAATAACAATTCAATCCGCGTAATGAAATGGAGCTAATAATTTGTTTTGTCAGACTTCACGACTTCCAGTGGGAACAACCTGCCAGCAGAAATTAATGAGCTGCAATTAGATTAATTTCACCTCGACAAAATTTATTTGTCTGCGAAAGAAGCAAAGAACAGATTCAGGTCCCGGGTGCTGTTTCCGTTCGATTAAAATAATAAATGACGCTGAATTATATCATTTACTGTTACGATGAGCTTTCGCGAGAATTCGTTCGGCAATCGTATTACAGAAGGTTGGAAAATGTTATTAGCGAACAAACAGATCAAACAACGAAATATCTGCTTACTTCTTCTACGTTAACTTATCTGACTTGATGAATTTTCTTCTTAAAGTTGGGATAGTTTTGAAAAATACTTTCAAAATTATTCAGGTAAGAAATATGATGGATGTTTTCAATAAACACAAATTAATTTATCATATCAGAATCAAATCAAATAAAACATGCAAGAGTAATAATATAGACAAGTTCTAGATACAGCACGAGCCACATCGAAACCTTCCTTCCTTCCTTCTACCAGCCTATCGAGGTATACATGTATGGCAAAGCAAACCAATCTCATAAGGACTACAACAAAAACTGATATGCGTAGAGATGAAGCAAGGAATTTGATTACAAATGAGAGCGAATTCGATAAAGAAGATCCGGCGAGAAATCGGACTGCCTAAGACAGCCTCGACTTCGTTGTAGTAATTATTGCGGCATAACAATGATTAACACCGCTTACAAGGTAGTCTCTCAGATCTTATTACGTCCTCTATCCCCAATAATGGGGGAATTTATAGGGCAGTATTAGGAAGGCTTTATGGGGGTTCGGACTTGTACGAAACGGATCTTAACACTTTGGCAACTCGTTCACCAGTACAGAGTGCTCACACATCATATTTGAGTCTACAAAAACAGGAGGCTGTGACCCAGCAGGCTCAGTTAACCTATAAGCTTGACAGATAACTTCGTCGCTATTACTATTATCTTCGTGACTACGCCAGTATAAAATATTAGCGGGATTGGGCTAAAATCACTGTGTTAAACCCAACATATAATTTTGTTACTGTATGGGCATTTTCACTAATCAGTGTAACACCGAAACTCAAGGTGTTTTCAACCTTTTTTCTATTTATGCTTTTTATTAAAATAAATAAATAAATAAATAAATATTACTTTTCGATGAAATGTATGAAAAAAACATAAAAGATGCTATGGTTAGCCTAATTATGAGCATTATCAAACATACGCACGTGCATTATACTACGGCAATGATTAGTTGTACCTATATTGTAGATTCCTTTGGCAATAGCAAATTCAAATCAAGTAGTTCAATGTAGCGATAATAATACATTCAGATCAACAAACGACATCCTACCTACATATCTAAACAAAGGAAACTTTCTACAAGTGTACTCACTCAGTATAGTATCTACACCGGAAAAGGCTCTCCAGTTAAATATCAATATGAGCTCGACTCCAGTTTCCAGAAACCATCGGAAACGGCACACGCCGTGGCTTCCTACTTGTCTGCAGCGCCAAGAAACGTTTCTTGGGATATAATCCACGATGATAGAGGGCAAACAAAACGGAAAAATCAATTTCCCCAACCCAGAAGGAGCGCTTCACATCGATTGGGTGTGGGCTTCAAAACAGTATAGACTATGCTCAGAACCACCCGAGTGCCGCCGCCGTTCGAAAGCCCATCATCATATCTTACACTGCGCTTTATTTTCCCAACAGTGAGACGTGACTTGTTATTTTTAACTTTCAGCTCACATCAAGTTTCACTTGATGATTTAAGTAAGACCACGTGATTGGACCTGAAGTTTTCAGCGAAGTATAGTGGAGGATACAGTCGTTCGTTGAACGTGTGGGCGAATAAGAAGCCCTTCCGTCGGATGATTTCCTCTTGCCACATTTCTATCCTATTTTCAATCGGTTTGATGCGAACGTACAATGTTTATTCGATCAGCGTCAAGCGGAATCAAATAGATGAAATTGATTATAGGTATGTTGTAATTCTGTCGTTGATAATAATGCGGTACTATTCCAAAGAATCTTGACGCAGGATCAATTGTTTCATATTTATTTTTACTGCATAGGCATATCTGCATGAAGGAAGAAAAGATTAGGTACTTGAGCTATTTCTCAAATTCCCACCAATCAACGTCCTCGATTGCGACTAATTTTACGATACAAGAAATGGTTTTGTGCATAATGCAAGGTAACCTTTTTCAAACCCGCCATAAACTAAGCATCAAATCAGGTTTCGATAAACTTTTGTATGAATTACTCATCCAATGGCTACTTAAGTTGTAAACATCACGCATTTTGTGTTTCACCAATAGCAAGCAGAGTCGTTTTACCAAGTTTAATTTTAATAAATTTTCTGATTATGTTTTCTAAAGCTCCTTTTCACCAACACACGCTGCAATGAAGCGAGCTGAATGACAAAATCCACAGCAAAGAAAAACCTAATGTATTTTCGATAGATGTCTTTCCCATTATCTGTATGACCGAAAAACGAACATTGAATACTGATTGTATTGAACACGGCATTTACTAACATCGTATACTTGGGTAGTAAACGATGTCTGGCATGCCGGCTATTCTCTAATACAGCCATATAAGGTAATAGGCATATACAACCAGTATTATTATGATGTGCCGGTGTGAAGGACAAGCTTTTAAACCAGGGAAAAGGACAATGTGCTGAAAGCATTTCCTGAGAATGGCAAAATCTAAAGAGGAAAACATTGGTGCTGCCATCAATGCAGTGCATTCTTTACTTTTTCAAGCGTCAAGCGTCAATATTTTTGCTTATTTTGATACTAATTTTGTATTGATCCGACCACGGTATCAGAACAAACATTTTTTTTTTGTTTTATTGGTAGAAGCTTGACAAAGACTTTTATAACTTTTGAGCTTTCTTAACGAAACGCAGCCAGATAGAAAAAAAACGACAAAATTTTATGTTTTCAGCCAGAGAGGATGCTCCCTTCTTGACAAAAGCGAAAGTGTCACACGAGAGCCCCAAACAGACGGTACAGCGCGACCGTAAAGTGCAGCAGAAGCTGAAGAGGAAGACCGGGTGTCTTTTGACCGGACGTGACCCTGACCCATTATGCCAAGAGATTACTGGAGAAGACCGGCTGAAGATCAACGTTGTATTGAAGTCCGCCAACGCTTCCAAACGCCCCCCGTTGCGAGCGATAGAACATTTTTAGGTGAGCCTCAAACGGAGAATTTCCTTCAAAAATTTCTGTTCACCAACTCCTTTTCCTACCTCCACGTAGTACCGGCTGGGGTACGCAACCTCGGTTGTCGCACGCTAACAGGGAAGGGGGCACTATGGCTCCCGCGCATCTTGTAATGGCAACCCCGGCAACAAGGGATCGGAAAATGGAATATACTGACCCTTGCCCAGATGGCTGAACTTGCAAGGGAAGCTGGCCGCCTGAAGCTTGAAATCCTGGGGCTGAGCGAGGTCGATTACTGGCGAACACAAGACATTACCCGGGCAAGTTTGCTGTGCTCTGGCATACGAGGTGAAAACAGGGTTGCTACATGCACAGATTATTCTGTGTTTAACAGATATTTGAAAAAAATCGCCTGTACAGAATCTGTATGCACAGAATACAGATTTTCGCCAATTACGCAGATTAAACAGATTTTTGAGCTTTTACAATGAGAGTGAAAGAGACGGAAATAGTCCACAAAATTACTCTCTGTTTCTTTCACTCTCATTGTTTTGCATTGGGCAGATTTTTGCACAGATATTTTTCCTCGTTGTACAGATGTCCAGATTTTTCCAACAAAATACACAGAATTATATGTGGCTTCCCTGGGTGAAAATGCTATTCGAGAAAAAGGAGCTGGATTCTTACTGATGAAGTGGGAATCGATAAACAAAAGAATAATCGTTGTCAGATTCAGAACACGAGTTAGAAACCTTAGAGCCATCCAGTGCTATGCGCCAACAGAAGCTGCCGATCTACAAGATAAAGAGAGTTTCTACAGCCAGCTGAACAGTGCGGTTGAGAAAATCCAGAAGGGGGACATCCAAATCCACTTGGGCAACTTCAACGCGAAGATTAGCTCAAACAATGCGGACGCGTCATAGAACGCCCTGGCCTAGGAGAGATGAGCGAAAGCGGGGAGCGGAACGGGGGTTTACAGAATTCTGTGGTATGTTACCGGTCATTTTTAAATGAAACGGTACCAATGCCATGGCGTCAAAGTTTTGGTTTGGCAGGTTATAAGATTAGTTATTAAGTGTAGTTATTAAGTGTAGTTTGTAAGAAAAATCGTAAATTTGTTTTGCTTATTTAACTGGCTCTTGTTAATTGTCGTTCGTTTACTTTGTTTGATTTCAAATTTCCTTTTGTATTTTTGTTTAACCTTTAGTCTAACCCATAAAATCCCCCACCCGAGAATAAGGCTGCGAAAAATTTGTGTCAAAATGATCGATGTGAATGTTACCATTTCGTGACGTGAGGAGACACTGTCGGATTGATGACTTAGGACCCCAAAAGAGACCTTCGGCGTCCACCCCGGAACATCCAGACCAGGTGTTGGGGTTTAGCACGGAGGCTCTTAAAGACTCCGTAAGAAACCACATAAGTCAGAGACAGCCTCACTCATTAAGTGGTAACATCCAGGGTGTTTTAGAACCCTGTAACGGAAAAACCGCAACGAAAAAGACGGCAAAAATTCCGCACTAAATAAATAACCCCTTAAACGTTCCTGATCATCAACAGCTAAAATTATACCACTCTCGTCTGCACGAAAAAGTGGTAACCGGTGGTGATAACAGAGGGAGAGGGAGACAGGGAGAGTGGAGACAAGAGGAAAGCAGGGGAGTTGGTTCGGGTTGATTGCAGGGAGGAGAGATCGGCTCGGGACAGTTGCGAATGGATCGTTATCGCACTCGGAAGGAAAATAAGTGAACTCCCTATCAGCAGTCTCGACGTGTGTCCAGCGTCACCAAATGAGCCTGGAAATCCGGTGAAATCCGGACAGGCAAAAAGTTATAAGGCAGAGTGACCGCGAACGCGAATGAGTTTCGACGAGCTGGAGTATCCACTGTTTACGGCAACGAGCGGTCAATTCCTGGGTGCCACCAGGTGGGCCGGAGCGAAAGCGGCCTAACAGTTTATTTCGACGATAAGTCCATCGAGGCAACCACGTGAACCGCACATTTCGCGACCAGGACCAGATTTGGTGTCCCGTTACTCACCACGGTTACCGTGGTCCTCTATTAAAACATCGTCCTCCAGAATCATCCTCGAACTAGTAGTAGTAACTACGATCATCCCGTGAGCCACGGGATTGTGGATTCAGAAAGAGCCGCCGTCATCCAAATAGGTCTCCTCTCCCTCCGTTCGTCGTTCATCAATGGGCCCAACATGTGACGTCCAGCGCTGCATCGAGAAATCGGTAATAAAAGCTTGCATGCATGTAAATTTCTTTCGGTTATATTTAAAATAGAGCCAGTATTCCATTCTTCTCCGTTCTTTGACGCATTTTGATGGTTCCGCTTCGTTTCGGGTAAGTTTCGGGTTGTATGAGTCCTCCGAAGGTCGGTTGCCGACCCTGAGATTAAGTTACATTGAGCTAGCTGGGTTGAGTGTGAGAACCAATACTTATAGGTAATAACAACATGGTCATTGGTGGATCGCTCTTTCCCTATAGACGTCTCGTCGGTATATAAAGTCACGTGGGTTACCCGAGACGGCCGAACAGAAAACCAAATCGACCGCATTTGCATCTTGCGCTTCTTCATGTACGCAATAAACGCAGCGCTGCTATTGCATCCGACCATCATCATCTATCGCAGAGATACGTTTGCGCGTCGCACGTGTACAACAACGGGATGAGAAAGTTGGGTACCGTTAGGACGTCCACCAATTGGAGAATTCTGAGGTGAAAAGGACCTTTGTCGAACAACATGAATCCCGAGTTGTCACCTGGTGGAACCGTCAAAGAGAAATGGACCAGCATCAAGAACGCCTTCATTATGACCAGTGACGAAACCCTCGGCAAAGCGCAGCGAGTGGAGGGAATGGATTTCTCATAAAACTTGCAGGAAGATCGATGAGCGAAGAACGACATAACTCCCTAGCCGAGCAAAGGGAAACCGCCGCCGCCAATGGTGATATGACACATTCCAGCGTTACGGGACACAATTAGCACCCATTGTTACCCTGAGAATCGCCTCCTGTTTCACTAAATTTTTTGCAAATACCTTGTAAAATAGTTGTTATATGAGTTACTTTATTTTCCACTAGAATGCCAGGAATTTAATGAAACAGGAACCTATCTGCATAGTAGGTATAATGTCCCGTAACGCTGGAATGTGTCATATCCGTATGTTGTACAATATTTCTTGCCGCTAGAGATGGGCAAACGGCTCACGAGCCGTTCAAATGAACCGATTCACGAAAAAGAACGTTCAAACGAACGGCTCTTGAAAAAGAACCACGGTTCCTCGAACGCACCCGAGGGCGACACGAAGTTTGGTTCGGAAATCGTAATTTACCGAACTGTCAACCTGCCGAACAACGAACTGTGAGCCATGAGCCGCTCATTTGAATCACTTCGCTGCAGCAAATGAACGGTTCGGAACCGCTCACACAAAAGAGCCGTTTTGCCCACCTCTACTTGCCGCCTTAGTGGTGCCAGGATGAATACCAAGATGCCGCTAAAGTACAGAGCTGGTCAGCGACCGACGGACCGTATAGAACAGCTTAAGCGATGGACTGAACATTTTTAACAACTCTTCGAGTTTCAAATGTCAGACAGATCAAGACTATGAAATCCAATAGAGCTCCAGGGACACACTGTATTTCAGCCGAGATGCTCAAAGCTGACCCATCTTTGTCAGCCCAGATGATGCATCAGCTATTCAGCAATATATGGGAAACCGCAACTCGGTCAAAGTCCCTAAAAGAGGAGATCTAACTGAATGCAGTAACTAGCGTGGCATCTCGTCGCTCTGCATTACTCTCAAAGTACTTTGTAAGATAATCATCAACCGGATCCAGGAGAAGATTGACGCTACTCTCCGGCGCCAGCAAGCTGAATTTCGTGCTGACCGATCATGTGTAGACCATAGCACAACGCTTCGCATTATATTGGAGCAGATCAACGAATTCCGAGACTCTCTTCTGCTGGTGTTCGTTGACTTCTAAAAGGCGTTTGACCGATTCAACCACGAAAACATCTGGGGCGCACTTAGGCGTAAAGGAGTTCCAGATTAACTAGTCCATCTCATGGAGGCTCAGTACGAGGCGTTCTCGTGCAAGGTTTTGCACAACGGCGGCTTGTCCGACCCCATAAGGTTTACTATTGGTGTAAGACAGGGCTGCGTTTTATCACCGCTGCTGTTTCTATATATTCTATATTCTAGTTCATATATTATTATATGTTTGTAGTTTACTAGGTAACATTGTGGCTGCCTTGGAAACCAATAAGCATTACGATTTATAGTAAATAAACTTATTATCGGCATGCAAATGCAGGAAGCTATATATTAGCATTTTGGCCGCAAAGTATCTGTTTTTTCAACCTACATCAAAAAACTATTAATTTGGTAATTTTTATGTAAGCTGTCAAAATGTTAACCAAATCGACAATTTTTCTTTCCCACAACGTCTGTCAGCCAGCTGGACATACCTCCTAGTTTGACGCATGATTAGATGCACTACAAATAAGCACAGTAATTGCACATGAGGTACACTCAAAACTTGAATGTTCAATGATATACGGTTTTTAGGCGAAATTTAAGTGAAGTAATAAATTAAGACATGCAATGGTACGATGCTGTACGATTGTTTCTAGTTACTTTTTTAATTCCAAACCGTATTGATTTATATCAAAGGTTTTTTCAAAATTAATATGATTTTTCAAATAGTATACAGCACCCACACAGATAATATATTGGTTGATTGACCCTGCAGCCCAATATTAAAATTACACCTGAATGATGAAAAGGATGTCCGATGTTTATTTCAAATGTAAAGAATGTTTTCCACATGCTGTAGAGCCCATTCTCTGAAAATTTACCGAACGATATTGTTGGGCGAGGAAAGGACCCGAGTGAACCAAACATCATGCGTTTGTTTGAATAGGACGAACCGATCTTTATGTGTTCAATCCTTCTCAATGGCGTGTGACTAAACGCATTGTGTGGCATGTGCCAAATGTATCCTTCTAGTAACTGATAGGCTTAGCAATCTGTAGCAACATCAAGCCGTATAATGGTTGCTGGGCTCCGGGGATGATTTCAGTAAATTCCAACGCAAATATGTAGCTCGAGCGACGACAAGCAAACAAATCGGTACAATACCGATTGAATCAATCTTCTTTAAGAGATGATCCTAGTTTTTAATTCATAAAGAGCAGACAATTCTTGATTTGTCAGTGCGTACATTTTTTCAGGAAAATTTGATTACTTTAATTCTATATGTAAGTTAATCATAGACCTGTGCATAAAAATTCTGATATCCAAATAGATGATAACACTACGTTAAAAAATCAACTATCTAGATACATTAAGATTTGCAGTAGAAGGAAAATCAACCTAAGAGATACAAACTAAACAAAGCCGACAACAAACAACTAGTCCGTAGTTAGTTTGTTTATCACTACAATGCTATTCCATAATTACCTTTTATCGACTAATGTTTATTACATCAGCATTTTCATACTGCAGTCTGTTTCCTGCCGGCGAGCAGTTTGTTGAATGAACGCAGACAGCGGAATACATTAAATCATATGAATATTCACCTATAGGAAATAAATGAAAGCGACAGGAAATAAGGATGAGAGATTTTCCAGTTTTCTCTCTTCACGTTTTTCGTACGATACTGCACATGATGCAAAGTGTGTCATAAATGGTGATTTACCTTGTACATAATACGATGTATTCACGACCCCACACACAGGTGAGCGAAGTTTGTTACGTTATTTCAAATGAAATTGCGCTGGCATGTTTTGCTTTCGCCTCATGTAACGAATTAGTAACAGGAAGAGCAAATATGCTTCAATTGTTTTACCCGATTGACAGATCAGCCAGGGGGGTGCGATTTTTGCTAAGAGAAGTATGTTCATTTTTTTTAACTTGCATGAGTAGATTGTTTATTTTTTATGAACCCATTGTCTAGTAAGTAGAGGAATAAATTTTTTTTTATTTTTTATTTTTATCGCCCTTGATAGGACGGGTTTTTTTTTAATTTTTTTATATACCACTAGAATCGCCTTTTTAACAAATATTAGCCAAATAAAATACGCCCAATGAAATAAACCTAATACGTTTTGTAATTTATTTACTTCTTTTCGGTAAATTCACTGCTTTCTAACTTCTAAAATGCATGCCCAGATACCTATACTTTTTTTGTATTTTCCGTTCGACGAATACCATCTAGGGTAAGGGTGGGTTTTTTCAGCCAATAAAGCGATTGCTAATTTTTCGGTCTAAGCCTAAGCTTGCTGTCTCCATAATGTAACCAAAAACAATCGGCGCACGTACCCGCGTGAATGAGATTATGCAACATTTGCTGACGTTGTTGACGCTTTCATCCCATTCAACCTGCACCATTCAATAAGCGCATCAATATCCATTTGAAGTGCACAGCAGTCTGTTAGTGTTGTGATTACACGGTAAAATTTGAGGTCGTCAGCGTTCAATAGTTTCGGGGATTTCAATTTTCCACAAAGGTCGTTGATGAAAAGAGCGAACAGCAGAGGTTCCAAAACACTACCTTGAGAAACACCAGAATGAATCCGGAATGGAGTAGAGTACGTCCCGCCAACTCTCACCGTTGAGCTATGCCCCGTCAGATACGACAGAATCCATTCTGTCCGCCACTGAGGTAGTCCCATTCTCCTAAACTTCTCAACCGCCAGAGTGTGTGGAACCTTGTCAAAAGCCTTGGCAAAATCAACATACACAGCGTCGAGTTGTTGTCGTTTTTCGATTTTATCCACAATTGTCGATACATAGCTTAGCAAGTTTGTAGTGGTCGAACGGTTTTTCATGAAGCCGTGTTGTTTTGCAGATATTATGGACTTAACAGATTGGTATAACGAATCATGCACGATACTTTCAAGGACCTTTGGCAGACAGCTAAGAATGGAGATCCCACGGTAGTTCTCTACTTCGTTAAACGAACCAGATTTATAAATAGGTGTGATTGAAGCAGATTTCCAAACAGTTGGGAATTACCTCTCGCAGATAGAACGGTTGAACAGTATACTTACAGGGTAAGCGAGAGCACCAGCAAACTGACCGTATAACGGTAATGTTCAATAACACTAGTTAACAACGTTTATGAACTCAGTAAGCTAAAGGTGATTTGTGGGACACATAGAAACTATACGAAAAGTTTTCACATCCGTTAAATTTCGTCAAAACTTGCTCATACAAACGCCTAGCACGTTTCTTGGCTACAAAATTCTGCTTCAAGTGCCGATTCGGAAATTTACTGGTACTGTAAGACCTGTAGCCTTCTCGAACGAGGATATTCCGCGTGGTTTGATAGTTGGCATTGTACCTTCTAGCCATATCCCGGATGGAGATGCCAGGATTGGACTTAACACGCCGCAATATCTTCCCCCTCAGCTATCGGTCCCTAACGTGTGCATTAAAAAATGGACTTTTTTCGGATGGTGATAAAAAACTAAGACAGCTAATTGAGTTTGATAAATTTCCCATGAAAGGTAATTATATTAGCTTACTTGCCAAAAAAATTCTACACCTCTATCAGTCGAACTCTAACCGTGATGGCGAAAACAGTGAAGCTACTTCGTTCAGAAGTGTACGCCACCGCGTCGAAAACGAGTATCGTCTGGCACTTTGTAGACGCCGGATACGCCCGTTCTGGCGTTTATAACATCTTGGCACTATTGAACAACAATCAAAGCACCGATAGAAAATCCGGTTCCAGACGGCCGATGACCCAGCGCGACACGAAGTTCCAAAGGATGCTGAAGAGGAAGACCGAGGGAAAAGTGGCTACATCGCTGCGTGCGCTTGGCCAAAAGGTATTCCTTCAAGAAGAAAGTGAGCTCCGAGGTGAAGTTCATTTCACACACCAAGTTCCCCAAGAAGGTGCTGCTGTGACTGACAATCAGCGAGAAAGGAATGTCAAAGCCGCTCTTCTTTCGTTCCGGACTGGCCGTGAAATTTATAGTACGAAGTGCCTGCCGGAAGTTGCGCCATTTATCAAGAATTACAATAAGGGCGAAGACGCGGTGTTCTGGTCGGATCTGGCGTCGACCCACTACTCTAAGCGATCGTTAAAGGAGGTGAAAGGCTGAATATCAAATCGGAAAACCCGCCCAACGTCCCCCAGCTGCGTCCCATCGAAAATTTCTGGGCAAACCTGAAGCGTAAGATCTACTCCAACAATTTTGTCGCGAAAACTGAGGAGGAATTGATAAATAAAACGAAGAAAGGACACACGCCTACACGCATGTTTTCGTCCGCCATGGCGAATGTGCATGTTAACTGCCGGAAGGCCGTTCGCAAGGGCGTACAATATTTTTGCAAGCAAGGTAATATAATTACCTTCCATGGAACTCAAACTCAATTAGCTGTCTTAGTTTTTTTTAAACCATCCGAAAAAAGCCCATTTTTTTAATGCATACGTTAGTTGCGTTTTTCTTGAAACTTCTTTACCATCTTTCCACACCTAGGTTAATAACCTTTTAAAACAATACATACTGTTGATTTTGCATTTTTAGCACTTTCGCCAACTTTGATCCTTTAATATTAGTGCAAGATTTTTTTTTACGTCATTTGAGTTCCATTCTGTGTGCTCCTTAATGTATGTAAAACTTCTTATCCGTTCAATTATGTTACTTTTCAGGTGATCTGCGAAAACTAAACAATGTTTACATTTTCACCTTTGAACAGTACACAGTCATAGATGGTCCCACAGTAACTTCTTCAGGGCAAACCTGACGCACCTGTAATGAATGGCAAAAGATGGTGCCCACTTGTACCCCATAGCCGCCATTATCGCACGTGGAAAGCTGGATATTTTGACGAAATTTGCACCAGTTGTTCTTCATAAACATTGTAAACAAATTTATCACTAATGTTTCCACTTCCTTCCACAAGGGGCGGACCGGTGACGCACGAGGGTCGTCCAATTTTACTTTTAGCCAGGCTTCACTCTCTTCAAACATATGTAAAGCTTGATTCAAAACTAAACTACGCTTAAGAAAACATTTATTTCCTAGGTTAGTAGCGGTCTACTTATGATTGACATTTCTCAAATAAATTCTAAATTGTTTCCAATATTTTCAGGTTAGTTTCCATTTAAAATGACATTGCTTGTGATTCCTGATCAGATCCACTAGTAGGATTATAAAACACGGTCACAAATAATTTGATGAAATAAAAATTAGAAGCTAAAACCGTAGACTATGAATCTTTTATTTATTTCTTTCATTTGATATTTGAAAAATATGACAATAACAGTTAGTTGTCAATGAGATGTGGGAACAAAGAAATCCGCAAAATAAATATAACCATTATAGGGTAGATGCTCCAGTAATGGAGGGATTATGTCGGGGGATAGTATACAAAGACAATTTGAACGCTCAATTTATCAGTTTCCAATTGAACTACCCGATAATATGGTGCACCATAGTATTGGCTTCAAATACATACCAAAATTATACCATTCTGCTGGTTAATATATCTAAAATATTGCTTTTCCTGACATTAGTATGTGCTCCTAAAGTAGTGGTAATGTTCCTATAATAGTGGAAAATTTGCCTGTGGAATGTGGAATGTTGTTTACCGCCTTAGCAACGATTGCAATGAGCATGGCAGCAGGTGGATAACAACGTAGGCTTGTTAAAATGCTATGGATTGTTACGAATTTCTTAAGCAAATGCACTCTATTGGACTGCTGAAAAGGAATTTGTAATTTTTGCACCAACGTCTTGAATTTTAACCGTGTATCTTAGATAAAACTGTTAACAAATATATATTTAACAATAGAAAACGGAAATTGTCTCGAAATCCGCCAAAATTATGATATATTTCGAGTTTCCACCACTACTGGTACTACCACAACTACTGGAGCATCTACCCTACCTGCCGCTTTCACATTAAATGGACGGTAATCAATTATAACAACGAAATAATCTTTTGCTTATCGCAACCGAATCTGTTTGACATCTTTCGAAATGAAAAATCACCTTATTCAATAAATAACCAACACAAACTGTCGTTTTCAAAAATACACCGCGATAGTGAAATTCAGCTCGATGCTGACAGCATGAAATAACATGCGGTTAACTGCAAATTGTGTGTTGGCATCAGCTGCAGCAAGTTTTTCCAATTTTGTGTTGTTTTTGCGGTTGTGTTCGCCAGTAAAAAGACAGTGTCTGCACGCTTTCAGCACACGAAGTTTAAATGGAGTTGTCTGGGTTTTGTATGTAATTACTTACTGCTGCTTGCCTACAGTGCACGTTTAATACAGATTATTCGTAGCACTAGGTATCCAAGCATATTACCCTAAACCATAACCACAAACTACAATTAGATTAAATTTATATAGGTATCGCCTGTCGTTCAACGCTTCAGTGCTTAGATTAGTGAGTCGGAATAGATTTTTGACTGTAAATTTTCTCGAAATATGATTATGCTATACTATATGAAAATGCTATCAATTATGTTTTCAGCACCCTTTGATCGGTAATCGAACAATTCCACTATCTCTGTATCTGTAACCAGGCTTGTGACATTGAAGTTAACTTGAAAACGATTTTTGAACTACCCTAACAAACGTGCCAGGCTTCATCGCGTGCAAATTACAGCAAAACCGGTAAAAAAGTTTTGCATTATTTTTCGACGCATAACATAGACAACTCATAGACATGCTCTCGGTCCGTTCGCCAAGCCAATTTCGGAAAACAAACATTTTGTCAGGTTCACAATTTGAGTGTGCTTTCGAAAGCATTTTCGGACCAATCACGAATAGGCAGCCTAACAAGAATATATTTAACAACACAATTGAGCTTGTCACCCGATAACACGATAAGCATAGAATTATTCTACGGTGTTTGCTAACATTCAAGCTAGCGACATGAAACATAACTCCTAACTACAGGAACGAAAAGTGTTCGCGCCACAGACAAACAGCCAAAGTACGTGTTTCGGATAAAGTATTCTTAGAGAAGGTCGCTTACCTCGCAATAAAGGATTAGCGTAATGGTGCGGCACACTACCTATGTGAATGAATGGTTGAATATGAATTTTTATAGCGTACCGAACGAGGAGTTAACATAATCTCGACACTTATTCAAACCGTTACCGCCAACTAAATATATGCATGGTCACAATTTACCTAAATGTGTTCGGCTGTCATCATGCAATGATTATGAGCAAAATAATGAAATGAGTAAGTTGTTTTGAGTTTGACTGTATGTTTGTTGTTCAGCTCTAGGTGTGAATGGAAATAAATTCTAATAATTTCCAGTACATGTCTCGTTTACGTTTGAGAAAGTTACGCGTTATGTCGCGAATGTAAGTCAAAAAACCTATTTTATATTTTCATTTTCACATATGGGTCATTCTATCTCAAGTGTCCAAGAATGTCGAAAAAATTACAATCGACTATCAACGATTTCTACCAATATTGGCATTATTGTTCATACCGCCCCCTCAACCAATTTCCCAAAGTTTTACACCGATTGATCAATCCCCCAGGCAGTAACGCAACTTCCTATTTCTCAAATTAAAAAAAAAGTAATTTTTCGGGTTACGATCTCGGAAGCAGTTTGATGTGAAGACATACCAATTTGCTTTTGCTATGGGGTTTTGGCTACTCAATCGATTCATGTTATCAGGTTTCATCAACAAGCTTTGTCAACATCATACATTTTATTGCGATTTAAAAGTTTCGTTTACAAAGCTCAAAAGTTAGAGAAGTCTTTTCCAAACTTCTATAAACAAAAGAAAAAAAAATGTTCCAATACATTGATTAGTTTACCGTTTCACCGTGGGCTGAAACCCAAATCTAGGTGGACAAAAGTAATTACGCTAAAACCGTTAGTTCTAGGTATATAGTATGTTCGGAGTAAATTTGTTATTTTAACTTCCGCATTTTTTGGTGTATATGACATTAGGGTGACCATCATGGTAAGCGAGGGCAATACATAAACTTTTTTATGGCTTAAGTTAGCTGAATAAAATGTTGAGCAAAGTTAAAGAACATAAAATTTTAAGTAACTTTGCTAAAGAAATAAAAGTTCTATCTCTTATGGTTGATGGGCTGGAGTTATTTAAAGTTTTTTGGTCGGGGTGGACCTAAAAAATTCGTTTTTTCTTTATATCTTCTTTCGTGTTTATTTCAAACAAATCATGCCTTCTGAGCACTTTCATACGCATGGAAAACGCACACTTTGATTGAAGGAATCAAGTCGCTATCTCATTTGATTCTCAAGCTACAGGCATTTTTTCTAAAAAAATATGGTTTTTTCAAATGTCAATAACGTAAAAACTGCTCAAAACCAGCAAATCAAATTTTGTATAAATGTTTAGCAATATATTGGCCTCCGAAATTAATTGAGTTCACATCGGTCCAGGTCGGTTCTTTTTTGTTAGACCGTATTGAATAATGAAGTAAAAATTACCGTTTTACTTACCAAAATCACCATTTTTACGTAAATAGTATGGATTAAAAAAGCGAAAATAAGTCAAAAAGGTTTTTTTTATCTTAATCAAGTATAATTAATAATGGTATAACTTCTCAGGGTGATTTAAGTTTCTTGAAAACTGGAATACCTCTAATGTTTGCTATTAACAAATCTGAGTACTGTAGCATCATACTCACTAAATCAGTTGTTATCTCTCGAAAACTTTCGTGTATGACTTTCTCTAACTTGCCTATATATCTTACTAGCTGACCCGACAAACTTCGTATTGCCACAAATTAACCTGTGTTGTACATAAATCATAAATCTCGGATGATCTTTGCCACAATCTCGAGTTTTGCAAGCCCCCCAGTGGGCGGCGCTTACGACGGCGGGTCACCGGCAACACTCGCGACCGTCTCGTCCTGAATGATCTAGTGTTACTATAGATAGTTTTTGTGGTCTTGTATTGACTAATGTTTTATGGAAGAGTCTCGAATTTCTCGAGTTCGATTAGTTTTTGAGTTTCGCAAAAATTTCTGTTTTATTTGTATGAGAGTCCATATCCCCCTACCACAGGGGTGAGAGGTCTCTAACTATCGTAAAATGAATTCAAGACTCCAAAATCTCCCACATGCCAAATTTGGTTCCATTTGCTTGATTAGTTCTCAAGTTATAAGGAAATTTGAATTTCATTTGTATGGGAGCTCCCCTCTTAAAAGGGAAAGGGGTCGTAATTCACCATAGAAAAAATTTCTGCCATCTAAAACTCCCACATGCCAAATTTGGTTCCATTTGATTGATTAGTTCTCGAGATAAGAGGAAATTTGCATTTCTTTTGTATGGAAGCCCACCCTCTTAAAGGGGAGATGGGCCATAACTCGCTTTCTAAAGAAGAGAGGGGTCTCAATTCACCACAGAAAAAAATCTTGCGTCCAAAACCACTTACATGTCAAATTTGGTTCCATTTGCTTGATTAGTTCTCGAGTTATGAGGAAATTTGTTTTTCTTTTGTATAGGACCCCCCCCCCTCTTGAAGTGGGGAAATCCATAGAAAATATACCATAGAAAATATTCATGCCTACAAAAACACCCACATGATAAATTTGGTTCCATTTGCTTGATTAGTTCTAGAGTTATGAGGAAATTTGTATTTCGTTTGTATGAAAGCCCCCCCTCTTAAAAAGGTAAGGGGTCCTAATTCATCATATAAAAAATAATTGCCTCCAAAAACACCCACATGCCAAATATGGTTCCATTTGCTTGATTAGTTCTCGAATTATGAGGAAATTTGTATTTCATTTGTATAGAAGCACCCCCTCTTAAAGTTGGGAGGGGTCCTAATTCACCATAGAAAATATTTTTGCCTCCAGAAACCTCCACATGCCAAATTTGGTTCTATTTGCTTGATTAGTTCTCGAGTTATGAGGAAATTTGAATTTCATTTGTATAGGAGCCCCCCCTCCTAAAGTGGGTAGGGGTCTCAATTTATCATAGAAAAAATTTTTGTCTCAAAAAACACCCACGTGCCAAATTTGGTTCCATTTGCTTGATTAGTTCTCGAGTTATGAGGAAATTCGTATTTCGTTTGTATAGGAGCCCCCCCTCTTAAAGTTGGGAGGGATCCTAATTCACCATAGAAAATATTCTTGCCCTCGAAAACTTTCACATGCCAAATTTTGTTCCATTTGCTTGATTAGTTCACGAGTTATGAGGAAATTTGTATTTCGTTTGTATAAGAGCCCCCCCTCTTAAAGTGGGGAGGGGTTTTAATTCACCATAGAAAATATTCATGCCCTAGAAAACTTTCACATGCCAAATTTGGTACCATTTGCTTGAATAATTCTCGAGTTATAAGGAAATTTGCATTTCATTTGTATAGGAGCCCCCCTTCCTAAAGTGGGGAGGGGACCCAATTCATCATAAAAAAAATTTTTGTCTCGAAAAACACCCACGTGCCAAATTTGGTTCCATTTGCTTAATTACTTCTCGAGTTATGAGGAAAATTGTGTTTCTTTGGTACAGGAGCCCCCCCTCTTAAAGTGGGGAGGGGTCCTAATTTACTATAGAAAATATTCTTGCCCTCGAAAACCTTCACATGCCAAATTTGGTTCCATTTGCTTGATTAGTTCTCGAGTTATGAGGAAATTTGTATGGAAGCCCCCCCCCTTTTAAAGAGGAGAGGAGTTATAATTCCCTTTATAAAGAGGGGAGGGGTCTCAATTTACCATAGAATAAATTCTTGTCACCGAAAACACCCACATGCCAAATTTTGTTCTATTTGCTTGATTAGTTGTCGAGTTATGCAGAAATTTGTGTTTCATTTGTATGGGAGCCCCCTTTCTTAGTGGGGAGAGGGGTTTCTAACCATCACTAAAACCTTTCCTGGTCCCAAAAAACCTCTACATGCATATTTTCATGCCGATTGGTTCAGTAGTTTTCGATTCTATAAGGAACATACGGACAGACAGAAATCCTTCTTTATAGCTTCCTGTGCCCAGGCTTGGCATACACTTTTCGCTTCGAATTTGCTCTTTTGATTACTGCATCTCTGCCAAGCAAAATTTGAATAAGTTATGTATGGGGCGTTTGTAGAATTTGTTATTATCTACAATATTGCTGAAATAAGCATTACTATGCATTTTGTATTTATGGCGCTATAAGGCTGCTACCCTCTTGGTAGCGAAAAGAGCGCTCTTTTTGCTACCAACGGCATTGCTGCCCTACAGCGCCGTAAATACTAAAGATAAAACTTCTCTTTCTTCAGCAATATTATAGATAATTACTAGCTCTACAAATGTCCCCTACACCACTTTTTCAAATTCTTCTTGGCTGAGGAGCAGTAATCAAAAGAGCAAAATCAAAGCGAAAAGTGTATGCCAAGCCTGCCTGTGCCTCTTCTGACATCATCCCAATCGGTAATATCAGAGAATCAGCCTTGGAATCAGCTACAGTGGTGTCATGCATCAAAATGTTGTGTCTTGACGACCGAGGGGTCCACTGTTTCGAGGTACTTAGAGTGCAATTCTCATTTTTTAACAATTTTCAACCAATCAAGTAAAAAAGTTTCAATATTTGAAGACCACGTAACAGTAGTAGCCCGGTTTCAACGAGAATTACTGTTATATTTTTGGCGACCACAATTGAAATGTTACAGCATTCACATCCCCTAAGATAAAAGGTTTTTCAGCTCGAAAAAAACCAATAAGCTGAATACAGATAGTTAAGATAAAAAGAAGCATTTAGACTTATTTTCGTTTTTTAATCCATTCTTTTTACGTCAAAATTGTGATTTTGGTAAGTAAAACGGTAATTTTTACTTCAATATTCAATACGGTGTAGCAAAAAAGGGCCGACCTGGACCGATGTGATCTCAATTAATTTCGGAGGCCAATATATTGCTACATATTTATACAAAATTTGATTTGCTGCTTTTGAGCAGTTTTTACGTTATTGACATTTGAAAAAACCATATTTTTTTAGAAAAAATGCCTGTAGCTTAAGAACCGAAGGAGATAGCGACTTGATTCCTTCAAACAAAATGTGCGTTTTCCATGCGTGTGAAAGTGCTCAGAAGGCATGATTTGTGAGAAATAAACACGAAAGAAGATATAAAGAAAAACGGATTTCTTAGGTCCACCCTGACCAAAAACCTTTAAATGGCTCCAGCCCATCAACCATAAAAGATAGAACTTTTATTTCTTTAGCAAAGTTGCTTAAAATTTTATGTTCTTTAACTTTGCTGAACATTTTATTCAGCTAACTTAAGCCATAAAAAAGTTTATGTTTTGCACTCGCTTACCATGATGGTCACCCTAATGTCATATACACCAAAAAATGCGGAAGTTTAAATAACAAATTTACTCCAAACATACTATATACCTAAGACTAACGGTTTTAGCGTGATTACTTTTGTCCACCTAGATTTGGGTTTCATCCCACAGTGCGGCGTTTTATTACGTCCAGTTGGTTCCGCCCGGCAGTGGAATACTAGTGTATATGATCGTTTTTTATTCACTTCCCGTGGATTAGATAATAGACCGTATGAATAAAACAGTTTGCTTTACTTTTCCCGTGTAAATCTTATGGGAGAGTTTACTCTAACTCTTTTATTCATACGGCCTAATATTACTAACAAATCAATATCTAAAATAGAACAAATACCTAGTGAATTTTTTCAATTTTTTTTGCCATAACAATGACATTTTTGACATAACAATGTGAAAAATCAAAACAACTAGCTAGACTTTAAAAACTGAAACTGGCATTGGTCAATTGCAACCAGTGTGAAGTGTGATTCACTTGTGATGAAATGACTTATATACAGAAGCAGTTTTCTAAAGAACTTTATCGACATGAATAAGCGAATTTCGTGCTGAGTATTATCGGTCGCGTTTAAGCGTTGCAAGCAGCTTCACTATAGTGAAAGTGCCATTACACCTTTGCGTTAATTTTCAACAAATCCAGTTATTAAATCTGCTTTGTCAATGACCTCGAATAGGGTAAGTAGCATTTGTGGTTATTGTGGTGGCATAACGATACACTAAACTAAATTAATGGTTTTAAAACGAAATGCATGTTTACTTGTTTACTTGTTAGGCTTGTCTAGACAAACCTATGATGATCGACGATGATAAGTCGCAATCGACAAGTTCATATTACAGTCCGGACTCGATTATCCGAGTGTTCATTTTTATTTTCAGCCCGGATAATCGAATTACCCGGATAATCGAAACATTATTTTTGGAACAAATTTTTTTTGGTATGTCAAGTTTTTTGACTTTTAGGTATCATAAATGTTTTATTTATTATTGATCTATCTTCCCAAAAGTCAAAAAATTCCTTTCTTACGATTTTTTCCGCTGATGATTTTTTTTTGGTACAAAATTATTTTTTGTGTGTTATGATTTTCAATATTTAGTTGTTATAAATGATTTTTTTTATTATTCATCAATCTCCCCTAAAGTCATAAGATACCTTTTTTGCATCTTTTTATATTAATGATTACGATGTTGATGATGATGATGATGATTTTTAAGTACAAAAATTGATTTCATTACCACAGAATTTATTTTTGTTTTATTCGCCGATAAAAGGGATATAAGAAAGCAATTTTGTAGCTTTAGAGAGGTGAATCAATACTTGTCAAGTAAGAAAAACCCGGATAATCGAATCCCCGGATAATCGAGTCCGGCCTGTATTTATATAGGCGGTAACAATTGACGCCAGCCATGAGACTCAAGATATGTTATTAATTCAAGTCGTAGTAAAGGTGCTCCACAAATAGCTACATCAAAGAAACAAAATTTCCGTACAAACGCATGTGTCGAGTAATATGTTTAGATGAAGAAGAGTGCTCTAAGGACAGTTAACATGAAAACAGGATATCAATCTAGAACCACGTAAATGGGAATACATACCTATTATACGGAACTTATGTTATTTGTGTTGTCGTCTAAGTAAATAGATAAAATCCTTCAGTAAAACCTTAAATATTTCTACATTAACCGTTTCTTGTAAAGCTCAGCATACACTAGAATCCATACAATTATTCAAAACTGCCAAAATAATGCGAATCTTAATTCTTTATTTTAATTCTTAATTCATTATTGATGGCTGAAGTCTTTTAAAAACTAAATTACGGCAATTGAGTGCCTCTTAGGTCGAAGTCTCTTTTCCTCTATGGGTTCGCTTGCAAACGAAGCAAAAATTAGCTCCACAGCAAAAACAGTCATTTACCGATTGAAACCAAAACCAGCCGGAAAAAGTATAATGAATGATTAGCAGAAAAATAATCCCCATGACGATACAAATCCAACCATGTGACAGATCCTACACCCTGAACCTTCGGGTTCTATTATGTTTCGGTCTTGTTCTAGTGGGTTCACTCGCCATTTTGTTCCATTACAAGTATTACCTCAGGTGCGAAATTTCGCTAAGCGCTAAGAACACTGATTTGTTGGCTTCAGCGTCGGAGCATCTTTCCTGTTCAGATTTCCAGCACATGAATAGGACAAGGTGTCCTGCGAACGACAGTATCCCTTTCCATTGATCAAACCGCTTTCACGGCGTTTTTGCACACTCATTTTGGGATTTCACTAGACCGGAGTCAGCCACCATTTTTCCTCCTAGGAAAACTTTCCTATTTTTCCGTGCCACATGGTTGGTTAATTTAATTCCGTTTTTATCCGCTTCCCTCGCAAAACGTGTTACGCGTTTGCAACCACTCTTTTCCGATTGCCATTATAGTCATGGAACTTCATTCCCTGCTGAACGCCAAAACTTTCCCTTAATGAGAAAACTTCATTTTTATTTCTTTTCTTATACTCTACGTTCACGATCACTGATTCTTTGTCTCAATCTGTTCGGTACGGTTCATTACAAAAAATGGGATCGATCCCATACCATCTTTTCAAATGAAAATAATTTTAGCTTCGTCACCCATCTCTTCCTGACTAGTGGATTGTAGTTTGTCTTTTTAGCTGAGGTCCATGAGCGATGGCTGACAGGATGAATGGTTACAACACGAAGTGGTTTCATGCCTCTGCTATCTGTCACTTTCAATCTTTGGTAGACAACAGTGTTTGATTGAATTTTCCTCGCATAATTGATTACCGCAGCTGTCAAGTAGGAAACGCGAGTGTTGTCTACTCTATATTTTAGCTCCCCGTGTTTAACACCTCAATCCTCAGAGAGTTACTGCGCCTGAACTAGTATCAACAGTAACAATAAATTCAATTAAGTTAAAACACTTGATGAAGAATGGAATTTTACTCTGTAAATATTTTATAACAAAGTGAACTACTGCCGTCCATTTAATTGCCATTATGTAGAACTGAAGAAAAAGTACCCTCGTCATTAGCAATCATTGTTAGGCTGACGCCTAGCAGTCTGCAACAAAGGAGAACGTTGAATATTTTACCGTGACAAACTACAAATTGGCGACCATTTCGACTTGTCGCACAAAACATTCCAGGAATTTTCGTAGACAACGATATCGTAAAGCAATCAATAAATGACAGTTCCAGGAACACTTGTGGCTTATACAAAGTTCGTTCTTTTCTAGAAGAAAGTTCGTAAAGCTTACACTTATGGCTAAGAGTTGCACCATTTACCATCAACTAAAATTTGTGAATGAAATTTTTTTTTATTACAAATTACTAAGTTGTTGATTTATAGTTAAGGTCACAAATTAAGGAAAGGGTTTCGTTAAACAAGCAGGTTTAATTGTTATAGGGCGATTTATATATTTTGGACAGGCGTTGCGCGTACTCTATTTTGGACTTTTACGGAAAAATCAAATGGAAAATGTCCAAAATAGAGTAGGCGTAACGCTTGTCCAAAATAGATAAATCACCCTACTCGATTGAAATGTTACTGGTTTATATTTTTATTATCCGCCAATGGCCAAACAGCAAAACTGTATGTCCTAGTATAATCCTAATTTATGCATAAATGAATAATGAATTATTAGATAAGAGAGTATGAATGAAGAATGCAACTGAAGAAGCGACCAATATAGTTCTTGCGCTTCCAAAAACTAAGAGTAAGGACTTAGTTGCTTTTTTCTTCTTCTTCTTCTTCTCCTTCTTTTTCTTTGTCATTAGTCCGGAACCGTGGCTCGTGCTGCGTCAACTCATCTCCGATCTATTCTGTCCTGGGCTGCTTGTCGCCAATTCCACGAGTGTCTTGACTCGCAAGCCATCGGCCATCTAGCGCGTTTAACCTACCTATTCCTGGTGCCGGGGTTCCTTGAAGAGAACAGTGAACTTCTCCGGAAATAGTTCACAATACCTTCCATTCGTACAGAACTGCCTGTACGATACCTTCGAAGAATACGGCAAAAGGCACATAAGCAGTGTTGGGCACCGCTAATTCGCTAATTCGCTAACCGATGCAATTTGCTCGATAGTCGTGGAAATTTCGCTAATCACTAATCGCAAACTGCAAATTAACAGTTACTGTTTATTTTTGAACATATCGCAACAACTTGCATTGTAATCTATCGCTGTACAAATTATTTGTAATTTACATTTATTACATGACTTTTCTTAATTTACCTAAGATCAAAGCTTATTATAATGGATAAAATGCTTTACAGTTTGTTAATTTTCAAATAAACAGCGACACGTCATTTGGAATCATGGCCCAGCAACAATTCGGCTAGTCTGAGTATAAATTATAAAGTATAACTAGCGTTTCTCGATTAGTCGGTTAGCGAATTAGCGGTGCCCAACACTGCACATAAGTATGCCTGCCTCAAATCCGTAAAAGAATACACGTATGATTAATATTTTGTACATCGTTAGCTTTGTGCGACGTATACGCCTTGATCGAAGCGTCTAACGGAGGGTAAAATATGCCCGATTTCCATCGTGGTATTGGCGGTAACCAGATATCGCAAACATACGAACTCTACTCTAGACTAGAACAATAGTTTAGTCTGATCCTGCTAGCTCCCGTTTTAGTCTGGCTACTCTTGCTCTTGCTTAGGCAACTCTTGTTGAAAATCGTGCCTTTCGTTTCTATGCCCACTCGCGGATAGCTTTGGATCTGCCGCGTCAGCTTATCCTGTGTTAAAGCTGATGCAGCGAAATTGATTGTTACATGAAGGTATTCTAATAATATTGGATGGAGTTTCTTATAACCCCGGACAGCGCATAAGTTTTTCTGCTTAGGGGTCCACCCAAGCGGGTTTGGACCTTCAGCAACAGTATCAGTGTAAAATTCATTTAATAATCTAATTTGGATCTACTGTCAAGATTGTTTTTCATATGTGGACTCATCACTGCGACCATTATCGTTGATCTATAATATAAATATTTTCAATAAAAATCAACACTTGAGCTTCTTTTGAGTGTACTTTCATGATAAAGTAGTCATTTGCTTGATCGCATCGTTCTTACGATGTTGCCCGTTAGTTGGTTAATATATTTAACTATATTACCTAGTTGATTTGTGAATATAATAATGAAATATTCTTAAGAAAGCCTTGATAAACGTCTTTTTGAGACTCGACAGTTATTAGAGTACAAGGCAAATATGGGCTAGTGTAACGACCCTAGTGACTCAACATAGACTCTACATACTGACTTTTCCAACATAGGCACATCTTGAATAAACTTTCTAAAAACAATATGGCGCGTTTTAGTCCGGAAGACTTTTTTCGCCTCAATTAACGTTAAAGGAATTTCGATATCGTTAATTTGGTACATTTTGCATGTAATAGGATAAGGTCAGGGCCAGGGATGGAAAAAAATCGCTTCTAGTGATCAAAAACGTGGGTGCAATTAGATTCAGATTCATTGACATCACTACTTGTAAGCAATAAATACTTTCTCGCGATCTGTACAGATTATGACAAACATCACATCAGATCATGTTCATTGCTTGACTGCGTTGAGAAACACTATGATCGACTGCTGAGAATTGATGAGCGAACAAAATCTTGTCATAAAAGGTAAAGATTCACTGTTTGTCATGAGCTGTACAGATCATAATCTGTGCGTGTGACAATAACTCGCAGAGTCGATAAAAATCACAGATTTTTCATCCCTGCTACGTCCCTACTACGGGAACTACACACAAGCAAGCAACGTCTTGGTACTACATCCCGACGACCTTCTACTTTTTGTTCGACCTACTTTGCAGCCTGTTAGTGTGCAGTTACGGGGTTACAATCTTATTAGCTCTAACAGTCACATCCAGTCGAGTTTCGAACATACGAGACGACTGGCTCCGCGTCGTACCTCGAAGCCAACTGGGAGGTTACACACAAAAAAAAGTTTTTCTAAGACTTGACCCTTCTTTATCGACAGACTTCACAGTCGGCTATTTAGCATCCTACTGACACTAGCTAGTATGGCCACTAAGTCGAGATTCGTCGACTTAGTGACTTAGTGACGACGACAACATACGACGATTGGCTTGTTCGATCAGCATCTTACATCGAAGCTAACTGAGCAACTTTAGATGAAACACACCTTTTTTGTATATTTTAAACAATTCAGAGAAATGCATTGGCATTTTAATAATGAAATGTATTTGTTTATTGTAGTATTATTTAAGAAAACACCCTCATAAAGAAAATATTATGACCTGTTAATGTCGATTATCCAATCACGGAGTCTCTGGATGATTACAAAATGATTTGATGATTACCTAAGTAAGACGTAGTAATTCGTAGACTAAAATGTAGACGGATTTCACTTGACGGATTGAAACTTGTCTATGAGGCCGACAGAACCCCTTTAGCATTCAATGGAACATTTTGTGTGTAAAAATTTCATGTGAATTTTGCATACTTAGTTTTTTCAAAATTGGTCTAAACTAACTTTTGTAAAGGGCTCTATTTGTAACTTTTTTTATTATAGATATAACTCGAAAATTATAGGACTTACAAAAAAATGATCTATGACCCTTACAAAACCTTCTGGTTTTCATAAAAAAAATACTGAAAAAATTAAATTTCTACACTAGAAAAAAAACCTGAATTAATCCACCTAGCGGTGTAACCTGGCCTTTCTGCTGTAACAATATTTTTTTTAGTTTCTCAGGATCATTTTTAATTAAGTTGACTATATTTTTAATTATCAGTTATCAAAATGTTTATGTAACAGTCAAATTCACAAGAACGTACTGCGTGCAATAATTATATTTTCTATCGTAAGGTGCGTAATTATTTGAAAGCGTTATTTAATTTACTTTATTTATATTTATTTTTATAATATTTAATTTTTGTAGAATGAAAAGCGAAGCAAGCCCATGGATATAATCGTCTTAAGAACTTGGCCCTTCTTTATCGACAGACTTCGCAGCCGGTTATTAGAGTACAGCACAGGAGTACAGGTGCTAGTGCAACGATCCTACTGATTCTATAGCAGCACCGCACAGTCGAGATTTGACTTGTTAGGCTAGTATCGTATCTCGAAGTTAACTGGGTGGGCGAATGATATGAAAATAAAGAAATAGTGCAAAAGCAGCGCCACAAACATGCTTGAGCATGGAAAAAATAATTGTTTTCCCAGCGCTAGTATTTTTGATGGCACGAGCGTTCTCATATGCACTAAATTCATTTGAACTTATTAGCATTTGCAAATCTAGATACCACTAACCTTTAGTGCTAGCACAAAACAGAATTCACTCAAATACTAGCGCTACTTGTCGCAAAACTTATAACCTTGCTGAAAACAGTAGTTTGCTTTATTGCTGAAATCGCGAGATATACCGAGATGAGGTTAACGTTCTACAGGCGTTCTACAAAATACAACAGCACGAGCAACCATGGATTAAACAAACTGCTATTCTTCGTATATATCAGTGGTGCCCAGGCACAGGCATGGTGCGGGCCAAATGAGATCGCCCCATGATGTCGCGGGTCGCAAATTCCTCTGGCCATTCCTGCGCATAACAAAATGCAAAAAATGCGGCAATAACAACCATTTTCTGGGAATTACCACAAGATTTAAACCGGAAAGCATTCAGAACGACAAAATGCACGAGGCATTACGGCTGATTTGTGTGACTCCTGTGTCATCAAAAAAGTTACTCATAACAAGTCCACCATCTCTCAAATCAGTCCGCAGGCCGCAGTTTGGCCATCACTGGTATAGATACACATACACATACATACACACATACACACATACACAGACACATTCATACATAAATATATACAAACATACATATATACACACATACATTGAATGCAATCAGTACTTGATTGGAATATTCTGTTTTTACACATCTTGAACGGTTCAATACATAACACTTAAGAGTTTAAGCTTGAATAACTTTTGAATTAATTGTCCGAATTTCAATAATTTGGTTGCGTTTGATAGATCTGAACTGCAATTTTCAAATAATGATAAATCGCAGAAGTTTTATCATTGCGTTATTGCGTGTTGAAAAAATGTGTTTTAAATACCTATTTTGCGCATTTCTTTATGACTTTCAAGCCACAAACCCAATCGTCATGAAATTTGGAGGTTATAACTTTAAAAGGGTTTCCTTTCATTTGCAATAAATTTTGTTCAAATCGATCGAAGGACCCTGAGAAAATGAGGTCTCGTATTTTATGTATTTTTACACATAACCTTAGAACTGAAAGCCCGGTCAATATGAAATACAATAGTGAACAGTGGGAGAACTAGACCTTTCATTTGATAAACTAAGATCATCTAAATCGGTCCAGTCATCTCAGAGAAAAGTGGGACACACACACACACACACACACACACACACACACACACACTTTTTGCCATGGTAACACTCTAACGGGTAAAGGTGCTGGTAGGTAAATGGCCTTCACTGTTAGAACGTGCAAAATTCATTTTCAATGAAAAATATGACGAATGTCCTCAAAAGAGATTTCTTGCCATTTTGGCATCAATTTTATAACATTTTGGCCATGCGTTCGAGAGTTATCATCAAGAGTCCAGATATAGGAAACCATGAAAGTCAAACCGTGAGCTTGATGGTTTTTACGATGTAGACTTTGACAAAATGATCCAGACAGGTAAAATTTTCACAAAAAAAAAAACAATATTAAAATTTGGTCTTGTTATTGTCTGTTTTATGTTTTATGAAAGAGTCTAAAATTCCTCGAGTTCGATTAGTTTTTCAGCTACGCAAAAATTTTTGTTTTGTTTGTATGAAAGTCCTTATTCTCCTACCACAGAAGTGAGGAGTCTCAAACCATCATTAAAAAAATCCTGCCTACAAAATTGCCAAATTTGGTTCCATTTGCTTGATTAGTTCTCTAGTTATGAGAAACTTTGTATTTCATTTGTATTCCTGCTTGTTATCCTCTAGTGGGGGGAGGGGTCTCTAATCATCATAAGAACCTTCCTCGGCCCCAAAAACCCCTACATGCAAATTTTCACGCCGATCGGTTCAGTAGTTTTCGATTCTATAAGGAACATATCGACAGACAGACAGGCAGAAATCCATTTTTATAAGTATAGATTTCGAGATTTGTAGAGGCCAGTGCATACGGGAGGTATGCTGGGTTATTCAGGAGTGTGTCAAATTTTTTTCTGTTTACTTGTCTCTGACTCTGTCGCGGTCTAACGTAAACTTTTCTCTTAAGTGAAGGAGCGTTTTGTGAGATGAATGATAAACTGGACAAAACTGGAAAACTTTTCGATATGAGGTCAAAAATATATTGGATCGTTCAATGGTAGGTGGGACTCCAACCCACACTCTCTCGGTTGGTACCCGAATGTTTTGGCAATTAAACTACAGCCGCATCCATCTATTAAATAGTTTCTTGTCTAATTTTGTCCCTCCGGTCTAGCCATTCCATATACGCACACATACGCTCCCCCGTGGTTGAAGCAAAACGCAATCATACAAAAAATGATAACCGTCGGCGGGGGGTAGGGTAAAGTGGTGCAAAACATCATTTTGCAGAGCAACGGCGTCGTTGTTCCACGTTTTTCAACTTCTAGAAGACTTTGGGATCTTTTTTACACTTACTCCTGGTGAAAATTTCTAACAAAAAACAGTATTTTTTGTTATTTTTGACGATTTTGGCAAGAGTCAAAATCATTATGTGAGGCAGAACGTCAAAACCCGTGGACAAAACGCACCAAGTTTACCCAGCTAGGCGTTAAATGCAACTAACAAATTTACATTCAATCACTTGTTGTATAAACTCCTAAAACTAGGCTGCCGAAATGGCGCAAGCGTTCATTATAGCGTTTGTTACATACGCTTGTTTGCTGGGATACAATGGGTTCATATCTCAACATAATTGGCAATAAAATTTAATCATCTACTTTTCTCCAACTGATGTGTGATGAAATATTGTAAGTTAAACAATGTACAATTAGGTTTAAGGCAAATTTTAAGTCCTATACAATGCATAATATTGCTACATTTTTAATAAATAATCCGAAACAAAAGATGTACTACAAATTAAAAATATTTTATAACTGTTCGATCCCGCTGTGATGCATTCTACCCCTGTTTTGTATTTTGAAGTTTTTTGCAATATAGGGGAAATGTGTATAATGTGCCCCCCCTAAGAATAAATGGATATATCTCTGTTATGCTTCTCCAAGCTAACGTGACAACTACGAGTATATGTTGGTATTTAAGCTTACAACCAATTGCAATTATTTATTTCGTTTAGTATTGTGGAATAAAGATGCTAGGAATTATTTAAGAAAAGCACCTAAATGTTGTGTTTCTCGTCTGCGCTGGGTAAAATGCCCCACCTGCGGTATAATATGCCCAATGCGGTAATTTGAGTATTTCTACCAGTGACAGACCAACTCTACTTTGTATAAAGTAAAACTATTTCCTTTGTTTTCAAAATATCGTATTTTTATATAAAATAAACCTAGTTTCGGCCTTCTGGTGCACGTTTTCTTTTCTGCGTGGGGCACATTATACCGCAGCTGTGGCATTTCGCACCGCGTAGTTGAATTACCTGGAATTTGGACGTAGGTAATAAATTATTCCCACCACGGTAACTCTACAATAGTAATTGAATTAAATAATGGCAATTGACTTCAACTTAGATCTGATTACATATGTTTATAGCCACATTTGCAAGGGGGGCAAATTGCACCACCGCAAGTGGGGCATTTTGGCCTGCTTTAACTTATTTGAAAAAATATTAAATGCTAAAGCAAATAAAGCGTTTCAAACCGCCATTTTTGGCAAGGATGTCTTTTTGAAGTTCACTTCACGCAATCGAATCGCAACAACCGGTTATTAACAGATTTTGACAAGAAAATAGCTTATGGAAATGACGCCAAAAGTTACATCGGAAGCTGTTCAAAAACAAATTTATTTTTGTTTTGTTTTTACAGCATGTGACAACTGTCATACTTGCATAGTAGGCTAGTTCCATCAAATACTATGGTTTCTGGGTGGTTTTGCATTTTAATTCCGCTTGTTTAATGAAAAACGAAGGGGGGGCACATTGGCCAGGGGGGGCACGTTATACACAATTCCCCTATGTGAAAAACATGCTTAGTTAATGCCGTTTTTGTGATGAATCATCGAGTGTGACAGTATATAAATTAGATAGACTGTATTTATTATGAAATTTGCATACCGACTAGTGGTAAAAGCTTAAGAGAAAACCGTGTGTGCATGTATGGAATGGTTAGACTGGAGGGACAACATTAGAGATGAGCCTATCCTAATAGATGGATGCGACTGTAGTTTAATTGACAAAACACTCGAACACCGGACCGGAACTCAGTCTTCAGTTTTTAAAATGCTTTTTTTCAGTGATAGAAATTTATTTATATTTTTGCAGTATTTTTTATGAAAATTTAGAATATTTTCTATAGTCTATAGTTGCCCATAGATAATTTTTTTAGGTCCTAATTTTCGAGTTTTATTTTTTATAAAAAAATAAAAATATTTGAGCCCTTTCGAAAAGTTAGTCTAGATCAATTTTGGTAAAATTTAGTATGCAAAGTTTCTTATTTACATGAGACGACTCAACACACACAAAGTTTCCTTGAATTGTGAGAGGATCATGCCTACCTCTATTCCAGTTAGCGCGAAATCCGTCAATATGAAAATAAGAGACTAAAAATATTTTTCGGAATCCAAATCCTACTTTGATTACAAAAGAAAACTTTGGTTGAAATTATAATGACGCTTTAAAATGGAAAATACTCATTCCCGTAAGCTTATCAAACGTGAATAAACTACAATAATGCGCAGTATCTCTTCCAACAGTCAACTCTACAGTTTAATAAAAACACTTTACATCGATGTGGCAAATAGAAAATAAAAATATATTACCAAAAATAGTCAGGCTTTTAAGTTAGTTGATAAAATTTTTCTTATTCTTTTTACATAGCATGTAACTTTTGATTGATTTTGCAAAAACACTTAACTCTCATTAAGACTGCTGGAGAGTTGATTGAACACATATAAAGTAAAATATTGATAAGTACTTATATATACATCAAGTTGATGTCATACATACACAAACACTAACAAGAAAAAGAGCACAAATCATAATTAAGCAATAATAAAAAGTAAAAATAAGCTACACTTCGCCCATCTACCCGAAAAACAATCAGCTGACACAATGTTCCGATCTTACTGACGTTGATTTATATTCATAAAAAGTATTACCGACGGCATTTCTGTGCTGCAATGCCTTACATTCACTTAAATTGAAGACATTAAAAATTCTATATTATTCCTACAAATACGTTCTCTTTCACAAAACTTCCATAATTTTGACAAACATTTTGCACAAGGATCAAGCAAATCGCTCTTTAATGTTTAGGTGCAGTTGTAGTAGAAAGTCGCAGCTCGAAGCATTTCGGAAAATTAATAAACGATATCAACAACTTGGAAACAAATTTATGTTCGCAACATACATCACACACTGGGAACGGTAAAATTGAAAAATATTAGATTTTTACCTGCCTCGAGCGTCAGAAACGTACCATTTAATAACACAACGAAGCGAATGAATTTTCGGTAACACCACATACACATCACGTTTCCAGAAAAAATGACTATCGTTAATTACAATAATTTTTCCTCGCTCAAGTCCTTTTCGCCTAACGACACAATTATATTAACTTTGTTTTCTTTTATCCCGTCGAAATCGCTGCCATTGAGAGTGATTTATTCGATGCTCCTTTTCGTAAATCCGACTGGTTTGAAGCTGTGTTTTTTGTTTCGGTTTCACTCACTCAGTCCAATTTTCCTTTTCACTGTGCGGTTTTAATAGCTTTTGATTTTCCGCTTTTCCTCTGTGCAATTTTATGCTCACTAATTATCACTTTACTAGCAATTGGAAAAACTCACTTTTTCGCTTTTGGTGTGTTAATTATGAACGAGTGGTCCGCTTTGCTCTTTATCCTGAGCGATTTTCCAATTCATTCAAACTGCTTGAAATCTTTTGATGATCCGTTGTTGACTGCAACTATTAGTAATACTTTTCAAAGTATTCCAACAGCTTCACAGCACTTCACTGTAGTGATAACATTTTTTTTCACTGAATTTTCCACACAGAATAATATTTTGTTTTAAAAATAGGCCAACGGCCAAACTTTCCCGCCCACTGAATTGCAAGGTTTGAACATCAGATTGCTTGTTCGAAAAATGATTATTATTTAACGAGCCAACAGCACACTTGACATCGAAGTAAGGAGGCCTTATAATACCTCACACGTTTCCTACTTATCATTTATCAGTGTCAGAAATGTTCTGAACTAATGCGATCACGCGGATTTTCTTCGTGCTGGATCTGATGGCGATGCTCCACCGAGACTCTTTCAAAGCTCTCACAGGAAGATAATCCTTCTCTCCTCCCTTTCCTCATCAAGCACAGCAAAACAAAAGCAGCCCTGTTGGCACTGCAGTGTAACTAACACCATATAGCTCGATGCTAAAAACGTGTCCACCTACAACGACCGCGAGAAGTCAACTGAAACGTTGATGCCATTTCGTACCTCATGGCACGGTATGCGGAGGAAATTTTGTCAATGCACCACGAAGAATGTGAACCCTCCGAAGCATCGAGAGCAAGGGAATCCAACAATAGCCCATAAGGTTCTCCCGGCGGAAATGCTGTGCTACCGTGATACAACATAAGCTTTAGAGAGCGAGAGCGTCGCACAGAGAAGACGGAACGCAAGCATGTGTAACGAAATCACACTGCGAGACTTTGGTGTTTAGTCGCCGAAACCGTATGTATTTGCCAACCACTGCACGGCTGTGGGTGGTGTTTGGGAGGCAAATTCGGCCGTTCACCAGTCGGTTGTTTTGCTCATCAGAGCATAACGCATAAAGCGATGAGAGAGGAAAGCAAATGTGCCTTGTATAATGTACGGAGATGGAGTCTGTTACACTAGTCGCGTACGAAGCGCGGGTACTGTCGCAGAATCCAAGTACGAAAACGTAAACAACGCTCGACTCACTTTTCACATCTGTTCTTGCTATGAAAATAATTATTCGGAAGAAGCGCTGTTCAGGTTTTTCTCCTTCCTGCATTCATGCGAGTGAGTGATTCATTCGTCTGGTTTCCGAGACCAATTCAATGTCTAAAGAAGCGTCTTGCGCGGTATAAATAAGCATTGTTTCCAGTTTGGTCAAGACCGTTTTAACTGCGAAGCATCATTCAAATGTCATCTGCCAATGTCATAGATTTTAGCATAAGTTTACCTCTAAAATTCCCAATTATTATATTATTACAAAATGTTCTTAAGCACATGGCACTTCCGATGAACTCAGTATGAGTTTTGTAGATCATATGACAATCTTAAGCCGTTGACTATGATGGACAACAATGAACAATTAGAATTTTCAGTGCAAATCGGAAGTACAGCTAAGCTGGATTTTCAATAGTGACTGTACCGTCATGGAGAAACGAATCGACTCTTATACGGCCACAATTCGAAATATGCCACCAGCCCGTGACACACCAACCGACAGACAACTAGCAGCAAGCGTAGGGTAACGAACGGCAAACGGTGACGGGAGTTCACTTTCGTTACGCTCGCTGATCATCATGTGCCCGATTCGGTGACTCGACTTCTCCTATCGTTCCTGTTCGCTTCCCCCCACACTTCATCCTAAATCTACACACTATCCGTTAGCAAACATTTTGCGGCTTCGAATTTTACGCGCTGTGGCGATTTGTATTGTATTGCTCCGTACACATTTTCCGTTAATGTACCGAATGTGATCTAGTAAAAATTGTGAAAGGCATACAATGGAAGGCAGGGCATAAAAGCAGGGCCAAAATAAAGTAAAAAAGAAATAAATAACTAAACGCTGCTTTCTTGCATGCGGTGAGTAGAATGCTAATTATTGAAAATAGTTTTTATGGTAATTATTGATGGTGTATGACTACGATAGCCCCATTACGTGAGCTTCGGATGTTTCGTTCACGCTTTTGTTTATGCATTTTATTTACAGAGAACAGAAGCATTTATAGTGTTAAACTGACATATTTTTGACAAAATGCTACCACACTAAAACTTGAGTGAAGCAATTACACTAAATGTGTGTTTAGAGATTGTGTTTTACAACACAATTTTTCATCCAGTATTCAATACAAAAAATGTATTAAACATTATTTTGCGTTCCTTTTGTCGTAATAATTAATATCCACGGTTCAATAAACAAGCTTTCCAATATCGTTACATGCATAGGTACTTCTTTTACTACATTGAACGTCACTAGTACATATACGAATACGATCAAACGTTGTTTCACTATCTTGCATATTAATCCTCTAACGGGTAAGTTCTATAGGCGGCCTTCGATTTTTGAGCTTCAGAGCCACATACAAAATTTGCTTTGAATTGACCACATACAAAATGTATCCAGAGCAGATTTCTTGACATTTTGATATTAATAATACAACATTCTGACCATGCTTTCAAGATTTATAAGTCATAATCTTTCAAAAACAAGAATTCCGAAAAATTCCTAAAAACAATTATGGCGCATTTTTAGTTTTGAACAAAAGACATCTAGAATAAAATGATTGACCTAAAAAAAATTATTGGTAATTGATATACTTTATTTCAATTTTGTGCTATTGAAATAAAGTATATAAATTACTAATTGAATTGCAAAAATATCTGGGTGAAGCGTTAGTCATGAAATAGAAAAAAAAGAAAATAGACTATTTCTTACCTGGCGCTCCTCACATAATTATTTTTACATGAAAACAAAACTGGAGCTACTTTTGAGTGTACTTTACTGAAAAAATAGTCAATAGCTAATCAAAATATAATCAAAAATCAATTAAAAATGTAATATATCCAAGTTGAAACGAAAGTCTGGAATACAATATGTTTCTATTTGAAGGTCTGGTTTGAGGGCGCCACTTATCTTGACGTGAGGTGCAGAGTGGCCGTCATGTTATTCGAAGCTAAGCTAAAAAGGAAAGGCAAAGGACAAAATATAGGTGATAAGAAATACCTAATAGCCTGTAAGGGTGCATGCACCAAAATTTAACATATATTCTTCTTGTGTGTATTTTTATACCGACCTGTAACCATAGCATAGAATTTAAGTTAGCAGTAAAATTCAAATCTATTTTTTGGACAGTACGATGAATTCACGAGTCTTATTCATATGAACAGGATAAATCACCAACACTTCAGTACACTGAAGTCGCTTTTTACGCGTTTTTTTACGCGAATTTTGGAATTTACGCGGATGTGCTCAAAACGTCTATTTTTTCGCGCAGTGTTAAAATCCACAAAATTTTTTTAGGCGAAATTTTGGTTTTTACGCGAATTTTAAAATTTACGCGGTTTTGATTTACGCGGGACGTATCCTTCGCGTAAAAAGCGACTTGAGTGTATATCACAACAGATGCAATATTGCACCAACCACCATGCCGCAATAGAAGAAACTTATTTTTTCCAATCCGCACAGAGGCATTTAAAAATGTGCCTACATATATTTATGGCATCCACCTGACCAGGTATACAATGGATAAAAAAATTATTGCTTTGCTTCGACTGTTTCTTTGATTTTCTTCCAGTCTTCCAAACGATTCAGTGCGAATTCCACAGTCTAGTTGTACATAAAACAAGACGCGAAGAGAATTCGAATAGAGCTTCACCAATAAACGGACGCCCTGCCATTAATGCAGGTTCGTTGTAAGCTGCACTGCACGGCGACGATGGCCGGGAATAAAAGACAAAGAAACGCATTTGATACCTACTGGAAGCCGGACAGTCACAATCACAATTGACACATACTTTTTGCGCATAGCTTCGCTTTGTTTCATCGTTCATCGACTTGGAATGTGAATTATGCTACTTTGATAGTAGGTGAATATTGTTTCAATGGCGAGGTCAACGGTAGTCATCGGAGGTCGTATGACAGGTTATGGAAGTCACTGGACGAACTGCTATGCTGATCGGTGATAAACGTTTTATTTTATGAGTAATATAAAAACTATGGTATAAGTTATAGTCCATTCATTCATTTATTTATTTATTTATCTTAGTACGCTCAAAAACATATGTAATGCATTATCAGTAAATATGAAATTGCACAATAATTGCTGTTACAGCGTGCGCAATGGTCCAGAATCAGAAAAAGCGGACGTTAACCCTCTAACGGGTAAGACCGTCTGTAGACGGCCTTCGCTTTTGGAGCTCCAGAGCCGCATACGAAATTTTTCTTGAATTGACAATATGAGGTATATGTTCAGAACAGATTTCCTGACATGTTGATACTAATATCACAACATTCTCACCATGCGTTCAAAAGTTATCATCTTTCAAAAACAAGAATTCCGAAAAAAAATATGTGCGAAAATCCCCCATTTTACGTTTGAAGAAAAAGGATATCTAGAACAAAACGTTCAATCTCAAACTTTTCCTATGAGTAATTTACATGCTTTTTTTCCAATTTTGTGAGATATTTGAACTGAAAAAATAATTGGGTAGAGCGTTAGGCATAAAAAACTAAAAAGAGAAATTGGACTATTTCATACCTAGCGGTCCTCCAGATAAATATTTTCTCATGAAAATCAACACTCGAGCTTCTTTTGAGTGTACTTTCATGATAACGTAATCATTTGCACGATCGCATAGTTTTTACGATGTTGCCCGTTAGAGGGTTAAAATGCGTAATTTTTCTAGAGTGGTGTTTATTAATAAAATAAAGTGCATTTTTCTGCACTATAAGGGTGACTATGAATTCACATATTAGGATGATACGAATTTTTGTTTTTTTTAATAATTTGAAAAAAGTTTATCCTCTATATCTATCTTCCGCTATATCTCTGCATATTAGTGTTGATAGGAGGAAATGCTTATCAACTTAGGGGCTATATTGGCACGCTCCATTGTACCGGATTTTTAATTACAGGTATAATAAATTTAAGTTTGTCACAAGGTTTTCGAGCCACCGTAAATCTCGCATGTGCATAATATTTCTCGATATAATTTTTCAAACTATGGTTCATTATGTAGTACCATTACCATTATATTTTATTTATAAAAAAGGTGTATTTTTGACCTTAATTTTCTTAATTACTGGCTTTACAAGAAAATATCCGAATATCCAGGTTCGTCTCATATAAGCGGTGCTTACATACTAAGAATCGTTTCGTATGGTAATTTAGCATCGTTTGCTTTCGTGTCTCGCTCGTTGAATTTTTCCGGCTGCGGTTGTTTCAGAAGGCCATTCATTTGAGCACGCTTAGCAATGGTGCGTTTACAAACCGGAACAAATCTTATAAACGTGCATTTTAATCATGAAATCGGTTACCTAGAATTTTAAGGTTTCTCATTAGTTTTGCATTTTAATTTGTGCTAGTTTGGGAATAAACGAGCTGGGGCGTATAGCCCACCTGTGCCACATTATACACATATCCCCTACTACTACTCTGATGGTTCTATGTGCAATCTCAGCTGATCTAGATCAATCGCGGGCAACTCACGGGCGGTCAAACTAGGCTATGCTATGCAAAAAATTTTAGAACATACTACAATAAGCAACTTTGCTGAATATAGTAACTATATACCTCTTACTGGTTGCGATATATAATGATGTGTTTAAAAAGAGTACCTAAAAATTAATTAATGCTCATTGAGCATTGCTCAATAACTTTGCACACGATTTTTTTATTGCTTTCAAATCTATACCTATAAAAATGGATTTCTGTCTGTCTGTCTGTCTGTCTGTCGGGATGTTCCTTATAGAATCGAAAACTACTGAACCAATCGCGTGTCAATTTGCATGTAGAGGTTTATGGGGCCAGGGAAGGTTCTTATGATGGTTAGAGACCCCTCCCCCCACTAAGATGGTGGGGGGCTCCCATACAAATGAAACACAAATTTCTGCATAACTCAAGAACTAATCAAGCAAATGGAACAAAATTTGGCATGTGGGAGTTTTTGGAGACAAGAATTTTTCTATGGTGAATTGAGACCCCTCCCCTCTTTAGAAGGGGAATTGTGACTCCTCTCTCCTTTAAGAGGGGGGGGGGGCTCCCGTACAAATGAAATACAAATTTCCTCATAACTCGAGAACTAATCAAGCAAATGGAACCAAATTTGGCATGTGGGTGTTTTTGGAGGCAAGAATTTTTTCTATGATAAATTAGGACCCCTTACCGTTTTAGGAAGGGGGGCTCCTATACAAATGAACTACAAATTTCCTCCTAATTCAAGAACTAATCAATCAATTGGAACCATATTTGGCATGTTTGTGCTTTTGGAGGCAAGAATTTTTTCTATAATGAATTAGGACCTTTTTAGGAGGGGGGGCTCCCATACAAATGAAATACAAAATTCCTCATAACTCCAAAACTAATCAAGCAAGTGGAACAAAATTTAGCATGTGGGTGTTTCTATAGGCAATTTTTTTCGATGGTGGATTGAGAGTTATAAGTTATAATCTTTTACATGCCTCTTTAGGAGGGGAATTATAACCCCTCCCCACTTCAATAGTGGGGGGCTTCCATACAAATAAAATACAGTAGGATTTCGAATTTGGCAACAAATGCGTGTCGCCTATGTTGCCAAAATCGAAACCGTGCCAAAATCGAGACCCTTTTTGGATATGAAAAAATTTAATGTAAATGCTTTAGAAGTTGACTAAATATCATTAATCAACGATTGCAACTATTTTATGTTTAAAAAGTCCGACAAGAGCTGTCCGTCCGGTGCAAATAAGTTATTGACACCCTGCGGTAAGACATAGTCCTACGACAATAAAGATATTATTGTTCGAAACCACATAACTTTTTTGCATGAACATATTCAGGGCATCATTTTTTCGTCATTTAAATCATGTATGCGGAAAGTGATGGTGATGATGGTTGGTAAACGGCCGGATAATGCGGAATATAGACCCCATAGTGGTCGTTAGCCTCTTATCCAGTAACTCCGATCCCGACCTCCTCGTGGTACCAGCCGGAATACGAGCAACCTTAGCGGAGATCGGGTAACCAACCCCGGTGGAAACTAAGGTCGTATACTAACCGGGAAGGAGGTAGTGAGTCTCGGCACTATAAGATGGCAGCCCCATCGCGAGACTCGGTAGTGTTGCCCCAGTACGGCTACAGACCTAAATAAACTTAAACTAACAACATTCAAGCATTTTCGGAGCGGAATATTCGGCATCGACCTAGGCGACGGAATAAGGACGACGAATGGAGACTCGGGACTTGGAACTGCAGATCGCTAAATTTCGCAGGTTGCGAGCGGGTGCTGATTGAACAGCTGGAACCCCGCAAACTCGGCATCGTAGCTCTGCAGGAAATCTGTCGCAAAGGAGAGAAGGTATGGAAGATCCGTGGCGGAAAGGCGCAGTTTTATCAGAGCGCTGGCCCTACCAACGAGCTGGGAACGGGCTCTGTAGTGCTGGGCGGAATGCAGGATCGCGTGATAGATTGGAAGGCGATCAACGAGAGAATGTGTGTATTGAGGATAAAGGGTCGTTTCTTCAATTATAGCATCATTAACGTGCACTGCCCGCACGAAGGTAGACCCGACGATGAGAAAGAAGCGTTCTACGCGAGGCTGGAGGCAACGTACGACAGCTGCTCGTCACGGGACATCAAGATCGTCATCGGGGATATGAACGCCCAGGTCGGTAGGGAAGAAATGTATAGACCGGTGATAGGACCCCATAGCCTGCACACCGACACAAACGATAACGGCCAACGATGTATAAACTTCGCAGCTTCCCGAGGCCTGGTGATCCGAAGCACCTTTTTCCCGCGCAAGGATATCCACAAAGCCACCTGGAGATCACCTGACCAACGTACAATGAACCAAATTGACCACGTTCTCATAGAGGGCCGGTTCTTCTCTAACATCACGAACATACGCTCCCGTAGGGGTGCGGACATCGATTCTGACCATTACCTAGTAGCAGTACACGTGCGCTCAAAGCTGTCCACCGTATACCGGACACGTCAAAGCCGCCCTCCTCGGCTGAACATCAGGCAGCTAGATAACCCACAAGCTGCCGAGAACTACGCGCGAGTACTGAATGAGGCACTGCCTTCTTCCGACGAGTTAGGTGCTTCAAACCTCGAATACGGTTGGGGCAGAATACGCTCGGCCATCGGAGAGGTCGCTACCGCGGCACTAGGTATTGAGCCTCGGAGTACACAAAATGATTGGTTTGATGGGGAATGCCAACAAGCGGTGGAGGAGAAAAAAAATGCTTGGAAAAATTATCTAAGTATTGCCACTAGAGAGAACCTGGCCAAGTACCGACGAGCTAGGAACAAGTTGACCACGATCCTGAGGAGAAAAAAGCGCCAAAAGGAGGACAGAGATCGTGAAGAATTGGAGCAACTATTCCGAGCTAATGACACGCGCAAGTTTTATGAGAAGGTGAACCAAACTCGGAAGGGCTACACACCGAAACCTGACATGTGTAGGGACGAGGGAGGGCATCTAATTACAAACGAGCGCGAGGTGGTCGACAGGTGGAAGCAGTTCTTCGATGAACACCTCAATGGCGAAGTCGCAGAAGGAGGCGGAACGGAAATTAACCTAGGAGCGCCCATGGAAGATAGTGATGTCCTAGCATCTGATCTCCAAGAAGTCAAACGAGAAATCAGGTTGCTGAAGACCAATAAAGCCGCTGGGAAGGACCGCCTACCGGCAGAGCTTTATAAACATGGCGGAGAAACGCTAGCAAAGGCTCTACACTGGGTTATTTCGAGGATTTGGGAGGAGGAAAAGCTACCGGAGGAATGGATGGAAGGAGTGGTTTGTCCCATCTACAAAAAGGGTGATCGGCTAGACTGCTGCAACTATCGCGGTATTACGCTGGTAAATGCCGCCTACAAGGTACTCTCCCAGATCCTGTTACGCCGGCTGTCACCGATAGCACAAGGTTTCGTAGGGAATTATCAGGCGGGTTTCATGGGGGCTCGCGCAACTACGGACCAAATTTTTACTATCCGACAGATCTTGCAGAAATGTCGGGAGTACAACGTGCCCACGCATCACATCTTTATTGATTTCAAAGCAGCATACGATACAGTCGATCGAGACAAGCTATGGCAGATAATGCACGAATACGGTTTTCCAGACAAACTGACGCGACTGATCAGAGCTACATTGGATCGAGTGATGTGTTTCGTACGCATCTCTGGGACACTCTCGAGTCCCTTCGAGACGCGACGAGGGTTGAGACAAGGTGACGGACTATCCTGCATGCTGTTCAACATCGCTCTTGAGGGGGTGATCCGACGAGCGGGCATCGAAACGAGAGGCACGATTTTTACCAAGAGTAGCCAACTTCTAGGCTTTGCAGATGACTTCGATATCATTGCCAGGAACTTTGCGACGGCGGAGGCAATCTACGCCAGACTGAAAGCGGAGTCTAGGAGAATTGGGCTAAAAATAAATGCGTCGAAGACCAAATACATGAAAGGAAGAGGCTCAAAGGAAACAAATGTGCGCCTCCCACGGACGGTAACCGTTGACGGCGACGAACTAGAAGTGGTAGAAGAGTTCGTGTATTTGGGATCGCTGGTGACCGCGGACAACAACACTAGTAAGGAGATCCAGCGGCGCATCCAAGCGGGAAATCGGGGCTACTTTGCCCTTCGTAAAACGCTACGATCAGGAAGCATACGCCGCCGCACGAAGCTAACAATGTACAAAACCATTATTAGACCGGTAGTTCTTTATGGACTTGAAGCCGTGACGCTGCTTACGGAGGACATACGCGCCCTTGCCGTGTTTGAGCGGAAAGTGCTGCGGACGATATTTGGCGGAGTACAAACTGAAAGCGGAGAGTGGCGGAGGCGTATGAATCACGAGCTACAGGCACTGCTTGGGGAGACTCCCATCGTACATCTAGCGAAAGTTAGCAGGCTACGGTGGGCCGGACACGTCGTAAGGATGCCGGACGACAGTGCGACGAAAATAGTCCTCTTCAACAACCCCACCGGCACCAGGAACAGGGGGGCCCAACGTGCACGATGGCTCGACCAGGTCGAAAGCGATTTGCGACTTCTGAGACGATTAGGAAATTGGCGACGAGTGGCCCAAGACCGAGTTGAATGGAGACGAGTGCTTGAAACAGCACGAGCCACCCCGGCTCTATGCTGCTGAAGAAGAAGAAGAAGGAAAGTGATTGATATTTAAGCATATTTTTGGAAGTGAAATGTCTTGTGTTGCCAAAAACGAATACTTTTGTTGCCAAAATCGAACCATGCCAAAATCGAACCATGCCAAATTCGAAATCCAACTGTATAATTGATCTTTGAGTACTCTATTTAAACACATTATATATCGCAACCAGTTAGATAGTTACTATATTCAGCAAAGTTACTTATCTTAGTATGTTCTATAAGTGTTTGAAGGAATTTTTTTTAGAAATTATTTTAAAAAACGAGTTTGAATCACCCTGAAAGGTGAATTCACGGTCACCCCAATAGTGCAGAAAGATACGCTATATTTTATTAACAAACTTCTCCAAAGACACCACCCTTGAAAAACTGCGTATTTTTGACCCAATTGCTAATGGCCGCTTTTTTGCGATTCTAGATTAATGTACGTGGGAAGAATGGGACAGTGAGTGTTATGTCTGTAGTGCTAGTGTTCAAGAAAAAAGTGTGTGACGATTTTTTAGTGAGATTTTCTTCAAAAAGTTATGTCTGTTTGTCTGTGGTTTGGCCATTGATTAATATGAAAGACCTTAACCATACTAAATTTTCTTAGTCGAGAAAATATTCTGGTGGAACTAAATTATTGATAAATTAGGTGCCGTTAATTGGCTTGTATCATACGTTTTACTTAAAATCCATAACATCAACACCGCATCTGTCAACTGTGATAAAAATATGCCCATTTATATCCAGCATTTCACTCTTTCTTTCCCACAGACACGCATGCATGATGTTATCAAACAACTTAATTATATTTCATGCTGCTATATGAAAGTAAACTCTGTAATAAGGACAGGGATTAAATTATTCCAGCTGTAACACACTTGACATCCACTCAGACAGCCAGTGTTTTTGCTCCCATCGTCATTAGATTAGGTCAGATATCCTACCTGTGCCACCTAACTGAAATCCTACTCTCTCGGTCTGTTTAAATGACTATTTCATTTAATACCATCCAAAGCTTAATTGAATTTATTTGTTTTGGAGTGTGTAAACACTGAACTTAATACCGCTCCATTTCGAACCTGCTAAATTTTTGCACATGCCTTTGGTTGCAATTCTACCCTAAAAGCAGAAGGCTGCTGAACGGACGAACGGACATCTACTTGTTTCTGGTGCATCCAATGCGAGATACGCATTTGAGTAACACTATCAGTGAGAAGATTTAATACTGATTAGTTTTGTCATTTCAATGAAAAGTTCATGCAATGGAGAAACTTTCGTATGTTTCCTATATAGAAATTGCAATACGTACATACAAGTATAGGATAGTAAAAATATTTTCCATTTCCAAAAGATAAAAACTGCAGTCAAAAATTAGAGCGTGAGACAAAAGAATTGGTTATAGTGAATACCCGAGCAAGAAGCCATGCCAAAAGACTATCTTACCAATATCATAGTGCGTTATGATAATATATTTTATTATTGAGTAGATATGGAGCTTTATATCAAAAAGTTTTAAAAGAGCAAAATTTTGATATTAATTTTTGTTATTTAACCAACAATGCTGCTCGGGTAAACATGATAATTATGTGCAAAATTAGAGGAGGTCGATTAAAGAATATTGCTATTTTTTATGTTTTTCATAAAATGCCTTTCATCGTGCTAAGTACACCTTTCGTGTAAACGTGGACAAAGTCTTGACACTGCACTCCTTCGGAAAATCAAATCAAATGACCTTCTGATTTTTTGTTCTACAGACTTCGCAGCCAGTTGTTAGTGCACATGACAATTGCGGGGCGAGTGCAACGATCTTATTGATTCTATGAATCTCTCACGGGGGTAGGATTGTGCCAAAAACCAACAATGTTTGTTTACAAAAATAGATTAGATCTATTGATGGCTCAAATTCAAGATGATTGGAAACATAATATATTTGTTGATAGCGCGGAATGGAACGCAAATAATATTAGCGAACAGTTTGGCCTAAAAAAAGGTTTCAAACTTTGGGGTTCAAAATTCTGGTAATAAACGTTGACTATAAATGTCCCAGATAAAGAGACCCAAACAAGAAATCGTATCAACTTGCTATTCTGAAGATAGATAAAGTATTCATTTACAATATATTGAAAGGTTATTATGCCTTGGATGGCTTTTGATCATGAAAATATTTTTTTTTTCTAAATTTAGCACTTTTTGAGCTCCACGAGGTGAGATTGTGCCAAACTATAACGATCGGTTCGGCATGTGAAATTCACATAAATAATTTTTGATGTTTGCGTCAGTGTACATCAATACACTTGCATTGCTTACTAGAGAACACAATATGTTGACAATTTAGATTGCAGTATCTTTTAAAGAGCAAACAGTATCGTAAGACTGCTAAATAATTAAAATTCATTTTTACTTTTTCTCTAGAAATTTCCAATCCTTTGAATAAACGCTTTAATATGAGACAAATATGTTTTACCTAATTTACACCGTCGGTAAATGTGAGGCGGTTTGTGTGTCCTCTGGCTGCAGTATCTTGAACGAAGTAAATTATTAACTTTGTTGAATGATCAAATAGATAATGTCTTCTGAGATTTTAGGGCCCTTTCATTTCCCCTTTCTAAAGCCTTAAGACGCTACTACATATTTAGTAGCTGTCTATAAACCACGTACTTATAATTGGTTGTTGTAGAATGTAGATTCCCCGAGTAGTTTTCGTCCATACGTTTTATAATAATTTGTAAGGTGCGTTGTTTTTGGTCGTTCCCCGACTTCTAATAGCCAACGTGGTTCATGGTCGGCCCCATACGGACTAGTTCCTATTGGCTTTCATATGTATTGCTCATAGATGCACAACTGTTTATTTATTAGGTATTTAGTTATACTTTAAGGTTTTGGCACAATGTCATCCGCTATAAGGGGTGAGATTGTGCCAAAGTTCAAGTAATTTTAACATTATTAATGTTGATTGTAACTAAACCATCTTTCTGGCAGTTGTTAACTAAACATTGAAGTATATATTGACAGGCTTTGAATCAACTTAATCGCTAAATTATGTGTATAACAAGCTAAAGAACAAAAACCTATGCTTTTTTGACGCAATCTCACCCCGGCAGACGGTAGTCGCAATGCATTAATCACATTCTCAACTTAAAGCAGACGTCGTAAGATTTTCGTGTAATTGCCTTCCACTTCTATTATAGTTAGTTAACGGAAGTTTATTGTAATACTATGCTCAATCTAAACTGCAACCAACAGTTTTGGAACATTTTATTTTTAGTAATACAGCTGTCGAAATGCATACACGGAAAATAAAAATTGCAGCGGTCTACCAACTATGGTGCTAAAAATCTGTCATGGTGACAAATTATTCGTTACATTAATATAATAAATCAATTGAATGAACGCGACTTTTTTATCAAAAGTGGCAAATGATAATTCATTTTCACTTATTTCTCGCATTTTGTTTTACGCTGGTCGAGATAAATTACAAAGCAAATGGCTCGCCAAATAAGCGCAAGCAAACACGAGTTTTCATCCAACGCATCAGCTCTTCCAAGGATAAGAAGTTGAAAACCAGTGAAATATTGGTCCAAGAATCGGCAGCCATGGGAAGGACAAAAGAGCGAGTGATTTATTTGCCTTTTCACAATTCGGTTTAGCTTTTCCTTCTCCTCCTACGCGCACCACTGACCATGCACAGTCACGACAACAGGAAAATTGGATATATATTTTTTTGTTTTCCGAACGTTTCTGGCCCAATTTATTTTGCAAACAGCAATGTCAATAAAGGCTGCTTACAAGAAACGTGACGCAAAATTAATGAATTTATAGTGGCTATTGTTTGGCAATGGATCATTTTAGAAACTGTGGAAAAGTGCCATTTTTCCTTGAAAGATTCCAAATTTTGGAAGGGAATGCAAGAGTGTTTCGTAATGTTTTATTACAATGTAGGTGCTTCTCAGACAGCTTATATACTGCGATGAGTTGCTGAAACTACAAAGCACAGTCTCCAAAGTTAATACTGAAACTTGGTTTACTGTTAAGAAAAAGATTGTATAATAGTATTTTCTTAAAATTGAACTCTAACATATGAAGGCTAATTTGTCATTAGAGTGAAATTTAAATGTGAAAATTTAGTAAAATATTTATTCTAATATTTTTTCCAAAATTGAGATATTGCATTCAAATTTGAAATAAAGCTTTTTTTCAAATGTTCGCATTAACAACAAGGGCGGTGTTATCAGTGTGCAAGCATTTCAACTCATTTCTTATACCTACGCTTCTCTGGACTCAACTGGACACCTCTGGACAACTCTGGAAAAACCTGCAAATTATAGCAAAATTTAAATCAAGCCCTATGTAGCCTTCCCACATGCATATTTTACAAATTTAATAAAAGTTTAATTTTCAATGTAATTCCGATCAAGAGGATCTAACAAAATTATAACAAGCTATGTTATTTTGTTACAATATTTTCGAACAATAGATACAAATAGAACAATAGAATAGGACAAATAGATAATTATAACAACCGTCGTTATAATTAGCTTCCGTAAGTGGTTAAAATTACAAAAATTTTGACTAGACTTCTTCTGATTGATATTTGATTCATTACAACCCTTGTAATAATTTCATATTAATTACAACAAATTGTGTTAAAGTATAACTGTCCACATTTCCAGATATTACAATAATATTATTAATTTTATCAACATTTAGCAAAGCAAAGCAAAGCCTAGGTGCTACATTCCGTTATCGAAACTTGACCTTCTGTTTTTATACGACAGACTTCGCAGCCAGCTGTTAAAGTGCAGGACAATTGCAGGGCCAGTTGCTGCGATCCTATTGACTCTAACAGCCTGTCCCAATCGGGATTCGAACATATGACGACTGGCTTATTAGGCCTGCATCATACCTCGAGGCCAACTGGGAGGCGCAACATTATTAATAGAAATTATCAACAAATATAATAACTATAATTTACCTACCTACATATCAGAAAGGGTTTTAAAACTGATAAAATCTTGTTATGGTCTCCTGATCGGGATATCATAGTATTCCTGAATGAGAAAAAAACAAAGCCATCGGTATGAACGTCCTTAAGAACATGACCCCTTCTTTGTCGACGGACTTCGCAGCCGATTATTAGAGTACAGCAAAATTACGGGGCTAGTGCAAAGATCCTATTAACTCTATTGCGGCACCGCCCAGTCTAGATTCGAACATACGACGACTGGCTTATAAGGCCAGCATCGTACCCCGGAGCTAACTGGACGGGCTCCTGAATGAGAAAGTAAAAAACCATTTACGCCATTGTAAGTTCATATCTAAATAATCTGGCCATTATTCCAGTAGGATAAGGAAAGTCTTTCGTACGTGGTTTGTTTGTATACGAGTATACGTTCTTTGTTAATATTAGTTTCAAATTTTATTTATGGCTTTCACCGAAGAAGCCACTAATTGCAGTGCACTACTACACTCAATAGCCGATAACCCCAACAGGATGTACATCGAAGGTGCACCGCACAAAACGAAACGGAAAAGTCAATGTTGTTAGGTAACTCAACTCAGTGCTCAATTACCCAGGCAAACCAGATGTTTTATCTGATATAGCTCTAGCTTGTTACCAAGCTTGATTTATTGAATCCTTTCGCCAAATAAATATGTACACAGGGAGCCACTTGCTTGACCAGTATGTCGGTCTTCTCGTCCTTCGATTGTTTTTGTGCTTCTTTATGCCTTTCTCTACACGATAGCAAATTTGTCCTTATATAGAAGCCTTGAGATAAAAACCATATTATGGTTTTCGGTTATTACACATATAAATTGGCACATTCCATATATTGTACGTTGTTTATCTCAGGACATTGAAGGTAATTAAAAGCTTAGAAATATATGCCATTGTTTTCTTTTTTTTTACAATGCATATGATTTACTAGTATTAATCAACTTTACACTATAAAAACTAGAAGTTATCATCATTCGCTTAAACTTATGCAAAAGTTTACCAAATTCATAATATTGTTCAACGCGGCTAAACATTCTAATGCACGATGATCGGTTCATTACGGCCAAGTTCAGTGCGGTGAGGATGGTCGCAAAGTCCTTTGTACTGCGCAGAAATTCACCAACGAAAATAATAAATCAGAAAAAAGTAAATCAACCTCGCCGTGTAGCAGTTTTGCCACGAGCAAAGTTTGTTGAATTTTGCGTCGAGTGCACTCTGGCGGTACCCTTAGTGTATCTAGACCTTGTTTACACTTCGAGATTTCGTCGCCAAAATGCCGCAACATTTTCTTGAAGTATCGTACTCTTATGTCGAATTTGTTTATTCAATTCGGATTGGAACTGGATGAACTTTTTGTGTTCATTTGCTCCTATCTGACAGATAAAATTCATCCAGTTTCAACCCGGATTGAATAAACAAATTCGACATTAATTAAATGCGCTTAAGAACGCAGCCATTGCGAAGCAATGATCACGATCATTAGCTCTCACGAAAGCTCCGAAAGCAGGCTTGGCATACACTTTTTGCTTCGATTTTGCTCTTTTGACAAAGTGATGTATGGGGCATTTGTAAAGTTAGTTATTATCTACAATATTGCTCAAGTAAGCATTACTATGCCTTTTGTATCTATAGCGCTATAAGGCTGCTACCCTCTTGGTAGCAAAAAGAGCGCTCTTTTTGCTACCAACGGCATTGCAGCCCTACAGCGTCGTAAATACTAAAGATTCTTCAGCAATATTATAGATTATTACTAGCTCTGCAAATGCCTCATACACCACTTTTTCAAATTCTGCTTGGCTGAGATGCAACAATCAAAAGAGCAAATTCGAAGCGAAAAGTGTATGCCAAGCCTGTCCGAAAGTAATAGATCGCTGCTCACTCTCGCGTCGCATCGACGGCATCAGGCTACAAAGCCCGAATCAATCCCAATCTAACAACAGTCATTGTTATCGAATCAAGGTTGGTCCAAGGTGTATGGCCACTTCTTCGTTGGCTAATAAAAGTGCAAATCAAAAACGTAACCTGCATTCTGGAAAACAATAAAAGAGCAGGTAAAAGTTTAGCATAGGATCAAGTGACGGTCGATTATTTAAAGCTTTTCTCATTCAGGAAATATTCGACTGTGACACGCTCAGCTATGTGCAATCCATAGTGACAGCATCTTTCTGCTACCTCAAAGGCCACATTGCATGTTCCCACCATAGTGGTGCCTCATCTCTCATGCCTCAAACTGGTAGGATATCGTAGAGCCAAACCTATGGCAAAGGTAACGGCTCATGATTGTGAAGGTGAATCCAAAACCTACCCGCACTTCTTTTATTCAGAAGTACACGAAAAGGATCTGCATGATCGGCACATAAAAGTAGATCGCCTACAAGACACGGAAGACCCTTATCAGGTACAGCGATTCATCTGCGAATTTAATCGGAATCAAAAGAATGACGGTGCATACCTCGCCAAAGGGCCTTTTTGTGTACAGCTTTTATTTGCGGCTTCAACGTTCTTTCGTATGTAGGACGGTAGCTATAGAGCTGAAGGTGCTGACCAGCCGGACAGTGCTGAAACGCCATCTTGTAATCGGATCGAGCCACAACCGCCACGTGCAGCAAAGCTGAGTGCCACCACGAATGCACTCATCGATCGCGTCAGGTGGAGTACAGCCTACAGCAGATGCAGCATCACACAGGGCCTCCAACGATACTGCAAAACAATAACGCTGAAGACGGTTGGATTGTGAAAAGATAAACTATATGTATGCCAATAGATGTAAGAGTTCAATGTCATCAAACTTTTATTATACAGTAAGCAGCCAAATTGCCTAAATTTCACGTATATTGTCATTTGGTGAATTGTAGATTCTTATCGTTTAATTTTCTGCCGACTGGGTTAGATTGTACTGTGTAGATTTTAAAATCGTCAGCATATACCAGTTTGCCGCCTCTTTCAAATGTAGAGGTAGCATCTTTAAAGAATAAAACGAACAAAAGTGGTCCCAAGTGCCGCGCGGCACACCACACTTATTCGTGAACGGGGACGATACAAAAAAACAAAGCCTTGAGCTTAAACGTCTTTCTAAGACTTGACCCATCTTTATCGATAGACTTCACAGCCGGCTATTACAAGATAATTACAGAGCTAGTGCAACAATCCTACTGACTCTATCTATCTAGCAGCTCCGCCTAGCCGAGATTCGAAAATACGTCGACTGACTTGTTAGACCAGCATCGTACCTCGAAACCAGCTTAGCGGGGACGATACCTTTGAGCCAAATTTCACTATCAAACCCTGTAGCCCAAATATTTAAGTCAGTATTTATGACGCCCACTTGCACCTTGCGCTCCATTTCAGAAATGAAGTCAAGCAGTTTCATAGTCACGGAGCAGCCAGCCACGAATCCGTTCCGGAGTTCGAAAACAGACACTGATGAAGTCTGCAGGCCGTAGGCGAAATACGTATCTATCGGAAATCTTATATATAAAAATGGATTTCTGGTTGCAGGTCGGGATGTTCATTATAGAATCGAAAACTACTGAACCAACCGGCGTAAAAATTTGCATGTAGAGGTTTTTGGGGCCAGAGAAGGTTCTTAAGATGGTTAGAGACCCCTCCCCCCACTGAAAGGGGAGGCTCCCATACAAATGACACACAAATTTCTGCATAACTCGAGAACTAATCAAGCAAATGGAACAAAATTTGGCATGTGGGTGTTTTCGGTAACAAGAATTTTTTCTATGGTAAATTGAGACCCCTCTCCTCTTGAGAAGGGGAATTATGACTCCTCTCCCCTTTAACCTTCCGTTACTCGCACCAACTTTTGTAACACGGATACCATGCGGTATCGAATTCCGTACCGCTTCGAAATCCGTACACCTAATGGAATTTGCTTGATTATATGTATTAAAACAGTCTAAATACAAAATATTAATAACAGGTTCAGAACCATTTTTTATTAGCATTATATCGATGTCAAAACTTAGGCAGTAGGCCATGAAATACAATTAATAAAAATTAAACTGTAAATGCCTATCGGATTGCCGTGACCATTTGCTGTGTCGTTAGCAATTTGCTAAGAAAATCACTTTCACTAAAATCAAGTGTAAAGTGTACTTGAAGTGATTTTCCTGTCTCAAATCCCGAAAATAGATTTGACAGATAGATGATTATCGTTGTACAGCTATATTTTATTCATTATAGTATTGAAATTATATTTATTCATCATAATTAGTACTGTACGGATTTTGAATCAGTTTTACTAGTTGAATCTAAATCCGTACACCTGTGCAATATCCTTAGTTATCCATCTTTAATCCATGTTTTAAAAAGAAAATAGAAAGGACTAAAGCTAAACATATGTCGTTATAGTGGAAGATGGCAATTGATTGAAATAGTGGAAAATCCGTTAGTGAAGCATCGAGATAGTCTGCAGTTCCGGTCACTATGACAAGAGCTACCGTAATGAATCGGCACTCTCGAAATAACGGAGTCCCTTCTGCAACTTTTGAGTTTTCCGTATAATTTGCAATAAAAATTAGGAAAAACTGATATATACTGTCTATATGTCAAGTTAATTTACTCCTAAAATGTAAGAAAGTTTGTTTCAAAGTCTAATATTTCCTGAGGTATAAGCAAAGGAATGTAAGAGGATTTGACACAAACGAGGTTTTGTTTACCATGGGTGATCCCATGGGTAGAGGTGAGGGTCAATCGACACCAAACTTAATATTTTAACTTTTTGACCACAAATGAACAATTTGGTTCAAATACGAAAATATTGATTCCAGTGTGGGCTATGTGCGAGTAAATGACTCTTAGATGAATAGGAGTGAAACACAATGCTTCGATTATGGAGCAAAGCATATTTTATCAAGCAGTCAGTCAAATAAACAAAAAAAAGACATAGCAATTAACTTTTAATTTAATAAGAAAAAGCATACTCGGATTTAGATTCATAAATAAACGGGCTTTGGTTAGTTTGCTTTAGTTTGTACGGAATTTGAATCAAAGGTGTACGGATTTTGGATCAGACATGGAAAAGTGTACGGATTTCGAATCAAGAGCTGCACATTTTGTCCTCGATTTTTTATAACTACGATTAATTTTAGCTTCCTATGATTCCAAATAATGTGAAAATAAGCAACAAACTGTCAAAAGAAAATGTGATGAATTGCATATTACAATTCCATAATTTTATATAGTGCATTTTAAATTGTCTAGTTCTTAGCTGTACGGATTTCGATACGGCACGGTACTCGCGCGTTGTATTTTGTACAACACTATTTATCTCGGAATATCTTGGAATCCTAGCTACTGTCTTCAGCAAAGTTAATCAGTAGGTTAAGACTTTTCGTTTGGGGGATAGAATTTTACAAGTTTGTCACCAGGCGGCGCCAAAACCCGCTGTAAATTGTACATCTTACAATTGCGGCCATATACAAGTTGCTGCATTTGGAAATATTCTTTTATCATTCCTAAATGATGTAGCATTCTATTAATAAAATTTGTTTCTAGCAGTTATCATGTTTTCTTAGATATTTTTCACATAAAACATCTCATCACATAAAGTATGATAACATTTCTGCTGTTGGCAGAAAGTAGAGCTGATGTGGTGTTTTGATTTACTTGGGCAGGATGTTTAAAAAAAATTTTGCACAGTAATGATACATAGTGTGAAAATTGGATACTTCCGTTCATCAGCCTAGCATTTTTGGTCCACTAAAACATTTTCTGAAAACAGGATATTACAAATAATCAGATTCCGCAGATAGAACACATTCAGAAAACTAACCCATCCACTACCGCCGTGAAGTCACAAAATTATGAACTTTTGCACACCTGCGGAATGACCATCAACTGCTGAATAACTTTGCTGTATACAGAAACCATTTTCCCTTATGAAGAAATAAGAGAAAATTCCAGTAGGGACCAAGTGCGGTACCCCTCACACGCCGTTTGCATCGTTTCTACGATTTCGGTTTATGCTCATCTATTTTGCTGAGCAGTTTAAAGCATTAATGTATTGAAAAATTATGTCATTTTGTTCATAATAATTTTATTGAAGAATACATTTTGGCTTGACATCGATCTGTTACTTTAAACAAAATGGCTTTCAAAAATCTACAAGTGTTGTACAAAATACAACAGCGCGAGTAACGGAAGGTTAAGAGGGGGGCTCCATACAAATGAATACAAATGAATACAAATGAACCATATTTGGCAAGTGGGTGTTTTTGGAGGCAAGAATTTTTTCTATGATGAATTAGGACCCCTTACCTTTTCAGGAAGGGGGTCTCCCATACAAATAAAATATAAATTTCTTCATAACTCGAGAACTAATCAAACAGATGGAACCAAATTTGGCATGTGAAGGTTTTTGGAGGCAAGAATTTTTTTCTATGGTGAATTGAGAACCCTCCACACTTTAGGAGGGGGGCTCCCATACAAATGAAATACAAATTTCCTCATAATTCGAGAACTAATCAATCAATTGGAACCATATTTGGCATGTGGGTGTTTTTTGAGGCAAGATTTTTTTTTATGATGATTTAGGACCCCTTACCCTTTTAGAAAGGGGGGCTCCCATACAAATGAAATACAAATTTTCTCATAACTCCAGAACTAATCAAGCAAATGGAATCAAATTTGGCATATGGGGGGTTTTGGAGGTAGGATTTTTTTATGATGGTTTGAGATCCCTCACCCCTGTGGTGCGGATAAGGACTCTCATATGAATAAAACAGAATTTTTTACGTAATTCAAAACCTAATCGTACTCGAGAAATTTTAGACTCTTTCATAAAACATTAGTCAATAACAAGACCACCAGAAACTATCGATAGTAACATAAGATGATTCAGAGCGAGACCGACACAGGTCGCGAGTGTTGCCGGCGGCCTACCGTCAGAAGCACCGGCCACTGCGGGGGGCAGCCCCCCGTAGAGATCACCTCTATCTAGGTTTATTTATTTTCCTAGATCTACTGACCTCTGTTACATTCCTTCAGTCGGATCACCCCTGCGAAATGGTACTTTCTACGAAAAGATTTTCCGTGAAATGGTACATCCCGCGTAAGGTTTTTCGCGAAATGGTATTCTGCGAAACTCTATATTCCGCGTTATGGTCAACCGAGAATTGGTGTTCCGCAAAATGGTATTCGGCGAAATGGTTTGTAATGATGGCGAATATTTAAATACTATTCGCTTTATTTTATCAGGCTAAGCAATGGGGGGGGGGTTGTTTTCTACTTTACTATGAGGAAAATTTGTATATTAAAACACCCACGAACTCCCCAAAAACTTGCAAAACTCGAGATTGTGACAAAGGTCATCCGAGATTCACGATTTATGTACAGCACAGTTTGATTTGTGGCAATACGAAGTTTGTCGGGTCAGCTAGTAAATATATATAGTAGAATTTAATTTGGAAAAAGTTTTCTGTTTTTTTTTAATTTTAGATAAAATATATTGTTATTCGTGTATATTATTTTTATAACGGTAGTTTTTTTACAATCTGCGGAAGGGACAGTAGAAGAAAGTAATGCAACAAAGATGTTGATAGGATCCATACAGAATGGGACCAGGCGTAAAGGGCAAAGTGCGGAAAAATAGGTAAGGGAGGGACATTAAAGCTGCGCTTAAGAAGTTTTGAACCGCAACTTTTCTATTCAAGCTGGGGGATCGTGAATCGAACCAAGCTATAATCAGAGCCTATTATAACTGGACACGAACCCGCTTCTCCTCCCAGGCCCAGTGGACCGCAGGCCATGATGAACCTTTGAACCTCAGCGGACAAAAGGGAGACTTTACCACCTCCTTATTAATCGTGCCGCGTATCTCAAAATCCACCAAAACTGGTCGCTTAAGCTATGTTTAGACACAAAAAAAATTGTGCCTTTTCCTCCGTCTATAGTAGTCAAACCATCGACTGAGCAGTTTAATCTAACTCGTTTTAATAACGGGATGACGAAACACTTTTTCCACTTCACGCCTGGTCCCATTCGGTTTGGATACTATCAACATCTTTGTTTCATTACTTTCTTCTACCGTCCCCTCCATTAATTGTAAAACAAACTACCGTTATATAAAAATTATATACCTCACTATTAAAAGGCCATGACAAAAAAATTGCAAAAATACGTTGTAAACAAATAAAATGTTAAGTATACCTCATTACTACAGAGCCTACAAGCCCCAACCCGGTTCTTTAAACAGAACATTACGGCCAGATTCCGTTCTCATGCTTTATGATCTAATGCTGACCAATCTGGATGGATGCGATCTCATAATCATCTCATGACAAGCAATACGTGCATGAAGGTGGATTTTGTGCAAATGATAGGGCAAAAATATTATCTTATTGCGGCCCAGGATGATGTTCCTGCAAAAATACACCTGTGTGCAAAATAATAGCAGTAGTGAGTTTATCATTAGCAAAGCCTAGGTGCTACATTCCGTTATCGAAACTTGACCTTCTGTTTTATACGACAGACTTCGCAGTCAGCTGTTAGAGTATACAAGATAATTGCAGGGCCAGTTGCTACAATCCTATTGACTCTAACAGCCTCTCCCAGCCGAGATTCAAACATACGACGTCTGGCTTATTAGGTCAGCGTCATACCTCGAAGCCAACTGGGAGTTTATCATTAAGTTTATAAAAAATGCGATGTGGGAATTCATAAGGTGCCCCGGGGCAAGTATGACCTAAAAAATGCATAGTTAGGGTTTATTTGACTGTGTAATCTGTACCTATGATTATTTCGAAATTCTTTTAGCACAGAAACTCTTCAGTGGTATCACTTCGAAAGTTTGATTACGAAGAATCTCAAAAAATTTACATGAAATGAAACTGGATTTTCAAAATCATGGCGATAGCCCGATAGATCCCACTTGCCTCATTTCCGGGGCAAGTGGGACCTATATTCAAATTTGATTAAAAAGTATAAAATAACAGAAAATTGTGTAAGATCAAATCACAACGGGCGACTTTACAATTAATATAAAACACAGATCGTGAGCAATGACGCTGTAATGCATTATTATAATGAAATGTAGTTGAATATGTAGCTGTATCTAAATCTTGCGAGACGTAATTTATGATTAACCATTGTTTAATAGCTTGAAACTACGATTATAATCTGTTTTTTTCTACCAAGTCCAATACGGTAGAGCTACACATAAGAATTACAGTTACGCTATAACAACCACAACACTTTATTGTTTCAATTCCAGTTGCAGATTTGCTTAATTATATTAACTTTGCCTTTCCAGTTTCAATTAACATCGTTTAGGTGTAACCAAAATGTGACTAAACTGTTTGTTCCCTCATAAACTGTACTAATAGACTTCCTTTTTGAGTCAGCTTAGTTTAATCCTTTTGGGTTTTATTTCAAAACTTTTTTGATATAAATATTATGTAATTGAATTGAACTGGGGTAGTATGGGGAAGTCCTCCAGTACCGGACACCTAAGGACTTTGACATATATAAAAACAACACTTAGCACAGGTTCAGTTATCATTCGCTGGAAGAGTAATTTAGAAGACCGTTTTCCAATAAAAATAGGTTAGACGTACTTGCGTCACTAATGAACCATTTTAGAAGCCAAAGGAGAAATCAATAAAGTACCGGACACTTAATAGAAATCATAAAATAAACCAATTTAGGGTTTATAGTTCTTAAAAATACATGTCAAAATGTTTAAAATCTGTTATTGCTTGCATACTTGTTGACTAAAGATGTTTGAAAAATTGCTTTGCATAATAATTAACATTTTGTATGCAGTACATCGAAGCCCTTCTGTTTACTTCGAAAAATTGATCAACTGAACCAAGCAAAGCATTTTACTGTCCGATATTAGGCGATGGCTCGGTGTCCGGTACTGAGCGACGGGAATCACTGAGTACAATTTATATTTTTTGACGAATTGAATATCTTTGTGGAAAAATAAACTATGGAGCTTGAAAACTATTGTATAAAAGATATTTTATACATGAAAAATGAAATTTTATGTGACCGAATAATACTGTAATGCTGATCCGAAAATTAGTCGAAACATAACAATTCGAACGGCGCTAACAAATCTCTGTTTTCATGAATGATTCTGACCTAGAAAATCACACATGGTAATTTTATGTCCTTTTTATTGATTTTATCATATTGTCTAAGGTGCACCATTTGAACTGTGAAAGTCAGAAGTACTCGGTATTGGGAGCTGTCCGGCGCTGGGAAACTTCCCCCTACATCTAAAAAATGTACAGTAATCCCCCGAATAACGCGATGGGTGGTGCAGTACGCTGTACCAAAAATCAACTCTATTGGTTAATGGACAACTGAGAAAGCGCCATGGGCGTACACCACCACCCACCGCGTTATTCGGGAGACTACTGTATTAAGACAGGAAGCATTGCGCCGAAACACTTTATTTTTATAGGTCTCACTTGCCCCGGGTGCTCTGCCTTATTTCGACCTTATTTCGACCCATTTATTGATTGCCGTTTGTCGAAATGAACAACTAGTTTTTGGGTGTAACTCGTTAATACACTCATTATGTTTACCTATTGTTAGAAAAACATGTACTTTTACGAAAGCCTGTGGCCAACCAAAATATCATTTATAGAAAGGTGCGTCAAACTTACATAAATTACATTCTTACATACTTACTTAAATGCATGTGTTTGAGTTGTACCTTTCATTTCTAGAAAAGTTCGATTGAAAAAATGAGGTTGAAGAGAGATATGAGCTCCGTTCCCACTTACCCCGTATTCCTACTTGCCCCGGGGTACCTTATATATATATATACGTTTCTACTTCAACAGATTAGAAGTTTAAAAGAAATCTCAAACTAACTTATCAATATTTTACGGTTGGATAACATTGCAGCACTTTACACGCTGCAGTCTACTATATTGTATATTTTTGTTCCATGTTACCTGTCCGTAGGATGAAAACCGTTTCTTTAGATTGAATGGTTGAGAATATTGTGAACGGTGGTTTGCGTATTAAAATCGTATTAAAAGCAACATTCTACACAACATGCGGTTGCCATCGAGAAACGGTTGACCTTTATCTGATTGTTACAACCGGATATCGCTTGAATTACCATAACAAAAGAGGTGCTTAGTGGAAAAGCTTACACTACTAACACTATGCATAGTGACAATATCTCTTCCATGTGCGATTTAAAGGAAGAAAAATCCCAGTGAGTTTGGAAAGTAATTTAATTGCAAGCTAAATAATTTTCTGACACTGATGCGACAGCTATCCCCTTTCTTTTGACAATGTAATGAATAAAGTTCGGAAGCAGGAATGTATCAAGAAGCGAGAAATTCGGTTTGACGAGGAAAAAGAGTTTATCTCATCAAGCAAAGTTGCTATCTATTTAAGGCCACGTAGAAAACTCTGTGCATTTGTGAATCTCCGCCATCGGAAAAGTATGTAAAATTATGCAAGTTGCACATATGCTTTCGTCTGACTGTGTTACGCGCAAACAATTATTTTAAGTCCTGCGTTACATTCCAGGTTCATTTGTTCAAAGACGACGTGTACAAACTAAAGTTTATTATCACTTATTATAATATTGTAAGTGCCGAGAAACCGTCGTCGAATTGAAATTACACAAAATTAAAATCTAGTCTTGAACAGATGACTTTTCGCGCCGATAATATGTAATTTGTGATGTTGAAGTGTTCAACTTTTGCGAATATTTAACTAGTCCTACCAAATATATGGTTAATACTAAATGCAGTAGTTTGTGTGAACAATTAAAGTAAAGTGCCTAAATATATCTTATAAGTCTCATAATACAGCTTATACAGATCATCCAAATAACATTCAGCAGAAATTGAACCAACCAATCATCTGGCATTGAAGGAAACAATTATCGGAAATTAATTTATCTGTCGTAGCCGCAATCTAACCACGACAGTATCCTTTATCGTTGGCAGGAAGATCAAAGGCCAAGAATAAGACTAATTAAATTGCACCTCTAAGGGGAGATGACAGAAAACACCAAAGACAAGCGATTATTTCTTGTTCCTCTGTACAGTCCGATCGATTGTCGATTTTAGTGCAGACCAGCTCCTATGGCATAACATGACCTTACTAGCCAATGCTGGCACACTACAGTAGCTTTTGTGAACAATTGCAAGGGCCAAGAAAAAAAAGCAATTTTCTGCAAAAATTTCAATTACACTGTGTTATGTACGTAATTTTCTGTTCAACATAAAGTATTTCATATACCATGACTTTAATTATTGATTTTTTTTCTTTCTTCTAGAAATAGCATACGTATTAAATGTCGAATCAAATCATTCATCAATTTTTATTTTTGCAAATTTAATCGTCCAGTACATAGAATTGCAAGACATTCATAACAAACCAAACCGCTCGACTGACGAATAATGGATGGATACTCTCGACGAAAGTATCGCATCCACAACATCCACGAAAAACAAAGTTTGATAATTTGATCTGGCAAAATCAATAAATTTCAATTTTCAATATTGGCTTGGCCAACTCCGGTCTGGTTTATGTAAAACTTTTGTGTTTATTCATATTTCATGGTTCGCAGTGAAAGCTTGGCCAAAACTCTCACAGTAGCAGCGCTTTCCTCAGCGACTGCCACCATGACCACAAAATGCATGCCTGAGAGCATATTGGCGAGTGCTGGACTACAGACGGTCTGGTTTGCATTAGATTTGGATATGAAATAGTGAAACGGGGAAGAAAGCTCAGCTGGGATAATGGTACTGCTATAGCAATCGTATAATTCTCTACAGCAAGCATTTCGATGTTATGTTAGAATCGTAATAACATTGGGTCATAGCATCAGGGAAAGGAAAAAAGCGTAGTAATTTTCTATACCATGGGAAGGCAAATTTCATGGGTAGCAGTGCGCCTCTCGGAAAATGTAACAATGTGTAGTGTTAAGTTTAGAATATTTATTTCCGATATTATTATTTTATTTGAAGCATGATATATAACTACTGATTAGCTTAATCTAATATCTTGACATAAATAACTGTGATTTTTAAATTAATTTCATTAATTTTAATTAATATCATTTAGGTAGGTACCGCTTACTTCGCAGGTACTTGATAGTTTTTTCCGTTGGCGCCATCGTTAAATGCTAATCTAAAAAGCAATACTTATCTGGCGTCTTATACTCGACTCTCAGGCGGTAAAACTGGGAGCCGGTGTCAGTGGGAGCGCTGGTACTGAATCGTAAGCTGTCCTGTAAAAAATTAGCTGCTAAGTCTACTCGAAACACGTAAAACCAAGGCCACTTTTTTATTACTTCAAAATAATATATAGTTGTAGAAATTACATTATTGAATTTGTTGTACAACATGTTTTAATTTACAGCCTTCTTTCGTTAGCTCAACTTTACATAATAAATATATAATTTTACTCTCGTTTGCATCTTATTTTTCAAAATTCAGAAACAAATCCTTTGGAAAAGCCTCTTCATTTGGAGCCGTCTGAGGCCAAATTCCACACCGTAGGTAAGTCCTCTGTCAGGCGAATGTATGGCAATTTAGCCTTTCGACGTTTTCCCCCGACTGTACAAAAGCTGGTGGCACCACTTGCACTTCCTGCTGGAGAACACTTCTGAGCTGTTTTGCTGAAATGGTATATGCTCAGGAATAATGCAGCGAAGACTGAGCACTGAGCAACAAAAATGACATCAAAAGCAATAAAATCATGATTTGAAACGAATGTACGATTATTCGTTTTTATACCATTATGACTCTACCTTTCGGTTCTGTCAAAGCATTTTCCTTTTTAAAGCTCGTCAAGCCATGTTGAAGTAATATAAATGAAATTGTTGATTTACACGTCGTTAAAGATTTTGGCAATCAAGTGCTATTTTATAGAAGATTTGTTTTGTTTATGTATTACAACTTATTCACAATAAGTTAGAACAGTGATGGCCAAACTGCGGCCCGCGGGCCGCATGCGGCCCTTTGAGATAATTCGTGCGGCCCGCGGACTGATTTGAAAGATGGTGGACTTAGGAGAAACTTTTTTGATGACTTAGGAGTCCCTCAATTTAATCGTTATGCCTCGTGCATGTTGTGAATCTGAATGCTTTCCGCTTTAAATCTTATGGTGATACCTAGAAAATGGTTTTTGTTGTCACCTATTTTACATTTAGTTACATGGCCAGACATAATAGCGGCCCGCGGCATTCATGGGCGATCTGATTTGGCCCGCACCATGTCAATGCCTAGGCACCACTGAGTTACAACATCGGTTTTAGAAATGCGGAGATTATTTGTATCTATACTAAAAGTAAGCAAAGTACGTTATTCTCTATCATATATTGCGGAGTTTCCACCTATTTAGAGTCTCACGCGAAAATTATTAGCGTGGTTATTTTCTGCGTTTATCACGCATGTTCGCAATTTAGCAATTTGAACTATGTATCAGTTTTTCGTTATTGCCTCCCCACAGCACCTCTCCTTGCTTGACAAGCATATTTTCAATGTATTTAGTATAAGTACAGGATAATTATTATTAAAAAACGAATTTGCGTAGGACTCGTTAAATTGCTGCCAGGTGCAATATGTATTGTGAGCGCAAAACTTTTCAAACATAATTAGAACTACATTCAAGTCGCTTTTTAAGCAAAGAATATGTTCCACGTAATTCAAAACCTCGTACAAACCACATAGGGGAAGGAGGTATAATGTATATTTATTTCCTTATTTAAATTGATACTTTTCGGTGAAACTTGATATAGAAACATTTATTTATAGTTTACGTTTCTGCCTACTCGATTCGGCCATCATCAGAAAATTTTAAATACTTTGACACATAATAATTATTCGATTTTAATCTTCGTTATTTATCACCGCTGTTCTTCCACTGCCTTTGGTTGTATGTAGCGATCTGCAAATCAAATCGTAAATCTGCAAACCAGATCGCTACATACAACCAAAGGCAGTGGAAGAACAGCGGTGATAAATAACGAAGATTAAAATCGAATAATTATTATGTGTCAAAGTATTTAAAATTTTCTGATGATGGCCGAATCGAGTAGGCAGAAACGTAAACTATAAATAAATGTTTCTATATCAAGTTTCACCGAAAAGTATCAATTTAAATAAGGAAATAATTTTCGCACGGTGATTAAAATAGACCAAATGTATATTTATATACTAGGTTGACCCGTCGTGCCTAACCACGGTATCAAAACCTTTGAAAATGTAATTTGATTTACAATTCAATAGCACGTATTAAAATACGTTAGTGAAAAAGCATTAAAAACTTCTATTAATTTAAACACTTGTAATCTACCAGCGACGCAAATGGGGCTTAGATAAAAGGGCAAACATCTACCAATTGTAAGGAACGTGCTCGAGAAAGAACATTTTGAAAAAGTGCTCAATTTCAGAACCGAAACAAAATTTAGAAACAGTATGTCTCAAACTACATATCCGGCAGCGATATTGTCAAAAAAAGATAACTGCAGTGACGCTTAGTCTGTGCAATCATCGTAGTTTCGGGCTATAAAAGGTGTTAGCACTGGTGTTAGTCTGTCTGTCTGTCTGTCTGTCTGTCTGTCTGTCTGTCTGTCTGTCTGTCTGTCTGTCTGTCTGTCTGTCTGTCTGTCTGTCTGTCTGTCTGTCTGTCTGTCTGTCTGTCTGTCTGTCTGTCTGTCTGTCTGTCTGTCTGTCTGTCTGTCTGTCTGTCTGTCTGTCTGTCTGTCTGTCTGTCTGTCTGTCTGTCTGTCTGTCTGTCTGTCTGTCTGTCTGTCTGTCTGTCTGTCTGTCTGTCTGTCTGTCTGTCTGTCTGTCTGTCTGTCTGTCTGTCTGTCTGTCTGTCTGTCTGTCTGTCTGTCTGTCTGTCTGTCTGTCTGTCTGTCTGTCTGTCTGTCTGTCTGTCTGTCTGTCTGTCTGTCTGTCTGTCTGTCTGTCTGTCTGTCTGTCTGTCTGTCTGTCTGTCTGTCTGTCTGTCTGTCTGTCTGTCTGTCTGTCTGTCTGTCTGTCTGTCTGTCTGTCTGTCTGTCTGTCTGTCTGTCTGTCTGTCTGTCTGTCTGTCTGTCTGTCTGTCTGTCTGTCTGTCTGTCTGTCTGTCTGTCTGTCTGTCTGTCTGTCTGTCTGTCTGTCTGTCTGTCTGTCTGTCTGTCTGTCTGTCTGTCTGTCTGTCTGTCTGTCTGTCTGTCTGTCTGTCTGTCTGTCTGTCTGTCTGTCTGTCTGTCTGTCTGTCTGTCTGTCTGTCTGTCTGTCTGTCTGTCTGTCTGTCTGTCTGTCTGTCTGTCTGTCTGTCTGTCTGTCTGTCTGTCTGTCTGTCTGTCTGTCTGTCTGTCTGTCTGTCTGTCTGTCTGTCTGTCTGTCTGTCTGTCTGTCTGTCTGTCTGTCTGTCTGTCTGTCTGTCTGTCTGTCTGTCTGTCTGTCTGTCTGTCTGTCTGTCTGTCTGTCTGTCTGTCTGTCTGTCTGTCTGTCTGTCTGTCTGTCTGTCTGTCTGTCTGTCTGTCTGTCTGTCTGTCTGTCTGTCTGTCTGTCTGTCTGTCTGTCTGTCTGTCTGTCTGTCTGTCTGTCTGTCTGTCTGTCTGTCTGTCTGTCTGTCTGTCTGTCTGTCTGTCTGTCTGTCTGTCTGTCTGTCTGTCTGTCTGTCTGTCTGTCTGTCTGTCTGTCTGTCTGTCTGTCTGTCTGTCTGTCTGTCTGTCTGTCTGTCTGTCTGTCTGTCTGTCTGTCTGTCTGTCTGTCTGTCTGTCTGTCTGTCTGTCTGTCTGTCTGTCTGTCTGTCTGTCTGTCTGTCTGTCTGTCTGTCTGTCTGTCTGTCTGTCTGTCTGTCTGTCTGTCTGTCTGTCTGTCTGTCTGTCTGTCTGTCTGTCTGTCTGTCTGTCTGTCTGTCTGTCTGTCTGTCTGTCTGTCTGTCTGTCTGTCTGTCTGTCTGTCTGTCTGTCTGTCTGTCTGTCTGTCTGTCTGTCTGTCTGTCTGTCTGTCTGTCTGTCTGTCTGTCTGTCTGTCTGTCTGTCTGTCTGTCTGTCTGTCTGTCTGTCTGTCTGTCTGTCTGTCTGTCTGTCTGTCTGTCTGTCTGTCTGTCTGTCTGTCTGTCTGTCTGTCTGTCTGTCTGTCTGTCTGTCTGTCTGTCTGTCTGTCTGTCTGTCTGTCTGTCTGTCTGTCTGTCTGTCTGTCTGTCTGTCTGTCTGTCTGTCTGTCTGTCTGTCTGTCTGTCTGTCTGTCTGTCTGTCTGTCTGTCTGTCTGTCTGTCTGTCTGTCTGTCTGTCTGTCTGTCTGTCTGTCTGTCTGTCTGTCTGTCTGTCTGTCTGTCTGTCTGTCTGTCTGTCTGTCTGTCTGTCTGTCTGTCTGTCTGTCTGTCTGTCTGTCTGTCTGTCTGTCTGTCTGTCTGTCTGTCTGTCTGTCTGTCTGTCTGTCTGTCTGTCTGTCTGTCTGTCTGTCTGTCTGTCTGTCTGTCTGTCTGTCTGTCTGTCTGTCTGTCTGTCTGTCTGTCTGTCTGTCTGTCTGTCTGTCTGTCTGTCTGTCTGTCTGTCTGTCTGTCTGTCTGTCTGTCTGTCTGTCTGTCTGTCTGTCTGTCTGTCTGTCTGTCTGTCTGTCTGTCTGTCTGTCTGTCTGTCTGTCTGTCTGTCTGTCTGTCTGTCTGTCTGTCTGTCTGTCTGTCTGTCTGTCTGTCTGTCTGTCTGTCTGTCTGTCTGTCTGTCTGTCTGTCTGTCTGTCTGTCTGTCTGTCTGTCTGTCTGTCTGTCTGTCTGTCTGTCTGTCTGTCTGTCTGTCTGTCTGTCTGTCTGTCTGTCTGTCTGTCTGTCTGTCTGTCTGTCTGTCTGTCTGTCTGTCTGTCTGTCTGTCTGTCTGTCTGTCTGTCTGTCTGTCTGTCTGTCTGTCTGTCTGTCTGTCTGTCTGTCTGTCTGTCTGTCTGTCTGTCTGTCTGTCTGTCTGTCTGTCTGTCTGTCTGTCTGTCTGTCTGTCTGTCTGTCTGTCTGTCTGTCTGTCTGTCTGTCTGTCTGTCTGTCTGTCTGTCTGTCTGTCTGTCTGTCTGTCTGTCTGTCTGTCTGTCTGTCTGTCTGTCTGTCTGTCCCCCTCCCCCCACTAAGAGGGGGGTCTCCCATACAAATGAAACACAAATTTCTGCATAGCTGCATAACTAATCAAGCAAATACAACAAAATTTGGCATGTGGGTGTTCTTGGTGACAAAAATTTTTTCTATGATGAATTAGGACCCCTTCCCACTTTAGGAGGGGGGGGCTCCTATACAAATGAAACACAAATTTCCTTATAACTCGAAAACTAATCAAGCAAATGGAACAAAATTTGGCATGTGAAAGTTTTCGAGGGCAAGAATATTTTCTATGGTGAATTAGGACCCCTTCCCACTTTAAGAGGGGGGCTTCTATACAAACGAAACACAAATTTCCTCATAACTCGAGAACTAATCAAGAAAATAGAACCAAATTTGGCATGTAGGTGTTTTTGGAGGCTAGATTTTTTTCTATGATGAGTTAGGACCCCTCCCCACTTTTGGAGGGGGGGGGGCTCCTATACAAACGAAATACAAATTTCCTCATAACTCTAGAACTAATCAAGCAAATGGAACCAAATTTAGCATGTGGGTGTTTTTGTAGGCAAGAATATTTTCTATGGTGAATTAGGACCCCTCCCCACTTTAAGAGGGAGGGCTCCTATACAAATGAGAAACAAATTTCCTCATAATTCGAGAACTAATCATGCAAATGGAACCAAATTTGGCATGTGGGAGTTTTAGATGGCAGAATTTTTTTCTATAATGAATTACGACCCCTTCCCCTTTTAAGAGGGGGGCACCCATACAAATGAAATACAAATTTCCTTATAATTTGAGTACTAATCAAGCATATGGAACCAAATTTGGCATGTGGGGCTTTTAGGGGGCAGAAATTTTTTCTATGATGACTTAAGACCCCTTCCCCTGTTTAGGAGGGGGGGCTCCCATACAAATGAAATTCAAATTTCCTTATAACTTGCGAACTAATCAAGCAAATGGAACCAAATTTGGCTTGTGGGAGATTTTGGAGTCTTGAATTTATTTTATGATAGTTAGAGACCTCTCACCGCTGTGGTAGGGGGATATGGACTCCCATACAAATAAAACAGAAATTTTTGCGAAACTCAAAAACTAATCGAACTCGAGAAATTCGAGACTCTTCCATAAAACATTAGTCAATAACAAGACCACAAAAACTATCTATAGTAACACTAGATCATTCAGGACGAGACGGCCGCGAGTGTTGCCGGCGACCCGCCGTCGGAAGCGCCACTCACTGGGGGGAGGCAATTCTCCACAGAAATCACTACTGTCTAGGTTTATTTGTTTTCCTGGAACGAGCGATAGCGAGTAAGGAGATGATCGCGAAATGGTACTTTCTACAAAAAGGTTTTTCGCAAAATGATATTCGGCGAAATGTTGTACAATCATGGCGAATATTATTATCCGCTTTCTGGCTATGCAATGAGGGAACAGGGGAGTTGTTTTCGACTTTACTGTGAGAAAAAATTGCAAATTTGTATATTAAACTACCCATTCCTGGTAACTAATAAGCATTAGCATAAGCTGCAAATCAACGTATCTGGCATTTTATACTGCACGTTGTTGTATATTAGCTTTTTGACTGCTGTAAATTGGCTTCCAAAATTGTATTCAAATTCTTCGTGTCGGTAATTAGCTGTAAATTAGCATTGTCAGCACTATAAGAAGGTTATCAGTAAAATAGCTGTATATTTTGCCAAAATAGCATTTAAGTAGCATTTAAGACGACTTAAATGCTTATTGGCCTACATTTGAATAGCATTGGTGATGCTTATTGGTTACCTGGGATGCTTTCATAGTTACGTAACTGCCAAAATGAATCATCTAAGGTTGAACACCTCAGAAACTTGCAAAACTCGAGATTGTGACAAAGATCATCCGAGATACATGATTTATGTACAACACAGGTTAATTTGTGGCAATACGAAGTTTGTCGGGTCAGCTAGTAGTCGATAAAAATTCCGAGAGCTGTAACTCCTTCTAGAAATGAGCGCTAGCTCCGCTAATAGTCTTTGGATATATTGTTCAGTTTTGTAATTATAGTTTGGAAAAAGGTGAGCTAAATTTTATATTTTTTATTTGCGTGAATCGATTTAAGAAAAAGTTTTGGTACTCCTCGTCTCACTAAGCGGTACAAAACAGAAGCAAATTGCCTGTATCATGCGGAAATAAATTTTTAATTGAATTTTGTGGAAAACTGAGCAGTGACACTAGTAAAGGAGTATCAGCAAAAAAGCCATGTCAACCAGATGGTGTCATTAATATGATACGGAAAGCGGCATATTCTTGGTTGCTCTATCCGTATGGTTCACTATCTCATCATGATAGGATAAACTTGGTAAAAAACCCAGAATAAAAGGTGTGGATTTTTTGGCTTCTCAGTATGTATTATGATATTGTTCCGCGCGAGAGTGCATGAAACATGTTCTCGACCAAGATTATTATAATAGACCATTATAATCATAATGAGCTTTTACAACTAAGCAGGAGGGGTATCTGGTTAGACGATTGATTCTAGATATCTGAATAGCAGTGTTGTGACCGTCTTTTGCGCTCTCCTACGCCGTTTACCACACGACTGTTCACCAACACGTCCGTCCATAAACTGAAAGCTTCTTTTTTCAGGATCGGTCAGATGTAGACCAAGCGTTCAACTACACACACATTCATAACAACTTTGTCTGATCGAACTCTTTCGGCTTCCATCCAAGCAATTCAATGCAGCCTATTTCCCTTTCTTTCATTTGAATATGTCTACTCCCTTCGTCAGTTCCTCTCACGTTATCCCCCAACCACTTGTAAATCTGTCTTCTCCTCGGTAATCCCTATAAGTCAACACAAAGCCTGTTTTACGTTTTTGTACTTCCCCCTTTTTAATGGCCACCCTATTCCGCCTTTCAGAATTAAAAAAAACTTGTACAACTGCTATCGTTTCAAATACAAGAGAAACGCACCCTTTTACCCATTTGAACCTTTCTCTCCCCTTGTAAGAGATCGTCTCCCTCTTTTGTCATCCTCCCGGTGCTGATTCTTTTCTCTTATCTTATCTCACACTAACGCAGCCAATACTTGAAGGCATCCTGGAAAATGCCGATTGCTTAAATCGGTCATTTTTCTTGTCAACGGCCAGGCCAACTGCGCAGCATGTACCGCAGAGAGAATTCCAAAGAATTAAGTGGAATTAAAAATGATACTTAATTCCATTCAACTCATTGAAATCAAGGGGAAGGAAGAAAGCGTGGACCTCCCGTACCAAACGCTTCCCTTGAAGATATTGATTAATTTACAGATTACAAATTGTAGTCGTTGGGATTATCTTTGCTAATAAAGGTTAAGTGATACTCCGGACCCTCGGGGATGAACTTATGGCATTAACCATTGTCTGGCAGCAATAGGCCAAGGTTATAGCGCCTTTTTTCGCTCTCTGAAAATTGAAAAATTCCGTCTACCTGGCATCATTTTAATTACTTAGTAAAAGAATAAAATTTAGAAATAATAAAATATATGAATGCAGGAAAATCAAATAGATAAACGAGTGAAGTTATGAAACGACCTCACCGGCATTTGTTTCTTCGTCCATTCCAATAAATCCCGCCACTGAACAGCATTTTCGATTAAACTTGAAACAGTTTAAAGTCCTATTCGAAAGCTAGGTTTTGGGTGCCTCCGGGGCAGAACTTCATAAACCGCAAAAGTCACTACCGTATGCACAAGCGTAAATTCGGACCGCTTCCAGTAACAGTTGCCTCCAGTAATCTCATCCTCCCGGTGCTGATTCTTTTATGCAAAAAAACATGTGCTCATCAAACGACGTTTGATGAAGAACAGTTCAAAAGTTCCGGAGCTAGGGCGGAACATATATTCATACTCACGTCACGTAGCTAATTATGCATCAGTTTGCTCAATGAAAATCGTAATAATGGAAACGAAACAAAGGTTTATTTACTATATATTCCTCCTGGGTGGCACCCCCTCTTTTCTCAAAATCATTTGCACAACTGCAATCGGTTTAAATGCAAGAGACACGCACTTCCTTTTACTTATTTAGATCTCTCCCCCCTTGTTAGGTTTCTCCCCTTTTGTCAACTTCCCAGTGCTGATTTCCTAATGTCAAGGAACATGTGTCAAGTTCGATGAAGAATTGTTCAGGCATTTCGGAGTTATGGCCTCCCCTCCTGTTATGAATCCCCCTCCCTTTGTCACCCCCCTGAGTTCTGATTCCCTTATGCCAAGGAACATGTGTTCGGATAGTTTGATTCGGTACAGATTCTCTGTAGCACTTTTTACTGATGCTCAAAGCTAGAAATATTTATTTTGAATTTTAGCTTCTATATGTTTTGAAAATCGTTTAACTTACTTTTAATCTTTTCCCGTAGTTCTGAACCATCCGAACAATTCACGGTCAGCCACGGACAAACGTAAGGCAAATCTTTTGTTACTTGTTTAGGTTATATCCTTCTCAACGGCGCAACGATTGGGTTGGTTCTAGACCTGTCGTATCTGCAACTAACTCCGGCTACTCGCAGCTATTTACTGCTTATAAACCTTTCACGTACTATCTCTATCACTTCACTTCTAAAATTATTAAATTCGTAGCTAATAAATTTCGCTTCCACTCAATTTTCTTCCACGCAATCTTGCTCCTTTATAATTTCGATCTTTAATTTCTTATGCTGTTTTGTTTATATTCGATTTTGATGTATCTCACATAACGTCACCTCTGTAGTCAGCCGCAGGGGTGTGCTTACCGACTCACGACTGCGCTGAATGGTCAGTGCCGCCAGAACAACATGTGTGCCAAGTTTGATGAAGAATCGTCCAGATGTTTCGCAGTTCTGGCCTCCCTCCTATTATGAACCTCCACTCCCCCCTTCTTGTGAACCCTTCAGTGCTGATTCCCTTATGTCAAGGGACCTGTATGCCATGTTTGATGAAGAACCGTCCAGCCATTTCGGAGTTCCCAGATAACACAAAATCGTAATAGAAAGTTCACATTAAATCGTTTTCATGTCAATTTCACATTGGAATTGTATAATGATTAGAGTATGTCAAATCGAAGTGAACAATAAGTTGTTTTGCAGTCGTGCGTGTCTTCATATACAATTCATGACTGTGAATTATAAAGCAGGATAGACAATTGCAACATTTGATTATATCTATATCATATATTCAGGAGTATTTAGTTGCGTGTTATAAATATAGTATAACAAAGGTAAAAACTGCGCAAAATAGAATTACAAATAGTTGTCAACATTTTCGCACGTATATCGCCTCCACTTTGGTAAATTAACACAATTGTGAAAATGGTCCTAATCATACCGCTATTATAATCGTTATAATCACCATAAGATAAAGATTGATTTTCGTATACACGAGATTATGGCGATGGGGTGGGCTCAACCATTATAATTATGTTCATCACATCCTACACTTCAAAAATATGCATGGAGAATCACTCGTTTTCGTATGGTGAACATTCTTAACGACCTATTGTTTTTATGGTTACTTGACGAATAACCATAATTAATATACTCACCAGGCAATAGTTTTGATATTTTCATAGAAATTTAAAACAGGAAGTATTCTGAGTACTAGGCTCTGCAAATTTGTCACGAAGTCCATCTATTTATGTAAAGAACCTCAAAGTTAATTCGTGAATAGTTTACTTTTTAACCATAAAGCAGCATACATTAGGTTGATAATATTTTTCATTATAGTTTGTTATTGATTGCTAATAGATGGCGCCTGGGTCAAGCGAAGACACAAACCATGTTGCGCAATGCAACATGCATCATATACATAATACTACCAAGCTACAAAATCATGCCTTCTGCAATCAAATCACAAGACACCTACATGAGGTGATGCTGGTGAAGGTTGATACAAATTACAATTCTCCAGTCAATAAAAAAAAAGTATTCGGACAGTAAATAGGTATCGAATAAATTTTTCTTTTAATAATTTTACTCAGTAGGGTAGATGCTCCAGTAATGGAGGAGTTATGTCAGGGGATAGAATTATGTCGCCAGCACTAAATTGGTTTCCGAAAAAACGGCAAACGATTTCCTTCCTTACCGTACAATAAACCTAGTGTCGGAAGTAGTGCGCTGTATAGCAAATGAGACGTGCTATACAACGCACTACTTCCGACCCTAGGTTTAATGTACGGTATGGAAGAAAAATCATTTGCCGTTTTTTCGGGAGTCCAATTTAGTGCTGGATACACAATATTTAAACACAATTACAATGCTCAATTTACCAGTTTCCAACTCAACCTATACCGCTATCTAGTATTAGCGATACCGAGCGTGGCAGCCAATATTGGGATATGCGTTAATGGTTGTGGTTATAGTTACTATACTTGTGGTTACTTGGGTAGTCATGTAGTCGTAATGTGAAAACATGTTCTGCCAATTAAATATGGTAACAGTCACAAGCGATTATGAAATCTATAACTATAAAAATGGATTTCTGTCTGTCTGTCTGTCCGTATGTTCCTTATAGAATCGAAAACTCCCCCCACTAAGAGGGGGGCTCTTATATATATCTATACCTATAAAAATGGATTTCTGTCTGTCTGTCTGTCCGTATGTTCCTTATAGAATCGAAAACTACTGAACCGATTGGCGTGAAAGTTTGCATATAGGGGTTTTTGGAGCCAGGGAAGATTCTTATGATGGTTAGAGACCCCTCCCCCCACTAAGAGGGGGGCTCCCATACAAATCTACACCTATAAAAATGGATTTCTGTCTGTCCGTATGTTCCTTATAGAATCGAAAACTACTAAACCGATCGGCGTGAATACTTGCATATAGGGGTTTTTGGGGCCAGAGAAGGTTCTTATGATAGTGAGAAACCCCTCCCCCAATAAGAGGGGGGGCTCCCATACAAACGAAGCACAAATTTCTACATAACTCGAAAACTAATCAAGCAAATGGAACAAAATTGGACATGTGGGTGTTTTGGAGGCATGAATTTTTTCTATGGTGAATTAGGACTCCTTACCTTTTTAGGACGAGGGGCTCCCATACAAATGAAGTACAAATTTCCTAATAACACCAGAGCTAATCAAGCAAATGGAACCAAATTTAGCAAGTGGGTGTTTTTATAGGCAATTTTTTTTCTATGGTGAATTGAGACCCCACCCCTCTTTAGGAGGGGAATTATTACCCCTCCCCCTTGATTTTTCCAAGTGGGGACCTTTCGCTTGGATGTCTGTTTTCTGTGATAGGATTTCGTGTGAGTGTGAACAGACTTAAAATCTCTTTTAGTATCGTAGTTGCAAGTTTTGACAACGCGACATAGGATTTCGTGTGCGTGCGAATACCTGCTTGTATTTAGATAAATAACGCGCAATAGTTTTTGTGCGAGAAAAAAAGAGAAGGAAGTATTTTTGTTTTTGTTTTCATGCAAGTTTTGACAACGCGGCACAGGATTTCGTGAGAGTGCAAACAGGCTTAAAATCTCTTTTAGTATCGTAGTTGCGAATGGATAGGTAACGCGCATTGATGTTTCATAAAACATCTGTGTAACAATTGGTTGCATATAGGCTCCACCTCTTGCACTTTTTCAATCACATAACAGTCCGATAAAGGTAACTGATGCGAACTTTTACGATATTTGAATGTTTCTGTTATAGTTGCGTAACCCCTCATGCAACAAATGGTGCTGCTTGGGTAGTAATCATTGCTGTTGGAAACCCTTTGCACTTTACTGACGATTGAATCTGCGAAGAGTGGCATATTATCAATTTCCCACCCTTTCGTACGCGATGAATTATAACCGTCGCGGGCGAAACCGTCGTCAGAATCGTCGCGGGGTCAAATATCGTTTATTTTGTCAAGTAAATCAATAGTTTATGTGCTAGACAAGCATAATATATACTTATAACTTATTGCGGAATTTCCACCTATTTAGAGTCCCACGCGAAAATTATCAGCGTGGTTATTTTCTGCGTTTACCACACATGTTTGCAATTTAGCAATTTGAACCATCAGTTTTTCGTTATTGCCTCCCCACTGCACCCCTCCTTGCTTGACAAGCATAGTTTCAGTGTATTTAGTAAGTACACCCAATTCTTTTTTTGCACGGATTTTTTTTACACGGATTTTTTTTTGCACGACTTTTTTTGCACGGTTTCTCGAAATAACACGGTTTTTCTAAAAATTTACCAACAACAGTTGTACACCCAATTCTTTTTTTACACGGATTCTAGCACGCGGAATTTTTTTTGCACGACTTTTTTTGCACGGTTTCTCGAAATAACACGGATTTTTTTACACAGTTTCTCGAAATAACACGGTTTATTTTTGCACGGTATTTTTTTACACGGGACGCATCCCCCGTGTAAAAAAAAGAATTGGGTGTACAGGATAATTATTATTAAAAAACGTATTTGCGTAGGACTCGTAAAATTGCTGCAAGGTACAATACAAACAACCAAGCAGTTTTTTTCTGCGACGATTTCAAGCTATCAAAAAAGTGAGCAGCGCGTTTTGTTACCAAAGAAACGGGTAATATTGTGCTTTGCAAGAAATCTTTTCATTCTCGGAAAGTTCATAGCAAGCTGTCAAAATAATTCTGTATTGAGCGAAGCTGACAAATTTTCGTTAATTGAATATCGATATTTTTCACATATCGATACGTATACTCTATAGCTGAAAGCATTTCCACCTATTTAGAGTCCCACGCGAAAATTATCAGCGTGGTTATTTTCTGCGTTTACCACACATGTTTGCAATTTAGCAATTTGAACCATCAGTTTTTCGTTATTGCCTCCCCACTGCACCCCTCCTTGCTTGACAAGCATAGTTTCAGTGTATTTAGTAAGTACACCCAATTCTTTTTTTGCACGGATTTTTTTTACACGGATTTTTTTTTGCACGACTATTTTTGCACGGTTTCTCGAAATAACACGGTTTTTCTAAAAATTTACCAACAACAGTTGTACACCCAATTCTTTTTTTACACGGATTCTAGCACGCGGAATTTTTTTTGCACGACTTTTTTTGCACGGTTTCTCGAAATAACACGGATTTTTTTACACAGTTTCTCGAAATAACACGGTTTATTTTTGCACGGTATTTTTTTACACGGGACGCATCCCCCGTGTAAAAAAAAGAATTGGGTGTACAGGATAATTATTATTAAAAAACGTATTTGCGTAGGACTCGTAAAATTGCTGCAAGGTACAATACAAACAACCAAGCAGTTTTTTTCTGCGACGATTTCAAGCTATCAAAAAAGTGAGCAGCGCGTTTTGTTACCAAAGAAACGGGTAATATTGTGCTTTGCAAGAAATCTTTTCATTCTCGGAAAGTTCATAGCAAGCTGTCAAAATAATTCTGTATTGAGCGAAGCTGACAAATTTTCGTTAATTGAATATCGATATTTTTCACATATCGATACGTATACTCTATAGCTGAAAGCATAATCAGCAAAATTGCTCGCATCATGTGACGATCTGCATTTTACATTTGTTTTATAACACTCCGTACAACATGCTAACATTTACAAAGCTGTTATATGCATGCCGAAATTAACTATTTCAAAAAAAAACTGTATCCAGATTTCGTCCACGAATATCGATAGTCGATACCAGTTATATCGATACATTATCGCCCAATGCTGACCTCGCCAAATATTGAAGGATGTGCTTTTGTCCAGAACTGCCAAACAAATAGATTAATTTCTATTGTTTAGATATTTGCAACCCCATTCCGTACTTCTTAAATTTTTTACTATTTACACATCTTTTTATACTTATGATATTCAATGAATTTAAATCTATACCTATAAAGAAGGATTTCTGTCTATCTGTCTGTCTGTCTGTCTGTCTGTCTGTCTGTCTGTCTGTCTGTCTGTCTGTCTGTCTGTCTGTCTGTCTGTCTGTCTGTCTGTCTGTCTGTCTGTCTGTCTGTCTGTCTGTCTGTCTGTCTGTCTGTCTGTCTGTCTGTCTGTCTGTCTGTCTGTCTGTCTGTCTGTCTGTCTGTCTGTCTGTCTGTCTGTCTGTCTGTCTGTCTGTCTGTCTGTCTGTCTGTCTGTCTGTCTGTCTGTCTGTCTGTCTGTCTGTCTGTCTGTCTGTCTGTCTGTCTGTCTGTCTGTCTGTCTGTCTGTCTGTCTGTCTGTCTGTCTGTCTGTCTGTCTGTCTGTCTGTCTGTCTGTCTGTCTGTCTGTCTGTCTGTCTGTCTGTCTGTCTGTCTGTCTGTCTGTCTGTCTGTCTGTCTGTCTGTCTGTCTGTCTGTCTGTCTGTCTGTCTGTCTGTCTGTCTGTCTGTCTGTCTGTCTGTCTGTCTGTCTGTCTGTCTGTCTGTCTGTCTGTCTGTCTGTCTGTCTGTCTGTCTGTCTGTCTGTCTGTCTGTCTGTCTGTCTGTCTGTCTGTCTGTCTGTCTGTCTGTCTGTCTGTCTGTCTGTCTGTCTGTCTGTCTGTCTGTCTGTCTGTCTGTCTGTCTGTCTGTCTGTCTGTCTGTCTGTCTGTCTGTCTGTCTGTCTGTCTGTCTGTCTGTCTGTCTGTCTGTCTGTCTGTCTGTCTGTCTGTCTGTCTGTCTGTCTGTCTGTCTGTCTGTCTGTCTGTCTGTCTGTCTGTCTGTCTGTCTGTCTGTCTGTCTGTCTGTCTGTCTGTCTGTCTGTCTGTCTGTCTATCTGTCTGTCTATCTGTCTGTCTGTCTGTCTGTCTGTCTATCTGTCTGTCTATCTGTCTGTCTGTCTGTCTGTCTGTCTGTCTGTCTGTCTGTCTGTCTGTCTGTCTGTCTGTCTGTCTGTCTGTCTGTCTGTCTGTCTGTCTGTCTGTCTGTCTGTCTGTCTGTCTGTCTGTCTGTCTGTCTGTCTGTCTGTCTGTCTGTCTGTCTGTCTGTCTGTCTGTCTGTCTGTCTGTCTGTCTGTCTGTCTGTCTGTCTGTCTGTCTGTCTGTCTGTCTGTCTGTCTGTCTGTCTGTCTGTCTGTCTGTCTGTCTGTCTGTCTGTCTGTCTGTCTGTCTGTCTGTCTGTCTGTCTGTCTGTCTGTCTGTCTGTCTGTCTGTCTGTCTGTCTGTCTGTCTGTCTGTCTGTCTGTCTGTCTGTCTGTCTGTCTGTCTGTCTGTCTGTCTGTCTGTCTGTCTGTCTGTCTGTCTGTCTGTCTGTCTGTCTGTCTGTCTGTCTGTCTGTCTGTCTGTCTGTCTGTCTGTCTGTCTGTCTGTCTGTCTGTCTGTCTGTCTGTCTGTCTGTCTGTCTGTCTGTCTGTCTGTCTGTCTGTCTGTCTGTCTGTCTGTCTGTCTGTCTGTCTGTCTGTCTGTCTGTCTGTCTGTCTGTCTGTCTGTCTGTCTGTCTGTCTGTCTGTCTGTCTGTCTGTCTGTCTGTCTGTCTGTCTGTCTGTCTGTCTGTCTGTCTGTCTGTCTGTCTGTCTGTCTGTCTGTCTGTCTGTCTGTCTGTCTGTCTGTCTGTCTGTCTGTCTGTCTGTCTGTCTGTCTGTCTGTCTGTCTGTCTGTCTGTCTGTCTGTCTGTCTGTCTGTCTGTCTGTCTGTCTGTCTGTCTGTCTGTCTGTCTGTCTGTCTGTCTGTCTGTCTGTCTGTCTGTCTGTCTGTCTGTCTGTCTGTCTGTCTGTCTGTCTGTCTGTCTGTCTGTCTGTCTGTCTGTCTGTCTGTCTGTCTGTCTGTCTGTCTGTCTATCTGTCTGTCTGTCTATCTGTCTGTCTATCTGTCTGTCTATCTGTCTGTCTGTCTGTCTGTCTGTCTATCTGTCTGTCTATCTGTCTGTCTATCTGTCTGTCTGTCTGTCTGTCTGTCTGTCTGTCTGTCTGTCTGTCTGTCTGTCTGTCTGTCTGTCTGTCTGTCTGTCTGTCTGTCTGTCTGTCTGTCTGTCTGTCTGTCTGTCTGTCTGTCTGTCTGTCTGTCTGTCTGTCTGTCTGTCTGTCTGTCTGTCTGTCTGTCTGTCTGTCTGTCTGTCTGTCTGTCTGTCTGTCTGTCTGTCTGTCTGTCTGTCTGTCTGTCTGTCTGTCTGTCTGTCTGTCTGTCTGTCTGTCTGTCTGTCTGTCTGTCTGTCTGTCTGTCTGTCTGTCTGTCTGTCTGTCTGTCTGTCTGTCTGTCTGTCTGTCTGTCTGTCTGTCTGTCTGTCTGTCTGTCTGTCTGTCTGTCTGTCTGTCTGTCTGTCTGTCTGTCTGTCTGTCTGTCTGTCTGTCTGTCTGTCTGTCTGTCTGTCTGTCTGTCTGTCTGTCTGTCTGTCTGTCTGTCTGTCTGTCTGTCTGTCTGTCTGTCTGTCTGTCTGTCTGTCTGTCTGTCTGTCTGTCTGTCTGTCTGTCTGTCTGTCTGTCTGTCTGTCTGTCTGTCTGTCTGTCTGTCTGTCTGTCTGTCTGTCTGTCTGTCTGTCTGTCTGTCTGTCTGTCTGTCTGTCTGTCTGTCTGTCTGTCTGTCTGTCTGTCTGTCTGTCTGTCTGTCTGTCTGTCTGTCTGTCTGTCTGTCTGTCTGTCTGTCTGTCTGTCTGTCTGTCTGTCTGTCTGTCTGTCTGTCTGTCTGTCTGTCTGTCTGTCTGTCTGTCTGTCTGTCTGTCTGTCTGTCTGTCTGTCTGTCTGTCTGTCTGTCTGTCTGTCTGTCTGTCTGTCTGTCTGTCTGTCTGTCTGTCTGTCTGTCTGTCTGTCTGTCTGTCTGTCTGTCTGTCTGTCTGTCTGTCTGTCTGTCTGTCTGTCTGTCTGTCTGTCTGTCTGTCTGTCTGTCTGTCTGTCTGTCTGTCTGTCTGTCTGTCTGTCTGTCTGTCTGTCTGTCTGTCTGTCTGTCTGTCTGTCTGTCTGTCTGTCTGTCTGTCTGTCTGTCTGTCTGTCTGTCTGTCTGTCTGTCTGTCTGTCTGTCTGTCTGTCTGTCTGTCTGTCTGTCTGTCTGTCTGTCTGTCTGTCTGTCTGTCTGTCTGTCTGTCTGTCTGTCTGTCTGTCTGTCTGTCTGTCTGTCTGTCTGTCTGTCTGTCTGTCTGTCTGTCTGTCTGTCTGTCTGTCTGTCTGTCTGTCTGTCTGTCTGTCTGTCTGTCTGTCTGTCTGTCTGTCTGTCTGTCTGTCTGTCTGTCTGTCTGTCTGTCTGTCTGTCTGTCTGTCTGTCTGTCTGTCTGTCTGTCTGTCTGTCTGTCTGTCTGTCTGTCTGTCTGTCTGTCTGTCTGTCTGTCTGTCTGTCTGTCTGTCTGTCTGTCTGTCTGTCTGTCTGTCTGTCTGTCTGTCTGTCTGTCTGTCTGTCTGTCTGTCTGTCTGTCTGTCTGTCTGTCTGTCTGTCTGTCTGTCTGTCTGTCTGTCTGTCTGTCTGTCTGTCTGTCTGTCTGTCTGTCTGTCTGTCTGTCTGTCTGTCTGTCTGTCTGTCTGTCTGTCTGTCTGTCTGTCTGTCTGTCTGTCTGTCTGTCTGTCTGTCTGTCTGTCTGTCTGTCTGTCTGTCTGTCTGTCTGTCTGTCTGTCTGTCTGTCTGTCTGTCTGTCTGTCTGTCTGTCTGTCTGTCTGTCTGTCTGTCTGTCTGTCTGTCTGTCTGTCTGTCTGTCTGTCTGTCTGTCTGTCTGTCTGTCTGTCTGTCTGTCTGTCTGTCTGTCTGTCTGTCTGTCTGTCTGTCTGTCTGTCTGTCTGTCTGTCTGTCTGTCTGTCTGTCTGTCTGTCTGTCTGTCTGTCTGTCTGTCTGTCTGTCTGTCTGTCTGTCTGTCTGTCTGTCTGTCTGTCTGTCTGTCTGTCTGTCTGTCTGTCTGTCTGTCTGTCTGTCTGTCTGTCTGTCTGTCTGTCTGTCTGTCTGTCTGTCTGTCTGTCTGTCTGTCTGTCTGTCTGTCTGTCTGTCTGTCTGTCTGTCTGTCTGTCTGTCTGTCTGTCTGTCTGTCTGTCTGTCTGTCTGTCTGTCTGTCTGTCTGTCTGTCTGTCTGTCTGTCTGTCTGTCTGTCTGTCTGTCTGTCTGTCTGTCTGTCTGTCTGTCTGTCTGTCTGTCTGTCTGTCTGTCTGTCTGTCTGTCTGTCTGTCTGTCTGTCTGTCTGTCTGTCTGTCTGTCTGTCTGTCTGTCTGTCTGTCTGTCTGTCTGTCTGTCTGTCTGTCTGTCTGTCTGTCTGTCTGTCTGTCTGTCTGTCTGTCTGTCTGTCTGTCTGTCTGTCTGTCTGTCTGTCTGTCTGTCTGTCTGTCTGTCTGTCTGTCTGTCTGTCTGTCTGTCTGTCTGTCTGTCTGTCTGTCTGTCTGTCTGTCTGTCTGTCTGTCTGTCTGTCTGTCTGTCTGTCTGTCTGTCTGTCTGTCTGTCTGTCTGTCTGTCTGTCTGTCTGTCTGTCTGTCTGTCTGTCTGTCTGTCTGTCTGTCTGTCTGTCTGTCTGTCTGTCTGTCTGTCTGTCTGTCTGTCTGTCTGTCTGTCTGTCTGTCTGTCTGTCTGTCTGTCTGTCTGTCTGTCTGTCTGTCTGTCTGTCTGTCTGTCTGTCTGTCTGTCTGTCTGTCTGTCTGTCTGTCTGTCTGTCTGTCTGTCTGTCTGTCTGTCTGTCTGTCTGTCTGTCTGTCTGTCTGTCTGTCTGTCTGTCTGTCTGTCTGTCTGTCTGTCTGTCTGTCTGTCTGTCTGTCTGTCTGTCTGTCTGTCTGTCTGTCTGTCTGTCTGTCTGTCTGTATGTCCGTATGTTCCTTATAGAATCGAAAACTACTGAACCAATCGGCATGAAAATATGCATGTAGAGGTTTTTTGGAGCCAGGAAAGGTTTTAGTGATGGTTAGAAACCCCTCCCCCCACTAAGAGGGGGGGCTCCCATACAAATGAAACACAAATTTCTGCATAACTCGACAACTAATCAAGCAAATAGAACAAAATTTGGCATGTGGGTGTTTTCGGTGACAAGAATTTATTCTATGGTAAATTGAGACCCCTCCTCTCTTTATAAGGGGAACTATAACTCCTCTCCTCTTTAAAAGGGGGGCCTTCCATACAAATTTTCTCATAACTCGAGAACTAATCAAGCAAATGGAACCAAATTTGGCATGTGAAGGTTTCTGAGGGTAAGAATATTTTCTATAGTAAATTAGGACCCCTCCCCACTTTAAGAGGGGGGGCTCCTGTACCAAAGAAACACAATTTTCCTCATAACTCGAGAAGGAATTAAGCAAATGGAACCAAATTTGGCATGTGGGTGTTTTTGGAGACAAGAATTTTTTCTATGATGAATTGGGACCCCTCCCCGTTTTAGGATGGGGGGATAATATATACATGAAATACAAATTTCCTCATAACTGAAGAACTAATCAAGCAAATGGAACAAAATTTGGCATGTGAAAGTCTTCGATGGCAAGAATATTTTCTATGGTGAATAAGGACCCCTCCCCACTTTAAGAGGGGGGGCTCCTATACAAACGAAATACAAATTTCCTCATAACTCGAGAACTAATCAAGCAAATGGAACAAAATTCGGCACGTGGGTGTTTTTGGAGACAAATTTTTTTTCTATGATGAATTGGGACCCCTCCCTACTTTAGGAATGGGGGCTCCTATACAAATGAAATGCAAATTTCCTCATAACTCGAGAATTAATCAAGCAACTGGAACCAAATTTGGCATGTGAAAGTTTTCTAGGGCATGAATATTTTCTATGGTGAATTAGAACCCCTCCCAACTTTAAGAGGGGGGGCTCCTATACAAACGAAATACAAATTTCCTCATAACTCGAGAACTAATCAAGCAAATGGAACCAAATTTGGCACGTGGGTGTTTTTGGAGACAAAAATTTTTTCTATGATGAATTGGGACCCCTACCCACTTTAGGAGGGGGGCTCCTATACAAATGAAATTCAAATTTCCTCATAACTCGAGAACTAATCAAGCAAATAGAACCAAATTTGGCATGTGGAGGTTTCTGGAGGCAAAAATATTTTCTATGGTGAATTAGGACCCCTCCCAACTTTAAGAGGGGGTGCTTCTACACAAATGAAATACAAATTTCCTCATAATTCGAGAACTAATCAAGCAAATGGAACCATATTTGGCATGTGGGTGTTTTTTGGAGGCAACCATTTTTTCTATGATGAATTAGGACCCCTTAACTTTTTAAGAGGGGGGGCTTTCATACAAAAGAAATACAAATTTCCTCATAACTCGAGAACTAATCAAGCAAATGGAACCAAATTTGACATGTAAGTGGTTTTGGACGCAAGATTTTTTTCTATGGTGAATTGAGACCCCTTTCTTCTTTAGAAAGCGAGTTATAGCCCATCTCCCCTTTAAGAGGGTGGGCTCCCATACAAATGAAATGCAAATTTCCTCTTATCTCGAGAATTAATCAATCAAATAGAACCAAATTTGGCATGTGGGAGTTTTAGATGGCAGAAATTTTTTCTATGGTGAATTACGACCCCTTCCCCTTTTAAGAGGGGAGCTCCCATACAAATGAAACTCAAATTTCCTTATAACTTGAGAACTAATCAAGCAAATGGAACCAAATTTGGCATGTGGGAGATTTTGGAGACTTGAATTTATTTTACGATAGTTAGAGACCTCTCACCCCTGTGGTAGGGGGATATGGACTCTCATACAAATAAAACAGAAATTTTTGCGAAACTCAAAAACTAATCGAACTCGAGAAATTCGAGACTCTTCCATAAAACATTAGTCAATACAAGACCACAAAAACTATCTATAGTAACACTAGATCATTCAGGACGAGACGGTCGCGAGTGTTGCCGGTGACCCGCCGTCGGAAGCGCCGCCCACTGGGGGGCTTACAAAACTCGAGATTGTGACAAAGATCATCCGAGATTCATGATTTATGTACAACACAGGTTAATTTGTGGCAATACGAAGTTTGTCGGGTCAGCTAGTAATACATATTTTTGAATGTAAGAGGCTAAAAGACGTTTTTTTATGTAGTTTTAGTTGCTAAAGCATCAGTAACAATTGCACATATAAACCAAAAAATATTTGGCCACCTTTCCTTGTTCTCGTTGCGGTGATTGACGATGCGGGTTACCGCCGCAACAGGATGAAAATTTATGTAAATAACCGCAATATCTACTTCCTTTAATATTGTGCGTGAAGTTGAAAATCATAATTAGAGCGCAGCTTATTTGGCAACACGGTATACTTCCGACCAGAGCTGCAAAGATTCAAAAGCATACTGTTAAAATGCGCCAAAATGAGTTAGCTACGAAATCAGCAACCTATGATTCGTGCTACCTGGTAAATGAATTAAGGGCGCTATGATGAACGCCGCCGTCCAGTATGTGAACTTTGTTTTTCCTTTAGCGATTGTGGCAGTCAACTCATACATGCTATCACTGAGTCTGAACTTTAAAGATTAAATGATTTTTTTCCGGGAGCGCCTATGCGTGAGTCAATGCGTGGTCAAGAGTGTTCATAAAAGTGCTTATCATATAATTTACATTGTGTGTTCAATCACGAATGATTAGTTCAAACGCTATTAGATTTTCATTTTTTAGGTATATGCACTATGCAGCAAGAGTTTTTGTTTAGTTGCACAATCATTGTGGTTAGAATTAAAGTGTTAAGTAAAAAATCTTATAACTAAATTCTTGCGAACATAAGTGCAATGCATGTTAACTGCCTGTGTGTCTGGAGGCGTTACTGAAAAAATCATTTCATTTGTTGAATGCTGATTTTTTTGATAACTGAAAGTAGCTCACTAGACTGCATAGGGAAAGTAAACGCGCGCAAATTCAAAATCAGCCTTTGGAGATGTAGCCAGGCTTGCCATTTCCTCACTCATTGTGCAAAAAGTGCAACTTTTTGACGTAGGACTACGTCTTACGGCAAGTTTTGAGATAGGGTGTCATTCCAAAAAACGAAAAATGCGAGCGTCACGAAAAATGAAAGGTTTTGAGCGCTAATAGCTCAGCGGTTTTCCGATCGATTTTCAATATTCTTACACCAATCGATCGGAAAATCTTCTAAGAATTAACCCAAATGAAGAAAAGTATGGATTCTTGATGTTGAACTATTGAAAAATTGAAAATAATGAACCTATGTTTTACCAGAAATCTCGCTTCGTGATTGGTTGGAAAATTCTTTACGATGATCTAAACCTATACCAATTTGATATCTGATATTTGTTAAACCTAGACCATTTTGATGTCCTTGCTTGGAAACTACGCCAGAGAGAGTAACCAAGCCCCCTCGTGCCAACAGATTTCTTACGAACGCGATTAAACCTAGTCCAACTTGATGTCTGTGTTAGGGAAGTGTGCTAGAAAAAATGACACAAGTTCGTTGTCCCAACAGATCGCAAATTCTTTACTGCGAGACGATTAAACCTCGGCGAACTTGATAACTGTGTTGGAAAAATGTGCTGCAGCTGTAGTGTTCGGTTATAATACGACTCTGTATGAATACAGTATAATCAATATATATAGAATGCCAGTGTCGCTGGTGTTTCATGGATATTTTGGTGGCAAACATGTTGCTGGTTCGTGTCTTGGATATGGGAACTACATTGTCAAATTGCCCAATAGAAAATTTTCCTGCCGACGAAATACCCCAAAACGACCAAATCGGGTGATTTATCCTACGTGATTTACGGAAAAGCAGAAGGATTTTTTATTGGGTTGCCTTTTTAGTTTGACAATCAGATTCTCGTTTCGAATCGATCACTCACACATATGCGCATACAGTGTAAATACGTAATTTTCAAATGTGTGATGTTTACCACGAGCACTGCAGCGACACTGGCATTCTATATATATATTGATTCTACTATGAATACGCATGCTTGCCGTTTCATTAGAAGTGTAGTGGAAAGATGTGCTGTTGATAAAATAGGATTGAATTGATAAAATCCCTTCAACGTGGAAAACCATGGATAATGAAAACAATCTTTAATTTCAGTAAGGTAGCAGGAAAGCAATAGTTTGTGTTCTTGATTTTGTTAAATTGTTTTCAAATGCACAATCTGTTGAGAATTGAACGTATGCAATGTTACTACTTTGATAAATGTTACATACAACGAATGTAGCATGTATATATGTTGCATATAGCATGTATACATGAAGAATCGAATGATTACAAGCATGAATACATGCCACTATCACTACAAAGAGACTTACGTAGTCCTGCGTCACCTATATATGCGGTCGTGTCTTGTACACAACCCCCCTGTTTTTTTGATTCAACACAATGAGTAGAACCGCAGCCACGAATGAGAAATACATCCACGGCTCATCGATTCGGGTGCAAGCATGCATATGACGAACAACCCGGACAATCTAGTAAATCTACAACCGGTGATTGGATCTGTTCTTGCTGCGAATGGCAACGGGATGAAGGTAACGGCAACTGGTTTGGCAACATTGAATCCGGTATGTCAGCAAAATAGCATACCCGTTCACGATGTTCAACTGATTCCGGATCTTTCGGTGAATCTACTTTCCGTCAACCAGATCGTCAAAAAAGGATACACTGTCGTGTTTACGAATGCTGGATGTAAAATATTGAACAGCAACGATAAAACAGTAGCAACAGGTAGGCATGACAACGAGCTGTTTTCTTTCGAACAACGACCAGAAAGTGTGCAAAATGGTTTGGCTTGCTCAACCTCAACCAGCGCAAAGGTTTGGCACCAACGTTTAGGACATCTGAATCCGAAGAGTGTCCGTAAATTAGCTGAAGGATTAGCGGATGGAATCGCAATCAACAACGTTGATACCGGAGACTGTAAGGTGTGCTCAATGGGGAAACATTGTCGGCACCCCTTTAGTAAGGAAGGTTCTCGTGCAGCGGATATACTCGATGTGGTGCATACCGACATTTGCGGGCCTATGGAGGCAAAATCTATCGGAGGTAGCCGATATTATATTGTGTTCGTAGATGATAAGTCTCGCAAAATGTGGACTTACTTTCTAAAAACTAAGTCGGAAGCTGAGGTACTGAAAACGTTCCGTGAATTTCATGTGATGGTCGAACGACAATCCGAGCGGAAGATTAAGGTACTGCGCAGCGATAATGGAAAGGAATATGTAAACAGTGGATTCGAAAGCTACTTAAAGCGGCACGGCATCCAACATCAGAAGACTACAGCGTATACTCCGGAGCAAAACGGGATGGCAGAGCGCGCAAACCGTTCCATAGTTGAACGCGCTCGATGCTTACTGTTTGAAGCAGGACTACCGAAGAGATTCTGGGCTGAGGCCGTGCACACATCCGTTTATTTGCTTAACCGATCACCAACACAAGGTCATGATTCTACTCCTGAGGAAGTTTGGTCCAGAAAGAAACCTAACCTTTCGCATCTACGAATCTTCGGCACCAAGGCTATGGTGCAAATCCCCAAACAGCGTCGTCGGAAATGGGACCCCAAATCCCATGAATGTATTTTTGTTGGCTATGATAACTATACGAAAGGATATCGGCTCTACGATCCGCAGTCGTGTAAGGTGTTCACCAGTCGTGAGGTCTGTTTCATCGACGAAGGAACTTCAAGCCCACCAGTCGACAAACGAAATAAAGTCTTGGTCCCGCTCGACTTTGAATTCGTTTCCGTTCCAACTACAAGTACATCGGACAATCGCTTGGTCGCAACATCCAACAACGACGAAGATATCTTCACAGATTGCGACAGTGGAGATGAGGAAAAGCTCGACAGTTTCGACGTGACTTCCGTGCTCCCTCCGCGCAAAACTTCAAATCCACCTCAGTCACAGGTGTTGAGGCGTAGCGGTCGGGAGCACAAAACTCCAGGCAAGTACAACGATTTCGAAATTTCGCACAAAGGTCTGCCGCATTCTAAACCGTTACAGGTAGCTGATACGAATGAGCTGGATACTACGGTGCAGCTCACGTCCCAGGAGCAATTTAGTGGAATCGCAACCACGATCGACATGGATTTTGCTAGGGATCCACTGGCAAATGGTGACCCGGTTACACATCAGGAGGCGCTTTCACGGGAAGACGCAACACTCTGGGAGCATGTGATGCGTGAGGAGTATGAAGGGCTGATGGCAAATAACACCTGGACCTTGACCGAACTACCTGGAGGCAGGAAACCAATTAAATGCAAATGGGTCTTCAAAACCAAACACGACGCAAACGGCAACGTTGATAGACACAAAGCGCGTCTAGTCGTAAAAGGCTTCTCGCAGCGAGAGGGGGTGGACTATGATGAAACCTATTCACCTGTGGTGCGTCATAGCTCCCTGCGTTACCTTTTCGCCCTGTCTGCCCGGCATGGCCTGTCTATTGAGCAGATGGACGCAACAACGGCTTTTCTCCAAGGAGAATTATCGGAGGAGATCTATATGGAATAGCCACCGTGTTTCCAAAGATCGGATAAACCAAAAATGGTCTGCCGTTTAAATAAGGCTCTCTACGGACTCAAGCAGTCCAGTCGCGTATGGAACGCTAAACTCGATGCGGCTCTACGCAGATTTGGGCTGACCCCATCGAAGTTTGATCCATGCCTTTACTATCGCATTGAAGGCCATCGAATGATATTCGTTGCAATCTACGTTGATGACGTCAACGATATCAAGATTAAGCTGAGCAACACTTTTCGTATGAAGGACTTAGGACCTGCTAGTTCGTGCCTCGGAATGAGAATCACTAAGAACACTGATAGTGTAGCACTCGACCAAGAGGCGTACATCGAGTCGATGCTTTCTCGATTCAACATGCAACATGCAAAGGCAGTGTCGACCCCGATGAATACCAGTTTGAAATTGACTAAGGAAATGGCCCCGCAAACCGCGGACGAAATTGCGAAGCTGAAAGGGATTCCGTACCAGGAAGCTGTAGGCAGTATAATGCATCTAGCACAGTGCACTAGACCCGACGTTCTCTTCGCAGTCAACCAACTAAGTCGCTTCAACACAAATCCCGGACCCAAGCATTGGGAAGCAGTGAAACATCTATTTCGATACCTGCGAGGTACTTCGAAACTGAAGCTGCGGTACACCAAGGGAAGTGATACCAATTTGACTGGATACTCGGACGCTAACTGGGCGTCTGACCTGGACGATCGGAAATCGATCAGCGGCTACATCTTCATGCTGCAAGGTGGTGCAGTCTCATGGTGTTGCAAGAGACAACCTACCGTCGCATTATCGACATGCGAGGCCGAGTACATGGCCCTATCTGCCGCTGTACAGGAAGCCATGTGGTGGCGTGGTTTGATAAAACAACTTGGACAGGAACAGACTATCCAACTTTGCTGTGACAACCAAAGCACTATATGCATTGCCAAGATATCGTTCATCTTCCGAGCTGAACAGACGCGTTTTGCTATCGTTCCGTGGAAGTCGAACGCAAACCAATCTATTAGTGCATTGTGAATCTCTTCTTGCTCATCGCTGAGCCGTTTACGGGTCGCTGTGCGTGCAAACGACTCCGCGATGGGCCGTCGAGAAAATACCTTCCGTATAGACTTTGCAAATGTGCCAAAGAGACCCGATAACGCAAAAGTGCACCGTTTTTGTGCGACCGTATTGGGATTAAAGCAAGGTGAAGTGCTACGAATCCAAAATAGTAGAACTGTCGGTGCTTCATTCGTGAAAGTTGTTAATTTGGAATTAGCGCAACGAATTTGTGAAGAACACGACAACAAGCATGAGTTTACTATCGATGGGAAAAAATACCCGCTAAGAATCACTCTGGAGGAGGGGGCAGTGGAAGTGAAACTTTACGATTTGTCTGAAGACGTATCAGACCAAAAAATTGCTGATTTCTTAGGAAAGTACGGAGACGTTATTTCAATACGAGAGCAGCAATACGGGGACGATCTAGACTTTCCTGGTATTTCGACGGGTATTCGTATAGCCAAGATGATAGTCAAACGAAACATCGAGTCATGGGTTACCATAGACGGTGAGATGACACAGGTGTCATTCTATGGACAGCGTCAAACTTGCCGCCACTGCCACGAGTACATCCACATCGGTGTCACTTGTGTGCAGAATAAAAAACTACTTGTGCAGAAAACATACGCCGATGCCGCCAAACAGATGGCTCCCACTTCATTGCCTTTGAAGCCAAAGAAAAGTCTCGCACTCGCAGCGAAACAAAATACTCCGAGTGAGTCAAAAACTGTTAATAGTACAGCCAATGTGGACAATATGCCGCCACCGAAACAAACACCCCGCCGACAACAACAGAGTTGGTTGGCGCCACCAATACTGACCGAACAAAATTTTCCTCCGTTAAACTCTTCCTCGATATCGACTCTACCCACGAACAGCGGGCTAATGACCTCGTCAACAGGTCAACAGCCTCCAGCTAGCAGTGGAATTGCTCGCAAAACTGCTGGTAGTAAAGTCGATGGAAATGAAACAGATTCGTCTGTCGGCTCATCCAGCTCCAGAAGACTCCGAACCCGTCACTCCGCAGTAAGCAAGAAGGCCCGTGTGGAAGACGACGACGAAGGCGACATGCGTGATGAGAGTAACCAACTATCCTAATGGCTGAGTTCTCTAGCTATAACCTTGCAACCATTAACATCAACAACATAACAAACACCACGAAGATTAACGCACTTGGCAATTTCTTACGAACGCTAGAAATAGACATCGTTTTCCTACAAGAGGTAGAGAACGAACAGCTCTCTCTGCCTGGCTTTAACGTAGTCTGCAACGTGGATCAAGCAAGACGTGGAACAGCAATTGCGCTAAAAGACCACATCTCATTCTCACATGTGGAGAAGAGCTTGGATGGCCGACTTATCGCTCTTCGTGTGCAAGATACGACTCTCTGCAATATCTACGCACCATCGGGAACAGCTGTTCGTGCGGAAAGGGAGAGATTCTTCAACGGCACGATCGCTTACCACCTACGGCACAATACGCAACATGTCATCCTTGCGGGTGATTTTAATTGTGTGTTACGTCCAAGCGACTCTACGAGCCCCAACTCAAGCCCGTCTCTCCAAGCAACTGTGCAGCAATTGCAGCTGCACGACCTGTGGTTGAAACTGTATCCCACGACCCTCGCACCCACGTATATTTCTCATAATGCGACATCCAGGTTAGATCGGATTTACGTCAGCAATGGATTGTGCCAACAGCTGCGAAGTGCTGCCACACATGTATGCTCCTTCACAGACCATAAAGCAGTATCAGCCCGACTCTGTCTGCCCAATCTTGGCCGCGAACAAGGACGTGGTTTTTGGTCTCTCCGCCCTCACCTCTTAACTGCAGAAAACATACAAGAATTTGAAATCAGATGGCAGTATTGGAGTCGTCAACGCAGATGTTACTCCAGCTGGATGGCTTGGTGGCTGTCATATGCGAAGCCAAAAATCAAATCATTTTTCCGCTGGAAATCGAACGAAAGTTTTAGAACCTTCAACGCTGAACATCAACAACTGTATACACAGTTAAAACTCGCGTATGATGGATATTACCAAAACCCGGACATGCTTTTGACTATCAACCGCGTAAAAGCGCAAATGCTACTGCTACAGCGTCGCTTTGCACAAAATTTCATCCGCATCAACGAGACGTTTGTTGCCGGAGAGAGCCTATCCACCTTCCAGTTGGGCGATAGAAGACGTAAAAAAACAACCATCTCAGAGCTGGAAAACGAGCGAGGAGATCAAATTCAAGGTTCCCAGCAGATCGAACAACACATGTACCAATTTTTCAGAGAGTTGTATACGGCGGAGGAGACGAGGCAGAATGACCAAGAAAACTTTCAATCCGAGAGAGTAATACCGGAATACGATGAGAGCAACGCTGCTCTAATAGCAGAGATCACCATTGATGAACTAAAAAAGGCCATAAGCTCGTCTCAGAAACGAAAATCCCCAGGAGTTGATGGCCTACCAATTGAGTTTTACTTACGAACCTTTGATGTTATATATAGGGAGCTCTACTTCGTTATCAATGAAGCGATGACGAATGAGCTTCCTGCAGAGTTTGCCGTTGGCACAATCGTGCTAGTTAAAAAGAGGAGTGACGATAGAACAGCGAGAGCGTATCGTCCGATCAGTCTACTCAACGTAGATTTCAAAATAGTCTCCCGAGTAATGAAAACCCGTTTAGAACAAGTGTTGCAGACGAATAGTGTACTGAGCAGTGCACAGAAATGTGCAAATTACGACCGCTCAATCTTCCAAGCTACTCTCGCGCTCAAGGATCGCATTGCCGAACTCAACGCGAGAAAACAGAGAGGAAAAATGATCTCGTTCGACCTCGATCATGCATTCGATCGAGTTTCGCATGAGTTCTTGCATCAAACCCTACTCTCGATGGGATTCAACGAAGGCTTCGTCGGTTGGCTCTCCAGAGTTGCAGATGCTTCGTCGTCACGGCTTCTAGTAAACGGGCATCTCTCACAGCCGTTCCGAATCGAACGATCGGTTCGTCAAGGAGATCCGATGTCTATGCTGCTCTTTGTGCTCTATCTGCATCCCCTCCTGATACGAATAGAGCGTGTATGTAGTGGAGATCTCTGCGTCGCATATGCCGATGATATAACGATAGTGGCATCCACAACACAAAAAATCGAGCGGATATATCAGCTGTTCGACAACTTCGAGAGCGCAGCTGGAGCAAAGCTCAATCGACAAAAAACTATTGCTATCGATGTCGGCCACTAACAATACCAGGGCTACGAACGGAGGAGAAAGTGAAGGTGTTGGGTGTAGTTTTTACCAACTCAATACGACTGATGGTTAAACTGAATTGGGATCCCTTAGTATCCAGAATAGCACAAATAATATGGTTGCATAATATGCGTTCCCTGAACCTACAGCAGAAAGTAATACTGCTGAACACTTTCATCACTGCAAAAGTGTGGTACATGGCATCAATTATTCCACCGCAATGTTTTCACACCTCAAAATTAACGGCGGTTATGGGCAAATTCTTATTTCGAGGACTGCCTGCGAGAATTCCAATGCAACAACTGGCGCTTAACAGAGAGCACGGTGGTTTGAAGCTACAGCTTCCAGCGATTAAATGCAAAGCGCTCTTGGTAAATCGCCATCTACATGAGATCGAGATCCTTCCCTATTATCAATCCCTTCTCAGCCAAAATATCCCTACCCCCGCCGATCTTCCTTGTCTTAAACTGCTCTCACAGCAGTTTTCTTTGCTACCTGACCAGATCCAACAAAACCCTTCCAGCAATGCCATTCACCGTCACTATTTGGAGCAAATCGAGCAACCACGAGTGGAAAGAAACCATCCAGGGCTGAATTGGAAGCGAATCTGGACGAACATAGCATCGAAAGGGTTATCGACAAACCAGCGCACTGATCTCTATCTGCTGGTAAATGAAAAAACCGAACATCGTAGTCTGATGAATGTCATCGGACGAGCAAGCGACCACTTCTGCCAGCACTGTGTAATAAACATAGAGAGTTTGCAACATAAATTCTGCGAGTGTCCTCGAGTAGCGGCGGCTTGGACATACATGCAACGGAGGTTAACGACGACGCTCGGGGGATGGCAACGGCTCTCCTTCGATGACCTTATCCGACCAATACTACACCGCATATCAAGAGAGACTAAAAATAATATTTTAAAAATGTTCATTAAGTACATCAACTTTGTAAATGCTAATGTTACAAACAGGATCGATGTGAGTGAGCTAGATTTCGTTTTGAATTTGATAGAATAATTAATACTCTTAATGACTTAAATATGTTATTTAATCAAATGAACTAAATAAACTATATTTTAAAAATAAAAAAAAAAATAAAAAAAAATAAAAACCAAAGCACTATATGCATTGCCAAAAATGGAGGCTATACGCCACGGACAAAGCATATAGATATACGTCATCACTTTATCCGCGATGCCCTTGACCAGAACATCGTAAGGCTGAGCTACGTAGACACCAATCAACAGATTGTTGATGGCCTGACGAAGACTCTTGAACGGGTCAAGCTAGAACGCAACCGTGCTGCTATGGGAGTTGACGCATCAGCTTAAGTGGGGGTGTTAATATACGATAAGCTGTGCTTTAGAGTGTAACAACGGTGTACTTTAATCTATTATTATATTTCTCTGCTTTAGCGTGTAACGCTTGACATTTAACTCTGCTATTGTTGATATTGATTATATATGTCTTCTCTTCTCGAATAAACGTTAAACTGTACGGACGTACTTTCAATCACTGCGCGCGTTTTCTCTGCAACCTCTTTCATTTTCAGCCCTGCTTCCGACACATTTTCATTGAAAATCAAAATAATTGGGCACACTGATTTCCAATGTAAAATAAAACAAATTCGAAGCGAAGCAATAAAAATACTGTTTTGTTCGATACAGAAATGGTACGGTAAAACGAAAATTCTTGTTAATTGTTAATTATTTATCAACACAATTATCGTTTCAGGTCGTATTATTTAGAAAATGGTCACTAAAGTGACAACAATGTTTATTATCTAGTGGCGATGATAGCAGATGTTGTATAAATAATTACACAAAAATAGAACCAATCTGATCGAATAACACAACACTTAGGGGAATTGTGTATAATGTTCCCCCCTAAGAATAAATGGATATATCCAAGGATATATCTCTGTTATGCTTCCTCAAATTAACGTGTAGGGTAACCAACTGGATTTGGACCCCTACATGAATTGGACCCTTTCAACATATTTAGCCACATTTTTAACTAGTAGCTCAAAATTCGATTAGTTTGATATCGTAATAATATTCTTTGGATTCTTTTCTAAGCCTGAATGCCTTCGGATCACTTTAAATTAGGGTAGAAGTACCAAATATCGTAGTAGCACCCATTACGGTAATACGAAAGTGTTTATTATTATTTTAGGACGGATAACATGCTTTTCTTGATTCTGAAATATGTTTTTATACAAGAACTAACTCTCCTGTGTTAATTTCTTAAATTATTTTTAGGCTAAATATGTTTCTTATGTGAAAAACCATAGTTTGAAAATTTCGTGTTAATAAAAGACTTGATTCTTAGCAATTCGCTAAGGTACACGTAATCATAATTGTGATGTTTTCGATATTTAAACTACATTTTCCGTAAACAAAACTACATGGGGGAATTAGTTATAACCTTCTTAACGTTGTTAATTAAAAAAATAACACGACTGTATTAAAAAATAACTATTTTTCTGTATTACCATGATTGGTAAAATTTCATTACGACGCGCCTATCATCGTAGTAGGCTATTAGTAGCAGGCGCCTATTATCGTAGCATACGAAAGCACCATTTTTCTCCGCTGTCACTTTTGGTCATAGTGCGTTGTTTACCGGGTGTGATCGAAAATTAGCTTGCTTTTATTAGCTTTAGCTGTTATTAAAATATCAGGTATGAACAAAAATTAATCACATATTGCTACAATATTTTATTTACGTTCTACAATATGGGTCCACAGCGAAAGCAAACCAAGTTTAGTTACGCAAGTTCGAGATTTCGAATCCCATATCTTTTATATGCAGGAGAAATGTGCTGTCAAAAATAGAGGAGCAGCAAATTATCAGCTGGTTGAACAGTATGCTGGATCGGAATTTTGCTGTCCCCCCACCTTCTGTTTAAAGATAATGAGTACCTGACGTCAAATGAGCAGATTACGCCATTCCGGAATAATCGGTCAAGTATAAAGACACTTGTAAGTAACGAATTCTATATAGGATCAGTAGGGATCACGAGAGAACCCGTTGAAAAATTGTGTGAGGCAAACGGTGCTCACGTTTTGCGGTGTTACCTCTGATTAATCAAAGTTCTCATGATAATCAGCCTTCCGATCCCAAAAAGTTCTGAAACGTTTCCATGCTTACCAAATATGTTAGTCATTTTCAGGCCACAAAAGAATGGCTGGTTTCATGTGTCAAATTCTCGGTTTTCTATCCGCACACCAGAGGTCATATACGAACCCTATATGAGGCAGCATGCACTAGGCCCAATTACGTACTTCTTCCTAAAGCAATGCTTTTCGAGCTGCTTTTGATAATGCTCCATATCGCAATGGTACTTTCGCTTCCTCCTTAGATGCGTTGTTTAAACTATAAATTATTTTTAACAATAAAACTAACACAAACGTAATGTATTTTTCGTTACTCATTTTGAATTTATTTGTAATTATTAATTGATTTTTACGAATTAGTCTTTGATGTTCTAGTATATTACTATAATTGGTACACATATAACGAAATGCCAGAAACACTGCTACTATATTTGGTACATTGCAATGATATTTTCAAATCAAGTTTTTTAGACCTGTAATCAAAAAATCTTCAAAACTTAAGCTTGATTCCTTTTCTACTGATCCCAAATTACTAGAACACTTATAGGTATTATACGTTTTGACTCATAATTGGATATTTATACGGAAATTTGTCTTAACGGATGACATATCTCCACCATATTTGGTACATCTACCCTACCTGTATTTAGCTAAAATTTACAATCATAAAGTGTATTGCCACATACCGCTCACAATCCGACGTAGGTGAAGAGGAAACTATGTTTGCAACACATTTTCGATTTGGTTTTAATAGCTAAATCCAATGAATTTGTAGTGATGAAATCCGTTTATTTTTATTCTGAAAGACGTATTTTACGTGGTTTCGAAGGTTTCTTCTCAAGATTTTAATTAAAAACCACAAAAAAATAGTGTCCAAATTGCATCGTGAAAATTTTCTTACCATCAGATTTTGGACAACCCTGTCTTTTGATTTCTGGCAGCAGTTTGTTTACCTATTAAGATTCAGTGGAAAAGCAAAATTGAATGTACCCGCCTATCTATTTCTTCGATTTGTGATTGAATTGATAAGCAATTTAAGTAAAAAGAACATTTATAACAATTCATTATTTAAAATATCTTGTTTATCAGGGAATACATCATGCAAAATACAACAAAATCATGTAGAGTGGCCCGCTCGGAGGAGACAATTAATGAATGCTGGCAGGAAATCAGTAACGGTGTGGCAATTAAAACAGCATGTCGCCAGTTCGGTATTCCCAGATCGACGATCAAGTTTCGGCTAAGCAATCAATACAAAAACCAGTCAAGACCTGGAACTGCTCCAGTACTTGATCATGCTGACGAACTTGAGCTTGTTGAATGGGTGAAGAAAATGGCTCTGAAGGGATGCCCTGTCATTAAATACCGTATCATGAACGGAATGATTCGCAAATCGAGACTGGGTGAGCTGCAAATTAGAGCTCTGACTCCCCTGAAAACGTTTCCAGTAATTCAATCGGACGCATTTCTCGACGAACCGGATACCAAGAATGCAATAATTTGGACTTTACTTACATTAAATTTTGAATATTTTATCCTCCTGCCTGAGGATATTTGCTAACGTTTCAACCATATTAAATCGTATATTTTAATTTCATGTCCGATATAATCAATAAACATGAAGACTGTTATGTTACATGTGAAACTGTTATGTTACATGATAAACGGAGGGTTTTTTATTTACAGCAATCAAATTGTGCTGAAAAGTCTTCCAAACAAGCATAATAAAAAACGGATTTAAAGTAGTAGTAGTAGTAGTAGTAGTAGTAGGGGAAAGCCACCATCATTTCAAGGACTTGCCAATGTATGTGGGTAGAATTACAGTAGATCCAAATTTGATTATCAAATGAATTTCACACTAATGCTGTTACAGAAGGGCCAAAAAGGAATGGGGGGAACCACAAGCAGAGGCACTTGTGCGCATTCCGGGGTTATAAGAGTCGCCTTCCAGCATTAGGATCCTTCCATGTAATAATCAATTTCGCTGTACCAACTTTAACCTACGTGATGATTTGTTTGTTTTGAATTGAGAAGTGCCATATTTGCTTCAGACCTTAAGGATTCAGGTTGGCAATCCACTCCATCATCCAGCCTTCCACATTTATGATTTTAATAATAATACTGTTAATAATATGATATTAAGATGAAATGTGGTATTTATAGGTAAAAATAGAACAATCTCACCAGCAGTCCTTCGTATGAAATAAAGTAGCGTCCAGAAGTGCTTCTAATAGTAAATTTAATTTTTCATTCTGGTACCCATGTGCAGTATTAAAACTCGTTTTGGCCAAAGTTTTTACTATATAGCAGTAGATGCTTCATAAGCTAAAACGAAAAAAATAATTAAAATAACTCATTAGGCTTACCAATTAGCTAGGCCGTGTGGCTCCGCCGTCTGCCCAAAACCTCGGTTTTGAGATCAGGCTGCCGGAACCCACCCAGCATCGCACCTCCTAACTTGGCTACTCAATAGAGCATTACCAGGTATGGCCACGTGGAGGCGCAAGGTAGGGGCTTGGGATGGCTAGAGCTATATTGGACGCGCCTCATTTGCCTTCCCCATTTCATACCCAGCATAATAAAAAAACGGATTTAAACCATATAAAGTCGTAAGTCAATCACGACTTTATATGGTTTAAATCCGTTTTTTAATTATGCTTGTTTGGAAGACTTTTCAGCACAATTTGATTATTATATTATATGATTATATATTCAAATTTACGATCTCATCCCATGATAAATTTCTGATATCAAATGAATTTAAATACTAAGAGTAGACTGGAGTATCCTCCTGATTGAATAATTCTTAGAGTGTCCAAAATATATTCGTTGATAGTTGCCGTGTCCAAAATACATTTTGGACACTGTCTAAAATAAAGTGAGAGGGTCCAAAATATGAAAACTACATAGTAAATAAAAATGTCTACAGCACATTTTTATCGACAAATAGACGACCCAACAACACTTTGCCATTTAGGTAAGTTGTTCTAAAAGAGAGTTTTGCATGAATTGCATAACAAAAGAAGGTAATATATATTTTATTCCAATAAATGTAAAATTACTTCCTCTAGGGGTCCAAATTCGGTTCCAAAGGGGTCCATATTATCAATTTCCCACCCTTTCGTACGCGATGAATTATAACCGTCGCGGGCGAAACCATCGCCGGAATCGTCGCGGGGGCAAATATCGTATATTTTGTCAAGTAAATCAATAGCTTACGTGCTAGACAAGCATAATATATACTTATAACTTACATACAGCCAAGCAGATTCTTTCTGCGACGATTTCAAGCGATCAAAAAAGTGAGCAGCGCGTTTTGTTACCAAAGAAACGGACAATATCTGAACGAAAAAGTTATATTTCAGGTGGTAAGAGCATAGATGTACCAAAGTGGAGGCAATATACGTGCGAAAATTTTGACGATTATTTTTAATTCTATCTTGCATTTTATACAGCGGTTTTTATAACACGCAATTTAATACTCCTGAATTGAGATATAGCTAAATATTGCAATCATCTATACTGCTTTATAATTCACAGTCATGAGTTGTATATGATGACACGCACGACTGCAAAACAACTTATTGTTCACTTTGTTTTGACATACTCTAATCATTATGCAATTCCAATGTTAAATTGACATGAAAACGATTTAATGTGAACTTGCTATTACGATCTTTTGTTACCTGGGCGTCCAAAGTGCGATATCGCTCATAAAAGTGCTATTTTAGCTTAAATCGTTTCGGTATCTTCGGCGCACTTTTTCGTTATCTTCCAAGCAATAGGTGCGCCGAAGAGACCGAAACGGTTTAAACTAAAATAGCACTTTTATGAGCGATGGCGCACTTATTGATTGGACTATTGACAGCATTAAACAATATTAAATGCTAAAGCAAATCAAGCGTTTCATACCGTCATTATGGGCAGGGATGTCTTTTTGAAGTTCACTTTACGCAAGCGAATCGCAACAACCGGTTATTTACAGATTTTGACAAGAAAATAGCTTATGGAAATGACGCCAAAAGTTACATCGGAAGCTGCTCAAAAGCAAATTTATTTTTGTTTTGTTTTTACAGCATGTGACAACTGTCACACTTGCATAGTAGGCTAGTTCCATCGAATACTATGGTTTCTGGGTGATTTTGCATTTTAATTTCGCTTGTTTAGGGAAATACGAAGGGAGGCACATTGGCCAGGGGGGGCACGTTATACACAATTCCCCTACATTTCGATGTAGTTTGTTTTATGTTAACAGTTAACACTACAAATACTCAGAGGTGAGAGATATGCGGAAGCAGCCATCTTGGGTGCCAATCGAGCAGCGAGAATTGTCAAAAGGGAGCCAATCGAACACGCATACTGTTTGCTTAAAAGTTTGATTAACAAGTATTGAAATAATTATGAAATCTACTTAAGCTATTGTCATGCACCTTGAATATTATACTCGGACACAGTGTGTATAAAGCTTTGCAATGCATTTTACACTGATTAAGTCAAGGGGTCGGACACTCAGCACATAGTGCCCCGGCACTGCAGAGATATCAAACGGCACACCTCTAAAGCCTTATAAAAATAACATTTATAGGGCTTTACACACCTCCGGTACAATTTTACATATGAAATGGGAGCACTGCCAGTTGTCAAAATCATCTCGCACGGTTGCCAGATCTATCAGATTTTAACGAATTTAACAAATCTTGCAGTTCGGCACTTTCGGTACAGCATCGGCACAGCCCGGTTCGTTTCAAGTCGCCTAACATAAAAACGGCTGTGCCGAGTGACCGACCCCTTGGATTAAGTTGAAAGATATATCGCTTTATTGTGCAAAATTGATGTGAATAAAACTGAAGCGAATCATGTTGAAAACAATCAAGTCACACTGCTACAGCATTTTGCTCCGCAGCAAGTGCTGGCAGTTTTGTACACTGATGCCAAATCATTGGCTTTAGTTTCCGCGTATCTCTTACTGTGAGTATTTCTTTCTAGTTAACACCAGTCGGAATACTTAGGCACGTCCTCCCTCCTGAAGTAAAACCTAACGGTAGTTCCGGGAGGGGTTCAGGAATGGGCAGCAGGAGAGTTTTTAGTAGGTAGGCGCATGTTGGCACCTTGCGAATCCTATTCGGCACCGTGAAGGTGCTGTCTATGAAAATTTTCTCCCTGCATAAACGAGCAGTAAGTGGCAAACTAAATCTTGATGTCGCTGCCGTCGCTGCTATGTAACTCCAGCATTGGCGGAACTAAGGGGGGGGGGGCTAGTCGACAAATAAAACGGTCGAAAAAAATTCCGGGGCTAAAGCCTCCTCTAGAAATGAGCGCTAGTTCCGCCAATGAACTCTAGCACAAAGAAATATTGATAAAGGTATTGACCTATTCAACAGAAACTTATGCGCTAACGGTGGTGCTCATTGGAACTAGCCGAACGGTGAGAAAGTTGACAGTTTGCTTAAAGAATCGGAAAAAATTTCACTTTTTTAAGTTTCTTAATGTAGTGAAACAATGTACAAGTGAAATTATTATTGCAAAATGTATGAAAATTGTGTTCTTTATTTTTGGTATAGACTTTTTCAATGGTTTGTTTACAGTATACACGAGAAAGTAATGTTTTTGTATATTTGTGCGACAAAAGACAGGCCTCGTGCTCAAGTGGTAAAAAACTTGTTTTTTGTTAATTTAACAGAAACCAGGTTATTGCAAGCAAGAGGATAGCAAAGAGAACATTCATAGTTTCAAGTAGTGCCGGAGCAACATAGTTCGCTAAGACTGAAAGATGTTCGAATCTCTAGAACTTTGGCTTGAACCGATACAAAACAAGCATGAGGATTTTGCAAAGTAGAAAAACATGCCAATAATATGCAAAAACCGATTTAGGATCACTGCTGCGTTCGATTAGTTAAGTCGCCACCTAGGACAGGACGTGCCAAGTGTCAACCGCGGCGTTGACCCAAAATTGACCCAGTTTCTGATTGGCTGAAAGTAACGAGCAACCGTTGACTGGAAAATATAACGCGGTATCGCTTTCAGTGTTGCTGAAACTCATTAGTGGGAATACGTCAATAAGTTATTATTAGACTAATCTCAAGTTTTTAGTCTTGACCTTGAAATGCGGTCATACATATATATTAATATTTTTTTTGAAAGATGGTTCTACAATTGATGAAGGGACGGTAGGGAAAGAAATGAATTTTTTTTTGGTGAAGGAGGGGAAGAGCGGAAAGGAAGGGGGGGGGGGGGGTATTGGTAGCTATGCTTGACAAGTAGTCATTTTGACTCCTACCTTTTGTCCTGTTAGGAGGACAAAGGTAGGATTAAAGGTAGGAGTCAAAATGACTACTTGTCAAGCATAGCTACCAATACCCCCCCCCCCTTCCTTTCCGCTCTTCCCCTCCTTCACCAAAAAAAATTTTCATTTCTTTCCCTACCGTCCCTTCATCAATTGTAGAACCATCGTTTCAAAAAAAATATTAAGTTATTATTTCCGAATTTTAATTTCTTTTGTGTTCTGTAGTTCTATGCTTGGTTTTATATTAGTTTTGTTTGTACACGAATTTTAATTTTCAAAATGAAATGCAAAACATGATTTTAGTCGCATAAACTGTGGCGTATTCGGGAGCTGTTGTTCGGCAAACGAAGTTATTCCACAGAGAACAGATTAACAGGCTCGAAGGAAGTAATCTATTTTTTGTGTGTAAAATCTGTCGGTGGCGCCCTCCAGAAATAGCTTGCCAAACGCATCAAAAAATATCCATGTAGTTAGAGTGACTATATTACAGAGTGGCGACAATGTCAAAATTGGAATGATAATTATCTGTCAGTGTCATTCCAATCGAGCAGACGACCTATCCAACGCGTATGCAGGAAAGAGAAAGAAAAACCTTGGAAAACCCGCATTGCATACATTTGGGATGACATGTCACCACTCTGTATATAGTCACTCTACATGTAGTATGAAACTTAAATCCTCATTTATGTGATTTGTTTGATAAATCGGGTTTTTCATTTTTGTTGTACACATTTGTTCACTATACAATCTTTTATCGACTGGTAATTCACTCAATTTGTTCATTAACACAAACTTATTAAGCGGAATAGATTAATTTTTTAATCTATTAATTAACTAATTTGCGGGTCTTGCTTATGAAGATTTTGTCGTTAAGCAGCAAAATTCGCCGGGTTTCATTGAATCTGTTTCTTGGTTATAGCATTATGGTTTTCAAACACCATAAAATGCAAAAATGTTTTGTGATATAGCTTTAAAGCGCTATATTGCAGCTCGTCAAAAAGGCGCACTGAAAATTAGGTGATAAGCCCTATAAATTCCCTTTCCGTTTTAATGCCACTGCATGTTTGTGTATTTTCCAAGGCATATGAAAAAAAGCTAACAAGGCCTATAACAATAATTTTTAGCTTAAACTCGAAAAAATCAATAAATACCGTGGACCCCCGTTCGTTTGACCATTTTTAATCTGAACACTTTAATTTGAACCCCGTTGGTTTGCACGACGTGCAAATTAAAAATGGTTCAAATGTCATTCTCAACATGACATCATTTGTTCGATTCGTTTGTACTGACCTAGCGTGCTTAATCGGTTTCACATTTCGTTTTCCTAACGATTAAGAGAGAAATCCGATCGGAAAATGCAATATTCGCACTTGCAACTGCCAACTAAAACAAACCACCAAAACAATAACAAAGATCAGGGCGGCCAGTTCACACAGGTTTCAGCATATTTCGGGTTACCAGTTGTTCAAATTAAAAAGTAACCCCGTTAGTTTGCATGAGGAATCGTTCAAACGAACGGGGGTCCACTGTACAACGGAAACAACACGTTGTCAAATTACCAAAATAAAGTTGACGTTAATGCCCAACCCCGCTAATTGGCGGGGTCAGTTCCTTGATAAAAATCGACCAGTTCCTAAGCTTTTTATCGCAAATTTCCTTTTTTACCATGAAGTACAACTTATCAGCAACTCACCAATAATTTTTTTTTGTTCATTTATTCCAAGAAATAAGCAATTTACAACAATTTGAATTTCACTCTGCAGTGCAAAATATTTTTTTTTTCTCAGTTTTCTGGCATTTTTCTGGCATTTTTCAAGTTTTGTACGAAATATCTGTTTCAAATTAACGTAATAAAACAAACAAACCACTCGAATAGTTAGAGTAAACTATAATGAGAAGGTACTAGTGGATACCAACATAAAACGAATAAGCATTGTAGATTTATAACGATTTTCCTGAAGCCCGCCAATTGGCAGGGTTGGGAACTAGAGGGTTAAGGCAACCACGTGTTTATTTACCAGACAATGAACACGGCAACGGCGCTGCTAAAGTGTCGATGACACTGAGCGAGTTTTTAGGTTGCTAGTAAGCGAGTTGGCGAGTAGATTGTGAACTCGCCCTGTGTCACCATACACACTTGCTGACTAGCAGATTGTTTGCTAGTAGCGAGTAAAGTTGAATGCTGCTCAACTTTACTCGCTACTCGATGGCGTGTGCGCGTGTTGGCTAGCACACTAGCTGTGTGGCATCATAGTTGCGAGTAACTAGCGACGCAGCGAGGGGGTTTTTAAATTATTAATTTTATAGCACCAGAAATGCCAAATATTTTTACTAATTTTGAAATTGTAAATGCAATGTGAATTAATTGAAGTAATTCCTCGTAATACTTTATATTTATCAATTAAACATCTATGAAGAAGTTAGAATTAAACAATATAAGATAACTCTTATGTAAATTGCACATTGTGTACGTTGAACTTGATCGTTTAGCAACGATTTGTTTGTATGACCGGCATCGCTGCCTAATACGTTATTAGATTTATCAAAACCCCTCGCATACTAGCTTACTTGCCGATTTGAAGATAGAATTAACAAAAGGGCGAATGTCGCAAGCGTAAACAAACCGAGTGAGGGTTGCTTTTCCTATGCTGGTCCAGAAAAAAGTATTGCGGTTATTTACATAAATTTTCATCCTGTTGCGGCGGTAACCCGCATCGTCAATCACCGCAAAGAGAACAAGGAAAGGTGGCCAAATATTTTTTGGTTTATATGTGCAATTGTTACTGATGCTTTAGCAACTAAAACTACATAAAAAAACGTCTTTTAGCCTTTTACATTCAAAAATATGTATTATATAAATTCATTGAATATCATAGGTATAAAAATATGTGTAAATAGTAACACAATTTAAGAAGTACCGAAAGGGGTTGGAAATATCTAAACAATAGAAATTAATCTATTTGCATGGCAGCTCTGGACAAAAGCACATCCTTCAATATTTGGCGAGGTCAGCATTGGGCGATAATGTATCGATATAACTGGTATCGATATGTGTGGACGAAATCTCGATATAGTTTTTTTCGAAATAGTTAATTTCGGCATGCATATAACAGCTTTGTAAATGTGAGCACGTTATACGGAGTGTTTTAAAACAAATGTCAAATGCAGATCGTCACGTGATTCGAGCAATTTTGCTGATTATGCTTTCAGCTGAGTATACGTATCGATATGTGAAAAATATCGATATTCAATTAACGAAAATTCGTCAGCTTCGCTCAATACAAAATTATTTTGACAGCTTGCTATGAACTTTCCGAGAATGAAAAGATTTCTTGCAAAGCACAATAACTCTCACCCGTTTTGTTTACATTTGCGACATTCGCCCTTTTGTTAATTCTATCTAGATTTGTGTGTCATCATGACTCGCGCATTCGGGGTGAAGTGCCTGTCAAATTCATACATTTTCGTAGAGTGACTATATACAGAGTGGCGACAAGTCATCCCAAATGTATGCAATGCGGTTTTTCCAAGGGTTTTCTTTCTCTTTCCTGCATACGCGTTGGATAGGTCGTCTGCTCGATTGGAATGACACTGACAGATAATTCGCTATGTGCGCGAAGCGGTGCTGCCACCTTCCCAAGTTTGTTCTATTTGTGAAGTCTGTGCACAGGTTTGTTAAAGAGTGAAAAGGATAAACAAAACTTTGCACCAGATCTTCACAAACTTTCCATATGGCAGTTCCACGAGAGTACAAGAGATCGATTTGTGCTTACATAGCGAATTATCATTCCAATTTTGACATTGTCGCCACTCTGTATATAGTCACTCTACATTTTCGATGTCCCACGCATAGGTATCAAAATGTTAATTTTGACAGGAACCAAAAAATTTGCTGGGAATTCCCCTTTACCGAAGACCATTTGAAAGTTGCTCTCTTCACTCCTACATGAGAGAGATAGCAACACACCATGCCCTTGATTTTCGCAGATTATTTGAAGATATATTGCTCTTTGCATTGAAAGTTGGATTTTGAACACACTTGTCCAGTCACACATTTTGTAGGTGAGAAATGTTGCCAAAATTTCGTGGGAAAAAACCATGAATCTTGGTTGATTTCTATTTAAATTCTAATGTTCACGTAGAGTTGTTATCGACGCTAAGAATAATATAAAAATAGTTTCTAAATACATAATTCCACGCATAATTTATAACTTGAATAAATATGCAGCATATATGAAATAAATGAAAAATTAAATACTATTTGCTTTTCCTACAACTGGTACTGGCGCCACTGCTAAATCAAATGTCAGCTCAGATGGGAGAGTTGTAATGATGGGAAATGTCGGTCAAAATCTATAACGATTATTGATAAAGTTTTGTTATCGTTAATAATTAATAACGATAATATGGCAGTATAAGCAAAAATACGTAAGAAATAGAACAAAAATGTTAAAATATCAACAAGCCAAGAAGAAGATTTCACTTTAAACCCTCCAATTTTCGATATTCTTCCGTGACGATAAAGTTTGATGGTATTATCGATATAAGATTACTAGCGATATTATCAGTAGCACACTTTTCATCACAGTTTTGAAGGTTGCACTAAATAACTGTGCAGTCCAATTGAGTGTGAAGAGCGCAATAACCAACAAAAGGGCAAATGTCGCAAGCGTAAACAAACCGAGTGAGAGTTGATTTTCCAGCGGGGTGCTATCCATATCTTAACGAACGGTGTTTGACAGTCGACTTAACGAAGGGCGCTATTGCAGGAAAAGCGCCCGTCTGACAGGTAAATTTGCTGCCAACCTTGTCGAGATGTGCTGAGATGTTGGCAACAAAAACATGGCACCCATCGCAAGCCCCTGTGATTTTCCTATGCTGCTCCCAAAGTAAATTGATATATACCAGGTATATGACAATGCGAGCTGTCATATACACTTTGCACTAACACATCTATACACTAGTTCTGAGATTTCGAGCATTTTGTATGGAAAATTAGTTAATTTTTTAAAAAAATCGTTGGATACGCAAGATTTGTCTATTTTTTTTTCTCACAGTTTTTATGTTTATGCTTAGAACATTATTTCTAGTATGTATTTTCATGAATACAATGAAGTGCAACATTCCAAATTGCAAGCGGAAATTTTTTCGTCAAAACGGTATCAAGATGTCTCAAAGAAATGTCGTTATATCGCTTTCCTACAAGTAGTAAAACAAAAAAGATTTTTTTTAAAATGCTCGGACATGATTGTTCAATAAGCAGCATGAGCAACATTGTTATCCGCCCGCGATATTTTTCGTCTGATTTCTGGTAAGCTTTTAAAGTGTTAATTATCTTCTAAGACCGTTTGTAGCAATCTAAGATTACTTTTTATGGTTTTCTACGTAGTGTTGAGACGGGTAAATTTATGATAAAAAGGTATCATCTTGGAACAGTGACTTCAACTTAAGATTTTCAAGCAGTAGCACAAGCATCTATTCGAATAAAACTATTTTTTAAAAGAAGACATCAAAGGCAGATATTCAAGAGCATCATGCAAGCAAAATGTTGGATGGAACGTGTTTTAATTTAAGCAACCGTATACCGTATTGATCGTGAAGTATTAGAAACATTAATTCATTTTTCAATTGCACATCGAAATAGTTAGTCACCCATGTTCTCAAATTTTTTACGTATAATAAAGAAGGCTACAAGTGCAAATGACTTTAAAATATATTCCTTAAATTTCATTGTAAATGTTCAAATATTTCTCTGAAATAATATAGCTGCATTCATTAATTACAATTAATTTAGTTTTAATTTTCATGCAAGTTCCACCATATTTCAGAACTATTTCTTCTTCTTTCTACACACATTAATGCAACCCTCGATGGTCACATACCTGGTATATATCAATTTACTTTGTGCTGCTCCAGCAAAATATAACTCTCACTCGTTTTGTTTACATCTGCGACATTCGCCCTTTTGTTAATTCTATCTAGAATTTTCAAACCAAAAAATTCGAGTAGCCAGAAAGCTGCTCGATTTTTTCGGTTTTCGAGCAGTAGCAGACATTTTTTATAGAGTGACTATATACAGAGTGGCGCCAAGTCATCCCAAATGTATGCAATGCGGTTTATCCTAGGTTTTTCTTTCTCTTTCCTGCATACGCGTTGGATAGGTTGCCTGCTCGATTGGAATGACACTGACAGATAATTATCATTCCAATTTTGACATTGTCGCCACTCTGTATATAGTCACTCTAATTTTTTAGAAAACATGGCATCTCTGCTCAATGAGTTTAAAAAGGTGTGGCAGACGAAGACATTTGGTGGTATTAGTAGCGAAAAATTAGCAAACGACGTCAAACTACAAAAACAAACCATGTCGGACAATGGCGTTTGTTTTTGGAGTTTTACGTCACGCTTCATCGTGATTGGTCGATTTACGATTCCACCCACACCATGATGAAATTTCTTTTGCACTAACACCGCTTAACCAACTTTGCCACACCTGCATATACCACATTGATCTCTGCTGGCAAGGCCAATATAGAGTGACTATATACAGAGTGGCGCCAAGTCATCCCAAATGTATGCAATGCGGTTTATGCTAGGTACAGACGGTAGATAATCTACACGCTCAACCTCGGCTACTCAAAATTGAGTAAAAAACTACTCAGTTTCGGAAAAACCGTGGGTACGCAAAAATGAGTAAAGGTGCTGTCACTCAAAAATGAGTGGGCATACATTTTCTCCAAAATGAGTAGTTTTTGCTCAGTTTTATTTACTTGGATAAATGGGTGGAAACTACTCATTTTTGAGTAACCGGGCATTTTGTCAAAACAGAGTAGTTTCTACTCAGTTTAATTAACTAGAATAATGGGTGGAAACTACTCATTTTATTGAAGGAAATGGTTAGAAAATACTCATTTCGAATATGTTATTTCAATTAAAATATCTAATTTAGTATGATGTATTATTATGAATATTTATTTGTAATTAACCTTCGTAATGCATCGGAAAAAGTTTCACATTATTTGAACTTAAGTTTTGAGTTTGCCCTCATTCTACCGCTTTCAATCCGAATTTCGTTTTCTTTATCTCGTTTCAAAGATATGACCCAAAACTGGCACCTAAAGTAAGTTGAGGAATATTTTGTTGACTAATGGCCACTTCAGCGTTGGTTTCAGAACATCCGGTAACTGTTCCGGGTGACATTTTTGACGTAGGACTACGTCTTTGTTTACATATACTGGGTAGCAATTTGTGAAAACGAAAATAGAAGTGTAACGTTTTAATGAATCTTTCAAATGATATTGTCAATTGCAAGGAAAATTGTCCAATCAATCAGTGCGCAATCGCTCATAAAAGTGCTATTTTAGCTTAAATCGTTTCAGTCTCTTAGGCGCACTTATTGCTTGGAAGATAACGAAAAAGTGCGCCGAAGACACCGAAACGATTTAAGCTAAAATAGCACTTTTTATGAGCGATATCGCACTTTGGATGGTACAATTTTCCTTGCAATTGACAATAATAACTACTAAACTACTGAATGAAACCGAACCGGGATTTCTGTCTATCTGTCTGTCTGTTCGTATGTTCCTTATATACTCGGAAACTACTAAGCCGTTCAGCGTGAAAATTTGCATTTAGGGGTTCTTGGGGCCAAGAAAGGTTCTTATGATAATTAGAGAACCGTATCTCTCCTAATACGGGGTGCTCTCATACAAATGAAACACAAATTTTTGCATAACTAGAGAACTTATCAAGCAAATGGATCCAACTATGACATGTGCGGGGTTTTGGAGGCAAGAAATTTTTCTATGGTGAATTGAGACCCCTCATCTAAGAGGGGGCCCCCATACTAATAAAATACAAATTTCCTCTTAACACAGACATAACTCTTATAAGAAAAATCAACAAAAATTATCGTACCTAACATTTAGCCTGAACACTAGCACCATCTATGATCGACATTCCCAAATATCAAATAGCAACATGGGTATCCATCGAAGTAGCAAGTATTTTTTATGGGGATTTCCACTTCTTTCGTCAAAAAGCACCAATTTGACCAAAACGGAGACATTCCCAATTAACCTAAATTTGAAATGACGGTTTAATCGGTACGAAGAATGGAAAACGAGTGTTATGTCTGTTTGTCTGTGCTCTTAACTTGAGGACTAATCAAGCAAATGGAAACAAATTTGTCCTGTGGGGGGTTTAGGAGGCAATACTTTTTGACGTAGGACTACGTCTTTGTTTACTATACTGACAGCACTGGTAGTCAGATGCTATACATTAGTTGAATAAGCTACTTGTAAACAAAAATGTTTCTCGTGACGTGATTTTGCGGCTGCCGTGCGGGAATGGGATAAACAATTGAAACAAAATATGTTGGAATGATAGCGTAAACCGAAGATATCAGATGGCTCTGCAACATGTAGGCTGACTGCCTTTTATCTGAGAGGGCCAGGCTAAAATACTCAGCAGGTTGCTATAGGCATTTCCTTGCAGCATGAAGGATTTCGTCACTTCACAACTTAACTTATCAATTTAATAATTTTTGCAACAAGTATGAGTATTAGTTGCTATTAAAAAATGTGATGTGATTTCATTATTTTTTCGTGCATGAAAATATTACGTAAGAAATGATAAAACTCCCTCCCCCCATCATGCCTGGAAACAAGCAGTTGTTTTACGATTCATTAATAAATTAATAAATTAAATAACTTATGTAGCCTAAAATCATCCCAAACTCGGGAACCGTATATTATACGACTCCAAAATGTTCCTATTGTACATCAGTCTCATTTCATCATTTGTTCCGGGATCGACGCTGAAGTCGCCATTAGTCAACATCAACAAAATATTCCCCAACTTACTTTAGGCGCCAGTTTTGGGTCATATATTTTAAACGAGGCAAAGAAAACAAAATTCGGATTGAAAATGGATGAATGAGAGCCAGCTCAAAACTTGGGTCGTTTTCACCCCAATGAATAATGCTCATGAACATGAGGACCACCTACCGGTAGTGTCGTATAAACATGGAGAAACGCTGGCAATGGCTATAGATTGGATAAATTCCAAGATTTGTGAGAAGGAGAAGCTACCAGAGGACTGGATGGAAGGAATGGTTTGTTCCATCTACAAAAAGGGCGATCGGTTCGACTGCTGCTGACCCTAGAAATGAGCGCTAATTCCGCCAATGATCAATTCCAAACTCTCGGGGCAAAATTTGTGGCATTAACCAAGGTCAGGCTGCAATAGGCCAAGGATACAGCATCTTATTCTGCTCCCTGAAAATATAAAGACGTACCAACTACTAAAGATGTGTTAGAATAAAAAACAAAAGTAGCAAAGTAGTTGCTAAATAAACCAATCTATACCTATAAATAAGGATTTCTGTCTGTCTGTCTGTCTGTCTGTCTGTCTGTCTGTCCGTATGTTCCTTATAGAATCGAAAACTACTGAACCAATCGGCATGAAAATATGCATGTAGAGGTTTTTTGGGGCCAGGAAAGGTTTTAGTGATGGTTAGAAACCCCTCCCCCCATTAAGAGGGGGGGCTCCGGTACAAATGAAACACAAATTTCTCCATAACTCGACAACTAATCAAGCAAATAGAACAAAATTTGGCATGTGGGTGTTTTCGGTGACAAGAATTTATTCTATGGTAAATTGAGACCCCTCCCCTCTTTATAAGGGGAATTATATAACTCCTCTCCTCTTTAAAAGGGGGGGCTTCCATACAAATTTCCTCATAACTCGAGAACTAATCACGCAAATGGAACCAAATTTGGCATGTGAAGGTTTTCGAGGGCAAGAATATTTTCTATAGTAAATTAGGACCCCTCCCCACTTTAAGAGGGGGGGCTCCTGTACCAAAGAAACACAATTTTCCCCATAACTCGAGAAGTAATTAAGCAAATGGAACCAAATTTGGCATGTGGGTGTTTTTGGAGACAAAAATTTTTTCTATGATGAATTGGGACCCCTACCCGTTTTAGGAGGGGGGGATCCTATACACATGAAATACAAATTTCCTCATAACTGAAGAACTAATCAAGCAAATGGAACAAAATTTAGCATGTGAAAAATTTCGAGGGCAAGAATATTTTCTATGGTGAATTAGGACCCCTCCCAACTTTAAGAGGGGGGGCTCCTAAACAAACGAAATACAAATTACCTCATAACTCGAGAACTAATCAAGCAAATGGAACAAAATTTGGCATGTGGGTGTTTTTGGAGACAAAATTTTTTTCTATGATGAATTGAAACCCCTCTCCACTTTAGGAAGGGGGGCTCCTATACAAAGGAAATGCAAATTTCCTCACAACTCGAGAATTAATCAAGCAAATGGAACCAAATTTGGCATGTGCAAGTTTTCTAGGGCTTGAATATTTTCTATAGTGAATTAGAACCCCTCCCCACTTTAAGAGGGGGGGCTCCTATACAAACGAAATACAAATTTCCTCATAACTCGAGAACTAATCAAGCAAGTGGAACCAAATTTGGCATGTGAAAGTTTTCGAGCGCAAGAATATTTTCTATGGTGAATTGGGACCACTCCCAACTTTAAGAGGGGGGGCTCCTATACAAACGAAATACAAATTTCCTCATAACTCGAGAACTAATCAAGCAAATGGAACCAAATTTGGCACGTGGGTGTTTTTGGAGACAAAAATTTTTTCTATGATGGATCGGGACCCCTACCCACTTTAGGAGGGGGGGCTCCTATACAAATGAAATTCTAATTTCCTCATAACTCGAGAACTAATCAAGCAAATAGAACCAAATTGGGCATGTAGAGGTTTTTGGAGGCAAAAATATTTTCTATGGTGAATTAGGACCCCTCCCAAATTTAAGAGGGGGTGCTTCTACACAAATGAAATACAAATTTCCTCATAATTCGAGAACTAATCAAGCAAATGGAACCATATTTGGCATGTGGGTGTTTTTGTAGGCAAGAATATTTTCTATGGTGAAATAGGACCCCTCCCCACTTTAGGAGGGGGGGCTTCTATACAAATGAAATGCAAATTTCCTCTTATCTCGAGAACTAATCAATCGAATGGAACCAAATTTGGCATGTGGGAGTTTTAGATGGCAGAAATTTTTTCTATGGTGAATTACGACCCCTTCCCCTTTTAAGAGGGGAGCTCCCATACAAATGAAATTCAAATTTCCTTATAACTTGAGAACTAATCAAGCAAATGGAACCAAATTTGGCATGTGGGAGATTTTGGAGTCATGATTTTATTTTACGATAGTTAGAGACCTCTCACCCCTGTGGTAGGGGGATGTGGACTCTCATACAAATAAAACAGAAATTTTTGCGAAACTCAAAAACTAATCGAACTCGAGAAATTCGAGACTCTTCCATAAAACATTAGTCAATACAAGACCACAAAAACTATCTATAGTAACACTAGATCATTCAGGACGAGCCGGTCGCGAGTGTTGCCGGTGACCCGCCGTCGGAAGCTCCGCTCACTGGGGGGCTTGCAAAACTCGAGATTGTGACAAAGATCATCCGAGATTCATGATTTATGTACAACACAGGTTAATTTGTGGCAATACGAAGTTTGTCGGGTCAGCTAGTACATACATAAAGAAATGATGAGAGTGCATTCATTGCAAAGCTTGGTTAATAAATAATGCATATAAATTATTATTGATATTCGTGTGCAATAATTGATGTATTCGAAATTGATGCCATCACGAGACTTGGTAGCGTAGGCCTTAGTACCGTCTAGTAGTGTCTAAATCTAAAAAACTAAGAGTCAAGAAAATTCTACTCAGAACATTCGGCATAGACAAAGGCGACGAAATAAGGATATGCAATGGAATCTTGGTACTGCAACTGCAACTGGAACTGCAGATCGCTAAATTTCGTTCAGTGGTGACAGGGTGCTACTCGATCAGTTAGAACCCAGAAAGTTTAGCATCGTGGCACTGCAGGACTGTCGCAAAGGCGAAAAGGTATGCAGGGTCCGTGGCGGCAACGTGCAATTTTACCAGAGCGGCGGAGCGACCAATGAGCTGGGAACGGGCTTCGTAGTGATGGGCAAAATGGAGGATAATAAACATGCATTGTCCACACGAAGGTAGACCCGACGACGAGAAGGAAGCGCTCTATGCGCAGCTCTAGGCAACGTACGAGAGCTGCTCACCACGGGACATCAAGATCGTCATCGGGGATATGAACGCCCAGGTCGGCAAGGAAGCAATGTTTAGACACAGAGAATAGACATTCAAGCAAAAGATCCCCACTAGGATAATACTTATGTCAAATTAGTTGAGAAACTATAGTAATTTTGTCGTTAAAGACGCATAAAACTCTACAATAAACTCACAACAACTAGCTTCTGGCGCTATTGTCACGCTTATATATACTAGCGCCTGAGGAGCCAAAGGTTATCAGTGTGCAAATCAAAAGAGTCATTTAGTTGGGAAACTATAGTCTCTGTGCTATAGTGGTGGTGACGCTAGCACACGCTATGTCCGAAAGTACTTATTATTTAATTTACATACACTTCAGATTTCTCTTCACAGGATTCACAATCCCCCTTGCAGTGACATGCAGTGAAAAATGAGTATTTTCGAAAATCTGAGAAAAATGGAGAAGCGTCACTGCAAGGGGGATTGATCAATCCGTACAAAACTTTGAGAAAATGAATGTAGGGTCGAAATGAGCAATTATCCCAAATTTGGTTGAAATCGGAGGTGGTGGAATACAACGGATATGATCACTAGAGAGGGTGTGACCCCTAAATGACCTTAAAAATTGAATTTTGCAAAAAAACTTAGATAAAATATTTTAAGACCTTCATTGAATTCATTGTTTTGACTAATACTAACATCCTGTGAAGAGAAATCTGTGGTGCATGCCGGTTAAATAATAAGTACCTTCGGACATAGCGTGTAGCATATTAGGTGTTTTAATTTGAAATTTTGTCCGAGAATTCCCGAAAAATTTGAAAGAGTCTAAAATTACTCGAGTTCGATTAGTTGTTGAGTTACGCAAAAAATTCTGTTTTATTTGTATGAGAGTCCTTATCTCCCTACCACAGGGGTAAGGGGTCTCAAACTATCATAAAAAAATCCTGCCTCCAAAACCCCTCAAATGCCAAATTTGGTTCCATTTGCTTGATTAGTTCTTGAGTTATGAGGAAATTTGTATTTCATTTATATAGGAGCCCCACCCCTCCTCAAGTTGGGAGGGATCCCAATTCACCATAGGAAAAATTCTTGCCTCCAAAAACCTTCACATGCCAAATTTGGTTCCATCTGCTTGATTAGCCTTCGAGTTATGAGCAAATTTGTATTTCATTTGTATGGAAGCCCCCCCTCTTAAAGGGGAGAGAGGTCATAATTCCCCTTCTAAAGAGGGGAGGGGTCTCAATTCACCATAGAAAATATTCTTGTCTCCAAAAACACCCACATGTCAAATTTTGTTCCATTTGCTTGATTAGTTCTCGAGTTATGCAGAAATTTGTGTTTCATTTGTCTGGGAGCAGATACCCCTCTTAATGGGGGGAGGGATCTCTAACCATCATAAGAATCTTCCCCGGCCCCAAAAACCCCTATATGCAAATTTTCACGTCGATCGATTCAGTAGTTTTCGATTCTATAAGGAACATACGGCCAGACAGACAGAAATCCATTTTTATAGGTATAGATTTGTATGGGAGCCCCCCCCCCCTCTTAGTGGGGTAAGAGATCTCTAACCATCATAAGAACCTTCCCTGGCACCAAAAACCTTTACATGCAAATTTTCACTCCGATCGGTTCAGTAGTTTCCGATTCTATAAGGAACATACGGGCAGACAGAAACCCATTTTTATAGGTATAGATTACCAACAAATGCATATTTAATTTTTATCGTAGAAGCCACTCAAAAATCAAAGCGCAGCCTTCAGGGTTTAATTGGCTTTGTAAGCGAATATCGTTTGCCAGACACCCAAATAAGTAAAACTGTTTTTAGTAATCATTATAAAATAGATACGATAATAAGAAAACCGCTTAAATAAACAAGAGATAATTTGACAAAACAGATCTTAAAACATTTAAATCAATCAAAAACTGAATTGCTTTCCATCTGGTTCCTCTCTGACGTCACTGTTCTGGAGCAAATTAAGCAGTGTCGTTTGGACGACTGGCATATAGGCAACACCTCGCGATATCCTCTGCAGCCTCAATTCTTCGCATTTCTACAAAACCGTCATCGCCAATTTAGCCAAAAAAATTCGCTGCTTCAGCATTCCCCTCCGCCGATACGACAGCGGCTTTCTTCTTCTGTTCGGCCTTCTCGATTATGAAACGACCTTGTCAGCTTCCCGTTAGGCAACTTGTTACATTTATATCGCTTGGGTAAATTCATTGCCGAAAGTCAAATGAGTAACGGAAATGTGAATTGGCCAGGCTGAAGCCGACTTGCGTGTGTCGAGACGCACAATTTATTGGCTACGAGTAGCGCAGGATTAAGTTCAATGGAGAGGATTTCTTGATGCGGCAAGAGCCACCGCGGCTCTCGGCTGGTAAAGAAAGAAGAAAGTTCTGGAAGCCTCCGATAAATTAAATATTTTCAAAATAATAACAAAAATAAGCATGAGATGGAAAAAATGATAAAATTGACCATTGGCGGTCGCGATGCGAGTAAATATAATTGATATAAATAGATAATTGCATTATTTCCAAAAAAATCCTATACTTATTTAACTAAAGTTTATTTAGTGGAAGCTAATTGGAAGCGTTAACCCATTTAAAACCTAGTGAACACACTATTCGTTAGCTAATTCACGGTTAGCTGATTAGCGGTGCACACCTCTGCAAAATTAAATTAGTAAAACATAAAAAGTCAAATTTAAAACTATACAATTTACGATTCTGCGTTTAGCACGCAGCACATCGTAGTTATGTGAAATAATTAAGTTCAAAACAATCTCACCGGCACTTACAATATGTTCTCTTGTCCGTTTCATCAGCAGCAGCACATCTATGAATTTGCTGCAGTCCAAAGCAGGTCAAGGTCATCTCCAACAGTAATTAAACAGTCAGCTCTAACCGCTCCAACTCGCGATTTGCACCGAACATCCACCAGCAGTATTTAAAAAGTTTGATGACTCGTGCATCTTGCGTTCACTTTTGTTCACAAAAATAAACCAGTAACTACTTTAAAAAAACAAACGAGAGCGAACAAGCGTTAAATCAACAACAAATTTTCGCGAAAAAATCTGATTGCGGCAACACTCAATTTTGAGTAGTTTTTGCACAGTGACAATATGCAATTCTACTCATTTTTTGACAGCCCCATACAACGATTAAAAAATGAGTAGTTTCAACTCAGTCACTGAGTAGCCCTGGCTAAGCGTGTACAGACGCGCAAAGAGAAAAATTACCAATTCGGCAACACTTTTTTTTTGTTTATTTTATTTAAACAGTTTTGGCAACCAGTCAGAATAGGATCAATCTCCCTATAATCAGCAGTAAGTTGCGTGAATCGCGAGGTATGTTCCATGGAACTTCGCGAATTACGACGCATATTTTGCAAATTGAACAAGCCAATTGAATTTTTCAAAGCATTATATGATATATCGAGTGTAACTAATCCATATGTTGTTAGTAAATCAATAGTTAAAGTTTTAATATTTCAGGTAGATTGCAAAACTTAGTCTTCCCTGCCTATACGAAACACAAGTTTGTTTACATTGCTCATTTGGTGTCTCGATTTGACGGTTCGATTGGTGTTTTATGCCACGGTCTTTGCGCGTCTGTAGATTATCTACCGTCTGTAATGCTAGGTTTTTCGTTCTCTTTCCTGCATACGCGTTGGATAGGTTGTCTGCTCGATTGGAATGACACTGACAGATAATTATCATTCCAATTTTGACATTGTCGCCACTCTGTATATAGTCACTCTAGGCCAATAGTATCCAGTTGCTGTTGAGTGTTGACAGGTTAGGAGAGGACTGCTTCTGCTTGCTCATCGTTTAATTTGTTGTGTTGAGCAATACGTGAAAGTCTATTATTGCAAACATAAATTATTCACATGGCTGACAAAGAAAATAAAGAAAAATCCAAGGTGGATCTTGGTCTATTAGAAGAAGATGACGAGTTCGAGGAGTTTCCTGCCGAAGGTAACCTCATTTTTCAATCACATCAAATTCGATTGTTTTAGTTTCGTTCGTAATGCCTCTACATTGTAAAAATACTACGTACGAGCGTCTAAGCAAGAAGAATTTGGAATTGTAACAAAAGTTACCACTTCGAAAAATGATTTTTTTCAATGCTTTACAAATGTGTAGATTGGGCTGGTAATAAAGAAGATGAAGAGGAACTCAGTGTTTGGGAGGATAACTGGGATGACGATAACGTAGAAGATGACTTCAACCAGCAACTTCGGTCACAGCTTGAAAAGCAGAAACCAACCTGAGATTAATTTTCCAGATAATTCATTGAATCAAATAAATATATCTAAAAGTTCTGGCTTTTTTTTATTTCAAATACGTCCGTCTGTTTCGTCGTCTTCCTTGACCGCAATCTTAGTACCTAGAAACCTGAAAGCTTCGAACTGCCCTATTTTGTTCCCATCCTTGTAATGATACGATCGAAAACATACTTGGCAAATGTAGGCAGGATCAAAGATGTGTTGATCACTATTTTTTACGATATAGTTTGCTTCGCAATGCCCACATATATTACAAGGAATAGATCGTGGAAAAGCATAGGAGTTAAGAATAGGATATCGCCTTCGCTCTAATACATCAGAAGTGGCTAGCAGTCGACAATCAGAAATCACAAATATATGTTCACAATTTCCATGATGTTGGTAAACCTAAATGAAAGGATGACTGTTAATTTCTGTAACAATGTATGTATACTCATTAGTGTTACCTGTGGGTACCCCAGCCGGAATATAAGCTGTTCAAATTTGGTTTCATGCATAGAGCCAATTTTTAACGGACACACATTCTTCTGTTTATCAGCCCAATTCCTAATAACCTCTGAGTAGTCAAAATTCTTTGGATTTCTCATATCGTTGTAAAACGTATTATGTATGAAAAAGAAACCAGAGTTAGGACGCAATTCGTCTTTTTTCTGCAAGTCCCCTTGTGGGTCTTCACTAATGTCGAAGAACGGTCCCATGTCGCATTGACAGTAGATTTTATCACGTAGTTCGCTTAGAAATTGTGACCCAAGTACATAAAATTCTTGATGAAACTTGGGGTGCCCTAATCGTACACCTGGTTTGTATTTAAATGGTTCGTAGAATCGCACCTCCAAGAGCATCTCAGAGAAAGGCTCCAAATCGGTTTGTTCCTGACTGCCCATAAATGTATACTTGTGCTTATTATAGCGAATCTTCGAATCCAAGTTTTTTCGTACTTTGCCGGTTATCTTCATAGCATTCTGAACACAATTGAAACGGTTCGCCTTATCAGACACTTCAGCTGGTTTTTGTATATTTTGTATTTTAGCTGGATGAAACGGTATTTTTCGAGGATCTCTCTCACTGGCCAAATGTTCCAAATCGACCGTCAGTAAAACATCCTTAAATTGCTTTTCTGAGCCGCTGAAATTTATAGCTAAACGAATATCGTCCTCCGTAACCGGAACGCCGTCCCAACCAGCCAGTAATATTTCCTGTCGAAAACTATCGAGTACTTGTTTCACGTTTATGACTTTATTGGTCTTTGGTTTATAGATTTTTTCCATGTTTTGTCTAGTATCTTATGTAGTATTTTATCACAACATATCAAACCGTTTAACCCACTTTACGCATTTTACAAGTAAGGCAAAGAAAAGAAGACATAATAAATATACACTCTACCAGGAAAGTACCTAATGAAAACGTCGAAATCACCTAAATTTAGGTAAAGCTGTATGTTTATCCAGCTTTTTACGAGCCATAATGGCGGACGTGTTCGTAATATTTGAACAGCATTTTTGACATTTCCCTAATACAGCGCACGTTTTCTTTTCGTGCGTTCACGGTGAAACTAAAGGAATGTACGGAAAGAAAACGGGCGATGTATTATAGGGAAATGTCAAAAATGCTGTTCAAATATTACGAACGCGTCCGCCATTATGGCTCGTAAAAAGCCTGATACCAGTTAGGTAAAAATTACTAATGAAAATTAGGTAAAAATTACTAATCGCATCACTAAACCTGATTTACCTAATTTTAGGTGAAAAAGTGTTAGCGTATTTTTTCGATTTCTGCACGCCATTTTGTCGCTGCGGTTGCATCAGGTTGCGGCGTGCAAAGGAAAACAGGTAAATTAGTTTATTTTATCTTATAGTTTATTATTGTCAATTGCAAGGAAAATTGTACCATCCAAAGTGCGATATCGCTCATAAAAGTGCTATTTTAGCTTAAATCGTTTCGGTATCTTCGGCGCACTTTTTCGCTATCTTCCAAGCAATAAGTGCGCCGAAGAGACCGAAACGATTTAAGCTAAAATAGCACTTTTGAGCGATATCGCACTTTGGATGGTACAATTTTCCTTGCAATTGACAATATTGAATCTTATTTTTTATTATCCGTTTCAGATATCGTGTTCGGTTTGGAGATATTTTTCTACTGTCGTCGGCTGTTTGCTGCTACTTCCGTCTGCTGTCGGCAGCTGTATTGTATCATACTGGTAATTTTTTTTATAGATTCATTTGCCTCATTTCTGCATCCCGATCGGGCCCGTTCCGATCAGAAACCATATTCTGGATTCTGATTGGAACCGGCTCCGGCCGGTATGCAGAATAGAGGCGGCCTCATTTCTGCATCCCGATCGGGCCCGTTCCGATCAGAAACCATATTCTGGATTCTGATCGGAACCAGCTCCGACCGGTATGCAGAATAAAGGCAATATTCTTAAAAATTACCGATAAGGAGCACTATATTTTAATTATTTATTTGTTTCAGATTCGCGTCTTCGGTTTGGTGAAACATTTTACTGCTGTTTCCTGTTCGCGGCTGCCCTTTTCGACTATTTGCTGCAGCTTCCGTCTGTCGTCGGCTGGTGTTTCCGACTGCTGCTATTCGTTATATTATACGGGTAATTTTTAATAGATTCATTTGCCTCATTTCTGCATCCCGATCGGGCCCGTTCCGATCAGAAACCATATTCTGGATTCTGATCAGAACCAGCTCCGACCGGTATGCAGAATAAAGGCGATCAGAAACCATATTCTGGATTCTGATCAGAACCAGCTCCGACCGGTATGCAGAATAAAGGCGATCAGAAACCATATTCTGGATTCTGATCAGAACCAGCTCCGACCGGTATGCAGAATAAAGGTAATATTCAGAAACTATTGTCTAATTTTAGGTCATGGAAAACGAAAATTTTAATGGTAAGTAAAATTTTTAATCTGCACCTTAAATTTTGCATCATTGTAATGTACGTATGTGGAAGGTTTCTAGTGGCGACTCGTGGGTGTTCAGCTTGCCTGTTCAATCAACGAAATATACAAATCGTCGTAATCAAGTGCTTCATTCGATTACTACCGAACGTTGTAAGTGCAAACACATTGTTTATTTGTTCCTTAGTGCTTAGAATGGGTCTTCACATCTGCAGAAAAATGATTTAAATCTGCAAAACTGAACTTTGGCTAGGCAGCTTTATTAGTACTGCCCTTGAATAGCAAACAAGGCCAACAAAACAATTTATTCAATTTACTCATACTTATTTCATAGCATTGACCGTTGAAATTCTGGTGCATTTCTGTTTTCTTTGATTTGTATCTAGATTTTAGTTCCTGTATTGCATGATGTGGCACTGCACTTTTTACCGACATCAATTTTTTTCCGTTCATCAATTCAAAATTTCGTACAGCAAAAGATTATTTCTAAATATCATCCTTTTCCTTTCCTTTTTTTCGGGTTATCCAACTGGTCGCTTAATAGCGTATAAAACTCTGCGCTGGGCCCTTTTGTGTTGTCAACAAAGTGTCAGGGAGACCTCAAACATCAATTCTACCTGACGAGACAGGCACTGGCGCCCACTAAAACACAGGTAGAGCCCCAAGCATAGCCGTCACGCCTATACCCGCAGGCGGAGGCGTTTCGGCCCTGCGCGGACTCCACGAACTGACTCTAAGATCTCTCTGCCAAAGGCCGGAATGTCATATTTTAAATATAATGATGATGATGACGATGATGATGATAATGATGATGATGACGATGATGATGATAATGATGATGATGAGAAGAAAAATAATAGATCGAATTTGTAAATGTGCTTTGGACTTTTTGTACCACTCGAGTTGCAATATGTGGTATAGTGAAGAAGTGGAGAATTCGTCAGCCCCGCCTGACACTGGTCTTCAACCGCGCGCACGCTTTTAGTTTCCCAACACAAACAACCACAAATGAACCAATAGATAAGACAAATTTCGGAGCAACTCGGATCAACTTATCAGGGCAAATTTAATCTTTCATCCCCTTAGCATTCACAATGCATTCCCACGATACAAAGTAAATTGAGCGCAGCACAAGCTGGACGTTCGCGGTAGTCGACAGAAGCTTCAAAATATAGACTCGCCCGCCGAGACCAAAGTGCTGTAAAGCTCTGGGCTTAAACGTCTCTTTAAGACTCGACCCCTTCCCATAGACAGAGCCCGCGGGCAGCCATCAGAGCTCAGGACAGCCACGGGGCCAGTGCAAAATCCTACTCTATCTAGCAGCACCGCCTAGCCGAAACTTGAACACGCGACACGAATTGACCTAATTTTCCCATCTGCTACCTAAGAAGTGCTATTACCCGTAATCATTACAGAGTGGTCCTTCGGCATCCAATCGGATCTGGTATCCCGCTTACATCCCCTTACTAACCCTAAGCCTCCGACCAACTGAATCAATCCGACATTTTTCGGAGATATTTGTGACAGTTGTTATAAACAGGGATGAATCCCAGAAAACTTCATCTATTGTCAGAGATCCCCATACTGGCATTATTCTTAAACGGAATAAAAGCACTTTCTGAACAACGCAACAATCACATTTGGTAAATTTTTACCCCGAGTCCCACTTGAAATCACAAAAGTATTTTGATATATACCCACATTCAGAAGTAAACGTGACCGCTGTTCATTTACTGATTAGTTAAAAAGCCCTACACCACGACAAGGTTCAGTTTTATCGTAGGGATTATTTCTAAATATCATCCATAAGTTATTTCTCGATACAACAGTATTTATGTATGTATGTGAATTACTGTAGAATCGAATTTATTTTCCAAGCAATTTTCATGCTAATATTGTTCGTTGAGGACCAAAAGGGGTTGGATGGATATATAATCAAAAAGTCACTTACATGATTCCATGGGAAAATAAGACACTCCTTCCAGCACAGACCTTCGATTACTTGATACATAACTTCGCTGTGCAAACTTATCCCGATTGATGGTATGTGAAATTATCTCGGGTCAACAGAGGCCCAAAAACAAAAAAACTTAAATAATCCACAACAATCTTACTGCGATCGTTTTGTCGGAAAGTTACCACCACTGTGACTATTAGTTTGATCTATGCGATACACGCGTCTGGTCTGTTGGTCTAACAAGCCAGTTATCACATGTTCAAATCTCGAATGGGCGGTGCTGCTAGACCCAGATAACCAATAAGCATTAACATAAGCAGTATGTCAGCCGCTTATTAGCATATCTGGCATTTTATACTGCACGTTGCCGTTTATTAGCTTTTTAACTGTGTAAGGAGCCATAGTACCTTTTCAATTTTTAAAAATCGATTTTTTTATTTATTATTTCGAAAGATTAACATTTTGAGCGAATAAAAACTTCAACGCCGTTTTTCTCGAAACCAGGTTTTGAAAGACGGTACAATGGATATCTCAACGGCTCAAGCAATAATTGCTTGAATTATTCTCTTGATTCTTTTTTTGGCGTAGGACTACGTCTTTGTTTACTATACTAGGACTGGGTAGCTCTTTGCGAAAACGAAAATAGAAGTGTAACGTTTGAATGAAAGATTTCAAATGGTAATAACTACTAAAATACTGACCGAAACTGAACAATTTATATGTCGTTGGATAGATAAAATGGAGCGGGTACGAGAGCAATTTTATGGACGGTGTAAGAGGGGGGAAACTTGAAACTTCCTCAAAACTCGAGAACTAATCGAACAAATGGAAACAAATTTGGCATGTGGGGGTTTTAGAAGGCAGAATTTTTTCTATGGTGTATTGAGACCCTTTCCCCTTGTAAGAGAGCGGGCATGTGGGGGTTTTTAGTGGCATGAATTTATTTTATGATGGTTTGAGACCCTCACCCCTGTGGTAGGAGGAAGCGGACTCTCATACAAATAAAACCAGCCCATCGACATCTCCATATCGAGCTGCAGTAAACGTCAGCGACAGCATGTCCGGGGCTCAAAATTTGACAGCGGGCCCAAATCAGACTGCTCGCAGTTGAGTGAAACGCAGTGCTGACATGCTATCTCATTTTCGCACACACGAGATGTTGGCGGCGAAAACATGGTTGTCTGCCGATGGGGTGAATAAAACACAACCTTTTGCGTATGTGCCATATTTTCTGCTATGTCACAAGCGGTAAGCTGTGAAAGTAAACTAGTAAAACATTCTCGGAGCAAAAGACAGTGAATCAACGCAGCTAACTTTCGTGCCTGTTGCCATTCTTAACAAAAGAGAAAGACATTCGAATAGCTCGTCATATTTGCGATGAACGTGCTTTGGCTTTAATGTTATTTGGAACCAATGGCCCTTTAAAAGGCCACAAGCGAGCTAATGAAGATTATTGAAACATGTCAAGCTACGCATAATCATATTTAACCTTCCTAATGCATTAGAAAAAAGTTACATATTATGCATTAGGGTCGAAAACGACCCAAGTTTTGAAATTGCTCTCATTCATCCATTTTCAATCCGAATTTCGTTTTCTTTACCTTGTTAGAAAGCTATGGCCAAAAACAGGCACCTAAGGTATTTTAGGGAATATTTGTTGACTAATGGCCACTTCTGCGTCGGTTCCAGAACACCCACTACCAGGTCCCGGGGGACATTTTTATATTTTGAGATAATTCATTTTGCGGCACATCACATCACATTGGCTTGATAAAATAAGATTAATGGAAGTCAATGAGGACATTTTGGATCCAAACGGCCATTTCCCTATTGGTTTCGGAACATCCGGTACCCGGTTTTTGATCAACTAAGACAGTTATAAGAAGTTTGAAGACAATTTGAAAACAAATGGCCATTTCATCATCGGTTCGGGAACATCGGGTGCACCGTTTATGAGAACATTGTTTAATTGAGTTTTAAAAGAGAAGAGCGAAATATCCAAATTCAATTCTTTATTGAATGCAATGGTCGCTTTGAAAATATGTGGACGGGGATTCGTAAGTACAAGGCCTGCAACCAATGAGACATAGAAATTTCTTTTAAAAATCACTTGAGTGCATCATAAAGGTAGAAATGGTAATGAATGACTAGCCCACAGATTATTGTATTGAATATGATTATGAGTAGTTTGACATGTTGCAATAATCTTACTTCAACTCGCTTGTGGCCTTTAAAAGGGCCATTGGTTACATATAACATTAAAGCCAAAGCACGTTCACCGCAAATATGACGAGCTATTCGAATGTCTTTCTCTTTTGTTAAGAATGGCAACAGGCACGAAAGTTAGCTGCGTTGATTCACTGTCTTTTGCTCCGAGAAGATTTTACTAGTTTATTTTCACAGCTTACCGCTTGTTACATAGCAGAAAATATGGCTCATACGGAAAAATTTCTGTTTTATTTGTATGAGAGTCTTTATCCTCAAACCATCATAAAATAAATTCATGCCTACAATAATTCCCCCATGCCAAATTTGGTTCCATTTGCTTGATTGGTTCTCGAGTTGAGGAAATTTGTGTTTCATTAGTATAGAAGCCCCCCCTTTTAGAAGGGGAAGGGGTCTCAGTACGCCATAGAAAAAAATCTTGCCTCCAAAAACCCCCACATGCCAAATTTGGTTCCTTTGGCTTGATTAGTTCTCGAGTTATGAAGAAATTTGTATATTATTTGTATGGGACCCCCCTCTTAATGAGGGGAGGGGTCTCAATTCACCATAGAAAAAATTCTTGCCTTCTGAAACCAGCACATGCCAAACTTGGTTCCATTTGCTTGATTAGTTTTAAAGTTATGAAGAAATTCGTATTTTATTTGTATGGGAGCCCCTCTCTTAGAAAAGGAAAGGATCTCAGTACACCATAGAAAAAAATCCTACCTTCTGAAGCCTCCACATGCCAAATTTGGTTTAATTTGCTTGATTAGTTCTCGAGTTTTGAGGAAATTTGTTTTTCATTTGTATAAAAGCCACTGTTGTTTTATACAAAGTGATGCAAACAAAGTCACCCCCCTCTTACGCCCTCCTTAAAATTGGTCTCTCTCTTTTCTACCGATAACTGGTTATTTTATCTATACGACATATAAATTGTTCAGTTTCGTACAGTAGTTTAGTAGTTATTAGCATTTGAAATCTTTCATTCATACGTTACACTTCTATTTTCGTTTTCACAAAGTGCTACCCAGTTTCCGTATAGCAAACAAAGACGTAGTCCTACGTCAAAAATTCCCAGTGTGCACCGGTTGAAAGCCCCTTTAAAAAAGTAAATATATAAATAATTGAGAATTTCTCGATACATTTTATTACAGGTGCAGCAAGCATTCGAACGTCTCAATTCGCAGTATAACGAACAAGCAGACCTTGAGAAATTTCTCTCTACAGGTTTGTTGTTGGGAACCGAATTTATCGAAGTCAAAAATAGTAAGTATTAAGATTATAATTATAAATTTTACAAATTATAAATATTACAGAATACATCAGAGGTGCTCTTCGTGTCATCAAAAATTTGACCAATCGTGGCATCCGGCGAAAATTAAATAACAGTACGATGTCGATGGCAGAGGTCTTGATGGCACCTCTAATTGAATGGATAAATGTAAGTAGTACACTAGAATCTCTTTTTACGTCCATTCATAATGAACGGTAAACGAGATTTGGGTGTAGTTATGTGTCATTGCTTATCATGAAAGTTAAATTTTTGACTGCGATGTGCTATAATACATTTTATTTTTTAAAGGACATTTCACTGATTTCTTATTTAATTAGAGATAATCCACTGTCACTAAAATAAATTAATCTATAAATATTTTTCGTTTCAGCCGGATACTAACATAACGGATTTCGAAATGCTGAAACTTCATTTGAATCGATCAACACAATGTGAACCACATATTGTGTGTGTCTCGTCCATTTTTGCTGAAGGGAACTACTTCGTCGTGTTCAAAAACAACATCCTACCCTGTGGAAGCGATTCACTACAAGCTTCATTGATGATTCGTTGATGAAAAGTTTCAATGTGTTCGCGTTAAATGTACCGCCACTTTTGCGAAAATTCTACGACTTTGTTTGCATCACTTTGTATAAAACAACAGTGGTCTGTAAAAGTAGTGCAGTCGCTGCACTTTCGTCACGATTCAGAGAAATTGAAGAATATCCACTTTCCGATTAATGTAAATTCATTGTATTTAGAAAGTAGAATAGGGATTTGTTCGGATGCAAAAGACAGATAATCTACACAATTTTCACAAGAGTACAAGAGATCGATTTGTATTCTTACATAGCGAATAGTTGAAATCTGATAAAATTTAATAAATCATTTGCTGTGTATTTTTGTGTTTTTTTTCTGAGAAAGTTCATTTATGCTCTTAACAAACGTATTATTATAATGCAAAAGGGTTTTTAGTAAAATTTGAGCAATTTGAGTCATTTTTACGCAAAATGAGATTTGCCATGAGTCCGTAAAAATTACCTAATGATGACTTCCACGCTGGTACGTAAAAATAGGTAAACAGTGTTTACTTAAATTTAGCTTCCCGCACGTCCCGCACGAAGGTTCTGATTTAGGTGAAAACTGCATAAATTTAGGCTTTTTCCAAGGGGTCGGACACTCAGCACATAGTGCCCCGGCACTGCAGAGATATCAAACGGCACACCTCTAAAGCCTTATAAAAATAACATTTATAGGGCTTTACACACCTCCGGTTCAATTTTATGAAATGGGAGCACTGCCAGTTGTCAAAATCATCTCGCACGGTTGCCAGATCTATCAGATTTTAACGCATTTAACAAATCTTGCAGTTCGGCACTTTCGGTACATCATCGGCACAGTTCGGTTCGTTTCAAGTCGCCTAACATAAAAACGGCTGTACCGAGTGACCGACCCCTTGGCTTTTTCATTTTTGTGTGAGAGCTTTCTGACAGCTCAACCACCCACACATCAAACACGAAAAACGCGTGTATATACATGATATTTGCCTCATTTTGGCAAAGGGCTGATGCTTGTTTGCCTCATTTTCAAGCACCAACACACACAAGAATGGAAAGGTCTATAGGCACCATAATTATATAGTCTGGCGTATAGTTACTATATATAGAGTGACTATATACAGAGTGGCGACAATGTCAAAATCAAGGGTATGTAATCATGCTATCTCTTTCTCATGTAGGAGTGAAGAGAGCATCCTTCAACTAGTTCGCCGGCAATTAGAATTTCCATTGAATAAAGCGTTAGCCGTCACTCGGACCGAAACGTCAGAAAAAACGGTTACACTGCAATCATCCCAAGTAACCAAGAGTTCGAATAATAGTGTCTAACAAGGGTTAAACCTCGGGTTAAACAGCTTTATGTATATCAATCTATAACTTGCTAAGCAGCGTCACTTTTAAGTAATTAACCGAACTTTCAAGCTGTCTTGGGTTCACTGCATAGAACGCTAAGCAGCTTCGAAATAAACTGTCAAAAACTAAGAAAAAACAAATTTAGCAGCACTTCTATGTTCTATTTTTATACTTCTACCTAACTTCTATATTCGTTGCATTTGCCTGCTGTTGGGTTTGAACCCGGGTGCTCCGCGATGTAAACCTATACCGATCCACTGCGTCACCTTTGTCGTATACAAGCGATGTGAATTTTGCCAATGAGTTGTTAAGTAAAAGTTCGATTTAGAACTTGCAGCAGCTTTATGCAGCGCGAGTTAATTATAGAACATAAAGTTTGGAACCAGGCAATTAACTGTAGTAGTGAGATACCGACAGCATATGCTACACAACACAATAATGAAGAGCATTACATTCTAATTTATATTTGTAATTAGAAATGTGCGAGGATTAAATTTATTCAAGTGAAATAAAAATTAATCTCCAATAGTTTCAGGTTCTGCTGGTTTGATCACCAGAAATATAAACAAAAAAGCAACACGCAGAACTTGTTAGCAACTAAAGTTACTTCAGAACTTCATGTAGCATCCTAATAGCTTTGAAGTATCTATGAAGTACTCGCAGCACTTCTTAAAGCATTTAGTTCCACATATACTTGATATACACTACTAATCAGCGTGAAAGTTCCACGAAACTGAATCTGAACTAATTATGAACTTTCGAGTTCGCGTGTCAAGTAATATTCGAACTTTTGGTTGCTTGGGATATGCATTTGACGTTCGTTTCAAACCCCTGGTCAAAATTGGAATGATATTTATCTGTCAGTGTCATTACAATCGAGCAGACTACCTATCCAACGCGTATGCCGGAAAGAGAAAGAAAAACCTTGGAAAAACCAGGGGGCTGATATGACGTCACATTTTCGTTGCTCACATGAAAAAGGCGGCAAACGCAAAGCGATTTCACAAAACGAATTTATCTAACCATTTTTACATTTTAATGTGTTTTGCATCAATTGCCTGCCTGGCATTAGCTATGTGATGCTAAAACTTTGGCTAAAATCAAACTAAAACTAACAAAATTAAACAATTTACACATCCGACTCGGTTGTCAGCTTGAGCCCATCTATGAAGCTGTCAGCTTGGGCCCGCTCTATGTTGGCTACGTTTTTTTTTTTTGTACAGGTTGGTATTGGAAGTGTCATTCCCGTGGGAAAAACCGCATTGCATACATTTGGGATGACTTGTCGCGACTCTGTATATAGTCACACTAAGATGAACCACTTTTCTTTACACTCAAAAAAATCGCCACGTCAAGTTTACGTGAAAACACGGTAATTCTCATCCATCACACTTTTCATGTAACACTCACGTGAATTATTGGTAACTCGCACTCATACTAACCAGTTTACCTGCGATCCCGGTAAATTTTATCAACTTTCCCATTAACTAGTGCATGAAGTTCATGTAAGTTGCTGTACAGAAGTTTACATGATTTTTCACTTGGATGCGACGTGTCGATTTTTTTAGTGTAGAAATACTCACAGTAAGAGATACGCGGAAACTAAAGCCAACGATTTGGCATCAGTGTACAAAAACTGCCAGCACTTGCTGCGAAGCAAAATGCTGTAGCAGTGTGACTTGTTTTCAACATATGTCGACTAACATTTGAAAGGGGCGGATAAGCCAACTGTCAAACAGAACGAGTGAGAGTTATTTTTTGCTGGAGCAGCATAGGAAAACGAACTCTCACTCGTTCTGTTTGACAGTTGGCTTATCCGCCCCTTTCAAATGTTAGTCGACATATGATCCGCTTCAGTTTTATTCACATCAATTTTGCACAATAGAGCGATATATCCACAGAGAACAGACATCCAAGTGAAAGGTCCCCACTTGGATAAAACTTATGTCAAATTAGTTGGGAAACTATAGTGATGATGTCGCTAAAGGCGCATAAAATTCTACACTAAACTCACAACAGCTAACTTCTGGCGCTAGCATAACGCTTATAGGCCATATATACTAGCGCCAGAGGAGCCAAAGGTTGTCAGTGTGAAAATCAAAAGAATCATTTAGTTGGGAAACTATAGTGGTGGTGACGCTAGCATATTAGGTGATTTTAATTTGAAATTTTATCCAAGAATTCCCGAAAAATTTGTTCCTGAATGGATGTCTGTTCTCTGTGATATATCTTTCAACTTAATCAGTGTAAAATGCATTGCAAAGCTTTATACACACTGTGTCCAAGTATAATATTCAAGATGCATGACAATAGCTTAAGTAGATTTCATAACTATTTCAATACTTGTTAATCAAACTTTTAAGCAAACAGTATGCGTGTTCGATTGACTCCCTTTTGACAATTCTCGCTGCTCGATTGACTCCACCCCATCGACATCTCTATATCGACCTGCAGTAAACGTCAGCGACAGCATGTCCGGGGCTCAAAATTTGACAGCGGGCCCAAATCAGACTGCTGGCAGTTGAGTGAAACGCAGTGCTGAATTGCTATCTCATTTTCGCACACACGAGATGTTGGCGGCGAGAACATGGTTGTCTGCCATGGGCTTGATTGACTCCCAAGATGGCTGCTTCCGCGTATCTCTCACCTCTGAGTATTGTCAATTGCAAGGAAAATTGTACCATCCAAAGTGCGATATCGCTCATAAAAGTGCTATTTTGCATTAAATCGTTTCGGTATCTTCGGCGCACTTTTTCGTTATCTTCCAAGCAATAAGTGCGCCGAAGAGACCGAAACGATTTAAGCTAAAATAGCACTTTTATGGGGGATTGCGCACTTTGGATGGTACAATTTTTCTTGCAATCGACAATATTTCTACTTTTCTCCTGCCTCAAAGTGTCACATGTGACAACAGACCTCATAGTCCCTCTAGTCCCTAGACAAGTATTGGCGCTGGGATCACTGGATATTTACAGGTTATCCCAAGTAACCAGTAAGCACTAAACACTAGTCCTTGGACAACATTGTATTCCGCATTTTGCACCTTACTGGACACCGCAGTCTAAAAGTGCGACTGGCACAAAAAGTGCGACAATGCGAATGCTGTGAGTAAGAAAGAGAAAGAGTGACAACTGCAATGTTGTTGTTTTGTTTTGTCATATGCATTGGCATTAGAGAAAATAATCTGGATTAATCCAGGTACAGCTGCAAAGCACAATATAAGCATACAGAACTATGATTAAAAGCATATTTTTCTTTATCACTCACATAATGCTAAAAAGGCGAAATAGCGGGTTAAAATGCTACGCCACAAGCATCCAATAAGCATTATCAGTGTTTGTTTGAGGCTTAAACGAAACGTCATTTTGTCTACATTATCGACGTATCGAAAAAGTATCGATGGCATATCGTTTGCTTGTTATGGTAAATAAAAAATTAGACGGGTTGTGTACAAGACACGACCGCATATATAGGTGACGCAGGACTACGCAAGTCTCTTTATAGTAGCATGTATTCATGCTTGTAATCATTCGATTCTTCATGTATACATGCTATATGCAACATATATACATGCTACATACGTTGTATGTAACTTTTATCAAAGTAGTAACGTTGCACACGTTCAATTCTCAAAAGATTGTGCATTTGGAAACAATTTAACAAAATCAAGAACACAAACTATTGCTTTCCTGCTACCTAACAGAAATTAAAGATTGTTTTTATTACCAATGGTTCCCAACGTTGAAGGGATTTTACCAATTCAATCCTATTTTATCAACAGCACATCTTTTCACTACACTTCTAATGGAACGGCAAGCATGCGTATTCATACAGTCATATTACACCACCGCTGTAGCACATTTTTCCAACACAGATATCAAATTCGCCGAGGTTTAATCGTCTCGCAGTAAAGAATTTACGATCTGTTGGGACAACGAATTTGTGTCATTTTTTTGGGCACACTTCCCTAACACAGACATCAAATTGGACTAGGTTTAATCGCGTTCGTAAGAAATCTGTTGGCACGAGAGGGCTTTGTCACTCTTTCTGGCGTACTTCCCAAGCAAGGACATCAAAATGGTCTAGGTTTAACCGCGGTGTTAAGAAATCTTGTTGAAATGAGGAAACTTTGTCGCTTGTTTTGGCTTACTTCCCAAGCACAGATATCAAATTGGTATAGGTTTAGATCATCGTAAAGAATCATCCAACCAATCACGAAGTGAGAATTCTGGTAAAACATAGGTTCATTATTTTCAATTTTTCAATAGTTCAACATCAAGAATCCATACTTTTCTTCATTTGGGTCAATTCTTAGAAGATTTTCCGATCGATTGGCGTAAGAATATTGAAAATCGATCGGAAAACCGCTGAACTATTAGCGTTCAAAACCTTTCATTTTTCGTGACGCTCGCATTTTTCGATTTTTTGGAATGACACCCTATCTCAAAACTTGCCGTAAGACGTAGTCCTACGTCAAAATAGATTCGGTCGGGATTTAAAAAAATTAAAAAGCAAGCGATTTTTTTGTGCAGCATCTCAAGGGGAGCAGGAGTATACAGAACCATTTTTTGGAAATGCTGAAAAATCTTACCACCTAGACAGGGCTCGAACCGGGAGTTAGTCATGCAACCTCATTCGTTTCCTTGCACCTTTGCTATCTAAACCATAGCGGATGTGATTGAGTGAGGTGAAATTAGTCGTATTTAAATCTTGGTGATATTCCCTCTCATATCATAGCTACACGGAGCGAAAAAGCTCCGGTTTGTTTCAAACAAAATGATTGTTGTTTTAAGCCTCAATAAAATATTTTTATAACAACCTGAAAATATTGTTGTTTCCAAACGAGATTCTGTTTGAATCAAGTAAATAACAGTTTTGAATTAAAAGTAAAGTATTTTCAAATTTGAAGTTGACATTGATGTAACAATAAATATTTTCATTTCAATCATACATTTCAGTTTGAAACAAAACGAAATTTTTGTTTGTGCGTAAAACAACCATAAATATGGTTGAAACTACATTTTTATTCTCCGTGTACTTGTCCTGCATTACCAATAGGATAGAAAAAGACGGCAACCGTCAGATGGAAGAGAGCACAAATAGTGGCCGCAGAACAGCAAAATAAAAAGTCAAGTACAAGCCGTTCATCAGCACTTACGGCTCGTTTTAATGCAATTGACTAAGGCTGTGAACCATTTCGCGAAATTTTAAACTTTTTGGTTAAAATTTGACAGTTCGATGGTTTTTCGAAAATAACCCTGCTCGGGAGCAGGGATGCCAGGTGATTTTTTGAAAAGTCTTCACGAATCAAGGAAAAATGTCTTCATTTGTCTTCCTTCGGCTTTCCGCCCATTTAAATTGCATGGTGAAGACATGTCTTCACATGTCTTCAAGTGAAGACATTTCACTTTTTTGTAACAAAAATGTCTTCAAAATGAAGACATGTCTTCACTTCTGGCATCTCTGCTCGGGAGCATGGTTAGTTTTGACCAAGGTTTTGACAGTTCGATGGTTCGCTTCAGAGCCAATGAAATATGCACAGGTGAGGAAGAGAGATTTGACGTGTTTCACTGATTTTTCGTTGGAATTTTTTTGCATTGGTATGGATGCTTATCGCATAATAAATTTGTTCAAACAACCCGGGTTGAAATGAGATGAATTTTATCTATCAAATAAAAGCAAATCAACATCAAAAATTCATCCAATTTTAACTCGAACAGAATAAACAATATTTTCATCCTCACCTTATAGGCTCTCATTGAACAAAAAAAAACTATCAATACGTCAAATATGAAATGGTCCGCATTCTGAACTGATTTTAACCACTCGAGGAGAAATAACCATCGAACTGTCAAATTTTAACCAAAAAGTTAAAAATTTCGCGAAATGGTTCACAGCCTAAATGCATTATATTGTTACGTTATATGCGCATACCGTGGACCCCCGTTCGTTTGACCGTTTTTAATCTGAACACTTTTTAATTTGAACCCCGTTGGTTTGCACGATTTGCAAATTAAAAATGGTTCAAATGTCATTCTCAACACGACATCATTTGCTTATGCAGACAATACACATAAACACGGTTTGTTTGTACTAACCTAGCGTGTTTATTTTGTTTCACATTCCGTTTTCCCAGCGATTATGACAGAAATCCGATCGAAGAATGAAATATTCACTGCTTGCAAGTGCGAACTAAATCAAACCACCAAAATAATAACAAAGAGCAGGGCGGCCAATTCATACAAGTTTTGACGGACTTAAAGGCATTGTTTATCCATCACTAAACTATCCGCGCGAGACTGTGATATCATTGTGAATTCAATGAATCGACAACGAGAACTATCCGAAGAACGAGAACGAATTCGAAGAACGCAGTATAATCAATATATATAGAATGCCAGTGTCGCTGCAGTGCGCGTGGTAAACATCACACTTGTTCAGATAATGTATTTGCAGTATATATGCATATGTGTGTGTGTCTGAGATTCATCAAAAAGGAATCTCATTGTCAAACTTTGACAACCAGTTTAAAATTTCAAATATGGCTGCCAAGTAATGTGATTGGAAACTTCACTTGCTGCAAATTTCTGAAAAAATCGGTGCAAAAGGGCGCAGTTGTGGGATTCAATTCATGTCCCGTAGTAAAACAGCGACACTGGCATTCTATATATATTGATTCTACTGAAGAACGCCCACCCGAAACAAAACATCTCTCATAGAACCGAATGCATGCCCAGCTAACCAATAAACATTACCATAATCAGTAAATCAATCGCTTATTAGCATATCTGGTATTTTATACAGCACGTTGCTGTATACAGTGGACCCCCGTTCGTTTGAACGATTGCTCATGCAAACTAACGGCTTTCCGCCCTGCTCTTTGTTATTATTTTGGTGGTTTGATTTAGTTCGCACTTGCAAGCAGTGAATATTTCATTCTTCGATCGGATTTCTGTCATAATCGCTGGGAAAACGGAATGTGAAACAAAATAAACACGCTAGGTTAGTACAAACAAACCGTGTTTATGTGTATTGTCTGCATAAGCAAATGATGTCGTGTTGAGAATGACATTTGAACCATTTTTAATTTGCAAATCGTGCAAACCAACGGGGTTCAAATTAAAAAGTGTTCAGATTAAAAACGGTCAAACAGTAGAATCAATATATATAGAATGCCAGTGTCGCTGTTTTTCTACAGGACTCATTGTGGTAAACATGATGCTAACAATCTGTATAAAGTCTGTGAATCGGGAGCTTCATTGTCAAAGTTGCTCATTATTATTTATCTGTTCTTTATCTGTGCGCTGGTTGGTGCTGTCATCAGTGCGCTCATCGCTGTGTTTTCATGCCAGTGAAATGTTTTTGAACGCCAATTTTCTTTTCGTCCGGATGATTGAATCCCAAAACTGCACCTGTTTGACCCGTTTTTTTAGAAATCTCAAGCAAGCGAAGTTTACAATCACATTACTTGGCAGCCATATTCGAAATAATGAGATTCCCCTTTTGATGAATCTCAGGCACACACACATATGCATATATAATGTAAATACATTATCTGAATATGTATGATGTTTACCACGCGCACTGCAGCGACACTGGCATTCTATATATATTGATTATACTGGTCAAACGAACGGGGGTCCACGGTATTAGCTTTTTGAGTGCGTAGCTGTTGTAAATTGGCATGCAAAATTCTATTTTAAATCTTGTTGGTAATGAGCTGGTAACAAGTATTATAAGAGCTGCTTTTCAGCATTATAAAAGGGTTAGCAGTAAAGTGGTCGTATATCTTGCCTAACTAACATTTAAGTAGAAATTAAGGTGACTTTAATGCTTATTGACTTGCATATAAATAGCATTGGTAATGCTTATTGGTTACCTGGGCGGTGATAAAAGCAAAAACTATCCACGCAACTACCACGAACTATATCTGCACGCTTTAATACAGCATGACAATACACAAATGAAAAATCATACAGTCAACCAAAAAAGTATTCGGACAGCAGCGCATAAAATTTTCTTTTAGAAATTTTGCACAGTATTTTTGCAAAGAATGGCAACACATATTTTTTAAAACAATGTTTAACTAAAGCATATTTATATGCACAACAAAAATTCGGGGAAAAGCTTTCCGTTTTGAAGATAGGGTACATACAGTTTGAATTCCTCAAAAATGCAGCCAAAAAAGTATTCGGACAGTTAACTATTAGTTAAAACAAATGTCCTTTCTCGCTCAACTACTACCTTGTAGGACCATTTATATTCTTGATGACCTGTTTTAATCTGTTTGGGATAAAATTAACAATTTTTCAAATATCCCTCTGTGAATTGCTGACCATTTTTTTACAAGAACTCGGTTTAAGTCATTGTGATAAGAAATCGAATGATTTCTCATTTAGAAATGAGATTATCTAAAAAGATGTTCAAAAGGGTTCAAATCTAGACTGAATGCTGATGTTTCGGTAGCTCTAGGACAATTATATGGTGCCTACCGCTTACAATTATCAACAGTATGTTTAGATTCAACATTCCGGTACAATATGTATGTACCACACCATTACAATTTTGCTTTAATTTCACCTAAAATTATTCAGATAGTTGAGTTTACATTTAGTTCTATCCAAAAGTATATATCTTTGGTGCCTCGGAGCTTTCCAAGCACCCCAACAAGGTATGACATCAACAACCCTTATGCAAGAATAACTAAAAGAGACGGGTTACAAGTGAAAAATCACTCGTCAGCAAGTAAACAAGCAATGCGGTTAGTGTCATACCTTGTTGGGATGCTTGGAAAGCTCCGAGGTAGCAAAGATATATATTTTTGGATAGAACTAAGTGTAAACTCAATTATCTGAACAATTTCAGGTGAAATTAAAGCAAAATTGTAATTGTGCGGTACATACATATTGTACCGGGATGTTGAAACTAAACATACTGTCGATAATTGTAACCGGTAGGCACCATACAATTGTCCTAGAGCTATCGAAACATCAGCATTCAGTCTAGATTTGAACCCTTTTGAACATCTTTTTAGATAATTTTATTTCTAAATGAGAAATCATTCGATTTCTTATCACAATGACTTAAACCGAGCTCTTGTAAAAAAATGGTCAGCAATTCACAGAGGGATATTTGAAAAATTGTTAATTTTATCCCAAACAGATTAAAACAGGTCATCAAGATTGTAAATGGTCCTACGAGGTAGTAGATGAGCGAGAAAGGACATTTGTTTCAACTAATAGTTAACTGTCCGAATACTTTTTTGGCTGCATTTTTGAGGAATTCAAACTACATGTACCCTCCCTATCTTCAAAACGGAAAGCTTTTCCCCGAATTTTTGTTGTGCATCTGAATATGCTTTAGTTAAACATTGTTTTAAAAAATATGTGTTACCATTCTTTGCAAAAATACTGTGCAAAATTACTAAAAGAAAATTTTATGCGCTGCTGTCCGAATACTTTTTTGGTTGACTGTATATGGAGATAAGTATTTGAGGCTCACAATTGCTCCAAATACTGGTGTCAGGTCAGCAGGTAGGTATTTCACGAAATTGTCTTTTCCTCTTCGTTCTAATAAGAATGAAACACAGTCAATGTGAACTTTTCTTTGTAAACCGTACTGTTTTGTTTAACCTAAAACACTAGAATCGTACTATTTGCGGCGGAAATCACGATATTTGACCATTATTAGATAACAATGGCACACTATTCGTGATTACACCTGTATCTACAAAGCACTAGCACAGCACTAAATTTCGCTGAAAAAGCGCGATTCTGCCACACTATCTGAAATCTCACCCCCCTAAAATGAATAACAAAATCAATATGCAAAAGGATTTTCAATATTTAAAACTAGGACTAATTATTTAGAGAATCGCATTTACTTTATCTAACTGAAAAGAGCTTATCAACCAGATTCTATATCGCAACTTTTTTATTTTTTTATGTTATTTACATATTACACTAAAGCAAGACGAAATTACCAATAAACAATTTTTAGTATTTGTCCATAATTTATATCTATGAATCATCATGGTCAGACGTATCCACACTTGACCGATGGTCTTTATGAGTTCTCATATGTTGCGTAAGAAGTCCTTTCAAAGCGAAGAGCTTAGAACAAATAACACAAGCAAATTTTTTAACTTTGATATGTCGCAGCAAATTGTGAGTTTTCAAGTGTGCTAACTGTCTGAAACTCGCGCCACAGGTGTTACATTTGTGTGGCTTTTGATCACTATGAATCAGCTCGTGACATGTAAGTCCTGTTTTACACCTGAACTTTTTTGGACAGGATTTGCAAGCATATGGCATTTCGTTTGTGTGCGTTCTTATATGATTATAGTGAGAAGCAATAGATTTTGATATTTTTCCACAATATGAACAAACACTAATCCTCACTTGGTTGCGAGGTGGCTTCGCAATAAATGCTGGATCACGCTGTTCTACCGGTAAATGGATTTGCTTATGTTGGTAAAGCTGTTTCTCCAGTTTGAATTTTTTTGGACACTCATCGCAACGAAACTCGTATGAGTTTATATGAACCAAACGGTGGGATGCTAAAACTGTTTTTTGACTGAAGGATTTCCCACAAGTTTCGCATTTGAAGGGCTTGAGACCTTCATGTCTTTCTGAAATGTGACGCTTGAGATTGTTCCGGTTAGAATACCACTGAAGGCAAAACTCACAGTTATACTTAACAGCATTTTCACCACACCTTTCATTCTGATGACAAATCAAAAGATATTTGTATTGAAACCATTTCGAGCACTGTGAACATTGAAATCGTTTTCTACCGTGTATTTTAATATGCTTACTATAGTCATTTTTATCGTTGAACTTGGCATGGCACGTTCCACATTCAAACTTTGCACCGCCTATATTCTTAATCTCGTAACTTACTTTTTGAACACCGGTTTTCTTAGGAATACCTACCAGTGTTTCACATTCATCATTGCTCGTATCCTCCTCCTCTTCTGAATCTGAATAAGGTTCTTCTTTTACTTCCTTGATCAATGCCGGCTCTGGTTCATCCTCGGTTATGTTAACTTGATCACCCAACAATATTTTACGCCACTTTGCTTCAGATTCTTTACATTTCCTCTTGAAATCAAAGCTAATCTCCAATTGTTTAGCGCAATCCTTGCATAAAGTTGTCGGTAATCCAGCATTATCTGAAACCTGTAAAGTATATTTGTGATATTGGTATGTTTGCATATTAAATTTGTTAGCCATGGCGGGTAACCGTCGGCAGTGGAGATCTCTGATTTCATCCCTTTTTCTGCCGGACCCGCGGACATGGACACAGAACTAAAAATATTAAATTTGTTATACAAACCGCGACACCAGTTACGTCTTGAAATTTTAGCGCAAGCTTATGATCATTATCCAACATATCAACATATACATTTGATGCTTCACAAACTCTGCACATTGTAAGAATAGTTTCAACTAGCAAATCTTCGCCAAAATCGTCAACTTCAACACTCATTTTAAATTTCTGGCAAACAACTCTTCTGATGCCAACACCAACGCCAGTATTAATCTCCAAATCCAAACAATATTATTATTTATTATGACAGTAAAAATATTATTCGCTATGTACCAAGGGACTGGCAATCCTGTCCCTACTCAATGTGTTTGACACTGACAGTAGCCAACATACTGCCGGCAGCGGGCAATGTGATATACAAGGTGAGTTAAAATAGGTGATCTAGTTTTCACAGTTTGTAGAACAGAAGCGCGGGGAGCGAATGGTTAGCAACCATCGAAAGTGTTTATTATAAAAAATAATAAACACTTTGTTCAGTTAGTTATTTTCCAGTATCACGGTCGGTAAACTCGGAGTTGTGAACGTGGAAATGGCCTATTTTTGCGCAGTAAAAGGCTGTACGAATAAGTTTTCAGTAACTAGGAAGGATTCAAATGTTCTGTACCACAACTTCCCCAAAAATGCAGAACAAAATGAAGCTTGGGTGCATTTTTGTGGTCGTGGTAGTGAGTGGAAACCACAGAAAAACCAAGGAGTGTGTTCGGAACATTTCGATCCTGAATGTTACGATGTTACGAACCAAGTGCGACAAAATGTGACAAAACTGGTCAAGCGCCTTATTTCGAGAGGTATAATAATAATCGCCCTTATTCTGTAATTCAAACGGCTTTTTATTTCGTTCGACTTGTTTCGAATGAGTTGTTTTGCCATTGCTGCCCATTGATTTTGCTGGCGGAATAAAGAATACCATCCCGTTTCGTTAGAAATGCAGAATGGGGGTGAATATGTACTATAAAAATGAATAAAATATATATAAAAATTTTAGCTGTGCCGAGCTGCCGTGCACCATATGCCTTGCTACCTTGCCTGCCTTCCGAAACACCTCTTGAATTCTTTGAGAACAATGCATCGAGTGGTAATTGTTTTTTATTATTTTATATTACTTTAGTTATTCATTTAGTATACTCGAAATCCGAATACCAAGGTGAGTTAAATCTTGCCGAATACTATATTCTGCATGTCAGTTATCAAGGTTCGGCTAACTGGTTTATTCATGTTGTATTTTTCATTACTCATGAGTAACAGGAGTACGTACGTTTCCGAATCTAACATTACTCATCATGAAAACTAAACATTACATAAGAAATCAAAACAAACCGACCGTATGATTCATTAACTCACATAGAGTCTGGCCGCACGATGCATTCATTCGCAAGTACACATAAAGTGCTGAATTGCACTTTTGATGCTTAGTGTCAACCAGCGTGGATTCCAATTACATTCATTGAGGATGGCTTAACCATCGAATACACTAAACATAGAATGATTTCATATACAGTCCCAGTCTCTTTTTAACCTTAAGAACATATTAGGATCAGTAAAATATCGATTCATATTAACAATTATTTCGAGAGTCAAAATTAGTATAAAAGGAAACGTTTTGCTAAATAAAATAAGCCATTTCAACACTGAGCTACACTGAGCTGAGTTCCAAAGACAACTCCTAGGGCACCTTTCTGGCTTAGGCTCGAGTAAGAGCAGTCTAAGTCTTGTGTTACACTCTACCTCTACCTACCTCTACCACTCTACGCCGCGTATTCAATACGCTGAAGTAAGGTGTATTTTATTAAGACAAACAAACTTTTATTTTAGACTCTGAAGTTTGTCCTGACGACAGATCTAATCAAGCGACGATTCATGTTCTGAAGATGCAATTAGAAAAGGCTCAACTGAAAATTGAGAAACAGGATGCGCAGATCGAAGACCTAAAGAACATAAATCGTAATTTGAAGTCAAGTCACGCAGCGGAAACGAAGTCTTTGCGGAAGACGCTGCGCGCACTTGAAAAGCAAGTTGCTGCTTGCAAAATTTTTCCGAACGAAATGTTTATAAGCCAGCTGAAAACAGCTTTGACCGGTGTACTAACCGAAAACCAACTCGATATGATACTTGGTAGGAAGAAGAAGCCTCATTGGACTGCGGATGAAATATCCACTGCATTTGCAATCCGTTATTTAAGTAAACGTTGTTACGTTTACTTAAGAGATCAACTAAATTTTCCGTTGCCCGGACTTTCAACTCTATCATCGTATGCCCAACGAATAGATATGAGAAGCGGATTGCTCGTAGATGTACTGCGGTCTATGCAGATAGTAGGTAAGAACGTTTTAAAATTAAGGTGAAATGAGTCGTCATTGATTTTGTACATTTCAAAAGAAGTTTTTTTGTTTGAAGCGAAAATTCTGTTCATGAAAATATATTCGCTGTGTTCAGATTGGCAAGAAGAATGCAGTGAGTACATTGTTAAATACAAAACCCCTGTCTTGTGCCCAAAAACTGCTTCCGAAATTGGGCTTTCTGACGAAAAGTTGATGACTGCTCATTTCCCGTATAATGCCAGTTTTCGTACGTCGCTCTATATACCTTGCGTTATGCCAGGAATGGATATGACGGAAAGAGAAAGAGTTTCTGTTTTATGTTTCGATGAAATGTCCGTTCGTAAACTGATGGAGTTCGACGCAGCGAGAGATGAAATTCTGGGACCACATACACACGCACAATTCGTTATGGTTAGAGGCCTTTTTGCCGGATGGAAGCAAGTCATTTATCTAGCGTTTGACCAGCCGATGACTAAAATGATAATTATGGCAATTATAACGGAATTGTATAAAGTCGGTTATCCTGTCGTTGCAGTAAATTCGGATAATGGCCCCGAAAACTTGGGTTTTCGAAAGGAAGTTGGTGTCACAGATGAACACACGTTCTTTAAACATCCTGTTACCCAGGATAACATTTACGTCTTCGGAGACAGTCCTCATAATCTCAAACTTCTGAGGAATTGGTTCATTGGAGATGGCATTGTTTGGAATGGCAAAGTGATAAATTCTCGACTTCTACGAATCCTGATTGAAGAGCGTGCGACATGTGAGCTGACACCGTTATTTGCTTTAACAATTGGGCATATTGAAATGAATAGCGCTGAAAAACAAAATGTGGCAAAAGCAGCCAAATTGCTTTCGCACACTACCGCCACCATGTTGGTACAACGTTTTGCCAGGAGTGAGGATGAAGAAGAAGCCAATATAGTTGCCAAATTTATAAAAATTTGTAACAATTGGTTTGATGTCTTCAACTCCTTCACGAAATATGGTAAAACTGACCTGAAGAGGTCATATATGGGTGCCGCAGACCAATTACAGGCCATAGACGAAATGCTTGGTATAATGACCAATATCCGCGGAATTCGGCAGGGAGGTGTAGTGTGCAAGTCATTGGCGACTTTCCAAAAGTCAATTATCATGTCCATAAGATCTATGAAAAACTTATTCACCGATATGAAATGTAAATACGGTATAGAATACATTTCTACATTCAAGGTAATTTGTTATGAATATTTTTTATGCCGATCTTTGGAAATTAATTGTTTTAGCTCAACCAAGACTTGTTAGAAAATCTAATTTCGCAACTCAGAACAAACGGTGGTTTGAATGATAGACCGACTCCACTCAGTATAATACATCGATTACGTCTGATTATTCTCGGTAAAACACCTGGTATCACCATGCGCAACACAAATACCGTAGAACAAAGTTTAGGAGATGAATACATTACGGCCAACTTGTATCGAAAAGCGGATGTGGAGCTACCTCTGATTATTGAAAATAATTGGAAAACCTATGAAAAACAAATCGAATATTTAGGTATTTTTACACATTGAACGAACGATAAAATGAAATTTAATTCGAATTTTCTCTGTAGATTCACAACCGATTTCTGACGATACGCAGGACATGGAGAACCAAATTCTGGAAAGGTCGCCATCCTTAATATCGGTAACCTCTGATATTCTCCAGAATTCCCAAGAAAAGGATGGATTTATATACATACTCGGATGGGTGGCTTTCAAATTGAAAAATTCGCACCCTGCTTTGGGAAAACGAACAGCGGAAGTAAGCCAGTCCCTGAACAATGCTCATATGCCATCATTTCTGGCAAACTTATCATATGGCGGACTAATGGTGCCCTCCGAAGCTTTTCAGATCATGGGACAAGCCATGGAAAAAACGTTTATTCTATGCCACGGAGCCTCTGGCTTTAATTTTAAAGAGAATGTAGTTTCCTCAGTGGTAAAACGGATTTTAAACAAGTATCCGAATTTTGATACAACGGTTGTACATCGATATGTCAAAATAAGAACAATAGCCAGAATGAGATTTTGCAATTTGAAAGCCCAGGGATTGTTACCGGCAAACAATGATACTAACATTAAAACATCGATTCAAAAACGAAAATCTGACTATGAAGGAGAAATGGTTTCGAAAAAGGTTCGCTTGGACGCAGGCGCAGAATTCACACAAACGCAGACTATCCCACAATCGGATCGCCAGTCTATTCCGCAAAAGACAATAGCAAGCAAAAGTCATTTAGCGAAAAAATATATGAAGCTAGGTTCCAAATAAAAAATGGTAAAGAAACAAATGCTTAATTAATAAAATTTACACGCTAATGATTATTCATTTTCTACTTCCAGTTAGGAAGAAGCGTTCCGAAATCAAACTCAACTACTTTGAGTTGAGATCGAACTCTCGAACTCGTTTGGAGTATAGAAACAGCAGGTTCTACTTATTGTCTTTTACTAAACATGGTTTCCATACTCGCTTATCGACATAATTCTAAAAAAGCTTTACATTACTCAGTTATCAATTTGCCATCTACATTGCAATTTACCATACATAAAAGGAAATCGTAGATCGACAGGCTAAGAAAAATCTACGATTAACGCGCAGTTGTAGACTGTGCAACCACTAGCACTGGTGTAAGCTTAATCTTTGATTATAAAGATAGTCAATCGATAACAAAATAAAAACTTTTTATAGACTATAGTAATTTTTAAAGTACAAACATAATTTTCTGGTTCATATTCATATTTATCCTTCATGGGACATAGCGATAATCCTTCAACAATTCCTTCTTCGGTAGCTCCGTCGTCCGCATCTGCTGATTGTCGTTCCCAAGTACATTCGACAAATAAAAGTAAATTCACTGGCTCATTTTAAGCGTCCTGCTTCTTCTTCCGACGCTGTTCGCGTTTTCTGTCGATCTCCAACCCATCAACACTGTTGAAAAATGCAGCATTCGACTTCTGTTCTTGCTGCTGCGGTCACATCCCGCTGAGATTGTTCACATAAATCACATTATTCATCACAATTTCTCCTGTTTGTTACAATCAATCTTGGGATTTTCTACCTGAAATGAAATTCACGTTTATTTGATCAAAATATTTCTTAACATCAGTTAATAAAACTTACTTCAAAAGAATACAGACGATTTCAGCTATACGGCAATTTGCTACTTTGTTTGTAATCAATTTCAATGGTCGTCATGGAAAATTCACCATGCTCGATTCGCGAATTTGACATATCAGAAAACCTAGCTGTATTAACCTTGGTGATATATACAGGTGTGGCAAAGTTTGTTAAGTGGTGTTAGTGCAATAAAGAAATTTCATCATGGTGTGAGTGAAATCGTAAATCGACCAATCACGATGAACCGTGACGTCAAACTCCAAAAACAAACCCCATAGAGCTTGCTAAGCCCAGCGCAAAAGGCTACAAAAACTTATCGTTTATCCCTCAAACGTATGTTTTTTTACCGGGGTATAACTGGGGGAAAACAAAAACAAACGTGTAAAATCAATGTAAAATCTAACAACAGCAACAACCAATCGCGCGTCGATGTGTGCGTACGATAAACGTCAGCAAGCTCAATTGTCCGACGCGGTTTGTTTTTGTATTAGTTTGACGTCGTTTTCTGATTTTTCGCTACCATCAAATGTCTTCATCTGCCACACCTTTTTAAACCTCATTGGGCAGCGGGTACAAACGGTAAATAGACCTTTCCATTTATGTGTGTGTTGGTGCTTGAAAATGAGGCGAACAAGCATCAGCTCTTCCCCAAAATGAGGCAAATATCATGTACATACACGCGTATTTCGCGCTCGCTAGTGTGGGTGATGGAGCTGTCAGAAAGCTCTATAATCTACAACGGGATGGCAAGGTTGTCATCTCCCATATATTTAAACACTAGAAGCTCTCTAATGTTGCTTAGGTGGCTTTGTCCCAGTACCGATCGGTACGGCCAACATTAATTGCCTTTATGTTACCGAAATATCCCCTAAAATTTGCACTAAAATGTATGCTAAAGTTTGAATTTTTGTTACCGGAATATCACCTAAAATTCGCCCTAAAATGTATGCTAAAGTTTGAATTTCTCTTACCGGAATATCACCTGAAATTCGCACTAAAATGTATGCTAAAGTTTCAATTATGTTGCACTATGAAAGCTCTCTAATGTTGCTTAGGTGGCTTTGTCCCAGTACCGATCGGTACGGCCAACATTAATTGCCTTTATGTTACCGGAATATCACCTAAAATTCGCACTAAAATGTATGCTAAAGTTTCAATTATGTTGCCCTATACAGCACTCGTTCGCTAATTGCACGAATGAGGCGATGCGATTAGCGAATTTCGTTTTTTAATTGCACGATAGTTGCCAATATTTATTGTAAAACGTGATGCGTTATCACTGTAAAGAACTCTTCACATGCATTCACACGTACGCTAAATTTTGGGAAGAACATCTAAATTTTTACAAACGAACTAAAAGCTTAATGAATATGTGTTCAATTAGTCATAGTTTAGTCAAATTTGCATGAATTTGTTTGTAATGTATCTACGTAATGCAGAGATAGAGAGTTTGCATTCGGCAACGCTGCATTTTTGTTTATAGCAACCACCTGGAAAACCACGTGTAGTTTGACAGATAACTGTTTTTTAGTTGCACGATCGTGCAACTAGCGAACGTGCAATTAAAAGACGGTGCAGTTAGAGGACGTGCAATTAGCGCACGAGTGCTGTAAATGCTTTCTAAGTTGTCATCTCCCATATATTTGGTGCGTAACCGACATCATTGGCACTGGCACCCGAAAAATAGCCTGCTCATCCTAAAGCTATGTTAATTCGGGTAACAAAAGCAGGGACGTTTTAGATTGCAGTCATAGAAAAATGGCGTCGTGCCGGGGGGTCGGAAACGAACGTCAAATGCATATGATTGCAGTGTAACCGTTTTTTCTGACGTTTCGGTCCGAGCACCCCATCGACATCTCTATATCGAGCTGCAGTAAACGTCAGCGACAGCATGTCCGGGGCTCAAAATTTGACAGCGGGCCCAAATCAGACTGCTGGCAGTTGAGTGAAACCAACCCATCGACATCTCTATATCGAACTGCAGTAAACGTCAGCGACAGCATGTCCTGGGCTCAAAATTTGACAGCGGGCCCAAATCAGTCTGCTGGCAGTTGAGTGAAACGCAGTGCTGACATGCTATCTCATTTTCGCGCACACGAGATGTTGGCAGCGAAAACATGGTTGCCTGCCAATGGGGTGAGTGAAACGCAGTGCTGAATTGCTATCTCATTTTCGCACACACGAGATGTTGGCGGCGAGAACATGGTTGTCTGCCATGGGCTTGGGTCCGAGTGACGGCTAACGCTTTATTCAATGGAAATTCTAATTGCCGGCGAACTAGTTGAAGGTTGCTCTCTTCACTCCTACATGAGAAAGAGATAGCATGATTACATACCCTTGAACAAAACTTGATGTGGGCTGTACCAAATGATGGCAGTTTGAGATTATTTCAGCAGTTTAATACAATTTGTCCAATATTCATACAGTTTTGTAATATATTTTTCACCATATGATATTTTTCTGTAGAATGAGTGAGAATGCGACCTCAGTTTATGCAGTTTTAGTGAAAGCGGAATGAGAATAGATGTTCGTTACGCTGAGATTCTAGCGTGCCACCCCGTTGCGTCATAGCGAATTTGTTGGGATCTAGGACAGGACGTGCCAAGTGTCAACCGCGACGTTGACCCAAAATTGATTCAATTTCTGATTGGCTGAAAGCGACGAGCAACCGTTGACTGGAAAATATTACGCGGTATCGCTTTCAGTGTTGCTGAAACTCAGTGGGAATACGACAAGAAGTTATTGTTTCCGAATTTTGATTTCTTTTGTTTGTCACCGTTAGTTTTGTTTGTACACGAATTTTAATTTTCAAAATGAAATGCAAAACATGATTTTGGTCGCATAAACTGTGGCGTATTCGGGAGTGGTTGTTCAGCAAACGAAGTTATTCTTAAAATAATATGTGCAGGCAACAGTGGTGCAGAGTGTAACAAAGAATATTCAATCGGGATGGCGGTAATAATAAGAAGAAGAGTAAAGCCCCAAACACAATGCATACGGATTTTACTACGTTGCGTACCTCATTGGGTTGGGATTGGTAGAGTGACTATATACAGAGTGGCGACAAGTCATCCCAAATGTATGCAATGCGGGTTTTCCAAGGTTTTTCTTTCTCTTTCCTGCATACGCGTTAGATAGGTCGTCTGCTCGATTGGAATGACACTGACAGATAATTATCATTCCAATTTTGATATTGTCGCCACTCTGTATATAGTCACTCTAGGGATTGGGTAGAGTTAGAGTAACTATATCGACTATATACAGAGTGCCGACAAGTCATCCCAAATGTATGCAATGTGGTTTTTCCAAGGTTTTTCTTTCTCTTTCCTGCATACGCGTTGGATAGGTCGTCTGCTCGATTGGAATGACACTGACGGATCATTATCATTCCAATTTTGACATTGTCGCCACTCTGTATATAGTGACTCTAGGTAGAGTGACTATAGATCATTACACGAGAGCTCCTAACCACACTTTTTTGACAGCACTTAGTGGTTTGTTTACGTGGTGTTAAATTTTAAATTGAGTTTTCTATCTTTGTCCGGCAGATAATGATAGAAATTTATAGTTTTTATTGAAGAGAAAGTGCCTTACATGCGTTTTACAGAAATTGATGCAGTAATCCTTCACGAAATTTCAAATCGAAACTGCTGGATGTGACAAAAAACATGTAAACAAACCAAACCACCAAGTGGTGTCATTTGACGGCAAAATGACGTCATCGCAAAATGATCTATAGACCAAATCAAGGTGACGTCATCTGGCAGATACTGGCGCCCTTGTTTACAAACAGACCGCAGAGTCCAAAAAAGTGTCAGCTGTTTAAACGGCAAGTTTGTTGTTTAAACCGAGTTTAAACAGCATTAGGACTAAATTTGAAAGCACTTATGCCTGTAAAATGTTAAAAAACACGCTACATCCGCTATAAACTGAAAGGAAAGTTTTCCAAAATGTAAACAAGGGCGCCAGTATCTGTCAATTGACGGTATGATGATTTGGTCTATACACCCTATACACAGAGTGGCGACAAGTCCAAATGTATGCAATGAAGTATTCCACCCCGCACACATATAAAGATTTTGTGACACTAGCTGTGGCCCTCGCTGAGGCTATTTGCAGTAGGAATAATATCAAGAACATCAAATTCCAAACTCCCGGATCCTCTCCTCCACTCTTTGCTCCCCTCTCACTCCTATATAAATCGAGCCTCAGCTAATGTCATTCTCGTTAGTGACGTAACCGCAAATTACTTCATGCGGTTTTTCCAAGGGCATGGTGTGTTGCTATCTCTTTCTCATGTAGGAGTGAAGAGAGCAACTTTCAAATGGTCCTCGGTAAAGGGGAATTCCCAGAAAATTTTTTGGCTCCTGTCAAAATTAACAGTTTGGTACCTATGCGTCGGACATCGAAAATGTATGAATTTGACAGCCACTCCACCCCGTCGGGTTTTTCCAGCGTGGTGCTATCCCTATCTTAACGAACGGTGTTTGACAGTCGACTTAACGAAGGGTGCTATAGAGCTCTCTGACAGCTCAAGCACCCACACTATCAAACACGAAATACGCGTGTATATACATGATGTTTACCTCATTTTGGGGAACAGCTAATGCTGGAGGAACAAACCAAAAATAGCGATTACTAGTCGTGTTTCTCCGTTTGCCACACTATGTGCAGAGCACATATTTCGGTTAAATTTTCCATCCTGTTCCAAATTCAAGCTCATATTTTGAAAATTTGCTGGTATTTAAGCCAGCGGAAGACGAAATTCATCCTGTACCTTGGTGACAAAGGAATGCATCTCTTTTGTTTACTGTTGTTGTTTGCCTCATTTTCAAGCACCAATACACACATAACTGGCAAGCTCTATTGCAGGAAAACAGCCCATCGACATCTCTATATTGAGCTGCAGTGAACGTCAGCGACAGCATGTCCTACACGCTTAAAAAATTTAACCCGCGAATGAATAAGATTAACTCAGAAATGAGTGACTTTCAACTCAAAAATGAGTAAAAACCGACTCACTTTGACAAAAAGTGGAACAGCCCAAAAATATGAGTAATGGCAATTTCTCCATTCTGAGTAGTTTAGGCCGACCTCATAACTGAGTTAAATTTACTCGTAATTTGTGTAAGTACTACTCAGTTTTGGGTGAAATGACACTCATTTTTGAGTAAATATTGCTCATTAATGAGCTTCTACGGTGGAACTCACAAAAGGAGTAAGAGTTACTCAAAATAGTGTGTAAAATATACGCATGTTTTGAGCTGTTCCACTTTTCGTGAAAGTGGGTCAAATTTTTTAAGCGTATAGGCTCAAAATTTGACAGCGGGCCCAAATCAAACTGCTGGCAGTTGAGTGAAACGCAATGCTGACATGCTATCTCATTTTCGCACACACGAGATGTTGGCGGCGAAAACATGGTTGCCTGCCGATGGGGGTGCAGGAAAAGCGCCCGTCTGGCAGGTAAATTTGCTGCCAACCTTGTCGAGATGTGCTGAGCTAGAGTGACTATATACAGAGTGGCGCCAAGTCATCCCAAATGTATGCAATGCGTAGAGTGACTATATACAGAGTGGCGCCAAGTCATCCCAAATGTATGCAATGCGGTTTATCCTAGGTTTTTCTTTCTCTTTCCTGCATACGCGTTGGATAGGTCGTCTGCTCGATTGGAATGACACTGACAGATAATTATCATTCCAATTTTGGCATTGTCGCCACTCTGTATATAGTCACTCTAGCAATGCGGTTTATCCTAGGTTTTTCTTTCTCTTTCCTGCATACGCGTTGGATAGGTCGTCTGCTCGATTGGAATGACACTGACAGATAATTATCATTCCAATTTTGACATTGTCGCCACTCTGTATATAGTCACTCTATGCTGAGCGTGCTGAGATGTTGGCAACAAAAACATGGCACCCATCGCAAGCCCCTGGGGTTTTCCGGTTTTTCCAGGCGTATGAAACTGAAGGGTAAAGAAGTAGCTAACATCTTTTTACGCTTCCTACACATCCGACACAAAAAGAAAAAAAGCAAAAAAGTAACTTTGTTCGGGAGCTTACCAATACAGATTCATCCGAGGCTGAAGTTAGAGCGGGCTACTCACAAATACATTTTGTCCGAGGCAAAGTTTGTTGTGGGCTAGATGAGATGTTGGCTACACGAAAAATGTATGGGAATGACATTTGTGACAGCGGGGTGGGTTTTTCCAAGTGTTTCCAAGGTTTTTCTTTCTCTTTCCTGCATACGCGTTGGATAGGTCGTCTGCTCGATTGGAATGACACTGACGGATAATTATCATTCCAATTTTGACATTGTCGCTACTCTGTATATAGTCACTCTAGGATTGGGGATTCGTAATTCGTTCCTGGCGCTGGCGTTCCTGCCCTGGTGAAGCCTTTAATATTATAACTAAGTTTTGTCCGGAAGTTATTTAGAAATAATGGAAATTAGCAACGATACAGATGACTTTAGCGGCCAAAACTTTATGTGTCGTGTTTGTACTTCAACTAATTTGTTGATCAACATATTTCTAAATGAGGCCCACAACATAGCAGCGAAGATCCAAATCTGCGCTTCTGTTCAGGTAACGTGTGGAAGTTTTAACTAGCATCGTAAGACAGTTTTTATTC